>NC_069134.1:50455902-51743402 GCF_026914265.1 Mya arenaria
CAAATCTTGATTGTCTTTCGTCTTTTCGAATAGATATAATAACAACAACAATGTAATCTTTAATTTCCTTGAAGTGTAATCAGTTTGTCTATGGGCTTTTCTTTCTTTGTTCGGGAGAGGAGTTCAGAGTGTTGGGGAGATTAGACAGTATCTCATTACAGAATACACAAATGCCAATGGAGCCCCTCATCTTGGCGAAACCTAGTGGTCCTTTCTCCCGGAGCTTAATTAAATCTTAAGAACGCGGAATCATCAATATCTAAGAGGGATTTGAGAAAACAATAAAGATATGCTGATTGAATCATTAACAGTCCTGAGTCCTGACAATAATTACTTTCGCCAAAGGTCTAAGGAACAAACTCAAAAAATAAAATGTTTGCATCTGCCGCCAACTCATTTCCACCCGAAACAATGGGAATACGGGGACAAGAACGCTGCGAAAGCCAATGTTCGGTCATTGCTGTTGTTTTCAGTGGAAAAGCGGCATAACTCAACATTTATTAAAGACTGACAGTCCGGACATCAAAGCATGCTACTAACACTCCTGGAACTTATGCATGTCATACTGACAGTCCGGATATCAAAGTATGGTACTAACACTCCGGGTACTTACACATGACATACTGACAGTCCGGCCACCAAAGCATGAAACTAACACTCCGGGAACTTGTGCATGTCATACAGACAGTCCGGACACCAAAGCATGAAACTAACACTCCGGGAACTTATGCATGTCATACTGACAGTCCGGACACCAAAGCATGAAACTAACACTCCGGGAACTTATGCATGTCATACTGACAGTCCGGACATCAAAGCATGAAACTAACACTCCGGGAACTTATGCATGTCATACCGACACTCCGGACACCAAAGCATGACACTAACACTCCTGGAACTTATGCATGTCATACCGACAGTCCGGACACCAAAGCATGATACTAACACTCCGGGAACTTATGCATGTCATACTGACAGTCCGGACATCAAAGCATGATACTAACACTCCGGGAACTTATGCATGTCATACCGACACTCCGGACACCAAAGCATGATACTAACACTCCGGGAACTTATGCATGTCATATCGACACTCCGGACACCAAAGCATGATACTAACACTCCGGGAACTTATGCATGTCATACCGACACTCCGGACACCAAAGCATGATACTAACAATGCGGGTACTTTTATGTAACATGTGAATTTCTTTTAAATACGTTAAGATATGAGGGTTTCTTTTATGACGTCCACGTCGACAATTACTTAAGGGCTAACACAATTTTCATTTCGAAAAAACAGACGTCTAAGAATGAAACAAACTTCTTTTTTTGACAGCTAATTTATTTATTAAGCTTTCTAATATTTGCGTTCATTTTTTTATAATCAAAACTAATTTATATGGTTACAACAATCGAGATATTTACGACGTCGCTTCAATTCAAACATTAGCCAATCCTCTACAAGCAATTAAACGAAAAATTAACTCGAATTTTGATATCTAAATTAAAGAGGATTGTACGATAATTTGTATCATAATTATGGTGAAGTTTTTTTGAAACACGTAACAGCAATGCATTCCGATATCTCTTAACGTCAAGAATAATAGAATGAACAATTATGTTTAGTTTAAATAGATCGTACTGTTTGACTGTTTGCAGGGGCGGTTCCGGCAGCCACTCCCCCAGAACAGAAGCAAAAATGTATTAATATGGTCAGGAAAGTTTTGGGGTCATGCACCAAGAAACTTCAGTGTTTTTTCATCAATAAAGGTGCATGCTTGTGTATTATATAATTAATATTTCACTGCTATCGATATGAAAATGTTGTCCGGTTAGCGCAGTGGTTTGCGTACTCGCTTCTCACCTAGGCAAACCGGGTTCGATTCCCGGCCTGGGCGCATGTGAGTTTGGTTTGTGGTCACCAAGCCGGGCAAGTGGGTTTCTTTCGGGTATTCCGGTTTCCCCCACAACCAAAGACCACACTCTCGCGTAAAATCGTGTCAATATAATGTTTTCGTAACTTGTTTTACAGTCGTTGTAAATAAAATAAGTTAAAACTAAAATATTCGTTTATGGGGCCGACGTCCTGTATGTCAGTATGGCATACTTTGGTTCCCGGACTATCAGTATGTCATGCTTTGGTGCCCGAACTGTATGTGGGCTATGCTTAATTGCCCGGATTGTCACTACGTTATGCTTTTGTTCCTGGACTGTCAGTATGTCATGCTTTGGTTCCCGGACTGTCAGTATGTCATGCTTTGGTTCCCGGACTGTCAGTATGTCATGCTTTAGTTTCCGGACTGTCAGTTTGTCATGCTTTGGTGCCCGGACTGTCAGTATGTCATGCTTTAGTTCCCGGACTGTCAGTATGTCATGCTTTGGTGCCCGGACTGTCAGTTTGTCATGCTTTGGTGCCCGGACTATCAGTATGTCATGCTTTAGTTCCCGGACTGTCAGTATGTCATGCTTTGGTGCCCGGACTGTCAGTATGTCATGCTTTGGTGCCCGGACTGTCAGTATGTCATGCTTTTGTTCCCGGACTGTCAGTATGTCATGCTTTGTTTCTCGGACTTTCAATATTTCATGATTCTGTGCCCGGACTGTCGCTGTGTCATGCTTTAGTACTTGGACTGTTAGTAGCATTCGTTGGTGTCAGGTATGTTAGTATACCATGCTGTAGTGTCCGACTGTCAGGGTGTCATGCTTTGTTTTCTAGGTGGCCAGTTCCCAGGACTGTTATAGACTATTTTAAATTACAAGGAAAGATGTTTCAACTTTAACATTTTAAAAGTATAACTAAAGAAGCTGTTTTATTCATAGTTCTTTATATTTTTTGTTCACCTCATTCACCTGAGTTTGCAACATGACGATTTAATAACAATTCGTTTAGCAGCACTTTTCTGGAAAATAATTACGTTAAAAAATGACTTATAAATTAATCTCAAAATAAAAAAAACGGCGTAAGAGTAAGGGATGGTTACAGTGTATTCATGTGTTCTGTACAGATTCATAATGTTTTCATTGCAGAACTAATTACAAAGAAGTGGTTCCTAAATCCGAGCCTCAAGAGAGCCTGAAAGCCCTTCTACAAAGTAAGCACCAGGTGTAGATTATAAAAGTATTGAACAAGCTTTAGAGTCTTTTCAATTTTTGTAGACACATCTGTTTAAAAGATCATTCTGTTTTCTTGTAAGGCACTGAATAGCATCTTAAGTATGTTTAGATAATATAAATATTGATATATCTAAGGCTACTATGTATAAATTGCGATATGTTCATCCCCACCGGCCCTTTTTTCTCCAAGCCCTTCAATTGACTAAAATAAAATGTTATGTTGAACAAGGGTGTTTATTTGCGTATCGGTCCGGTACTGTCCGGAAATTGTTATGATCGTATTCGAGGTTCATCTAGAAACACATGTTTACCGTCCCTTTTGCAATAAGAAAGAACATGGATACATATTCACAGTCATCTAAGAATAATAAAAAATAAAATGTTGCCCTCCCGCTCCAAAATAATGGATACAAATCTAGCAATTAATTTACAGTGGTTTTATACTTCATATTTTTTTATAATACTCAAAAATGTGCAAATAAAACAGCTTTAATAACACGCAACTAGCGAAGTTGGTATTATGTTCAAATAAATTTAAAAAGCAGTTACAGTTTTGACCTGGCCCCAGTATCAAGAATAAACTTAGTCAAATCTCAATCTCAGACTCAACTCAATTCATATCATATAAGCATAGTATGATTAAAAATATTGCGTGTTTTATAATGTTTGAAATCGTACTTTTTAAATGGAATGTGTTGATAAAAAATGACAATTTTTCAAAGAAAAAAATAGTTCTTAAGCAAAAAAATATACTTGAGAAACTGATGAAAATAATAAATTGTACTCAAATACAATTTTGGCTGATTATTATTTTTCCATTGGAATATTGACCGAAGATTTTAATAAATATATTGAATAATAGAAGGCGCTCTTATAACGTGTATAAACATACATGCATTTTAATAACTTTTACTGTTACACGGTAAAATGAGTTGAGATTGAGAATAAGATTTGACTTAAGTATTTTCGTGATATTGGGGCCTGCTGTTCTTTTACTTTAAAGGTGTCCATGAAAGTAACGGTTTCCGTCAGATTTGTTAATATTGTTTATGTAAAATATTTTTCGGTAAAAATGAATTGTTAAACAAGCGTTTAATTTGAATAACAATTTCATTTTTTACTGAAAATACATTCATTTATTTGATAATATTTTAAAATAATTAATTTGCAAATAAATATTTTCAGTTAAATCAAAATCAATAGCAACTAAAGATAAAATATAAACCGCATTCATAATGATATGTTTACCCTATCAAACTATGTGAGCATTCGGCATCGTAAATACATCCAAAGTATAATCATAAGACTATTTCTCGACAATCAAAAAACTGTTAAAAGGATTGAAAGTAGTTTGAATACCGTATTTAAAACTATACAAGTTGTAAGTCCTACTTAAATATTATGCATTTACAATTTGTATATATATGTATAATAGCAACATGTATAGCTTACCGCGTACCGCGATTTTGAGATAATGTTATTGAGTGAAAGTACATTAATCGGGAATTGAATCAATTTGTTACTATGCACATGCACGTTTGTATATTTTATATTATACATTTATGTGTCGTGTTATTGACGATAAACAATGCCCAAGTCGGAAATAAACTGTTTGCCTGTCTGTGTGTCTATAAATAGCGATTATTAGCACAGTACCCCCTGACTAGCTAGCTGGATGGATGGATGGCTTTTCTGTCGGGTTGTTGTTCGTCTGTCTGTCTGTCTGCCTGTCTACCAATAGCGAACATTCAATAGTACGAAGGACCTTAGTCCGTGATGGTTCCCTTCGCTTAGGTATTGTAAGTGGGAGGTAAAATAAGATTCTCTCCCATTACTCAGCCCACAAGAACATATTTGTGGAAAACTAAATATGAATGTTATAATTCGGTTAGATAAGATTTCTGTTAATGACTCTCCCATTTTTACCCCCACAATAGCATATTTCTGGGGAACTAATTATTCGGTTAAATATTCATTCTAATCAAACCACTTTCAGTCCATTTAATAGCAACACGGTCAGCACCCCCCCCCCCCCCCCCCTCCCCGGCTTATGTTATATTCTTATTTCGAGATTCGTTATCCCGAAGGACCAGAACATTATTGATTTCTCTATAAAGATCAGTAACCTCTATTAAGCGTACTTATTTATACAGTCAAAGGATTGCAATTAAACTAAGATGCACTCTTACCCCCAAATAAGCAATACCACAATTAATACAATTGTTTTAATTTACCGAATAGAATGAGTAAATATCACTCACAGACAATGGTTCTTATGAATGATACCGTGTTTAATTTGAAGGAAAGGTGCATAATTCGCGGTATTTCTACCTTATGAGACCACTGTCGACCTCCGTAATGTTTTTTAGGACCCACCAGTCGTTTTCAGCTTTTAAATACATGGTTACACAGTCAAAATTTATGTTTGTTATATTGATAATAAAAACGGGTATCACCCCAAGTCAACCACAACCCACTTCTATCAAAGAGATTTAAAGCCGGTGAACACACGGACTGAAGTATTTTAGAGTTTTAAATATATAACGACTATAAGGATTCATTAACCAAATAAATGGGCCAAGTGCCTGCGAATCATTATGCCAAATTATTGTTTTGTATTAAAATGCATACTAAATTTGTTGAATCAATTTTCATCTGCTCATTGAAGCAGCCGAAAATTATGAAACTTTTTATTTCTAGCCGTGAATATGGTATGTATACATGTCTATCTACATCTCCATACGGGTATGTTTAAATCTGCTGTTTAAAATTCCTAATTGCATTCTTATAAAGAGAGGTCATAACTATTTCCAAAGGAGATAATATAATTTTGCATAAGTTTTTACACGATGTCGATTAAATAATGTTTCGCATTTCTCTGTTGCGATGTAGAAAAAAATATATCGAAAATAAACGTATTCTTATATTGGTATAGTATTAATGAATATTGACTTACAGGTGATTTATCTTGAAATTATTATCTTTAATTTGTATCATACTAAATAATTGGCGTTTTGTTTTAATTTATATAGGCTTAATATTATTAAAAAATAATATTATACTGAAAATAAACGATTAATTAAGTGCCCATGCAAAACCTTTGTTTCAACGCATTTATCATGTATTACACGCTTTTTCTTTTATTTCATTCTTGTTTTATGCTTTGTGCGGCCGTATTTATAATATAAAAAATTAAGACCTACGTGTAGTGTCCAGCAGTAGCCAATAGTTTATCAAGTACCCGTAGTCTGGTATCTCCGAATTTGAGGGGGGTTCAAACAAAAGGGAAATGCATTCTTCTCTGATTTAAAGCGACCCGGAAGACATTTTGTAGTTGAATATTAACACAAGAATCGACCTCGATTGACCCATGAATTCAGGGTCGATTCGGGTGATAAAATTATTGAATCCGCTTGCATTGAATACTGGTAATTTGCGATTATTATCGACCCTTTATTGGCTACCGATATAATTAACCAGCATTGAAAAGTTACAATGCATGCTGGGAACGAATAAAAGCGGGTGTGGCGGGTCACGTGACCGGCACGCGCCTAAAGCAGCTATTGTCGTCTGCTCGGTGTGTGCTTTAAACATCTGGCAGCAAATTTCATGACGTGACGTTACTGAAACGAAATCAAAGAATGCAATTTCGCCGGCAGATGGGGACGATACATTATAAATGAGACGGAATGCGGCTTGTAAAGTAGTTAACGGTTATACAAAAGTCCACGATCAATAAGCTCTGCTTTCTGTCTACCGAAATTGGTACAGGCCCAAAAAGGAAACAGCTTTCTTTTGTCTGTGGAAATTATGAATGTGTGATGTTGTTGTTGTTATCTCATCAAGATTTAAATTGTGACGCTGCAATAACTTCTGTAGGTGTATTTGAACCATCGAGCGAGAGGGGGAGGGGAGAGATAATTTGTAATACTTGAAAAGAAATTACGAAAGCTTTATCAATAAATGGTGTTTTTGAACGCTTTTATAACTTCTATAGGTACAATTATTACCATAAGTCGAGCGAACGATCGAGCGTGAGAGGAAAGGGAGGATTTGTAAAACTTCAAAAGAATTTAAAAAAGCTTTATCAATAAATGTTTTTAAAGACCCTTGCTTCAGTGCGAAAACTGTGTGTCTCAAGACAAATTCCCGTTAAAGAATAAGTCCAGTGTTTTATTTGACATTTATAATAAGGTGTGGTTAAAAGTGTGCATGGATGAACCGGAACGGCCGGGAAATGTGAGAGAGAACACTAGTTTAGTTCATTTTTAAGCAATGTAAGTTAATGGCAGATATAAATTACCGAACATTCGCATAATTTATGTATAATAAGACGACAACCTTCGATATATACGTATTTCATTTATTTATATCCGCACGGAAGCGTATAATGAAATTTAGGGCCGCGTTAACGTTCCGGGAGCGGTGACGCTACAGCCCCTGCGTTCCGGGAGCGTGACGCTGCAGCCGCTGCGTTCCGGGAGCGGTGACGCTACAGCCCCTGCGTTCCGGGAGCGTGACGCTGCAGCCGCTGCGTTCCGGGAGCGTGACGCTGCAGCCGCTGCGTTCCGGGAGCGGTGACGCTACAGCCGCTGCGTTCCGGGAGCGGTGACGCTACAGCCCCTGCGTTCCGGGAGCGTGACGCTGCAGCCGCTGCATTGTTCTTTTATTTAATTGTCTAAGAAATTTTATTTCCTTGTTTTTGCCCGTTTTGAGATATTTTATTTCTTAAGATATGCGATTTAATTTTAATTATTTGCGTGCGGCACGACATCGAATTACAACACAGCTTTACCTAATCTTGCTTAATGCCATCTTCGTGCCCCTCTGTCTTCAATATCTGAAAATAAAAATGCAAAAAATATCAATCTAATATCGCTTCCATATAATTATACGCGGTTTTTCTGTTTGTTGTCTAGTCCCCAAAATGCTAATACGGCGAAAACGCTGGTTTGATTTTAGTTTAAAATAAAAATTTTGAAGTTGGACATACATTTGCTCTTTTAATATTTTCGGTCGAATGGAAATTTAAATTCGAAATATTATGCACATACCGCATTTAAGGACAACTAGTTATTTATATATTTTTTTGTAAAATTACAGATTTTTTGGAGTTTTTTATTGATGGACAAATATATTGCTGTAACAGCACTTTATGTCTCGCGGTAAAAGCTCTTTAATGTCATTTCAGAATTCAGTCATTAAATAATGGTTAACAATTTTTATAGCTAGGCTGGAAATTTTAGCTAAAGCATCTGCAGTTTTTGAAGATAAAACAAAATAACTTTTTACTTTTTAATGAATCCTATAGTATTTGGAGACATATCAAATGCATAAGTCTGTATATTCGGTTCCAAACAAAAGTTTGCACTTTGTATTCGTTCGTATTGATATGAATTGTCGCTAGAGCCTTTGAAGATAGAACTAAAAGTGTTTTAATTTTTCATGAGTCCTAATGTGTTAAGTGATATATCAAATGTATAATGAGTATATTCGGTTGCAGAATTAAGTCAGCACTTTTGTATTTATTCGTTTAAATATGCATTTACGCTAAATACTCTGAATATGAGTTTAAAAGGTAGCATATTTGGTATTCAATATAAAGTGTTTTTGATTCTTATATCACTTGAATTAACGGCAAAATTTCTGACCGAAACATTATCAAAGTATTAGAGCGGTCTTTCTTTTGCGACAAAGTATTTAACGTATTCAAACTTCATTATATAAACACCTACTTTTTACATTTTATTACAAATTTCAATGCAAACGTTTTAAAATTGGATGCGATCTTGTCAATGAAGATACATGATTTAAAATAAAATCTAAAAAATATTACAAAAAATAATTTAATAACCTACCGCTGAGTTGCACTTAGTACTCATTCCGCTTTCAAAAAATCCAAAGCTATTTAGCCACTGAATTGCTAAATTATTGAAGTATATTTGCATTCCTAAAAAAGGATATGACTTTCTAAGTATTCGAAAACATCTCTATTGTTTTCCACGATTTTCAGCATTCCGACCTAAATGATTTCTGCGACTCGATCCTGGGACGAAGAAGGAAATTTTGTGCATGCATTAAGAAATTTCGGATGACCTCGTCTTCGAACCATAAGTAGTTGACCAATCAGCGTCGAGTTTATATCCGATATTCGCAAATTGTGGCACTACTTCTTCTGCGAGATCTTTTCGCGCAGTAATACCGTCTTTCCGAGATATTTTCGGGAGAAGGCGCAAAGAAATGTTTAGAATTCAATATTCCTATGTCACAAGGTCTTTGTTCCGCACGTCCTCTCAGAATATTTGCATAATTTGGCAAGTTGCTTGATAAAATATTTTATACAATTTGTGTAGAACGCTTAATTGGAATCACGAATTCACGGCAAAACTAGGACCGCCAAATTACACATCGGTCAGCACTTTAGCGATGGAAATTAGTAGTTGAGGCTTTTATATTTTAATCTTCTATCTGTTTACCATGTAAATGACCAGTTAGATGTTGATTTTCTCTAGAGATTTATTCACGTTATTAAAATTGTCTGAGTTTTAATGTCCCTTCTTAGTTATTTATGGTCTCAAAAGCAGACGAATATTTACCGGGATGACGTCAACATTAGCACGTGAGAAAGTGCTGGACAAGCCATTTACATAAAATGGCTTCTTTTATAGTCAGGAAAAATGTAGATTTAACATTTACTTCCAACGTGAGGGAGTATACATGTTAATACTTTTATTTTATGACCGCTGAAAACGCACAAGGAATGCTAATTTCTATTTCACAATTATCTACAAATAACGTTTTCGATTTGTTTTACAATTCTGGTTCAAGCGTTATATCATTGGAAATAAATTATACTTGTAATGTCCAAACAAATAGTTTACCTAAACAAGTTTTATACCAAGAAGCAAAGCATTATTAAAGAATGTATAAATAAATGCATTTTTTTCCGAAATTGTCTCCGACTTGGAAGTGTTATCATGTTTAACAATTTCAGTAAATTCTAAATTGTGAAGGAAAATGAGCATTTGATCATCAATCGCATACTCTTATATTTATGTAAATATATGTCTGCTAGTATGGCTGGGGATGATTTCTTGCACACTGTTCATGCATTTCTTTGCCTTTAGGCTATCCTACAAAGTAAAGATCGAACTTATCGATTTTGACCGTTTATTTCTACCGGAATAGTCAAAGGATCTTATTTAATGCATATATAATAAGCGCGTTAAGTGTCAGTCATCAATATTACATTTGAATAATTAGCCTATCGCCATCTGCCGTCTTATATGGGCTGGTCTTGAATATGCTACTTGAAAAACATCTTACGGTCAAGCATCATAATTGTCTTCATTCAATAATCCTTTATTTATATCACACACTCAGATATATACACACATATTCGCAATTTCATTAAAAAGGCCATGTTTAAAAGCTCATCGCGGATCGGCTATTGTCGAGTATATCATTAGTATGTTTGTATGTCAGCTGTAACTTATTCTGCTTCATCATCATCATCATCATCATCATCATCATCATCATCATCATCATCATCATCATCATCATCATCATCATCATCTTCTTCATCATCTTCTTCTTCTTTATCGTCATCATCATCATCATCATCATCATCATCATCATCATCATCATCATCATCATCATCATCATCATCATCATCATCATCATCATCATCATCATCATTTACTATTAAGATTTTGAAAGAATGTTAACGGTGACGTCGACTTGACATATCTATATTTCCAACGTCAAAAGCCAAAATTTTGGAAATCACAACACGTCGCCTTAGATATTATCGTTAGTATTTTGACTACTGGACAGGTGTTTTACCTGTAATTTACCATTTTAAGAGAAAAAGGTAACTTGCAACAGGGTACATATCGAGAAAACTGATAATTATGTTCTTGCTTCTTGAAGACGCTCGGTTTGTAATTTCTCTTTTACTTTCCAACATATTTATGGCGTTGCTTTTGGTGAAGTTTAATTTTGATAAATTTAAAATGATTACTCACGGTCTAGTCTAGTCATTCTCGTCAATTTACGTCAACTTCCTCCTATTTACTTTGTCTGTAGAAATGGGTCTAGCAGGAAATGTTTTAATGTCAGTCTAAAAGATCTAGCTGAGACTTAATACCACATTTATTAGTACTGGGAAATTCGGGGTACTCAGTATTGGTTAAAACTTAATCCATGAAAAATTTCCTCGGAAACGTACAAAGGAGAGTGTCTATTTAAGAAAGAGATAGGGTTCACCCTGACTTCCTTGTTTGCCGCTCCGCCTGTTTCGTTGTCAATGTTTCCTTGGCAAAACAAAACACAATGGACTCCACAAAACTTGTAGTTTCGCAAGTTATTGTTATATATGTCATACATACTTACCTTAATATAACGTAGACCTAAACTTGTTATGGGTATTAGAAGATCAACTTTGAATATTGATTTACAATTATTATAGTTTTGTTCATCCTCACCTGATTTGAATATACACTTTTGAATATATTTATGATTCTATTTCATATAATGTATAACCTATGTCACACCATGTGTTTGTTTATATATTATTCATTTGTAGTTAAGATTCTGAAGATGATGTACTATATGTACAAGTCTTTATAAAATATTTGTTCTGTTATGTTAAGTATCCTTTAAATTCAAAGAACTATTTTCTTAAGCTGCTTTTCACCCAATTAATATATCTAAACTGAAATTATTACATTATTTCTTTAGATATTTTGAAGGGTTCACTATATTAGTTTCTAAAGCAATCAAACGTGCTTGAAAAAGTTCAATTTGCCATAATTTGATATAATTTGTACAAGGACGAAATGGCAAAGACGTTCAAGTAATATTTTGTTCGAAATTAAGGAAGCCATCCATTCCATAGTTGATTTTATTTTTCTCATTCATTTTAATCGTTGTGGTCGTTAACATAAAAAACACACACACTGTAGAATTTACTTCTCAACAACCTTTCAACTTAAAACACGAAATACCTTACAGTCGAACCCCTTTGGCTCGAACTTGCATGGCTCGAATTCTTCGTTTGCTCGAACGGAATCTCAAGGACCGATTTTGATATACTGAAGAAAAGCATTCCCGCTTGGCTCGAAATCTCCGAGACTCGTGGTATTTTCACCGGTCATTTGGAGCTTGAGCCAATGTATTCGACTGTATTATTACTGTTGAATGTTAATTGTGAGGTTGCGAAACACATCTTGTGCGGGAACGTGTATACGTGATTGTTTGTGTGAACTACGTCATCCAGTTGTGTGCACTTGGTTCAAGTTAGAATACCATGTCCGATAACACGAGGAAAGTGACGCGAACGTGAACCAGTGATTGGTTGTGTGCACTACGTCATCTTGTGTGTACTTGGTACGAGTTTAAAATATCATTCACGATTACACGTGACGAGGAAAGTAACTAATGCGATCACAGCAAGCCTACAAGAAGTTTAAATAAACATTTCGCATGTTTTACATATTTTAAACATAACTTCAACTTGCATAAGAGTTAAGTTAAAGGACTAGCACTGTTTCTTAAAGCTGCACTCTCACATACCGTTTTGGCATTTGATTTAATGAATGACTAAGAAACAGCTTTTTTCCAAGAATGCCTTCAATCTAGTCATATAAGATAAATCACAATAGAACAGATCTCAATTGTCTGGAAAACTGTCGAAAATTGCATTTTTATAACGCTTTTAGCTATAAAACATAAGTTTTCGAACAGTAATATGAAAAACTGCGATCTGATCTTTTGTAAGCAGTTATATATCACTGTTTACCAGACAGACTACAAAAGTCAGCTCATTCCAAGACAAAAACGTAAAAATAAAGTTGTCAAATCTGTCAATCTGTGTGAGTGCAACTTTAACCTCTCTAAATAATTAATATGTCTGGTTGTTGATCTTATGCTTTCTCAGTTCATGTGTGGGATCGTCCAAGTATTTTCCATCGTTTCATTATATTAACAGTCGAACCCCGACCGATTTGTTACAACTGAATGTAAAATAATCCCGCTTGGCTCGATTTTCTCCAGGCTCGAAGTATTTATCGCTGGTCCCTGGTATTTCGAGCCAACAGGGTTTGACCGATACATTTTGTATACATACATTATGTAGTTTCCTGCTTACCTTTTGATCGTGTACTATGCTTTCGTTTGACCCCGAAATATAACTGTCTACGTATGTGGTAGGTAATAATTACGTATGATTTGGACATCATCTGCAAATACATAAACCACATCTTTATCGACATCTTGCATGGTTATTTCATTACCCTCTACTAGGTAGAAACTTGCTGATGAATAATGCATATACTAGACACAATCGGAGAAAACAATAACTTCATTGATTCACTTATTTACCTTTTACAGCGTCTGCATAATACACTGGAAACTATTAGTCCAGTAACCAGCACTTTCACCACAGTGATGATTACATAAAATACACTAAGCGAGAGACAACACAACAAGACAAGACAAGAATTCCTAAGTACACAAATGTTAAATACATTTATCAGTTAATGTTCTGGTTGCTACCTTGGCACATTAAGTCGAAGCAACCCTGCTGCTACTGCTACTGGTGCTGCTGCTGTTGCTGCTTCTGGTGCTACTGCTGCTGCTGCTGCTGCTTCTGCTACTGCTACTTCTACTGTGACTTCTACAACTACAGCTACTACTTCAACAACTACTACTTCTACTTCTTCAACCACTACCACCACCACCACCATCACTTCCACCAACTCAAACATAGGGTAACTACAGGAGCGTTTTATGTCCATCAGGACTTCTTCTATATATCTTCAAAACCTTACTTCGCACAAATAGGTTGTCCTGTACTCTTTGCTTTAATCACTCAGAAAGGAAAGAGGCCTATTTCTCGCATTCATGTGTCAGGTAGTCATTCATTATTCAACATCAATAGAAGTAAACTTCGTTAAGAGAGGCTGATAGTGGTTTATATTCTTCTTCAGAATCTGAGATATATTTGGGTATACCGGCTTCTGGTTTCATGTATAGTAGTTGAATAAATACTTCTAAAATCTGCTAAGGATCACGAGTAATTGTTGTTTTTGTTTCAAAACATGCTATCTGGGACAAATAACAAATCCGACTCCCATGAAATATGAACTTCTAGTTTATGCGTTAACAAAAGTAATAGGACAACTATTGTTAGACAAAACGATTGGTTTTTTATTAAAACTTAGTATCAACTGGAATGACGTCCGAAAATGGCGTCCAATTAAGAAATTAGATTGTTAATATCGTTAGTCAGACATAAACATGAATGGGTATGAAGTTTCATAACTTCTAAGTCGTATTAAAGTTTTGGCCCTTGGAATTATCAAGTGATACGCTTATATGAGTGAAATCCTGGTAATTTTCTTGTAATTGTATAACAAATTAAGTTGCAATAAACTACCTATTAACACAATATCAGTTTCGCTAAAGAGTCTCTTTAAAAAAATTGAAGGTTTATATGTAGACATGTAAGTATCAACTTAGGCGATCCTTAGAAAGGTTTGAGTCTTATTAATAAGGTATTCAATTTAAAGAATGATAGTGTTAATTAATTTACCTTATTCTATGTAATACCCTTCGATTAGCAAATTGTCAGAACTACCGAATAGCCTTCAATCTTGTTTTAGGGTGGAGGTATTTTCAGGTTGGTAAATGAGGTTTGGTAAAGGATCGCTTTATTGCTCCACCTGCTTAATCCGGGTCTACACCAGTCGAAACAAATACCAGTAGTACTGCTTTTTACTCTCTTCATTTTGATTTTTAATAAAAAAAAAAATAGAGTTGTGATGCGTCTACAATTGAAAAAGAACTGGTAAAACAAAATGCCATCAGTCATATATCCTATGCCCCTCCGTCAACTACCACGCAATGATAACTGTTCAGAAAGACTAAAATATGCAAAAAAATGCCAAGAAATGCATTTAGTCTGCGAAAAAAAAATGTTTTGATGTGCCTTCCTTTAACAGAATTTGCTGTGCATGTCAGATGCATGCATGCTTAATGCATGGAAGTTCGCTCTGGCTAATCAAGCACTGCTTTACATCAATTACAGCTTCCGATGTCAACGCATCCTGAAATTATCTCTTGGAACGAAACCCGATGTCGTAAATTACTTGACGGTAACTGGCAACGACATGTCGCAAAATTCTTGGTGCTATGTTGAAGTATATTTTAGGCATTCGGAACTCCTCGCCCATTTTTCTTGAAAACAACCTCGGATGTTTCCCGGTACATTAATAGAAGTAGTTTGTATTTTTTTTAATTATATCATTAATTAAATATAGCGCTTTAGCTTGTATTAATGGATCTAAGTTCAAATTGATTGCCAGTGAAGTGTATTATTGCAAACATAATTAAGATTCCTAAGATTTAAATCATTAAGTTTAACTGCTAAATAAAATTACTACGCGGTCTTCTTGCAGCAGAATTAAACATACCGATTTCTGAATATGTAAACCGTCCATATACATCTGAGGTTGTTTTCGATAAAAATGGGAGAGAAGCTCCAAATGATTTTCAGGATGTGTGAAGATTTGAATTGCAAAACAGTGAGTTATACCATAGAACCTGTCGGCAAACACACGTTATAACAATTAGTGTTTAGCATTATAAATTCATTTGCATACAAAATATATCTTTTTTTTCAGTGGTAACACACTTGAATGATAATCCAAGGATCGCAAGTTCGATTCCCCGCCTCACCACTAAAATAATAATCGTCTTATGGGAGGGACGTTAAACGAGTGTCCCGTGTGACAGTGCTATACATTGGTGCCCGTTAAAGAACCAGGGTGGCTTAAACCAGGGTTACATTTTATCTGAGCACTATGCTCCAAAAACCCTAAAATGACTAACAATCTTATCAGAGCACTCGCCGAATGGACAAGACCCGAGTGCGAGTATTACACACACTCTATCAATTTAATTATCCAAACACTTATGTATTACACATTGGAAATATTATTGATGTGTTAAGAAAATAAACTTGCATTTAAATATGTGATTTGAACAAATGCGATTGCTGTACATGTAGGTTGATGGAACATATTTTAAAAGCGAAGAGTACTTATCATTGAGGATTATTTGAAATCGTTTAAAAATTACGTTGATTAAAAGAAATCTTTTTCAACTGAAAAAATGCATTTCTCTACAATTAAATATCAAAACAGTAATGAGAACTTCTGATTGTAAATTCTTTAAAACCGTTTAAAATTACGTTGATTTGTTGATTAAAAGAATCTAAATTTCAACTGAAAAAAATGCATACCTTTTCAATTAAATATAAAAAACCATTACGTTGCCAAAATGTGTTTTTTTACATTAGCTCCTGTAATGGTTTCCATCCACCTAGAATAATGTGAAACTATTAAAGTGACTTGCTCATGTTTTTGGACCAAAAGTTAGTTTTCCCGGTAAACATCTTAAAACACTTATTTTATCATTATTTCATTCAATGATATCGAAATTGCAGAAAAAAAAATACAGTTATAGAATAAAAAAGTATTTCGGTTTTAGTGGGGTTCGAACCCATGCCGGAAAAGTTAAAAAAAGAACCAAACAAACAATAGCTCGTCCACAAGGCCAGCGGGACTTCGACATAGTAGTGGATATGTTGACCACTTAGATACATTGAACATCATGTGATAATGTCAATCAACCAATCACGCAACACCACAGCCGTAATTAATTTTCAATCGTGTTATAAACGCTTATGAAAATTGTGGCGGATCTGTCGTCTAGTGGTAACTTGACTATCAGTCCATGGATCGCAAGTTCGATTCCCCGTCGCATCACTAAAAATACTAATCGTCTTCCGGGAGGGACGTTAAATGGGAGTCCAGTGTGACAGTGCTATACACAGGTGCACGTTAAAGAACCAGGGTAGCTTTAACCAGGGTTACATTCTGTCTGTGCACTATGCTCCAAAAACCTAAAATGACTAACAATCTTAACGGAGCACTCGCTGAATGGGCAAGCCCGAGTGCGAGTATAAATAAGCTTACATACACATACCTGGTCTTTAAAGACGATTTTTGAGCAAATATCAACACTTGCTGAAGGGTTCCAGCTTTTGGTAGTTTTGTTTTCACGCTCCTTATGATTTGCCCCACTTTATTTCGTAGTTAAAAAAGTGCACTTTACAAACCATGAGCGAGTTACTTTAACGTCGGCCTGATTCTAAACGGACAAATAAGCTCAACATATCGATTGAACCGACGTGAAAACGAAAGTATATCCCCTTATATCCCCTTATATTCCCTTATAATCAAGATAATAGTACATTGTATAGTCATGAACAGAAATAGGGAGCCCACTTTTTGTGATACAAGGATACATCATGCTTCTTTTATACCATTGACCTGCTTAATTTGTGCTAGTCTTGGTATACATGTACGACCATCCTCTAGCTTGTGTTTGTTTTATATAACCTCATTCATCAATTCTATGATTTATAACATTTTTTTATATTGACAAATTACGCCAAGTACTTACTGAAATCGAGTTTTTCAAATGTTCATTATAATTGTTTCAGAAATTTAGTAATCAAATAAAGTTCCCCAAAGGATGTAAACCACGTGTATTGTTTCTTTGTTGTTGTGGTACCACCATTATTCCAAATAAAGGTCATTGTTGTTGATGTTGTTGTTGGTGTTGTTGTTGTTGTTGTTTTTGTTGTTATTGCTTTTATTGTTGTTGTTGTTGTTGTTGTTGTCTTTGTTGTTATAACTATTTTTATTATTGTTACTTTAGTTGTTGTTGTTGTTATTAGTATCTTTATTGTTGTTGTTGTTGTTTTTGTTGTTATGTTATCATTAATGTTCACATTTATGTTCACAGTGTTAATTCTATCTTTTACGGTGTAAATGAACTTTCAAGATTTGGAAATAAACCGTTATTTAAGACATTATCCTACACATACGTCACATATAACAAGAATTTCACTGGAAATCGGATAATTAGGAATAAAATATGGGACGCTCTGAAAGTCTTCTATAATTGCTTCCTGCTTTTACTTGTATATGGATTTCAGAATTTAAAACAAAATTCCTCTAAAGGTCGTTCTTGGTGGCCATTTTAGGCTGTCTGTATTTCAGGGAAGAAATCCAGAATTTTGGTTAAAGCGTATTGAACCATTCATAACAGACTTCGACTAACCATCAATTTTGGCGATATCTCAGAGAAAACACGCAAATGTTACCATGGAAACGTCAAATGAAACGTTTCTTGGCAAATATTTCACGATGGGGAAAAGAGAAAACGGGTCTGTATTTGGGTGTAATCAAGTTATCTGCAAATACCATACATTCTGAGGGAGGGTTGATAAGAGAAAAAGGGGAGAAGACTGGTGCAAAAATACTAGGGATGAAAACGTTGTAAGTGATATTTTGAAGCAAAAGCACTTACAACCTTTCTGCTTTCAAGCCTTGGAATGGAAAATTCGAGGTATCAAAACGACAATGTTAAAAGTGGCATCAGAAATAAGCTAATGAAATGTTATCCGGCCCGGGAAGGTCCGAACGAATAGCGTTCATATGGGTAATTATTGGTGATTACATTATGTGAGCTTCAGGCCATGTTTTCAAAAGTTTATGATGTTTTGGGAACATTGAAAGACCTTGATGTTGTGTTATGTGCCGTTATGCTCTGTAGTCATTAGCTTTAAGACATAACACAAATGAGTTAATGTCTAAAAGCTTATAATATATATTTTTTAAATCATGATTATGATCGCAGTTTGCCACAAGTATTTGTTTAATTGTTTACTGGTCAAAGCGCCAAGTTGCAATGCCATAACCTTTAGATATACAAACATATAGGAACAATACGTGTTTGTGTGATTGTGTGATGCGATATATTTATTTATTTTTTATTTATCCCTTTTTTGGGGGGAGGGGGGGGGGGCATTCACTGCTAGCGGTCCAGCCCCCTCCCCCTTCCCCAATATAATCGTCCAATTTTACTTTGTATGTCAATATGGGAGAAAAAAAGTACTAGTAAACGCGCAAAATGCACCATTTGTCATTTGACATTTGAGTAACCCAAAACCACATGCAAAAACATGTTAGGCCATATACATTTTGGTTCTTAGTGATTTGCGACCCTAAGTTACACCCCCCTCTAAAGTCAATTGTTGAATCCGTGCCTGAAGAGTACTGATTGCATGCAGTCCATATGCTTTGGCGCCATTGTACATACATCATAACACCATAGTAACTATCTGATGACCTCAAAGAAAATAAATAATGACACCTAAGAAATAAATGATGACGCCATCGCAAATAAAAGATGTCGCCATATTTAATAAATGATGAATCCATAGTACAATAATGATGACGCCAAAGTAATTAGATGATGACCACATAATACAGAAAAGATGACGCCATGGTAAATAAATGATGACACCATAGTTCATAAGCGACGACGTCATAGTAATTAACTGATGGCCACATAAGACATAAATGATGACGCCATAGTAATTAACTGATGGCAACATAGTACATACATAATGACGTCATAGTTCGTAAGCGATGACGCCATAGTAATTAGCTGATGGCCACATAGTACATACATGATGACGCCATAGTAATTAACTGATGGCCACATAGTACAAACATGATGACGCCATTGTAAGTGAATGATAAAAAATAAAAATAAATAAATGAAAACGACATAGTACTTAAATGAAACACGCACACATTACACCAGCAATTCATATAATATTGCACCTTTCCAAACATTCGTCTGTCGGTAGATTGTTTTCTAGAAATATATTTGACGTTAACAGTATTTATGTCTGCAGTAAAACTAAATAACCTCATGTTGGTCTAGATTTGTGATACTCCCCTGCCAAGATTTAACAGCAAAAACATTAAACAACATTTTGAAGCTCGTTAAAATGCAGATCCCCGCAATATCTATTGCCAGGGTCAATTTAATTCTTTCTGATACAATCTTAACGTCGTCTTTATTATTTGTAGAGCCGGTTCTAAATCGCTTGATTTTGCCCACTGTTTCGACAGATAAAACCCTGGAGTTACCATAGCAACCTTTCTGCTAAACGCATCTTCTGAATTTCCTTTCGTAAATTGGGAAGACAATTTGATTAAACTAACGCGTCTTGAGAGCGGGGACGATAATTGAAGCCTGGGATGTTTTTTACGATTAGGAAACCACAGATATGTGTAAAGCCTACTGGCCATAACCCAATTCTTTTGGACGAAATGTGGTTGCTTTTATAAACGATACATAACCATATAGTATACAGTTTATTCGGCATAAAAGTAACCACATTCATAGCTATATAACATATAATATAACAGATTGTCCTAAGACCATATACCATACAGTTTATTCGGCATTTAAAGTGACCACATTCATAGCCATATAACATATACAACAGATTGTCGTTAATACCATATAGCATACAGTTTATTCGCCATATAACATATACAACTGATTGTCGTTAAGACCAGATGACATCGAGTTTGTTCGACATTAAAAGTAACCACATTTATAGTCATATAACATATACAACAGAATGTCGTAAAGACCATATAACATACAGTTTATTCGGCATTAAAAGTAACCACATTTATAGCCATATAACATATACAACAAATTGTCCTTAAGAACATATAACATACAGTTTATTTGGCATTAAAAGTAACCAAATTTATAGCCATATAACATATACAACTGATTGTCGTTAAGACCATATGACATCGAGTTTGTTCGACATTAAAAGTAACCACATTTATAGTCATATAACGTATACAACAGAATGTCGTAAAGAACATATAACATACAGTTTATTCGGCATTAAAAGTAACCACATTTATAGCCATATAACATATACAACAAATTGTCCTTAAGAACATATAACATACAGTTTATTTGGCATTAAAAGTAACCAAATTGATAGCTATATAACATATACAACACATCGTCGTAAATGTGCATGATCATGGTAACAATCAGAGAAGTAGAAACGGAAGAATAAAAGTTCATATTGAAGGTTCTTGATCGTAAACGAAACGCACGGTCAATATATTTATTAACAGTTTAGTTTTTTTCTTTAAAATATGATGACATATATGTCATACACTTTTGTAGCGTTGTTAAATGACAAAACAAAGATTTAAGCTACTAATTTCTTAATTTTATTTATTTGGGATAAACCAGGAAGAATTGATATTCGTTTGCAATGACATAAATGTTGCAATCAGTACAATTTCCTTCTGTTATTGTGTCGCAAATCGTGTTATGAAAGAGCGATTTTGTAGGTGTTATCCCAAATTTATTTGTTTGTATTGCATCTAGATAATATTCTTGTTTAAGCTAATTTTTGTACATATCCTCTCTATATTTCTATCCAATGACATCTATATTCCATGATTGTTATATACATATCTTTTATTCTCTGTTTTCTTAGTTGGGTGGAAATGGTTTGTATATTGAGAGTACCATTTTTTTCTATAACAGGTTTAACCGATTAAATACAATTAACAAAATGTTTAATTCATATTAAGAGAGTTGTGCCGGATATTTTTGAGTTTTATTTCAGTTACCGCTTTGGGACAGTGCAATACCCAAATATTTAAAAGATTCTATTATTTTTTGATTATTTTTTAGACAAAAAAAATCTCCCTCAGTCAAATATCATCAGAGTTTTTGCTGTATTTATTTTTATATCCCATCAGCTACCTTAGACATGTAGTTTATTAAGCATTGACTGTAAAACTTGAATATGTGTCTGGGCAAGTATGGCTGTGTGGTCAGCAAAAATTAAAAAAAAAAAATTTGGCATAGTTTATACTACAAATACCGTCTATATTATTATTAATATTTGCATATAACAAACAAAGCCATAATATGACCATCGTATATATTGATTGAAGAAAGCCTACTCTTCTTATGAGTAGACTTACGATATCACATAGTTTGGGGATTTCAGAACGTCCCGTTGAAATGTGCATATCATGACATTGTGCCTCTTTTACAAAAAAAGTAAAACATCAACCAGATGCTAATGTTCGTTTCATCAGGAGATATTTTAATTTCATCCAGCAAGCACAGAAAGAAATAGTTTGAAAAAACGCGCTAAATATGTTCATTTAAACTTAATATCTTATCCATTTTACAACGATTGTGAAACAATGATTACAACATTGTATTAATCACTCTCGTTACCGGAACAATATTACCTGAAATTTACAAGTATGTTTCTTTAATACATACGTTTGGTTCTACTTTGTAAATTTACTATAGATTAACTGCAATCCAGTTATATTTTCTTATCTTCTATTGACTTGACGACGATGAACAAACGTACTCTCAAATTTAATTTAGTGTTCGACAGTAAGCCAAGTTTGGGGAAAAATGCAAAAATATAAATTGTTGCCAATTCAATTTCCGATAAATTTCATTTTTTTTCCGCGACACGTCTATCAGAATTGGCTGTGTACGACTTACTTACATGTTCCTTTTCATGTCTTGAATTTCACTACTCAGTTCAATCAAAATGAATTGGTAGCAAGTTGATCAACTTTCTGTACGAAAATAAACAAATACCTCGTATTCGTGATGTCAACATGTATGTACAGTGTTGTTGTCTTCAAGTAAATACAATTTCGCCGCTTCCTTAATACTTTTTTAATATCAAAGCTGAATAAAAAAAACGACACCATAATAATCTACAATGGTTATCTAACACTATCATTTATTCCTAAACTGTTTTCGCGTTTGCCCCCCTTTACGATTTTCATAATACATCTGTTTAAGCATATCAATATCCTTTAACATGTATTAAACTGATAAACCGTATAGCAGTTATAACTCACTGAAAAGTTTCTATAAACCATCGCAACGCAAACACAATGAAATGCAAAATCGAGGATATTTTTGCTTCAATGTAAGATCGTAATATATTTCACCGAGTAAGCACCAAAAGGTATACGTCACTGTTGGCTTCATCGTCGGCAACTACGGTAATTACACTACTACTACTACTGCTGCTACTACAACAACAACAACAACAACAACAACAACAGCAGCAACAGCAACTGCTGCTGCTACTGCTACTGCTACTGCTACTGCTACTGCTACTGCTACTGCTTCTGCTACTGCTACTGCTACTGCTACTGCTACTGCTACTGTTACTGCTACTACTACTACTACTACTACTACTACTACTAATAATAATAATAATAACTTTATGTTGTATTTATGAAGAAAACACCTTAAGTTACAAAAATATCTTCTTTACAATGTGATTCTACAAACGTATTAGTATACATTTCTTATTCAAACAATAACAAACATGACGACATTCAAACACAAAATATACTCAGTAAAATGTTCAAAATTATAAAAGACAAGAATAAATCACATTTAAACAAACAATTTTAACAGACAGTCATTCACTTTAAGTCATTGTTTTGTCATAAGGTGTCTTTAATTTTGTTTTAAATGCAAATAAAGATGGTGATTCGCGAATAAAAAGTGGTATTAAATTGCACGAGTGCAATTTATACTTTTGGTGTTCGTAAGATGAAAAATGATGCGATCTTTCACTGAAACATGCATTTTGTGTTTTTATGATATGCCTAACAATGACAAAAAATGACCGTTTATTGTATTTTTTATTCAAAGGCGCTCTATTGTATAATAATGCAACGTCATTTAGGAAATGACGTCGTTGAAATTGTGTGAGAGCCCGCTAAAATTTGAAAACATGGTAATATATTAAAGCTGCACTCTCACAGATTTAATTTTTGTGTGTTTTTGTCTTAGAACGAGCCAGTTTTGCGAAAATGCATGGAAACCAGTTATATAAGAATGCTGACAAAAATAGATCGCAGATTTTTATATATATGTTTAAAAAATGATGTTTTACGCATTTTTCTTAAACCGTTAGTAACGCTTTAAACCATAAACATTAATTTTTAAACGCAAACGTGAACATTTGCGATTTGATCTTTTGTCAGCAATCTTTTAGCATTGGTTTGCAGATATTTACGCAAATATTTGCTGTTTCTAAGAATAAAAAATAGTTTAAAAATGGTATATCAATGAGAGTGCAGTTTTAAAGGGTCATTTCCATGTTAAACTAAAATTCACTCAATAAACCACCGGAAACCACAAGATAAAGTTATTTAATTGTTCAGTAACAGCCATTGCACACAGTCTATCATTTCTTTGTCGGGAGCCTTCTTTCTGAAAAGACAAAAAAATGTGTCATCACTGTTTTTCATGTAGTAGAATGCCCATATTTATCATTTTCTTTAATTACTTTCGCTGCTAAGATGGAAACTCAGTAGGTTTTGGCGAAACAAATTAGATCTTTTGTAATCCCGAGGGCTTCACAACGCACGTTACACCAAAAATGCGGAGGCGAGACCGTACAGTGTATTGTCTCAGTTCTAAGATCCTTAAATTCAGTATGTCTCTCGATATTCCTTATATTAGGCCAAAAAAAAATAATTGTTTGTTTAGGGTAACCTTCCCAAAATTTCTAGGTAGGGTAGGTAGGGATTTTTTTTTATTTAAAAAAAAATAAATCCAAATCTGTGTTTTCTTGCACATGGCAGTCTTTCCTACATTACTGTCATTGCCTGACTTTGTTTTATCATATGAACAATAATTCTGATTAAAATCTGCATTTATCCGCCCTTCGTAACTCTCTATTCGCTAACGATTTTTTTTTTGCTCAGAAACGGAAAAAAATAGTTAGGGTCGACGCATTTTTATAGGTAGGGTCGGGTTACCCGAAACGGACATATTTTTTTAGGCCTTATTAAAGTTAAGCATTTTTGTTGACGTACTCTCTTGCTATTACGAGAATGTGTGTGAAAGTTTATTATTGTTATTTCATTGTTTGGGGCGTTAAGTTTTATTAAGAAACTAAAACATTCACAGAGCAGACGAAACATTATGCATTAGCTGATTGGAACCAATCAATTTTGAAGGTATCACATCGAGGGGTGAATGCGAAAAGGTTCTAAGTGACATAAAATAAAGAAGAGGATAGAACCTTTACGCTTTCACCCATCGACATGTAGTAGCGAAATCTTTTTCAAGAGTCCTGACCTCGCATGGTGTTGTAATAAGACAATGTAGAAACATACACAAACTATGTGTCACATCAAAATCACATTTCAGGACTAGACGCGTACTTTAATGATAGCTTTATTGGTATATCGTGCATAAGCGAAACCTTTACCAAGATTAAAGATCATATTGTTATCAGGCAATGTCTAAACACACACAAACTATGTGTCACATCAAAATCACATTTCAGGACTAGACTTAAACGCGTACTGTAAATGATAGCTTCATGCATAATCGAAACCTTTACCAAGTTGCAAGTCCATTTTGTTATAAAAAAAAAATGTCTTAACACACTCAAAATGTATGTAACATCAAAATCACATTTTAGGGCTAGATGCATACTTTAATGATAGCTTTATTGGTATATCATGTATTAGCGAAATATTTACCAAGTTCGAAGACCATTTTGTTATCAGGCGATGTCTAAACACACGCAAAATATATGTCACATCAAAATCACACTTCAGGACTAGACTTATACGCGTATTTTAATGATAGCTTTATTCCCATCCACATCATGGACATTGCAAATCCCCATACAGTCATCAAGCTTGTCAATCGATATGGTCTCTATGGCCGTAATCATGTGGGTAGAACCGTTATGTGCCACTGTGCTCAATCCATCGGCGGCCTTGTGTTCGATATTAAAGATATGCAGCTCTTTAAAATCATAGCTTTCCTAGCAATATTTCTACCGATACGTCTCTTATATCATTTATATTGCCTTACATGTTTTTTATGGATAAGTTTTAAGCTTTATAAACGAATTGCTTAAGCAAAGACAAAGAACAATAACTGGACGGGTATAATATCCAATTATGATCGCTTAATTGTCTTGATAACGCTTTCTATCTTTGAACTTTGAGAATGCTGCAAGAGAAACAATGGACATGAAGCGGTTTTTATGGCACTAATCATGACAGATAGTTGTGTATCGGATAATTGAACAGTATCGATCAACTATAAACTATATCTGAGCTCTAACGGAATGTACAAGTGGTATTGTCCGTCTGATTAAGTGGGATTGCAGTGACAGGCATCGGAGAAGCGGTATCTGTTGGGGAATTGGGACTTGTTTTATGTCTTTCTTCTACTCTGTCGGGTGCTTTTTCGTCATTGATTGAGCTTTGTTTAAGATTCCGTGCGGAATACGGAGTCAAACGGATTCTTTGTTGGAGAAATGGTACAGAACGTTCTTATAGAACTAAGTGTCTATATTTGGATCGAATTGTTGGTTGTTTATATTGCAACATACCGCAAATGTACCAAGATGTGTTAAGAAATAAAATGTTTAAACAAAGGTTCCTATGTTGGTATATTCCTAACATGTCTTTGTGATTTCATTAACGAAACGAGAAGGCAAGCAATTCATTTCTACGATGCATTTCTAAATATTCAGCAGGATTCTAAATACGCTCGTATTTCACTTTAGTCATGTTAATGTCAAGGAACTATTTTACGTTTTTCTCTGATCAGCAGATTACTGTTTCTATCGTCGTAAATCTACACTTGTAGTTTCCAGTAAATAGTCGGATCATTAATACAAAGTATAAGTATACAGTAGAACCCCGTTGGCTCGAACTCCCAGGGACCCGCGGAAATACCTCGAGCCTCTGAAAATTCGAGCCATGCGGCAATGCTTACCTTGAGTTGAGAAAAATCGGTCCTTTACATTCAGTTCGAGCCAACGAGGAAATCGAGCCAAGCGAGTTCGAGCCAACGGGATTAGAATATATTTCATATCCTGACAAAGCACAAAAGCCACTTTTCTAAAGCGAATAGGGCATTGCACGGCTTGAAAATTTGAACAAATTTTAATTCACCCATTTGCATCACTAAACATTTTATGGCTTTCCTGCCAAGACACTAAAGGTTCGTGTTACAAGTTATTTGTAGCATTTGCATTTTAGTTAATTAACGGTTCATGTTTTCTGAGATTGAGACAAGTTGCCATGTTTGATATTGCATGACGCAGATTTTTTAGCTGAAATCTAGAATTCAATTTAATTCAGTTAATAGCATTTCCTAAATATGATTTATGGGAAATGAAACGGGTTTCCATCAGTTATTCTAAGTCGTATTAATCATACAATAATTGGGACAAAGGCTCAATTCGATCTCAGAATTCCATTTAAAAACTATAGTTTTGTACTGGAAATAATCTTAGAAAAATTTACAAATTGCATGAAAACAAAATTTATCATTGCGTAATGCTTCAATTTGGGGAAATGGCGTGAAATATTGCTTGAAACACATGGCCATTCGATTCGTTTCAAGATAATTTTATTAGGATGTTAAATCCCTTTTGTTAAAGTGTTCCTAGCAGCAGCATTTATGTAGTTATCGTTGTGCGATGATTTATTTAAATGTCGTGATAAATGCATTCCATGTCAAATGTTTGATAAATCTTTTATGCGTGTTCCTGGAATGTATCGTTCTGAGAGCAGACTAATCTGTCTTTAAACACCTAAATTTGCATCGAAAGTAAGAAAATACTGAGAATAAAACGAAACGAAATACGCAATTTATTTTGGTTATTACATAAAGTTGTTGCAGTGAAATAAAATTCGAAACCACCTCCATTAACAGCCTATAAACGCATACATGGAAATCATTCCCGAAAGGCGCTTAATATTTTAAAGGCGAACGCGATGATTATATTGTTTCGTCTGATCAGACCAGAATCTGTGTTAACATATTCATACAATAATTATGTTGCACTCTCACAGATAAACCGTTTTGACAACTTTTTTAAATTATTGTTTTGTCTTGGAATGAGCCATTTTTGCCTAAATATCTATAAACCAGTGATATTAGACTGCTGACAAAAGATCAGATGGCAATTTTTCATATTTACGTTCGAAAATTAATGATTTATGGCTAAAAGCAATACTAACGCTTTACGACGAATGCATAAAAATCAGTTTTGATCATAAATATGAAAACCTGCGATCTGATCTTTTGCCAGCAGTCTCACATCACTGGTTTTCATGCATTTTCGCAAGAATTGGCTCGGTCAAAAATAAACAAATAAAAGGTTGTCAAAACGTTCAATCTATGAGAGTGCAGCTTTAAAGTTGGCCTGATTTTAAACGGGAAAGTAAGCTCTACATATTGTTTGAACCGAAGTGAAAACGAGTGATTTACCCCAGCATAATAGTATAATCATAAACGGAAAAAGGGCGCACATTATTTATGATACAATGATACGAACATGCTTCATTTAAATCATTTTATTCAATCTGTGAGAGTGCAGCTTTAATATAAAAATTCACCAAGACCACTAAATATAACTGTCATGTGACCTTGGATAACCATTGGGGAATGGGTAAGTCACCACATTTCTCATTCGCGAATGAGAGCACATTTTCACAAACAGGGCACGTATTCAATATTGGTCTTAATTGGATTCAAGAACGATGTAGCTAATCGGATTAATTTGTATTAATAACTGACCAATAGAGTGAATGAAGTCAATAATGTATGACCATAAGATATACTTAAAATAAATAAATAAATCCATCCTAGAGTTTTTAATATGTTTCTCAGATTGATCATGGCATATAGTTTATCCTTTTTATTCTAAAACCGACCGAAGTTTTAGAATTAATGTTTAAGTTCGGGCGAGTCTGATATTTCAACTTAGATCGAGCTTTAAAAAGACTCGCTTATGTTTTTTTTTTTTTTTTTTTTTTTTGTAAAATGCACTTTGTTGTATGACAAAATAAAGTGTGGCAACTCATAAGGAGTGTTAAAACTAAGATACTGACGGGTGGAACCCTTCAACAAATGTTGATATATGCTCAAATGTTGTCTTTGAGCTCCATGATTTTGAATAATGTAAGTAACGCGATTTCAACAAAAGGCTTAGAGGCTAATTATCCGTATTTTGGGTCTTAGTTCTTTTGGGTGCGAGGTTTTGTTATCTTTTTTTTCTATTTTGCCTTGAATGGGCCGACGTTGGCTCGCGTCCACTTTAACCAGATATTTTAATAATACATCAAGGTGTATTCTTTTTGCAGTTTCGGCATCAAAGAGTCAAGTAGTTATAATATAAGTGTTTTCAGATGCATAACTGGGGAAATAAATAGTACCAAAATAATAGTGAGTCACTTTAAAGTTAAGGAAACGTCTACCTGTTTTAAATATTTCATTAAAGCTACATCCTCACAGATTTACCGAATGCGAAAGAAGAATGCATAAAACATATTTTTTTTTATATCTGCGATCTGATTTTTGTCAGCATTTTTATAACTTGGGATTCCATGCATTTCGCATAAATTGGCTCGTTTCAAGACAAAAAGGTGGTCAAAACGTTTAATATGTGAGAGTGCAGCTTTAAAAAATAGCATTACGTCCTTTTACTATATATTCGTTCGTGTTCCTCGCCAATAGCTGGTCCTGACACTGGTAAAAACCTTTTACTATTACATGGTTTACTGTAATCAACTGTACATTGGGGAGTAGAAATTCAATGTGAAGGTCGAAAAAATGTTTACAAAACCAGTGCAAAACTGTGACAGAAGAATGAATACGTGCCCAGGACAAGAATAGCATGTTTATTGCCATGCTTTTATATGTGAAGTGAAAGTCAAATTGCCTAGAACTGTTTGATGTAGTTTTTCAAAGACGTACTGACATGAAATACCAAACCTTAAGTGTACTCTTTCTTCGGCAACATTTTGGCTCTCCCGTCAAATGAATCCTGCCCAGGGTGTCTATGGCAATATTCAGCTTCAGTAGTCCAATTAGAGACGCTCCCCCTACCGGAATACATCGTAATTGAACGTCATTTGCGCGCCCTGGACGCGTCCTCGCATACTTATTATGGTGACAATTTAATAACAGCCCCACAAAGCCATGGCATCCTGGATGACCGTTTGCGCTAGAATGACTTGGAAACTTGCCAAATTAGTTTTCTTTTCTCCTTCTTAAGATGGACAAAATTGGACTTGCAGCAACTTTTAGGACACATGTCAAGAAAAAGCCGTAGCTTTATGCAAAGTATGTCCTGGAGCCATAGAAAAGTAATGCTATTCTTTAAATCGCATTTCTTTGATCTACTGTATACGAAATGAATTATTTTATAGCATTCATCTTGTTTTCCCGAAACAAAATAGCTGTATTTATTGGCTGAACCAATGAGTGGTTTTATTAAAGCTTCCTTTAACATCACGCCAATGAGAGTGATTAATATTATGTTGTCAAACGTGTTTTACAATCGTTGTAAAATAAATAAATTTAAACTAATATTGATTCAAAGAGCACTCTTTATTTCCTGGTCCCAATATCACAAAAATACTCAAGTCAAATCTCAATCTCAATTCAATTTATCACACAAAGGCATAGTATGCTTCAAAATCTGTTTTATACTTGCTAAAGAAGTATTTTCTCATAGAATGTTTTGATAAAAAAAAGATTTTGTCAATATTTCAAAAAAAAAACTAATTCAAGAGCAAAAACTCTACTTGAGTAATTGTTAAAAACCAGTGAATTGAACTTAAATACATTTTTCGCTGTAGGATGTTTTCCCCTTGGAATCTTGACTAAAGGTATCATTCAAAATATGCTAAGTCTGGCCTTACTAAACCTTCAACTCGTTGGAAGAAAACTTACAGTCGAGACCATTTGCATTTTAATGCAAATCTTGTGAAATTCTTCAACTTGAAGTGACATTGTTGGCAAGAGGTGAAACGCGATTGTTCATTAGCGTGATACAGCTTCATTGTAAAATGCATTAGCACCATTTTCATGGCCATCCATTAAAGTGCTTAATTCCTTAAATACTAATTACCACTCCCGGTGAAACATCATAGTGATTCCATTTTAGCCGTGCATTACAGGGAAAATTTAGTACAAAATGAAAATAATAAATTCCATTTGTTACCTTGGAGACGATATTTAAAATGATCATTTGCGCCGTCAGACTAACGCGGAAGAATCGAAGCATCGTGTAATTTGAAATGGCTTTCACAATGGCATTTTTGTAATTCCAGCATCGTCCAAAATACCATCGATTTTCCTGTCGCAATAAAAAGGCTGACATCACGCTGATCCACGCAGGAATTTATTTGACAGTTTGACAAGAAAAGATATTAGCAAACAAAGAATTGTGAAAATAAACAAACGACATTAACTATTCATAGCTAAAATTGAATTGTTTATAGATAATTATGCAAGTTTAAATGTCTTTCAGCGGAAAAGTATTTCATGAATATTAAAATATCTGATGTCAAAATTGTTAAATTAAAGATCAGATCTAGCCCCGTCAGAACAATTTTGAAATATGTGTGTGCGCAAATAAAATATGACGAAAGCTTGTTCAAATGGTGGCATAAATGCATAATTAAAGAACTTCTACCAATTTAATATCAATTTAACATGAAGTAATTTCTGTTTAGCCTTGTTCTGACTTCCACGATTCAATGATCATCACAGCTGACATCAGTTTTAATGTTCATATGATAGGCATGTATATCATGACACTATAGATAGCAGTTTGTATATACCACGTGATAGATTACGTCATTAATGCAACATTTAGCTTCGAACGATGACTTAAAACAACGAAAACTTTTCATTTTCTTAACCTTTTAAAGAAACAAAGGACAATGTATGCCCCTTAAAGAGCCCCCGCCTTCGTGTTATTACCGGGGTTTGATAAGGTGATGAGTTTCCTAAACTGTTTCCGAATTAAAGTTTGGACTGGGCTCCATCAGGCGGCGTTTTTGTGAAATGGTTTGTCGAAGTGTTTTAAGAAACTAAACTCTTAATCAAACTCTGGTACAGACCGAATGTAGAGCTATTTAAGATGAGTAGGCTGCACTAGGTTTCATATAATTTGGTGAATAAACAGTAAAGTTATCTTTGTTTGAAGTCTTCATTTGAAGCAAAATATTGCCAAGTCCGACGTAGCATTTATGACGTAATTTATCACGTGGTATACTCACACTACGTAAGAATACGTGTAGATTTATCCGTCATGTCCGTTCAACATGGTGTATTGAAAAGCAATTTAAAGTGCTTTCAAATTGAGTCCATTTAATTTCACATAGTCGAAACTTCAAAAAGTGAATGTGTGGAATCCTTAGAAGAGTCTCGTTCGATGTTTCGGAGCTCAACTTGACTAACTGTCCTTGCCGTGCCCTCAGAAAGGGTCTTCTTGCCGCCTACACTACTTGCATCAACGGAGAAACTCCGCTTCGGTTTATCCACAAGGATTGTCATGTCTGGGAGGACAAACCTCGGCCTCTTTACCCAACGAAACAGAAGGTAGAGAACTAGGTTAAGCAGCACAAGCGTTGCTAGGGCACAGAACAGCGCAACTGCTATCGCGGCTTCTGATTGGCTGACAGAGGTGTCAATCTCCTTTGGCATGGCTGTTATGACGTTGTAGGTGTTGAACAGCCGCAGAGCCTCTGTTTCCTTATGCATTGACGGACACTTAAAAATATATTTCACATATTTATTTGCCGAACCTGTATATATCTAAGTTTTGTAAAGTTCAATTTTGTTTAACACTACTTCGATTTGCTTTTGGCAGTATTTACTGCGTTATATTACCAATACAATCTATATTGTTTTCAATTAATAGCAACGTGGCCACAGTTTCCTATGTTAAAAAGCGCTGTAATATCGCTTATAGTTTTTCATCTGTACCTTCATTATATTCTTGTTTGTTTTTATCATTAAAGGGACTGTACACAAGATTGGCACCCGAATTTTTTTTTCTGTAACGATTCTCAGGACAATTATTCAATAAAATGTTTTATTCTTTGAAATCACAATTGTAATTTTTTTTTTTACAATCTTCTTTTTTCTCGCTATTTCATCATACGGAGTACAGTCCCTTTAAAGTAAATAAAGGTAAACACAATAATGCATTAAAATAATAAAAAAAAAAATATGCATCAACATATTTTGTGCGCCCTTAAAGTTCTATCATTTTTTTGTAAATCTGAATACCTTTGTCCCTGTAAATTACATTCAAAGGTAGAAGCAGCATCTGTTTGCCAGCAGGGCAGTCAAAACATACAGCCAAAATAAATTATAAATTGTTAAACCCTTGATAAGTAATTGTACATTTAATATTTTCATTTAATAAGTAATTGTACTATTTAATAGGAATTACAATTAAAACGGAACAGAAATCTAAAAATTTACCTTTATTTTTTTCCAAAACTAAAAAAATCTCAGGACATTTGAACATGTTTAATATTCAATCTTGTTTAATTGCTCTTACATTCAAGCTTTGATTTAGAGAAATTTTATTGAATGTCGATAAACATTCACTCCAGCAATTGTTTTCAAAATGAACTGAAAGTGAAGTGTAAACACATTTATCCGGTATTGGAGATTTTCTAACAAATCCGTTCTGGAAAATTGAAATCTATTTGTTTTTACATATTTCAACATTGAACATTCATCAAATCAAACTATATGTAAACCACAGTCTTAAATTACAAGTAACTACAAATGTATATAAAAAAGAAAGAAACTGGAGAGGCATTCCCAGTAGCCTAAATGTTAACTTAGATCCTTTTTTCGAATGCAGAATAAACCTAGTCAAACAAACACCAATCAAAGACAACAAACGTATCAAGATAACCCACATTAAACAAAGAATGCAGAATAAACCTAGTCAAACAAGCACCAATCAAAGACCAGCGCACGTATCAATATAACCCACATTTAACAACTATTAACTATATGATCAATGGTAAATGATGAGGTAACAGCCCTAACACGGTCAGAAAGAACTAAGAACTAGACAGAACACATTGCACATCTATCAACTATAGGATCATTGGTAAATAATGGGAGAACCGCCATGAAACAGTCAGTGAAAACCAGTGAAGAGACACAACGCTTCTAAATAACGCACATTGCACATCTATCAACTATATGACCATCGATAAATGTTGAGATTTCCACCATGGCACGGCAAGTGACAACTAAGCAAGGGACATAACGCTTCTAGATAACACACATCTCACACCTATTAACTATATGACCAGTGGTAAATGTTAGGATAACCGCCATGGCACGGCAAGTGACAACTAAGCAAGGGACACAACTCTACTAGATAACGCACATCTCACACCTATTAACTATATGACCAGTGGTAAATGTTAGGATAACCGCCATGGCACGTCAAATGACAACTAAGCAAGGGACACAACGCTTCTAGATAACACACATCGCACACCTATTAACTATATGACCAGTGGTAAATGTTAGGGTAACCGCCATGGCACGGCAAGTGACAACTTAGCAAGGGACACAACTCTACTAGATAACACACATCTCACAACTATTAACTATATGACCAGTGGTAAATGTTAGGAAAACCGCCATGGCACGTCAAATGACAACTAAGCAAGGGACACAACGCTTCTAGATAACACACATCGCACACCTATTAACTATATGACCAGTGGTAAATGTTAGGATAACCGCCATGGCACGTCAAATGACAACTAATCAAGGGACACAACACTTCTAGATATAACACATCGCACACCTATTAACTATATGACCAGTGGTAAATGTTAGGATAACCGCCATGGCACGTCAAATGACAACTAAGCAAGAGAAACAACGCTTCTAGATAACACACATCGCACACCTATTAACTATATGACCAGTGGTAAATGTTAGGATAACCGCCCTGGCACGTCAAATGACAACTAAGCAAGGGACACAACATACTAGATAACACACATCGCACACCTATTAACTATATGACCAGTGGTAAATGTTAGGGTAACCGCCATGGCACGGCAAGTGACAACTTAGCAAGGGACACAACTCTACTAGATAACACACATCTCACACCTATTAACTATATGACCAGTGGTAAATGTTAGGGTAACCGCCATGGCACGGCAAGTGACAACTTAGCAAGGGACACAACTCTACTAGATAACACACATCTCACACCTATTAACTATATGACCATTGGTAAATGTTAGGATAACCACCATGGCACGTCAAATGACAACTAAGCAAGGGACACAACTCTACTAGATAACACACATTTCACACCTATTAACTATATGACCATTGGTAAATGTTAGGATAACCGCCATGGCACGTCAAATGACAACTAAGCAAGGGACACAACCCTACTAGATAACACACATCTCACACCTATTAACTATATGACCAGTGGTAAATGTTAGGATAACCACCATGGCACGTCAAATGACAACTAAGCAAGGGACACAACTCTACTAGATAACACACATCTCACACCTATTAACTATATGACCATTGGTAAATGTTAGGATAACCGCCATGGCACGTCAAATGACAACTAAGCAAGGGACACAACGCTACTAGATAACACACATCTCACACCTATTAACTATATGACCAGTGGTAAATGTTAGCATAACCGCCATGGCACTGTCAGTGATAACTAAGCAAGGGACACAACGCTTCTAGATAACACACATCTCACACCTATTAACTATATGACCAGTGGTAAATGTTAGGATAACCGCCATGGCACGTCAAATGACAACTTAGCAAGGGACACAACTCTACTAGATAACACACATCTCACACCTATTAACTATATGACCATTGGTAAATGTTAGGATAACCGCCATGGCACGTCAAATGACAACTAAGCAAGGGACACAAGCTTCTAGATAACACACATCTCACACCTATTAACTATATGACAAGTGGTAAATGTTAGGATAACCGCCATGGCACGTCAAATGACAACTTAGCAAGGGACACAACGCTTCTAGATAACACACATCTCACAACTATTAACTATATGACCAGTGGTAAATGTTAGAATAACCGCCATGGCACGTCAGTTGACAAGTAAGCAAGGGACACAACGCTTCTAGACAACACACATCTCACACCTATTAACTATATGACCATTGGTGAATGTTAGGATAACCGCCATGGCACGGCAAGTGACAAATTAGCAAGGGACACAACGCTTCTAGATAACACACATCTCACACCTATTAACTATATGACCATTGGTAAATGTTTGAATAACCGCCATGGCACGGCAAGTGACAACTAAGCAAGGGACACAACGCTACTTGATAACACACATCGCACAGATATTAACTATATGACCATCGATAAATGTTAGGATAACCACCATGGCACGCCAAGTGACAAATAAGCATGGAAAATCACAACGCTACTAGATAACACACATTAAACAACTATCAAATTACTGCCATTGATAAAATTAAAAGGTTGAGTTAACCGCCATGGAACGGTTTGTGACAATTATGCAAGAAACACAACGCTACTAGATAACGCACATCTCACCCTTATTAACTATATTATCATTGGTAAATGTTGGGATAACCGCTATGGCACTATCAGTAAAATGCAATGAAAAGACTAAACGCTTCTAGATACTAGATAACACACATTAAACAACTATTAAGGTATTGTCATTGATAAATGTTGAGGTAACAACCATGGCACGGAAAAGACACGACTATTAAGTTATTACCATTGATAAATGTTGAGGTAACCGCCATGGCACGGTTAGTGACAACTCAGCAAGTAACACAACGCTACTAGATAACACACATTTCACAACTATTTAAGATGCGCTCTTACTGCCAAATAAAATGTAACACAATGAATACAATTGTTTTGGTATACCAAAAAGGATTAATAAATGTCGAAAACAATGGTTCTTATGAAATATATCGAGTTACATTTGAGAAAGGTGCAGAAAACAAGGAATTTCTACCTTATGGGACTATAGTATATGACAGTAACTATTTTAGCACCCACCAATTATTTAATATTTTTGAGTTTTCAGCTATAAAAAAAACGGTCACAATCGTGTAATCATTAATTAATATTTTTCATAAATGCATTATTAAGTAGGTTGTAAAAGGTGTTTCATTCAAATTAGTTTGTTATACATGTGTTTGTATTGATTTTGAATGTGTCACTTTGAATTTTTATCATTGATAAATGTTGAGGTTAGCGCTTTGGTACAGTCGGTATAAACCAATCAAGGGACAAAGGGCTTCTAGATAAAACACAGTGCACCACTTTTACAGCCTTAACACGGTCGGTGAAAACCAAGCAATAGAAACAACGCTTCTAGATAACATACATTTCACAACTATTAACTATATGACGATAAGTATATTCGTTCTGAGGTTACCGTCTTGGCAACAGTCAGTAAAAACCAACCAAGGAACACAGCGCTTCAAGATAACACACATTGCACAACTATGAAAAGACCGTCATAAGGAAATGTGGGTTAAACGCACTGACACTGACAGTGAAATCTAAGAAACGAGCTACTAAGGGGAAAATGAGCAGTGACATCAAGCTGATCCACACAGAAATCTACTTATATAAATACAGTCGAAAACCCGTTAAAAACAAAGATATTCGACATAGGACAAAGGAAATTTGTGAAATTAAACCACATGGACTGAAATATAGCTTCGATATAACGACATTAGAGGTAAAAACAGCAAAGGGACTATTTTATGCAGAAGCAAAATTAATTCGAGACAGAAAAAAGAGTTCAACATATCCAAAAATTCGAGATTTATGAGTTCGACAAAGCGAGTTTCGATTTGATCAAGATATACGTGCAGGATTCGTGTATTTGCAAGCATTTCCTTCAGCAGCCTCCATGCTATAAAGCTGAATACTTGCTAACCTTATTATCATAAAGCAGCAGATAGAAAAGATTTCATTCCACAATCGAAACCGTTGTTGAAAACAAACCGCCTTGGCTTTGTCAGTGATATAATGGGGAGGTGGTGTGAAACTTTTGCAATGTTGAAATGCTGTTTTCAATGTTTTTGGTGTTTTTATTGATTGGGTGATTACTCGACCAAACTTTAACAAGCAGGGATATGTTATTAAGTAATAGTTGTGACCGGTATCCGGCGGTAACTATCGCTGATAGTGGAAATTTGGTAGCGATATGGTACATAGATCTGGGTGTATTTCTGTTCGCGACCTTACACATTAACTTATAAATGCATTGTTATAGTATACAATTTGGTTATGTATTTTATTATGATTTAAACTAAATTATCTACATTGAAACTGTAATATTTACTATTTGACACTTTCTATGAATAATTTTAACACTTCATCCTCGTTTTCACAAAACGCTGTTGAACTTTCTATACTATTTTGTGTTTTACGTCAACGTTTTTAATATTAATGTTATATATATAGTGTTGTAATATGTTGTATTAAATTTGTATTTATTATGAACTCTGTATATTGTGTACTGATGATGTACTAAGTAGAAATCTAAGTAAACACTTAATTTCAAATATGATTTCAATTGAAAGTAGTAATCGCTTTCATAGCAGTTCACACAATTTCTGAAGCCATTATATTTGCAGTCATGGGAAACTAAATTAATATTTTCCTGTAACCTTAGATATACTTAGTCCTATGAGCTATATTTCTGTTTATTGAGTTTCGAATATATTATATATTAATAATGTAAAGCAAATTCGAGAACCGGTTTAGTAGTGTTGGTCCTATCCCTTAGTCTACACGTCGCAGATACAGCTTAACGTCTGCTACTGAACTTTTCATGAAACATTTGTTTGATTCAAATTGATTTTGGGAACAAATTGCATGTATACCGCTTTGGAAAACCAAATGCGAGAACTGGCAAAGTAATGTTGGTCCTATCCCTGACTCTACACATCGCAGACACAGTTTCAAGTCTGGTACCGAACTGTTCCTGAAACATTCGTTCGATTCAAACTGCACAAATTGCATGCCGCTTTGAAAAACCGAAGGCGAGGACTGGTTAAGTATTGTTGGTCCTATCCCTTATTCTACATGTCGCAAACACAACAGAACTGCTGCTACTGAACTGTTCCTGAAACATTCGTTTGATTCAAATTGTTTTCGGGAACAAATTGCATACTGCTTTCAAATTATCTCAAGGCGCAGGCAGACTATAAAACTTGCCGTCTGTTATTCTTGATTAATTATAATAGACCTATGGGAACCAGATTTGTACCGTTTTTCAAACATTGTTTTGCCAATGGATTGATGCCCCTCCGCAATGTGTGAGATAAGTCCTATGGGGTTCGATTTTGCAGCTTTCTGGCAGCACCAACGCCAGGGAAGATTAGTTCTTCATAGCTCCGTCCCCCGAGGTTCATAAGATTTATTTTCAAAACAACTGCTTTGTTAGTTACTGTTGACATATCTAGATCATTAGCTCGGCTTTGCATTTTCAGATGTCGCATTGATTTAGTTTCTTGAAGAATTTCGACAATTATTATTCAAAAGAGTGTTTTTTTTATTTTGCTGACACGCTATTTTCTGATTGGTGCTTGCTTCTCCAGAAAGTATGTTCTGTTACATTCTTCGGCTGGCTTCGTACATGCTCTGGTACATGTAGTTTATATGAACTTGATGCTTTTTTTTAAAAGCTGCACTCTCACAGATAGACAGTTTTGACAACTTTTTTTTATCTTTTGTCTTTGAATGAGCCATTTTTTTCGTAAATGTCTGAGGACATGTGATATAAGACTGCTTACAAACAAATCAGGTCGCAGTTTTTAATATATACGTTCGAAAATTGATGTTTTATGCCGAAAAACTCATTTCCTGAAAGCGTTAGCAACGCTTTTAGCCACAAAACTTCATTTTTCAAAGGTAAATATTAAAAACAGCGTTCTGTCATAAGTCTTATATCACTGGTTTCCTTACATTTACGCAAAGATTGGTTCATTCCTAGACAAAAAAAATACATAAAAATGTCGAAAAGGTCAAACTGTGAAATTGTAGCTTTAATATGTCGCATAGGATGACAATCTAGATTAAGTGCAAACTTTGGGTTCAGCTGGGACAGCAGGCACAACCACTATTCCACTTACATAAACATATGCTGTAGTCTATACTATGACATCAACAATCTGTATGAACAAAGGACTAGGATGGACCAAAGATAATATTCACAAGAGTTCACACGCAAAGTTAACTCAAATGTCACAATCTTTACTTTTTATTCTCAAAGGCGGTAAGCCATTGGAGATTAAACTGTGTTTTAAAAACTAATTTCCATAATTTGATAGAGAATGTGTTGGAAGTTGTTTAGAAATACCAAAACATCATATATCAAATATTTTAACAAAACCTTAAACATCTGCGCCACATTCAGCGTTTTATAAACAGTAACAAATTATGGCAGATCACAAAATATAGCAAGCCAGCAAAAGTTACAACTAAATTATTTTCACATTTGTCTGTTACCCCGTCTACACACGGAGCAGAGAGTGGATATGACAGTTCGCATTTTAAAGTTTAAATTCTATCAAGGTTTCAATGACTACCATGTTGAGCTTTCGTCCTTTGGGATTTCAGACCCAGCTTTCCTCGTTCTGGTTGCTCTGCTGGGAATCATCCATCAGCAGACGACGTCCCCGATGTCACTCCATATTCGTTTCAAAAGTGGAACCTCTTCATTTAAACGTCTGTCACGTTCTTGGTAGTAATTACTTCGACCGGATGTGTAATTACAAAGATATTTATTTCGTACTTGCTATTATAACGCAAAACCGTGAGCAGAACGGAAATTGCCGAATTAACTAAATACTGAAAAAAATCTGAACAGTTCAGCATATCGTTCTTGTACTCGGAATAAAGAATATCATCAGGATAAAACACAATTTTTCAACATTTTCCACATTCAAACTTTTCATAAGTATTTAGACAAAGCACGTATTTTTCGTTGACATACCGTAGTTTTTTTACAATTATTGATTTGACTTGTAACATATCCAATTTTTGGCATTTATAGTTATAAATATTCAAAAGATTATTTGCCCTCTAGATTTACATGTGTCGTCTGTTTGTGGTGTTTTGTCTCACCTTCAGGCCCTTACCTCGTGGCTGTAGACAGGGTTAATATTTGAATATTGTCCTCTGGGCTCGTCGCTGGAGACGTCATTGTTGCATCATATCCTACATTTTATACCATTGAAACTGCAGATATGCTATCATAAAGTAACAGTACTTGTCTTAATCATTAAGAATGTCACCTTTCGTGGGTGTTTAAAGGGCCGCCTACTGTCACACGTCCGACACACACTCCCTGCGTCAGATTTTGCGTTGTCAATGTATCAGCCTATGAGGTCAGTTAGCTGACCTGAATTTATATATCGCTACGCTCACTCCGCCCATTCTTCTTCAATAAGAATTTACTTCATGTCATCTAACTATCACATGCACGTGTACGAATTTAAAGTTATTACTACAATGCGATATCTTCTCTTTTCAAAGTTAATGCTGCAAAATCTTGGAATGCTTACGAGTAAAATATATCTCATAGACGCATGAATTAAATATATGATTAGATATATGCATTTGGCATATATGTTACTTGTTTGTTTCAGTGTTAGACGGCAATGTATTTGAACAAGTTTTAACCCAAAATTATATTTCATGAATTCCCTCCACTCGTGAACTATTTACTTTAGCTGATGATGAGGTGAAAGTTATTGTTACGAAAAAAACACACCTTTGTTTGACTATAATTATGCCTAAAATGGATATAAAAATATACTTGAAGTTTTTCAGAAAATTGTATGCGAACGTAACGTCGTTTAAACTGTGTCCCAGCTCTTTGAACGCTGATGATTGATATAGTGGTGAGGACGGGCTAAAATATCATAACAGTGAAAAATATAAAATTGATATTTTCACTTATGGAAAAGGTGAAATATCATATTTCTGTCACTGATTAATATGTATAAACTGCCGGAAACATATGATAAATTTCAGTTTCACCATTATTATGATTGTCATAAAACCACAGGAAATATAGCCAATAAGGCTATCGCTGTATTCAATTCCAATAGACGGGCCGTAAATTCTTTTGCAATATTGACGAAGGCCCACTTGATTATCGCGGCTGGATTCGTCTGCGAACAATAATAGCAGACGACATTGCCTTGGGAATGTACGTAACGAAATCCGGCATCAGCATTTGTTTCTGAAATGAAAATATAAATCTAATATATCAGGATGTCTGTAATCTCGTCTTTCTTGATGTCTTACACCAGCCAGTCGATAGAATACTTGGCATTCAGCCAAGTATGATTCACGGAATCAATGGTTTCATCTTATTTGTCCAATGGTGTATTTCCTCTGTAAAGTAAGTAGATATATTTACAGACGAAAGCAAGACCATCAAGAGCATTCAAGCTTCTTGTTGCCAAACAAATCTCTTTTGACCGTCAATATTGACTTGACAGATTAAGTAGAGTACATGGGACATACAGTTCCTTCCTTCAAAATTTAGATGTACCATGAAGTCATCATTTAAATGCAAACCCGGAATATTTTAATAATACAATGAAAGCTACAGGGACAAACCCAGTAGTCGAAAAATCATAATAAACGCTATAAGAGGCACAAGTCAAGGAACAACACTTTATTTTAAAACACTTATTAGGGTTTAACTTTGAATCACATAAATCTAGAAAACTGCTCCCGGATTTAAAGGAATTTCGACGTCGAAAATAAGAGTTTTCGTTTGTAAAGATTTTTTTATTATACTTTTTATCTTAATGGCAAATGTTAACAAATTTAAGTATTTCTTTTTTTTAATAAAGCAAGCTTATGTATTCACGTTTTCATTTAGAATATAACAATCGGTAGTCAAGGACAACTTTGCGAAAGGAGTAAATGTGTTTGGATTGACCAGTATATTCCCTTTTATTCTCCCGTCGTGTGACAGGCCGTGATATGCATTACAATAGGCGAACGGTGTCCACAAACTTGTCCACAACTGTTATGGTATTCCACCTCTGACAAGTTTGTTCATCAATCTGTTTGCTTGAATAACTCCGGCATTTAAACAAATAAAACTTAACCATATGATTTAATGCACCGAACTATGCTACAATATATATGGGCATATTATAATCCTAAAAGTTTAAAGGTGTGTAAGCTTATAATACTCGCACTTGGGCCTTGCCCATTCGGCGAGTGGCCCGATAAGATTGTTAGATTTTAGATTTTTGGAGCAAAGTGCACAGACCCTGGTTAGAGCTACCCTGGTTCTTTAACGTGCACCAGGGTATAGCACTGTCACACGGGACCCCATTTAACATCCCTCCCGGAAGACGATTAGTATTTTTAGTGATGCGGCGGGGAATCGAACCTGCGACCCCTGGATTGACAGACAACTGTGTAACCACTAGAACACGGATCTGCCACTAGCACTTACACTAAAAGTTTAAAATAAAAAGCAACATCTTAAATAGTTGTGACCCTGACATTATACGTCTTAAATGAATTTACGACGAAACAACCCATGTCATTTTCGACTAAGTGGACAAAACCTATCACATTTGTTGACAGGGTGGACGAAACATCCAAGATCATTTTGACATGGTGGAAAAAAACATCCCAGATTATTTTGACGTTCAAAGCATTAAACAGTTAGGTAACACTCATTAACATTTAGAAATAATTTAATAAATTGTAAATAATTGTGAAAAAAAACACATCTTTGTTGTTGTGATGATAAATGCGTATCCATACTGACAAAAACATATGGGACCTTATGGTCAGGAGGGGATGTTTTGTCCACCATATCAAACTGACCTGGAATGTTTTGGCTACCCTTAATTGAATGTAGTGTTTTGGAGTTGTTTTTATTGATCTTAGTTTAAATTGATTGCCAGTGAAGTGAATTTTTGCAAACATCATAAAGAGTTAAGTCATAAAGTTCAACTGCTAAATACAATTACTACGCGATCTCCTTGCAGCGGACTTAAACGTACCACTTTTTGAGTATGTAAACCGTCCAAATACATCCGAGGTTGTTTTCGACAAAAATGGTCGAGGAGTTCCGAATGATCAATTTGATCTCGTCTGCTCTCTGACTTGTATAGCAATTATCTTGCGTTCGCTTTAAACGTAACATCACTGTGTATGCAAATATTTAAGGATTGGTCCCATTGTTTCGTGTTTTCACCCTGTATGAACGAAGGGGAGCTCGTTTGCAAATTATCCAAGACACTGTAGCTTCGTGGGAAGATTTTACATTTTCTGCTGTGCACACGAACGCTTTGAAATGATAACAAAATAATATGCGGCACCACGCATTAAAATTGACATATTTGTTGGTCGGGTACCTTAAAGGTGCACTCACACAGATATACCATGTTTACAACTTTTTTTGTCTTGAAAAGAGCAAATTTTTGTGTAAATATCTGCAAACCAATGATAAAAAAGGTATACAAAAGATCAGGTCGCAGATTTTCGTATTTCCGTTCGAACATTATTGTTTTATGGTACTAACGGTTTAAGAAAAATGCATCAAACATCAATTTTTGATCTAGAATATAAAAATCTGCGATCTAATTTTTCTCAGCAGTCTTATATAACTTGTTTCCATGTATTTTCGCAAAAATTGGCTCGTTCAAAGACAAAAAATAAAAAAAAGTTGTCAAAACGTTCAATCTGTGAGAGTGCAGCTTTAAAACAAGGATAATTAAAATATGCTCTGTTCATTTCGAAACTAAAGGAACCGGTCTCAAAAAACCGAAATTATTGTATTCTTGATTGGAGGCCGCTAACCCGAATCATACTGTACATACAACACGTACAAACAAAGAAAAAATCTTCACAATCGGACACAAATATAATGAATCATAATCTATATCTAAACAAACATATAAACATATTGAACTATTTTACCATTTTTCATATTTGAAGAAAATGCATTTTTTTAAATACATATGAAATCTTCACGCTTAAAGCAAGTAAACAAAATCATTATTCCATTTTTAGAGAGTAATTTCCCTTTGACACAAAATCTAGCACACTGTTCAATTTCCATAAATGTAAATAAACTACCAACGTTTCATATTTTTGATACCACAATGCTTTGAGTGCATAACTTATGGAGCTTAAGAAACTATTTTAAAAATTATTTTAGCTTTATTAACGTATCGTATCGATCTCTTTAAGGCGGAACTTGACCTTTCCGAGACTAACAGTGTCATACAATGCAGTCCAGTTACTGTTGTTATTGAGTTTATTGAGTCTGCCCGCGCCCTATAATGGCTGCATTATGGCTTGACCCCGTCACATCCCCAAGTGTGACTTAAACAAAAAATTTAAGCCAAAGGGGGTGTTTTACCCCCATCGGTTGAAGGAATATAATGAAATCCAGTTACAGTCCTTTTCTTTTCTATGTTTACTGTGTGGCCATAACTAGGGCCGTTGCCAGGCGCGTAGCTGCCTTTACACGAGTACGTGGATGATTCCAAATGATTCTGACTAAAAAATCAGCCAAAGTTGCAGTATGCGTATTTGACTTCATGCTCATTTCAAATGTTCTTTGCCGTTTCTATACTAAATAGCCCTTGATGAGCCCCATCTGCATTTACAATCCTCAGATATCGAGCTGGTATATTTACGCAAGAATTTCCCCCAAATTAATACCGGTGTCACTAACAACCTACCATACTGTAGTTGTTGTTGTAGTCCTTGACGTAAACAAACTCGTCTGTAGCAGTGAGCCTGAACGGATGAAGGAAACGGTTTTTGTAGTTTTTATTTGTCTACGCTAGCATTGTCGCACATAATTATCTATTTATAAGGTAGGTTTCAATATATTTTTAATTGTACATGTTCCCCCCTTTTCTTCAAGCATACACTTCGGTAAAACACTTATGTATGTTGAAATGTAATGAGTTTTTGTGGGACGTTTGGTTGTTTATAATTACATTTTGTCAGTATTTTGAGACGTAGATCTACATTATTTTGTACTACATTTAAAAACGTATGCTTGGTATGTTTCCAAGATGCCAATCTGGTATAAAAACTACGGAAGCACATTATGATCTTAAATTCATAATTTTAAAAATATTTGGTTTTAATTTCGGTTGTATTGGGATAACTTAGTCTTGAAAATTCTAGAAATACATTAGTCAATATATACTTTTTTCAGAGAGATCTTTTTAATAACCTCATTAAAATGCTTAGACATTTTTACAATAGTCATTTATTCACTTTATTATCCGTTCGTTGACAATCTGGTTATAGAACTGGAAGATCGCCTTGTAATCGCCAACGGCGGGTTCAAAGTACAGTACCTGATACCAAGTCTAGTCCATGAACTGACACCTGCTCAAGAAGATGCCATATTTGATGCATTTCATGACGACTTCAGTGGAGATCGTAAAAGCTTCAGAAGTGAATTTGCCGTTCGAGGAAGTCTTTGGAAGAAACAAAGTAGTTTGACCTTTTTGCACCCTTAAAAGACACAAACAAAACTCTGTTTCCATATATTTACATATTTTTCGGTAGTGTTATCACCATGTCGGTCTCAACAGCCTCAGCTGAGAGGCAGTTCAGTATTAAGAGAAGGGTAAAAAACTACATGAGATCCATGATTTCCACTGAACGTCTGTCTGGACTATCAATGTTGCATGGCAAGTTGCCGATCTGATAATATAACCCAAACAACAATCTCGGGAATACCACTGCAAGCGCTGCACTTAAACAGGAAGTTACCTCCTTAAAAAAACATCCGTCACAACGTTAACCTTCACATGTTTCCATAACCACGTGATTGAACCTGCGTTTCCTTACAGTCCCAAGCCTCATTGTTTACATCTTGCACATACGTGTCACAAATATGTAATGTTATAATATGTGAACGAAATCCTCATTTTTAGATGTTTTTACGTTAAGCCATTTGTATTAATTTCATTAACAAAATTTGCTTATTCACTAAGTTAAAATAAAAATTTACAAAAAGAAATAAAAATATTATTTTCTGCGTTTGAGTGAAACGAATTAGAAGACAATTATTTTTCCTTGTAATGAAATAACCGCCAGGTGGCGTTTTATATGCACGAGTAGTTCATAGGCACGAGTATTTCATGCGTATAAGAATGTAAAGGCATTCAGCGCTGGGAAGCCGATACACTCACATCGATACAATTGATTGTAAAATTTTACAAGCAAATGTTTAAGGTGAAAGTTTTCTGTTATTATGTTATTTCATCATCTTTTTGTTCTCACTTGTAAACATAGCGTTGTAATTGGCAATTGTATATTATGATATAGTACGTGACATGAATCATATAAATGATATGCATTTCATACCTAATTGTTAAGGAGCTTATGGGTGATGAGGCCCGACATCTAGTGGTACGAGACAAATCCTGTAAATCTGGATGACAAACGGGCAGAGGTTTCTGACTTTTCCCCATAAGGAGGGTTTTATCTCAGTTTTTCTTCGCCCAGTCGACCACGTCTGTAAGCTCCATTTTTGTCAGGCATGTCGTTAATAAGACATACTTTGCTCATGTTGCAAGTTTATGCTGTATGTGTTAATCGGTTTCCTAAATCGCTTCACTGAGCCAAAATAATACCATTGAAAAGTATTGATTTTGTTGTTTTCTATAGGATAGGAGGTTATAGAATGGTATTAAGGGAACAAAGGGAATACATGAATTAATTCTCTATTTGTCTATAATCCAATATTTCCTCTGCGTACTTTGCCTTGTATATAAACATACATGAATTTATATTTTCATGTAAAATAAACTTTTTGTTCAATACGACTGTCCCTCTGCAGGATGAATTTGTTCATTATTTGTTTGACTAATTTGTCATCACTGACTGTTACCAATTTATATTGGCCTTACTGCCCTGTATAAACTCGAAAGACGTTAATTTATGCACAAACGGCTTTTATACATAAAATATATAACTACCCGCTATTGCCCTTTCAATGTTATTATTTTGCTTTCTTACAACCAACCAACCAACTAAACAACCCAACCAACCAACCAACCAGTCTTTGAATTAATTACCATTTCACATTCACCAATATGTTTGCATTTTCACACTTCTTATGACCAGAAACCCCCCCACACATTTCAAACAAATCAAAATGTCATGATCTTTACAGTGTTTAAATGCACAAAGCATTAAATTTGTCATGCCCATACATGTGGACACCATGTTCGTCAGTTTATGCATGATGCTGGTCAACAGTGACGTGGTCAGACATAAAGGCAAACCGATAAAGGAGTGCACAGCTTTGTTGTTACATGCAAGTATCACTGTAAAATCATATTTTAATGATGCCTGCGAAAAGTTATGTAAAAATTTCAATCTAACACATTTTCTCATTTATGGAAATAGGTTGCAGTACATTAAAGGATTGTAACTTGTAAACAATAATGGAACAGTTACCATACTTTCCTCAAAGACAGTGGAGCATTGTATAAGGCTCCTATCAGCTCATGGGATATTCAGGTGATTAGTGTTTGGGCACTGAAAACAATATTGATGTTGAACAAAACCATAATACAAATATGTTATTTAAAAAGCGTAATGCAAAGGCAAATCTTACTGGATATTGAAACTCTTTCATAACTTTTGAGTGATTTTCCATTTAGGCTGAAAGTGCCATTTTATGATGACTCCTAAATAAACTGTGTGTTGACAATTATAGAAATCTTACAACATCATCATTTACTGGCAAACACTGAAAATTGTTGTTCAAAACATCACAGAATACACGAAATACACAAATAAAATAATTTAATAAAATCATACACATGTATTTCCCTAAAAGCACCGTCTAAACTAGTTGTACACAAAGTAATAGTTTTTAAACAGTATTTCTATGATTTGTTAAACGGCAATATACTTTATACAAAAATGTTTGTGAATACATTTGCACAGTTTGTGTCCTATGCATTATACTTTTTTTGTTGATTAAAGGAAATCCTTATTGAAAAGTTACTTTCAACTACACCACACACATGAGTTTGTTTCGTGTTACAACTAACATAGATATGATCTATACCGATCCTAAGTATTTTGTAAAATATTTCATAAGCTGAAAGCAATTTAGTATGTTCTGAATGAAATGACCCTCTATATTCATTACGTCTGCATTTATGACCCCTATTACAATAAATGGTTGGCTCCTTTGGCACGATGTGGTAAATATATCATAACAACAAGATTGAAGAACTCCAATGTTGTTTTGGGATACACATGCATAGCTACTACAGTCAATGTGGGTACAAAGTCAGATTTTGCTTCAATCGTGTCCATTTCCACGTGATTGTTCTGTAAAATTGTTATTTTTCACAGTAATATCAAACGTTTTTTTGGAATTAACAAATAATCCACTGTTTACTGGACTGTCAAATCTGTGTAAATTGAAGTTTGTAATGGAGGAATCCTGCGACTGATAACGGATACAAAGTTTACTTTTAGCGAAAACATTGATGTCTGCCGAATTGTAATGGCTTCCTCTACCTATTTCTTGCATTTTGGTTCACAATACTGAATAGATTTGCTTGTGACTGTAAGAGACGTTTCATTTCTGTGCCAACCACTTGGTCAATTTTTGACCTTTCATATTTAAATCTCTGATCACTTAGTTCTCGAGTTTTGTAAATATTGATAAGCAAACATAATAGGCATGTGGAAAACGTTTTCCCGACAGATAAACTACAAGTGACTCCATGGTGTCTCCTAGACATCTATGGCATGTTTAAGCTACGTAATGGACTTTGTTCTATCAAACCTTAAGCAGAATAATTGTATTTTCCTCCTTAAAATAGTCGCCTTTTGATTGTGTACAATTAAGTCCAATTTAGACTAACACCAATGGTGTAAAGATTTTTGTTTATGTTCCTTCTTTTTTTCCAATTTCATTACGTTCAAATTCCACCCCTAAACAGTTGTACCATCCTGTTTTTTTATCCTGTTGTTGATATGTTGAAGTTGCTGGTTTATATAGGAAAACACTCGATTACCACCCATAGCGACCAAATCAACTAAGTTTAACCCTTGCAACTTTGAATCTGAGTGTGTTCGGTTTAGTACTTGTGTGATTTCGATAAAAAAATATTAGCAGGGAAAGAAAAGGAGAAAAAAGGTGAATGCTTTGTATTTCCTTTGGTCAAGTAAAGATGCCTTTCTTGTTGATCTGGATTGAAACTTGGCCTTGAATTGAACCATCGTATGAGTTCTTGGAATATTAAAAAAACTTTCCGACACCAACTGCTCCGCTTAGGAACACAAACAAAGTATTTCAGTCGTTTCATGATATTTATTATAGCTGTCGATGCTTTTAGCAAGAATATCAGTTGAATCGTCGGTATAACTTTCAATTATGGAAGACATTGGTATGTTTCAACATCAGGACTTGCTCTTGCGGAGGGAAGGTATTGATGAAGATCAGATATCTGCTAAAGAGTTAAGTGGCATTCGCAGAATTAATATTTATGCAAAAAGCTACAGAAACAGTCGACTGCCGCTTGTGTTGATACCTCCACATGATTGAATAAAACTGTGGCCTACTGAGCGGACCAGTTTCCTTATATCAGTATTATCTTCCTTAGTGTCCTTCACAGCGTGGAAAAGCTGGTTAGACATGCCACGCTGGGATTTGACAATATATGAAACAATAAACAGTGCATAGGCATTAGCATCTAATACATGAATGTCGATATTTGCACTCCAGCACTGAAGCAATGCTGTGTTGTAGCAGTTTATTCTTGTTTCATTTTTACCTCTTCTTTGCGGCTGTGATCGAAGATCTAACGGCATTCAGAAATCTTCCTTTATCATGTTAATTTTCTTGAGAGAGTAATTGAAAGTATAAATTTCCTTTGTTTCTTTACTTCTGTCATCCATATTCTTAGATATATATCATTCCAATTGTTGGTGTATTTTTGTTTTTCTTCTTATGTTGTTAATTCAACCAGTGGGTCACGCTTAAATGTTTTTTCCATTGATGGTATTGGATAGTTGAATCTGAAGATCAATTGACCCTTTTCTTACATGTTAGACTATGGCTGTGTTATTGTTCTTTCACAAGGTACTGTTACTGTGAGTCTGTGTAACATGTTACATTACTAAAGTTAAAGTCCAGAACCTCCATTTTAGATCTTCCATCTTTCTCAAGCGTTGGTGCTTCTTCTACCAAGACTAGCATGTGGATGTGAGTAGAATCTCTCATCTGACATTCAACCTTGTAGAAGAAGTCTACAACCTTTTTATCTACACTGAGCGAACGAAGAAGGACAGTGTTGATGATCGAAATATATGAAATTTAGTCCGGTGTTAGTTTTTTTTAACTTTATTACAGTATTTGTGACAAATGGGTCCACTAGACCATTCTGATAAAAATGACATAAACCATGTTGAAGTTCTTAGAGCTCTCAGCATAACAAAGACATTTTTGTCTTGTCCGAGTACAATGGAGAACGTCACAAGTATTTGAAGAGTTTGCATCCCTCATATTGTCGTCAACATAATTTCATTAAATGTTCTGGGTATCTCGATTCTGCAGCTGTTTTATTTGAATTACCCTTTATTTTTGATGTGTTTTGCTTAAAATAAATAACTAAAAATATTTTCAGCAACTCTTCTGTCTGATCGTCTTAGTAATCATACGTCATAGTATGATAGCTTGTGAGTACTGTCTTTTTTCTCTTCATAGAAAATTGTACGAAAAGCCATTTCTTCTTAGGATTTATCTTAAACTACACTTAGTGGTCGAATACCTTCCGCTGGTGCAAATGACAAAGTCTGGGTTCCCTCTTCTAAAAACGTGTCGACTGTTTTTAACATTGTATCTAGTGTTCCTGCTGGCTGCAGATCTAGAGGTGATGTATTCCACTTATCTCACTTATCCCACTTATCATGGTCATCTGGTTGAACTTCTGGTTATTCATCATTAGGTTCTTCAGTATCTACAGCCTAATCCTCATCAACATTTATTCCTTCTTCCTTGTAAAGATCACTGTTTTCTACAAGCTAGAATAGAGCTTGTCGAACATTGTTTTGCCTCATGTTTAACATAATGCTTGTGAGAAAGTTAACTATCTTTTGAGTTGAAGGGCAACGCTTTTCAATCGATTTCATTGGCAGGGGTGTCACTGTGTCTTTTATGTTTGCTGTTATTTACATTTAAAACATTTCCAGAAAAGCTAATATGGCCCTCTCTTGGCTGGTCATAAATCTGCGTGTAGGCTGTTCTTGGGGCAATCAGTCGCTCTTCCAAGTGGATAATGTTCAAACCTCTAGTTTTCAGGACAGCCGATGTATAATTTTAACAATAGAACACGAGTCTTTTTACTTGTGTTTGTTTTGCTTTTCAGTTACTCTATATGTACTGTCAGCGCTTTCATATGTTTGTGTTCTATTTCCTTGTCTCTTTTTGCTATATATATTATGCTGTTATGTTTTTATTATTCCTTTCTTTCTATTATTTTTACTTCATGAGAAGTCCATTTCTTTTGTGTTTTATTTATTTCATTTTTTTATCTATTGAACTGGATTTTTTTCTCTTGTTTACTTTATCTCTAAACTCGTTAGAGGTGAGCTTTTGTTTTTAATGTTTATTTCTGCAAGTGTATTTTTTATTTTCTCTTTTTCTTTCGTTTTATCCCTTTTGTAAGGCTCTTTTTGTGCTTTGGGCCTTTTCTTTTTCTGTATTTCATACCGTCCCTTTTTAGCAGTTTCAAACTCTATTTGCATGCACATTTCTCTTCTTTATTTTTATTTATCTGCTACTTTCCTTTTTATTTACGGTTTCTTCTTACTTAGGTTCCTGATCAGATGTGATCACAGCTTCAGCCCTAATTTCACATTGTTTCTTTTGAAACGTTTAAACTTGATTAATACTTTCTTTGAAAATATTTATCTCTTTATTTTTAAATTACCGCCAACATCTTGTACAACTTCGTAATGATTTCTCTTTTGTGATTTATGTAGAGTTAGGTTGTTAATGTCTAACGTTTATCTACAAAATTGAGTGTTGCAGCCAAAAATGATTGAGAAGTATTAGAATATTCGGTTTGGGAGTATACAAAAAAGCTTCTTAAAAGGATTTAGCAATGTAGAATTATATCCATTTTTGATTGATATCGATGAGCGACATTCAGTGTTATCATCTGTCTTATCGTACGTCTTTTCCAGGATAACCAGTGTATGAGTCATCTTCACCAGCAACCTAGACAAGTAATTGGTAGGCTGCAATTTGTCGGTTTTGAAAGTAACACAAAATACGTATAAAGACAAGAACTATGTTATTTCTATTTATTGTTATACAACTTTCATATACGTGGACAAATTATCTAAATAAATACTGCTCAAACTAACAACACATATTAAAATAGGCAAAGTAAAAAACGACTTATAATTTACTACATAATAAATATATATTACATACAATCAAACAAAACACAACTGAATATATACTTCCTTGCAAAGCAATTAATTACTTTAATAAATTCAATTAACATGAACATCAAAGATATTTCATAAATACAAGAGGGCCAAAATGGCCCTTATATCGCTGCCCAAATACTAAATTACTAGTCAACTAGTAAGTGGTAATTAATGATGTTAGTAAAGGACTATTACTTGAAGGTGAATATCAAATGTCATGAACAGGACCACGGAATATTAGAAAATGATGAAAGTTTTAACATGTTGACGCTTGGCGCTGGACAACGGACACCGGATTTTGATAAATTACGTTAGTTCACATTGAGCACTTCGTGCTCAGGTGAGTTATAAGCAAAGGTAAGGAAACCACAATTTTAAATTAAACACAAAACTAAAAGCGCTCTAGCGCGATAAAAGTATCGTATGTGATAAGTTTTGCTGCAACATTTATACTTAGTTCCATGTGAATATCTTCTAACTATTTTAATCTGATTGCAAACACTTCCCACTGTTGAAAACCTGGCTAATTATTAACATGTGTCACTGAAGTTCTTTTTAAACAAGAACTAATTCAATCAGGTGTATTTTCATTTAACATGGTTATTGCATTTTTTGTTTCTTTGATCCTGGTACAGAGTCATTGAAGTTGATATCTTGACAATTTAAAGAACTATCACACTCGTTTTCCGGTTCAAAGAATGCATATGGGACCTGCAATAGAACTTCAGTCTCAAGTTTCTGAACCTTCACTTCTAGTTGTCTATTTTTTTGTTCTTCTTTTAATAACTTGGCCTTTAATATTTCATTTTCATTGATGACATTTATTTTTTCTCTATTAGCATGATCCAACCCCGCTATGGATACTTCTAGTTCCTTTTTAAGGCGCTCATTTTCTTCAACAAGTGTATCATTTCTTAGGCGAAGGGTCTTGCTTGTTGCTTTTGTGTTTCTGGCATAATGTTCCAGTGAAGGGGTCGCTTCATCAACATTGTTTGAAATTTTCAAGTTGTCAGCTTTTCCAAGCAAATGTAACTCCATTCCGGTCACATTGTCAATGCATTTGTTACTTGCCATTTAGGTTTTGTTTATTTTGTTTTGATTATTTCTGAAAGCAATACAAGAGTATGAATAAAAACAAATAATATGTTAGATTTACTTAAAGTTATAACTGCGCAATAGCTGGTCTATCATTAGTATTTAGTCAAAAGGTTTCAAGTTTTTGAACATATTTTTACTATTTCTTTTTTTGTATACAATACAATCTGTGCTAAAAGAAAAAAATGAGCTATTTCCAATTTTCCTTGTTTCATATGTGTGCAAAACGTATTTTGCTATTAAAAAACATTGATTTTAAAAACCTGACTTGCGTACGTACTACTATGACAAGTCTTCTTATCTTTTTATTAATATAATTCATTGTACATAAACATGTGAGATATTTAAATGAATAAAATATACTATTTTAGTATGTTAGATAGATGTGTGCCTTCGTTTAAGCCCCTAAATGCAATACATAAAGATGATGGGACATCGACATATGCACGCTCACTTAACCCGAATTTCTAAGTCAAACTTTAAAGAGTCTTTATATGCATAAAAAGTTATTCAATTTGATTAATTAAGTAGACCTGTCTAACGTTTGATTGCAATACACTAAGTGTTTGCTGAGATATTGCCTTAAATGTGTAACATGCATAACTTAAACCAGAATTTCTAAATCAATAAAAAATGGCCGTAATTGGCATTACATACAAAAGAGTGTTTTCAAGCTGGATCATGAATGTATGCTGGATCGTTGAGTACCTTTGTATAAAGTAATTTAGTAGTTGGTGAGATATGAACTTATAGTCGCTTACATGCAAAATCTAACCATAATTTTTAGATCGAATTATAAAGGCTTACATTTTGCATTCTATTCAAAAATGTGTACTATTTGTCAATTTATTATGTAGCTGGGAATATATATTTGAAGTTTCATCGCAAACCTGATGTATTTGCTGAGATATTAACATATGTGTGCTGACATTCAAAACCTTAACTACAATTTCTTAGTCGAATAATAAAGACCCGTAATGTTCAATCTATTCAATAAAGAGTTTTCTATCTTCATGAATAAAGTAGGTTGGATAGTTTGGGAACACATATGTAAGGTTTCAATGCTGTACATGATGTATTTGCTGAGCTAATGACTAAAAGATGCATGCATGCAAAACCTTAACCAAGGTGTGACGCCGATACCGATGCCAACGTTAGGGTGAGTATAGGTCTCCTTAATTTCCGAATCTATCGAGCTTAAAATAAGTCATCCGTTTGCTTACAAGCATGCAAAATGTGGTGAAATAAATGACTGCGAAATATGGGCAAAGAAGTATAGAGCTGATTTAATTCCTGCGGAAAATGCCATTTGAGTCCAGGTTTAGATGAAAAAACGTAATTTTAAATGGTACTTTTGTGCCAAAACGATTTAATATTACAGAAAATGTTTTTTTTTTATAAAACATGCAAAACGGGTTTCCTTGTATGAACGTTATAACTAAATGTCAAGCGCCCGGATGTGGTCTAGGATGCACTCTACTGAAGATAGAGAATGCTTCTTAAGGTTAAAATTTTATTTTATTAGTCTGAATGTTGCAAATCCAACAAATGCACAATTAGAAAAAATATTTGACAATCTCAATGATTAATATTTTTTCTGCTTGATAAGATATTCTTCGGTCTTATGCAAATGGATGACATGACAAAAAAAAACGGTTCTTAACTTCAAAGTGAGTGAATTTTCTACTACTTTAATCAATTAGATTTAAACTGAATTTTTATAAATGTATGGTTGTCATAAAAATGAAACGATATTGCATTATTTCCAGTCTGAAGTTTGCTTATTTACATGTACATGTATCAGGAAATTAATTAGAATTGTATTACCTTAAAAGAAGTTAAAGTAATAATAAAACTATTAATAATACTTTTATATATATATTCATCATCGTTCGTTAAAAGTTGTTCCCTGTCACTTGTGACAACGAGTGTGACAACAATAACAAAGTCCGTGTATATCTGTATCAACCCTGATTTAAAAATGGTAGAGATTTAAAATACATAAATATATTTATAAATTTGAACTGACCTTTAGTTGTCTATTACTCCTGTTCCTAATAAGTCTCGATTTCCGTGTGATAGCTTTACATTTAACAAAAATCGATTGATTCTTCACTGTAGATTTCACTCTTTTTTTTAAAGTATTTTTCAAAAAAAGATATGTATATATATCATGAAAATCTGTTGCCCTACTTAATTTATGATAAAGCCAATGTGAATTCTTCACAGGGACGTTATCAATGTAAAACGATTTTTTATGTTTATCTAGTTTGCTGATCGGGTATCTTGTTATTTTAAAAAATAAAAGATGATGAATTTAAACTACGCTACAAAATATGGTGCATGACCTCACATTCCCATGCAAGTAGGTAAGGAAGGTAAGTTTAGTCCATCGTCTGTAAATGAATGAAATTTAGTCGGAGCACAAATGATGTCTCAAGTAATCAAGTATGGTTATTCTTCGTAAATGTTATCAAACGAAACTAATATACACAAATAGGCCAAGTACCACCAAACATATTAAAGATCTGATTCATTATCACAGATATGAACAAAAGTATACGTTTAAATACAATTCGAAAACAAGGAATAACATCAACTTTTTAAATCTAAAAAAATGCGTTGTTTCTTGATATCTTATCAATGAATTAGTGTGTTTTTTAAATTAAATATTGCATTTATTAAAGTTTACATTGGCCCCTCTTCCGTATAGAAAAAAGCTTAAACATCAATCTGTAGTAACTGTTAAGACATATTTTGTTAAAAGTTATTGTTGATGCATTGGGGGATAATATGTCCAATCTGTATAAACCTTCCGCGGTAATGTAAATATTTGTATAACGATGTATAACGTTGCAAAATCCATATTCCTAAGTCAATAATAAACCGGATGAAAATCATTTTATCAAAACAATGAGAATCGATACTAGTCTGGAGTTCTTTTCCTTACACTATCGTTATCGGGTCAGAAAAACCCCAATGGCGGCGCCTAGTAAACACTATGACTCATGTATGAGGTTACCTTTTTGACTTGTATTGATCATGTTAATAAAACAACTGTACTTTAACATTTTAAATATAAAGAAAATAATGTCACATCCGATTTTAGTGATCTCATATCTGTATAGAAATATTTTGACAAAGGTAAAAGTTAACGTAATTCGGACGTCGTATATTTTCGGATGTTCTTTTATTTCCCCCAAAAATGACTTCACATTCTCAAAACAAGACTTATGGCTAAAATGGTAATTTAAATGGAATTCTTCAACAATAAAAATAGAAATGTAACACTGTCTTAATTGCATGGTTTTTGTTTGGTTGCTTAAATTGGATCGTGATGTTTCATGTTTTAGATTTCCCAAGTTATCGTTCTGATGTTTATGGTTTGCTGCCAATGAATATTTTTCCTCAGCGACTTACATCATCTGATTTAAACATTCTTAATGAAAAGTTTGTCTTTTTATTTTTATTTGTCAATAAGTCTTCTTTTTGGGTGTGTATCTATCACCATTGCTAAGAAATATTGACATATCAAGCTCGCCAAAACATGTTTGGTCTTCCAAGCTTCTTGAAGAGAAAAATGAATGTTATATTACAAATAATCTTTCTACAAGCATCACAGACTATTAGACCTCTCGCGTAAGAAAAATAATAGCTGCTTTTTAATAAGCAATCATTTAGTTTATCAAAACAAAATCATGATGTTGACATTGTTACTTACCACTTTGTTACACGCCCGTTATTTAAAATACAACAACAAGACGTTTAATTGTTTGAACTGCGGCGTATTTGGCGGGAGTCGACCTCAAAACCTTTGTCCAAATATCACTAGGTTTGGAAAGAATGTGAATTGGCATATCATCTTGGACAAGTTTCTGTAACAAGCCCGATCGCTCTAGGCATTCGATAATATTATTGCCCTTTAATTGTTAAACATACATTAAATTAGTCTTGCTCGGTCAATATCTTTTGAAGCCTTTATCCAATCATTACCAAATTTAGTCAGAATATGTATGTGTTTAATATCTAGGACACATTTGTTAACCAGCCATATCTATTGTGTCACTGGAGAGTTATAACCCTTTGGTAATATAAATAACCTAAAATCGGTTGTGTCCGATCAATTACTGAAAGGCCTTTTTCAAATCACTCCCAAATTTGGTTATTATGTGTATTGGCAGAATATTTTGGTCCGGTTCCATTACAAGCCGTCATGCCGCCTCTGTCACTCCAGAGTAATGACCTTTGAATTGGCATACACTGGTTTACAGTATCTGCTCTCTAAATTTGTCTCATAACATAGAACCACTCTTTACCAAACTTAATGCCTTAAATTAGGGCGAGTGTATTTTGTGACAGTAAGCGCTCTTGTTATTTCTATATTACTGCCCTCACTTTGTACAAGTAGGTGTGTTCTGCTTTGTACACGTTGCTGTTTCTGTCAGTAGACAAACTTTTGTGAGACTTAAAATAAGGTATGTTTAAGTCTACAGTCCTCTAGCCTGGTAAGGAGGTTAGAACTGAGCATTAAATGACCCCTTGATCTTGTCCCACTGATAATTGTATAACGCTTTGACCTTTGGCCCTACAACTTGGGTTTGTTGGAAATATACAGCAGGCGGCCCAGATCAAAGAGACATTGAACACGAAAAGCTTATCTGATTGATAACTAGAAAGTTTCATTTACCTTATGCTCTCTGAAGTAAAGGCATCCTTTAGTTCCCTGCTTGTAATATATATTCAGGATGACTGAAAATATAGCTAGCTTTACTTCTTTTTAATCTAGATCAGTGACTTTATACAATCTGATAGCCATGTCCCCAATTTCCTTTACTCGCTGAATATTTTTAGTATTAAGAGGAACTAACAAGGCAAACAAGATCAATGTATGGCAACAGTTCGTTTTGTAAGAATTGTCCTAGTCCTGCAAACATTCCTTTTCATCAATTACTTACTTTGTTATCGTTAGTTATGCAAATTATTACTGGTCATTTTTTGCTAGGTCACCAGCATTACACAATACAAAACAAGGAATACGGCTTGTTTTAGACAACAATTGTCACATTTTAAGATAACAAGACTGAATCTGTGACTGTTTGCTTCTTCCGCCACAACAGTAGCCATTTGGTACTTCTGTATGAGATGCTAACGCCGTCTAACATTCAGTCCTGGCTGTAAATGATCATACCCTCACCGACCAATTCTCAAAATTCGGCATGAGTTACTTGAAATGAAATAGCCTCAAATCTAAGTAAACATTTATTTAATGTTAATTTATCTTCAAATCCGTCTGAACCGTAAATTTGTTTTCTCCCTCTACTAATGTTTATCTCGATTCCTTAAAATAAAACATTATATTATTCTCTGGGGGATTGGTGGGACAAAAATGTCTTCTGTTGCCAATAAAACATGGAGTGACGAATCAAGTCCCGCATGTCCTTATATAGGGAGCCTAAGTACCATGCACGCGCACAAGTGCACAATATGTGTGCCAAAACCAAACAGGTTTTCAAATTGAGAATCGCAAATGATTTCATTTTAATGTTGCTTTTTGTAATGTTTGCTGATTAGTATCTGGTTTGAAAAGAGAGATGAATTCAGTCTAAGCAGCAGAATTTTCCAAAATCCTGAAAATAAAACAAGAAACAGTATATTAAACATTCCTGTTGTATCTAGTCCCATGTTGTTCTCAGTATAAGGTGCAAAACGACGCTAGACATATATATATATGATTCCTCCAGATGAACTGCATTAATGATACAGTCTACAAATTTATTTTGCGTCGCAATGATTACTGACGGTCAAGGACGTGTACCATAAGCTATGTCGAGCTTTTTACACAGGGAACCACACAAAATCGAATTATGAATTATAAGTTCAATAGTTTACATGACTGACAGCTGTTACAAATGTATAATTACTAGTTGTTGGCCATTTAAAGGCATAACTATTTCAATTTATGCAGGTTTGTGACTTTTTATGTATGGCTATGAAAGGTTTAATAAATGTTATGGCTATTTAATTTAAAATCATCTATGTTCAGATACAGGCAACATGCAACGGTGTGATGATGGGTGTTGAAAAGCACTTATGCACAGACGGAACACGGATAAAAAAGTAAATTAAACGAAGAGTTAACATAGTAAAGCTGAACTTTTGTAATATAGTTAACTGAAAAAAGGCAGAATAAAAAGACTTCCGTGTTAGAATGCAACAACGACTAAGAACCTCTAAATCTGTGTGGAGCTCGTAAAAAGTCGCCCGGTTCATGGCACGTGATTACTACAAGAAAGGCGCTTTACAAACAAAGACTCTACATGACAATAGGTTCAAATTAAACAGTTACTGTCGTTCTTATTGTTTTTAGAAACATATCAACGGAAACTGCCAATAAGCGCTGACGACTGATATTGAAATACTTGCTATACTATCGTCCTCAAAGTTGAAGACCCGTTAGCGTTCAATCTAAAAAGGCAAATATTTCCATCAAATACTGTTCTCATTATTTCCGGTTTTTTTTTTTCTCCATAAAAGACTGGAAACGTTTTGCAAAGTCAGATCACAATAGGAAAACCCATTTTAGATTTGATTAAAACGCAGCTCACCCCTTAATCCAATAATGGAGGAATTGTAAGATCAAACTGACGGATTTCAATTTGTTTGGAAGGATTTTGACAGCTCGTCTGTGGAGCGATTTGGCTATTGAAATTAGAAAAAATCGTCGTCTTGTTCCTCGTTGGATCTCATCTTTCAGTCTTATTTACGCTGGGATATATTGGTTTTTGGGAATATTTTCGTGGGAGCTGTTTACTTAATAAATCAAATACGATGGAAAGCGAAATGGAAATTTTGTTTTAGCAACGTGTTGGTAACTAAATTATATACCTTTGTGACGATGAAATAAATTATTTTAAAATCATTAAAAAGGAAGTATGTTTTATACGTGGGATGTTCAGGGGTATATGTACAGATGGCGATATACATATGGGAGCGTTACTTTCAAATGTTATTATGACCGCTGTAATTTATAAATACATTTTTTATGAGAAATTAGAAAATACACCTAAACTTTAGTTTTGGTTTTATAGGGACTGACAAGAACGTACAATATTAAAAGAAACATCATCAATGCCTGCATTGGCTGTTCCTCGTATTAGGACATTTACAGAAGTAACAAGAAATACTATTAAATTAAGAGTTGGAATTTTTGCACATTGAGAAATAAAATCAATGTATACATGACCCGAAATTCCATAACAAACTGATTTCATGAGCTCAAAAAACGTTATTCTCGGACCCAATGTCTCTTTGGACCAGATTAAGCTAAGCTCATTAGTTTTGTTTTTCTAAAATATGTGTGGTATTCACTTCTTCGTTTAAAATTTTAAACGTTACATATAATGATAATCTGTTTGATTATCACAATAAACCATTTTTCATTTATAGAAAGCTATTTTATGTATGTATTTTGGCTAATTGCAATTAGCTACTTCAGCCTGTTAAGCTTTAGATATTTGTATGCATTTCTTTGACCTTACGGCCCAGGATAACCCCTGAAAGTGCAAGCACTTATTTCCAACGGGTTCCTTTGTGTGTTTTTGCAGATGGTACAGCACACCGAAGAGAAAGTGGTGGGATACAAGGAAGTCCAGGTGGTTCTTTTACGTGCTCGGTGTAAAGCACCGATACACGGGCTACAACATTCCTGGGTTAAATCAGTACTGAGTACACCACATTTCTTTAAATGCCGAGTGCAAGGGAGCTACTTGTACCAACTTTTAACGTCTTTCGGTATGACGCGGCCAGGGATCGAACCCACGACCTTTCGCTCCGTAGGCGTACGCCTTAACCACTATGCCATGGAGACGGTTATTTCGAGTAATTGGGGCCAGATTCATTACTATAAAAGTATACAAACTGAAGAAGACACTGTAACGAACTGTGTATTTAGTCTATTGAACGTGCTTTGCCCAAGCGCAGACTGGAAGCAGGTAAAGAAAATTTACAGGCTACAGTCGCCATCTTAGAAATTAATTGCGGGATTGACACAAACAATATTGATTGAAAACACTTATGACAACAATACAATACACATATCATAAATCAACACGTTCTCACATGTTAATTTATTTCTTTTGGACCTGCTGCCAGAAAACAAACAATAGCAAGAAAAAACATTTTTAATTTACATGTATACTAATATGCGATGATTAGAGATCCAAACATATCCGAGGATGTTGAGTTCACCGGAAAATATTCGCATTTCCGAAAGGCAGTTCATTTATTTAATAAAAATGCGTGATGGCTATATTAAACAAGGTATATCATATGATAAAAAATATTGTCATGCGTTATCGTACATGTTATCAAAATGTAACTATGTGAATCTCAATACTACCTTGAACAATATATTAAGACTAGTTATGTCAAGTTGAAATGTAAACATTCTCAACAAAATAGTTTTTTTTTAAGACAAACTAATCTAAGATTAAAAAACACACTAGTTTAGCTGCTTCTTAAACGGCATTATTTATGTATGATTGATACTCTATATTACCTGATGTTACATAACTTCCCTAGAAAAATATGATTGTGTATGTATGATTTCCTGTATGAATTAATGGCTTGATCATTACGTTTATATGTTTGTAGTGTTAATGGCCAAAGACAATACGGCCATTTGTTGATAAACATTGAAATTTTAAACTGTGTTCTCGTTCGCTTCGTTTAACTTCTATTGCATTGATATAAAACAATGATATATTACATTTTAGCATTTAGATTAAGGGAATATATTAGGAATCAAAATATCAAACTGATTTTTACATCATTTCCACTGCTTTGTCTTTCTTTGCAGCAACAACAGCAATAACATTTAATTGGCAAAAAGATCATTTAATATCGCAACAACCAAGCTTTTTCCGGTTTGGTGGTGATCAAGCCTAAATGACATTTTTTGAAAATAAAAAGTCAAATGACATGTGTTACCAATGCAATCAAGCATTCAAACACTCGGAAGTTTTCTTTCACACATATCTCTGTTTTGTATTGTTACGACTTCACTTAAGAACGCGATTTGTTAATTGTTTTGGTCCTAAAGGAATTATTACATCCGATGACTGGCATAATGGAGGCAAAGTTGAATCAAGATTGGATCACTAAGAAAGACTCACTATTTCTTTATGCATCAGATGCATATTTGAAAGTTTAAAATCATCCGTATCATCGCCTACGCATATAATCTGCATTTGCTTGTTTAGACGTGGTAGCAATTTTCTTAGAAAAGATGGATCTGAAAGTTTAGCTCATTTATTATGTATTCTAAAAATATGTCAATTTGTCTTGATTTGCAATTTTCCGACAGAATTGAACGCAAACTTACTAAGTGAGTTGAATGTTGTAGATAATGAATTCACTGCATGTCAAGGTCTCAATTGAGATGTAACTGAGCAGAAACAGTGGCTTTTAACTGAACAGCAATTAAAATGTAACACGAATTTACGGTTATTACGCTTAGATACAACATCCGTCTGATTGCAACACAAACTCTTAGAACCAATTATTATTTAAAGCAAGATCTTCATTTGATCGGAATGATCTGGTCTTGAACTCAAGATATATAAACTGGGATTGGGGGGATTTATACATATCATGTTGTTAGTCTCCGACACGACTGGTATGTAGATACGTTATATGTCACTTGTCTTAAACAGCTCACAGCTGGGAACTCCTGTCATTTCCTTTCCCGTTCTTGACCGCACTTTCCGTATTTTTTTTTATTTCTCCGATCGTTATTGCGCTGGTATCTTCAGATCTTCATCTTCCACTTGACAACACACATATCAACGTTTGTATATTGGTAACCGCACACCACGTTCTGTGTCAGAACTTTTACAATATCACTTCATAGTTTTAGTGTAATAAAATCCGAAGACTTAATGTACCACCAAGCATTACATTGTTAGCTCATTATATTTGAGAAACTGTGCTTGAGAGACTTCTTCAATTACTACTAGAACTATCTCTGTGACAGGAACAAAGAGGTCAGTAAGAGGTACTTGTGAAGTCACAGGTCAATGGGACAATAATACATACCTTTTTCGTCTTCATTCAATGCAAAAATTATAACCTTTCTTTACTAAAGTTGATAAAACGTTCGAACGTCTTTCTAATTACAAATTTATCAAGTGTTGCAATGTCTTGCTTAGCAACAGCAAAAATCAATGACCTTTATTCGGTGAAATTTTCAATTACAACAACATTGCATTTGCTTTCATCAGCTTGAATGCGATCACGTCCAAACGTACCATTTAAGCAAAATGTTAAAGTGGTTTTATGGCGGATTTTCGATAACTGTTTTGTAATTATCAGTGCAATTGAGCGTTTAAAACGCGAATTGTGCCTCTTAACAGAGTTAAGTTTTGAATGTGAATGATATTATTGTTAAACCTCAGGTCCGGAGTGAATTATTCCACCAAATGATGTGCGTTATGGAGGAGAAGTGGGACCAAGAAGTGATCACTAAGAAATTATCACTTTTTCTTCATAATCAGATGAATATTTAAATGTTGATTTGTCTTGATTTGCAATTATTTAAATAGAAATAAGAATACGATTTTTCAACATTGTTGATTGCAAACGGCTATCATAGCATATTCAATAGCAATGTTTCTTTACTATATATTATAATATATATTATAATTTCATTACATGACAAGATCCCTAATTAGATGTAATTGAGAAGAAACAGTGGTTTTAAACTGAACGATAATGAATATTTGATATTTTTTTATGTTTTTAAAGTATTAAATGCAACATTCATCAGCGTGCAGCATACATCCTTAAAATCAATCATTGAAGACAAGATCATCATTTGTTCGGAATGGTCTTGCCTTGTGGAGATCCATACATATCATGTTGTAAGTGTACTACAATTAATAATGCTGCGGGCCATTAACCTATACAGCAATTGTAAACAAAGCTCTCCAGACATTTATATAGAATATAGTCTGGAATGTCATCACAGACACCACTGGAATGTTGAACAGTTTTATGTAGACCACACATGTCTTCATATGCTCGCAGCTGGAATTCCTGTCATTTTTTCTCTTCCGTACAAGACCGTTATTTCCGTATTTGTATTTTACTTGTTGATATCTCAACAAAATCGTCATCGTTATTGGGGCATCGTATGCGATGACGATTGTATGTAAGTATCATACTGTGTTCCAGTTATAATATGTATGCACAAATCATTCCTACAATGATACTAAATAATGTTAATTTAATAATGTATGAAGCCGCGATGTACCACCAAACATTAACGCTCTCAACTCTCTGTTATCATCTTCAAAATTTGATCAACGGTCAATGTATCGGTCCGAGACTGCCTAAGGCTAATTTTTGCGACTTTTCTAAAAACAAATTTACAGTCACTTGCCGATGTACTATTTTCAAATGTACATGGAATGTACGACGCCAAATGCATGCGCCCTTTGTCTGATATTTAAATATACGGCGAGTGAAACGTTTTAGATCGTTCAGATTTTGGACCGAACTGAGAGGTTTTGTAACAACTGGTGTACCAGTGTGTACATGTAGCTTCATATACAAATTATATTTGCAGTTGAGTTAAAAAAATACCCTTTTTGTCATTTAGTTTGGAAGTATGTGTACTGTAAATTAAATACATGAACAATATGTTCTACATTAATGCATAAACAAAACAATTATAGAAAAGATAAGAGCATATTGAGTATTATCACATAAAAGTTCATCTCGTCCTCAAAGCATTCAAGTAGCCTATCCTTTTCTTTAAATAAACCCTAAGTTTCTTTGGAATATATTTAGCAGCGTGTCATATGAAGACTAAATGACATTAGAATAGGACCCACTTTGCGCCTGTCTTGTTGCAAATGGTTTCCCAATCAAGTTTCGATTACAACCAAACAGATGGCCCATATTCCTTCAATCAGTACACCACTCTTTATCAGTAAGAGTAGCATGTGTCTTCGCTCAACTCATTTCAATTATTAAGATTGTACAATTATATGTTATATTTATTACTTCAAAAATGTTTATTATGAAATAGTTGAGCATGCGTCCTGTCTTCTTATTCTCAAAGTCATTCGTACTTCAATAATCGTTCTTTTGTTAATCAAAATTGTCACCCTTTAATCTTAAATAATACATTATTGTCGTTTAATGAGTTATGTTGAATGCTGAATTATTTCTTGCAATATCATAGAAAAATAGAAAGATTCTTTGAGCTTATATATCATATCCGTTATAAAACTACTGTTTGTTTCATAATCGGTTTAGAAGCTCTACAGAGCTATTGCAGTTTGTTAAATATAGTGCCCACTAAATTTGTGTCTTATCTATCTTGTATATTGTACTATATTATAGTATGTTGTATTATCTAATCTTTACGCAGAGGAAGTTATTTCGGTGACTTAAATTTAATGACTGTGTCCAAATTAGACAATTTAGAACACTATAAAATATCGAAGAAATATTATAAAATTGTATATGTTTCCGGGAAATCCGGTGAATGTTATGGAATTGTGTTTCAAAGAACATGAAATTCTTTTTACTCGTGTATGTCTTTGTGAAATGATGTTGACGTGTTAAAGCTTTAAACCATTTAATCAATCTTCCCATATGTAGACGGTATTTTTGGATGGTTTAACGCCACATTATTTTACGGAAGAGAGGGCTTCAATTTCTGGCGAATATTTTGCAAATGCTATATCTATTTCCGCAGATTTGTAAACAAATTATCCATTTGTAATGACAAAATGACATTGTTGTATCAGGTTGATAAATTTCATTTTGAATCGTCTTTGTTTACTCAATTTCCTTTGAATATTCTATTTTATGATCCAGCAATAATACGCGAAGGAATTAAAATGTAACTATCGTAATTTGATATTTGAAAATATGTTTAAAGTGTCTGAACGTCCTTCGAATTGTGAAAATATTTGTGGTCCTTATATTCAAAACTGAATGCGTCAGATTATGTTGTGTTTTTTTTAGATCACCTGGGAACAAAGTGATCAGTGAAGCGCTATTGTGGTAGGTGGGTTGTCGGTCCTCCGTCATCATCAATTGCTTTAAACGATATCTTCTTCTTTACCGCCCGGTCAAGTTGAAGCAAACTTCAGAGGAATAAAAACTTAAGGGATATAGTTTTTTAATTGATCTGATTATATGATTATATATATATATCATATATATTATTCTTATTGATAACTGGTTACAATGGCAACCCAAAGGAACGTCCTTATTTGAAAACTATCAGGAAAAGCTTAAAACATGTACTCTCCTAAATTGGAAAGTCCAAGTTGTGAGATATTTAGGTTGACCAATGTCTATACTTAATGGACCAAGATTGTAAAACATTGCCCCGCCCAGGCGTTACTTGATTCACGTTGACCTATTTAACCTAAAAAAAAATTCTCTTAAAAGACAAGGCATAGACGTAAGATATTAAAGATGTAGCATTGCCTAGAGGCTCTCTATTTATATTTAATAGTATTTAAAAATATTCCTCTTGGATTTACATTGGCCCCAATTCTGGGGTCATTTGTTTTACATAGTCTTATATAGGATAAATCTTCTCAAGATGAGCAATGTCCAGAGTTAAGTTACTTGCCATGTAGCATTGTTCGGAGGTCCTTGACAAAGTAATATCAAAGCCGGTCTTTGTAGTCATAATTGACTCCGCTACGGGAGTCAATTGTTTTACAAAGAGGAACTATTTAAACATTTTTTTTCTGAAACTGCAATCCCAGAGCTGAGGTACTCAGTTAATGGATTTGACTAGTGATTCTGTACCAACATCCTTCTTAAAATCTTACTTCCGTTGCGACTATAACTTTCCACAGCCACCACTGGCTTTCTAAGAAAACCACAAATTACTTATCAACAACCTTTTTTCTAAGCAACTTACTAATTTTTAGCAGCAGCTTCCAGCCATAGCAAACACCGTTTCCCAAAAAAACGAAGACTTCCTAAGCAATCATCAACTTTCTTAGAAAACACCTTTTCGTAGTAACCAATGACTTGTCTCACTAAATTAAAAATGATCGTCATATCCCTTACAAACCTCCTGGGTAAACACCAAGTTCCTTATATTTTCTTGGCAACAGCATGCTTCTCTAAATATACATGAACCTTCTAAGCAGCCATAAGTCTGTTGGCAAGTTCTATTGGAGATAAAATCCTATGTTAGGTGTTTGAAGTTTAAGGTTTTAATTACGAAATAGTATGAATCATAGCTAATGTAATGCAATTTTATTAACAAGTTAGTCTTTGGTTCAGAATTGCCAATTGATACTGAATTAACCATACTAATGTTTATTTTGTTCTTAATTTGTTTCTAACAGAACCGATCACAAACAAAATTGAACCTAATGAATAAAAAACCTGTACGGACGGGTAGAAGATCATATATTGTATATCTATTGAAATCGGATTATATCTACTTACTATTCAGTTTTTGAATACAACCTTTATTCTCAGCCACTGCAATTGCATCTGGTCAATGTAGTTCTAGGCTTAATCATTACGATGTTCAGTTGTCGCGGGTGTTTAAAGGTCCGCCAACTGCCATTCACACTCCCTGCGTCAGATTTTGCGTTAACAATGTGTCAGTCAATGAGGTTGAACTCTAAGTCAGTAAGATGACCAAAAGTCATATTTCAATGATTAAGATGGGCTCATTGGCTACGCTCACACCGCCTATTCTTAATGACTTACAATTTTACTTCATGTCATCTAAATATTACTGAATCAATGTTTAAGTCTGTCAATTATGATCCTTCAACCATCAAATATTAAGGGAAACCTTAAAGGAAAGTCGTATTATTTAAGAGTGCTGCATTTGGAGAAAAATCATACACGAATACGTGACACGACATTACATTATCTACTGATTTCCTTATCTCATTTTATTTAATCCTTTATTACAATTCGAATATATTAGAAACATAAGACAGAAAAAAACCAGCATATTAAGGAAAAATTATGTATTGTTTTTGTTTTTTCACTGCTATATCATTGAATCAACGAATCAAGGGGTATATTCGAAAAGAGATAAGGTATCGCAACTGGATCTAATTGTCTCTAATTCTGTTTCTTCAACAACTGTTATCTAGATGTGACGAATAATGGCGGTCACTTTTAGCTCATGTCACTCAATTTACTATTAGTTGTGATGGTACATGGGTCAAATTTGTCAAGAACAAACTGCGCCTTAAATGTCGACTGCAGTGTGGTGGTTGGTCATACTTATTGAAAATATTGACCATGATGTTAATGAAGTTACTTGTTAATATTCATTACATTACCATCGTTTACTTACACATTACGCTTCATACTAATGTCCACTGATTTCCATGCCATGTGTAAATATTGAACAAAGTTCTTGGTAATAAGTAAAAAAAGCGCAAAGGTTCCTTTTTTCTTCTTTTTAATGACATCGAACTTTCACCTCATTCCGCCGATGTACGATGTTTAACGACTACATTCCTCTAACTTGATGTGATGTATTGTCATTTTAAAACGTGAACATCTGAAATGGTCCTAACATATCTTACTTTGATATATTTTCATGTAAGCATTGAAGCTCACAGTGATTTGTTTAGGGCAATTTAGATATTACCGTTTCTGTTGTCGTACGGAGTAAGAGCTACCAAGGTTTTTATCGCCCATAAACAAAACATGTCTTTAAGGAGAATATTAATCTACGTTTTACGAAAAATGTTTAACAAATCTAAAACTGGAGTATCTAGAACAAACCATGAAGATACGATACATCTATAGTGAACCTAAATTGTATGTACAAAATGTTAAGGTTATTCATGTGCTTCATTTTGCTGAACACATTCAACAGACCTGCGAAAGAAGAATGCAATCCGGTGTATTCAATTCACATTTGTTCTACCATATTGACATTAAACGTTCACTTTGACATATATTAGAGGAACACCCACCTATAGCAATTCATCTATCCAACAACGGTGTCTTATGTTCGAGTGAAGAATCAGATCTGTTTTATAATGAACGGTCAACAATTCATTAATCATTTAATCGAAGATGCAAACATGATAATGACAGGAAGTCTTGTAAGTGATGTTTAAATCAATTCAAATTTGAAACATTAAAATTTGTTTCTTAAATTGAGTCTGAACCCAAATTGAGCAAATGAAAAGCATACACCGAGACATGTAAAGGGTTACTATCAATATGATTATTAGACATCTCTACCTAAGACCCAAATAAAACGTACAGGATTTACTGTTGATAATTTATTAATAGTTGGTATATACTTATTTATTTACAACTCAACTTCAATTCCTTAAATGAACGCCCTTTCGGCAATTGTGATTATGTTCAATGGACGCAGCATCTTCAGAAATGTTCGGAGCACGAATCATCGCGTGTAATTATGACGTCAAATGATAAACTGTTTCCGGTTGCGGTCGAATCGTACTATTTACAGAATGGGTGGGAAAAATATTGTATAGTTTTTCTTCGATGATATTTAGTATTTTTTAACAAATCTGGTAAGAAAAAACACACTATTGTGTTAATATAAGTAATGAAATGTCCGAATAGTGCTACAATCAGGGCGTGCATATCACCTACACTACTCTGGTAATCCCCTGCTGTGTATCTCCTGCTAATGGCACTGGTGTCACAGTAGGTGCCGATTTCCTGTGTTTTCGTTTATTGACTCAGTGCCATTAAGGGTCCATTTCTATAATAAAACCTCCAAAACTGCACAGCAGGATACTTAGATCCCATATCTGATGAGGGTGCAAGACAATTAGATTTATATTAAGATCAATACACAGAGGTTGTGAACTGTTCACAGATTGAGGTGGGGGGGGGGTCTTATAGAAGGTTTAAACTAGGCCTTCCACAGTATTAAAGAGGGTGGGGACGGCTTGGCTACCTAACAACAATGTCTTGTCTAAACGTATTTAATGAAATAAAGAAAAATAGTGGATCCTATACGTTTCCTGGTAACAAAAATACAAACATATTTCTTAAAAGAGTTCTAGTTACATCAAAGCAGAAGACAATGCTAATTGGGCATTACTGATTATTTTATCACAAAAACATATGCATTTCGTGTGAAGTAATTAACAGGAGAATTGCGACTATTTATTATAAGAAAACCAGCATAACACAACTACTAAACTATTAATTTCTTTTTAATTCAACGCATGTGTTGTTCAAAATGTCCTGTTGTGGTTTTCTTGTTCTTGCGGCCATAGGTTTTATTACAAGACAATAATATTTTTATTGACACAAGTTCGACCACCTTCATTTTGAATTTTATTTATGTTTTGAAAAAAAAAACGATTATTAATTTGAATATGTTCATAATTAAGTACACTTTTTTATTCATGTTTAATAATTAAATAATGTGTTTACACAGCCGTGTTAAGATTTTGTCAATAAAGCAAACACATACTACCACTTTTACCCGGATCTTTAATATGTAATGATCAATCATCTCTATTTGTCCGGTGAAAACGTTAGTTCATACGATTGAATTACTCGGCCTGTTAAAGGTCTATTTGCCACCACTATTTTTGCCCCATCCCTCGATATACATAAAGCAGAGGGATATTGTTTTTGGGCCTCAATTGTCTGTAAGATCAGTCCTTTGAGGGAAATTCTTACAATGCATCTACCACATGCGACGAACACTGAATCAGTTGGACCCATGCAGACATAAGACGGATTCTCGATTGTTTTATCTTCCACAACTATTGTTTTTCCTGTGTGTGTGTTAATCAGGTACACTTTATTGGAATCATAATCTGTCAATGTTATTATACCTAAATGTTCTGCAAACGTACACTGACTTTTAAAGTGTTCATATTTAATTTTAGGAAACACAATATCATTAAAATCTGTCTCTTTTCCTTTAAAATCCAAGACACGAACCGGCGCTTTGGAATCATCGAAAGTGCTACAAAGAAACATTGAGCAGTTAAATCTGGATATAGAGTAGTAAGACGCTGATATTTTCACTTTTCGAATCAGTCTGATAGTGTTCAGTTCGTCCACTTTCAGAAAATATATGAGACCAATACATGTAACTGCTGCTTGGGTTTCTTTATAAACACAAATATCAAAAGGTTTGGTATTGAAAAAGGTAAATGGTTTTCCAAGAATACTTAGGTTTTCATCTAATACTAGACAGTTATCGTTCTCATTATCAACAGCTAGCAATCGTCCATCTTCGAGAAAGTCAATACCACTGACAAACGGTTCTTCTTTATTCGAATATTTTTTAACTAACACGGAAGCTTTTCTGTGCAATTCAACTATGTTCTTGCTGTCGGTGCTTCGTTTGCTATCCCCATCTTGCTGCAAAATGTCCGAACTATTTACTTGGACTGTGACATCGTAGGTTTGCTCAATACTACCCTCTCTAAACATATGTTCTGTGTGTATCTTGAAGGAAGAAGTGTCTAGACATTGTTTGTTCAGAAAGTCTTTATGTTCCTGGGCTTTGACCTTAAGAGATTGGCTAAGGATAAAGCTTTTATCAGTAAATCCTTGTTTGGATGCAGTATCCAAACATTTCGTCCACTGTTCTAACTGTTCGTAAATAATTGAAACGTCAGACACATTGTCTTTCACAGAAGATTTGGCGCATTCTGCTGCAATGTCAATTTCACCTAGGTATTTTGCTAGATTATTATCTATCTTCGCGCACAACTCTGATTTAATCCTCTCCGCCTTTGCTTTTACTCCCTCCTTTTCTGTAACTCCGATTTCTTTGACGTTATCAATATATTCGTTTGCTTTGTCACAACATGCCGTTAAGACTTCTTTGAATTCTTTAATTTTCAATTCCATTGAACATTCCTCAATATGTTTTGCATTTTCACACTTTTTATGGTCTGAAAAGGCACACTTCAAACAAATTAAAGCGTCATGATCTTCGCAGTAAACTTCTACAGAGCTTCCATGAACAAAGCATTTGTCATACCCATACATGTTGACATGATGTTCGTCATTTTCTGCTTTGTGCGTTTCGACAATGTCGTGATCGGACAGATAGGCAAACCGCTTGTGATGAGAAGAACATTCAAAACATTGAAACTCTCTGCAGTTCTTACAGTAGACACTTGCAGGCGTAGTCTTCTTATCCTTGCAGCATGGTTCGCAATGTTTCTTAATACGTCCACTGACAGCACCAACCGTTTCTGCCAAAATATGTCCATCTTGTGTATTACCCCCACCTTCAGCCATATTTGCTGCAAATAATGTTGTAATATTAACTATTTCTGTTATTTAACCAAATACTTAACTGATGTATATTTTTTATTTACGTATCGATCAGAAAGGCTACTAAAGAAGTCCGAAACGAACAAAGGGCTTACCATAGCTTACCCTAAGTATACATTATATTATTATATGTCTTCCTACACTTAATATACGTTAACTAGATGCAAATTTCCCGAATAAAGTGCAATATTTAGAATGCATCCTTAGGTTATCATTATCTAAGTAATGCAAGTATTTAAAGATGTCACACTTTGAAATCAGTCCATCAACAGCAATCAGAAAGAAAAACTACATGTATTTCTCATAGATCAATATATTTTAGCTCGATAAGAGTTTTGATACCTTTCGGCCTAATGCAAATGGATTACATAAACAATGAATGTGTTTAACTTTGAAGTAAGTGGATTTCCTTAGGAGAAATATGACATAAATCGATTTTTCTCACATCAAATGGATTTGAACTTACTTTTTAGGAAAGGTACACTTGTCAAATACGTGAGGCGCTGGAAATGGCATTTGTCCCAGTCTAAATTTTACCTTTTTACATTAGAATGCATGAGAAACCTAATTTGCTTCATAAAGGGGTCAAACGTTTATGTTTAAAAAGTGTCTTGTTTTAACAGAAATGTAATACATTTCACTAGTTTATGCCAATTATAACTATTAAATACATTTATTTTTATCCGGTTCATCAACTTTGCATTTGTTTCTGGTTTGTACAACTCTCGCCTATTTGTTTTAATGAAACGACCATGCAAAATGTTATGAAAATTGAGTGCGTCAACTTGGAATTTGTTCGTTCATGTATAGAACTGCACTATTTGATGCTTAAAATGCCTGGTATGAGTTGAAAAACGCTGAAGAATGGTATTTTGCCGGAACGCCCTTCAAGTATTGAATTATGTCATAAAATCGCTAGGACCGGTTAGGTTTAAGGTACGCCAAACGGAGTTGTCAAATGATCCGATGTTGTGCAGGATCCTCCCTATATGTTGAAGACTGAGAATGCTACTTTAAGTTACAATTTTGTTAAGGTCTGAGTGATGCAAATTATTAATAGTTATTAAATTCAGTCCAATGTCTTCGTTCAGAAAAAAAGTACATAACGATGATGTCAGCAATGAATATATTTTCTGCTGGATTAGAATTTCGGAAATTTTCAGCCAAATGAAAATGAATTACATGACAAATTAACGGTGCTTAACTTCAAAGTGAGAGACTTTTGTTGAGAAAGAAACGTGATATACCTTTGTATTGCTTTAATCAATTTCGATTGAGAAAACGTTTGGTTTTCATATACGTGATACGCTAGAGATGGCATTTTTCCAGTCTGAACTTTTCTAATTTTTATTTAAAAGTGTATGGAAATTTATAAGCAGATAAAATAAGCAAAAATGATCGTTAGAAAACTGTTCATCGATTTCCCTTTCACCTGCGACAAAGAATGTGTCAATTACAAAGTCCATGTATATCTATATGAAATCCGATTAGAATAAAGAAATTAAGTACATTTATATAAATAAGATATAACTTACCCTATGTATATCTTACTCCTGTTCCAAATCCGTCTTAGTCCATTGTGTTACATTTACATTTACCAATATTCGATTGTCACTGTAGGTTTTATGGTATTATTGAAAGGTGTATTTTCAAAAAATGTTAAACCTACCACGTAAAGCTGTTGACCTACTTAATACAGGTATAAACTATCTCGATAACATCCGAGGTGAATCCCCGCATAAAGGGAAGTTATGTATGTTGAAATGGATTGCTGACGGGTAGCATGCTATTTTAAGTTTTAATAAATACTTCAACTTAAATTACACTACAGAATAGTGTGCATTACTTTTCATTCCCTTTAAGGCATTTGTGGTCCATTATCTGTCAAAGATGATGATTCAAGTATAATTTTTAATTTTCGAAAATGTAATCAAATCCAATTAATAAGAAGGAAGAGGTCAAAAACCACATTAAAAAGGACATGGGTCTTTATTAAATAATTTTGCCTATCATAAATATGAAACTTGATTTTTTTTCTAGATCTACTTTACGCTTTAATTACATACACATGATTGTATGCTAAATAAACGAAGTAATACTTGAAACTTGAAATTCTAAATTAAAGGAATAACTTGAAATAATTTTAAATCTTAAGTATTTATTTTTCTAGATGCTATCCATGAACTAGCTTTAATTTAAACTAACATTGTTCTTCCCTTTCTTTCAAGAAAAGCTATTACAAAGTTTATACTTTTTGAACACATATTTTGTGAACAGTTTTTGTTTATGGAAGGGGGATACTACTTTAAATCCTTAAAACATTCCATTGACATGTATATCTCCCTTCAAGAGGTTGAACCTAATGCCTGATTTAATGTAAATTAAAATCAGTTTATATTTATATGAAAAGCTACAGGAACAAGCTATCAAAACAGTGAGAAACAATACAAGCACTATAAGCTAAATGTTTACATGTTAAGTTATTTAAAGGCAAATGTTTTTTTTTCAATTGATATACATTTGTGACTTATTTAAGTATCAATGGTTGAATTGCATTTGTTTAATCATAAGGCTATTAAATATTAAAACGTCCCTTATAGGATATATGTTATATGCAACAGTGTGATGATATTAATTAATAATTTAACTGAAAGAGTTAGCATAGTATAACGAGGATATTGGCCATGGATAATTGTGCACGGAACATATGCAGGTTCCTATAGATATTGACCAAGGTTTTAAAATAAGTTTAATTCGTTGATTGGAAAGTGTCAAGCATTTGAGTTCTTAAAGATAAAACTATCTAAATCTGGCATAAAATGTTGTGTGGAGCTCTTAAATGTGACCATGGGACCACTCGAAAAACGCGTCACAAATAGCGACTCTACAGGACAGGACGTTCCAATATATCAGTGATATTTCGTTTTAATATTTAAGAACCAATGAGCGCTCATGACTGATATTGAACAATTACTGTACTATTGAAATTATCTTCCTCAGAGTTACAGACCCGTTAGTGTTCCATTAAAAAAGCAAATATGTCCATCAAAAACGTCCTCATTATATCTGGGTGTCCTCGTGCCATAAAATACTGAACGTTTTGGAAAGTCAGATTACAATATGAAACCAATTTTAGATTTGATTAAAACACAACCACCCCTTGAATCAATAATGTAGGAATTGGGATGATTAAACTGACGGATTTCAATTTGGTTAGAAGGATTTTGACAGCTCGTTTGTGATTTGGATTGGAATCAGAAAATATCGTCGTCTTGGTTCTCGTTCAGTCTTATTAACACTGGGATATATTAGTTTCCATGAATATTTTTATGGAAGCTGTTTACTATATAAAGCTATGATACTAGCCACGTGCTGGTAATTTAATTATATATCTTTGTGACGATGAAATAAATTATTATAAAACACATTTAATAGCAACTATGCTTAATATTTGAAATGTTAAGTGGTACATGTAAAGATGAGGATAGACATAATAGAGCGTTACTTCAAAATGTCATTGTGAACCATGATGAGAAACCCTTAGAAATTACAAAACACACCTAAACAATCAAAACAACAGTGTGGGTTTTAAAGGAAAATTTGATTTTCAATAAACTCCGGTAATAGTTATCTTTGTGTAAGTCTTCTTTGTGTAATTATTATTTGTTTTATTATTAAGTTTCCTCAAGTTAATGCATACTTTTATAAGATTTACCTTTTACGTTTTTTTCTTTATTAGGATTTTTGGGATAAGAGTGAGGTTTGTGCACTTAAACCGGTTTAAACCCCCAGTAAATGTACATTTTACTGACCGTTCTAAGGCGGTACCTAACAATCCTTGAAAACATACCTAGTTTTTTATATATATATAGTATGTATGCACTTTGTGTTTGTGGAGTTTTGTGCTGTTCTTCCATGATTCTTGTTTGTGAGTTTTTGTTTTTATGTTCTATGTCTTTGGCGTTTACCCAAACCGGGTTTAGGTTTAAACTTTTTGCTACTGAGCTTATTTCTGTAGTTTCCGGTAATATGGCGTAATATATTTTGATATGTTCGTGACGTCTTGCCAGTTTTAAAACATTAAGAACCGACCGTCTTTGAACGTGTTTTCCATGAAACCAAGACGAAATACTTCGCAATCCCCTTAAGCTTTGAATGAAAATTATACTTCTTAATTCAAACAAGCAAATTAGTTGAATTGATATCCCCCGCCTGATTGGGCTAAGTCAAGGAATGGAAATCAATTGTTGATAAAATATATATATATATATATATATATATATATATATATATATACGAGTTTGAGTTTGATTGCAACTGTTTGATATAAAAAAAAATATTGTATATAATGTAACATTTAGAATTGACCAAGAAACCTAGTTTATGACTCCATGTTACCCAGTTCCAAACTTATCTAAGATTTCATCAAGGCAAACATTCTGATCAAGTTTCAAGAAGATTGGGCCAGATATATGAAAAAATAAAGCCTCTAGAGTGCCCACAATGTTTTTTTTAAGATTTCACTCAGTGACCTCATTTTTGACCCCACATGACCTACTAGTTTCAAACTATTCCAAGATTTCATCGAGGCATTCTGATTAAGTTTCATGGAGATTAAAGCAGATGTATTGCCTCTAGAGTGTTCCCAATATTTCTGTAAGATATGTCCTAGTGACCTAGTTTTTACCCTTTATGACCCACTTTTAAAACACAGTCAAAATTTAACCTTAGAGAACATTCTGACCATGTTTGAACTTAATCAGACCAATCACCACCATAAAATAGTTTCGGACAAGATTTTTGAAAGATTTGACCTAGTGACCTAATTTCTTATCACATCTGACCCAGTTTAAAACATGTCCAAGAGTTCATCAAGGAAAACATTCTGATCAAATTTCATGAATATAAGACCATACATATTGCCTCTAATATGTTTCAAAGATTTTTCTAAAATTTGACCTAGTGACCTAATTTTTGACCCCATATGCCCCACTTTTACAAGCGTTCCATATTTCAAGGGGTACATCATGACCTAGTTTGAACATTATCCGACCAATCATTTTCATTCCGGACAAAAAAAATTAAGATTTGACCTTGTGACCTATTTTTTGATCATATGTGACCCAGTTTTAAATAAGTCCAGGATTTCATCAAGGAACACATTCTGATTACGTTTTATGAATATTTGACCATGAATTGCCTCTAGTATGTTCCAAAGATTTTTCTAAGATTTGACCAACTGACCTAGTTTTTGACCCCGTGTGACCCACTTATTTAAGTGGTCCATATTTTTTTAAGGGATACATCATGACCAATTTTTAACATAATTTGACCAATCATTACCATGATATGGTTCTGGACAATATTTTTCTAAGGTTGACTTAGTGACCTAATTTTCGATCATATGTGACCCAGTTTTATTTACAACCAAGAGTTCATCAAGGAAAACATTTTGATAAAATTTCTTAAATATTTGACCATGTATAATGCCTCTAGTATGTTCTAAAGATTTTACCTAGTGACCTAGTTTTTGACCACATGTGACCCATTTTTAAACGTTGTCGAAATATGATCAAGGGGAACATTCTGACCAAGTTTAAACATTTTCTGACCAATGGCTACCAAGATATGGTACCGGACGGACGGACTGATGGAAGGACGGGAGGGCGGACTGATGGAAGGACGGAATGACGGACGGACAACGCCAAAACAATATCCCCCTCCCGAAATCTTCGATTCGGCGGGGGATAATAAACCTTCATCATCAATACAAAATAAGAAATAAACGTATGAATTTCAAGTGACCAAAAGAAATAGAGTTATGTTATATTCCACCTTAGTTTGTTATAGAACAAATATTTGATGGGGATATTAAACCGGAAACAATGTATGGCATGTGATCAAATAACATTGTTATGCATTGTCGTACATGTTAGCTTCGTAAAAAAATGAAAGTGAACCATGAACTAATTTGCCAAATACAAAAGGACATACGTCAAAATCATATAATAAGGTATATCCTTCCTAAATAAGTTCAAAGATGTTATGTCAATACAACCAGCACAATGTCCTTATTTGCAAAATTTCCAATTCAATGCATTTCTTCACAGCAGCAAGGGCACTGACATTTAATTGGTAAAGTCTTTCAGAGCTTAACCAGATTGGTGGTGATCATGTTTAAATGGCATTATAGAAAAAAGGCAAATGACTTCTGTTGAAGAGGTTCGTGATAAATTTCGTCAAATAGTTTTGGAATTCTCAATGCAATCGAGCATTCAAACTCCCGAAAGCCTTCTTTCACACATAATTCTGGTTTGTATTTTTACTGCTACACTTTTGAAAGCGATCTGTTAATTTTGTTTGGTCCTAAAGGAATAATTATTTCCAATGACCTGCGTAGTGGAGGCAAAGTAGAATAAAGAAAGGATGACTTAGAAATTCACTATTTCCTCAAACATGCAAGACATATTTGAAAGTTGTAGGTCAACCACATCATCGCCTACGCATTCTGTCTGCATTTGATTGTCTAGACATGGTAGAAATCTTGCCAGAAAGACATTGAATATTACACTAAAGGTCATTATCTTGTCTTTTGAAAAATAATTTGTCAATTCGTCTTGATTGTAGACTGTTTAAAAGGAATATGAAATTTGATTTTAGACACTATTGGAGGCGAATTACTATCATAGTATGTTCAATGGTGAAGAAAGTATTTCACAAGTAAATATGTAATATGTGTATGGTAATTTAACGTTAAATACTACAGCCGTCTGTGTGCAAGACGATGAATTTATTGCAAAAGGAAGACCTGTTATCTCGGGCAAAACTTGGGTGTTAATAGACTGTTTTATCAACCACACTTATCTTTAAGAGTTTGAAGATTGGAATTCCTGTCATATTCATTAAACGCACTTAACCGCACTGATAAGTTTCCTACCTTTGTTTGTATTTCAACACATTAGACATCGTTAATTTGGAAACATATGTAATAACGCTTGAATATTGGTAAGCGCACAGCATGTTGCCAGTACAACTTATTGTTTGTTTAGTTTTAGTAAATTAATTTATGTAGATTTAATGTACCACCAACGCTTCAATTATATAGCTTCATTGTGTTTTATAAAACATATTTTTGAGGGTTTGCTGCTAATAACACTCTAATAACACTTATCCCTGTAACAAGAACGAAGAGGTTTAATAAGGTTTTAGAATGCCTGTGTATTGGGAGTGTTTTAATAAACGTATTTATTTGATTTTACCAATGCCAAACATTAAGAATTTCTTAAAAACCATCAGATGCTTTGTGTTCGCTCTCTGGTCTCAAGCGCTTTCAACTCTCTGTTATGCTTATTCATTTACGATCAGCGGTCAATCAATGTTTATTGTCAACGGTCCGAAGTTGCTCAGGTAAGTTTTTGTGACTTTCCCATTTCTTTCTTGGCGTACACAATCCAATATACTGTATTCAATTACACCGCTGTCGAAACACAAGGTTAGATGCCGACTACATGTATGCGCCGTTGCTTTAAAGTTGACGGAGAATTAGAATTAAGGAGTTGTTCGGAATTTGGAGAGTAGATTGAACAAAAAAGCATTTGTAAGAAACATAAGATGTTACGAAACCCCGTGCGTAAGTGTTCGTTAGTTATATGTACAAGTAAACAATTTAGTTGAATTTAGTAGGCGCTTTTAAAAATGTTCGCTTGTGCGTCCACAAAGTGTCTTCCAGTTACTTTAGCAAGAAGATAACGTGCCTTACAAACAAAGATATAACCTGTTGAAAAGCGCAGCTCTAACAACACAAAACAAAAATGTCAACACAATATTTCTTGTGTATATAGCATTTAACCCATACTTGGAAATACGTGTGCTGTTCTTACAAATTAAATAAATGAATATTATTTGTATATACATATGAAAAAAGACAATCCCCCATAGTTTGGAAATACGTTTCCTGTTTCTATAACGTAAAGCCATGCATTTTGTTTGAATATACATATGTAAAGAAGACAAAATCATTTAAGAACACTGGGCATAATAATAATCATAACAAATTCTTACACTCATTTCTAGCTCGAAATATTAAAAATATCATTTCGTGTATATAAAGTCTAAAATCTAAGCGTAAAGCCCTATATAATAAATACTATCGTTGTCAGCTGTAACAACCTTTGAGATCAATATTTTGGGAAATAATGAATTATTCCCATTTTCTTTGTTTAGCCCTTGACCGCGTCATATTAATTCTCTAGCATTTATCGCCTTGAGTACACTGAGACACTGTGAGGTTATAATAAGAATGATGGAAATCAAGTTGAAACATCCAAATACTAACGAGTAAGTAAGATAAATTTAATACTCACGTTGATGTACATTCTCTAAACAATAGATCTGTTATAATTTAGGAATTGCATTGGCGCTTTTTTGAAGTGCCGACAGTGTTGCCCATTTCATTTAATTTCAATATCGAATATCAATCAAACAAAAATGCTTCTTTATACTTTGAATATAATTCATGATTTGGTGTCCGCAGGACCTCTCCTCCAAAACTTACCCATACAGAGAATGCAACCGAATTATTTATATTCTGAATTTGTGCTTATACGGCAAAGTTGGATCAAGAGTGGATCACTTAGAAAAGTTCAATATTTCAATATGCATCAGAGAGATGTTTGAAAGTTGTAAATGATTAGCTTATCCATATCATCGCCAACGCATGCAGTTCGCCTTTAGATGTCTAGGCTTGATTGTTATTTTACTCGGAAAGATGGGAATAAAACATCAGCTCATTTATCATCTTTCTTGTAATTTGACGATTTATCTTGATTTACAATTGCTTAAAAGAAAAATGAAATATTACTTTTGACACTTATAAACGCAAACGTCTATCAAAACATGTTCAATATTAAAGACAATAATTTTATAACATACCAAGATCCCAAATGTAATCGAGCAACAACAAACTTAAACTTAACGTCAGTTAAAATGTAATATGTATTTACAGTATTTTACTTTGAGATTTTGCATCCGTCTCATTGCAACCCCAATCCTAACTAGCACTCATTAAAGGGGTTGATATGCATTTGGTTAGAATGCCTATGCGTTGAACTTAAATGAGATACTAATTCAGGCTGTTGAGAATCATACATTTCTCGTTGTTTCTATACACAACGGTCTTTTAATCTTTATAGCTATTTTGAATATAGCTCCAGACATTTACATAGAATATATTCTGGACAGATCTGTCACCTGCGACACCACTGGGATGTTGATCAGTTTTATGTCAACCACACTTGTCTTCGGGAGTTGTCAGCTGGGAATTCCTGTCATTTCCTCTTCCGTTCTTGACCGCACTGCCTTCGATTATATTTTATACTATATTTGTATGCCAAAGCCGGTTTTACAGAGAGCAGGTGCCACCGTCACATGTCTGGATTTACAGACGCCAGACACTGATGAGACACTGTTAAAAACTGTTTCCAATGTCGCTACCCGTGGTAGACCTCGCTCCGTGGCCAGATCTGAGAAAAGCTCACAATTCGCAAAGCCGTACAGGAAACAAAGTCTTAGCAAAACTCGGACTGAACATGCCCCGGTTTTCCCCCATCGTCCAAAATAGTAATAGTGGTACAGGTCATATTGACAGCGATGGTTATTAGGCAGACCGGAGTCAGCCCGTTACAGCATAGAACACTGATGAGAAGATCACGCCGTGATGCACGGTGTTATATGTTCAAGGACTTGTAAGTAGACGAACTAATAAATTACAATCTCCAGAATTAATTAGTATTTTCAGACAAATTATGTTATTCTTTTAACAGAAGCTTGGACAATCGAATGTTCTGATTTACATGTTAATAATTTTGACTCCTACGTTTTAAATATGAAAGAAAAAAAGCCAAATAGCATATGTATATATATGTGTTTATGTTTATGTATATGTATATGCAGATTATTGTAAGTTTGGTATGTTTTATGTTGCACGAAATTGCATATATTTGTATGAATATTAACACATGTTTGTACTTGTCGCCATTTTGTATGATATTCGGCCACATGATCTTCTGGTAAATAAATGATCTGTTCTGACCCGTTCTATGACCTTCATGTCGTTATATTATGGGTATCTCAACCCAAAAGACACTGGTATTGAGGCGACCCATGTAATAACGCTTGTATGTCAGTAACGTTACAGCACAGTATGTGCGAGTTATATTATGTATGTACAATTCATATTCAATATAATAAGATTGATATAATTTAAAATAAATACTTAGAGTTTGTTCCAAACTCATGAAACAAACATGCTATTTATGTAAGACAAACCTGCTATACCGCCACCACAGTGACGTACATATCACTAGTGGATTATGTCGTCAGACAAACCTGCTATACCGCTACCACAGTGACGTACATATTACTAGTGGATTTAGGTCACCAATAATGGCTTACCTCAGTTAGCCTTGTTCCAGACTAGATAATTAACTATTTGGTTACCCACCTGCTGAAAACACAATCTAATCTTAGTGAGGGAGCTGGCTCAGCTCAATTAAATTATTAAGATAGGGCACATACATGATTTATTTATTACTTAAAACGTGTATTATATTTTTAAAGATTGTTTCCTGTCTTCAATATATCAATGACCATCGTACTTCAAAATATGTTTGCTGTTTTATTGGATTCGTTTTCAATTCCATATCGACTAATAGAAAAGTTGTCGTTTGAGCAATATTTTAATAAAAATATTTGTCTGCAATACTAAAGAAAAGAACAGAAAAGCGAATTTGAGCTAATACATCACTTATAAAACCATTGCATGTTTAATAGTCGGTTTAAAGCTACACATGTTATGTTTGAATGTCCCATCCATTGACTTCTCAAACTGTATCTTATCTTATTACGTTCCTCAATAAATTTTAAACTAATGACAGTGCCTAAATAAGAAAACTACAACACTATAAAATAACCAAAGTTCAACATGTTTCAGGGAAATACTATTAATGTGATGTAATCTTGTTTCAGAGCACTTCAAATATTTCATTTCTTTACTTCACCCGTTACTGTCTCTGTAACATGATGATGAAACATTAAACCATTAAATCAAATTTCCTATTGAGAGGAGTTATATTCGATTGTTTTCTTAACATTTTAGACGGAAGGCTTTGGAATAAAACGCAAAATTAATTCCTCTTTTATTCCGATATTTAATTGAAATATCCTAATGTAACACCAAAGCGGTATTGTTGTATTCGGTCGATAAATTTCATTTTGCATCGTCTCTGTTTTCTCAATATTCCTCAACAAACCTATTTTATGGCCCGGCAATAATACGCAATTCAGATAAAATGTTAAGATCCATTTTTATGTACTAAAATAGTTGAATATATCTATTTAGTATCTGAGCACCGTTCAAGTCGTACGGATGTTTGCAATCATACTATTCAAAACGGTGTGTGTAGAAATGTGTTATGCCTCTTAGAGCGCTGAGCACAAAGTGCTGAAGAAAGTGCTATTGTGAAAGGTTGGCTGTCCGTCGCCCGTCGTCCTTTGTCAACAATTGCTTAATACGACATCACCGTCCATACCGCATGGTCAAGTTCAATCAAACTTTACATGAATTATACTAAGTTGGATGATAATATTTTAAACTATTTAATGATTGTTTTTTCCATCGAGTACTGTGATTGCCATGGCAAACGAAAGGGAAACCCTTCTTTTATATAGTATAAGGAAAAGTTTAGAAAGTATCCTCCAAAGCGACCAGGCCTAAAAGTAACACATATTTATCAACTAGGGTCACTGGGATTAAAGTTAGCCCCGCCCCGGAAGGAACTTGAAAATAGACTTATAGATATAAGTAACATCTTTACAAATCTTCTCCTGCAAACTAAATGCCGTTGAAATAAGATATTTGGGATGTCGCATTGTCATGTATGTGACATGTATTGATGAAGTCAGTAGTAATGCAATTCAAAACTGCAGGGACAAACCTTGGAGCAAAGCATTTAACAACGAACCTGTTTAAGCCCTTATCAGTTTAATAGCAAGCCATATACCAACCCTTCAAAGCAAGTCACGCACCAACAGTCAATGCAAATAAATCACGTACCAACGGTTAAAACAAGTTATCCACCAACAGTTTAACAAATCATGTACAAACAGTTTAATAAATCATGTACCAACAGTGTAACAAATCATGTCCCAACAGTTTAACAAATCATGTCCAAACAGTGTAATAAATCATGTCCAAACAGATATATAAATCATGTACTGTAACAAACAGTTTAATTTATCATGTCCCAACAGTTAAAGCAAGTCATGCACTAACAGTTAAAGCAAGTCATGCACCAACAGTTACAGCAAGTCATGCACCAAGAGTTACAGCAGGTTATGCACCAACAGTTACAGCAAGTTATGTACCAACAGTTAAAGCATGTCATGCACCAACAGTTAAAGCAAGTCATGCACAAACAGTTACAGCAAGTCATGCACAAACAGTTACAGCAAGTCATGCACCGACAGTTACAGCAAGTCATGCACCAACAGTTACAGCAAGTCATGCACCAACAGTTACAGCAAGTTATGTACCAACAGTTAAAGCAAGTCATGCACCAACAGTTAAAGCAAGTCATGCGCCGACAGTTATAGCAAGTCATGCACCAACAGTTACAGCAAGTTATGTACCAACAGTTAAAGCAAGTCATGCACCAACAGTTACAGCAAGTTATGTACCAACAGTTAAAGCAAGTCATGCACCAACAGTTAAAGCAAGTCATGCACCGACAGTTACAGCAAGTAATGCAACAACAGTTAAAGCAAGTCATGCACAAACAGTTACAGCAAGTTATGTACCAACAGTTAAAGCAAGTAATGCACCAACAGTCAAGGCAAGTCATGCACCAACAGTTACAGCAAGTAATGCACCAACAGTTGAAGCAAGTCATGCACCAACAGTTAAAGCAAGTCATGAACCAACAGTTAAAGCAATTAATGCACCAACGGTTAACCAAGTCATGCGCCAACAGTTACAGCAAGTTATGTGCCAACAGTTAAAGCAAGTCATGACCCAACAGTTAAAGCAATTAATGTGCCAACGGTTAAACAAGTCATGTACCAACAGTTAAAGCAAGTCATGCACTGACAGTTAAAGCAAGTCATGCACCAACATTTAAAGCAAGTCATGAACCAACAGTTAAAGCAATTAATGCACCAACAGTTTAAGCAAGTCATGTACCAACAGTTAAAGCAAGTCATGTACCAACATTTTAAGCAAGTCATGTACCAACAGTTAAAACAAGTCATATACCAACATTTAAAGCGATTAATTCACCAACATTTTAAGCAAGTCATAGACCAACAGGTAAAGCAAGTCATGTACGAACAGTTAAAGCAATTAATGCACCAAACAGTTAAAGCAAGTCTTGAACCAACGGTTAAACAAGTCATGTACCAATAGTTAAACAAATCGTGAACAGCAGTTTTAGCAGCAATGAAAATACTCAGCACACTTGAGCCGACGTTATCAGCCGCAATAAGAGATACTATCATAGGCTCATTGCTGAACCTACTTACTACTTCGATTAAACCGGTGTATCGTCCGATATTTATTTTTTTTCGAATCTCATTCCTCATTATTTAATGCTATGGTCAGTGGGAGTTTCTCTCGTTCACAACCGACACCAGTAGACTCTTTTAATGAGATTGAATTAGACTTATAGATGATTTAGATATGCTTCTTGTATATAACTGTTTGATATTTTCTAAAGTTTACATTTGTTTATACATAAAGTGTTTATTAGTCAAAAAAAAACTTAAAAATACAACTTTTACCTGGATATCATATCGTTACTATGGTTTAATCATTTATATTTGCCGGGTGTATACATGTAAGTTCATACAATTGAATTTGTCGATCTGCTTTACTTCTGTTTGACACGAGTAATTTGGTTCCATCCTTCGACATTCTTAAAGCATCCGGATATTGTAATTGAACATCTATTGCCTGTAAGATATGTCCTTCGAGGGACAAGCTGACAATGTTCCTTTCACAAGAGATGAATACCGTATCACCTGGCCCCATGCAAATCCTTTTGGGGTTCTTTATTTTCTGATCTTCCACAACTATTTTTTCTCCAGTGTGTGTGTTAAACATGTACACTTTGTTTGAATCGTAATCGGCCAATATTATTATACCCAAGTGCTCTGCATACATACTGAAACTTTCATTTAGTTTATAGTGTGTCTTAGGAAATACTATATCATTAAAATTGGTCTCTTTTCCTTCAAAATCCACGACGCGGACGGGTGCTTTGGTATCATTATATGAGCTACAAAGAAACATTGAGCAGTTGAACCTTGATATAGAGAAGTAGGACGCTGATGTAGAGACTGTTCTTATAAGTCTGATATCGTTACATTGGGTCACACTTATAAACATAAACTGAGTTCTACTTGTAATTGCAACTTGGTTTTCTTTATAAACACACATATCAAATGGTTTGGTACAACATGTATATGGTTTTCCAAGAACTTGTAAATTTTCATCAAATACGAAACATTTGTTGTTCGAACAATCAATGGCCATCAATCTTCCATCATCGAGAAAGTCAACACCGCTGATAAGAGGTTCTGCTTTATCTGAATATACCTTCACTGGCACCATAGCCTTTCTGTTTACTGAAACTATAGTTCTGCTCACGGTGTTGAGTTTTGAATCCTTATCTTGATGTTCAAAGTCAGAGCTATTGACTTGCACAGTTATATCACTTTTCTTCTTGAACACATATTCTGTGTTTATACATGTAGTGATATAAGTATCTTCTATAACTTGTTGTTTAAGAAACTCTTCATGTTTCATGACACTGGTTTTCAAAGATTTGCATAGAATAAAGCTTTCGACACTTAAACCGTTTTGAATTGCAGCACATAGATTTTTCATCCACATTTCTAATTCAAGGTGAATGTTTGAAACTTCAGCCACGTTGTGTTGAAATGAAGACCTGGCGCTATCCGCTTTATAATCAATTTCATTTACAAATTCTGCTAATTCTTTATCTATTTTCTCACAAAACTCTGATTTTATTTGTTCAGCCTTTGCTCTACCCTTTTCTTTTTCTTTGTTACCGATTTCATTGACGCTCTCAATGAATTTATATGCCGTTTCACAACACTTTGTTAATTTTTCTTTGAATGCTTCAAGTGTAGTGTCGATAGAAAATTCACTTATGTGCTTTGCATTTTCACATCGTTTATGGTCTGAAAAGGCACATTTTGCACAAATGAATACGTCATGATCTTCGCAGTAAATTTCAACAGAAGTACCATGTACTGAGCATTTGTCATACCCATACATTTTGACCCTTTGTTCTCCAGGTTCTTCTGCTTGATGCGGGTCAACAATGTCATGATCAGACATAAAGGAAAACCGCTTATGATAAAACGAACATTCCACGCACAGGAACTCCTTGCAGTTCTTACAGTAGACACTTGCAGGGATTGTCTTCTTATCAAGCCAACATGGTGCACATCGCTGCTGAAGCCGTCCACCAACAGCATCAACTGCTTCTGACCATACAGGTAAATCACCACCACTTTCAGTCATATTTGCTGTTAATAATAATTTTATCATGATACATTTTTATCATTATAATTCTTATTCTTTTTAGTAGCAAAAGCAGTAGTAGCAGCAGCAGCAGCAGCAGAAGTAGTTAGAGTAGTTTAATTTTTAAACTATATACTTCCCTGAACTTTTTTCAGATTCTAATTAACGCGAACTACATACCATTTAAAGTGTTTATTTTTTATCGAAAAGTAAATTATAGTAGATTTAAGATATTTAAACTACGAGTTACCTTATGGTTTGTTCACAGATTACCCTATATCTAACTATTTCCTTATTAACTGTGTCAACAAATGCGACAAACAAAACAAGAATATATACATATCCATCCTGAATATTGAGTGCCGGAGCACGCTTACTCGACACGAAATATATAAAACAAATGTACAGCATATCCTATACTTAGAAGGCATATTTTCTGAAAATTATGTGCATGCCTAGGTCCCGACGTGGATACACACCAGGGTTGAATTCATTGTATTAACTTTACAAACTTAACAAAGTCGTTTGTACAAAGTAAACGCTGATATCGAGTTTTATAAAATAAAAGCCCAGAAGCTATTCAATAAACATGAATTAAATAGACTTTCAATTGATTGTGCCATCAATAAGAAAAAACATGTCATCATAAGTAATAAATTTGAATTGTGCATTGAATTTCAACCTCTTTTATGTTTTTTCAAGCGGTTGTGGCATTTATTATATTCAATGGCTTTCCGCAAGGTATTTACAATACTATTGACTTGAAGAAATACGCTTAAACATTAAGATCGAGTATAGGCAAAAGGAATAAATATTACGATGTAAGATATTTTTCATATCCTTTTTTAAAATATCCTATGATGAGACAAACTATACGCCTTTCTATATTGAAAACCATTCGATAACCGTTTAGATTCCGACTGTTTAGTGTAGGCTTCAAGTTTGATCCGTAAACACGAATGTGAAAACAATTTTAGTACTTTAATGACCATTTAGGATAAAAAAAGCAGATTTAGACAAACATACATTGCATTGTCAAGCAAGTGTAACGTGCGAGGCTCACACGCCCAACAGATCACTTCAGAGAAAAGCATACTCGACCTGGAAGGGGTCCACTGATCTTTATATACAGAAAATTCTCAATCCACACGGAGCCCGAGCTTTGCTTATATGCATATTTCCAAACAAGTACATCAACTTTCTTTGAACGTACTTCCGTCTATAACGGAATGTTATACTATGAACGCACATCCGCCTACAGCGGACCGTTACACAAGTTAATTAACATACCCTCGAATCATGTCTTCAAAAGAATAATAATCGAATTTGCGTTCTTTTACATGAATATGTGTTTTAGATTCAGTATTTTCACTGTCACAATGTTATAGTCAAGTTCCATTGATAAATGAACTAGATTCATGAGAGTAAACTATTTGTATGGTCTTTTTACAATATCATTTTTTTAGGATTTGCTTAGGTTGTTCTAGACATTTTTAGATATTCCATATATAGAAGTTTTAAAAAAAACAAGATTCTGAAAGAATTTAAGAGAAGGTTCTTGAGGATTCTTGTTATATGTTCCTGAACATTCTTATTTGGTAAATTAGAGCAAACTGCTCTGATCACGGATCATGTTTTTTTTTAAAAAAATACCAGTCAGTGCTAGAAAATCCTTTAATGAGGATTACACTTCAATCTTTCGTGGAAATATTCTGAAAATATTGTTGGATTTAAATCCTGTGTTCAATATCTTATGCGGATTTAATGATATGGACAAATTCACTTTGATTGATAGTTTGGTCTTTTTTTTCTTTGTTGGAGGTATTCAAATTCGAGCATTACTTATTTAAAAATATTTTGCAAAACTGTTAGTGAACAAAACCATGATGTTGTTGTATGGATATTGCTGCAGGTTTATCTTCCTCAGTTGCGTTTTGTGGTCGTTACAGTTCGAAATACTGCCAACTTTTAGGCTAAAACGTAAAGTGTACCACTTTCGTGATACCATTTCAAAAAATGCTAGATATCGTTTACCTAAAAAGGTATTTTAAGTTGGTGAGCCAGGCTTAAAGTTAGTTACGTGTAGTGACAATGAATATCCATTGTTACTTTGTCCTCATCGTAGCTATTGTATATATTCCTTAAATTGTGTTGTAAAGCCGTAGACCGTTTTGCCTTTAACATTAACATTAACTGTCAATGAGCACCAAGATGTATTTTTGTAAATAAATGAAAACTACAGGAACACGCCAAGTATCCCTATGTGTAGCCAACTTCCTGTTTAAAGGCGTAATGATTAAGACCAAACAAATACAAATTAGAAGCATCAAATGCCATTATTATTATATGTGATGTTTACCGTCTCGGCCCAGTCATTAAAACTTCGCTAAGGACTGACTTGAGCTTAAACCAGATAATGAGCGCTAAGCCTCTAACTTGTATCCACATTAATCTATGAGGTGTTCAGTTAGCGCAGTGGTTAACGCACTAGCTTCTCACAGAGGCGGCTAGGTTCGATTCCCAGCTTGGGTGCATGTGAGTTTGATTGGTGGTCACCTGGCCAGACATGCGGGTTTTCTCCAGGTTCTCCGGTTTATCCCATAACACAATACCACACTCGTTCGCAACATCGCGCCAACGTGAGTGACAAAGCATAAGTTAATGACTTTCTTTTCAATCGTTTTAAAATAAATAACGTTTATACTAAGGAGGTGTTGAAACATCAAAAGTGACTCTTCATTACAATTGGGCCTACCTCTCGCTGGTTTCTGGCGGACTATTTGAATAGTTGAAATCCGGCAACCGCTGAAAAATTAAATGAGTACTTGGTTCATCAAACACAATCGAAAATACCCAGTGAAGGCATATCTGGGCTTTTTGCGAGCACAGTAAAAACATTTATAAGTAATTTGACGTACTAGATTGTAATAATGTCAGATTTGATAAGGTAAGTACGATTAAGATAGATCACTATTTTTGTTCTTCTATCATTTGTGAAAAAGTTAATATTTTATAAGTTTGTTTTTGGTTAATATAAGTTAATAGAAGTTGTCTGGCTTATAATCACGATAAAAGGCCAGTGAAGAACTAATTTCTAAAACTGTTTCTTTTAAATGAGAGACTAGACGGTCTATTTAAAGTTATTTATTTTTTCAACTCACCATATAAGAAAAGAAACCTTTTCAAAGGCACGATTTATAAAGGAGAACCTATTTTAAACTCAGCCTTTAAACCAATAATAGAGGAATTACGACGATCAATCCGACGGTACCAGTTTGGTGCTAAAATCGTGCCGTTCCTTTCATTTCATTGACGCTAACATGATGTTCTGAGATGCACACAGCGTCACATCGCAAAACAAGTATTTGGGTTCTGATTTTAATAAGATTGAGCGATTCCATGTTTCACAGAATGATAGACATATGGAAGCTATACACGACCTGTGATTCTATAACATACCTGTTTTCTTTATCTGAAACGCCATTGAAGTCAATACATATATAAAAAAAAAACACAGAACAAGACACTGTTATTTATGTGTATTATAAGTATGTTCAACGTGTTTGACGGCTGGATCAACATGTCTAGACCAAGGGCACCCTGGAAGTCGTTACAGATACTTGGCGGATTACAGTCGCCGTAATGAAAAAAAAACCGCAATTATCATGTTTGAAATACAACTACCGTAATAAATTTACGAATAGTGTTGATAATGTTAGCGCAATATAGCGACATTTTATGGTTTTATCGCAGAAAATAAAGTTGTTGTTTTTTGATTACCATTAGAATTGCTAGATTATCAGTGTCAGGTGCTGGTGACGTCACCAGTCAATGTGAAAATAGACACATATTACATTCGCGTTCATTTAATTCAGAATTTATTACATTCCCTGAGAACTTAACGTTAGTATTCATAGTTCACACAGTACACGTGATATAAGCTTTGTTTTCGCAGTCTTCATAATTACCCGATGTACATGCGACATCGTAGTTATAGAATATATAATAGTAACCTGTTATTGACTGATGGAACCCTTATGTTTTGTTCTTGTTTTCTTCGTCCAACTGCTATAGCATTAAAATAAAACAATCACCTAGTTTTTTAGGCACAGAAGTATGAAAAAGGGATAACTTAACGACGATCACTATGTATTCAAACAAGCAAGACATATTTGAAAGTTGCTACTGACTAGGTCAACCGTATCATCGCCTATGCATTATGTCTGCATCTGGTTGTCTACACTTCGTAGAAATGTTTCTAGAAAAGATCTGTATTAAGCTCGAGCTCATTTATCATGTCTTTAAGAATTTGTCAATTTGTCTTGATTTGCAACTCTTTAAAGAGAAAATGAAATATGAGTTTCGACACTGTTGAACGCGATAGACTACCAAAGCATGTTCAAGATTGTAGACAATAATTTCATTACATGTCAAATTCCCAAATGTAATGTCATAAAGCAGCAAATATTTGTTGTTCGAAATGGTATTGTCTTGAGCTGAAAGGAATTATAACTTAGACTGCTGGGGACCATACACATCACGTTTGAAATATACCAAAGGTAATAAACATAGCGGTCGTTTAAATTGAAAACTTATTGTTAACACAGCTCCAGACATTTGTAAAGAATACATTCTAGACAGAGCTATCACCGCCGACACCACTGGAATGTTGATAAGTTTGATGTCAACTACAGTAGTCTTCAAGACTTCGCAGCTGGGAATTTCTGTCATTTACTCTCCCGTTCTTGACCTCACTTTCCTCATTTGTATTTTACAATTTTCCTAATTTTATATTGTTTTGGAACGCATTAAGTAACGCTTTTATACTGTTAAACACGTATTACGTTGTGGCCATTTTTATTTTGCATGTACTGAACATTTTTACTGTATGACAATAGCAACGTTCGTAATATTTATGCATCACCAAATTGTAACTTAAAAAGCTTAAGTATAAGAAAATGTGTGGTTGAGAGTTGGACATACTTTGCTGCAATTACTATTTGAGCAGTGCCTGTGACAAAATGAAACAACGTTCATATGGTTAAATTATACCATTAAATGTTTTCTTAAGAATAGCTACGAGTTGTTTTACCATGATTGCAAAACATGAAGAATTTCTTAATTACCATCAAAAGCTTTGATTTTGCTCGCTGGTGTCTTCATACGCGCTAAACTCTCTCTAATCATCTTCCAAATAAAATGAGCGATGTATCTTCGAATATTGCCAACAGTCCGCAGTAGCCTTAGGCTGATCTTTGTGACTTTCCTTTTTCATTCATGGTGGACACATTCTTATGACCGTTGGTCCGAAACTCTGGAACGAGCTTCTAAGTAACATCAGGAACTCGGTATGTTCAAACTGCTTTAAGAAAAACTTGAAAACGCACTACTTCAGGGACTACTATGCATTATTCTAAATAAACACAGTGTTGGAGGGCGGACTGTTTTGACCAAAATCATTTTCTGTTTTGTTCAACATTTATTTTTATATTATTTAATTCCTTCATTTATATTTTAAAAAATATATTTTACGATACTCTTAAATATGCGCACACAGTACTCACATAGTGGTATATGACGCTTTTGGGTATGACGCTTTCATGTTTTATAGTAGACACATTTTAATTTAACTTGTTCTTTTTTATTTTCACACAATCACATTTTATTTTTATAATGTCACATTTACCTGTCTTAAGTACGTTACGTGTGTTTTATGAAATTGTATTGATGTCGATTTTATATTTGTTTGCATTACTGTGTACAACGCTATTGAGTATATTTATAAAATTAGGCGTTTAATGAAATAAACAAGTTTCAAGTTTCTTATATACTATATTTAAACCCACCGCTTCCGATACTGAAATGTTGGATACCAGATACATGCGCAGTGTGTGTGACAGGTAGAAGGGTTAATATGGTTAAATAATACCTTTTTATGCTTCTTAAGAATAGCTATAATTTGTTTTTGTTGTTGCAAAACATTAGGAATATTTGAATAACCATCAATGGCTTTGTTTTTGGTCGCTGGTGTCTTCTAACGCTCTTAACTCTCTCTTTCTCTAACTCTCTTCAAAATAAAATGGGCGTTGCATCATTGAATATTGCCAACGGCCCGCAGTTGCCTTAGACTGATCTTTGCGACATTCCTATTTCTTTCTTGGTAGATACATTCTTATATACTATATTTAATCCCAACGGTTCCGATAATGAATGTTAGATACCAAATACATGCACCTTAGCCTGATAATTAAAAAATATGAAAATCTACAGAAACAAGTCTAGAAGTAAATAATTTACACATAAATAAGGCGAATAAAGTTAGGAGTGGTTCAGAAAAGGGAATGTAGCTTGAAGGAAAACGAATTTTAAAGATGCATTATTACTCCCAAAATAAATTACCACAATTAATACAAATGTTTTAATATGCCAAAAAAGATTAATAAATGTCATAAACAATGGTTGATATCGAGTTTTATTTGAAAAAAAGGCGCAATAACACAGTATTTCTATCTTATGAGAGGATAGTAGATCACAGTTAATCTTTTAGCATTCACCAATCATTTAATCTTTTTGCGTTTTCAGCTATTAAATACACGGTTAAAATCTTGTTATCAGTAATTGCTATTTTCCATTTATGCATTATTTAGTAAGTAGGTAAAGGTTTATCACGCAGAAAATATATTTGTTATACATGTGTATGTAGTTATTTTGAATAACATTGGATCTCCTTGCAGTCCACGCGATACACCTCAATAGCCTCCACTTCTAGCCATATTTGGTGTAAATAATAATTGTTATATGATCCAATTTGTATATATATTAAACTGAATATATACCTTTGCTCTTTTCTGATTTTTGATAAGAAAATACCGTTCAAGCCGGAGCAAGGGTACAGCTTTGCCAATTATAATTAAAGTCTCAATGAAACCAAGATAGTATCCCGTGAATATAACTCATGGTTCGGAGCCAACTTGAAGCTACGCCGACTCAGTTTTCGTTAACCCCTGCACACAACTAACAGACACTCAGCCAACACATTTCTTGCTATTTTCGGCATGAAACGATATGACAATATGTAAAGTTGGACAAAACAAAATCCACAGGAAATTTAAGACACCAGCGACCAAAAACAAAGCCATTGATTGTTATTCAAATATTCCTAATGTTTTGCAACAAAACAAATTATAGCTATTCTTAAGAAGCATAAAAAGGTATTATTTAACCATATTAACCCTTCTACCTGTCACAGACACTGCGCATGTATCTGGTATCCAACATTTCCGTAGCGGAAGCGGTGGGTTTAAATATAGTATTTATATGTCGACAGATCTTCCGCAATAATGTGAATGTTTTTTATCCAAAATCTGTTAAAATCGTTTTTCGTAAAATTTGTTTATCTCCTAATTAACCCAAAATATGTCGCCAAGAATAAATGTTTTACTCCCCCCAAAAGATCGTTCCTCAAAGTTAAAAAAAACAAACTTTTTTTAAACGTTTCAGTTTTTGACCTTCCCCACCTATTTTAGCATCTATGCCGGCTTTTAAGATAATATTTATTTCCTCAAAAAAGGTGTATTTTTCTATAGTAAAGCATATTACATGACCCGTGTAGCGAAATAGACTGATCTCTCATTATCAGTGAGTGTTAGGTATTGTCCTTGTGTCATGAAACCATGTACATGTATCATGAAACAAACTCTAAAACTTGGGAAACTGTTTCAAATCAACGTTTGTTGTGTTTACGTTTTCGAACTATCAGTTTTATATTCAGTAAATGACGAACAGTGTAATTTGGTTGATGAATTCATGCCCTGTTCGATTGAAAAAGAATTCGTGCATTAACTGTTTTCATAGGAACATAAATGCATTAATACTAGTATATTGATGCATATTTATAAAATGTTTGTACTGAAACACGAGAAAAATGTAAACCTTAGAATTTCTCCACTAGCTAGCGTAGGAACGACAGTGACCTCGGCGAACAAACTGGGCGTGAGAGGCATCCCACGGGTGGCCGGGCAGCAAAGGTTGTTGTTGTTTTTTCACAAAGGGGGTATTTAAAAATAATTGAAGTACCAATAAATCTCGGAAAATAAGCACAAAAATAGAAAGTCAGTTCCTTTCAATGTAAGATCGTATTTTATTCCAATCGTGATCATAGAAAACCAACACTCTCATTCGATAATACGCCACTCGCGAAAATATGCTGTTCTATGACACTCATGAAATAAAATACGATCTTACACTGAACTCAACAAATATCCGCTAAATCTTATGTTACTTTAGAGTTAGTTTTTTGTATAAAAAGACAATTTAGAACCGTATAAAATATAGACAACATACTCTTAAATTAATATGGTTATATGAAATCCGGTTAATGTCATAGAATCTGGTTTCAGAGCACTTCAATTATTTGATTTGTTACTTCTCCGGGGTCTTTCTCTGTAAAAACATTATGAGATGTCAAACTTTAAACCATTAAATCAAATTTCTAATTAAGATAATATGTAATGTTTTCCTCCACATTCTTACTCGGAAGGGAATTTTCAATTTCCGGCAATTCTTTGGCAATATAACGACGCAAAAGTAATAACTCTTTTCCTCGGATATCTAATTGATATATCCCATTGTAATACCAGGAAGATATTGTTATTTCGGTCGATAAATTTCATTTTGAATAGTCTCTGTTTACTCCTTTTCCCCCATTGTCCTTTTTTATGGTCAAACAATAATACGCGATGCAGTTAAAATGGTGAAATCAAGGCAGCGTTAGTGTGGTAGGTGGGTTGTCCGTGGTCTGTCGTACGTCATCCGTCGTCAACAATTGTATCAAACGACATCCTTTTCTATACAGCTTGATCAAAGCTAATCAAACTTCAAAAGAATATCAAAAACTAATGAAATGTGGGTTATATTTTCTCAGTTTTTGGTATCAAAATCGGGTTAGCGAATTTTCCTAACCAAACTATGCTACTTAAGTCTGCTAGGCTATAGAAGTTTCGAGAAATCAGGGCCAGTGCAGAATTCAATTCTAAAACTGTTTCTCTTAAATCACATACTAGACGGTCTATTAAAAGTGTTTTGTTTTTTTGTCAAGTCACCATTTAAGTAAACAAACCTTTTAAAAAGGCACGATTTATAGAGGAGAACCTATTTTAAACTCAGCCTTTAAACAGATAATAGAGAAATTACGACGTTCAATCCGACGGATTCCAATGTGGTGCTAAAATAGAAGGATTTTGGCAGCTGGTTTGTAGATCGATTTGACTGTTGAAATTAAAAAATATCGTGGGAATATTTTTCTAAGAGCTGTTTAACTTCTTACTGATATCTTACTTAATTCAGTAATGCTCTCAAAACGGGAATCATGATACTAAGCCTTGTGATGTTTAATGTATGATCGTTTATTTCATCGAAATAAAATAAGATAAAAACATTTTGTGACGCAGAATTTTAAGTAAATTCAAAAGCGAAGATGTGTATGATCTACAGGATAATGTATAATGGGCGATTCCTAATCTCATTAAACCCACATCGTGACGTTCCTTTCATTTCATTGACGCTAACACGATGTTCTGAGATGCATACAGCGTCACATCGCAAAACAAGTATTTGGGTTCTGATTTTAATAAGATTGAGCGATTCCATGTTTCACAGAATGATAGACATATGGAAGCGTTCATTGTAAATGCAATTGTGACCTCCTGTGGTAATACATACATTCTGGACTAGAGATCCTCAGGTAACACGAAATACACACAAAGTATTCAAACAGTAGTGTCCGTTTACAAGCAATTGTGTGTTGACAGTTATAATATTAAGAACAACACTGTCAATTGTTTACTCTTTGCATCGAGTTATTCATATTGCAGAGCTTCAAATAACCCATATGTGATATGTGTATTATTTCAAAGTTTTGAATTTGGAGAGAAATGATATAGCTATACACGACCTGTAATACTTTAACATACCTGTTTTCTTTATCTGAAACGCCATTGAAGTCAATAAATGTATAAAAAAAACACAGAACAAGACACTGTTATTTATGTGTATTATAAGTATGTTCAACGTGTTTGACGGGTGGATCAACATGTCTAGACCAAGGGCACCCTGGAAGTCGGTACAGATACTTGGCGGATTACAGTCGCCGTTATGAAATAACGCCAATATTATGTTTGAAATACAACTACCGTAATAAATTTACGAACAGTGTTGATAATGTTAGCGCAATATAGCGACATTTTATGGTTTTATCGCAGAAAATAAAGTTGTTGCTTTTTGATTACCATTAGAATTGCTAGATTATCAGTGCCATGTGCTTGTGACGTCACCAGTCAATGTGATAATAGACACATATTACATTCGCGTTCATTCAATTCAGAATTTATTACATTCCCTGAGAACTTAACGTTAGTATTCATATTTCACACAGTGCGCATGATATAAGCTTTGTTTTCACAGTTTACATAATAACCCGATGTACATGCGACATCGTAGTTATAGAATATAATAGTAACTTGTTATTGACTGATTGAACCCTTATGTTTATGTCCAACTGCTATAGCATTAAAATAAAGCAATCACCTAGTTTTTTAGGCACAGAAGTATGAAGAAAGGATGACTGAGAGACGATCACTATTTATTCAAACATGCAAGATATATTTGGAAGTTGCTACTGACTAGGTCAACCGTATCATCGCCTACACATTCTTTCTGCATCTGGTTGTCTAGACTTCAAAAAAATGTTTCTATCTGTATTAAACTCGAGCTCATTTATCATGTCTTTAAGAATTTGTCAATTTGTCTTGATTTGCAACTCTTTAAAGAGAAAATGAAATATGAGTTTCGACACTTTTGAACGCGATAGAATATCATAGCATGTTCAATGTTGTAGACAATAATTTCATTACGAGGCAAATTCCCAAATGAAATGTAATAAAGCAACAAATAGTTGTTGTTCGAAATGTCTTTGTTTGTCTTGAGCTGAGAAATTATAACTTAGACTGCTGGGGATCATACACATCACGTTTAAAACATACCAACGTTAATAAACATAGCGGTCGTTTATCCTGAAAAGTTATTGTTAACACAGCTCCAGACGTTTGTAAAGACTACATTCTAGACAGAGCTATCACCACCGACACCACTGGAATGTTGATAAGTTTAATGTCAAACAAAATTGTCTTCAAGAGTTCGCAGCTGGGAATTTCTGTCATTTCCTCTCCCGTTCTTGACCTCACTTTCCTCATTTCTATTTTACAATTTTCCTAATCTTATGTTGTTTTGAACCGCATTGAGTAACGCTTTTATACTGTTAAACACTTATTACGTAATGTGCCAGTTTTATTTTGTATGTACTGAACATATTTACTGTATGACTATAGCAACGTATGTGTTATTTATGCATCACCTTAATGTAACTTATAAAGATATAGTATAAGAATATGTGTGGTTGAGAGTTGGACATACTTTGCTGCAATTACTATTTGAGCAGTGCCTGTGACAAAATGAAACAACGTTCATATGGTTAAATTATACCATTAAATGTTTTCTTATGAATAGCTATGAGTTGTTTTATCATGATTGCAAAACATGAAGAATTTCTTAATTACCATGAAAAGGTTCGATTTTGCTCGCTGGTGTCTTCATACGCGCTAAACTCTCTCTAATCATCTTCCAAATAAAATGGGCGGTGTATCTTCGAATATTGCCAACGGTCCGCAGTAGCCTTAGGCTGATCTTTGTGACTTTCCTTTTTCATTCATGGTTGACACATTCTTATATACTATATTTAATCCCGACGCTTCCGATACGGAATGTTGGATACCAGATACATGCGCCGTGGCCTGTTAATAAAAAAATGAAAATCCACAGAAACAGGTCCAGAAGTCAAAACAATAAACATAATTAAGGCGAATAAAGTTATGAGTGGTTCTGAAAAGGGAAGTTAGCTTGAACGAAAAAGCTTTTTTAAAGATGCACTCTTACTTCCATAAAATATTTACTGCTATTAATACAATTATTTTATTATGCGAAAAAGATTAATAAATGTCAGAAAAAATGGAGGATACCGAGTTTTATTTGAAGTAAGGAAAACACGGTATTTCTATCTTATGAGATGATCGTAGATCACAGTTAATCTTTTAGCATTCACCAATCATTTAATATTTTTTGCGTTTTCAGCTATTAAATACACGGTTAAAATCTTGTTATCATTAAATTAAAATTTCCATTAATGCATTATTTAGTAAGTAGTTAATCACTCAGAAAATATATTTGTTATACATGTGTATGTAGTGACTTTGAATAAGATTAAGGAGTTCCAATCTTATTCAAAGTCACTACATACACATGTATAACAAATATATTTTCTGAGTGATTAACTACTTACTAAATAATGCATTAATGGAAATTTTAATTTTAAAATTAAAGCAAAACGCCTCAATAGCCTCAACATATAGCCATATTTGGTGTAAATAATAATTGCAATATGATCCAATTTGTATTAATGTTGAACTAAATGTATACATTAATTTTTATGGTTTTTAATAAGAAAATACCGTTTAAACCGGAGCAAGGGGACAGTTTTGCCTAGTATAATATAAGTCTCAATGAAACTAAGATAGTATCCAGTGAATAAAATTCATGATTCGGAGTCCGCAGGATCACACATCCAAAACTTATACACACAGGGGATAAACTATATTCTTTTATCATTAGGGTGTTATTATTCAGCAATGACACCGACCATATTGTACAAACATTGCCAAACATATGTGTGGTCTTGGAGGACACGATTACTAAAACCAACACAGTTTTGTCATCTTTATTTGTAAAAAAAGTTGACTGATTTGTTTTAATATTTACGAAGTTGAAATAAACAGAGTAAAGAGTAAATAGCAGAGCCAACTTGAAGCTACGCCGACTCTTTTTGTCCCCCCCCCCCCCCGACAATGTAACGTGGAACAAACTATAATCCACAGGAAAGTTAAATAAGTGTTTACCGTTCGTCTATAACATATATGCAGAGACTTTTGTGCAACGATGCAACCAGTGCACAACTCAATTCGGATTCTTTCTTTACTTCTTCAGTAATATCAGACCCAAGACTGTCTATTTTCTTTAAAAAAAAGATGTAAAACATCACTAAACGAATGTAATTAGCTCCTTTAGATACCTTCGTCATATTTTCTTGGTTTCAACTCGCCATATCAATGTAGAAACGTTTTGCAAAGGCATGATTGATAAAGGACCGCTGTCTCGAGACCTTTTTTTAGATGTGATTGTAACTCGCAAACCCTTTAAACCAGTTAAGGAAAAATTGCGACCATCAATCTGACGGATTCCAATTTTGTTGGAAGCATTTTGACAGTCCGTTTGTGGATTGGTATGGCTATCGTCTTGTTCCTCGTTCAATTTCATCTTTCAGTTTTTTACACTGGGATATATTGGTTTCCGGGAATATTTTTCTAAGAGCTTTTAACTGGATAAAACAAATACCCTGCTTAATTTAATCATGATATCAAAACGGAAATTAGATTACTGAGCTATGTGGTATTAACTCAATTATTAACATTGTTCCGTTGAAACAATATATGATAAAAGCTCTATTTGAAAACAGAAGTGTCGGGTTTTTGTTCAATTACAGTAATTCTTATGAAATAAAGTAAAACACTGTCAAAATATCCTATTGTTTGTCTTTTGTAATAAGGGATTTATCATTCAGAGCTTAAGGAAATCCCAAATGATATATAAAGTGTTGTATTTAGATAGTAGTGTTACATCTACATAGGACCTGAGATGGTTTAAAAAAATAAGTATTGCAAATTTTTATTTTGCTTTACATGAAAGCTATCAGTTTGTGTTGAATTGACCTAATTCACGGTCAGCAGTATAAACTGTTTCCCTCTTGCGCTTTGACTTCATGGTAATTTCATGGTATTATTTTTAGACGGCGTATTATTTTTTTATTGAGATAAAATTTTAATCTAGTAATAAATCAAAAATTCATGAGTATTTGAGTAACAGTCAAGCCTGTTGTCCCAAGGTGGCGGGGCCTAACATTCTGATCTGTTACCCTCGGCCTGTCGCCTCGGGCAACATACAAGATGTCACCTCCACCTCTGGAATACATATTTAACATTTTTCTGAAAAACCTCTAAATAACTGTAAACTGTATTGTTAGCTCAAGGAATTTTATATAATTGTTATTACACATGAATATTAACTTAACAAACAAAACTCAGGACAAGACGATAAAGTTAAGTGAAAGAATCTTACATTTGTATGCAGGGTGAATATAGAGAATACTATGTTAGTGCAGTGGATGGAGGAAGTTTATCTGGCAAGGCGGAGGAATTTATCGGGTGAGCCGAAGGCAGCCGAGCTAGATATCATTTTATCCTGTTACGTTGTTATTCAAACACTATAAATAACCTTAACATTATTAAGTATTCAAAAATAAGGGGGACAACTGTTTTTTTCCTGGTGACTTTAGCACACTCGGTATCCATGTTTAAATTGCCCCCAAAATAGTTATCAAAACTGTTTAACTTTTTTTCAGTACGCTTATAGTCAAAGTCATTGCATTTTGATACGTCAATATCAATTCAAAACATAGAAAAGCTTTTAAAAGTGCACATACATGGATCAGTCACCAAACATTATTTGATGATGTAACAATTATTCCGCAAGTCACATAGTACAGTACACAGGTCATTGTTCAACATCACGAGTGTTTACAAACAATCGCCACATGTTAGATGGATTTAATTCATGGTGATAGTGTTGGATGTTCAGAACTTCACCGGGAAAGAGATAATTCATTTCTGTTGTAAGTGAGATTTTGTCATTCACCACAGAAATGGAATTAACTATCGTTGAATGCTGCACAGTTTCCAGAATGGGTGGGGTAAGATTTTCACGTCACATGTAGATTTTCTGGTCGAATGTTTGATTTGCAAGTGTCATTATTATGCAGATTGATGGGATTTATGGGCGAGTTATTGTTGAGGTCGGTTGTTGGCGGACTATTGATAAGATACTGAACAATTATTTGTGCTTTTCCTCTGACATATAAGAATAGAAAAAAGGTCCCTTTTCGCGGTCACATGACCAACTGACTGTAGATAAACATCACGTGGTCAACTATCCTAATAAACTTCAATTTACACGGTACCTTGTTATTGGACCGATTTCTATGCAAGTGACACGATAAAAATATATCTATCATTCACACTGGACGTAAAATTATTTATCGGGCTACCGTCGTCATGAAATAACGCCATTATAAATTTTATATATAAAACTATTAGTTGTTTACTTGGCATCAAAAATGAAAATTAAAACTCTATTTAGCGACGTTTCATGCTTCCATCCCTTAAATCTATAATCAATTTCTCTGATAAAAGCACATTTCATTTTGTCTGTTTTCAAAACCATAAAGAGTAACGGACTGCTGATAAGAAATGATTATATCTTATCAATATCAACAGAACGTAGTAATTACAATTTCGGAAGGATTGTGACATTTATCATTTGATAATTAAACATCCTTTATCATTGAAAAGGTTTAAGAAATCATATTTCTTATATATAAAAAAGGTAAACATATATTTTTTTTCTGAATTTTTGAAGAAGATAAGAATAAAATCAGGACACTCAAGCTCACATGGCATAAGAGGACATACAATGAATTGTACATACAGTCGAACCCCGTTGGCTCGAAATCCCAGGGACCGGCGAATATACCTCGAGCCCCGAAAAATTCGAACCAAGCGGAATTGTTAACCTTCAATATAAAGAAATCGGTCTCATACGTCTGGTTCGAGCCAACGAAGAATTTGAGCCAACCGAGTTCGAGCCAACGAGTGTATATGAAAGTCAAATTTTTTTCCACGATTGGTTTCAGTTTTCCTAGAAACGGTATATTGTTGAAAGAAAATTGAAATATTATTTTGACACCATTCAACGCGCCCGACTATCGAACAGTTGAGTGGACAATAATTTCATTACATGTCAATTACATCTGACACCACTTGATGTTGATGAGTGTTATGTTAACCAGACTTATCTTCAGAAGCTCGCAGCTGGGAATTCCTGTCATTTTCCTCTCCCATACTAAACCGCACTTTTTCTCATTTGTATTTCATAACTATCATGTCCGTATAGTGTTGGTTTGTCAACAAAATAGTCATCGTTATTGAGGCAACGCATGTAAATTGTTATTTAGGTAACGCATGTCAATTGTAATTGAGGCAACGCATGTGAATTGTTATTAAGGCAACGCATGTAAATTGTTATTGAGGCAACGCATGTAAATTGTTATTGAGGCAACGCATGTAAATTGTTATTGAGGCAACGCATGTAAACTGTTATTTAGGTAACGCATGTCAATTGTAATTGAGGCAACGCATGTGAATTGTTATTAAGGCAACGCATGTAAATTGTTATTGAGGTAACGCATGTGAATTGTTATTGAGGTAACGCATGTGAATTGTTATTAAGGCAACGCATGTGAATTGTTATTAAGACAACACATGTGAATTGTTATTAAGACAACGCATGTGAATTGTTATTGAGGTAACGCATGTGAATTGTTATTAAGACAACGCATGTGAATTGTTATTAAGGCAACGCATGTGAATTGTTATTAAGACAACGCATGTGAATTGTTATTAAGACAACGTATGTAAATTGTTATTGAGGTGACGTATGTAATTTGTTATTAAGACAACGTATGTAAATTGTTATTAAGACAACGCATGTAAATTGTTATTGAGACAACGTATGTAAATTGTTATTGAGGTAACGCATGTAAATTGTTATTAAGACAACGCATGTAAATTGTTATTGGGGTAACGCATGTAAATTGTTATTGAGGCAACGCATGTGAATTGTTATTAAGACAACGCATGTAAATTGTTATTAAGGCAACGCATGTTAATTGTTATTGAAACAACGTATGTAAATTGTTATTGAGGTAACACATGTAATTTGTTATTGAGACAACGCATGTAAATTGTTATTAAGACAACACATGTAAATTGTTAATGAGACAACGTATGTAAATTGTTACTGAGGTAACGCATGTAAATTGTTATTGAGGCAACGCATGTAAATTGTTATTAAGACAACGCATGTAAATTGTTATTAAGACAACGCATGTAAATTGTTATTAAGATAACGTATGTAAATTGTTATTAAGACAACGATTGTAATTTTTTATTGAAGCAACGCCTGTAAATTGTTGTTTAGGTAACGCATGTAAATTGTTATTAAGACAACGCATGTAAATTGTTATTAAGACAACGTATGTAAATTGTTATTTAGACAACGTATGTAAATTTTCATTGAAGCAACGCATGTAAATTGTTATTTAGGTAATGCATGTAAATTGTTATTAAGACAACGCATGTAAATTGTTATTAAGACAACGCATGTAAATTGTTATTAAGACAACGCATGTGAATTGTTATTGAGGTAACGCATGTCAATTCTTATTAAGACAACGCATGTGAATTGTTATTAAGGCAACGCATGTGAATTGTTATTAAGACAACGCATGTGAATTGTTATTAAGACAAAGTATGTAAATTGTTATTGTGGTAACGTATATAATTTGTTATTGAGACAACGTATGTAAATTGTTATTAAGACAACGCATGTAAATTGTTATTGAGACAACGTATGTAAATTGTTATTGAGGTAACGCATGTAAATTGTTATTAAGACAACGCATGTAAATTGTTATTGGGGTTACGCATGTAAATTGTTATTGAGGCAACGCATGTGAATTGTTCTTAAGACAACGCATGTAAATTGTTATTAAGGCAACGCATGTTAATTGTTATTGAGGCAACGTATGTAAAATGTTATTGAGGTAACGCATGTAAATTGTTATTGAGGCAACACATGTAATTTGTTATTGAGACAACGCATGTAAATTGTTATTAAGACAACGCATGTAAATTGTTATTGAGACAACGTATGTAAATTGTTATTGAGGTAACGCATGTAAATTGTTATTGAGGCAACGCATGTAAATTGTTATTAAGACAACGCATTTAAATTGTTATTAAGACAACGCATGTAAATTGTTATTAAGACAACGTATGTAAATTGTTATTAAGACAACGTATGTAAATTTTTATTGAAGCCACGCCTGTAAATTGTTGTTTAGGTAACGCATGTAAATTGTTATTAAGACAACGCATGTAAATTGTTATAAAGAGAACGTATGTAAATTGTTATTAAGACAACGTATGTAAATTTTCATTGAAGCAACGCATGTAAATTGTTATTTAGGTAATGCATGTAAATTGTTATTAAGACAACGCATGTAAATTGTTATTAAGACAACGCATATAAATTGTTATTAAGACAACGTATGTAAATTGTTATTAAGACAACGCATGTAAATTGTTATTAAGACAACGTATGTAAATTGTAATTAAGACAACTTCTGTAAATTTTTATTGAAGCAACGCATGTAAATTGTTGTTTAGGTAACGCATGTAAATTTTTATTAAGACAACGCATGTAAATTGTTATTAAGACAACGTATGTAAGTTGTTATTAAGACAACGTATGTAAATTTTTATTGAAGCAACGCATTTAAATTGTTATTAAGACAACGCATGTAAATTGTTATTAAGACAAGCCTTCTATACCAGTACCACCGTGACGCACCTATCACATGTGGATTCAGGTTGCCAACCAAGCCTTCTATACCAGTACCACCGTGACACACCTATCACATGTGGATTCAGGTTGCCAACCAAGGTAACGCATGTAAACTGTTATTAAGACAACGCATGAAAATTGTTATTAAGACAACGCATGTAAATTGTTATTAAGACAAGCCTTCTATACCAGTACCACCGTGACGCACCTATCACATGTGGATTCAGGTTGCCAACCAAGCCTTCTATACCAGTACCACCGTGACACACCGATCACATGTGGATTCAGGTTGCCAACCAAGCCTTTTATACCAGTACCACAGTGACGCAGCTATCACATGTGGATTCAGGTTGCCAAACAAGCCTTCTTTACCAGTACCACCGTGACGCACCTATCTCATGTGGATTCAGGTTGCCAACCAAGCCTTCTATACTAGTATCACCGTGACGCACCTATCAAATGTGGTTTCAGGTTGCCAAACAAGCCTTCTATACCAGTACCACCGTGCCGCACTTATCAAATGTGGTTTCAGGTTGCCATCCAAGCCTTCTATACCAGAACCACCGTGACGCAGCTATCACATGTGGATTCAGGTTGCCAAACAAGCCTTCTATACCTGTATCACAGTGACGCACCTATCACATGTGGATTCAGGTTGCCAACCAAGCCTTCTATACCAGTACCACCGTGACGCTCCTAACACATGTGGATTCAGGTTGCCAAACAAGCCTTCTTGACCAGTACCACAGTGACGCAGCTATCACATGTGGTTTCAGGTTGCCAACTAAGCCTTCTATACCTGTACCACCGTGACGCACCTATCACATGTGGATTCAGGTTGCCAACCAAGCCTTCTATACCAGTACCACAGTGACGCAGCTAACACATGTGGATTAAGGTTGCCAAACAAGCCTTCTTTACCAGTACCACCGTGACGCACCTATCTCATGTGGATTCAGGTTGCCAACCAAGCCTTCTATAATAGTACCACCGTTACGCACCTATCAAATGTGGTTTCAGGTTGCCAACCACGCCTTCTATACCAGTGCCACCGTGACGCAGCTATCACATGTGGATTCAGGTTGCCAACCAAGCCTATTATACCAGTACCACAGTGACGCATCTATCTCATGTGGATTCAGGTTGCCAACCAAGCCTTCTATACCAGTACCACCGTGACGCCCCTAACACATGTGGATTCAGGTTGCCATCCAAGCCTTCTATACCAGTACCACCGTGACGCAGCTATCACATGTGGTTTCAGGTTGCCAACTAAGCCTTCTATACCTGTACCACCGTGACGCACCTATCACATGTGGATTCAGGTTGCCAACATAAACTTCTATACCAGTACCACCGTGACGCACCTAACACATGTGGATTCAGGTTGCCAAACAAGCCTTCTTGACCAGTACCACAGTGACGCAGCTATCACATGTGGTTTCAGGTTGCCAATCAAGCCTTCTATACCGGTATCATATTGACGCTCCTGTCACAAATGGGTTTAAGTAGCCAAACAAACCTGCAATATCGAAACCTTCTATTCCGGTTCCACATTGACGGTGGGCCTTTTTCAACGTTACGTTGACGTTCAGTTCTTGAATACAACTTCCTATCCAGAAATGTATATAGCTGAATAATAAAAACGCCAGTTCGCTACGAAAAAGATAATTTGCCGACGTTATTTCCTTTCGTTTTTGTATCTACAGTTGACATTAATTAATGTTCTCTATGTATCGTGTGAAGACCAGAGGCAATTAGGAGAAGACACACGTTTAAAAGATTCAACTTCTATTTAAACTTGAGGTTCCATTTCTTAACAAGCATGGCTCATTTATCCGATGCAACATAAAAAGCTGTAACTAGGAGTTGACATTGTTTACAAAAGAATATTTTATCAGATTTCGAATAAAAAACATTTACGTTTTCCCGGAAATGTCTTAATACAAAAAGAATATGTTTGTGAGTCAAAATTATCGGAACGGCCAAATCAACAATATTTTGTGGCTTTGTGTTGATTGCAGCTATTTTATAAAAGATATATGCATTTTTGTAACCCGTAAATGAATTTCATCCACGAAATTTCATTATTTTTCTGAATAACTTTCTTGTTTGACAATACGTATAATATCAAGATCTCTCAAAACATTGATCAATAGGTAGTCTGGGTCATTATAACATAAAAACGAAGTACTAATGTCGACAGACCTTTCCGCAATAATGTGAATGCTTTTAATCCAAAATCTGTTAAAATCGTTTTTCGTAAAACTTGTTTAACTTCTAACTAACCCAAAATATGTCGCCAAGAATATATGTTCACTCCCCCAAAAAGATCGTTCCTCGAAGCTAGATAGAACATGTATTTTTAAACGTTTTAGTTTTTGACCTTCCCCACCTATTTAAGCATCTATGCCGGCTTTTAAGATAAAATTTATTTCCTCAAAAAAGGTGTATTTTTCTATAGTAAAGCATTTTGCATGACCCGTGTAGCGAAAACGACTGATCTCTCATAGTGAGTGTTATGTAATGTCCTTGTGTCATGAAACCATGTATCATGAAACAAACTCTAAAACTTGGTAAACTGTTTTTAAATCAACGTTTGTTGTGTTTACGTTTTCGAAATATCAATTTTATATTCAGTAAATGACAAACAGTGTAATTTGGTTGATGAATTCATGCCGTGTTCGATTGAAAAAGAATTCGTGCATTAACTGTTTTCATAGGAACATAAATGCATTAATACTAGTATATTGATGCATATTTATAAAATGCTTGTACTGGAACACGAGAAAAATGTAAACCTTAAAATAAAATATTCCAGAACTATTTCTCCACTAGCTAGCGTAGGAACGACAATGACCTCGACGAACAAACTGCGCGTGAGAAGCATCCCACGGGTGGCCGGGTAGCAAGGGTGTTTTTTTTTCAAAAAGGGGGTATTTAAAAATAATTATATTACCAATAAATCTCGGAAAATAAGCATAAAAATAGAAAGTCAGTTTTTTTCAATGTAAGATCGTATTTTATTCCAATCGTGATCATAGAAAACCAACACTTTCATACGATAATATGCTGTTTTATGACACTCTGAAAAAAATACAATCTTACACTGAACTCAACAAATGTCCGCTATATCTTATGTTACTCAAGAGTTAGTTTTTTGTATAAAAAGCAACTTAGAACCGTATACAATATAGACATCATACTCATAAATTAATATGTTTATATGAAATCCGGTTAATGTCATAGAATCTGGTTTCAGAGCACTTCAATTATTTGATTTGTTCCTTCTCCGGGGTCTGTCTCTGTAAAAAGAAAATGATGAGATGTCAAACTTTAAACCATTAAATCAAATTTCAAATTAAGATAATATGTACTCTAATGTTTTCCTTGGAAGGGATTTTTCAATTTCCGGCAATTCTTTGGCAATATAACGACGCAAAAGTAATAACTCTTTTCCTCGGATATCTAATTGATATATCCCATTGTAATAGCAGGAAGATATTATTATTTCGGTCGATAAATTTCATTTTGAATAGTCTTTGTTTACTCCTTACCACCATTGTCCTTTTTTTATGGTCCAACAATAATAAGCGATGCAGTTAAAATGGTGAAATCCGTTGAAAATCATAACATATTTGAAGGTATTTATACAATACTTGAACATCATTCAAGTTGTAAGGATATGTGTGTGGTGCTGCAATTCAAAAGTGGGTGTGTGGAAATCTGTGTGTGTGTTTTCAGATTACTTAAGCACGAATTACTCAAGGCAGCGTTAGTGTTGAAGGTGGGTTGTCCGTGGTCAGTCGTACGTCATCCGCCGTCAACAATTGTATCAAACGACACCTATTTTAATACAGCTTGATCAAATCTAATCAAACTTCAAATGAATATCAAAAACTAATGAAATGTTGGTGATATTTTTTAAAACTCATTTTTTTGTATCAATATCGGGTTAGAGTAAGAAAATTTCGTAACCAAACTATGCTACTTAAGTCTGCTAGGCTAAAGAAGTTTCGAGAAATCAGGGCCAGTGCAGAATTCAATTCAACTGTTTCTCTTAAATCAGAGACTAGACGGTCTATTAAAAGTTTGTTTTTGTCAAGTCACCATTTAAGTAAAGAAACCTTTTGAAGAGGCACGATTTATAGAGGATAACCTATTTTAAGCTCAGCCTTTAAACAGATAATAGAGGAATTACGACGTTCAATCCGACGGATTCCAATGTGGTGCTAAAATAGAAGGATTTTGGCAGCTGGTTTGTAGATTGATTTGACTGTTGAAATTAAGAAATATCGTGGGAATATTTTTTATAAGAGCTGTTAAACAACTTACTGATATCTAACTTAATTCAGTAATGCTCTCAAAATGGGAATCATGATACTGTGCCTTGTGATGTTAAATGTATGATCGTTTGTTCCATTGAAATAAAATAGATAAAAGTATTTTGTGACGCAAAATTTCAAGTGAATTCAAAAGCAAAGATGTGTATGATCTACAGGATAATGTATAATGGGCGATTCCTAATCTCATTAAACGCACATCGTGACGTTCCTTTCATTTCATTGACGCTAACACGATGTTCTGAGATGCATACAGCGTCACACCGCAAAACAAGTATTTGGGTTCTGATTTTAATAAGATTGGGCCATTCCATGTTTCACAGAATAATAGACATATGGAAGCGTTCATTGTAAATGCCATTGTGACCTCCTGTAGTAATAAATACATTCTGGACTAGAGATGCTCAGGTAACACGAAATACACCCTAAGTATTTAAACAGTTGTGTTCGTTTACAAGCAATTGTGTGTTGACAGTTATAATATTAAGTACAACACATTCAATGCCCCCTTTTGTTTACTCTTTGCATCGAGTTATTCATATTTCAGAGCTTCAAGTAACCCATATGTGATATGTGTATTATTTGAAAGTTTTGAATTTGGAGAGAAATGTTATAACTATACACGACCTGTGATAGTAAAACACACCTGTTTTATTTAGCTGAAACACCATTGAAGTTATTAATGATATAAAAAACACAGAACAAGTCACTGTAATTTATGTGTATTATAAGTATGTTCAACGTGTTTGACTAGTGGATCAACATGTCTAGACCCAAGGGCACACAGGAATTCGGTACAAATACTTGGCGGATTAAAGTCGCCGTTATGAAATAACGCCAATATCTATGTTTGAAATACAACTACCGCAATAAATATTCAGATGACATCCGAAAACGAATAGTATTGATCATGTTAGCGCAATAAAGCGACATTTTATGGTTTTATCGCAGAAAGAAATTAGAATTGCTAGATTGTCAGTGTCCGGTGCTTGTGACGTCACCATTCAATGTGATAATATACACATATTACATTCGAGTTATTCATATTGCAGAGCTTCAAATAACCCATATGTGATATGTGTATTATTTCAAAGTTTTGAATTTGGAGAGAAATGATATAGCTATACACGACCTGTAATACTTTAACATACCTGTTTTCTTTATCTGAAACGCCATTGAAGTCAATAAATGTATAAAAAAAACACAGAACAAGACACTGTTATTTATGTGTATTATAAGTATGTTCAACGTGTTTGACGGGTGGATCAACATGTCTAGACCAAGGGCACCCTGGAAGTCGGTACAGATACTTGGCGGATTACAGTCGCCGTTATGAAATAACGCCAATATTATGTTTGAAATACAACTACCGTAATAAATTTACGAACAGTGTTGATAATGTTAGCGCAATATAGCGACATTTTATGGTTTTATCGCAGAAAATAAAGTTGTTGCTTTTTGATTACCATTAGAATTGCTAGATTATCAGTGCCATGTGCTTGTGACGTCACCAGTCAATGTGATAATAGACACATATTACATTCGCGTTCATTCAATTCAGAATTTATTACATTCCCTGAGAACTTAACGTTAGTATTCATATTTCACACAGTACACATGATATAAGCAGTCTACATAATAACCCGATGTACATGCGACATCGTAGTTATAGAATATATTACTTGTTATTGACTGATGGAATGTTTTGTTCTTGTTTTCTTCGTCCAACTGCTATTGCATTGAAATAAAATAATCACCTAGTTGTTTTAGGAAAAATAATATGAAGAATGGATGACTTAGAGACGATCACTATTTATTCAAACATGCAAGACGTATTTGAAAGTTGCTACTGATTAGGTCAACCGTATCATCACCTACGTATTCTGTCTGCATCTGGTTATCTAGACTTCGTATAAATGTTTCTAGAAAAGATCGATATTAAACTCGAGCTCATTTATCATGTCTTTAAGAATTTGTCAATTAGTCCTGATTTGCAACTGTTAAAAGAGAAAATGAAATATGAGATTCGACACTTTTGAACGCGATAGACTATCAAAGCATGTTCAAGGTTGTAGACAATAATTTCATTACATGTCAAATTCCCAAATGTAATGTAATAAAGCAGCAAATAGTTTAGTGTTCGAAATGGTATTGTCTTGAGCTGAAAGGAATTACAACTTAGACTGTAGTGGACCATACACATCACGTTTAAAATATACCAAAGGTAATAAACATAGCGGTCGTTTAAATTGAAAAATTATTGTTAACACAGCTCCAGACATTTGTAAAGAATACATTCTAGACAGAGCTATCACCGCCGACACCACTGGAATGTTGATAAGTTTAATGTCAACTACAGTAGTCTTCAAGACTTCGCAGCTGGGAATTTCTGTCATTTCCTCTACTGTTAAACACGTATTACGTTGTGTGCCAGTTTTATTTTGCATGTACTAAACATTTTAACTGTATGACTATAGCAGTATATGTATTATTTAAGCACAACCAAAGTGGAACTTATAAAGCTTTAGTATAAGAAAATGTGTGGTTGAGAGTTGGACATACTTTGCTGCAATTACTATTTGAGCAGTGTCTGTGATATAAATGAAACAACGTTCATATGGTTAAATTATACCATTAAATGTTTTCTTAAGAATAGCTATGAGTTGTTTTACCATGATTGCAAAACATGAAGAATTTCTTAATTACCATCAAAAACTTCAATTTTGCTCGCTGGTGTCTTCATATGCGCTATACTCTCTCACAAACATCTTCCAAAAAAATGAGCGGTGTATCTTCGAATATTGCCAACAGTCCGCAGAAGCCTTAGGCTGATCTTTGTGACTTTCCTTTTTCATTCATGGTGGACACATTCTTATGACCGTTGGTCCGAAACTCTGGAACGAGCTTCTAAGTAACATCAGGAACTCGGTATCTTCAGACTGCTTTAAGAAAAACTTGAAAACGCATTACTTCAGGGACTACTATGCATTATTCTAAATAAACACAGTGTTGGTGGGCGGACTATTTTGACCCAAATCATTTTCTGTTTTGTTCAACATTTATTTTTATATTATTTAAATCCTTCATGTATATTTTAAAAAATATATTCTACGATACTCTTAAATATGGCCACACAGTACTCACATTGTGGTATATGACGCTTTTGGGTATGACGCTTTCATGTTTTATAGTAGACACATATAAGTTTTAATTTAACTTGTTCTTTTTTATTTTCACACAATCACATTTTATTTTTATAATGTCACATTTACCTGTCTTAAGTATGTTACGTGTGTTTTATGAAATTGTATTGATGTCGATTTTATATTTGTTTGCATTACTGTGTACAACGCCATTGAATATATTTATAAAATTAGGCGTTTAATGAAATAAACAAGTTTCAAGTTTCAAGTTTCTTATATACTATATTTAAACCCACCGCTTACGATACGGAATGTTGGATACCAGATACATGCACAGTGTCTGTGACAGGTAGAAGGGTTAATGTGGTTAAATAATACCTTTTAATGTTTCTTAAGAATAGCTATAATTTGTTTTTGTTGTTGCAAAACATTAGGAATCTTTGAATAACCATCAATGGCTTTGTTTTTGGTCGTTGGTGTCTTCTAACGCTCTTAACTCTCTCTCTCTAACTCTCTTCAAAATAAAATGGGCGTTGCATCTTTGAATACTGCCAACGGCCCGCAGTTGCCTTGGACTGATCTTTGCGACATTTCTATTTCTTTCTTGGTGGATACATTCTTATATACTATATTTAATTCTAACGGTTCCGATAATAAATGTTAGATACCAAATACATGCACCGTGGCCTGATAATTGAAAAAATAAAATAATTAGAAATCTACAGAAACAAGTCCAGTAGTAAATAATTTGCACATAAATAAGGCGAATAAAGTTAGGAATGGTTCAGAAAAGGGAATGTAGCTTGAAGGAAAACGCATTTTAAAAATGCAATATTACTCCCAAAAGAAATTACCACAATTAATACAAATGTTTTAATATGCCAAAAAAGATTAATAAATGTCGTAAACAATGGTTGATACCGAGTTTTATTTTTAAAAAAGGCGCAATAACACGGTATTTCTATCTTATGAGAGGATAGTAGATCACAGTTAATCCTTTAGCATTCACCAATCATTTAATATTTTTGCGTTTTCAGCTAAATACACGGTTAAAATCTTGTTATCAGTAATTACTATTTTCCATAAATGCATTATCATATAGTAAGTAGTTAAAGGTTTATCACTCAGAAAATATATTTGTTATGTGTATGAAGTGATTTTGAATAACATTGGATCTCCTTGCAGTCCACGCGAAACGCCCGAATAGCCTCCACTTCTAGCCATATTTGGTGTAAATAATAATTGTAATAAGATCCAATTTGTATATATATATATATATATATATATATATATATTGAACTAAACGTATACTTTTGCTTTTTTCTAATTTTTGATAAGAAAATACCGTTCAAGCCGGAGCAAGGGGACAGCTTTGCCAATTATAATATAAGTCTCAATGAAACCAAGATAGTATCCCGTGAATATAACTCATGATTCGGAATCTGCAGGATCACGCTTCCAAAACCCATACACAAACAGGGGATAAACTATTTCCTTTTATCATTAACGTGTTATTATACAGCGATGACACCGTCCATATTGCACAAATATTGCCAAATTGTATGTGTTCTTGGAGGACACAATTACAGACATTCATGCCTTGCTTTTTCGGCATGAAACGATATGACAATATGTAAAGTGGGACAAAACAAAATCCACAGGAAATTTGAATAAGTGTCTACCGTGCTTATTTTCCACATATGCAGAGGCTTTTTGCGCAACGATGCAGCCAGTGCACAACTCAATTCCGATTCTTCTATACTTATAATAATAATTAATATCAGACCTTAGACTGTCTAAAAAAGATGTGAAACATCCCTTAACGAATGTTATTAACTCCTTTAGATACCTTCCTCATAATATCTTGGTTACAATTCGCCATATAAATTTAGAAACTTTTTGCAAAGGCATGATTGATATAGCACCGCTGTCTCGAAACCTTTTTTACATGTGATTGCAACTCGCAAACCCTTTAAACCAGTAACGGAAAAATTGCAACCATCAATTTGACGGATTCCAATTTTGTTGGAAGCATTTTGACAGTTCGTTTGTGGATTGCTATGGCTATCTCTTGTTCCTCGTTCAATCTCATCTTTCAGTTTCATTTTCACTGGGATATATTGGTTTCCGGGAATATTTTTCTAAGAGCTTTTAACTGGATAAAACAAATACCCTGCTTAATTTAATCATGATCTCAAAACGGAAATTAGATTACTGAGCTATGTATTATTAACTCAATGTTTAATGTTTGATCCGTTGAAATAATATATGATAAAAGCTCAGTTTGAAAACAGAAGTGTCCGGTTTGAAGCATTTGTTCAATTACAGTAACTCTTATGAAATAGAGTAAAACACTGTGTGTCTTTTGTATAAAGGGATTTATCATTCAGAGGTCAAGGAAATCCCAAATGATATTTGTAGTATTTAGATAGTAATGTAACGTGTACACAGGAACCGAGTTGATTTAAGATTAAGTATTACAAATCTGTTTTGTTCTCTTTTTTTGCCATTTTACACGAAAGCTATCAGTTTGTGTTGAATTAAACTAATTCCCGGTCAAAAGTATAAACTGTTTCCCTCTTGTGTTCTATGATGTCATCGGAATTTCATGTTATTATTTTTCGACGGCGTATCATTAATATTTGTATTCAGATAAGTTTTTGATGAAGTAATAATTCAGTTATTTCATGGGTATTTGAGTAACAGTCAAGCCTGTTGTTCCAAGGTGGAGGGGGCTGACATTCTGAATTGTTACCCATCGGCCTATCGGCCTCGGGCAACATACAAGAAGTCATTCCCTCCACCTCGGGAATACAGATTTAACAGTTACCTGAATAACCTTTAAAAACTGTAAACTGTATTGTTAGCTCAAGGAATTGTATATATATTATACCAAGTGCATATAATCTAAACATATACAACACAGGACAAGACGATGTAGTTAAGTGTAAGAATCTTACATTTGTATGCAGGGTGGATAAAGATATCTATCCTGCATACTGGAATAATGTAAAGATATTTGTCGGGCTACCGTCCTCATGAAATAACGCCATTGTATATTTTATATGTAACACTAGCGTAATAAATGTTCACTTGGGATCATAAATGAAATGCTTTCAAAATTAAAACTCTATTTAGCGACATTTCATGCTTCCATCCCTTAAAACAATAAAATTATTATCTGTGATATAAGCACATTTCATTTTCTCTGTTTTCAAATCCATAAAGAGTAACAGATTGCAGTTAAGAAATGATTATATCTTATCAATAGTGAAATAGTTTGCCGAAATTATTGTGTCATTTCTCATTTGATAATTAAACATCTTTTATCATTGAAAAGGTCAAAGAAATCATAACTTATATATAAGAAAAGTTTGTACACATTTCCTTTCTGAAATTTTGAAAAGATTAAACTTAATACGGTCACTCAAGCTCATATGACATTAGAGGACATGCCATGAATTGTACATATATGAAAGTCTGAATTTTTTCCACAATTGGTTTCAGTTTACCTAGAAATTTTGACACAATTGAACGCACACGACTATCGTACAGTTGAGTTGACAATAATTTCATTACATGTCAATTACTTCTGACACCATTGGGATGTTGATGAGTATTATGTTAACCACACTTATTTTCAGAAGCTCGCAGCTGGGAATTCCTGTCATTTTCCTCTCCCGTACTTAACCGCACTTTTCATCATTTGTATTTCATAACTATCCTGTCCGTATAGTGTTGGTATGTCAACAAAATAGTCATCGTTATTGAGGCAACGCATGTAAATTGCTATTGAGGCAACGCATGTAAATTGTTATTAAGGCAACGCATGTATTTTTTTTATTGAGCCAACGCATGTAAATTGTTATTGCGGCAACGCATGTAAAAACGGATATTGGTAAGGTCACATCACGTGTTGTGACAGTTATATTATGTAGGTACAAAACATATTTACAATATTACTAGATAGTTTTAATGAAGCAGAGTATGTAGACTTTATGTACAACCAAACATTAACCTACATAGCTCTATTTTGATTGAGACAGTGTGTTCTTGAGAGTTTATACACTCGGTAAAAAAGCGAAACTAGTTTACATGGTTTAATACTGTGTATTGTGCATGTTGTCCATGAAAACTATTGACTTGTTCCCATTATTGCAATACATTTATTACTTTTGAATAACCATTAGAAAGCTTTGCTTTTTTTTTGAAGTCTTCAAACGCTCTCAACTCTCTGTAAGTACCTTCCAAATAAGATAATGCAGTCCATGATAGATCCACACTTGCCCCTGGCTAATTTTCGCTTCTTTCATATATTTCTGTATTGGTGGACACATTCAAATACTCAATTTTTAAATACCGATACGGAATGTAAGATGTCAAATACATTTTCGACGTTCACTGATTAATGAATATACGGCGAATGCGAAGTTTCGAGTGTAATTGTACATGTTGCTAAATGTAAAAGTAAAATTTGCAATAGAGTTAAAAAGTCCCTTAACCATGAAAAGGTGTTTATATTTTGGCAGTGGTCGCCATGAGAACACTGGAGACAATTTGTAACGTTACCAAACAAACCTCCTTTACTAGTAATACAGTTACGCGCCTATCACAAGTGGATATAGGTCGGAAATTCAATCGGTACAACAGAGACGCGCCTATCATAAGTGGATATAGGTCGCCAATTCAATCGGTTCCACAGAGACGCACCTATTACAAGTAGATTTAGGTCAAAAATTAAATCGGTACCATCGAGACGCACCTTTTACTAGTGGATTATGGTCACCAATTCAATCGTACCACAGACACGCGCCTATTACAAGAGGATTTATGTCGCAAATTCAATCGGTACCATAGAGACCCACCTATTGCTAGTGGATTAGCTCACAAATTCAATCGGTACCACAGAGACGCACCTATTACTAGTAGATTTAGGTAAAGAAATCAATTAGTACCACAGAGACGCGCCTATCACAAGTGGATTACGGTCGCAAATTCAATCGGTACCACAGAGACGCGCCTATCACAGTCGTCAAAAAGGCGAACCACTAACACAGTGTCGCAACTATAACTACTGGAATAAGGTCGCCAAAGAAGCCTTCTATACCAGCACCACAGTGATGCATTTTTCACTTGTTCGTGTAGGTCGCCAAACTAGACTTCTATACCGATACTTCAATGGTGTACCCATCACCTGTGAATTATGCCAAACAAACCCTCTATACCGGTATCACAGTGACGAACATATCACATGTAGATTGTGCTCGCCAAACAAGCCCTCTATACCAGTACCACAATGACGAACATAATTGTCACATGTAGATAATGGTCGCCAAACAAGCCCTCTATACCGGTATCACAGTGACGCACCTACCACATGTTGATTCAGGTTGCCAAACAAGCCTTATTTACCAGTACCACAATGACGCACCTATCACATGTTTATTCAGGTTGCCAAACAAGCCTTATTTACTAGTACCACAGTGACGCTCCTATCACATGTTGATTTAGGTTGCCAGACAAGCCTTCTATACCAGTACCACAGTGATGTACCTACCACTCGTAGATAAGGTCGCCAAACAAGCCTTCTATACCACGACCACAATGACGCACATATCATATATAGATTGTGGTCCCAAACAAGCCCTCTATACCGGTATCATAGTGATGCGCCTATCACATATGGATTTTGATTGCCAGAAAGCCTTCTTAACCGACACCAAAGTCACGCAATTATCACATGTAGGATTAAGTCACCAAATAAGCCTCCTAACCGATAGATTTATGTTGCCCATCAAGTAATCTGTACCGGCACCACAGTGACGCACATATCACATGTGGATTTTGGTCGCCTAGCAAGCCTTATATACCACACAACCACAATGTCGCACCTATCACATGTGGATTAAGGTCGCCGAGCAAGCCTTCTATACAACTACCACAGTAACGCACATTATCACTTGTGGATTAAGGTTACCACACAAGCATTCTTTACGGGTATCATAGAGGCACACATGTCACGTGTGGATTCAGGTTGCAAAACAAGCCTTCTGTACCTCTACCACAGTGACGCACATATCACATGTAGATTGTGGTCGCAAAGCAAGCCTTCTATACCCGTATCATAGCGATGCACCTGTCACATGTGGATTTAGGTCGCCAATCAAGCCTTCTACGATACCGCAACCAAAATGTCGCGCATGTCACGTGTGGATTCATGTTGCCAAACAAGCCTTCTATACCTCTACCACAGTGACGCAAATATCAAATGTAGAGTGTGGTCGCCAAGCAAGCTTTCTATACCTCTACCACAGTGACAATCATACCACATGTGGATTTAGGTCGCCAAGCAAGCTTTCTATATCTCTACCACAGTGACGGACATATCACATGTGGATTTAGGTCGCCAAGCAAGCCTTCTATATCTCTACCACAGAGACGGACATATCACATGTGGATTAAGGTCGCCAAGCAAGCCTTCTATATCTCTACCACAGTGACGGACATATCACATGTGGATTTAGGTCGCCAAGCAAGCCTTCTTACGGGTATCATAGAGTCACACATGTCACGTTTGGATTAAGGTCGCCAAACAAGCCTTCTTTATGGGTATCATAGAGACACACATGTCACTTGTGAATAAGGTCGCCAAACAAGCCTTCTTTGCCGTAATCATAGTGACACACATATCACTAGTGGATTCTGGTTGCCAAAACAGGCCTTTTTACCCAGTACCACAGTGACGTACGTTGCACATGTAAGTATAGGTCGCCAAACAAACCTGCAATGTCGAACCGTAGTGACGCACCTGATAGTAATGGATTAAGGTCATCAAACAAGCCTTCTTTTCTGGTTCCACATTGACGGTGGACCTGTCTTCCCATTACGTCGACGTTGAGTCCTAATCGTCAGTAACTGCATTTTACAAAGTTTCAGACATAACATCAAAATATCGTTCTCTACCTTATGAAAACCCGATCCAAGCGCTTTGTATTTTTAATCTTTAAGATAATATTTATTTCTACAGTAAAGCAAATTACACGACCCGTCTACAAGCGAATACTACTGATCTCTCATAGTGAGGGTGATGTAATATCCATGTGGCATGAAACCATGTATCATTAGACAAACTCAAAAACATGGGAAACAATTTTTTTATTCAACATCTGTTGTGTTTACATTTTCGAACTGTCAATTGTATATATATATATATTCAGTAAATGACGAACAGTGTAATTTGGTATATAAATTCATGCCCTGTTCCATTTAAAAAGAATTCGTGCATTTACTGTTTTTAATAGGAACATAAATGCATTAATACTAGTATATTGATGCATGTTTATAAAATGTTTGTACTGAAACAAGAGAAAATGTAAACCTTAAAATAAAATATTCGAGAACTGTTTCTCCACTAGCTAGCGTAGGAAAGATACTAACCTCGGCGAACAAACTGCGCGTGAGAGGCATCCCACGGGTGGCCGGGTAGCAAAGGGGTTTTTCCAAAAATGGCGTATTCAAAAATAATTAAATTACCAATAAATCTCAGAAAATAAGCATAAACAATAAAAAAATGAGTTGCTTTCAATGTAAGATCATATTTTATTTCAATCGTGAGCGAAAATATGCTGTTAAATGACACTTATGAAATAAAATACGATCTTACACTGAACTATACAAATATCCTCTATATAGTATGTTACTTTAGAGTTCTTTCTTTTTATAAAATTTAGAACTGTATAAAATATAAACAACATACACTTTAATTAAATCTGTTTCCATGAAATCCGGTTAATGTCATAGAATCTACTTTCAGAGCACTTCAGTTGTTTGATTTGTTTACTTCATCGGGATCCGTCTTCGTGAAACAAATAATGAAATGTCAAACTTTAAACCATTAAATCAAATTTCCAATTTAGATAATATGTATTCGAATTTGTTTCTAAACGTTCTTACACGGAAGAGAATGCTTCAATTTCCGGCGATTCTTTGGCAATATAACGCCGCAAAAGTAATAACTCTTTCCTCAGATATATAATTGAAATATCCCATTGTAATACCAAGGCGATATTGTATCGGTCGATAAATGTCATTTTGAAAAGTCTCTGTTTACTCCTTTTCCCTCCAATGTCCTATCTATGGTCCAACAATAATACGCGATGCAGTAAAATGATGAAATCCGTTTACAATCATACATATTTTAAGGTATTTATACAATATTTGAACATTATTCAAGTTGTAAGAATATGTGTGGTGCTGTAATTCAAAGCAGTGTGTGTGGAAATCTTTGTTTTTTTTTAGATTAGATTACTCAATGGAGTATTAGTGTGGTAGGGGGGTTGTCCGTAGTCCGTCGTACGACATCCGTCGTCAACGATTGCATCCAACGACACCTCTTTTTATACCGCTTGGTCAAATCTAATCAGACTTCAAATAGATATGAAAAACTAACGATATGTTGGTGATATCATTTTCAAAAAGTATCAAAGAAATGTTTTCCATTTAGAAATTGCAATGGCAACCGAATGGAAAATCTTTATTTGAATAATATAAGGAAAGTCTTAAAACTCCCCAAAACGACACGGCCTAGAGGTAGGATATCTGGGGTGTAGCTAGAGGCCCTCTTCCAAAAAAATTTTAAACATGCATCTTGGGTAATCATTGGCCTCACCCCTGGGACTTTTGTTTCACACATGATTATATATGCCCAATCTTCTCAAAAACAGCAATATCAGAAGTTAAGTTATTTGGCATGTAGAATTTTTCTGTGGCCCTCTACAAAGTGTGTTAAAAGTGTGCCCTTCGGATCATAACTGTTCCCGCCCCCGAGGGACACTTGTACATGGACTTATTTAATATTATATTTGAGAATATTTTGTTCTAAAACGAAACGCCCGTAGCTGATATTAAGTTATAGTTTTAATCTAGTGTCCTCTACCCACCTTTACCGTACCTCTTGAAAATAAGCCCAAAACAATAACTTTAAATTTAATATGGTTTATTTATGGGCCTTCATTAAAATGTGCGATAAGTCATAAATAATATACGTATTAAGCGTAACGCTAATATCTGAAACTAGTTATTGCCCCTATGTCCAACCATCGCAAATCGGACTTAACTTAAAAACCTTTCAAGAGTGAAAATGACACTTGGTACATATGTTGAACACAAGATTAAGATTCAACACATTTATGAAGTGGTTTGTAATCCAACTAAGCATGAAACAGAACATGAAAGATGCGTTTTACTTCACCGTGGACGAAAATACCTTGTTGGGGTGGTAAAAGCCTATTACTTAACCATGATCATGTGTAAAATTTCAAGGATCAATGCAAAAAAAACTAAGCAAGAGGCATACAACGTCACAAGAAAACATAAAACACAATTACGAAAATAAATCTACAACTCTTCAACTCGAACGTTCAGTCGGATGGATTTTATTTGCGTTGTGTTTTTGTGGCCATGTAGTATCGTGCCAAATTTACATACCTAAAAAGGTTATTCTACTAACTGACAAGTCTATATAGGTTATTATTAATCAAGGCCAATCCTATATATTTTACAACGATTGTGAAGGAAGATATGATAGCTTATACTAAGTCACTCTCGTTGGTACGATGATGTGCGATAGTGTGGTCTTGTGTGGTGGGGAAACTGGCCGGAGTACCCCCCGGAGAAAACCCATTTGTCCGGCTTGGTGCCCACCAAACAAACTCACATGCGCCCAGGCCGGGAATCGAACCCGGGTAGCCTTGGTGAAAAGCGAGTGCGCTAACCACTGCGCTAACCGGACAACCACTACTATTTTATAATAGTGTATTACAGCCAAAATTGCAACCACAACTGAAGATGTTCTTCAATTGTTTCACAGACCATTACAGTAACAAATGAATTGACTATTCTCTGTTTTATTGGAACTTAGTCTGTCCTTGTTGATCGGTTTGATTTTGATAACAATTTTACGTTAAGTGTTTTGTAAGGTGGGATTAAAATGACATTTAATTGCCTTTGCAAACTCTTAACAAACTCATGTTTAAATTCTCATTTAGATGTACCCTTAATATAATATATAAATTATTTAAAAACATATAACATCAAACGCTAACAATTAATTACAGAGTTTAATGTCATTGGTCAGTTTTGATTACTAATTTTTTTTAATTATAAGATTGATTTGGCACTCACGTGTAGGTTCTTAAAATAAATAAAGTAAAATGTATACTATTGCATATTGAAGTTTTCCTTTACCTCACTATCCACGTCGTTTTACAAGGGCTTAAATGAGGTTTATATTTTTATATTTTACCTCATACGAAACCAGATTAACGTATACATTAATGGTTTAAATCTAACTGTATAGATATATGGTTTTTGTGTTTTACAGATTCAAAATGTTTAATTCTTTCATCACATTTTTTTCCACGGAAAGAAGACTCATTGAACCTATTGCGTAATTTATAACGTTTTTGCAAAATTCTGTTTTGTTCATCTATTTAAATATATAAACATGATTTATATAACACCTGTCCTACATCGAATATTTTACTTAACCTGAAGTAGATACAAAAGACACATGCACAATGATGATATATACATTGATTTACTTGAAGAGGATAATCTAACATGAAGTATACCACTCGCCAAATAAATTCAACGCTTAACCTCCCTTTACATCGATTTGATATCGGTGTTCATGCATAAAGTAGGTCGAAGGCTTTACATAAAACATTGTTATTTTTTGAAAATATACCTGATGTAAATGCAACACAATGAATATAAGGTAGATTTCGAGATTAACTCAAGATTAGTTCTTCTTTCGTTATTATATGATTCATTATTTACTTTTATTTAAGATTTGAGTAAATACTGAAACATAGCTGTATCCTGTTTGTCACTTAGATTATCAGAGAACATGGCTTGATTTAAGTAAGTGTATGATTAGTTATTACACAAATAATACAATTTATATATCGTTTCTTTATTACTAAATATTATATTAATTATTCCGATATTTACTGTGGTTTTCATTTTTGGAGGGGTCGTGTCAGATTTATTGAGTAACACTCAGGGCCAAAACCAAAATGTGTATAATTTTATATATATATACACACACAATACCGGGATATGTTTGTGTAAATGACTTAAAAGAACCTAGGAAATCATATAGTTTGCAGTCAATATGGCTGAATGTGGCGTTAACAAAGTTCTGACAGAAACGGAGGATGCTGTCGCAGGACGCCTTCAACAGTATTGCAAACCATGTTATAAGGATAAGAAAACAACACCTGCAAGTGTCTACTGTAAGAGCTGCAAGGAGTTCCAATGTAGGGAATGTTCCTCTCATCATAAGCGTTATGACTTTATGTCCGATCATGACATTGTTGCCAAGGACCAAGCAGACTCTGAGGATTGTGATTTGAGCATGTATGGATGTGACACATGCTCAGTTCATGGTTCATCTGTCCAAATCTACTGCGAGGATCATGACGTATTGATTTGTACGAAATGTGCTTTTTATGACCATAAAAAGTGTGAAAATGCAAAACATACTGACGAATTTCCCTTGGACAAGAAGATTGAACAATTCAGAAAATCATTAACAGTGTGCTATGATAAAGCTGAGGAATTTATTAATGATGTCAATGAAATAGGTGTCAAAGAAAAGGGAGAAGTTAAAGCAAGGCTGAGAGAATTAAATCAGAGTTTTGCGAGAAGATTGATGATTCTCTAGCAGAATATTTATTTGAAATTGATTCTGCAACAGAAAGATTCAGATCATCTTTGCAACATAAGATGCCTCAAGTTTTGAGAATTCACAAGGAATTAGAAACGTGGATAAAGAGTTTGAACATTTCATCAAAACAAGGCTTCACTGACAGATGCTTTGTCCTCAGCAAATCGCTGAGAATCAAAGTAATAAAACATGAAGAATTTCTCACACAAAAATGCTTAGGAAATACTTCTATCTTAAACACAGAACATATGTTCAACGAGAAGAATGATGCAACTGTCCAAGTTAATAGTTCTGACATTTTAGATCAAGATGGGGATGCAAACAAGAGCACCGGGAGCAAAGCACTAATTACAATTAAACCAATGGTACTAGGGCCCGTAAACAATTACAAAGAAAAAGAAATACCATTTATCAAAGGTATTGACTATCTAAAAGATGGAAGGTTGGTGGCTCTTGATAATGCAAATATGAAATGTTTAGTATTAAATGAAAATCTGCAGGTTCTTGGAAAACCATTTACATTCTTTACCAATCCACTGGATATATGTGTTTATAAACAAAACGAAGCTGTAGTTACAAGTGAAAATCTTTTTTATTTTCTGAACGTAGACACATCTAACTATATCAGACTGGTGAGAAAAATGTCGACATCAGCTTCTTTTTACTCCATATCCCGATTTAATTGCTCAATGTTTCTTTGTAGCGCATACAGTGTTTCAAACGCTGGAGTCCGTGTTGTGGATTTCGAAGCAAATGAGATAGATTTTAAAGACGTAGTATTTCCATGCATCAACGACAGATTAAATAACATTTTAAGTACGTACGCGGAGCATTTAGGAATAATAATATTGACAGATTTTTATTCCAACAAGGTGTACATAATAAACACACACACAGGCGAAATAATTACTGTAGAAGATACAACGATACAAGGTCCGAGACAGGTATGCATTGGGCCTGATGATACAGTGTTTGTAGTGTGTGAAACAAACAAAATGTTAATTTGCATATCCATTAAAGGTCAGATATTACAGGCATTTACCTATCCATTTCAAGTTAGTGCCATGCGTATATCAAAGGACGGGACAAAACTAGTGTTGGCATTTAAAAATGAAACAAAAGGAATGATCCGATTACGCGTTTATGAACTTACCAATACTAAATCGGCACTGTGCTAATTTTATGCTTCATTTTTATCATTGAAGATGGAGACTTCCTATTACAACAATATATCATATCCGGATGTTAATTATACCACAAGTGAAACTACAGGGACAAGCACATCATATAATTTCAATCTGGACAACTATGTTTTACGTCTTTAAAATTGAATTATTGGAAAAAAATGTGTACATTTGTCTATATCCAATGCCATTCCGGTTAAATGGTTAAATGCAACCATCGCTTATTTTCGTATAACACAAGTGTCATTTAATATTTCTCTATTTCTATTAGTCGGAAGATTACAAATAAAACAATTAAATTAAAAATATATGTTGTTTTAACTGGCAGCATTCTTGCAATTTATACGATTCTTTCTCGTACTGCCTTTTGATAAATCTTAATTTTCAAAAAGTGATTAACTTAATATCGAAAATATAAGAAAATAAAGAAATTTCTTTTTAATATCTTTCAGAAATCAAGTTATTTATCAATTTATTCATTTATGTGTATGTTGATACTTTCAACTTTCTCCGGATACTACTGTTAGGCAATGACTGATTTACGGAAAATTGGCATCTTTTCGTGGTGTTTTGCTCAGCGGTAGGAGCGAAACAGGTAGGAGTGTCGGTTGATTTGACCGTTTTATGCATAATATGTGATTTGTAAACTTAATTTCGTATATAACAATACAAATACATATAAAAGAACTCGTAGACTTATTTTATTTTATATTTCATTAAACGGTCCTTTTTCACAACGTCGTATCTTTGCATCTGCCCTACAACTGCAATTTTAACATAGTATCTTATTGCGGTGCCAGAAAATCATGTTTGATTCTAATGTTTTTTTTCCTATTTTTTATAATGCGAACCAAGCATTTATCACTCACATCACTCACGGTATAATCAATTATCAAACAAAGAACTGTTTCAGTATCCGTATCGACATTGGAGTAATTTAATGTAAGTGGATTTCTTAGGAAATATTTCTGCCAGATTTTTGTGTAAAAAAGTTAGGTTTATGCAGCTGAGCTACATCTTATTTTGAAGAAAATTACTTAGAGTTTGGGTTGTCAAAAAATTACAACACACCCTGATCGTTGGTCAAAAATCTTTATTGTTTTGCATTGATAAACAAAAAACAGTCATTCCTAAACCAAGTTTGACATCCCTCCTGACCCTGGAAGTCTTTGTCATGTAATTGCAATCGAAAATAGTGTCAATAATAATGTCATACAGTATTAACATATAATATGAAATAAAGCACTGTCTTCGATAGGCCCTCGCAGTAATATACCTGCATGTGTATATATTCACAACGAGTTTCACGTTCCTCTTAAAATAATTCATATTGGTCATATTGGTCACAACTCGAACACACACATGGGTATTGTCACTGGTAATGTTATTACGATGCTTCATTTCACTAGCTTGTACAAAGTTGTACTATTTGTGAGGTATGGTGAAAGTAACAATTCTTTGCAAACAATTAAAGGGCATAACCCAACAACAACTGAATCCAATATATGAGCTTTGGTACACATCTGAAATTGTGTCAGCGATAACATGTGTTTATATGAATCTTTATAACTGTGCTCGAGTTAGATTCAATGTTTACGTTTTGAACGAAACTACTATGGACACGACAATACGGTTACACTATACCTTCTATTTGAAAAAATAAAAGACTTTCTGATTCGGAGAAGTGCAGTAAAATAATAAAACTTTTTGAATTCCAATCTATAGATTTTACGAAAACCTCAACAACAAGTTGAAAGTCATTATCCTATGCTTATGAGCATTAGAATATTTCGAAATATTTAACATTAAAAACTGTATTGTACTCAATGAATATTGCATTCTTAATGTACTTAAGTTCTAATAGTTTTGTTTAATGAGAAACAAGAATGATGATTCAATAATACAAATTCAGTTTCCTTGTATGCTTGAAAATAAAGCAAAGTCTAATTCAAAATACATACAAATCCTTTTTGAATACATATTTCAGTGAAAAATAGTTTAGAGTTTGTTTTCTTAATAACAATGTGTCATTTAAAGGGGTTCGTTCATATCTGTTTTATAGTTCAAGCTTTTTTAATTGTAAAACTTTATCAATAGTTAAATGATAGCTCTGTTGTTAATTATGAATAAAAAATGTGACAGATATAGCTCTATTTTGCTGACGTATTAATGACACTAATAACAATTTCACAAAAAAACGATATGAAATTATTTTTTAAACGATTGTGAAATTAAATATATGAGTGAGTTTCTGTATTGCACAGCTTGTAAAATACTCAGATTGTTTTAATAGTTTATCTTAATCAGTAGTGTAACAGGTATTGTTGCATCCAGGAATTCGTGAACATGTTACTTGGAAAAGTTCTCCATTGAAGATAAATATTTTTAAACATGCAACATCTTTTACATGTATTCAGTGCTTCAAAACTAAATAGAATAAGTTTACGAAAGATGTTAAGAAAATACCCATTAGTTCTGTTGTTTTGTTTGTTTATTTGATCAAACGAGTAACATGATTATATTTTTTCTAAGGAAACCCATTCCACAAAGAACTGTCAAAATCCTTCAAAAATGGTATCAGTCAGACCGACCGTCGCAATACCTCCGTTTTTGATTGATGGTGTGACCAAAGTTTTATTAAGCTGGCGAAAATAAAACAAAACTAATCAGGAAAGATTTTTAAATAACGACTTAAGTTCGTATTAAAAATAACAAACACACACTTTGATCGGAATTTCTGTAGTTTATAGGACGCTTGATGCAACAGACAGTTTGTATCTGAAAATGTTGTTCACATTCAATTCAACACATTGACGTCACCAGATTGAACTTGTAGGCCAAACGTGTTTGGTTTCCTGCCTACCATACTTACAAGCTATACGAAACAAAGTTGAAGGGCTACATAATCCAGACTAAGGCCCGTCTCGCCAGTGGGGTACGATGTATGGATTTCTTTCATTCTATAATGCACGTTAAGGCGTTAACCGGCACATTCAAAACTTAAATTGCAGATTTATTACCACAATACACTATACGTCGTTGCAAGCAAACAATTGCAATTGAAAATATGTTTGTAAACTTTACGCTTTTTAACAAGCGAACTCCATACGATTTAACTGGAAAGAAAGTATATAAACCTAACATGCATGCTGCATGAGTGAGGAAATCTATTTATATGATACAGAAGAAACGAAAGTAATCATAACTTTGCACAAAGTTTGGATAGCACATGCGATCCATAAGATTTAATGTTCGGATGCGGTATAACTAGAGAACGCCAATGCTACCCCCATTCCCTCGGAAACCGAAAAATGTAATTGATGTTCAAATGTAAGCAAAGTAATAGATATGTTGCGTCATGTGCATTACATTTAAAACGGTAGTTGTCGAGCAAGTAGTGAATAGTTTATCATAAGTCTAGAGAGTATGGAAAATCAAAGCGCTGAAAGCGCTGCAAGACTGTCGGTGACGTAACAGAAGCAAGCAAACACTACCGCAAAGTTCTTTCAAATGAAACGTGATCAAATGATTTCATACAAATGATGAACACTCTTAAGGTAGATGAAGAAGGATAAATGTGATTATAATAAGCACAAATATATTGGCCCTACTTAATCATGTATCCAATGGCCTACAAGATTCTTAATTCAAATTTCCTAATTTTGAACCGCTTTAAATTAGTTAAATGCATATTCATTATGTTAAAATTGCTTCAATTTATGACGTCGCTTATAACAGTTTCAGTAAGCAATTACATTCCTTCATTTCATTAGGGTCTGTTGAAGCCAATGTCTTTAAAATGCAAATACAATACAAACTATACCCAAGATTCAAGGGACATAATAAAAATATAACTTTAAAATGATGCTCTTTCAAGCCTAAAAATGCCTCCCATAACTTCTATCAACAGAGTCCACATATCTACAAAATTTGTGCTCGAGTTACTTTTTTTGATATTAAACAAATCTGCATGGTGCTGTGGCATCATACCATGAACAAAAACTAATATCTTTAAAATTTGTTTTCTAGTTTGTTTTTATTATAAAAGTGTTAATAAATCTGCATGGTGCTGAAGAAAAAGACCTAATGTCTTAAATTTCAAATATGCAGCATAAATTAGCGCCATGTTGTCAAGAATATCTGGACAATTGAATGAAATATGCATGGACCGAAATGACAGCTGTTTTTTCATTGACAAAAGATGCCTTTGAGGCAGTTTTAAGATTATGCTATTCAAAGTATGAGGGTAGTTGGTACAGTTTTCACTCATATTCAGATGATGGCTGATATTTGCTGATAAACATGTATCCTCTTAGCAGCAGGGAATAAGTAAATGGCATAGTTTTAATGACCAATATTGGAGATGTGACCTTGACCTCCAAATCCAAAGGGGTCATCTGCTGGTCACCCCAAACCTAAATTTCAAGTTTGAAGGCCATGGGTGCAGACTTTGTCGAGTTGTCACACAGGCAAGCTTTTTGCGTTCAATGGTCTGTGACAAATCAATAGGGCTCACCTACTGGTCAGGCCCAACCCCAAAGTCAAGTTGTTCAAAGGCCATGGGTGCAGGCTTTGTCCAGTCATTATTAGTACAGCCTTTTAGCATTCAAGGTCACTGTGACATTGACTTTTGACCCAATGACCCCTTAAATCAATAGGATCTTCTAATAGTCAGACTTAGCCTCCATGTTGAGTTTGAGGGCCATAGGTGCAGGCATTGTCAACTTATCGGTCAGATGTATGGTTTGACACCTTCCTGTTCAAGGTCACTGTGACCTTTGACCATATTACCCCTAAAATCAAAAGGGGTCATCTACTGGTTAAACCAAACTTTCATGTCAAGTTTGACAATAGGTCTAGGAATTGTAGAGTTATCACCCAGTAAAGCGTTGGTCTACTGTCAGACAGACGGACGTAGCGGCCAACATGTGCAAAGCAATATACTCCTCTTCTTTGAAAGGGGCATAATAAATTGAAATTGATTAAATATTTTTGTTTATTATGTTAATTAACTTACACTACATACAACAAGTACCATTTTGATATTTTCGAATGCTCATTTGGGCATGTACATGGGTTTTGATCTGACTATGAACATGAAACTAAATAGTGATGTTCCCTCCTATCAATTCTAAATTTAAATAACCATGAGAAAAAAAGAATGTTTTCACTGCACCATGAATAAATATGTCAAACAAAATAAATGTCAAGTTATTCATTATTAATTAATCACTGTTCTTTTGATGATTTCTGTGCATTCCTGACTGCAGGTTTTTCCCATTTTCCCACACAGTTATTTCATATTGGCCTTACAAGGTCAGATCTTGAGTTGGGTCTTCATTGCTGGACACTATCTCTTTATCTCCACAGAAAACACACTGGTGCAAGTTTCACTGCAACAACTGCAAAAAAAGTTATATTATATTCTAACTGAACTCTGCATCAATATTCAATTATTTTTATTGGATTTAGGAAATGTCTTTGTTTTAAAGGGTTCATATAAATTAATGCATTTTTTTTCAATTTAATGCATTATCATGCTGGACTCTTTGACATTGATGGTTAAAACAAAGAAGGCATATGATTTGTGTACAGATTAAACATTATTAATTATAAATGTGTTCTTTAATTAATAGACAAGTGGCAACAATTTCCCCAGTTAAAAAAGCTTACATTTGTATATCTGCAGATTAATCATTTGCATTTCTTTTGCTTTGATCATTTAAGTCAAATGAGTTAGACATGATAATGCATTAAAATAAGAAATATATTTTTGGGCATCAATCTATAGTGTGTGCCTCCAATCTAGAAATAAATTTCTTCTCAACAGATGCTAAATTATAAAAAAATATATAAACCAAGATTTTGATTATGACATACCTGCATAGTTAGTGGTCTCCATAACTGCTCAGAAATGCTCCCTATGACAAACTAAGTGCTGGTGTATGGCTGGGTAATAGTGCTGCTCCAACCAATAGCGCAATTCTTCCTACAGGTGGACCAGCTCCTCAATATGGTTTCTGTCATGGCAGTGATAACAGTATGTAACATGCCCTTTTCTACTTTCCAGAGAATGAATCTTCCAATCTAAATTACAAATTTAAGAACAAATATATACATATGCACATGTAATGTTGTTAAAAACAAACCATTTAGATGCCACAAAACTATAAGATTTTAGGTGAAAATTGAGCCAAATCAAAACATTTGGTCATTTAAAGCTGCACTCTCACAGATTTACTGTTTTTACAACTTTTGTATTTTTTGTCTTGGAATGACCTATTTTTTGCTAAAATATCTGCAAACCAGTGATATAAGACTACTGACAAAATATTAGATTGCAGACTTCCATATTTCAGGTCGAAAACAAAGGTTTTATGGCTTAAAGCGTTACTAACGGTTTAAGAAAAATGCATAAAACATTTTGAACTTAAATATAAACATTTTATTGTCAGCAATCTTATATGAATGGTTAACATGCATTTTCACATAAATTGGCCCGTTCCAAGACAAAAAATAAATAAAGTAGTCAAAACATTCAATCTGTAAGAGTGCTGCACTCTCAGTCACAGATTGAAGGTTTTGACAACTTCTTTTACATTTTGGCTTGGAATAAGCTAATGAAAAGCAGTATGAAAACTGATGAAATAAGACTGCTGACAAAAGATAAGATCATGTTTTTTATATTTACATTTGTAACTATTGGTTTTATGGTTAAAAGCATTACTAACGCTTTACTAATAATGAGATTTTTGGCACAGAACATCATCTTTTGACCGTATTAAAATAAGAAAACAGCGTTCCAATATTTTCAGTTGTCTTTTTTGACTGAATTAATATAAAAAAGCAGCGATCCCCTTTTTCCAGTTGTCTGTTATGTCCAGTGTTCAGAAATTCGCATAAAACAATTCATTACAAGACCAAGAAATAAAAAAAAGAGTTTGTAAAACAGACAATCTGTGAGAGTGCAGCTTAAACATATGATATGCATTATCAGCCAAGTGCAGACCTACTCACATCCTGGCTACATAACCATTACATTCATCAGCTTTACTGATTCGAACCAGGCACATTTATATTGGTAGACTAGCATTTTACCATTCTGTGCTGGCCAGTAAAGTTCTCATTTGAATTAGAATTCAAAATGTATATACCTTTGTTCATTTTTTTGCCAACTCTGTTTCAACTGAACTTCCTAAATGAATGAGAAGTTTCAAAAAATAATTACAATATCTCAGTAAATACCTGCATTTATGTGTTTCTTGTGCAATCTGTCAGCTTTGGTAGGCTCAGGTTTCATTTTGTCCACCTCAATACTTGTAATCTTCTAGTCTGATACTGCCATCCAATTTTTAAGTCAGGTCAGGCAGCCATTTCAGCTTTGTTCCAGTTGATTGTATCAGATGATTTTAACAATACTAGCCTTGTATCCAGGCACTTCTCAATCTGAAAGTTTACAAAAGAACATGGCCTGTAATATTTAATAAAAAATCATAACTGTTTACTCCTGGATGATGGGTTCTAAAGTAAACCTTTGAGAAAAGATGCTACTGGCATGGTGCTTGAACCCACGACCATGTGAACACTTGCATGGAGATCTGTCAAACTGAGCTAACTGGGTAACTGATTTTTAGGCATCTCCCAGGTTGGCTCTACAATTGACAGGTGCATTATACATTATAGAGACAATAAATCAAACACTTGAAGCACTTGTCCAATCGTTTCCAAATAATAGTAACTGAACTGATCTTTTTACAAATTTTGAAATGGCATATCCTTCACATACAATTTTTAATATATCTAAAATATGAGTTATGTACACAAAAAATAAAAGCTGACAAATTATTATGAGTTTGATGAGTGTTTTTCTTCATTTCATACTGTCAAAACATAAAGATATAAACTGTTATACATGAAGATCACCTGCAAGGCTGTGGTACATAGATTTACATAGATGTAAAAAGGTTGTGTTTAAATGCATTAAATGCTTGTTTTGTGAAAAAAATCTTTGCACTTACATGGTAATAACTAAAATACGAATATAAAACCTTTAATATCTATTTCAAACATATAATACTTATCTAACTACGATTTCAATATCTTTCAACCCCCACCCTGTTTTGCACAAACCCGATTAGACGTAAGGGATTGAAAGAATCCCATACAACACGTCTATTTTTTTAGACTATTGAAGCATATATGTTCTTTTTTGATGGTTGAGACGTTTCAGGTTAAACAACAATTAAAAATGCGAAATAATTTTAGTGAATAATCAACTCTGAATTGAAAGTAACATGAAGATGTTGTAGTGAAGGATTTGCCATATATATATATATATATAAATATATACATTTTTTTTTAATATAAATGGAGTCTGCCAACGTACAAATATTTAGACTAAGAGATGTAGATCAGCTAGATGTACCTTCTAGTCCAAATAATTGTACGTTGACAGATTGTTTTACGATATTTGATACAGCAAATCCTTCACGTACAAATTGTTTTGTACGAACAGTGGGTAGTTATTCCGATCGGGATTCCGGGTTAAAGCATATTGCATCTATAACATATCATAAAAACAAGAAATATTATCAGATAATGTTATTTTATATAAATTCCGTAACCAAAAAGTAATATCAAGCAAATAATTATGAGTTTGATGGTTTTTTCTTCATTTCATTCTGTCAAAACATAACAAAATATACATGAAGGGCACCTGCAAGACTGCAGTTCACAATTTCACAACAATCGGAACATTTCGGCCATGAATTGTAACAACTCGCCATCTTCGGTAAGCTTCGAGATAGTCAATCCCTGTTGGATACTGGCTGAGGTGTTCAGATTGTTTGGCCAAGGCCGAGTTGTTACGATTGTATTATCTCGAAGCTTGTCGGAGGTGGCCAAATTATTACGATTGGGTCAAGTTGTTCCACTTGGCATAATTGTTGTCTGTGTCAGTCAACTTTCCTTTTAATGAAAAGGTGAATAATGTGTTTTAATGCATTAAATGCTTGTTTTTTTTTTTGCAAAATAGCTTTGCACTTCCATGGTAAAATATGAATATAAATCTTTACTTTATTATCCATTTCAACCATAGAATACTTCACTTAATACAATTTCAATATTTTTCAAACACCCGCGCTTTTTGCACAAAACCGTTTAGACGTTGGGTATTGGAAGAATCCTGTATAACACGTCTATTATTTCAGACTAATTTTCATGTACCTTCGTGTCCGAAATCGATCACTTCCTGGCAGCTCTTTCTGGATTGTCTCCATCTAAATTTAACATTTTTAGACGCATACATTGATGCCATTTTTGCTTCGACTGATGTTAAATCAATAGCACTAAATACAGGTCGGTTATTTTGTAGAAGAACGTGTTCGAAGTAACATTCAATTTCATTTCCGCATAATCGCCGCCATATTGTGTATGACTTTAAAAACTACACCCTATAGTCCAAAATAACAATAGGCATAACGTTGACACACTGTGATAAGTATAATCCAAATAATTTACTCAAACAAATACAATAGTTCGATTGCTGCTGAAAAAATCATTTGAAACATAAAAGCTATTTCACAAAATATTACATGACATGAACTCTTTAACCGCGTATGATTTATTTCTTAATAGCTTTCATTCATAAAATAAGTTCTTTGCCGGGGTTTGCCTGGTCAGTCTTGAATGCCGGGATGTGTGTGACGTCACACGGGGTGCAAACATGTGGTGTAGCTTACTATTGGATGTAGGGTAAAATGACTTCGTATGTAAATGCTATACTTTCATTATTTTTCATTATTTTGTTCAATAAAACTCACCAAATTGCAACGGTACAACTATACTAAGAGTAACACGCAATGTTTGTCATAAAAAGGCAATAACGCGTTAAATACACATAAGCAGGTACTTGACGCCCCACATTCACGTAAGTAGTTCTGTTGCTACGCAGGTGGTGTGTATTAATATATTCATGTTCAATATGTCGTGTCAGGCGACTAGTCGCGTTTCTGAAATACCGCTCTCTAAAGACTGTCGGCTTGCAGCCGACAGTCTTAAAACGGTTTGCATACGTGTACAGATCATGTTGATGTATTACAAATACAATTTCGGATATGAAAGTTCGTGACGAAATGCACCTCACAATACTGTCAATACATTTGTATTGCACCTTCGGCACATTTCAGATGTTCATTTGTTAAGAAGCGGTAGACCCGGGCTTACAAAGCCTCCATTTATCTACGCCAATGGACGTAGCATTCGAATAGAGTTGATTAATTTTCAGAAAAGCCCTTAGAATATACAGCATGTTCTTTGGAAATCATAGTATTTCTAGTTTTCAAATAAATATTGTGTTAAAAAATACGCATTCATGAAAAATCCGACCTGTGGGCACCTGGGTTGCCAGATAACGAGGCTTGCCGAGCTTGCCCGAGGGTCGGATTTTTCAATGGGGGGGGGGGGGTGCCAGGTGGATTTTTCATCCAGGCTGAATTCACCGAAAATGCCTATACGATGTGCTAGAAATGTTTATTTTCACACCAAAAAGCAGTATAAGTCACAATCAAGTGGCTCTTCAGTGTACCTATTTGTGTAACAGCTAGGAAACAATGTTTCATATACAGACAGTTGACATGTTCAAAACAGATGTGCCGGGACTTGGACCGATGAACCCCGGATTATTAGCTAGAAGCGGTATAAACTAAACTGTCGTGTCATTTTTTAATCTCACTGCATAATACAATCTATTTGCTAAACATTTCTGTTCAAATAATAGGGCTGACAAGAAACATTATTAACTTTGATATTTGCATTTTTTGCAACATCTGCTGTTGTAAACGTTTTAAAATAATTATGATACAAATGTAATATTCCTTTTGAATCTTAAAACTTTCTTATGTTCGGCAGGTGTACCTCACCTTAATACTCAGAGTTTAAGTATGCACAATGGCTTTATCATGAAATGTGATATCAGTATTCGTGTAAATAGATCAATACACTGACACGTTCACATTCTCATTTTCTGAAAATAGTTCTATCCAGTATGTTTAAAATATAAACTTGATTTATACAAAGGAGTGGAAGCTGATTGAAAAACGGATTTCATGGGGAAGAAAAACAGAAGGTATGCTCGTAAGCTTATATTAAATATATCTTAATAACTATTGAAATTCAATTCCGTTTATGTCGGTGCAAGGAGGTGTTGACAGTGTAGCTGTTGTATCAACTGACATTACTGTCGAAGAACACTTTCTTTGTATGATATATGTGGTTCCGAATGACCTTTATTTGCTTTGCCATAACTGTCAATACTTATAACATACGTTTCGATTAATCATGCCTCGGGTCAAGTTTAAACTTAAAGCTGTGGTCATTAAATTTAATGTAATATTGAATAGATTGTCAACAATAATTTGTTAATTTTCAAGTTCCACTATAACTTCCGCGAATTTGGTATACGATGATAAATGATGTGTGACCTTTCATAATGTTTTCTGTATGAGCCAACATTCATGCTAGAGACTCCCTGACCCTGAATTTTCCAGATCATGATTTACCTGTATACACTATTGGTTAAAATTCAGTTAAAACAACAGTAAAACTTTTTACAGCAAGTATGGCCGCAAATGGGGAAACGCTTTTGTTTCAACAGATCTGATGGATAATGTCGATGGACGTGTTCAAAAGCATTGCGAACCATGCTGTAAAGAAAAGAAGACAACACCTGCTAGTTTCTACTGTAAGCACTGCAGAGAATTCCTATGTTTAGAATGTTCCTCTCAACACAATCGTTTTGGCTTTATGTCAGATCACAAAATTGTTGATTGGCAAACAGAAGAAACCGACGAAGATGATGTTGACATGTTTGACTATGACCAATGTGAATTGCATGGTGCCTGCGTTGAAATATATTGTGAAGATCATGACGTTTTGATTTGTGCAAAATGTGCTTTCATTGACCATAAAAAGTGTAAAAATGCAAATCAAATTGACGAAATATCCATGAACAAAACTATTGAAGAATTCCAAAAACAGATTACAATTTGTAACGAGAATGCAAAGGAAATCATTGGAAGCTTCAATGAAATCGGTTTCAAGGAAAGAGAAGAAGTTAGAGCAAAGGCTTTAAAGATGAAATCGGAAGAATGTGCGAAGATTGATATAAAGCTAGAAGGATTTCTAAGTGCAATTGAATCTGCAGCAAAAGACGCTAGATCTTCAATGAACCATGAACTGTCTGCAGTATCAAATATTCACGTTGAATTGGAACAGTGGATAAGGAGTTTAAATGTTGCTTCCAAACAAGGTTTAACTGATAAATGTTTTATCCTCAGCAAATCGCTAAGAACTAAAGTCATGAAACATGAAGAATTTCTGAGACAACAAAACCTAGACAGTACTTCTCTCTCGATACACACAGAACATATGTTTAAGGAGAGTGGTATTCAACAGAAGCATGATGTTGCTGTCCAAGTTAATAGCTCTGACATTTCACATCAAAACGAGAATACCAAACCAATCAAGAACACTGTGATCAGAAAAACAGTTTCATTGCAAAGACAGGTTACACTGTCCGTTGAAACATACTCAGATAACGAAGACCCATTCATCAGTGGTATAGACTTTCTCGAAGATGGAAGGTTGGTTGCTCTTGATAATGCGAACAACAAGTGTTTAGTTTTAGGAGGAAATCTGCATATTCTTGGGCAACCATTTACATTTTTTACCAAACCACTTGATATTTGTGCTTATAAAGGAAACCAAGCCGCAGTCACAAGTGGGAACTATATTTATTTTCTAGTTGTTGACCAATTTAACACAACCAGACTTATTCGAAAAGTATCCACATCAGCTTCATACTTTTCCATATCCAGGTTCAACCGTTCAGGGTTTCTTTGTAGCGCATACAGGGATGCCAAAGCGCCGATCCGTGAAGTGGATTTCGAGGGAAACGAGATCGATTTTAAAGACCTCTCATTTGCAGACATCAAATTTGAATTCTATCAAAGTTTCAGTGCGTATGCAGAACAATTAGGAATAATAATACTAACAGATTTTGATTCCAACAAACTATACATGTTCAACACACACACAGGGGAAACAATTTGTGTAGAAGATAAAAGGATTCAAGGTCCGCGACAAGTAGTCATTGGATCTGAGGAAACTGTACTCGTCTCTTGTGAAAAGAACAGCTCTGTTTGCCGTATTAACTTTGATGGTCAGGTCTTACAGTCATTTGAAGTTGAAATGCAACATCCAAGTGCCTTATGCATATCAATTGACGGAACAAAACTAGTTGTGTCCAACAGAAGTGAAACAATGCGAACAATCCAACAGTATGAACTTACCTATACACTTAACAAATAGGGATTGAAAACAGCTTATGAACAGATGATATCAATGTAGTGTTCAAACGAAGATTAGAGTATATTGGTAAAATGAAAACCTTAAATAAAGCTTTAACGGTATGAATAAATTTGAGTAGAGTAGTTAGTAGTAGAAGTAGTAGAAGTAGTAGTTGTTGTAGCAGTAGTGGTAGTAGTAGTAGTAGTAGTACTAGTAGTAGTAGTAGTAGTAGTAGTAGTAGTAGTAGTAGTAGTAGTAGTAGGTAAAATTAAAAATTGTTGCTGTTCTGCTTAAAATGGTTTATTCATTTCATTTGTAAATTATGGAAACATGTTTTATTAGATAAATTTATACAAGAATTCCTTAACATTTTCTAGTCGTATCGCTTTAGTTTCGAACCACACTGGTCCATATTGAGGACAGGTGAATACCATTTTCAACCTGTCGTTTTTCGTATCTTGACTACAATTGCTTTATTATATTATATTATGTGATGTTATCTTATCACTTATCATTCTCGTTCAAGTTTCTCTCCATTGTTCAAACAAATCGAAACATCTGACTCGCCATTTCTATTATTATCAGGCAACGATTGACGCATATGACGTTTTAAAATCTGTGTCAGTAGCCGTGTTATTGACTATATTCAGACATATTTCTGGCAAATAAAGTTGCAGGCATCTGAGAACCGTTGCTTTAGATCATGAGCGGTCAGCTTACCTAACTAAGTAATAAGTAACATAACGTTTAGACAAAGTGCAGTTGTCAGAAACAAAAAAGACCTGATAATTGATCAGAAACTGTGTTGCAATTGTAAAATAACAGCATATTTAAAGCATGTTTGACATCGCTCTTAAAACAGGGGGTCTTCGCGACATTGATCCTACTATCTTTTTACCATGATAGCGAAATGACTCCGTATTTAGACTGGTTCACCTGTTCTTGTTTTTCATTTCTGTTCACAGGCAATAAAAATCCTATCTAAGAAATCTATTGAGCAGCCTCAAACTGTTTTCCATTAGTGCCTGTCATAACCTAAGAATGGGTTATGTAAAACAATGTTTTTAATACAATTAGATAGTTTCATAACAGTAACTGATACACCTACATATAATACAATGTATGAGCATTGTTTTAATCTCGCGCATTTATTGTAAAACATCAAATGAAATAGTTCTAAAAGCAATGTATTCTTAAACTGACAGCAGTCATGTTGTTGTGGGATTATGCGAAAAAACACATTAAAATGACAACCAACCTAGCAGAATGAATGGCATATTCAAGTAATATTTATAAATCTGAAAGAAATCGATTGCTATAACAACGGTCAACCAAGTCTGCAAAATTTAATCTTAATTGTTGGTACATGCTATGTGATAAATAAGAAGCCAGTGCCGTAGGAGTTTGCATTTTTTGTGGCCAAACACAATCGAGAATTTCTCCATTTTTCTGCATGAATTTACGCAGAATAAATCAACGAACATCAAATCAATTAGAGTCCACTTTTGACAATCTTCAGAAAAAAGGCGGAGTGCAGATCGCCGAAATTGAAATCTTTAATTAACTTATACTTACGTAATATTAACGATAACATTGCCTTTGTCCGGCATATGAAAGAAATACGGCTTGACATGTATTTGAGGTCATGGGTACTTTAACGCAATTAATTTCTTAAAGTACAGCATACGATCTATTTAATCTTTGCTGTAGTTCATATTTTGAATAGCATCTTTGGATATAAGATTGCAACAAGTTTTCTTTCTTCAATAAATCAGGGGTTTTTTAACGAACCAAATCTCGCAAATGTCTTTAGGGGACAAAACATAATACTTTATATGTAATATATTTGTATCTTTATTTAAGTATACCATATTTTATCAACATCAAACTATTTCAATTAGACTTATGATATTAGTTAATGATGATAAAAAAAAAATATACAGGCAGAACAAGATTACTAAAAAATAGGTTTGAAGATTAAAGAAAGGTTAAATACAAAGTTAAAGAGGTCATGAAAAATATGAGTGTCAAGCCAACCTTTTTAAACATATGCATTCAACGCAAAATATTACGTTACGTTAAATAATTGACAGAAAATGTATGTGTTTTTCATTTATGACATTGTTCTTGTATATTTTAACAGTGACAAACATATATTATAAGTAAAGGCACTCAGCTTTAGTTGAAAAACTAAAGCACCACTGACAGGACTTCGAACGCTCGTCTATTTTTTATTCGAAAAAGGGGTATAACCCGAAATTGAAATTGAAACAGAAATTAATTAAACGAAGATAATAGGCCTTTATACCAACCCATACATTGTCAGTGGTAATTATTGAACGGAATTGCATGTGTTTAATTATACTGGATTTTTTAAGCCCAGTTTTAAGTTTCGGACAACGACGCCGATGAAGATGGCCCCGATAATTGACACTTCTAAGCCTTACATAACGGAGCTTTCATCCCCGCCTTTTTGGCGTCATAAATTCGTGCCTTACAAGATACCACTTGATAGTATGTGGGTTGCAGCGAAATCAGCAGTAACAACACTCACTGGACACTTCAAATACAACGAGTTGCAGATGCTCCTCAATCCATATTTTGCAATGTCAGTGCTTGTGTGTTACATTTTCCACAAAGATCCAACGAGGTACACAATCCGTAAGTCGCCACCAGATGCATTTCTTCACCCTTGTAATCACGCATAATGATGAACTTTCTATCCCGCAAGTTGATCATCAAGTCAGGGCGGCAGTTATATTTACTACATATTAGATCTTCTGCGCGTTTTGAGACAGATTGGACGAGTTAACTATTTAAGGTCTGTAAATGAATCAAAAATGCGTGTGGGCCGAGGGGAGAAAACTATGAATTTGACATTATATAATAGACCTAACCAAAGAATATGAAAGCAAATGATTAACATTTTTTATCTTTTTAAATCACATATTTAACAGCACACTTTCCCAAAAAGTCTTCGTTTGGTCTTCAGTTTGTTACTTCGTCGAACGAGATAAAGGCTGCTAAACAGATACCAGCAACGACCGACATGAATACAGTACAGCCCTTATAGGTTTGTTTGTTTTTCAAAACAAAATCGGAATCCTGGTATTAAGATGATAAATTAAAGCCTAAATTACGACGAGGGAAAATGGCTCACAAACTTAAAATCATCGAAAACGGAAAGAAACTATTAACGTTGATAGGTCATTTTTTTAATTACATCACACTTTAAACGCATCAAAAAGTACGAACATTATTTTTGAAGTATATATCAGAGTCTTTGTTTGTTAACAAGTCAAAAGTATGTCAACAAGCAATTCCATGTAACACATTTTATGATGAGTTATAACTACAGGGACAAAAGCATACACATTTGGCCAAGTAGAAGTGACGATTTAGTAGGAGCATTACATGTAAAGCGTGATTTTAAGTTTCAATCAAACATATTGAGTGACTACGGAATTATAGAACTTGCACGCACAATATTAACATTCTATTCTAAGGCGATCAATGGTCATATTTTGCATAAAATAATGCAAGAGTTACCGAATCTGCTTAGGTTAGTATGTATTTAGACTGTCAAGAAACATTTCTTAAGTTCCAATAACACACTTTTAGTTCTTCTTGAGAAAGAGGCTAAATGGTGATTGCATGCCTAACTTTTACAATAATTTCAAAGACGAGAGCCATTGGTAGTATTATACGCAAGGTAAAATTGTCTTTCTTGGTGTATTTACTTAGTTTGAAAGCTTTGTATAAAGTATGAATCAAGAATATCGGATGCTTATTGAGATATGCACTGATTTCATTTAGTTTGATGATTTATTTATTCTTATTTATTTATTAGAACAAGGCAAAACTACTTCCACTTGTTGCCTTAGTGTCTATTGATGCGCGTCGTGCATGTGTCCTAAAGATCTACTTTAAAGTATACTTGTTGCCGACCGGATATCTGCTTGAGGCCGACATATTTCACAAGAAGTCCAATCTTGTTTTAGAACCTACAGCGTCAGTTATTGTACTTAAGTGCTGCTCATATTATCACGAAATAAACATACCATTTATTAGAAACGTAAGTCTCTCTGAACGACCCCACCCCCATCCCCGACACCAACCCGCTTCATCCATTTTAGTATGTATTCAAGGACTTTTTCGGGGTACAGGGGACTCAAAGATATCGTATGAGGTTCGCAGCAACTTCAAAGTCTGCATTATTCTGATTTATACGATATGACCTGTTGAAATTCATTTTCGCGCTTGATAAACCAAGATTTTCTTTTTTTGTCGAAGTGTTATTATTTAAAACCTCATAAGTTAAAAAAAAAATCCCATAATTATTCGTTAACACACATGGGTTATACACAGCACGAGTATTGGCCTGCTATTCTAAAGCAATGTCGAAACGTAAAGCATGAAATCGTGTGGTGTTAAGAATACAAGATTATGAATCCACAAGCGACCATCCTTTTAGAACTAGATTAATCAGTTAAAAACATTGGTTTTACACGAACCTAAGAACTAATATATTAAGTATATACCATGTGTTTCCGGAAAGGATAGACAAATCCGACCCGAGGGCACGTGCGTAAGCCGGTAACGAGGCTTGCCGAATTTGTGGGGAAAAAATGACGTAGAAAACGAACTTTTGTACAATAACATCAAAAAGCGCGTGGGACGTTGTTTACTGACGTCATAGAGGGCAGGAATTTTAAATAATTAAAAAAAGCGTTTTCAACGATGATTTATTTCCAATTGTTAATAAAAGTCTCGCTAACATATATATTTGATTGCGCTTTATTGAAATGGCATTATATAGTTTTCATAAACCATACAATAAAAGAAATAAGAAGTGGTGCGTTGTTGCGCGTGACTCATCTTACATGGAGTATGTAAGATGGGGTTTTCCAGCACTGGTCACATGACCGGAAACACACGTCCGGTATGCAAGAAATGATGCTGCCTTATGAATGTATTAGTGTTAGAAAAATGGCAAACACGATCGGGTTAAATGTGAAACTGTCGAATTGGACCTGTAGACACACACTAAGTGGAAGGGAACTTGAGGGAACTGATAATCGTTGTCTAAATTCCACAAGGTGTTGCTGGTGTAGTGATAAGGGATACGGTTTAATTTAGCGCTTCGAAAAATGGTTCGGATCCCATCGACTTTGATCTCTTTTCTATTTAACGTTTTTGCTTAAAAAGATGCTATAAAATCAAGAGCGTCAACCAAAGTACGCCCGTCCTAATTTTAGGACACCAAGTTTGGTAATAAATGGTTGTACGTTAAGCCAATTTAAGAGAGCGATCACTTTATCATTTTATTGCCAATATTATGACCATAACTCTGGAGTAACTAAGGCAGCTATCAAAACTAGCCAAGATACTTTGCCCATGCTCATTCTGACCAAATTTGGTGATGATTTGGAAAAGGCTACTTAGGAAATTGATCAGACAAGACTGATTTTAGGTAATTTATGTAATTTAAGGACGATAAATCTCGAATTCCTCAATCAATATAGCTGGCTATTGAACTTGTCCGAGAAATAATGACCACACTCATACTGACAAATTAAATGATGCGACAAAGGTTTCTTTAATTGTTGACAAGATCGTTTTTTGATGAAATTTCTATAATTGAAGACGTACACTTCAATGACAAACCGATATGGCTGTCTATAAAACTCGTCCGAAATATTATGCTCATACATATTCTGACCATATTTGTTAATTATTTGACAAAGGCTTCAAACGATATATATATATCGATTGGGATTTCAGGTATTCGTATATTTAAATGGCGATAACTATTCAGTGAATAAACTTTCATGGTTTGTTGTCGGATATATCATGCAAATACACATTTCGACCAAGTTTGGTGGTGATTGGACAAATGTTTATTCAGTGATTGAGCGGACAAGATCATTTTGACGTAATTATAGAATTAAAGTGCGATGCATCTCGAGTGACTATATGGATGGTTATCGTATCATATTTGTTTTTAAAACTGGCGTTTTCAATGATTTGCCATATTTCTGGTAAATAAATTCCCTTACGTTTTGAAAGTGTTAAGTGGTTTATTTTAATATACTTGTATTTCAGAGATAAAACTTTGTCACAAAGACATCACAAACAAATAGAAATTATTAAAGATTAATTATATAATGAACCTTATTATCTATTACTAATAGTATAAGAATACAATGTAATGTTTTTTCTAATTTATTTAATACAATAAAAGTATAAAAAAAATCCTTAAACAGGATTCGAACCCGAAACGTTCAAACCATAGGAATGTTAACATTATCTTGGTTTCTACATGTACTGTTAGTGGGTAGATTTACACTTCCTTAAACATCGTTTAAATATTGTAAAACCAAACAGATATTAAGCTCTGTTTCATGCAGGTTTATCACATCGTACTTGTAAACCTATGTTTCAGGATTTCTACGGTGGTATATTACTGCCGTAAGACAACCTGATAACGTTTAAAATGTTTCGTGTTAACCACGTTATGCTTGCGATAATAATCTAGCTATCTAGTTATTCTTCGCGAAACTATTTCAGTAAGATGAATATCATTAGACTCAAAACTGCTTGAAATTGCTCCAGAGCTGCCACCTGTTACCTTTTCATGCTGTTCAACACTCAGAGGTTTACAAGTGACTTATGCTTTGCGAATTCTACTTAATAAGAAACATACTATTTGGTTAAACAAATAAGGTTCGTGCTACCAGATACATGTAAATTAACTCAGATTCAGACACTAACAGGTTATCTGGTTATGGTATGCGGATTACACGTAGTAAGTAGCATAAATACTGGTTAACTATACGTGTTACCACTTATCCATAACTGCATTTCTGGCTTCTAGCACTGGCTGGTTATCTAGATTTCATTTGCTTGTTCCACTAAGTAAGTAACAAATTGATTTAAGAACTGGTTAACTAGATAAAGATTCGTGTTAAGTGGAAACCTATAAATAGATAGGTGGTAATACTTATTCTATAATAATAATATATAATAGTTTACCATTTTCTATGTAACTTACTTAGTGGAATTCACCAGCCATAACAAGATAACTTGTTAGTCTTGTACGGCATGAAAAGATAAAAGGTGGCAGTTCCGGGGCATTTTTAAGCCTGCTTTTAGTCTTATAATTTTAGTCTCATCGAACAGGTTTGCGAATATTAAGTTGATAGCTTGATAATTAACGCGACAGCTAAGTAGTTGACACGAAACAATTTACGAACGTTATCATGTCATATTACGGCAGTTATATGCCACCATATATTTACACGGCTAGACAGTAGGTCAACCGTTTTACAGAAAAGGATTTTCGGTAAATACAAAACCTCATGATTCAAATTTTAATCTATACTTAATAGAACGGCTTGGGGTCAGTGTAAAACAGATACGGGACAAAGGTATGTCGGCTTACAGTTGTGTTTTTAGTGTGTTAATCGGTTAACTTTCAAACCGATAGGATACAACTATACTTCTTGTTTGTAACACATGTGTTGACATGTACATGGCACGAGAAAATCATTGTATTTATAGGGGTAAAGCCAAAGGTGCTCGTCATATTGCCTGGATACAGTAATACGTGGAATAATTTTTTAAATGACATATATTCACTATTTTGAACAAAACAAATAATAATTAAAATAAAAAATAAATAAAAAAAATATGAAAAAAGTATGTATTACTGTATCCAGGCAATGTGACGATCACTTGTGGGGAAGCTATTCATGAAATGTCAACTATGGCCATAATTAAACACTGTTCAAAATATATAAATGTAATTTGGTATGTATGTTGCCAGAGACAATACGCAAATGTATAGCAAGGTTCATAATTCTAACTGTAATTATTGTGTTTTTGCGACAAAAACAGACTCGCGTTGATGCGGCACTCTTGTTATTGTTTTTAGTTCTTGACTGGTTAATATTGAGAGCAATATCAAAGAAGAAGAAAAATTATTCAAAAGAAATATACAACGCAATACATATTTGAAATAGGCCAATATTACCCCTGATCAGATAAATGTATTACAATGGCTTATATACTTTATCCTCAGCAAATCGCTAAAAACAAAAGTCATGAAACATGAGAAATATCTTCGACAACAATGCTTGGTCGATACGTCAGTTTCGATAAACACAGAACATATGTTCAATGAAAAACATGATGCAAATGTCCAAGTCAATAGTTCTGACTTTTTACATCAAGATGAGGACGCCAACACGAGCAACTTGAGTAAAAAAATAGTTGCATTAAAAAGAAATGAAATGAGCCTTGTAAAAGAACATTCGAAAAGCAAAGTACCTGTAATCTCAGGTATTGACTTTCTGGAAGATGGAAGATTGGTGGCTATTGATAATGCGAACAAAAAGTGTTTAGTGTTGGGAGAATATCTGCAAGTGCTTGGAAAACCATTTACATTTTTTACCACACCCCTTGATATTTGTGTTTATAAAGAAAACCAAGCTGTAGTTACAAGTGGAAACCAGCTTTATTTTCTAAGCGTGGATTATTTAAGCACTATCGGACTGATAAGGAAAGTATCCACATCATCGCAATACTTCTCTGTATCCAGATTCAACTGTTCAATGTTTGTTTGTTGCACATACGAAGATGACAAAGCTCCGGTCCGTGTCGTGGATTTTGAAGGAAAAGAGACCGATTTCAAAGATATCCTATTTCCATTCATCAATATTGGATTAGGTCAAAGTTTTAGTACGTATTCAAACCATTTAGGGATATTAACATTAACACATTTTGATTCCAACAAAGTGTACATGTTTAACACTCACACAGGTGGAATAATTACTGTAGAAGATAAAAGGATACTAAGTCCGGGACATGTATGCATGGGGCCTGATGATACAGTGCTTTTCTCTTGTGAAAGGAACAGTTCAATTTGCCGAATAACACTTGAAGGTCAGGTCTTGCAGACATTGGATGTCGAAAAGCTAAATCTGACTGCCTTATGTATATCACAGGACGAGACCAAACTTGTAGCGTCAGGCAGCAGTACAAGCGCACAGACAATCCAACTGTATAAACTTGCCGATACACTATAAACACATGGTACATTCTGTCAACATCCGCTGGTGTTCAAGGGCAATTGATAAATTGAAGACAAATCATAGAAGGCTTGGTCGAATTATGCAAACAAACTTTAACATTTTGAATCAATATGTTTTCAATAAAATTTAATACACATTTTTGTTTGAGGAACTGAAGAATCTTTCTTTTAAGAAAATTGCAAACATATATTTACAAAAGTAAACCTTACTGGGGTATGGTTTTCATACTGTGGAACAAAGGTTATTCTGGGAGTTCTTTGATTTAATGCAACTTAATAAACGAAAATATAAACGAAATTTAAAAAAACTCCACCACAAAAAATACTCGATTGACAAATTAACAATTTCGAAATATTGTTTTAGTTTCAATGAAATGAAAAAATATATTGTTGAATGTCCTAGAACATCTTAAATGTTAATAAATTTCATAAAAAAATGATAGGTGTTACTTTACAGTTAATGTTTTATTTAACGCAAAACCTAGTTATTTGAAAGTAAAGTATTTGATGACTCAAGTTAATATGATAATTTAACATTATCTACATACTTCCTCTTAGCATTGGCAAATGACTTAAATATGAAAGTATTACTCCAGTTTCAAATCACCAAGTGTTTAATGTATTAAAAAAGATACTTAGTCAAGTTTCAAAAGATTTGGTTTACGAAATGAATGCTCGTAAAAATCTGAAATGGTTAAATGCTAAATTTGGACAGCCACTTTTGACGTTCGTTCGTTTTTAAGAATATCCACCCTTTTCCAAATCAGATTAATATATAACTACAAAAAATGAACTTCACTTCGTAAACCAACACTTGCAAGCACCTTTTAGCCGCCGTACGTCCATTTATAAGGCTTATATTTACACTTATTTCGCCTTAAAAGCCGTGGTCGTATTTAAGTAAAAAGTTAACCGCAAGGCAAGAGTCCACTTATCATTTAGACACGGTGTATTGTGAATATTGGAAGTGGTAAAGTGTAAAGGCGTCGCGTTTTATGAGGCCTGTAAAGTGTACGGGGTACAATTCCTAGAGCAACGCGTTTGAGGCCTGTGTAGTGTACGGGAACCATTGTAAAAGTAGCATGTGCTTTGAGGCCTGTGTAGTGTACGGGGATCCATTTTAAAGGCAACGGTTGCTGTGAGGCCTGTATATTATACCGGGTACAATTGTTAGAGTAACGCGTAGTTTGAGGCCTGTGTAGTGTTAGCGGAATCATTGTAAAAGCAATGCATGGTTTGAGGCCTGGGTAGTGTACTGGGAACCATTGTAAAATCAACGTGTGTTTTGAGGCTGTGTTCCCTGTAGTATACGGGCAACCAGTATAAAGACAACGCATGTTGTGAGGCCTGAATAGTGTACGGGGTTACAGTGTAAAGGCAACGCGTGTTGTGAGGCCTGTGTAGTGTTCAGGGAACCAGTGTAAAGGTAACGCATGTTTTGAGCTCTGGGTAATGTACGGGGAACCAGTGTTAAGGCAACGCGTGATGTTAGGCCTGTACATTGAACGGGACACCAGTGTTAATGCAATACGTTTTGTGAGTCCGGTGTAGTGTACGGGAAAACAGTGGTGTGAGGCCTTTATAATGCAGTGTAAAGGCAACTAATTATGTAAGGCATGTGTAGTGAACGAAAAACCATTATAAAGGCAGCGTGTGTTGTGAGGCCTGTGTGTAGAGTACGGGGTACCAGTGTAAAGGCAGAGTGTCTTGTAATGCCTTCGCCGTACACAGGGAACCAGTGTAAACGCAACGTGTATTGTGAGGTTGGCGTAATGTTCGGGGAACCATTGTAAGGGCAGCGCGTGTTTTAAGTTATGAGGCCTCTGTGGTGTACGGGAAACCAGTGTAAAGGTTGCGAGTGTTGTTAGGTCTGTATATAGTATTGGATACCAGTTTAAGGGCAACGCGTGTTGTGAGGCCTGTGTGGTGTATGGGGAACCAGAGTAAAGGCAGCATGTATTGTGAAGCCTGTATATAATACTGGGTACCATTGTAAATGCGATGATGCGTGTTGTAAGCCAGTGTAGTGGACGGGTATTAGTGAAAAGGCAGCGCGTTATCAAAGCCCTGTATTGAGTACGTGGTATTAGTGTAATAACAAGGCGTGTTGTTAGGCCTGTGTAGTACACAGGAGATTATGGTAAAGGCTACGCGTGTTGAGAGGCCTCAAGTTCAGTAAGTATAACAAAAACAACATTTATATTCATGTTTCTCGTGAAAATGTTTCACGAATAGGTCAAACACTGAGCATTTTGCAATTCAGAGACTGTTATAAATATATATAAATTACACGTGTTAGTTTTATGAAACGATGTATCCAAATTTGGTGATTTACCGTCTACATTTTCAGCAAAATGAAAACTTTTATTATGTTTTGTTTGTTGTACAATTGAAGATGTTTTTAGAGCTACTGCAGTCTAATGTGAACTGTGAAATGTTGAAAGCATGATTTTCTTGACATGTATATTGGCGTAATTTGCAATTAAGGCATACTTTATTCATTATAGAAAAAATATTATTGGTAGTATACCAAGAGTGTCTGTCGGAGCCCCCCTAATGATAAATAAAGTCTTGAAGTGTTCCCTGTCCGTCACAGGAACTCTAAAAACATGTGCTGAACTCTCCTTCGTGTATAAATGTTAGAATCAACTACCTTAATTACTTTAAGTACTCTCTTGCACACATAATTTATAAAATAAAATAAAAAGCCATTTAGCTATAATATAAACATTATTGTACATAAAGGCATAACTAACTGAATAACGTATTAGTGATATAGAAAACCGATTAATAAGAAGATGGATAAACCTCGTTGCCAAAAAACCGTGTTGCAAGAACTTTAAAGATAAGTTTTACATTCATCGCCAAAATGACAAGAACAGTTTTCTTGAGCAGTTTTCTTGAAATAAGATCACTATATGATACCAACGACTAATAACTTATATGATATATAAGAAAAAAAGGCAAAAAAAGTAAAATGACAGTAATTCCCAGCTGAGAGCTCTTGAAGACAAGAGTGGCTTACATAAAACCTATCAACGTCCCGGTGGTGATAGAGGTTTCAAAGCTGACCTGAATATTGTCTATGAAGATTTCTGGAGCAATGTCAAATTGATGCAATACAAAAGCTAGAAATGCTTTCAATTCTGTTTATTGTTCACAAAGTGATGTATGACTCTCGGCACAAATGTACATCTGTAAAAAGGCAACCACAAAAACTCATGTTCAGGAGAATTAAACAAAAAGCATTCACAAAGAAACTTTGAGATATGAAAAAAATATGTGTTGTATGGTATTAAACCTTTTCAAGGACAATTGTGAACGAATCTCGACAAGGAAAACGATCTTTGTACGTAGACGGTAATATGGTTTACCTACTGAACCATAACTTTGAAACACTGTCTGGCGCATGAGAGAACTAGCGATCCCTTATGAACTTCTTAGGGCTAGAAATTACGCGAAAGTCGCGTTCTAATATTTAAAACTGAATGATACAAAACAAAGTAATGTGTGCAAGAAACTTTTCCGGTTCTTGAATGTTCTATTGCTTTGACAACTTAAACGTAATTACCAATAATTTGTCACGAACCATATTGGCCGAAAGCATATAAGATCGTGAAAATGGTATTTAGACATGATGCCTTCTGGGTGCTTTAATTCTCTATTGTTTCGACAGCTCAAACGTAATAATCGATAATGTGTCAGGAATGCACTGGACAAATAATTTTCTTAGATCTTATTTATGCTAGGTTAACTCTATGTTCCCGGTGGCCACGGCAGCCCCGTTTCAGGCCACCTTGGAGAAAACGGGATAAACGTGAGACAGCGCGGGGGAACGCGAATTTTTAACTGTCAAAAAATTTGCCACGGCAGCCACGGTGTGGATGAGAAACGTAGTAGGTCGTAGTAAAACGGGGTAAACGCAATGGCACGTGACAGTACGTAATACACAACTTATAAATCGTCCGTAGGGGGGCGGGAATCATATGTAATCCCCGGCATCTGAAGTTCCTTTCCAGTTTTGTCATGCTACGTTTACACTATGTTCCCGGTGGCCACGGCAGCCCCGTTTGCCCGAAACGTATTGCGCCGTGGGATTTTGGCCATTTTTGTCTCCATAAACAAGTTTTGTTAGGTTGTGCTAAGTTTCCTCACGTTTTATCAAGGTAACCGTGATAAGCCGTGGGGGCGAAAAAGTGGTTCGTCCAAGGCGAACTTAGGTCAGGGCGCGGTCTACCCGGGATGCATGTACGTTGCGTCTCGGTCCGATACGTTCTGATGGGATCCCTCACGTTGTTCACGTCTTCATCCAGGTCTGATGCGTTTTCCACGTTTTGTCAAGGCCTCCTATGCATCGAACGCAAACAACGCAGAGCTTTGGATTACGTTTGTATCCACGGTATAAAGAAAATCCCACAAGCAACAGCAATCACTGTTTCAGAATACTTCGAAAAATACTTGTTTGTTTGCTGCGGTTATTAAGTCTTTGCGTCAGCCAGAAGGCCAGCAGGAGTTGCACACAGTGCACAAGGCAGGACGAAGGCCAAGAAGGCGGAGAAGGCCAAGATCCCAGTGGGTTAGCGCATGGTTAACGGAAGATAGAAGACAGCAACAAGGCCACTACGCAACCATTCTCACCACGGAGCTCCGCAATGAAGATATTAACATTTTTCACAATTATCTAAGGATGCCCCCCAGGACTCTTTGACGAGATCCTTGTGAAGATAACACCAGTTATCGAGAGACAAGACACGAAGTTTCGCTCTGCCCTACCACCTGGACTGAAACTGTCAGTGACTTTGAAACACCTGGCCACGGGGGACAATTACTCGTCACTCTCCTATGCGTTCCGGTGCAGTAAGGCATCTATCTGCCATATGGAGCCAGAAGTATGAAAAGCCATCTCCGAAGCCTACAAAGATGAGGCGTTCGCCGTTCCTGTGACACCCGATGAGTGGAGATCTCTTTCCCGGGAATTTGAAGACAAGTGGAGTTTGCCTCATGCAGTGGGTGCTCTGGACGGGAAGCATATAGCCATTAGTAAGCCATCCAACACAGGCTCCTTGTACTACAACTATAAGGGATTTTTCAGTATCCCTCTGCTCGCCTTGGTGGATGCCCAGTATCGTTTCATATGGATTGAAGTCGGTGGAGTGGGACATATGTCTGATGCCCAAATATATAATGACTCCGAGCTCAGTGAACTTGAAGAATCCAGAATAGGGTTGCTACCACCATGTCCTCTGCCTAACGATGATCAGAATCAGGATATCCCGTACTTTATACTAGGAGATGATGCATTTGCCTTAAGAACCTACCTAATGAAGCCGTATGGGAGAAGAGTGATGCCAAGAGAAGAACTCATCTTCAATTACCGGATATCCCGTGGAAGACGTGTGGTGGAAAACGCGTTCGGGATCCTGGCCAAGAGATTTCGATGTTTCCTTGGAACTTTGGAACAGGGACCAGACACAGGTAAGCATCACTTTGTTACTATAACAACGTTTTCATGATACTTATTGAAAGGAATTTTAAGCCGCTTACAACATTATTTTCAGTTATGTCACGACAGTTACGTTATGCATGATATTCCTTGGTTTCACAAGTACTATGCAGGGGCTCTATTCTATTATGCATAAAAAACACCCCATGTGCCTCGGGGGGCTTCTTAAAACATCTGAACTCCATGATTTGTCTGTCACTGTTTAGTCTTTCTATGAACATTTTTTTCATCAGTTCATCAAACGGAGCACAGTTGCTTTAACTATATGATATATAAATTTTAATCAAATTACAGTGCGAGAAATAATTGAAGGGTCTGTCATGCTTCATAATCTACTGAGGTGAAGGTTTCCAGTCATCCCAGTGAACGAGGTGGGCCATGAGGATGAGGAACACAATCTGGTTCCTGGAAACTGGAGAGATGAGGTTCAATGGCAGAACGTAGACGTACCGCCACAAGGAAGAAACAGAGACACGCTGGACGCGAAGCAACAACGGGAGTACATTAAAGGATGCTGGAGCAGTAGAGTGGCAGGACAGACTGATCCAACCCCAGAGAAAGACGAAAACATTTAATGACTTATACGACCAACTAATTCGCCAACGACTCCACAACCGCGCAGTCTAATCAGTGTCTTTAGTGTTCGCTTCTAGTAAAGTGTCTATCTTGTAGAATTGTGTAACTAATTCCAAAAGTTCAAGTAATCTCGGTACTGGGCCGGGTAATTGCTAGATTGGGCATCACCAAAGAAACTATTTGTCTTTACGTACAAATTCAGCGACCACTTTAATCATACGTAGTAAGTTCAGAAGAAGTTTGCGAAGACATTTTTTAAGATCTTGTTTTATTGACAAAATGATATTAAAGGACGTTTAAACAAATTAAACAATTATAATGTCTTGACTTATTTCTATACTTACTTAATCCTGAACATTGTAACCAATAAAAAAGGTATTGAACGTCCAATCACAAATATTATTTCGTCTTCCTGAGCATTCTCTCGTAAATGAAAAGAAATCTTCTAACAGGAATCAGTTCTTAATATAGAAATAATTTTCTTCGGCTTATCATAAAAACAATATAACGAAAATACAACAAAAACACACATATATAAATTTACATTTGTGTTGTTACACAATAATAAAAACAAGTACTGTAAGTAACACTTCACTTGTCCCGTCTAGTCCAATTGCTTCTCATAGGCCAATGTGCTAGAGCTATTTATCCTTCTCTTTTTGCTTGGACTTGTCATGTTGCTGGTGATCTGACCCGCCAAGAACGAGATAAGCGTCGGAGTTGAGCATCTGGCTGTATGAGATGTCTTGCCCTTCGACAGCTGATGTTGATAGCGACTGTGTACACGACGACCGCTGTGACTGATTTCCAGTGATGGGCGGTGAACAGGCGATGTTCATCTCAGGAAACTGCTGCTGTACCCATGGTCGATCCATTGAGTGCCAAATATCGGGTGAGTTAGTCACCTCAGACGGCCACTGGGAAGTAGGTGGCTGCCACTGTCGGACCGAAGGCTCCCTTGGGCGACCGGCTGGACGCTGGTCTTGAGGCTCTCCGCATGCAGTCAGGTGTCGCTGTGATTTTACCGGCCAGAGCTGCTGTCTTTCTGCTTCGTTATGGCACTCGTGCAACACCCACTAATTTTGGCTTCTGCTTTTCTTCGGATAGCTGGCGTGAGACTTCGAAGACTTCCGTTGACGTAGCAGCCAAACGCATTTGCTGGGTGTGCCTGATTCTGTCGCTGGGTCAGGAATGTCTCCAATAGGCCCACAAGGGCATCTGGGTTAGCGCCGGCTGTAGACAACGTGTGCGTAGAAACTGGACTGTCAGTAGATGGAGCGTTTTCTGGAGCCTCAGGACCAGGTGGAGTTTCTTCTATAGGATCAGGAGATGGTGTAGCAGAGGAGGCTGTAGCAGAAGAAGGATGAAATCGGGCATGGAAGCTCGCAACAGTCCTTCTGGGCATTTGAGTAATGTGCTCCGACAGTAACTGGAAGTGCTGCCAAATCCACCTGATGAAATAGAGTTTAAAATGTATTACTCATAAGAAAATATCCGTATAAATTATAATCATTGTTATCATTGTTACGAGATAATTAACTATAAACTATTTTCTAGGTAAGGATGTTATTACAAATAATAATACAAGATTTTAAAACAGTCATGGCGTAGAAGTAAAGGGAGACTTACTTTTCGGTGGCAGTGAAGCCATCTGCAGCTTGCCCAGACTTAGTGGCCACTTTCTTTAGCTTACCAAGCTTGGTTCGCATGCTGTCGTACCACGTCTTGAGCTCGTTAGGGGTGCGCTTCATCAGCATGGCCTGTCATCCAGAGCCTGTCTTTCGCCGCCGCATCTTTGTAACCAGAAAGCCTCTTGGAATACAACGTTGGGTTCTGTTGGAGGTAGTCAATAATGAGCTCCTGTTCTTCCTCCGAAAAGTTAGTAACGATCCTAGGAGCTGCCTTCTTCTTATCACAGGAGTCAGCTCCTCTTGATCTGGCGGTGGTAGGTAGGGAAGAGGATTTTCAGACTGCTCCTCAACTGTTGTTACCTTTGCAGGACGGGGGCCCTTCATTCGTCGCTTCTTTGGTGGCATTTCAGAGCTTGGTTAATATAAACAGTTATTCGATGTTTCCTCGTCGAGTGCTCAAACTAAAATGAAGCTCTCCTGCCTGGTGAGGCCTTTTTATCCACATGTAAATATGGCTAACAGATACCTCTTAGTAAACAGTGGACTAACGGTTATCTCTCGTGGAAAATTGAACTAAAAATATCCCAGTCTAAAATGGGACAATCATGTATCTCTCAGTGTAAATTGTGCCAACAAATGAGGTCAAACGTGGGATAGGTCGGCGGGATTTTGTTATTTTCACAGCCAAATCAATGCACAAACGAAATACCCTTCTAGTCAATTGAATAAAGTCTGATTGATTGTCACAATTCCTCTTTTATTGGTTCTAGCGGCGAACCGAGTCAATCAAATCTGAAAAGGTTCTCGTATATTAATCATGACCTGTAGAAAAGACTTGTATGGCAAAATGATTCCTATAAAACGATTTGGAAGGTATGTAATGGGATCATTTCCGTTATTGTATGGAAGTTTCACATCAAAATGAATAAGACCGAATGTTAGTCTCAAGTTTTAGGGATGCTAATGTTGATAAGCAGTAAAACTTTCAAACAAAATAGTTCACTTTAATTTTATCTTCGTTAACATTGACTTAGATCATTGAACATGGTGTGAGGTGAAACTATATTTGTTTATATGCTTAAGATGAACGACGAGGTCTGATATGAACGCGTTTGGTGTATCAATATTATAAGTTACATGATTAGAAGATGACCCGATATTGGATATACAGGGCAAAGAAAACAATATCGTATAAGAGTAAAGCGTTCCGTCAATTCATGTTGGAGACTGAATATAGCCTCGTTTCATTTCTTATATACATATATGTATTACAAAAAAGGTTCTTCTTTTAAATGGCAATACATATAGTGGTGTTTCATTGATATAAAAAATATATATTTCAAATATAAAATAAAGTATGTTGTACAGTAAACATTTTTTGAATGTACTTAAGTTCATTGTGCATTTTGTCTGTTATGATGAACAAAAAAGGACAATGCGTTTTTATCCACGCACTTATATTTTCTTACAATGAATTAACATCATTTATGCTTGTTAAATTCCCTAAGAAACTGTTCCTGGTGTCCTGAAGGCGAGCACTGTCAGAATATTCATTTCACGTTGTCAATGTTAAAGTGAAGAGAAATAAAAAAACAAGAAAATACAAATTCCCAAGGCAATTTCGCCTTGGCTGTTTAATCTGACAATCAAATTTGTAATATCGCTAACAGACCTATGTAGATTGTTTCTTCCAACGTACAAACTGGTTTGATAAAACCGTTGTATGATAATAATCAATTTATCTTTTAAAAAAAAAACTCATTTTATACCAAAAAGAGGTATTTTTGATTACAAAGAGGGCATGTTTAAAAAATATAGAAAAATGCTACAAAGCCATCGGAATATAAATAAAAAGGATCTTGGTCAGGTTTAATTTTGACACGAATAACTAAACAACTCATTTTACTCTGCAAGGTATTTGTATCGGAACTACCATTGCAAAGTTATGTCATTGGCTGCCAAAATATCTGGATTTATTCATTCAAGTTTCTCTTCAAATCCCAAAACACGTAAACACGTAAAACAATTATTAGCCGTATATTCCTTTATGAACAAAAACGTATTCAAATCCGTATCGACAGCCCTGAATTAAGATATAATTAGTATCCTCAAAGAAACATTTTTGTCAAGATAAAAAAGAGTATAATTGCTCAAGGCAGATACAATGTCAGATAATAAAACAACCGTAAAGCTACAATTAAAACATTCTTATAGATAGAGGCAGAACTAACTGATTGCATTACACATTAGTTGTATATATAGAAAAAAAAGTTATATAATTACATCCAATTATTTTATTGCCTAAGTTCCGTATGGCAAACACTTAACGCATAACACATAAATGCGTTTAACATACACTTAACGCATAACACATAAATGCGTTTAACATACATTGTCAACATGACAATGACCGTTTCTTTTAAATAAATATCCGTTGCTACCAACGACAGGAAAGTTGTAAGCAACAAATTCAAAGTACTGATAAGTACGGGAGAGAAATGACAACAACTCCAGGCTGCAAACTCTTGAAGAAAAATGGGCTGAAATAACACTCATCAACGTTCCAGTGTTGACGAATCTGTCACTACTGCTCTACATGATACGTATAGATGTCTGGAGCTATGTCAATTGGAAGCACTGCAAAGTTTTTAACACATGTTGTTCTTATTATATCAGAGTGCTTTGTATGGTTCTTTGCAACACAGAGTGTTATTAATTATGTAATAAAAACTCACAAATTTTTTTTAAGAAGCGATAAAGGAAGAGTATTCACAAAATATCGTTGATGCATGATTTACATGGATGTTGTAAGAGATAAAAAAAGATCTTGTCTTTTTTGTACAAAGTCAAGAGAATTATAACAGACATATTACGTAGGTAATGTTATAACATTTACTCTGTTGGAACTTTAAAATTACTTCGGATGCGTGAGAAACATAACGATCCCTTGTTGGTTCTACTTTGCCACCACAGTCTATACTGTTGGATGTAATGAATCTCTTAGGACTAGACATCTGACTTGTCGCGTTCTAATGTTAATGATACAGACATGCGCAATGTGTGATCGAAGTCTTCCGGGAGTTTGAATGCTCCACTGTCTTGACATTTTTAGCGTTATTATCGATAACTCGTCACGAACTGCAATTACAAAAGGCATGTTCAAAATTGCCTTTCCAAGTGCAACTCTCTGGCGTCCAATTGCTGATCGAAATGTAATACCCATCTTCATCTGCATAGAAAACCCCGTTTTCACTGGTAAATGACAAAGGCGAAATGGACATGACCAATAAAAGATGTATAAACATTTAATTGAAATGAAACACACATGTCATACCAAAATATACATTTACGAAATAATCAATCAATGGGTAATTTGACATCCTTAGTCTCACTAAGGGTAATGGTTTTTGATGTAAAGCTTCAGGAACAAACCCAGTGACCTTATATAATTAACCATGTTAGCGATGTTTAGGGCACAAGGATTAAGGCCAAACAAACAAGAAACACAACGCTAAAAGACACTAAGGCAAATCTATTGTCAAAGTAACAACTATACCTTCGATTTATAGAAACCCTGTATATAATCGTGATTTAAATTGATAGTGTAGAGTTTAATTGTCTTCAGTGTTAATGTTTCTTCGCGTATATTCAATTATAAGGCGACGATGCATGGTAAAGATATTTTGATATGTGTATAGACGGACTTGAAATGGAATGTGACAGGGAGGATGTTTCTTCTTTGACAGAACCAGCAAAAGTAGCTTAAGGCAAGTGCATACCATTGGTATCAATAATGTATATACGCGGACTGTTAACCTCACTTGGAAGACAAATACAGAGGACATTTGAGGACAGAATGGTAATATATAGAGCTTTGGTATATGGCCTAACAATGTGTTTCCCTTGTTAAAGCTGCACTCTCACAGACTTACCGTTTTTACAACTTTTTTTTTTTTTGTCTTGGAAAGAGGAAATTTTTGCGTGTATATCTGCAAACTAATGATAATTGATTACTGACAAAAGATCAGAGCGCAGATTTGCATATTTCCGTTAAAAAAATAATGTTTTATGGCTTAAACCGTTACTAACGGGTTAAGAAAAATGCATAAAACATGATTTTTTGAACTTAAATATAAAATTCTGTGATCTAATTTTTTGTCAGCAGTCTTATATCACTGGTTTCCATGGATTTTTGCAAAAATTGGCTCGTTCCAAGACAAAAAAATAAAAAAGTTGTCAAAACGTTCAATCTGTGAGAGTTTAGCTTTAAACAGAGATAAAAAGTGTTTACAATGTCTTCGATCAGTTCCTTCTGGAACGAATCAGGACGCTGTTAGATGAATTTAAAGATAGAATACTTCATTACAAATGAATTTATTTCCCACATTTTGTTATTTAAAAAATGTTTTTAACTAAAAAAATAATCGTAAGATTTTAGGTCAAAGGCTCAACGAAGAAAATGACAATAATTCCTGAATTATCTTAAAAACCATCGCGTAGGCTTTTGAAACAAACAATTCAATTATAAATGCAACGGCTCCGCAAATAAAGCTGAAGTTTTTGACGATATATTTCGCAGAACAGAAATAGTTGACACGAAACATAATCTCTATTGTGTTCTAGTTTGAACAATATTCTTTTTACTGTGTTTATTAAAACGATAGCGATTGACAAATTACTTAAGATATGAAAAACGTGATTGCCGAGAGAAAGTTGGACAGCTTTTTTGGTAGGAAAGTATAGGTTTTCGTAGTAGATAAGATAATTGCAAATGGTTCATCAGTTTTGCATGCACGGTAATTTTGTTTTCAATTTTATACTAAGGAAAGCATGTATGTTGCAAAATGTACCATTTAATCAATTACTAAGCAAAGATTGAATAACTATGGCGTCTTATATTCTGTCCCTGATAGGTCATCGAGAGTCTAAAAACATCTAACGTGGACATATGGATTTGTAATCTTCATGATTTTGAAGGAAATGGCGGATAAAAACCGTTCAATTCTGTCAGGAAATGAGAAAAATACCCTGAGTGATAGTTAATAAACGAAACATTTTGAAGGATGCATTAAATTGTTCAACAAACCAAAAACATCACATACAAACTCGCAATTCACTTATGACGTTTATTTAGCTTACTATTGATAATATATCGTATACATTAAATTAACATTTAGCATGAACATATGATTTTGTTTACAGAGATAGAGTACTTAGTAAATATGAATATGGCGATTGTTTGTAAACACTCGTGATCTTGAACCATGACCTGTGTACTATATAGTATGTGACTTGTAATTAAATAATTGTTGCATCGTCATATAATGTTTGGTGACTGATCCATGTTTATGCACTTTATATAAATATTTTATGTTTTGAATTGATAGTGACGTATTCAAATGCAATTACTTTGACCATTAACGTATTGGATAAAATAAAAAAGTTTTAAAAACTATATTTCGAGCACATTTCAACGTACCTAGTAAGAAAAACCAGTTGTCCTCCTTTTTTAGAAAAAGGTACTTGTTAATTTTAAGGAAATTGATCGTTTTCTAATAAAGAAAGTAACAGGCTAAATATACTACCACGTTAGTGCCGTATTCAAATAAATAATCATAATCAACCAAATAAGAAATAAACGTATGCTTTAATCTTGCCAACTAATCGTTTACAAAATGCGAAGCCTTATGATTATGTTCTGACCAATCCAAATAAACGAATGTTATATTACACATGTATAATACAGAAATTTACGTGATGGCAATATTTAATCGTAAAGTATGTGATGATGTGAAGTAGATAAATATAAAGATATCATTTGAGTTACCGTACTGATATCGTCATACTTGGGAGGTTTATGAATGCACATACCCCATGGCTTTATCATGAAATACGATATCAGTAAACGAGTATTTAGTTCAACAGCTTTACATTTAATCGTTATTATTTTTAGATCGTAATGTTAAACTAGTTTAACACAATGGAGACAAAGAAGTTTCGAAACGGAATTTTATGACAAACAAAACAACCGTAAGTAGCATTACTGTTTAACTCCTTTCACTCATATCGTGACGTATGCATGGAGTTAAAAGCTCATTGAAATTTGACGGAATGAAATATCACACGTATAAAATTTACTATATACACACATATAATGAATTGTCCTTCATGTTTGTGTAGGAGGTAAATGTGCTAATAAGTCGAAAGATACTGAAGGTTTGGTGCGAAGATATTTGCTATTCAATACACACAAATGGGTACATACGATTTATCATATGCATGTTTAAGTAAAACAGACAAGTCTAGCGGTTAAAACATTAGATGTTTAAATTGATAATGATCAAAGAGTGTTACTTTATTGCGTCAGCAATCATTTTTATTTTTCATAGGACCAGTCGTAAACTCGGGCCCTGGACTTGTGCGTTACATCCAAATCAAGACTTATCCATAAATACAAAGTGCCAGATTGAATACTTGTTTGGGTTGATGCACGTCTGTTTAAAGTTGCAGATCTATATTACAGCAAATATGGCAGCATATGGGGATGAAACACTTGATTCGACAGTACCAGTTGATGCTGTCGGCGGACGAATTCTACAGCATTGCAAACCATGTTATAAGGACAAGAAGACAACGCCTGCGAGCGTCTACTGTAAAAACTGCAAAGAGTTCCAATGTTTGGAATGTTCGTCTCATCATAAGCGTTACGACTTCATGTCTGACCATAGCATTGTTGACCGTCAACAAGCAGAAACTGAAGAACACGTTAACATGTTTGGGTACGACAATTGTTTAGTGCATGGTATTTCTGTTGAAATTTACTGCAAAGACCATGACCTTTTGATCTGCGCCAAATGTGCTTTTTCAAACCATAAAAAGTGTGAAAATGCAAAACACATTGATGAATTTCCGGTGGAAAAGACGATTGAAGAATTTAAACATAGATTGACAGCGTGCTGTGACAAGGCTGAAGAATTCATTAGTAACGTCAATGAAATCGGCATCAAAGAAAAGGATGAAGCTAAAGCAAAGGCTGATAAAATGAAATCGGACTTTTGTGATAAGATGGATAAAAGTTTAGCAGAATTTCTAATTGAAATTGATTCTGCGGCAAAAAGCGCCAAATCGTCTATGCTACCCCAAGTGTCTGGAGTTTCGAATATACACGATGAGTTAAATATGTGGGTAAATAGTTTGAATAATGCATCCAAACAAGGTTTATCGGATAAATGTTACATTCTCAGTAAATCGCTTGAAACCAAACTGAAAGAAAACGAAGAATTTCTGAAACATCAGTACTCAGACAATATGTCTATACATACCGAACATACATTTGTGTTCAAGTGGAATGGAATTCAACAGAATACTGATGTAGCAGTCCAGGCAAATGGTTCTGACTTTCTACATCTAGAGGATGACAACCCGAAAGCAATGGACACAAAAACAGTTTCAATGAATAGAAAAACTACCTATTCTTCAAGCAATGCTTATTTCAGTGGCATAGATTTCCTCAAAGATGGAAGGCTGGTGGCTGTTGATAATCGAAACAAAAAATGTTTAATATTATGTGAAAATCTACAGGTTCTTGGAAAACCATTTACATTTTTTACACAACCACTTGACGTATGTGCTTATAATGATCACCAAATTGCAGTAACAACTGGTGCTCAAGTTTACTTTTTAAAAGTCGACCGACTTAACAATATCATGCTTACACGGAAAGTTTCGACTTCAGCTGCATATTTTGCTATTTCTAGATTCAACTGCTCAATGTTTCTCTGTAGCATATTTGAAAATACCAAAGTTCCAGTGCGTGTTGTGGACTTCGAAGGGAAAGAGACAGATTTTATTGACACACTTTGCCCTATTGCTGAATTTCAAATAGGAGATAGTTTTACTACGTACGCAGAGCTTCTAGGAATAATTATATTGACAGATTTTAAATCAAACAAAGTATATATGTTTAACACACATACAGGCGAAAAAATTATTGTAGACGATAAAAGGATACAAGGCCCACGACAAGTCTGCATGGCGCCTGATGATACAGTATTCGTTTGTTGTGACATTAACAGTTCTATTTGCCGATTTACCCTTGATGGTCAGGTTTTACAGGCATTTACTGTACCAAGAAATAGTTTCAGTGCGATACGTATATCACAGGACGGGACAAAACTAGTAATATCAAGAGGAAGTGAGCCCGAACCATCCATCCAACTGTATGAACTTACTTATACACTTAACAAATAGGAATTGTGAGCATAGTATCAATATACTGTGTTGTTTTAAATAGTATGTTATAAAACAAATGTTAAAAAACGAGCTTCAATGTAGTGAATCAATTCGTGTTCAATAAACATATAATTACACCTTAAATTTGTTGTTTAATGCATTTTCATATATAACATATATCAGAAATATTTTTTGTTTCAATGTTTATAACAAATTATGACCACTCATCTGGTGGCACGCTAAAATTGAATACGCATCAAAAAATACCCACTTACAGAGAATTAAATAAAGAATAACGTCAAGAGTTCGAAAAAAGATTTTCGTGTCTATGCCAAATACTTAGAATGTAACAACAATGAATTACACCTATTGCTGTTACGTTGTTTTGACGCTTTCACTCTTTGCAGTGTTTTCAATCCGAGATACCGTCATTTGTATAAGCACTACAAAGGAGACAACCATATTGATAACTAATAATAAAATAATGAAAACTACAGGGAAAAGCCCAGTGGTCGACAATTGAAAAATAATCCCTGTTTAGGGGCACAAGGCAAGGGCCATAACGACAATGGACTATCGCGTACAAACATATTAACATGATATACCCAAATTCAAACATCACAAACAAACCGTACCCTCATCAAATTGCCTAAAAGTTAAATGATGGGACTACCAAAACATTCTAAAAATACATTTCACAAATAAACATTATCTTGATATATTACCTCTTTGATTTACCGTTGTATTTTCCTTTAGTTAACGTTTGGATTACGGTATATTTTCACTACAACCATGCGACATAATCTTGCCAAACTAATACGGAAATAATGACATGCCTGTTCAAATCTATCTAATCAAAGACAGATGCGGTTTTAAAATGTATTGACGTTTATAAACATATTTATCGTAACATTTCTGCTAGACACACCATAGCGGTTGTTCTTTCTATATGTTCGATTCAATATATATAGGATATATGTTAGTGTTCGAATACATTTATAAAAACCGATGGCGATTGATTAATCATTTTAGATATGGCAAACGTGATTGCCGATGGAATGTTGGACCACGTTTTCGGTAGGAAAGTATGGAATTTCGTATTAGATAAACAGTTGGAAATGGTTTATCGTTTAAAGTACACGGGAATTTCGTTTACAAAACATCGGAAAACATGCAAGTTGCAATATATAACATTTTATCAATTTCCAGGCAACGATGAATAATTATGGCGTCTTATAATCTGTACCGGCACCAGTGTAATTGAATAAGCCGTTGAAATGAACCTGCCGAGGTAGGTCATCAAGAGTCGAAAAGTCGTATACATATTGATTGGTAATCTTCATGATTTTGAAGGAAAAGGTAACATAGTGTAGACCGTTTAAAACATGCCTAAAAATACCCTGAGCAATGGTCAAAACCCGTAATGTTTACAAGGATGTAGATATTTTTAACATACTAAAAAGAGCACATACTCACTGATTGATAGGAAAAGAATGTTATCCTGTCACTTGCATACAACTCGGTCCAATAACAAGCTGTCGTGTAAATTTAAGTTTATTAGGATAGTAGACAACGTGGTGTTTATATACAGTCAGGTGGTCCTGTGACCGCGAAAGCGAACTTCTTTTCTATATTCTGCAATGTCAGAGGAAAAGCACAAATACTGTTTCAGTATCTTATCAATAGACCACCTACAGCCGACCTCAAAAATCACTCGCCCATGAAGTCCCATCATTATGCATTATAATGACACTGACAAAACAATCGAAGTGAAAAATCTACATGTGATGCGAAAATCTTACCCCACCCGCAATTGTTGCAAACTGAAACAGCATTCAACGATACTTGTCGATAGTTCATTCCATTTCTGTGGTGAATGACAAAATCTCACTTACAACAGACATGAATGATCTTTTTGCCGGTGCAGTTCCGAACATCCAACACTATCAATATGATTTAAATCCATTTAACATGTGGCGATTGTTTGTAAACACTCGTGATCTTGAATCATGACCTGTTACTGTACTCTGTGACTTGCGGAATAATTGTTACATCAACAGATAATGTTTGGAGACTGATCCATGCTTATGCACATTTAAAAGCTTTTTTATATTTGATATTGACGTATTAAAATGCAATGACTTTGAATATACACGTATTGGAAACAGTTGAATAGTTTTGAGAACTATTTTGGGAGCGATTTTAACATGGATACCGAGTGTGATGACGTCAACAGGGAAAAACAGTTGCCCCCCCCCCTTACTTTTAAAGATACTTAATAATTTTAAACAAAGTAACAGGATAAATAGAATACTAGGTTAGTCTCACCCGATAAATCCCTCCGCCTTGCCAGATGAACTTCCTCCATCCACGGCACTAACCTAGTATTCTCTATATATTGACTCACCTTTCACTTATGTCATATTTTTAGTTTACTGTAAAAACATTCATCGTCTATATTAAATCAACATATAACATAACAAATTTGAATGATTTTATTCCAAAAAGAGAGATTATTTCCTTTATAGTTACAAAACTGTTGAATAAATGAAGGTCATAAAGTGTGACTAAGTGTGGTTAACAACTATTTGTCAGCAGTGTACACTTCGGACACAAACAGTATCACCTACGGCCTATAAGAGGTAAATGAAGGGGGAAATGACATAGTTTCAAGCTCCGTTGTATTGAAGTTTAGTGTTGCTGACAATCATCTAATAAAAGTCCCAGTAATTAGGGAGTTGCCATTGCTGACTTCAATGTAATGTGCTTGAATATACGAACAACAACGTTGACCATTATCAACAATATTTTGAGAACACTATCAACAGTTACAACACCGTTATAATTTTATTATTGTATGACACGAAATGTCAACGTGTACTGTGTAAATGTCTGTATTTGCAAATCAAAAATCTCAAAAACGTTTTGAATAATGAAGAACCTATGTTCCTTAAAATTTGGACGATGATTGCTGACGCCCAGTGGCCCAACCAGCTTTTAATATTCAACAGCACCCAACTGCATTCCTGATCGCACACTCTAAGACCCTAAACTGATATAATCTTAGGCGCATTGAATAATCAAATAAGATAAAATAAAAGTTATGGACCGGATAAAACAATATCGCTTGTTTATAACAATGGCGTCCTTTGATTACACCCTTTTAAATGAGTTATGCATTTCCAATAGATTGCCGTAGAATTGTCGAATATTGCATCGATTCCCAATAATAATTTGTTTCCTGTAATGTTTCTTCCAAACATTTTAATAGAAAATAAAACAAACAAACATGTAAACGGTTAATCAGTAGACTTTGTTCATAACGTAAAATGAACATTGGAGTCTAGTCAGATTTGATTAACTAAAAGTAAGTTCATGTCTTTGTATTTATCTTTGCTTAAATCTCCTTCTAACGGTGGTGGATGTAGTTATATTAAACTGTTCGTGTAAGTCAAATGTTTTGACACAAGTATCTCGAAAATCGCTTTATTTGAGTGCTAAGATATTTAGTTGCAAATTACTTTTTGCTTCTTGTATTAAATGTGGGTGAATATAATAAACAATGTTCCAGTAAACCTTTGGATAAAAGACGTAATAAAAAAGATACAATAATGTTAAAAGAAGATATGGCGAAACCCCACAATAAGAAGATGGTTGATGCCGTCGGTGGACGCATTCAGCAGCATGGCGAACCATGTTGTAAGGAAAGGAAGACATTGCCTGCCATTGTCTACTGTAAGGTCTACAGAATGGTCCAGTGTTCAGAATGTTCTTCTCAACATAAACATTTTGGCTTAATGTCAGACCATGAAATGGTTGGCTGAAATCAAGCAGAAACTGAAGATCATGTTGTCAACATGGATGAATATGATGAATGATCATTGCATGATACTTCTGTTAAAATCTATTCCGAAGACCATGATGAGTTGATTTTTTAAAAGTTCATTTGTTGATCAAATAAGATGTGAAACGAAAAAAATGATTTTCGAGTCGACAAGCAGATTGAAGAATTCAAAGAAAAAGTAACCGTATAATGTGACAAAGCTAAAGATATAGTAGATAGCGATAATAAAATAAGGTTAAAAAAGAGGTATAAGCAAATGTTGAGAAATGCTGAGAAGAATAAATCGGAGTTTTATGGAAAGATAGACAATACTGTACCCGATAATCAAAGAGGGTTTTTTTTTCAGCAGAAATTTCAAATATTCACGATTGAAATACTTCTTTGAAACAATGTTTAACTGATAAAGGCTTTATTCTTACTTAATCGCTATACACTAAAATAATGAAACATAAAGAATATATAAGAAAACAACGCATCGATGATTGATCTTCTATAGCGATAAACACGGGACATATGTACAGCGAAAACAATTATGTTACCAGCTACTTTAATAGCTACGTTTGACACCAGGATGAGTATGACATACCAACCACATTGAACAGAAAAATAGTTCAAAGCAAGGAAAGGCTAAAAAACATATTGAGATAAAAAAGGAACCTTATTTCAGTTGCATTGACTTTCTTGAAGATGGAAGGTTGATTGATTTTGATAATTATAACAGTCGTGTTTGGTATAAGATGCATATGCACATGTTCTTGGAAAACCAGTTTCATGTTTCGATGCCATTCCACTTACCTTTGTGTTTATAAAGGTAACCATACTGCATTAACGTGTATCGGTTTTATATATTTTCTTAAGGTGAATCAAATTAACGATAACAGTCGGAAATTTTCAACGTCAGCTATTAAATTATCCATATAATAAGATTTAATACACATACAGCATCAAAGCACCCGTGTTGTGAATATTGAAGGAAACAGATCGAGTTTACTGATATCCTTTTTCCTTAATATAAACATTACATTTTTTATAAAATTAAATGTTTTAGCACGTACGTTGAACATTTAGGAATTGTTATATTAACAACTGTTAAGTTTACATATTTAACATACATACAGGGTAAATCATAACTGTAGAAGACTTTTAGAATGATACAATGTCTGAGACAAGCCTTTCAAATTTCCGTTTAAGACAAAAATGCAATTAATTCCCAAATGGAGTCACCATCAACGCTGTGTATATTAAAGAACGGAACAACATCAATGGTGTCAAACAGTAGAAGAGGAGAAGTTGTATGACCTCACCTACACCTGGCGGAAGGTGTAATTATTCAATGTAAGGTTCATTCAATGACCATCAAAACTAACTAAGGCCAAGAAATTAATTCAAACATAACACTGAAAAGTTGTTGCAATTCCAAAACCCTTGTCACTTGGTGTTTAAAATATTACTTTCCAGAAACTAGCAAACACACATAGGAAAAACAGGTTGGTGACGAAATGCTAGGAGACGATCATGTACGCAATGATATCAGTTTTCTAACAGAAATACACTTAGAAAAATTGAATGAATAGATATAACTCTGTCAACATCTGTAGAAAATAACTTTTATTTCCATTTTTTAAAACACATGGATGGAGCTCATTATCAATAGTTTTAAAAATACATGTAGAATACGATATGTAAAAATCAACAATAACATATTGTATACTTAAAAAGAAATTACGAAAAAAAAATATGATAGTTTAAAAATAGTATATATATAGAGTGTATAATAAAGTAATCAGTACGTACCTAATTAAGTTTTGTTTTTTTACATATTGGATCGAAAGAGAAAAAAATCATTTTGCTCATATAATAAATAAATAACTCATAATAAATAAAGTTATTTATTATTTGTAAATCCCTTGTTGTTCACGGTGTCCTGCACAGCTTACCACTGTCATTTATTACATTAAAATGACAAAACAATGACAAAATATATTTAAACAGCCCCAGGAAATGTTGATTTGGTTTTTAGAACTCATTTAAGAAGAAGAATTTTCGCAAAAAGACCTATGTAGTCCCTTCCTTCAAAACAAAGAATCAATCTCAGATGATTTGAAAAGGAGCATCAATAATCCATTATTTTTAATTTAGAAATTGATCTCTTTATCAACAAGAACGTATTTGTGATATTTTCAAAATATAGAATAAATGCTACATTGTCAACAAAATAAAACTAATGAAAAAATGGCGTATTTTCCTTTATCAGTTAATAGCGTCGTCAAATCCCTGTACGCCGTGTTTTATAAAATATATGAATGTATTGTATATGAATGATAAGCACAACACCGGCCAAGAGCAGTTAAGGCCCATTGACAACGTTCGTGCACGGACTGCTAGCCATGTTTTTCAGATAAAATACAGAAAGCTGACAAAATATCCGAAAAAAGCTTTGGCGATCAATGAAAAAATAACCATATAGATTAAGTTATGCAAAAAGCGTTTACTGACCCCTTCCATCTTCGAAGGCAAGGGTTGCGTCCACTAACTGAAAAAAGCCAATTCACTCTTTCACATATATTTAAAAATCAAAGCAGTTTTTCACGTTGCGTTGCACATTCTTTAGAACAACAGTTTCGTTATGTGCTGGTCGACAAAGTGCTGTGTGGTAGATACTTTATAAAAGCGTTTAACTTACGTTGTAAAAATGTTAAATAACGTTTTTCTGGTTGTTTCTTTTAAGTTGATGTTTAACTCTTTTTTAATAAAATCTATAATCCGCAGTGACCAACGACAGGGAATCTGTAAGAAATTTTAGAAGTAATAGATGTGTGAATTGGTTCTGGAAAATGACAGGAATTCCCAGTTGAGAGCTCTTGAAAACAAGCGTGGCTGACATAATCCTTATCAACGTCCCAGTGGTGACGGAGGTTTCATGGCTGCCCTGAATATGATCTGTATAGATTTCTGCAGTGGTGTCAAATCGAAGTCTAAAAGTTCTTTGAATATGTTTATTATATGCGAGCAAAGGGATATGTTAATTTATTAACAACACAAATTGTGGGAGCGTTTAATGAATATCATCACAAAACAGCTTTGATACATTATAAACAGGTATATGCATCTTTTCCTAGGAGTTTACTAGACAAAAAACAAATCCTTCGTGCGTAGGCGCTGATATGGTCAACTGCAACTTAAACCTCTTTTTGGTACGTCAGAGACCTAGCGATCCCTTCTTGGCCCTACTTTGCTACCACCGTGCCCGCTATTCGATGTAACGTCTTATATGATCATGACGAAATGGCAATAAGACACGATTCCGTATATAAAGGATATTGAGCTTGATAGGGAAATTCATGTAAAGCACAGAACATTGCGCTGGTATTAATTTGTATAATTTGGACAGTATCAATTTAGGCCGGTATTATAACAACTCTTTTTGAACTGTTCTTTTATATAATTATTGTAAATCTAACTGCATGTGTTACCTGTAAGAAGAGATTTCAGTTCAATTAAATAAGACTTAGAAGATCCAATTAAGAACAATAAACTAAAAAGGGGAAACCAGAATCAAACTCATAACTGAGATGTTCATACTTGATGTCTGATTACCCCATTTAATTATGATACCATATGAACGAGTACCTAACAGTATAATTTCTTATATTCTAGAACTATAGGTAAGTCATAAACTATTGAAAAGCTAATTGTTAGAGCAAATTTGCCACCACATGCCGTTGAAAATAAAATCTTATTTTGAATGTTCTTTTAACAAAACAGGATATTTGTTCCATCCAGTAAACAGCTCCCAAAAACAATATCCCGGAAACCAATATATCCAGTTGTAAATGGGACTAACAGATGAGATTCAACTATCTTAAAGCAATACCACTCCACAAAAGAACTGTCAAAATCCTTCTAACAAAATTGGAATCAGTCTGATTGATCGTCGAAATTGGTTTTAGGGTTGAGCGGGGTTTCAATCAAATCTAAAACGGGTTCTCTTATATTAATCATGAGTTTGCAAAACGGCTCTAGACTTGTAGCCCAAAAGGGAAGCACATAAAATGCTGCGGAAAGTACTTAAGTGAACTATGTCCGTTCATAAATTGAACTTTTTTATAGAAATCATTTAGATCCACAAGTCCTCTGTTGTAAATAGACAGTAAGTGATTTTAAAATGAAGTTGTTCTCTTTGTAAACGTTCGTGCAGATTATAATATATTATATAATATAGTTTCGACATCACATGGTTGCTATCACCAAGTCCTTGTACAGTTTGTTACACATCAAAAGAAAGTCTAATTAAAACAAAATATGTGTTTCTATATATTCACTTTACATTGCAATAATAATGGCTTGACCGCCAAACCGATCTCATGAGTTGCTGAAAAGCAAACTGACGGGAACCTACAACTACACTGTCGGCCTGGCTTGCTCATCTTATTTTGTATTTTCTTTCTTTTAAAATTCACGATATTTCATTTTATCATGTTAACACTAGGGCTCCCATCATTTATACAGTCATTCTAGTTCTCTATCAGGCGAATAGTTATTAAGTTGCTAAGTTTTAGTAACAGGTTGGTTCTGCGATTTTCTTTCACTTTTGGAGAAAATTTTATAACATCCTGCATTTGAAAAAATAAATGAATGGCACAAATGTAGAAAGGTGAACTAAAATCCGTTTACTCATTATTTGTATCACATGTTATTCCTTGTGTCTGGTTTAATATAACCAGCACGTATTTGTTCTGTATAAACAATGTGTAAAATACCACTGTTCAATTTTTTTGTTGAATCAGAATATATACATCACTCCGCATGTTTGTAAATGTGTTTGTACGTAATTTTGTTGCCAAAATATATGGATTCGTTTCGTTCAAGTTTCTTTCTCATTCCCGAACCACGCGAATTCTCTCATTTAGGTTTTCCTTTTCATTTGTCAACTTATATCGTGTTCCAAACCGTATAGACACCCCTGTAATAGAATAAAGCACGTAGAAATGTTTTTTGTCAAGAATATAAAACCTAATACTTAAGGAAAAAGGGTAAACCGACAATGTTAATACATGAACTGCTAGTATTTGTCTTGAAAGTGTGTATATAGTGTGCTTTGTTTTACATTTTGTCTAATCCATGAAACAAAGCTTTAACTGTTGGTAAATAATCTTAATATTTTCAATAAAACACTTTTTTTCACAGATATTAAGGATTTTTTGAATATTGTGATAAGTTTTTCTTCTTGCAAAACTGACTGTTAGTTAGCATTGCCTCAATAAATTGCTGTACCTTGCTCATATATGTTTTATCGAATGAAAAACATAGCAAATTGGCTGTAATAAAAAAGAACTTGCACATAATGACATTTCACACTTTCTACATTGCACATAATATTAAGAAAGAAAAACAGTGGTATTGGTACAAGCATTTGGTTCGTTGAAAATGTAACGAGTGGGCGTTTAAAATGCATTGCCAAAATGAAAGGACCATTTTCTTGGAATAAAATCAATATTCTACTGTACCCAACGACAGGATATCTGCAAGATACAAATGATGGAAGGGTGAATATGCCCGGGAGGGGAAGTGACAGGAATTCCCAGCTGCATGCCCTTGAAGACAAGTGTGGCTGGCATAAAACTTATCAATGTCCCAGTGGTGACGACTTGTCAAGGCTGCTGATCATGATATGTATCAATTTCTAGAGCTATGTCAAATAAAAGCGATACAGACGCTAAAAATGCGTTGAATGTGTTACCTATAATAACACAAAACCATATGTATAATTTTTGTAACATAAAATAATTAAAACAAACTCTCTAAAACCATGTTAGGAGAGACAAAAGATGAATATTCACAAAATATTTACACGATTAACAAGAATATTGTTTGATATTTATATTTTTTTAACAAGTTTAGACAATTAAATGCAGACCTCTTGCGAAGACGATGTTTGAGTGATCTATTCAGTCAGTTGGAAATTTTTGTCAGTAAAAAGAATTATTAGATCTTGTTAAAATATTTATAAGTGATCCCGTTTGCAAAGATATTGGACTCTGAACGCAAAATCACTCCATGGTAAGATTTTTTTAAAAGCGATTGAAAAACACCTAAACAGCATTAAACAAATATGATTTGTTAATGTTGGGATTATCTTTGCCTTTGAAACTGCCTATATAATAAGGATAACATGTGAAATTGTTTAATTGTTGTAGGCTAGAAAAGATCCAGAACCTTTTTCCTTTAAGTTTCTTATCGTACCACGGGAACTATCCATTCGCTGTTTATTCAATTATCAGGCAGCGATGCATAATTGCGGCCTCTTGATATCTGCATGGACAGCCGTGAAATTGAATATGATCATTAGGGACCATTCTTCTCAGAAAGGTTCAGCGAAAGTAGGCAACTGCAGACTATCATTGGTATCAACAATGTGTATGCGCTGACCGTAAATCTCATTCGGAAGATCTCGTCACAATATTTACAGAGGGCATTCGATTTTTGCAAGATATGATTTCTTTATGTATAACATTGTGTGTTCAGTTACTCGAAAATAAAAAAATTAATATCTTAGAAAAATTCCCCAAAAAACACAAAAATTTATAGATGAATTAAAGACAGAAAATGCTTCAAATTAAAATAAGTCAAGAAGTTGTCTCTCGTGTCCTTAAGGCGGGAATTGCAATAATTAATTATAACGAGATCAAGAGTTCAACGGAAAAAATGGCAATAATTCTGAAATGCCCTAAGGAGCCTTCGCTTGGGCAGATGAAGCTGACAATGAAACAATTTATGCAACGCTTCACCAAATCGAGCTGTAGTTTTAATGATATATTTCGCAGACCTAAAATAGTGGACACGAAACATAATCTGCTAGCTGAATAGTGTTCTAGTTCGAACGAATATCTCTGTATGTGTGTTAATAATAATGATTGATATGGCAGACGTTAGTTCCGAGTTGAGGAAAGACCTGCTATAACAGTGGGAAGGTACAGAATTTCGAAGCAGATAACGTATTTGGAAATGCTTTGTCGTTTGTTCATACAAAGCAATTTTCTTTTCAATTTTCTTCGCAAAACATCTTCGTTGCAAAAGATTAAATCTATAATGCAGTCATGTATAGTTGTTGTGTCTCAAATCCGTTTGAATTATCCTGCCGAGGTAGGTCCTCATAATTAAACTATGTACATATGGAATGTTTATCTTCGTAATAATGAAGTAAATGGCAGAGAGTTAAGTCTATTAACACGGTAATGAATTAAGAAATTTTCTCTCAGTGTCAGTCAAAAACCGTTATGTTTTCAATAAAGGATATGATTTTCAACAGGAAAGCAACATTACATACTCAGTATCTTTTGTTATTTCCGACTCTCGTCATCATATTACATACAATTTAAATGGAATCCTCCAGAAAATATGTTAGTAAGCTCGCGGTATGCTCGCTTCCTTACACATTTCCAGAACTCGTTGAATAATAGTGTGTCATGCATGAACATTTTATAAATATGTAAAATTGGTAGTAAATAATAATAAGGGAAAACAGAAAATTGGTATTCAATTAAGTGACTATTGGATAGGATTTCAAGCTTTGCTTAATTGATACTAATTTGTGACATAGTTCGTCACATTTTAGGCTACTGGTTCATTGCATTATAAGAGAGCGATAATGAAATTAACAATTCGGGATGAAATTGCTCTATTAGGAACGCCGCGTAAACATTGGCGCATATTTTCTTGACTTGGTTAGGTTTTTTTTATATTTTGAAAATATCCCATCCTTGTGATTGTTTGGTATTCATATGAATTCCCAATATTATAATACAAACAATGTGCTTTTATCAACTTTAACATTGGAGAAGGCAACTGTAAACTTTGCAAACCGTTTAAACGATTTTAATAAGTAATTTAATTGTCAGATTCAACGACTTAAGAAAGATTTCTTTAGGGAATAAATGGTTTCTTTCAGTCTTTTTGTTTGACCATTGACCGCGTCATATTAGTTTTCTGTCTGTGCTCGCCTTGAGGATATCGAGACAAATTCTTAGAACAAGATTTCAATATCTCATTTTTACGAGTAGTACCACATATTTTTTTAAGTTAATCATTTTCGGCAAAAATGGTCAATATAAGAAGTGTTTTATTGTTACACTGACGCACATTGACTATTACCATTGCTTTGCAATGTTGTTATTGAAAGACATTCATCTTCATAATTTCAATAATGATAACCTTCACTTATTTCATATTGGTGTTTCTGGTTGGGAATTTTAAATAATTTGATTTGAAATGGTATGTGCAACTTCATGAATAACAATGATCTTAAAATTCGGACAGAGAGACGTATGTTTTTGAGACGGACAATTAAACAGCTCATTTTACTCGCTATGGTTTTGGTAACAAACTATCATTGCAAGAAACGCACTTTTGTTGCCAAAATATCTGGATTGTTTCGTCCAAGTTTTTTTTTTCATTCCCGAACAACGCGAAATCTCTCATTTGCGTTTTCTTTGTCATTTATCAGCTTATATTGTCTTAAAATCCATATCGGCAGTCCTGTAATTGAATATATCACGCAGGAATGCGTTTTTTCCAGAACAAAATAGCAAATACTGGCCTCAGGCAGCTGAGGGCCATCGACAATGTAAAGTTCATGAACTGCTAGTCTTATTTCAATATAATTCACATTAGATTTGTTTAGATATATAAGAACAAAGCTTTTACAGTTGGTCACTTATGATGATATTTGCAATGAAACAAATGTTTGACAGATAATAAGGATATTTTTTTAATCCTGTGCTGCCCTCCTCCTTTTTGCAAAAGAGATTGTTTGTCACCACTGCCTAAACCAAGTCTGGAACTCACATACACATACATTTTACAATCATAAGATTAAAGCATTTTAAGAGAAATAAAAGAGAAACTTAAAAACATTACTAACTTACTACATTACTCGTAATAATTGTAAAATAGAACATTATTATACGTGCATGCATTTATTTCGTTGAAAACGTACCGTGTGTGCATTAACGTACACTGCAAACACGACAAGGACCATTTTCTTCAAATAAAATTAGTATTTCGTATGATCAACGATAGGAAAAGTGGTTAGAATGTTTTTTCGCAGCAGAAAGTCGATTGTGTTAAAAAAAACTCTCTTAAATAGGTTATGGGCGATATAAGATGAGCATTCAAAAAATTATTCAATACCCAATTAACAAGAATGTTGTTCTATATTCATCTTTTTCCTGGAAAACAATGTAACCAATTTTAGACAATTAAAAGCACAATAGTATCGTTAGCGATGGCTGAGAGTCAAATTTAATCAGTTGGAACTTTAAAGCTTTTTCTAATACATGAGAAACATACTGAGTAACAATCCCTTGTTGGTCCTACTATGTCGCCACAGCACAAGCTATTGGAGGTAATGGATCTCTAAAGGCTAGAAATTTGACAAGTCACGTTCTAATGTTTAGTAGTAAATGGTACAACACACAGTATTGTGTGAAAGAACCCTTGCGAGAGTTTGAATGCTCTATTGCCTTGACAACTCTAACGTAATTATAGATAATTCATCACCAACCGTACTTGTAAAAGGCTTATTAGATCTTGTTAAAGTTATATTTAGACGTGATCCCGCATAAAAAGATTTTTGGCTCTGAAGACAAGTTTACTCTATGCTTCTAAAGATATTTAAAATGGAAAAGTACTAAATCGTAAAAATAAATAAAATTAAAAGCAAATATTTTGTAAGTCTCAACGGTGTGTAATGTAAAATTGATCATAAATATGGCAGACAAAATGCTTTAATTACACCAGATTACATTTTTAGCCTTAATTTCGCCAAAATCTTATTGTTGATGGTCCCCAATACTTAGGTTTCCACATCTTAAGCTATATTGTGGTTACAAGCGCGCTACTTCAACGTAGAAATATGGATCCGCCGTTGCTGAACTAATTAAATTTACTCACATCTACAGATCTACAATCTACAAAGACAAGAAGAGTTACTCTTTAATTGATGGCACCAAAAAATATAAACAAAACCAATGAAAAACGATGAACACAGTTTTATTGAAACACATTGGATATACCGTTTTTTCCATCATCGATTATAATAGTATGCTTTCAATAGTCTTAGTAACCGCAATGTTATATTTTGACGCAATACAATAACATAGAGAGGAATAGGGACAATCCCATTAGCGTAATATTTAACCAAACCCGTGTTTCAAATATCAGCATATTGTCATTCTTAATATTCGGGTAACCGCCATGCACTTGACACAGAATAAAACCCCTATGTAACTGTCACATCATATGACTTTGTTTAATTCTCGTGAGGGCAAAACCAGTATAAAAAAAATTCTTTATTTTTTTTAAACTTAACGAACCACGGGAACTTCTTATCCGCGGAATATTCAATTACCAGGCAACGATAATAGCGGCCTCTTGATATCTGTATACACAGTCGTAGATATAAATGTGACATTTAGGAAATATTTCTTCTCAGACAGAATCAGCAAAAGTGCTTTAAGGCAGCTGCCTATCACTGGCTTCAAAAATGTATATGCTCTAAACGTATTTCTCATTTAGAATACAACTGCGAAGGTCATTCGATGTTTGCAAGAATGGCGATATACAGAGCTGTGGTGTATAGTCAAACATCGTGTTTTTATTTATACGAAGATGTAAATGAAATATGTGGATATCTTGGAGTAGTCCCGAAAGCAAACAAAAAAGATTATTTTTTCTAGATGAATGAAGGCAGTTTAATAATTAGTAAATGTATTATTTCGGTCTAAGGTTATCCAAAAATGTTTTAAATTAAATTGAGTCATGTTTCCATACGAAATTGTCTCTCGTGTCCTCAAGGCGAGGACTTATTATAACGAGATCAAGAGTTTCAAGGAAAAAATGACAATTATTTCGAAATGCCCTAAGCATCGCTTAGGTTGTTGAAACTGACAAAGGAACTGCAACGCTTCAATCAAATAGAGCTGTAGATTTTGATGATATAGTTCGCAGAACTGAAATTACTGACACGAAACACCCTTTGCTAGCTAAATAATGCTTGAGTTAGAACAAATTGCTTTGAGTTTGTTTTGATAAAGACAAATTGCAAACTTTCTTGCCGAGACAAAGAAGAATCACCTTTTTGGCAGGAAAGTTTAGAATTCCGTATATATTGGATACGTGAAAATGGTTGATCCTTTTTCACACAAGGGAATTTTCATTTTCCAATATCTAACATCGCAATGCATCTTCGTTGCAATATATTACATTTATCAGACAATCAAGTTGTGTTGTAGCGTCACAAAATGCATTGTAATGATCCTGTCTGGATAGATCCTCAGGAGGTTGAAAATCATCTACAATGTAAATATGGATTGCTAGTATGCATGATGATGGAGAAAATCACAGAGAGAAGATCGTTAAACACGATCATAAGATAAATATTAAAACGCTCTCAGTGATGGTCAAAAACTGAGAGAGAGGAAACGCGATCTGCTCGTTCGAGAACAACAGAATTCTTGCATACCGGACGTGTGTTTCCGGTCATGTGACCGGTGCTAGAAAAACTCATCTTACACCCCCCATGTAAGATGAGTCACAAGCAACAACGTGCCACTTCTTATTTCTTTTATTGTATGGTTTATGATTTAATAATATTTTATTGCATAATTATAAACATTATTACAATTGTCAAAATATTTACATACATGTATATAGAAAAGTTTGAAATAAATGTTATCAAAGTTGTATGCAAAAGGGTCGGGCCACAAGTTATCAACAATATTAGTTACGGCCCTCCCCTTATAGTTTCGTTAGAGTTAACAAGATGATTGGTATGTAAAGTAGTATATGCTAAAAAGAGCATAATGCATAATATGCTAAAAGAATATAATGTATTTAATTTGTGAATTTGCGTGTATAAGTAATATTCGTTATATTATTAGAAAAAAGAGAAGAAAAACAACATTGTATCAAACAAGAAAATGAAGAATTGATATAGAAGAAGAAAAAGAAACTGACGAGAGAAAAAAGGACAGAGAAAAAACATATAAAGGAGACAAAAGCACACACCCCAAGCACAACCCTCACATAGCGTTACATCAATGGTTTATGACAAGTATATTATGCAATTTCATTAAAGCGGATTCAAAAATATAAGTTTACAATATTTATAATTGAAATTGGAAAAAAAATTCGTTAAAGCGCGATTTTTAAAGGAACTATTTGACGTCGATAGATATTTAAAATTACTGCGCTTTATGACGTCAGTACACAACGTCGCACGCGCCTTTTGGTGTACTGTACTAAAGTGCGTTTTCTACGTGAATTTTTGCACAAATTCATAATTTTCGGTATGCAAGAAAAAGTATCAATCATGATTTTCTGGTCCGGATCGAAAAATCCGACCCTCGGGCACGCTACGTGAGCGGTAGCTCGACAAGCCTCGTTACCGGCTTACGCGCGTGCCCTCGGGTCGGATTTTTCTATCCGTAACGGAAACACATGATAGACACTTATAATCTTCCTATACTTTGGCCAATAAAAGACAAAAAAAGATCAGCTGAAACTTATTTGAAACAGATATTGATGGTTAGCATTATATCAACGTCCCTGTTGTAAGGGAGTTATCAGGTCTTCATTCAATGTAATATAGTTGAATGTGTACACCAAATAGTAATAATTCACGACAACCTTGGATATGATATGTATGCATTGCTGGGCCGCTGTTAAATGGAAGAAAATTGCCAAGGCTGAGTTGTCGTCTATTCTGGTTAATGTCAAATAATGCAGTAACTGTGATACATTGAGCACTTAATAGTAATTTTCGTTCACAAACAGCAAGGTTTTATCACAGCTTCGGGACACAGATGTCGTTAGTATTTTGGGCGGGAAGAACAACGCCAACACAATGATTATTAACATGTCTACTTTTATGGTTGGTTGTAAATTCAGTAATACAAACAAACTGCAACCGGTTCTTAGTTTTAGTAGTCTGTTGGACTGTTCAAGCTGTTATAAACACCCATTTTACGATAGCTACAGATAAAATATAAACATAAGGCGTACAATAGATACCTTGTTTGCGGTACAGCCGAACCCCGTGGGCTCGAACTCGCTTGGCTCGAATTCCTCTTTGGCTCGAACTAGATGTAAAGGATCGATTCTTTATATTGAAGGTAAATAATCCAACTTGGCTCGAATTACCCGGGACTCGAGGTATTTCCTCCGGTCCCTGGGAGTTCGAGCCAACGGGGTTCGATTGTATTTGAATGCTCGTAATTAGAGTCTACAAATAAGGCCACAAGAAATAATAAAGGCTCACGTATTGCTCTTGCAATTCTGATAGGATGACAGTCTGATAAATGGCACTCCACGAAGATTGCCACTTCGCAGAAGATAACAACTATGTTGAGTAAAAAAGACTATGGTCTTGTATATTAATTTATAAACCAATAGAAACTATCGTGTCAAGCCAGGGGATCGTTCCATTTAAAGCTGCATTCTCACAGATTGACCGTTTTGACAGCTTTTTTTTATTTTTTGTCTTGGTACAAGCCAATTTTTGCGAAAATCGATGGAAACAAGCTAAATAAGACTGCTGACAAAAAACTTGATCGCAGTTTTTTGTATTTAAGTGAAAAAAAAATGTTTTATGCATTTTTCTTAAACCGTTAGTTAATTTTCAAACGGAAATGTGAAAATCTTCGAGCTGTTTCTTTTGTCAGCAGTCTTTTAGCATTGGTTTGCAGATATTTACCCAAAAAATGCTCTTTCCAAGACAAAGAATAAAAAAAGTTGTAAAAATGGTAAATCTGTGAGAGTGCAGCTTTAAAGTCTAGGCCTTTGCGACCGATTCTACAAGATCTTAGTCAATATGGTTACTCACGTCTGTGGATTTTTAACACAAGGCACAAGTGCACCAATGGAGTTTCTGGAGTGTCATGTTTGTGATACACTAGAAATGGCACTTTTTCATTAATAAATCTGCTTTTTAACATTAAAACTTATTAGGAAAAAATAGTAGTCTGTAACTAAAACAAAAGAACAATAAAAACAACAAAAACGACAATAACAACAACAACAACACAATCAGAAACACGGCAAAGTTTATTGGGTTTTTATTCAAAACCTTTTCAGTAAAAGCTTATATTAGTTTTATTAAAAAAAAACAATATGTCAAAAATTGGAAATGTTAATGAAACATCCATAATATCCATAATACTATAAGTATTCATATTGCTTTAATTTCGAACGCTAACATAATTCAGCAGTAGTACCAAAATCATGAAGCATGTCTGTAAACAAAATTGAGTCCAACCGTTATGTTCGTTGTCGTTAATTTACTGGTATGAAAATAAAACTCGCATAGCTGTGCTAGGTTGAAACTTTGTATTGCCATAAAGACCTGCAAATGAACAATTACCTATTCTTGTTACGTGTTAATCAAGCATTCTGAGAACACCAGCTGGGATATTCGAGAAAAGTTTGGTAAACAGAGACGATGCAAAATGAAAGATATCGACCGGGGAAAGCAACATTTCATGGTTATTACAGTGGGATCTTTTGATTAAACTCTAAAGAAAGGATTTATTACTTTTCCAAAAGAGTCGTCCATTTTCAAATCCAATCTTAAGGCGATTTCTTTTGCGAACGAATTTGGAGGAAACAATGTTATAACATGTCAGGAAACAATTTAATAAGTGTATTTGTACGGAACTCCTTTGATACGTGTGTCGACATTCTCACGGAAAATCGCTGTTGGGCCAGTGCCACAATATAAAGATGGCCCAACTTTATGACCCTCATGAATTCTGGTTTCATATCTGCCTTAATCTAGACATGCGTCCAATACTTGCTAAACTACCCTATGTCAGCGCTACTATTGTACTAAGAGGGGAAATCAATAGAGATCGCCGCTAGCCTGATAAGCCCCAAAGATGGCAATGAATGATATGGCTCGATTTATTGCGAGTTATTTTACAATTGTAATGACGATAACTTTGGTGGTATTCAATATTTAACTTAAGTTAATCTTATGGCCATACATAATTGACTTCATTTACTATAAAGGTCAGTTATTAATAACAAGTAATCCGATTAGCTATATCGTTCTTAGATCCATTTTAGATCAATATTGAATACCAGCCCAGGTTAACATTTGTAAGTTTAAGGGCTTTAAGTTGGGGCGTACGTACCATTTCAGTATAACATAAGCGACCCATCTTTGATAAATAAAACTGACAATGATATTGCTACTATAGGGCATTGAGGATTTTATTGAACGTGGGTGAACATTATTTAAAACACGATCAATATATTGGCGGGATCAAGGTTCGCGAATATGTTTTGGCAATATTTTGTATGTATGTTGTAGACTCTATATTGTATATAATTGATACTGGAATGGCCGCTTGCGTACTTAACAAATATGAAACGTTATTTCGAGTATATAATCATTTTTTACAAATCAATGTTAAAGACATACAAAAATTATGTCAAACAAATGCCTTATTTATCCGAAAATTGTTTTCTGGAACATGAGAACTTAAATAGCTTAAAACCGGACTATATTAGATAAACGGTCAATATAAATATTATACGAACTATATATGGCGTTATGGGAGTTATAGCTTTGGAAACGTAGTGACAGGCGTATTTCTTAGTGTACCGTATTTTAAGTTAATGTCACGCTGTTAGTACGTTTGTCAATAATTAATGTGAGTTTATTGTTTCTTGTAGATTTTTCTCAGACAAATTCGTTGGCATCGGCGGCTGTTTCTTGTGAGTTCAGTTTCCACCTTTACCGCGGAATATTGGGAGGTATGGCGTGACACGTGTCTTAGACAATAGTAATTCGCCAATCTGACGATATTATTGTGTCATCTATAATTATATAAGACAGTTCACCATCATTCGATCGATACCTATTCGCATTTGTTGCGAAAACGCGCGAAAATGTAAGACTTTAATACGATTTGAATATATATTTTTTTCACGATAAAAGGTACTAGTTTGTACGATGCATTGCGACATCAGAACAAAATAAGTTCGGCTTAGTAAGATAAAATACTAATGTCGAAATGTACGAGTTGATGAGCTTTATTTCTACAAAAAAACTCTGAAATAGTACAAGAAAGTTATGGGGCTTAAATGGTATTCATAGTTTCATCTGTGTTGAAGCTGAACGCTCAAATGTTATGAAATATATATATAATATTAGAGACGTTGAAAAACACTACGTGTACGTGTACACTATTTTTGTGCACTACGTAATCCAGGTATATGTGCATTACACAGCATCAACATGGCATGCAAAATGCGCATTTAAAGTGATTTCTGCAAGTTTCAGTGCAAGGATAATGATCGTTTTTGCAAACGACTTTTAAAAATGAACCTGTGTTTCGTCACCTCCCTTTTCAAAATATATCACACCGCAGCTCGCACGATACTCGTAGAACTCTCGTCAAGTGTCCTACAGATGTCGATTACTCTCGAAGAAATGTTATAATGGAGCCGCCGGCAATTTGCATACTATGTCGCACCATCACTCTGCATACTATGCCGACCATCACTCCGCGTACTATGTCACATAATTTCTCCGCGTGCTATGTCGCACACTCCGCGTACTATGTCGCACTATCACTCCGCATACAATGTCGCACCATCACTCCGCATACTTTGTCGCACCATCACTCAGCATACTTTGTCGCACCATCACTTCGCGTACTTTGTCTCACCATCACTCAGCATACTATATCGCACCATCACTCCGCGTACTTTGTCGCACCATCACTCAGCATACTATGTCGCACCATCACTCAGCATACTTTGTCGCACCATCACTCCGCATACTATGTCGCACTATCATTCCGCATACTATGTCGCACCATTACTCCGCATACTCCGCATACTATGGCGCACCATCACTCCGCTTACTATGTCGCACCATCACTCCGCATACTATGTCGCACCATCACTCCGCATACTAGGTCGCACCATTACTCCGCATACTATGTCGCACCATCACTCTGCATACTATGCCGACCATCACTCCGTGTACTATGTCACATCATCACTCCGCGAAACTATGTCGCACCATCACTCCGCATATTATGTCGCACCATCACTCCGCATACTATGTCGCACCATCAATCTTTATACTATGTCGCACCTTCACTCCGCATACTATGTCGCACCATCACTCCGCATATTATGTCGCACCATCAATCCTTATACTATGTCGCACCATCACTCCGCATACTATGTCGCACCATCAATCCTAATACTATGTCGCACCTTCACCCCGCACACCATCAATCCGTATACTATGTCGCACCATCACTCCGCATACTATGTCGCACCATCACTCCGCATACTTTGTCTCACCATCACTCCGCGTTCTATTTCGCACCTTCACTCCGCATACTTTGTCGCACATTCACTACGCATACTATGTCGCACCATCACTCCGCGTACTATGTCGCACCTTCAATCCTTATAGTTTGTCGCACCATCACCTCGCATGCTATGTCGCACAATCACTCCGCACACTATGTCGCACCATCACTCCGCATACTATGTCGCACCATCACTCCGCATACTATGTCGCACCATCACTCCGTATACTATGTCGCACCATCACTCCGCATATTATGTCGCACCATCAATCCTTATACTGTGTCGCACCATCACTCCGCATATTATGTCGCACCATCACTCCACATACTATGTCGCACCATCACTCCGCATACTATGTCGCACCATGTCGTATGTTATCTACTTTGAAATTGACAAAAGGCCACAAAATCGGTTCGTTCTGTATATCACCATGAGATCAGCTTGGTTAATAAGAACACTTTTGCCGAACTTGCTTATAATCCTTAAGATGTCCTTTATTTTATTTTTTCAAGGCACGATATTCCATTGTCCGTCTTCATATAAAGTAAGATTTTCATCAGAGCGTTTTTTCCTCATTTCCTGGCTCTATTGAATGGTCTTCAGTGCCATTTCCTTCAAAATCATTAAGAATAAGTTAAAGATGCTTAGTCTTAGCGAAAAATAAATCTTTTCTTTCGTGTTTAATTGAAATATCCATCTGACTGTAATTATCTTACACGGCTTTAAAACGCTCTGATTTAGCTTCTTTTTATGATAATTTGTAACATTTATAAAACTTACTTTCAAATAATGTATCAATGTCCATTTGTCTTCTTAAATACAACGAAAATGACAGTCAAAGTGGAACATTATAAAGCATCATTCATTGTGTTTCGTTTAGACTATTTTATCTCTGCAAAACGTATCATAAACAGTAACAGTCAAAACAAATATAATTATACCATGAAAACGACAGGTTGAATCAAAATTCGGAACACCTCGGCCATTTTACATCGAAAACAACCTCGGATGTATTAAGACGGTTTACAATGTCAGAATTCTTTACATTTAACTACTCTGCCAGTAGATCGCGTAGTAATTTAATATAGCAGTTCAGCTTAAGGACTTTATTTTTTTAATTTAATTATGCAATAAAACATTTCATTGGCAATTTATTTGAACTAGTAATACATAAACACGTCAAAACACTTCAATAAATTAATAATATTATTTCAAATTTCACGAACAACTTCTACAGATGTACCGGCATACACGCGAGGATGTTTCCGATGGACAATGGCCGAGATGTTCCGACTGCTATAAAAACAAAAAACAAGAATAATACAATGCAATCTACAGGTACAAGCCCAGTAATGAAATATTTTAACGAATGCCTTGCTTTCACGTTAGAGGCACAAGGTTGAGGCCTAACAGACACCAAGACACACAAAATGTCAAAACACAGCAAGGGAAGGCTACGTAATAGTTTGATGACATGAAGTAATATTTAAGTGATTAATAAAGGGCGGAGTGAGCGTATTTTATGTTTTTTAATCATTAAAATATTACTTCATGTCAACTTACTGCCTTAGAATACCACCTCATTGGTTCACACATTGCAAACGCAAAATCTTACACGGGGATTGTGTGTCGGATGAGTAGCATAAGGCGGGCATGCATAATGCGGGAATTAAAACAACCGCGAAAATTGAAATTCTTAATGATTAAGCTTAGTACTTAATGATGGTCTCTCTGCAATTTCATTGGCTGAAAATGTAGGTTGTATTTTAAACATGCATCAAGATAACTTAATTGATAAATTTTAATGGCTACCGATTTGGAACGGTTGGCAGAAAATGTTTTCGTTGAAACGTCGTACAAATAGTTTCATTGTCAGTTTCATTACTTTAATCTATGATGTATACAGAATGAAGAAATTGCTCTCTTTTTTCATTGTTTATTTCCTGACCCGTCATATAAATGTTCTGCCAGTACTTCCATAAGTGGAACAGACAACCATCTACATTATATAAGGTAATCACTTTCATTTAAAGCATTTTAATTACTGACAAATTTGCTTAAAGGTGCACTCGTATTTAAAATAATTGCATATATACACATAAAACAAATTTTAAGTGATAATCATCGAACAACTTACTAAATAATGCGTTTATGGAAAATTGTTATTACTGATAACAATATTTGTACCGTGTATTTTATAGCTAAAAATGCACAAATATTGAATATCTGGTGGGTCCTAAACGATAAACACGGACCAACTATTGTCTCATAATGCAAAAATACTAGGGATGACAACAAGTAGTAAAACTGATACTCGAGTACTCGGACAATCTTCCGATCGAGTACTCGGGAACTCGATTACTCGGATAACTAGAATTGGTTTTCGGGAAAGACAAGTTCGTGTATACATGTATCGGTCATGTACATTTGCGTTGACCGTTATATTGGTCATTTCATCTTTAAATAAGACTGTCATTATGTACCTAAAAATACCGTTTTTCTGCACCTTCCTTTGAACTTAATCAAGGTATTCTTCATAAAAACCATTGTTTTCGATATTTATTCATCCTTTTGGATCAATAAAAAGGTATTTATAACATATATAAGATATATCTTAGTTGGAGTAAGACTGCATATTTAACTTAATAATAGTGTGCCAAAGAATACATAAAAGGACATTTCCTGACCCTGTACCAACGTTCAATATACCACCAATTTTGTAAACATCGAATGGCCTCAGTAATTGCCATCCAAATTAGATTTACAGTCCGTGTCTATGCATCGACGAAGGTTCGCAGCTGCCTTAGGTTATATTTGCTGATTCTGACATGGAAGATACTTTCCTAAATTCTGTATTAAATGACACGGCTGTCTAAACGGATTCCAAGAGGCCATAATCAGGCATCGTTGTCTGGTAATTGAATATATGGCGAATGAGATGTTGACCTGGTATGAAAGATGGAAATTAGCTAGAAGAAAAGGTTAAGGCACCGAGCACACCAAAACAAGTCCATTTGATATGATATATCTAGTGTTTGCGTTAACTTTGTGTCAGTGAATCCATCTGGTGCTAAAATATTGAAACATGTCTGAAAATCTACAAGTTATCGGCACTTTACTTGCACGCAATATCCAAAACCGTATCATTCATTTCCCCGCAATAGCTAGATATTAGTTCGCGATTCTAAAATCTGTGATGTTCAAGTTTAGAGGTAATAGAAGTAAGTAATAAGTTGCGTGTCTGACAGAAACCACGAATTTTAGATAATCTCGGAGATAAATTGTAGCAATTTGTAAAAATTGATAAAGTATATAAACAAACACAAATGTAATACATTCGATGTTTGATTTTCATATAATGATAGCTGTTTTATTTCCATTATTTCCTGGTTGAATCATAAACATATTGGTTGTTCCTTACAAAAATTCTAACATTATAGCTCGACAAGGAATACTACTCTTTAAATAATGAGTTAAGTACTGTATAATCTCATGAATTAACAATTGCGACGAAAGTAGATTCATTGCACTATATTCCGTGGTATTTCGCTCAATTAATACGTATGTACTGAGTACATATTTTAAGTTTTTTCTTATCATTTTTGTTGAATCCCATACCTTATGGAATGTCCTCTCTCTCACTCTCTCTCTCGTTTCTTTGACAACGATAAGCCATCCATGTGTACATTTAAGATGACCCTAAGCCTCCTGGGGCACGTTTTGCTTAGTCTATCTTGACAGGATCATTTCCAGTGGTAAATTTGATTCCCAGGCTTTAAGACGCCCCAAGTATGCATCGTTGGCCGTGATACGGTTATAAATCGAAAATACAAGCTTTTGCAAACTTCGGAATCGGGAAAAAGCAATATTTTGTACGAAAAGTAAAAGCGTATCCACTTTTGCACTTAATTAGATTGCAAGCCACGTGATGCTTCTGAGTCTTGGCATTTACGTTTTTCATCTAAATTATCTTTCAATGTCCACTTGTCTTTTTGAAAATAACGACTATGCAGTTCATTTTAAAGTAGAACATTAAAAAAAACTCATTGATTGTCTTTGGTTTAGACTGTTTCCACTGCAGAATATATCACAAAATTATTTTAATTTTTAAACTGAAATTATACAATGTTATCTACAGGTACCAGCCCAGTGGTCAAACATTTAAATGAATGCTTTGCTTACACTTTAGAGGCACAAGGCCTAAGACACATTAACAGTACACACAACTATAAAAAAACAACAGAGTCTCACAACATTAAAAAACAACAACAAAAAACAACGTTTCAAAACAGCAACGACACACAGCATCACCAAACATCCAAGACATACAATGCCTCAAATCAACAAAGGCACAACAACAGCAATGTTCATGATGTATATAAAGCATTTTCATTTAAAATAAATTGAAGGCAATAAAAATGGGAGATTTCTGAATACTTTGTAAAATAAAAACTAATCTACAAAAGGGAAAAGGAAAATTAACTATTTTCTGTCTTATAATTATTCTATAAACAAACTTTGGAATGAACTGCTCCATGATATTCAACTAATATATTCATCTCTGTTTAAATGCTGAAGACATAGTTCCTGACCCTGTACCAACACTTTATATATCACCATTTTTTCAAACGTCGAAATGCCGTCTTTGAAATATATCACCATCTTTCAAAACGTCGAAATGCCGCCTTTAATCGTTTATGGTCAATGTTTATGCATCGATGATTCTATCTGAAAATATCCTTGATTCTAAATTTAATTACACGGCTGTATATGAAAACATTTTAATATTGATTTTATGATTTAGGCTCCCACAAAACTATTTCATAGTTTAGATGTTTCGATTAGTTGTGTATTTTGTGTGTCAACATCGAACATAACTGTCATTGGTAATCTATATGATGCTGTCTGTAATCAGAAAAAAAATTTGAAATATTGCGGTGAATACTCCAAACTATTGATACTACGATTGCATGCAATACTCAAATCTGACATATAAATGTCGGGAGATAACGAGTTGAATGTTCGCATAGTTTAAATCTTGTCATTTTCAAACTGAGAGGTAATGGACCTTTGTAATCAGTGTGTGCATACCACGTGATAAATTACGTCATATATGCTACGTCGGAAGGCAATTTTTTTTGCTTAAAATGAAGACTTGATTAAAGATAACTTTTCATTATCAACACCATTTTAAATGAAACAAAGGGCAGTCTATGCCGCTTAAAGAGCCCCGCATTTGTTTCATTTCCGAAATTTGATGAGGTCATTTTTTCATAAAACACTTCGACAAACCTGTTTCCAAAATAATGTTTTGACAGTGCTCCGTCAGACGGCAGTATTGTGAAAAGGTTTATCGAAGTGTTTTCAGAAACTAAACTCGCAATCAATTTCTCGTAAAGACCGAAGGTGGAGCTACGTGAGCGGCGTAGACTGCGCTATGATTCATTTAAAATGGTAAAGAAATAGTGAAGTTATCTTTGTTTAAAGTATCTTTTCAAAACAAAATATTGCCTTCCGACATAGCATTTATGACGCAATTTATCACGTGGTAAACACACACTGGTAATTAAGGCGCGTGGCTTCGTATTTTCTGATAAATCGTCGCACTGCAAAAGATGATTTGATATCTCGATTAGTTGTGTCTTTTGCGTGTCAACATCGAACAAAACTGTCAGTGTGAATTTATATGGTAATACCCACTTTCCCAGTTAGAAAAAAATATTGAAATTTTGCGGTGAATACTCCGAACTACCATGATTGCATGCAATACTCAAATCTGACCAATAAATGTCGGGCGATAACGAGTTGAATGTTCGCATTTAAATTTAAATTCTTGTCATTTTCAAAGGAAGAGGTAATGGCCTTTGTAATGAAGTTGCGTGGCTTCGAATGTATGAAAATCGTCGCATTGCAAAAGATGATGTCAATGAGAAAAAACAACAACAGATTAATGACTTCTTGTTCGTCTTTCTCAAACACGATACAAATATTCTTTCAAGTTCAGGTATTGAAAAGAAATAATTCGATAATACCTTATGAGTCTTTGGCTCAAAGAACATTTCTAAACAAAACAAAATAAATGATAAGGAATGGTGTAAAATCTTCAACACTATCCATACAGCAATTAAATGTGCCTTCAAAGTTTTATTATTAATTCAATTAGGTTTGTATATTATTTCTGGACAATATGGGCCAAATGTGGTTAAAATGGGGCATATTGGTGTTCATGTTTCATTTTTCATAATATTCCTTTTGACCTACTGTGTCCACTTACATGACCAGTATTCGAACTTGACGCTGTATAATTAAGAAACACAGTAAGCCCAAGTTCAATAAATAATGGGTTAAAAAATTATCGCTAGTGCGTTAAAAACTTGCCCGGTTAGCCCAGTGGTTAGAGCACTCGCTTCTCACCAGGAAGACCAGGGTTCAATTCCCAGCCTGGGTGCATGTGAGTAAGTGGTTAGTTGTCACCAAGCCGGACAAGTGGGTTTTTTACTCCGCTTGCTCCGGTTCCCCCCCCCCCCCCACAAGATCACACACCTAGAGCAACATCATGCCAACGAGAGTATAAGTTATCATAACTTCATTCACAATCGTTGTAACATATGTAATGTTTAAACTAACGGGTTTGATTCATGTTAAATGACCCGGGTACTTTTTACCAGATTTGACCCATACCCAAACATGACCAAGATTAAAAACAAGCATCCTGGCAACCGTTTATAAAGATTGGGTACAAACTCGTAGTCTCCACGGAATATTGCGAAGGTTTTGCTGATAACTCTTTAAGTGTACTTAACCTAGATTGCAAAGAAAAGATCATTCCAAAGATCTGAAAATATTACTGCTTGCAGGTAAAAATGAAAAAAATGATTGCGATTGAAAAAGCTAATCAGGAGCAGGAGACCTAAACACTTGTTCTGGCAACATAAGACTTTCGACGCATTGGAAACGTTTATTTATGAATACAATACGTTAGAAAGCACAATAAGGAAAATGGGAAAATAATGATATCTGTGTTAAAATATCCAACTTAGTGTTATCGCAGTGGAAACAAATCAAATTCTAAACGTTTAATTTGAAAGCAATAATAAAACTCAAATATTCTATTTAGATTTTAGGCAAAAAACTTTTTTTTCGTCTACAAATTCTTACGCTCTAAAGAATTGTCTGGATGTCGACTTTTCTTAAACAATTCAATGCAAAAGCAATACATATTTTCTTTGGGGTTTAATTAAAAGATCCCATTGTAAGTCCAAAGCGATATTGCTTTATCCGAGCGATAAAATTCATTTTGTATCGTCTATGGTCACCAATCTTTTTTTCAGATTATTCTAGTTTGTAGTCAAAGAAATGTTTGAAGAACGTTTGATCGACAACATGGACGATGCAGTATAAATTGTATTGATAAGACAAAGTTGGACCCTATTTGTTTCTGTACATCTTGCACAGTATTCTACATTACATGGTGTCTTTTTGTCAACATGAAGGTAAAACTGAGAACATTGCATTACCCTTGTAGGCGTAGGCCGCTAGGCCTCCAAACATTCATAACCGTAAATCGGAACATACCATCGGCAGATCGACATAACATTTAAACATTTTAAGAATTAATGAGCGCATGGGCGCAACCCCAGAGCTAAAAGAACTGCGGTGGTCAACGACCTAATTGACATAACCAAACTGTTCTAACAGCCGGCTACGTAGTCGCACTCTGGATATTAAGTAGCTTGCTAAATTTAGCGTTGTAATGACTATTCATTATATGTTGTGCGGTTAATTTAGTGCGAAAAGTTGCGTTTTTGCGTAACTACGCAATTTATATCATAAAAACGCAATTATTTTAATATCGACGAGGTACAAAACTCACTTTAAACAGCAGAATACGAAAAACGTACTGACTTTTTTGCCATGGTCGGGGAACTAGACACTTTTCGGTTAAAAATAGATTCTGTGTCATCGGATTCGAAAAGGTTTATACACCCGATATTAATGCGGAGAAGTCAATAAAACCTGAAAAAAAAACATGGATCATATTGAAAATGCATGAAAATGCTCATTTTGCGTTAGAATATCAAACCAAAATGTTCTATCCAATAATCAGTGTTTTTGGTGATAGTAATTCATTCATTAATTTCTATATTTAAAATAGCCTTAAACGGCTCTTACTTGTCGTTTATTTTATAAAGATTGTTTGTTTGTACTTACACACAATAAATGGCTATGCGACTGTGTCACATCAAACCATTTACTCAAAACACGTAGCAGACCGAAAGCCTTTCAAAACTTTAATCGCTTCAATTGTTACCGGAGTTCAAATTTTATTTTCGCTTCATTTTCGACATTGCTAGAATATTGGACGTTGAATTTGGTAGCATTTTTATATCCAGCCTTATTGTCAATTTCATCAAAACAACACGTTTGATCATTGAGTCAATATGTGAATAAGCCGGGTATTAACATGTATGTTACCATGAATTAGAAATGAACTTTCACTTTCGGTATTAAGATTTTGTTTAAATACAATTAAATAAAAGAAAGCAAAGAAAATATAGGATACATGTTTGTTTTAGTGTAAGATCGTGATATATTTTTACCGAGTGAGTACCAAAAGCAATATTTCACGAGTGGCGTAGCCATGAATCAAATATTTACTTTTGGTGTTCACGAAAAACAAAATCAATCAATATGTGTTCGGGTTTTTTTTCAAGCAGACAAAACGCTATCAAGGCTGAAAGACACGTGCAATATATATACCACTAGCAAGGCGCCTTGGTCTCTTTGCAAACATTAAACCAATTCATACCAAATTCAAACTGTTAATAATTCAAGTGAAAAATATAAATACTCACAATTTTAGCATCATTTTAACCCCTGCAAGAGTATGTATATATTGCAAATGAAAAGAGAATGAAGTGTAACAGGACAAAACACATGAAGCTTAATGCTTGAAAAATATATTGAATAAATGAGATTGGGTCAATGTCACTAAAACAAATAATAATAATAATAATAATAATAATAATAATAATAATAATAATAATAATAATAATAATAATAATTACAATAATAAAATACCCGTTCTGAGAGTTAAGTATTTTCTAAAATATTTCCTTATGAAAAGACTCATCCCGTATGTTTGTTTGATATGAAATAAGAATAATGTTTACTATCTCAGGCACCGCCGCATTCATTTTTTAGAGCATGCTTCTTTCTGTCTTTTCTTGTTTTAAAAATGTATTGATTTATTATGCCACGTTTTTTAAGAAATGTTTTTGAAATTCTTTTGTAAGATTGTTTGAAATTGTAGAGAAGAGAATAGAAGTGGAGGTAGAGGTGGAAATGTTGAGAGAGATGAGTAGAGAGTGAAAGGGGAGAGAGAGGAAGTGGGATATAACTGAGATGAGATGAGAGAAGGGAGTAAATTAGAGATGAGAAGGAAAAGGAGAGAGAAGTTGGTAGGTAGGGCGAGAAGAAAAGGAGGGAGATAGAATAGATTAATTGTGAGGGCTAGAACAGATATGGAGAGGAGAGATTGAAAAAAACAAGAGAAAGTTGTAGAGAGCTAAAAGAAGAAGAGGTGGACTCGAGAGGGATAGACAGAGTGTACAGCAGAGATGGAGGGGGGGGGGTAAAAAGAGAGAGATGATGGTACAGAAGAAAGAACTAGGGAGAAATGGAGTAAAAAGATAAAAAGATAGACAAGAGATCGAAGAGGTTAGGTAGAGAAAAAAGGGTAAAGAAAAAAAGTAGTATGTCAGATGGAAGAGAAGACAAGCGGGGAGAAAGTGAGTAGAGAAAAGATGGAATAGTTAGAAGGAAGGAGATAAAGAGAGAGAGAGAGAGAGAGAGAGAGAGAGAGAGAGAGAGAGAGATGGAAAAGAAGTGAGAGAAAAAGTTGGTAGATAAAGTCGATTGTATAGTTTTCGTATCATGCATGACCACATATTCATGTACGATTGTGGCTCTGACTCTGAGAACCTGTGGGAAAGATAGAAGAAAAGACAGATCTCGTACCATGCACGACCACACGTGAGAGCCGGGTCGAGAACCGGCGCCGCCAGTTTTCATAGAAATTATTCCAGGATTTGAAAACCTAGTAGTTTGTGAAAGGGAAAAACAGAAAGGTTAAATGGCAAATCTACATATCCCTGTCCGTGGAAGTATTATTTATATAATTGCAAGCAGTTGTACACAACAAACCCACATGTTATAACATAAAATTTTAAAAGGTGTTTTTTTCTTGAAAAAGAATTCATTAAATTTGTGTTTAATAGAATACAGAATGCCTTCCGGTTTTTTCGTCAGTCTACTTATAGTAGAAATATTCTATATATAAATTTATTATTACAATAACAATGCTTTACTAAAGTGTGATTGACAATTTCAATTAAAGGTGCGAGAAAAAGCCCATGTGTGTGAAAAGCTTAGATGAAATGCTATTGAAATGTCTAAGTATAACCCTTGAAACAGGTACAGTTCAACAACAAAAATGAAATAGATTCACAAAAAATGTACACACCGATTTTTATTATTATTTTTATGGGGGTTTTCAGTATTCGCCGTTTTTATTTTACTTTTTTGTTTGAAAGGAACAGGTTTTTCCTCCTGACTCGGAAACTTTTTTCCCTATATTTTAGAGTTAGTAAAGAAAGTTTAGCTACGATCACTCATAATGAAAGCTTTTTGACATTTCAATGGTATTACTAAATGGAAGAGAAGTAACCATCCATATGATTCGTAACATGATTATATACGTATCGTGCTAATTTCATATAGGGTGCGGCAACGCATCGTTAAATGGCTTCAAATATTATCTTTCTCACAAAAGATTACTGTAAACTTAGACATTTGCTCATGCTAGTAACAAAATAATATTTCAGTGTTTATCAGGACCAAATGTTACCTAAATACCTCAAAGAAATTAGAAAATACCACAGAAGTCTATGCACATCTTGAACAACCTTCATATTTCAGTTTTCAGTGAAAGTATTGTTATATTTAGATAAATTGCAAGAACATGTATGTTACTGAATTGATCCGTAAAGGGTATTTAACAGCTACAAACGTTCATGTACAAACATTGCAGCCAGATCTGGAAAAGAATTAAACTCAATTCACATGAGTTAAAGACTTAAGCAATATATTCCCCCAGAGAAAATAACGTTCAGTATTTATTTATACCTTATTACCTTGGTTCATGTGCATGTTCTCGCCGTATTTGAGTACCAGTAAACACCGCTCAGTTACCGTAGCGCGCCAGGTTTCCTCCGGCCATTTTGTTCATCGGGTTATGGTCACAATATTACGTTTTTCATATTAATTCAAATACATATTGAAGTTACAAAGATTTTCTTTTACGGTGTGATTTTCCCGTGCAGGGACGGGCTATGTAAAGAAACGGACTTTGTAAAGGCGGTGTGGCGCTACTTGCAACGTCTGGATACATGGGACGACCTTGTGGAAGCATTCCAAGATATAGTCCAGTAACACGGCATCTAACATCACACGTATATTTTAAATGCACATTTCCTTAATATGAAATTTGTTATCGCAGTTTAATGCATAGTCATATATATTGAGAAACATGAATTGAAGCGTTTTTTTTTCTTACCATATCGTGTTTTACAATATGATTAGGGTAAATTATAATTATATAGTCTAACATATGTATGTGACGTTGTCAATGAAACGAGTCATGCGAAAAAAACGATGTTTTCCTATTTTATGTTGCTCCGTGCATCAGAAGTAGCTGTTCATAGATATTCTAATGTAATTGTTTTTGAAGACTAATACATTTTGTATTCAGGTCTTTATAAAATTTTCTTTTAACTAAGTATATAGACCATCTTTGCAACAATGAATTTCCTTATCAACCGTTGATTATCTTAGCAATCGGATTTTTTTGGTTAGTTATGCTGACTTTTGACCCTTGTGTTTATACTTGTATTTGAAATAAAGTATTTGTTTTGCCAATAAAATTGTTGCTCTTGTTTAATGACACAATGACTAAAATCCAAAGAATTTTAATTTCAATTAACTGTATGTTGGTACATATTGAAGGTTGTTTAACAAATAAATTTAGACGATCAAATTCATTACATATTGCAACATACCTATATATTTAAAGTGAATGGCCTTCGTTGTGGTGAAAGTCGTAGACTTGTATAACTCGTATAGAAAGACCTCAAATATGGCATTTATTATACACAACATGTGTGATTCCTAGCAGTAACTGTCATATAATGGGTGTCTACGGCATCTGTTTCCACGTCTTCCCTTTCAAGCTGACATATTGAGGCAGTCTGAGTGTAATTCAAAATTAAAATCCAACTATTACAGGCTAGATGAGACGTGTTAATAGATATTGTGTTGGCGGTGTTCTCCATTCCCTCTAAAGACAAAAAGTCTTACGACGTTCAATAATAATATAATAATATTTACACTTTCCTATCATATACTGGAGTCACATCTGTAGGCTTCATGCTCCAGAATTGATCATCTTATACCTAAACTGCCTTGAATTTCTTGAAGAAAAAAGAGAGGATAAAACTCGCACTTTTGGTACATGGTATTCAATGGCATTTTAACGTGTACTCGGTACTCAAGTATGTTGTACTCGGTACGCAGATTTCTAAAGTCAAATTATTTAATTCGAAATCCCGAAAAATAATTAACGTAGTATTTGTTTGCTAAACGTTTTGGTTAAAAAGGGGTGAATTTGGTATGCAAGGGGAACGGTGGTAACATTTTCAAATAGTTGGTGCATCAGAGTAAGACTTCTTTTTATTCTGCAGATAAATACTCCTTGTAGCAAGTACTTTTCCAGATATGGTTTTATTTAAGCCAACCCTCATTTAAAACTCAAAGGTAAAAAATGTAATTTAACCTGTTAAAATTAAACTGGCCGATTTATGAACATGTGCATGACGTAATCAGTGATTCATTAGCCTTATTTATTTTTTATTTTACATGACTGTAATTTGAAAAAAACAACAACAACTAATTGGAATATAAAAATGCGACAAAGGTTAATTAATTGTACAGTAGTCGAATGAGTAAGTATGTCAACAGTTTCTCTTTTGTCTAAAAATACATGCATTATTGCAAACATATTTAAGATTTAAAACAGCCATAATAGCATTTGTCTTATTTCCGGACAGTATTGAACGTTCGTCACTATTTGGCATTTCCTTCAAAATCATGAAGATTTGCAATCCATGTGTACAACTGATATGATCCTTAGCCTCGTGGGGCATGTTTAGCTCAGCCTATCTTGGCAGGATCATTTCCAGCGGTTAATTCAATTTCAAGGCTTTAAGACGCACAGATAATGCTTTGTTGCCCGTGCCTATTGATTACATGTCATATTTTACAAATGAAAGGTTTTGCGAAGTTCGGAGTAGGAAAAAAAACACAATATATTTTGAACGAAGAGGGATAAATTTGCGTCTTTTCTACTCTGACATTCTAGGATGCAAACCACGGGGTCCTTCTGACCCTAGACATTTTCGATTGCCATATTTAAATGGTGTATCAATGTCCATTTGTCTTTCTAATAACACAGAAAATATAATACTTTTTTAGGTAGAACATTATAAAATCGCAAAACTATTGATTGTACATGTATTTAATTATTAACCTCTTTTTAACGAATCAACAAAAAGTATCTGATCATATTTCCCATTTAGAAGACTTCATTGAATCTTGAAATATTGCTAAAAATACTCGGAAACTATTGGCACTAAAGTTGCACGCAATGTTCAAATTCGTTCGATCTAATTTCGAGTAATAACGATTTTAATTCGAAAACCTGTGATTATAAAACTAAGAGGTAATGGAAATTTGTAATGAAGCTGCGTGTCTGACTGAAAACACGATCACTAAGTTAATCTCCGGTAGTGTTACAACTTGTAAAATGACTGTGAGGAGAAAATAAACAATTTGCCGTACCAAAGTTTTAACTTCATATTTAGTCGAGTAAAAAACGCTTTAATTAAGTGTATAGTGCTGTAATGTAACTGTTGAATTAACAATGACGACAAATGTGGATTTAGAAGAACACACTCCTCGTAGTAAACTCCGATCAATTAGGCTCATGAAGGCATTTGTCTTATTCCCTGCAATGCATATTTCAAGGTATGCATTCTCATTTTCTGCAAGGCATACTTGAATGTATTCTCTCTCTCTCTCTCTCTCTCTCTCTCTCTCTCTCTCTCTCTCTCAATAACAGAGACAGACTATGTCACAAAACGACAAAGACACAAAACGTCACAAAACAACAAAGACAGACAACGTCACAAAACAACAAAGACAGACAACGTCATAAAACAACAAAGACAGACTACGTCACGAAACAATAAAGACAGACAACGTCACAAAACAACAAAGACGGACTACGTCACAAAACACTAAAGACAGACTACGTCACAAAACAACAAAGACAGACTACGTCACAAAAAAACCAAAGACAGACGACGTCACTAAACAACAACGACAGACTACGTCACTAAACAACAAAAACAGACTACGTCACAAATCAACAACGACATACAATGTCACAAAACAACAAAGTCAGACTACGTCATAAAACAACAAAGACAGACTACGTCACAAATCAACGAAGACAGTCTAGGTCACAAAACACTAAAGACAGACTACGTCACAAGACAACAAAGACAGACTACGTCACAAAACAACAACGACATACAACGTCACGAAACAACAAAGAGAGACTACGTCACAAAACAGCAAAGACAGACTACGTCACAAACAACAAAGACAGACTACGTCACAAAGCATAAACGACATACAACGTCGCAAAACAACAAAGTCAGATTACGTCACAAAACAACAAAAACAGACTACGTCACAAAGCAACAAAGACAGACTACGTCACAAAGCAACAAAGACATACAACGTCACAAAACAACAATGACAAATTACGTTATAAAACAACAAAGACAGACTACGTCACAAAGCAACAACGACATACAATGTCACAAAACAACAAAGACAGATTAAGTCACAAAACAACAACGACATACAACGTCACAAAGCAACAAAGTCAGACTACGTCACAAAACAACAAAGACAGACTACGTCCCAAAACAACAAAGACAGACTGCATCACAAAACAACAAGAATTAACAACACATGCATCAAAATAACTGCATCAATATGTGTTAGGGCTCACCTCTTGAAACGATTTTTTTTCTTCTTAAAATGTTGCGTAAATAATTTGAAACACATCAAAGAACGACAAACCATTGTCATTGTTCTTTGTTTGAAGAAACACATTTTAATTTTCTCTATTTAACGACTGAACACACAGTTTGTGATTATGTACCAAAGCTCTATATATCGGCATTCTCGCAGACATCGAATACCTTCTATTGTTGCCTTTGAAATAAGTCTTGCGGTCCGTGTTTGCATCGTTGATGACCCGCAGCTGCCTTAGGCTATTTCTTCTGATTCAGTCAATGAACAAACTTTCCTAAATGCTATATTCAATTATACGGCTGTCGGAATGGGTTTAATAATGCATTGAAGGAAAATGGCAACATCAGTTTCTGGATTTTCTGTATGATATATCGGTTTTCTTTGTATGAAAATTGAACTGACTGGTCAGTCGGAATCTATATGTTACCACTTTCCCAATTAAAAAAAGTTCATAAAATCTTAAAATACTGCAAAATATACTCCAAACAGTGGACGCTACGCTTGCATGCAATATTCCAATCCGTATTACTAAATGTCAAGCGATAAGGAGTTAAAATGTTTGCAGAATCTTAAACCTGTGATTTTCGCACTATGAGGTAATGGACTTTTGTAATTATGCTGCATGTCTTAGAATAGTAAACAGGATTTCTAAGATATGGATCGCCATTGCCCTAATGTTGGTTTGGGAACAGTTATATGTCTTGTTGTTTGTTTTAAAGTTCAATCTTTCTCATTAGCATAATGCACAGACTAGTTCATAAATAGCCAGGTGTTTAAAAGAGACTTCATTTTTCGAGTATATTTATGAGACTTTATGATAACATGTGCCCTATCCATTTAACGATTTGTTGTGCTTTCGTGGTCTATTTTGGTTTATTAAGATTTATTAAACGCAAACAGTGGGACCAAGTTTTATTAAGATGGGACGTATATGTAGGTGTTTATGGTGTTTTTTTTCAAAAACATTTAACAATTTGACCGATTGGTTCCCCTAACATGACCCGTATTCAAACTTGTTGCTAGATTACTAAGCTAAACAAAGTCAATGAAGCTCGAGTTTCAAATGTGATCGCTAGGTTTATTTCATGATGTTTCGCTCGGTGACTTTTACCAGGTTTGACCCATACTCAGACTTGTCATAGTTTTCATACAAAGTAAGCATTCTGGCCACCATTTATAAAGATTGGGTAAAAATGACTTAGTCGCTTTGAAATACTGCTAAGTTGTCTCTTATATTTGAACTAGTAACCCGATAATTGTACTTGACCTTTTCGTTCGCCTACTATCTCCTACGCGGAAATAAATTATCTCGCAGGATTGTCTAGATTTAGATAATTTAAAAGCAATTCAACGGAAAGGCAATACATCTTTTCTTTCGGATTTAATTAAAAGATCTCACTGTAATACAAAACAATATTTATTTATCCGGTCGATAAAATTCATTTCGCATCGTCTACGTTTACCAAACTTTCTCAAGAATATTCCAGCTTGTTGTAAGGTTGAAAAATAATTAATAAGCCGAAGTTCGACCCCATTCGGGATTTGCATTTGTGTACTTCGGCTGAAGTCTAGTTAATTAAGATATTCTTGTTTTAATAATCAATATAAGATGTATTTCAATACGTTAAAAGACGGCATAAACTGTTCATAGCCCCCTTTTTATGATGTCAATCACTGATGAAAATTATATAAAAAAAATCGCCAAAGAGTGGGCTCTTTATAAAGGCTTCTTGGTTAATGAAGGGAATAACTGGGAACATTTCGTTAGCCTGTATGTTCACATTTCATATGTGCGTGTTTGAATACAATGTTCAAATACTTTGTCGGCAATTTCATATCATGTTATATTTGTATTTAGAATAATTGCATACACATCAAACATAAATGTTGAGTGGTAATCTTTTCACTACTTACTAAATAAAGCATTTACGAACAATAGTAATTACTGATAATTATTTTGTAACTGTGTATTTAATAGCTGGAAACGAACAAATATTGAATGACTGGTGAGTCCTAAACGATTTACAGTGATCAACTATCGTCTCATAAGGTAGAAATACCGTGTTTTCTGCACTTTTCTTTCAAATTAAGCACGGTATCCTTCATAAGAACCATTGTTTTCGATATGATTCATCCTTTTGGGTACATTAAAGAATGTATTAATTGTGGTATATCTTACTTTGAAGTTATAGTGCACCTTTTACTCAATAATAATCTACCAAATAATACGTAAACAGACATTTTCTTACCCTGTACCAAAGCTCCATATATCACCATTTTTGGTAATATCGAATAGCCTCAGTAATTGCCATTCAAATTAAATTTACGGTACGTGTTTATGCATCGAAGATTGTCCGCAGCTGCCTAAGGTTACTTTTGCTGATTCAGACATGGAAGGTTCTTTCCTAAATTCTATATCTAATAACACGGCTGTCTAAATGGATTCCAAGAGGCCATAATCAGGCATCGTTGTCTAGTAATCGAATATTCGGCGAATGAGACGTTGAATGGTATGAAAGAAGAAGGAGCTAGAAGGAAAAGGTAAAAAGATAGATATACTGGGTTTTCTTGCAGCGAGCACGCCAAAAGAAGTCCCTTTAATATGATATATATTGGTAATTTGCGTTTACTTTGTGTCAGTGAATTCATTTGGTGCTAAAATATTGAAACATTTCTGAAAAATCTTGAGATTACCTGCACTATACTCGCACGCGATATTCAAATCCGTAATATTAAATTCCGAGCAATAACGAGTTGAATGTTTGCGGATTCTAAAACCTGTGCTTTTCAAGTTTAGAGGTCATAGAAGTAATGAAGTTGCGGGACCGAAAGAAACCACGCTTAGATAATCTCCGAGATAAATTGTAACAATTTGTAAAATCAGACTGTGTGAAGAAAATAAAAAACAAAAATGTGATACATTCGATGTTTGATTTTCATATAATGATAGCTGTTTTATTACTATTATTAACTAGTTGAATATCTAACATATTGGTTGTTCTTATAAAATTCTAACGTTAAAGTTCATCAAGCAATAAGACTCTTTGTATAAAGTGTATAGTGTTGTATTAACTCATGAATTAACAGTTGCGACAAAAGTGGATTCATTGCAATATATTCCGTGGTATATTTCTATCAATTGATGCGTATGTACATATTTTACGTTTTTTACCAATTTGTTGTATTCCATGCGTAATTGAAACTCTCTCTCCCCGCCCCCATTCTCTCTCTCCCCGCCCCCATTCTCTCTCTCTCGACACCCATATGTACATTTAAGATGACAGTAAGCCTCCTGGGGCACGCATCATGTCTAGCGATTAATTTTATTCCCAGGCTTTTAGATGCCCCAAGTATGCATTGTTGTCTGTGATTATTGATTAAATGTCATATTATTTTGAAAATGCAAGCTTTCGCAAAATTCGGAATCGGGAAAAAGGCAATATTCTTGGACGCGAAAGTAAAAAATTATCCCCTTTTGCACTATGAAATTTTAGATTGCAAGCCGCGTGGTCCTTCTTGATCTCGGTATTTACGTTTGCCATATTTTATCTTTCCATGTCCATTGGCTTTTTAAAAACAACGACCATGCAATTCATTTTAAAGTAGAACATTAAAAAAGTCATTGATTGTGTTTCATTTCTAGACTGTTCCAACTCTAAAGAATTTATCACAAAATTATTTTATTTTTTTAAACTGAAATAATACAATTTGATCTGCAGATACAAGCCCAGTCAAACATTTAAATGAATGTCTTGCATACACTTAAGAGGCACAAGGCTAACCCCAACAGACATTAACAGAGACACCCAACGTCAAAAAACAATACAGACTCACAAAGTCACAAAATAACAAAGACAAACAACGTCACAAAACAAAAAAGACATCCTCACAGAGCATCAAAGACACACAACGTTAAAAACAGTAAATCAAAAAACGTCACAAAACAACAAAAACGGACAGACTCACATAACAACAATGACAGACTCACAAAACAACAAAGACACACAACGCCACAAAACAACAAAGACACACAACGTCACAAAACAACAAAACAACAAAGACAGAAAACAAAAATGATGAAGTATGTAAAATATTTTCACATTTTAAGGATTATAAAAAGGGAGATTTCTGATAACTTTGTAAAATAAAGGCAAATGTACAAAGAGAAAAAGTAATATTACTTATTTTCTGTCTTATAATTATTCTAGAAACAAACTTAAGACGGAACTGCTCTACCGTATTCAACTATTTCATTATCTCTGTTTAAAGGCTGAACACATAGTTCCTGTATCTGAAAGTAGCACTGCTTGCATCTCACAGAACGAGCTGTTTGCGATCGAGCAGCAGAGCTAATCACTTTAAATATAAAGTACTTTTAATATGCTCTGGTAACATACGAGAGTATTTCGACGTATTGGAAACGTTTATTAATGAATGCAAAACGTTAGAACGCACTTAAAAGCCAATGAGAAAATAATGATATCTTTGTTTTAATATCCAATTCAGTTTTACCGCCGTAGAAACTAATGGAATTCTAAAAGTTTAATTTGAGCGTATTAATAAAACTCAAATATTCTATTTAAATTTCAGGCAAAATACTATTTGTTCGCCTACGAATTCCCACGCAAAAATTAATGCTTCTGAAGTACTGTCTAGATGTTGACAATTCTTAGGCGCTTCAACGGAAAAGCAATACATCTCATCTTTGGGGTTTAATTAAAAGATCCCATTGTAATTCAAAAGTGATATTGCTTTGTACGAGCGATAAAACATCATTTTGAATCGTCTATGTTTACCAAACGTTTTTCAGTTCATTCCCGATTGTAGTCTGGTATTAAGAACTTTTGATCGGGAACATGGACAGTTTTAATGATATGTTTAAGCCAAAGTTTGACCCTATTCGTGTCTTTTAATAATAAACTGTATATTTGGCACAGTGTTTTAATCTGATTTCACTTTGTCTCAATGGTCCTTGGAAATGAAGGTAAAACTGACGACATTTCTTTAACATTTTTGTTTCTTGCGTTAGAATTGGAATTTTGGACACTGCTAAAATATTGAACAGCGAAATTGGTAGCAATTTCACATCCAGCTTTATTGTCAATTGCAACAAAACGACACGTTAAAACATTGAGGCAATATGTGAATCAGCCGGATATGAACACGTATTTTATCATGAATAAGACGTGAACCTTCATTGTCGTCATTTAAGTTTGTTAGCATACGGTTACATGAAAGAACTTCTGAAATATGGTTTGATTAGCCAAACAAAAGATATAGAGGATAAATGTTTTTCAGTGCGTAAGATCGTGATATATTTCACCGAGTAAGCACCGAAAGCTATATTTCACGAGTAGCGTAGGTACGAGTCAAATATTTACTTTTTGTGTTCAAGAAAAACAAAAACCCACAATCCAGACCATGTCCTCAACGATTACTTAGAAATAACAAACAAGACAATATCATTTCAAATATTCAATTATTTCAAATATTGAAATGCAGTAGAGCACTTGGACATTGACTGATGTCCACCATAACATACAACATTACTTATACAATTAAATATAACATATTTTATCAAGTCACTCTATAATATCTTTAGCTAACAATACGACAACATTTTTACACACATATTAGATCCATCAGTGATATTCCTCATAATACTATCAGTATTACTATGAAATTCAACAAAACGCTGTTACTCAGTCAAATGTCTAAAGCTGAATGACTTTTAGCGCCAAAACTCCTCGTGCAACTTGAAACTATGAACACCACCTATCTGACATTATCTTCACTAAAGGGAAATTAATTTTCTTCTTATTCATTTTATTCAAACTAAGGAAATTATATATCAATCAATATGTGTTCGTTTTTTTTGAAGACCAAGCACTGCCAAACGCTGAAAGACTAGGGCAGTATCTAAACCACTCGCAAGTCGCCTCTGTCTACTTTACAACATTAAACCAATTTATACTATATTCAAACTTATAATATTTTAAGAATACAAAATATGTATATTCACAACTTTGACATCATATATAATTATTGCAAATGAATACAAATGTCAACTCTAAACAAAATAATAAACAAACATTTTCAAATGAAATAGGAATAAAGTGTTTCAGGAGACAACACATGAAGGTTACCGTTTGAAAAAAAAACTAAAAAAGATGGGGTCAATGTCAAGGTTACTGAAAAGTATTCCGTCATACGACGTAGAAAACATGGGGCATACGTACAATTTGGGTTGCATTTTGGGATCATCGGGTCAAGGTCATTTTCTAGGTTGCTATTACTAAAACTAGAAAATATTACTTTCGTTTATGATGCTATAAGTGATCAAAGCAGTTATATTGAACACTAATATATAGACATAAATGAGTTGCTTGGATCAAGATTGTTGTAAGTAATAATAGAGAAATGGTTTCGGCTACTAATGCTTGCCTTTGTGGCTAATGCTTTTTGAAAATAAAGTTGTCGAACTCATTTTGGTATATTTGTTTGCATATCTGATTCTTAATAAGTATTTTCTAATATATTATTTTACTAATGATTCATCCCGTACGGCATAGTGACATGTTTTGATTAAGGGCACCGATGCATTCGTTTAAAAAAGCATGCTTCTTTCTGTTGTTTTATATACTTATATATTATATAGAGAGTAACAAACAAATATCGCCAAAATAAATCAAAATGTTTAACAGTGGCGGTTAATTCAAACATTCTCCACCACCTTTGAACATTTTGATTTATTTTGGCGATATTTTGTTACTCACTATTTTGAATAAAAAATAAGCTTATGACTTTGATGTGGTATAATAATCGAAAAGAATCAATCAATCCTCCTGGTTACTACGGTAGAGAAGGGAAGAGAAGTGGGGGTAGAGGCGAAAGAGAAAGAGAGATAGAGAGAGAGGGGTGGAGTAAAGGGTAGTAAACAGTGAAAGGGGAGAAAGAAAAAGGGGAGATATAGCTGAGAAAGATGAAAGAAGAGAAGAAATAGAAAGGTTGATAAATGGAGAGAGGGTATAGCATAGATGGGAGGGCTTGAGCGAGATTGAGAAGATGAGAGACATTGAAGAGAAGGAAGAGACAAGGAAGGGCTGGAAGCAAGAGGGGTAAAACATAGAAGAGAGTACAGAAGAGATGGAAGAGGAGAAGAGGGAGATGTTGATGGTATAGAAGACAGAACTGGGGATAGAGAGAGTAGAGTGATAAAAATATAGAGAAGAGATCGGAAAGGTAAGGTAGAGAAGAGGGTAAAGACAAAAAAGTAGTAGAGAAGACATGCGGGGAGAAAGAGAGTAGATAACAGATGGGAGTGAACAACAAGGTAGAGATTAAATAGAAAGAATATAAATAATAGAGAGAAGAGATAGTGGAGACATGAGAGAAAATGAAGTCTGGTAGAGACAGTTGGTTGAATAGTTTTCGTATTATGCACGACCATATATGCATGTACAATTTTAGCTCTGAGAGCCAGTAGGAAAGACAGAAGAGATGAAAGATCTCGTACCATGCACGACCACACGTACGAGCGGTGGCTCTGAGAGCCGGGTTGAGAACCGGCACCGCCAGTTCCCATTCAAATTCGTCCAGGATTTGAAAACCTGATAGTTTGACAAAGAAAAAAGCTGAAGGCTTAAATGGCAGATCTATAGATCCCTTTCCATGGAAAGAGTATTTGTATAAAACTATAAATGCAAGCAGTTGTACACAATAAACCCACATGTTATAACATAATGTTAATAGTTTGTTTTTTTCTGGTAAAATAATTCATTTAAATTGTAGAAATTGTCAAATGTTAAAGATTTATTAAAATACATTATGCCTTCCGGTTTGTTTGTCAGTCTGCTTATAGTATAAAAATTGTATAATTAAATTTATTATAACAATAACAATGCTTTCTTAAGTGTGATCGACCATTTCAATGAAACGTGCGAAAAAAAGCCAAAGTGTGAGAAGGTTAGACCTTGCTATTGAAATGTTTAACCCTTGAAACAGGTACAGTTCACCAACAAAAATAAAATCGATTCACAAAAAATGTACTCAACTTAACGATTTTTATTATTTACTTTTATTTTAAAAAGCAGTCACTGATCAGTTTTCTTCGTTTTTGTTTCACCTTTTTTGTTCGAAAGGAACATATTTCTTCTCCCGACTCGGAAACCTAGTTCCTTATATTTTAGAGTTAGTAAACTTTAGTTACGATCACTCATAATAATAGCCTTTTGACATTTCACTGGTAATACTAAACACTATATGGAAGAGAAATAATCATCCATATGATTCGTAACATGAGTATATACGTATAATGCTAGTTTCATATAGGGTGAGGCGCCGCAGCGTTACATGGCTTCAAATATTGTCTTTTTCTCAAAAGATAGCTGCAATTTTAACCTTTTGCTCATGCTAGTTACAAAAGAACATTTGAGTGTTAATTAGGTTCAAATGTTACCTAAATACTTCAAAGAAATCGGAAAATATCAAAGAAGTCTATGAACATTTTGTAAAAACCTTCATATATCAGTTTTTAAGTGAAAGTATATATGGATGGTACTGAATTTTTCCGTAAAGGGTGTTTAACAGCTACAAATCTACGTGTACAAACATTGCAGTCAGATCAGGAAAAGAATTACAAGAAATGGTACAGATCTCAATTCACATGAGTTTAAGACTTAAGCGATATTGTCCCTCAGAGAAAATAACGTATTTATTTATACCTAATTACCTTACTTAATGTTCTTGTTCTCGCCGTATTTTAGTACCAGTAAACACCGCTCAGTTACCCTAGCGCGCCAAGTTTTCTCCGGCCATTATGGTCACAATATTACGTTTTTCATATTAAATCAAATACATATTGAAGTTACAATGATGTTCTTTAATGGTGTGATTTTCCCGTGCAGGTACGGGCTATGTAAAGAAACGGACTTTGTAAAGGCGGCGTGGCGCTACTTGCAACGTCTGGATACATGGGACGACCATGTGGAAGCGTTCCAAGGTATAGTCCAGTGACACGGCTTCTAACATCACACGTATATTTTAAATGCATATTTCCTTAATATGAATTTTTTTGTCGCAGTTTAATGCATAGTCATATATATTGAGTAACATGAACTGAAGCATTTTTTCCAAATATGTGACCATATCGTTTATTACAATATGATTATGGTAAATGATAATTATATGGTGTGACATATGTTTGTGACGTTGTCAACGATACGAATCATGCGAAAAAACGACGTCTTACTTTTTTGTGAGGTTCCGTGCCTCAGAGGTAGCCGTTCATAGATATTCTAATGTAATTGTTTTTGAAGACTGATACATTTTGTATTCAGATCTTTATCAAATGTTCTTTTAACTGAATCTATGGATTATCTTTCCAAAATGATTTTCCTTATGAACCGTTTATTTTCTTAGCAATCGGATTTTTTAGTTAATTATGATGAATTTTGACAGTTATGTTTATACTTGTATTTTAAATAAAGTATAAAGACCACATTCATTACATATTGCAACATACCTATCATAATTATCGACAATGTCGACCGTGGTGGGTTTAACATATTTAAAGTCAATGGCCTTTCTTGTGGTGTAAGTCTTAGACTCGTATAACGCGTATAGACATCAAATATGGCATTAAATGTACACACCATGCATGAGTCCTAGCAGTAACTGTCATATAATGGGCGTTTACGGCATCTGTTTCCACGCCTTCCCTTTTAAGCAGACATATGGATGCAGCCTGCGTGTAATGCAAAATTAAAATCCAACTATTATAGGCTAGAGGAGACGTGCTAATAGACATTGTGTAGGCGTTGATCTCCCTCTTCTCTCAAAACAAATAGTCTTACGACGTTCATTATTGATATAATATTTACGCTTTCCTCGCATATACTGGAGTCACGTTTGAAGGCTTCATGTTCCAGAATTGTTCACCTGATAGCTTTACTGCCTAGCATTTCTTAAAGAAAGAAAAAACACTGATAGTGCTTAATGGCTTGAGCTACGAGTTCTTGTATTGGATACTCGCTCGCCCGTGCTACCGCAAAACTCACTCACTCACTCACTCACTCACTCACTCACTCACTCACTCACTCACTCACTCACTCACTCACTCACTCACTCACTCACTCACTCACTCACTCACTCACTCACTCACTCACTCACTCACTCACTCACTTATTCACTCATCATTCAGCTAATTTCACTGCTAGAGCAGTTCAAAAGGGAGAAAATCGCATGAATTAAGTATGTACTGTATATCTGAGTTCCCTCCCCTGTAGTACCTTATTTTTAGAATTATTATGCAATCTTATTCCATTGAGGTCAAACCTAGAACTGCTAGGAGTTTTCCAGTTTATAGGAGTTGTCCCATTCATATGCTTGTTTTGTGAGTGTGTTAACTGTTAACATATGCAAAATAGTACACACTCTTACTTTAAACTAAACATGAACTTATTTTTATAAATCAACCATTATTCCAGGTACGTTTTATGAATTGATTTTCATTGAAATTGGGTACATTATGGTATGTTTTTAACTCCCCGTAGTCTCAGCTGACTTTATGTGGTCTATTACAAAAGTCTTAAGCAGCTAGCGCTAAAGCCTAGAGACGAGGATAAAACTCGCCCATTTGGTACGCACTATTTAAAAGCATTTTAACGTGTACTCGGCTCTAATTCAAGCCCATCCGAATGTTAAACTCAAAAGCAGAAAAATCATTTAATCATATAAAAATGAAATTGGCCGATTTATTAATTGGCTTTTTTTATTTAGCATGAATGTAATTTGAATGACTAATTGGAAAGTGAAAGAACGACAACGGTTGATTTATTGTACAGTAGTCCAATGAGTAAGTATGTCGACAGTTTCTTTTTGTTTGAAAAAAATCTATATGCATTATTGCAAACATATTTAAGGTTTTTGACCAGCCATCAATTCATTTGCCTTATTTCCTTGCAGTATTGAACAGTCTTCATTGCTTTTGTCATTTCCATCAATATTATGAACATTTGCAATTCATGTGTACAATTTATATGATCCTTAGCCTCCTGGGGCATGTTTGCTTAGATTATCTTTGCAAGATCATTTCCAGCGGTTTATTCAATTACAAGGCTTAAAGACGCCCAGATAATGCTTCTTTGCCAGTGCCTATTGATTATATGTCATATTTTACAAACAAAAGGTTTTGCGGAGTTCAGAATAGGGAAAAACACACACAATATATTTTCGGACGAAGAGGGATAAATTTGCATATTTTTAACACTGGCATTCTAGGGTGCAAACCACGTGGTCCTTCTGACCCTAGACATTTTCGTTTGCCATATTTAAATAGTGTATCATGGTCCATTTGCCATTTTAAATACGAAGAAAATGAAATACATTTTGAGTAAGAACATCATAAAATCGCAAAAATATTGATTGTACATGGTTGATTATTTACCTCTTTTTAACGGTTTTAGCGGTTTATATAATTCTACGGCTTTGAGACAACCTTATTACACATCGTTGCGCGTTATAATCTAAAGTTTGTTATTGTTTAAGAGGTTTTGCGAAAATTATCGTCATTTCTACTATGACATTCTACGTTTCAAGGCATGTAATATTTCCGGCATTCGACATTTACGTTTGCCATATTTAGATAATACATTATTGTCCATTTGTCTTGTTAGATACAAAGAAACTGACATTCATTTTAAAGCAGAACGTTATTAAACACCATTGATTGTGTTTCGTTTAAACTATTTCAGTTGTGCAGAAAGAATTACAAAACTAGAATAATGCAATGAAAACTATAAGTTCAAGCCAACTAGTCAAACTTTCAAACGAATCCTTCAACAAATGTTGATACATGCTCAACTATTGTCTTTAAATTTCCCTATTTCCAAAAGCGTTGCTAACACATTTCAGCTAAAGGCTGTTATATGATTGACTGATGCTTTCTATGTATTAAATAAATATTAAAATATCCAATATGATATATATGAGTCTCTATGGCTGAGGAGATAGAGATACTGTTTCTTGAATGTACCAGCATGGGGTCGATCCCGTCTTAAACCGGATTTTCTTTTATGCACATGTACTTGAATTGTATTTTTTCTACAATTACGGAATAAAAGAGTAAAATAATTATAAAATAAATGTTTTCAGATGCATTTTCGGGAAAAAATAGTTTTGGTTTATGTATAGATGCATGATTATAGCAGGAATTACTCCTCGATATTTAAACATTTTAATTTTGTCTTTTTAATGACTGAACACACAGTTTCTGACCATATACTAAAGCTCTATATATCGCCATTCTCGCAGACATCGAATACCTTCTATAACAGCCTTTCAAATTAGTTTTGCGGTCCGTGCGTTTGCATCGTTAATGGCCCGCACCTGCCTTAGGCTACTTCTGCTAATTCGGTCAATGGAGAAACTTTCTACTCAATTATACGGTTGTCGGAATGGATTTAGTAATGCATTGCAGGAAAATAGAAACATATCGGTGTCTGGGTTTTCTGTATGATATCTCGGTTTTCTTTGTATGAAAATTGAACTACGTGGTCAGTGGGAATGTTCCCACTTCCGCCCTTAGAAAAAGTTCATAAAATCTTGAACTACTGCGAAAAATACTCCAAACAGTAGACACCACGCTTGCATGCAATATTCAAATCCTTATTACTAAATGTCAAGCGATAAGGAGAATCTTAACCTGTGATTAAACCTGCGATGTTCGCACTATGAGGTAATGGACGTTTGTAATGATGTTGCATGTCTTAGAATATTAAACGAGATTTCTTAGATATGGATCGCCATAGCGCAAATGTGGGTTTGAGAACAATTATATTTATTGTTGTTTATTAAGTTCAATCTTTCTCAAGCATAATACACACACTATTTCAAACATATTCAGGTGTTCAATAGCGTCTTTGGTTTATTAAGTTGTATTAAATGCACACAAAAACATTAAACAATGTGACCTACTTTTCCCATTAAATGACCCATATTCAAACTTGGCGCTACATTATTTAGCTTAAAAGTAGGACCAAGTTCAAAGGAGATCGAGTTAAAAGTGTGATCGCTAGTGTTTTAAAATGTTCATTTCATTATATGTGGAACGGTGACATTTACATGATGGAATATTGCGAAGGTGTCTCATTATTTGACCATGTAACCCGATAATTGCACTTGACCTAGATTACGGAGGCTTATGAAGATAAGGTACAAAGTGTTACTGCTATAATGTAAACAATCAAAATGTTGGCAATCAGACAATTCTAATCACGATATCTTGTTGCAACATAAGGGGTGTAGCTGACGCATTGGAAACGTTCATTGATGAATACAATACGTTAGAACGCACTTAAAATAAAATGAAAACAAAATGATAGCTTTGTTAAAATATCCAATTCAAGTTTTAATGCCATAGAAACTAATGACATTCTAAACGTTCAATTTAAAAGCATTAATAAAAAATTAGATTTAAGGCAAAATTCTATTCGTTCGCCTACTAACTCCTACGTGGAAATGAATGCTCCTGCAGGATTGTCTAGATTTTTATGATTTTAAAGCAATTCAACGGAAAAGCAATACATCTTTTCTTTTGGGTTTAATTAAAAGATCTCACTGTTATCCCAAAGCGATATTGTTTTATCCGGTCGATAAAATTCATTTCGCATCGTCTTTGTTAACAAACCCTTCTCAAGAATATTCCAGCTTGTAGATAGGTTGACATAGTATTAACCCCACTCGCGATTTGCATTAGAGTATTTCGGACAAAGTCTAGATATTATGATATTCGTGTTCTTATAATCAAAATGTATTTCAATACGTCAAAAGACGGCATAATCTGTTCTTAGCCCCTTTTTCAAGATGACAAACACTGATGACGTTTTCCAAAATTATCTATTTTCTTACGCAAAAAAGTGGGCTCTTAATAAAGGTTTCTTGGTTAATGAACGGAATAACTGTATGTTCACATTTTATATATGCGTGTTTGAAGACAGTGTTCAAATACTTTGTTTGCAAATTCATATCAAGCCTGATTGTCAATTGCAACCATTTTATACACTGCATGGTCGCTTAAGTTCGTAACATTCGGTCGGTTAATTCGGTAAACTTGTTTCATAACTGACATCCAATGGGCTTGCATATCTTGCTTGGCCACTAGACCTGGTAACAATAGTCATATCCCGCTTTACATATTATATATTATAACCTGTGTAGCGCATAAGTTTGGTAACAGCTCTGATTCTCATACCCTGCTTGGTCGCAAAGCGTGTATCAGTTTCCAAAGAAAGCGCTGACAGTTGAAGGCATGATTCTACTTTTTTAACCATTCTGTCCACAGGCAAATAAAAATCGAATCCAAGATTAATTAAATGAAATCATAAATGGGCTGAGGAGGTTTTGTCTATGTGTAGCAGGTAATGTACGACAGGGTCGTTTAGTTAACTGTAGCGTAACGCTACGGAAACCGTTATTTTCAAAGACTTTTAACAGAATTTATATTTTTAATGTGATACTCGTTAAAGTTCTTTTTTAATAAATCAAAGACTATACCTTAATCGATACATACACTACATAGCTATAAATAGTTATATTCATAATTTATTCTTTTTCGAAATTATCCCCTTTAATATACTACACTGAAAAATACACTGTGTTGAATGGTGTACCACATTGGTGATACACTCCGCCACTAGACTATTCCTGAGCGATGAATACATTAAAGGTCGACAAAGGTTATTATTTGTACCGTATTCACATGAGTAAGTATGTGTTTCTGTTTTGCTTAAAAAATCTATGCAATATTGCAAACATAGATAAAGGTTTTCAACAAGCCATCAGATAATATGTCATATTTCCTGGCAGTATTAAACGGATTTTTTTACATTTCCTTCATAATGATGAAGATTTGCAATCCATGTGTACAATTAATATGATCCTTATACTCCTAGGCCATGTTTGCTTAGTATATCTTGGCAGGATCATTTCCAGCAATTAAAAACAATAACAAGGCTTAATGACGCCCATATAATTTTTCGTCGTCCATGCCTTTTGGTTACACGTCATATTTAACAAATGAGTTTTTGGTGAAAAAAAATAAATCTTAGATTGAACATGATTAATTTGCATGTTTTCTGCATTGATAGTTGGAAACCACGTGTCCATATAACCCTCGGCATTAACGTTTGCCATATCTAAAAGATGCATTGATGTCCATTTGTCCATGACAATAATGTCAGAATTCTTTACATATAACTACGCTGCAAGTAGTCCGCGTGGTGATTATAATATAGTAGTTTAACCGACTTTTGGGAATCTTAATTTAATGTGCAATAAAACTGAACTGGCAATCAATTTAAACGTAGCTAAAATTTATAGATGTTCAACTTTGGGGCCAAGTAAACATCGCGTCCAAAACACACCAAAGGCTGACTACACATGCATCCAAATATATTCATTGATAAATTTTACTGGCTACCGTTTTGGAACGTTGCACAAATAGTTGCATTGTGAGTTTCAATAACTAAATCTAAGATTTATTATAGATTGAAAAAGAATAGTTCTCATTTCCATCAATGTTCTGTCAGTGTTAAAATTGGTCATACAGAAAACCATCTTTATTAAATAAAGAAATCATTTTCATTTTTATCAATTTGAAAATAAAACGACACCTGACTGATAAATTCCCAAACACAATAAAATGTACCAAATAATGCGTGAAATATAATAAACATATATAATTATTTTATGTCTTAAAATTAATCTAGAAACATGCTTAAACAAAAACTGATCCAAGATATTCAACTATCTTATTCATCTCTTATTAAAACTTGAACACACATTTTCTGACCCTGTACCAACGTTCAATATACCACCAATTTTGTAAACATCGAATGGCCTCAGTAATTGCCATCCAAATTAGATTTACTGTCCGTGTCTATGCATCGACGAAGGTTCGCAGCTGCCTTAGGTTATATTTGCTGATTCTGACATGGAAGATACTTTCCTAAATTCTTTATTTAATAACACGGCTGTCTAAACGGATTCCAAGAGGCCATAATCAGGCATCGTTGTCTGGTAATTGAATATACGGCGAATGAGATGTTGATCTGGTACGTAAAAGAAGGAAAGGGTTAAAATATCGATTTACTGGTTTTGCTTGCACCGAGCAAAACAAGTCCCTTTAATGATATATCGATTATTTACGTTAACTTTGTGTCAGTGAATCCATTTAGTGCTAAAATATTGAAACATGTCTGAAAAATCTCCATATTATCGGCACCTTACTTGCACGCAATATTCAAATCAGTATTATTAAATTCCGAGCAATAACTTTATATTAGTTCGCGATTCTAAAACCTATGATGTTCATGTTTAGAGGTAATACGAGAAGTAAGTAATGAAGTTGCGTGTCTGACAGAAACCACGCTTTTTAGATAATCTCCGAGATAAATTCTAACAATTTGTAAAATCAGACTGTGAGAAGAAAATAAACAAACAAAAATGTGATGCATTCGATGTTTGATTTTCATATAATGAAAGCTGTTTTATTTCTATTATTTACTGGTCTCTCTCTCTCTCTCTCTCTCTCTCTCTCTCTCTCTCTCTCTGCATGTGTACAAATAAGATGACCCTAAGACTCTTAGGGCACGTTTTCCTTGGTCTATTTTGACAGGATCATTTCCAGCGGCTAATTTAATTCCAAGGCTTTTAGATGCCCCAGTTATGCATCGTTGTCCGTGGTTATCGATTTAATGTCATAAAGTGCAAATGAGATCTTTTGCAAACTCGGAATCCGGAAAAAGCAATAATAATAAAATAAATATTCTTTATTCTAAATGTTATTACCCAGCTGTTTAAAAAAACATTTTAATATTCATTTTATGATTTAGGCACTATCTTATAGTTTTCATACCTCAATTAGTTGTGTCTTTTGTGTGTTAACATCGAACATATCTGTCATTGGGAATCCATATTGTAATGCCCACTTTCCCAATTAGAAAAAAAAACTATTGAAAAATTGCGGAAAATACTCCAAAATATCGATACTACGATTGCATGCAATAATCAAATCTGACCAATAAATGTCGTGCGATTACGAGATGAATGTTCGCATATTTTAAATCTTGTCAGTTTCGGACTGAGAGGTAATGGACCTTTGTAATGAAGTTACGTGGCTTCGAATTGTATGAAATTCATCGTAGTGCAAAAGACGTATTCAATAAGAAAAAAGCAGGTTAATGCCTTGTTGTTCGTTTTAAAGTTCGATCTTTTGCAAGCATAATACACATATTCCTTCAGACAAGTTCAGGTGTTAAAAAAAGCTTTTGTTCAAAGATTATTTGCGGCATTTTTCAGCAAAAAAGGGAAATTATTATGAATGGTGCCAAATGTTCTACACTGTCCATACACCAATTACATGTGTCCTTGTAATGATTGATGCAATTTGGTTTATTAAAATTTATTATGTAAACAATGGGTCCAAGTTTGATCAAGATTGGGCCTATTGTTGTTCATGTTTCATTTTTCAAATGCATTTTTCTTTATGACCAAAATTCGAGCTCGACGCTAGATTATTTAGACAAATACTTAAACGAAATTAAATAAAGATTTAAAGTGAAAGCTAGTGCGATTAAAGGGTTTGTGTCCTGATAAGTAGCCTTATAAACAGCCTGATAATTTTTACCAGATTTGACCCATACTTAAAAATGACCTAGATTAAAAAAAAAAACAAGCATCCTAGCCAAATATATAAAACGATTGGGTATATCTTTTTTTAATAGTTCGTAGTATCTATGGAAAATTGTGAAGGTTTAGCTGATATCTGAACAAGTAGCCAGATTATCATACTTTGGAAAAGTTACAAAGTCAAAATATTTCTCAATATCGGAAAATAGTACTGCTTGCATATTAATAAACGAAATATTTGCGATCGCAAAAGCTAATATGGAGCAGAAGAGCTAAACACTTAAAATATAAAGTACTTTTAATTTGTTCTAGAAACTTATGAAAGTCTTTCGAAGCATTGGAAACGTTTATCAATCAATACGGTAGAACGCACTTAAAAGATAATGAGAAAATAATTATATCTTTGTTAAAATATCCAATTAATTTTATCGCCCCGGAAACTAATGGAAATCTAAACATTTAATTTGAAAGCATAAATAAAACTCAAATATTCTATTAAGATTTCAGGCAAAATCCTATTTGTTCGCCTTCAAATTCCAACGCAGAAATAAATGTTCCTGAAGCACTGTCTAGATGTCGATTTAATCAAAAGATCCCATTGTAATTTCGAAATATATTGCTTTATCCGAGCAATAAAAAATGTTTTGAATCGTCCGTGTTTACCAAACGTTTTTCAGCTCATTCCAGTTGGTAGTCTGGTATTAAGAAATTTTGATCGGGAACATGGGCGATGCAATTTACATGGTATTAATAAGCCAACGTTTGACCCTATTTGTGTCTTTTAATAATTTATGTTTATTTGGCACAGTGTTTTTATCTGATTTCACTTTGCCTTTGTGGTCCTTGAAAATGAAGGTAAAACTGAGAACATTTCTTTTTCCTTTTTGTTACTGGACTCAGAATTGGAATTTAAGACATTGCTAGAATATTGAACATCGGGTAGCAATTTTATAACCAGCCTTATTGTCAATTGCAACACAATGACACGTTAGTTCATTGAGGCAATATGTGAATAAGCCGGATATGAACATGTATGTTATCATTAATTAGACGTGAACCTTCACTTTGCTCATTTGGGTTTTGTTTGCATACGGTTAAATGAAAAAACTTGAAACATGGTTTGCTTAGCCAAACAAAAGATATATAGCATATATGTTCCTTCAGTGTGTAAGATCGTGATATATTTCACCGAGTAAGCACCGAAAGCTATATTTCACGAGTAGTGTAGGGACGAGTCAAATATTAACTTTTTGTGTTCAAGAAAAACAAAATCAATCAATATGTGTTCGTTCTTAAGCAGACCAAACACTGCCAAACGCTGAAGACACGTGAAGTATCTAGAACACTCGCAAGTCGCCACTGTCTACTTGACAACATTAAACCAATTCATACCTTATTTAACTTTATATATTTTAAGTAAATAAAATATGGATATTCACAACTTTGACATCATATATATTGCAAATGAATGCAATTGTCAGCTCTAAACAATGTCATAAACAAATATATTCAAATGAAATAAGAATGAAGTGTTTCAGGATTCAACACATGGCGGTTACCGTTTGAAAAAAAAATATATAAAAAATTGGAGTCAATGCCAAAGTTACTAAAATAGAAAAATGCGTTCAGCCATATAACTTATAAGACATGGTTATACGTACATTTGGTTTTATTTTGGGATCATGGGGTCAAGGTCATTGCGATAATGAAGAGAACGTTATAGAGAGATAAAGAAGAAGGAGTGGAAGCAAGAGGAGTAAAACATAAAAAAGACAGGAAGACAGAAGATGGAGGGGGAGAAACGAGATAGATGTTGATGGTACAGAAGACAGATATGGGAGATAGAGCAAAGATCGGCGGAGTTAGGTAGAGAAGAGAGTAAAGACAAAAAAGTAGTAGAGAAGATGGAAAAGAAGACAAATGCGGGGAGAAAGAGAGTAGAGAACAGATGGGAGTGAACAACAGGATAGAGATCAAATAGAAAAAAGAGCTATAAAGAATAGAGATAACGTGAAAAAATAAGAGAAAGTGAAGTCTAGTAGAGAAAGTTGGTTGAATAGTTTTCGTATCATGCACGACCACATATGCATGTACGATAATGGCTCTGAGAGCCAGTAGGAAAGACAGAAGAGATGAAAGATCTCGTACCATGCACGACCACGTGTACGAGCGGTGGCTCTGAGAGCCGGACTGAGAACCGACAGCGCCAGTTCTAATTCAAATTCGTCCAGGATTTAAAAACCTGGTAGTTTGACAAAGCGAAAAGCTGAAGGCTTTCAGGATTTGAAAACCTGGTAGTTTGACAAAGCGAAAAGCTGAAGGCTTAAATGGCAGATCTATATATCCCTTTCCGTGGAAAACAGTTTTGTATAATTGCAAGTGGTTGTACAGAACAAACCCACATGTTATAACATATAATTTTAAGAGTTTTTTTCTGGAAAAAGAATTCATTTAAGTTGTGGAAATTGTCAAATGTTAAAGATTTATTAAAAAACATTATGCCTTCCAGTTTGTTCGTCAGTCTACTTATTCATGTAGTATAAAAAGTATAAATATTTTATAAATAAAGTGTGATCGACCATTTCATTTCCATTTAAAAAGTGCGAGAAAAGCCCATGTTTGTAAGAAGGATAGATCTTGTTAGTGAAATGTTTAAGTATAACCCTTGAAACACGTAGAGTTTAACAACAAAAATGAAAAAGATTCACAAAATATGTACTCAACGATTTTTATTATTGTTATTTTTGTTGGGATGGGCTACGTGATTGATGCGGACTTTGAAGCAGCGGTGTCGCGCTACTGGCAACGTGTGGACACATGGGACGACCTTGTGGAAGCGTTCCAAGTTATATACCAGTGACACGGCAGATAACACGTGCGATCTAACCCCACACGTATATTTTAAATGCAAATTTCCTAAATATGAAATTTGTTATCAAATTTGAATGCATAGTCATATATATTGAGAAACATAAATTGAAGTTGTTTTTTTTTTCAAATTTGTGACCATATCGTTTGTTTACATAAGATTATGGTAAATGGTAATTATATGGTGTTACATATGTATGTGACGCTGTCAAAGATACGAGTCATGCAAAAAAACGACGTCTTCCTTTTTTGTGAGGTTTCTTGCCTCAGAAATAGCCATTTATAGATATTGTTATTTATTTATTTTTTTTAAAACGTATACATTTTATATTCAGGTCTTTATCAAATGTTCTTTTAACTGAATGTATAGACCATCTTTGCAACAATGAATTTCCTTATGAACCGTTGATTTTCTTAGCAATCCGATTTTTTAGTTCATTATGATGACTTTTGACCCTTGTGTTTTACTTGTATTTGAAATAAAGTATTTTTTCTGTAAATGAAATTGTTGGTCTTGTTTAATGACACAATGACTAAAATCCAAAGAATTCTAACTTCAATTAACCGTATATTGGTTCATATTGGAGGTTGTTTTACAGATGAATTTAGACGACCATATTCATTACATATTGCAACATATTATCATAATTATCGACAACGTCGACCGTGATGGGTTAAATATGTTTAAAGTCAATGGCCTTCGTTGTGGTGTAAAGTCGTAGACTCGCATAACTCGTATAGAAGACCTCAAATATGGCAATTATTGTACACACCATGTATGAGCTCTAGCAGTAAGTGTCATATAATGGGTGTTTACGGCACTGTTTCCACGCTTTCACTTTCAAGCTGACATATGGATGCAGTCTAAGTGTAATGCAAAATTAAAATCCAACCATTAAAGGCTAGGGGAGACGTGTAAATATACATTGAGTAAGCGCTGTTCTTCCTCCCCTCTCAAAACAAAAAGTCTTACGACGTTTATTATTGATATAATAGTTACACCATACTATCATAATTATACTGGAGTCACGTTTGTAGTCTAAATGTTCCAGAAGCATTCGACTAAGAGCTAAACTGCCTAGCATTTATTTAAGAAAAATGAGGATAAAACTTGCTCTTTTGAAACGTGGAATACAATGGCATTTTGAATAATATTTGTTTGCTAAATATTTCGGTTAAAAAAGAAGAATTCGGTACGCAAAGGGAACGGGGGTTACACTCTCATACAGTTAATGCATCAGAGTAAGACTAACATTTATTCTGCAGACGAATACTCCCTGAAGCAAGTAATTGTGCAGACATGGTCTTATAATAACCCACCCCATTTAAAACTAAAAAATATAAAAAAAAATCATTTAACTATATTAAAATTAAATTGACAGATATTTAACATGTCCATGACGTAGTCATTTATTCATTTATTTGATATTTAAATTTTGATTTAATTTAATTTGAATAACTAATGGGAAAATATAAGAACGACAAAGGTTAATTAATTGCACCGTATTTCGATGAGTAAAATATGTGTTTCTTTTTTGTTCGAAACAGACATATGCATTACTGCAAACAAATTTAAAGTTTTTGACCAGCCATTAAGTCATATGTCTGACTTCCTTGCAGTATTGAACGGTCTTCACTTTTTCGTCATTTCCATCAACATCATGAAAATATGCAACCCATGTGTACAATTGATGTGATCCCCAGCCTCCTGTGGCATGTTTGCTTAGTCTATATTGGCAGGATCAGCGGTTTATTCAATTACACGGCTTTAAGACGCCCAGATAATGCTTTGTTGCCCGGGCCTATTGATTACATGTCATATTTTACAAATGAAAGGTTTTGAGAAGTTCGGAGTAGGAAAAAACACAATATATTTTTTGACGAAGAAGGATAAATATGCATCTTTTCTACTCTTGACATTTTAGGGTGCAAACCACGTGGTCCTTCTGACCCTAGACATTTTCGTTTGCCATATTTAAATGGTGTATGAATGTCCATTTGTCTTTCTAATTACACATAAAAAATAATACATTTTGAGAACATTTTAAGATCGCAAAACTATCGATTGTACATGTATTTGATTATTTACCTCTTTTTAACGAAATAAACACAAAGTATCTGATCATATTTCCCAATTAGAAGACTTCATTGAATCTTGAAATACTGTGGAAAACACTCGGAAACTATTGGCACTAATGTTGCACGCAATGTTCAAATCCGTACTATCTAGTTTCGAGTAATAACGATTTTAATTCGAAAACCTGAGATTATAAAACTAAGAGGTAATGGAAATTTGTAATGAAGTTGCGTGTCAGACTAAAACCAGGATTTCCAAGTTAATCTCAGATAGTGTAACGACTTGTAAAAAGACTGTGAGGAGAAAATAAACAGCAAAATTGCGATACAAGATTTATATCATGTTTGGCGAAATTAAAATACCAATGAGAAAGAAATATATTTTGATTTTATAAAAACATTCAACGTTTAACTTTCACAGCATTAAATACTGTTTCATTTGCCGAACCAAAGTTTTAACTTCATATTTTGTCGAGTAAAAAGACGCTTAAATGAAGTGTATAGTGCTGTAATGTAACTGTTGAATTAACAATGACGACAAATGTGGATTTAGATGAACACAATACTCGTAGTAAATTCGGATCAATTAGTAAAGTATATATTCATGTGTTTTTGTAAACGTAAGGTTTTTGACCAGCCATGATGGCATTTGTCTTATTTCCTGCAAGGCATCATGCTCATGCACGTAGCTGACTGCACGCAAATACGCAGTTGCATAATGAAATTTTGACGGATCGAAGTTTTTGTCATACCAAAAAAAAAACGCAGGGGGTATGGGGGAAGGAGTTAACATACTTTCCGTCATCGATCTGGGTAATCCCAAATTGGTCCTAGCAGCGCGCCTGTCTCTCATTTCTCTAGGGCATAATTGAAGGTATTCACTCTCTCTCAGTTCCTGCAAGGTCTCATTGAAGGTATTCAATCTCTTTCATTTCCTCCAAGGCGTTTTGAAAATATTTACTCGCTCTCATTTCCTCCAACTCATTATTGAATGTATTCACCTTCTATCATTTCTTGCAAGTCATTATTGAAAATATCCATACTCTCATTTCCTTCAATGCATTATTGAAAGTTTTCACTCTCTCTCATTTCCTGCAAGGCATTATTGAAAATATTCACTCACATGTCTTGCAAGGCATCATTCAAAGTCTTCACACTCTCTTATTTTATGCAAGGCATTTTGAAAATATTCACTCTCTCATTTCCTGCAAGGCATTGTTGAAAATATACACTCTCTCATTTCCTGCAAGGCATTATTGAAAATATTCACTCTCTCATTTCCTGCAAGGCATTGTTGAAAATACACACTCTCTAATTTTCTGCAAGGCATTATTGTATTGTTATTGTCTATATGTACATTTAAGATGACCCTAATCCACTTGATGCACGCTTTCTTAGTCTATCTTGAAAGGATCATTTCCAGCTGTTTATATAATTCCACGGCATTTAGACAAACTTATGACAAATCGTTGTGAATGATTTTTTTATAATATGTTAATGTTTTTGTTTTTTTTGCGAAAATGATCATCTTTTCGACTTTGACAATCTACTTTGCAAGGCATGTAATCTTTCCGACTTTCGACATTTACGTTTGCCTTATTTAAATAACGTAATAATGTCCATTTGTCCTGTTAAATACAAAGAAAATAACATTCATTTCATTATAAAACACCATTGATTGTGTTTCTTTAAAACTTTTTAAGTTCTGCAGAATGTATTACAAAACTAGAATAACATAATAAAACGAATCCTTCTTCAAAGGTTTTCACTCCTGGTTTGTACAATGCACTTTGTACGTTTTTTGATATGAACTAACGTGTGTCAAATCATCAGGTTTGTTAAAACTAAGATACTAACAGCTGGAACCTTTTAACAAATGTTGATACATGCTCAAATATTGTCTTTAAATCCCACGATTTCCAAAAGCGTGGCTTACACAATTCAGCAAAAGCTGTAGCATGATTGGTTAATGCTTTCAATGTTTTTAATGAATCTCAAAATATCCAACGTGATATGTACAAGTCCCTGTGGACAAATGGATAAGGATTCTGTTTCTTGAATGTACCATCGTGGGTTCGATCCCAGGTAAAACCGGATTTTCTTTTATACCTGAATTGTATTTGTTTTCTGCAATTTCGGAATCTTTCGGAATCAAAGAGTAAAATAATCATAAAATACATGTTTTCAAATGCATTTCAGAGAACAAATAATTTTCGTTTGTTTTAATGTTCAATCTTTCTCAAGCATAATACACAGACTATTTCATACATAACCAGATGTTTAAAAGAGATTTCATTTTTCGAGTATATTTTATGAGACTTTGGCTCAAGGAAGATTTGCGGCATTTTCACACCATTCACACCAAAGGGTAAATGGTAACGTATGCCCTATCCATATAACGATTTGTTGTGCTTTTGTGGTCTATTTTGGTTTATTAAGATTTATTAAACGCAAACAGTAGGACCAAGTTTGATTAAGGTGGGGGCATATTGGTGTTTATGTTTCATTGTTCAAAAACATTAAACAATGTGACCTATTAGTTCCCCTAACATGACCTGTATTTAAACGTGTTGCTAGATTATTAAGCTAAACAAAGTCAATGAAGCTTGAGTTCAAAATGTGATTACTAGGTTTACTTCATGATGTTTGGCACGGTGCCTGTTTCCAGTCTTGACCAATACTGAAATATGACATACTTTTCATACAAAACAAGCATTCTGGCAACCATTTATAAAAGTTGGATAAAAATGTCTCTTTGAAATAATGCTAAGTTGTCTCTTCTTTTTCGCCAAGTAATCCGATAATTGTACTTGACCTACATTACACAGTGCCAATCATTCTCAACAAATTTAATGAGGATTGGGTACAAAATATTACTGCTATAATGTAAACAATCAAAACGTCGGAAATCATATATTAGTATTATATTCACGATATCTTGTGGAAACATAGGAGGGTTGGTTGACGCATTGGAAACGCTCATTGATGAATACAATACGTTAGAACGCACTTAAAATAAAATGAAAACAAAATGATAGCTTTGTTAAAATATCCAATTCAGTTTTTAATGCCATAGAAACTAATGACATTCTTAATGTTCAATTTGAAAGCATTAATACAAATTTAGATTTAAGGCAAAATACTCCTTGTTCGCCTACTAACTCCTACGCGGAAATAAATGCTCCTGCAGGATTGTCTAGATTTTGATGATTTTAAAGCAATTCAGCGGAAAAGCAATACATCTTTTCTTTCGGATTTAATTAATTGATCTCACTGTAATACCAAAGCGATATTGTTTTATCCGGTCGATAAAATTCATTTCGCGTCGTCTATGTTTACCAAACTTTCCCAAGAATATTCCAGCTTGAAGTAAGATTGAATTAGTATGAATAAGCCGGAGTTTGACCTCAATCGTTATTTGTTATAGTGCACTTCGGGCGAGGTCTGGTTGATTATATTCTTGTTCTTATAATCAAAACAAATGTTCAATACGTCAAAAGACGGCATAAACGGTTCTAAGCCCCTTTTTCATTATGACGAACATAGATGATGTTTTCCAAAGGTATTTAGATCCTTTCGCAAGAGAGTGAGCCATTAATAAAGGCTTCTTGGTTACTGAAAGAAAGAACTGAAAACATTTCCCTAGCCTGTAGGTTCACATTGTACTGATGCATGTTTAAGACATTGTTCAAAAACTGCGCATTAAATTTGTTGGCAATTGTATATTATGCCTGATGGTCAATTACAACCATTTTATTCACTGCATGGTCGCTTAATTTCAAAACATTCGGTCACTTGATTCGTTAAACTTGTTTCATAACTGACACCCAATGGGTTTGCATATCTTGCTTGGCCACTAGACTTGGTAACAATATTCATATACCGCTTACCTATGTTGTGGATAAGTTTGGGAACAGTTCTGATTCACATATCCTGCTTGGTCACAAAGCGTGTAACAGTTTCCAATGAAAGCGCTGACAGTTGAAGGCTTGACTTTACATTTTTACAATTCTGTCCACAAACAATGACATTCGAACCCAAGATTTATTAAATGAAATCCGATATTGCCTGATGACGATTTGTCTATGTGAAGCAGATAATACGACAGGGTATTTTAGTTCACACATGTCCATTTTCTGCATTATTATCTATTATTGTCTATTCTCTTTGTTCCAAAGCAAGATTTCGGTTTGCTTCAAAGTTTGAAATTATCGTTGTAATCTTATGAGCGTATTTAAATAAAGTTGTATTTTAATTCGCACTATTTTAAACCGCATAACACGATACCATTTTGTAAACTCGGCGCATAAAATCTTTAACATGCAATGTCAAAAAAGTAGATCTGAAGAGACCTGCTTTCGATTTGCAGTACTTAGGTCTGTATGTCTACGGTCTAGCGCCTAAAATGGCATGGTCGCTAAATTTGCGCTGATTTGAAGTAAAGTCATTCCCTTAATGCCTAGTTGCTATTTCCTACTCTGCCCGGTCACTAGCTTTTGAAGACCTTCTTGACAGTCAGACACGATCACAATTTTAATAACCCGGTTGAACATGGGTAATATACAAGTCATCACCAACTTGCATTCAAAGTTTGAAGTTCTTGGATGCGAGCGTTCTTTAGTTTTTGAGCGGAAACCTTTTCTTTACCTCAGGGTCACTGCAACCTATACTGCGACCTTGCATTTTATTCCTTGGTAAATCAGCGGAAAACATTTTTTCACCTCAAGGTCACCATGATCTTGATCTTTGACCAATTGATCTCTAAATCAATAGAGGTTATCTACTAGTCATGACCAACTGGCACACCAAGTATGACTTTCCTGATTGCAAGTGTAGAGCCGAAACCATTTTCTTCCCCTCAATGTGACCGCGACCTTGACTTTTGACCTACTGGTTTTAATAACCTGCTTGAACGCTTGGTCAATTACTAGTCGTGACCAACTGGCATTCCAAGAAATAAAGTCTTGGGTGCAAGCGTTCTTTAGTTATTGAGCGCTTTATTTGCTGCCAATTTTAATACCCTGCTTAAACGCTCAATTTTGATATTAATTTTAATACCCAGTTTATAACAACGTTTATATATGTCTTCCTTGCTTTGCTAACACTTGTATCTCCAGCTTGAACGCTTTTGGCACGAACAATTTAACCATATAAGTCCATGGTTTTGGTAATAATAATTTCATACTCGATCACTCATTAGGTTACAAATCCCCGGGGAACTTTCCCCGCCAAAATAGTAAAAAATGAGTACTGGGATGTCTGTTCCCACAATATCCATGACCTGCTAGGTCGCTTAATTCGATAATGCACCGGTCAATTGTAACCATGCCCCCCCCCCAGGTCCGGCGAATAACGTGGGCTTTGACTTTCGGTCCAGCCAAGCCCGGGTAAAATCCTCGCCCTGCGGGAACAAACTGCTGGTAAAATCTCCGCCAAATGACCCGCACCCAGGGACTCAAGGTAAGGCCCATTCCCCGCTATTTTGAGCGCTAAGACAAAACCACAGCATTCGCCCGGCACTGCGGGCCACCTGGAAGGTAATAACACGGCCCATTTCACCGGCTATCCTCCCGGACATGGTTACAATTGACTAATGCATAACACTTCATAACTGTCGTTGTTGCTGAATTAAGTAAACTTTCCCATTCAGGGCCTAATTACTCTGTTTTAGACAATATATCGCTTTAGTTTGAACCGGTTTGATGTGATCATCTGAGTTTAAACAACGTTTTCTCACGAGAAGGAAGGCTGTTGCAAGATAGTTCTATCGTCGGCAGCAACTGTACTTATTTCCGTTAACACTTTATTTGTAGTAAAGCAAAATGGTGTACCGGGGGTATCCAACGCAAGATAACTAGGCGACCCGGGTTCGATTCCCAGCCTGGGCGCATGAGAGTTTGGTTTGTGGTCACCAAGCCGGACAAGTGGGTTTCTCCGGGTGCTCTGACCAACGAGAGTAATTAATATAATGTTGTAAGAACTTGTTTGTCGGATCAAATAATTTCATAAAACATACTATTTCTGAGACAATTTATGAACATTATTTTAGCAATGAAATACAACAATATAATACAGAAAATAACAGTAAGATGAAAGAAAATCGAGGGGTGAAAGCGAAAAGGTTCTATCTGCTTATTTATTTAATGTCACTTAGAACCTTTTCGCTTTCACCCCTCGAAATGAAAGTCACTAATCTTTACTCATAAAACAATTGCTTATATACAAAAAAAGTATAATACAAGAAAACTGACAAAAGAAATATTTTTAGAGGTAAATGAAGAACAAAAACCATGTACAATGTAGCACCGTACACGTTGTGGGTTTCATAGTATTTCAGCAAAAAATGTTTGATTAATTGCTCAAAAAAATAATCAAAAAAGTATCTGTTTCAATAAACCAGTTTTAAATAATTAAAAGTGTATTTCATGAACATCTTATTAGGGCCATCTTATCAGCGAGTTTACAGGAAACTATTGAAAGATAAGGTTTTTTTCCACTGAAAAGTAAGATCCTGCAATTCAGTTGAATAGTAAGATCGCGTAATTCAGTTGAATAGTAAGATCATGTAATTCAATTGAAAAGTAAGATCCTGCACTTCAGTTGAATAGTAAGATCAGGTAATTCAGTTAGATCAGGTAATTCAGTTGAATAGCAAGATCCTGCAATTCAAGTGAATTGAATAGATAGATCAGGTAATTCAATCAAATACTTTGTAAATGCCTGGAATTAAAATTTCAATTTTTAAAATGCAAATAAACTTTGTTGAATATATCCAGACAAACATATTGTTAAGGAAAAACATCATGTTACAATAAAAAATAAGATTTAAAGAATTGATCACACCCTATGCATATTGACAAGATGGCCACACTTGTATTAAATCATTTGAAATTATAACTGAGATAAGAGTGAAAACTACATTAAATATTGAACCAAAGTATTAATTGTGGAGAATGAAAAATAAGTTCATTAATGTAATACGCACAGTCACTATTTTAAGCACATAACACTGGAAGCCCAAAACACACTAACAATATTTATGCCTTAAAAACGCCTAGGTTAACAACAACTAAGGGCCATTTCAGCAGGATCGATCGATTTTCATTCCTCGGAGAAAATTTCAAAAGTACCTCTGCACAGTTGAAAAACCACTCCAAGAGTTCTTGCTGAAACTGGTCCCAGGAACACTTCCAGATTTATTTGAACACTGGAGCATTGGCAAACAACTTAAAGGGGGACAATATAGGTGGATTTAAAAAAATATTGTTTCTTTAGTTTGAATGCATTATCATGTTTAATTCATTTGAATTTAATGATCAAAACAAAAAATGCATATGATTAAGGTACAGATTAAAAAATATACTAGCGATATTTTGGCGCTTTTTTAACATGGGAACTTGTGGCCATATGCAATATTTTGATTTTATCATTAAAGCTGCACTATCACAGATAAATAATACCGTTTTTACAACTTTTTGACTTGGAAAGAGCAAATTTTTGCGTAAATATCTGCAAACCAATGATGAAAGATTGCTGACAAAAGATCAGATCACAGATCTTCATATTTCAGTTTGAAAATTAATGTTTTATGACTAATTAATTTTCGAAAAATCTGTGATCTAATTTTTTGTCAGCAGTCTTATATAACTGGTTTCCATGCATTTTCGCAAAAATTGGCTCGTTCCAAGACAAAAATTAAAAAAAATGCCAAAACATTCAATATATGAGAGTGCAGCTTTAAAGTCAAACATGAAAATGCAACCTATAATGTGCCCCTTGAACTACCCATATTGAAATAGCAATGATACAGGATATCCATTACAAAGTTTGTCCAAAAGAACATAAAATTTGTCTGCTATGTCAATAAGGGAAATGGATGATTTTTTTTTTAGACTTTTCTAATCACACTAATTATGTATTTAAATGATAGTCACACTTAAAACCTTTCTAATAAATGTATATGTACCTATGAACAAACCTAAGTACAGCACTATGTTTAATCGTATGATAAAAATAATTGTTACAACTGGTGAAATACATGAAATAAAGAATGTTCTAGTTCGGGATACTCAATTTAAACATACACCCCACCCCAGGAGGATGAAAAATGGCATTCAATAGAGGAAGTTCCTTTTCATGTTTTTTACCTTGATTAAAAAAAAAACTTGAAGAGAACAAACTCAAACTAAAAGTGCCCTTGTGGGGAGAGAGGTGAATGTTTAAATGGAATAGCCCTTTGTATATAAGCCCAAAGTATTAAAATTAAGTCTTCATAATTTCTTTTCAGAATAGAACAAAAGAAAAGAACAAGTTTTTATTTCTTAAGCAAAACTTTTAAAGTGGCACTGGCTTATCATGTTAATGAGAAATGATCCTTTAAGTATAAACATTCAGATGGTAAAGATGGACCAAAATATATATCCAAAACAGAACTACATACTGTCGCTAAGCCTAACAAAAATTGACCTATTATTCTTTATCTTTGTTTCAGAAATGCCCTAATTGGGACTCATAACATGCAAACCCCTGCAGCGCGAACGCCTAGAATGAAACGACATGATGCCAGATCATCCCTACCCACTGGGCTAGCAGGGAAACTGAGAGAAAAATGTATAACAGAATACAGCTTGTACAAATTATCCCGTAAAATGAACTAGACAGTATATGTTGAGCAATATGAACACTAATCTCCAACACAATACAAATAATGACTATTGAATATTATGAAAATATCATCAAATAACTATAACCATTAAAAATAATAATTAATTATATGACCTATAAATAGAAAGTCTCTCATTGGCTCAGAGGATGATAGGCGATGCAAAATATATATCATATTTCATGAGTTTGGGTTTTTCCCTACACATATTTATGTCTATAAATAACTCCAAATATACCCATTTCATTAGTAACACAGAGACATTAGCTCTGACGTAGCTTGGATAAATTTAGTGTCGTCATTTCCAGAACAACTATTTGCAGCATTCTGTGGGAAAATGTTGATTAGAAATGACGTCATTTAAAAGAGACTATAATTGGCATGCTTTCTAGCTTAAGAGTTTTTCTTAAGATTCTACTTGCGTGGCCATAATGAAATTGAATATGACTTTAACTGTGTAAATCAAAGAATCATTGACTAGGCAGCTGTATAATATGACCTGGCCTAAGATCACAAAAATACTTAAGTCAAATCTAAAAAACTCAGTCTCAACTCATTTTACCACAGCATAAAACAATAGATTTGAGTATTTTTGTAATATTGGGGTCTGCAGCAAGTCTTTCTATAAATTCTGGTAGTAACTTCAGTCTTGCAGGCGTTCCTCGAAATGGAAGAAAAAAGCTAAATAAAGCACATCTAATACTGCATAATTATTACTGCTTACAGCAACTGGATTTCACCAGTGAAAACATGACACCATAACAAATGGATAATTTATTACACGGATATAATTATATAAGTTGTTATTTAAAGCAGTATTCAAATGATTCATTTAAAAAAAAATAAAAAATTAAATATGTGAAGTTTATTGTCATTGAATAAAGACACCGGTACTATCGTTTACTTTTAAGAGCTGTTTGTATTGCGGTGGGAAAAGTACATGTCGCCCATATTTCTTTTACTTCATATTTAAAATATCGATGGCTTAACACTTTTTATAATAATTTTAGTTTATAATTGACATTTTTTTTAGTTTTGCATTGCATGTACATGTATTTCAACTCTGAAGATAAGAATTGCCGTACACATTATTATTCCAAAATATTGTCTCAAAGTACTATGATTTTACTAAGTTACGATGGGTGCTTAATTTCAAGGGAAGAACATACTTAAACATCTGGGCTAAAAGAAAATCAAGTCATTACTAATTCATGAAAAAATAATTTTTAATAAAAACTTCATCACAATGATATTTTTTTTTCAATGACTAAAACAATGAACAGTTTGCAATGATAAAAACAACAATATCTGCCAGAACATAGCATCAAATTATCACAATATCAGGCATATTTATACAATGTAGAATAATAGAAATATATACACACTTAAGAATTAATGTACTTACACATTGCACCATGATTTTTTTTTTTATATTTACATATTTCAATTAAATTAACAACATATTTAGGTAAAAACTAATTGTAAATCAAGAATTCCACAAAAACAGATGAGTTTATTTCTGTCCAGAGCGCCCATCATTTTTTCCAGTAAAGGCCACCTTTAACCTAATGACCATAAAATCAATAGGGGTCATGTACCATCCATCCAAAAGTTATGAATGGAAAGGCAAGCGTGACGCCAACACTGAAGGACAAGTAATTCCTATACATCTGCCAAGCTTTGCAGGGGACAAAGCAACAAAACAAAACACAAAATCAGACACTATAGTAGCATATACTCATTTATTTTAGTTCATTTGTGACGAAAGCTGATAGCTTATAGAACCACTCAAGTCCATTTCCTGGGCAGAAACCAGTACTGTGTTCTTTTCAAAAGGCCATGAGAAAGTACCTGTGGTGGGGATCGAACCCACGACCTCTTGGGTAAGAGGCGGACACCTATACCACTTGACCACTCTCACCCCTGGTGAGACACTATACATTTATGACTGTCATGTTTTACCAGAGCTGAGGTAACATTTAGCATTCTCTGTAGCCTATGTGATAAAGCAAACGATTGATAATTATATCTTAAATAATTATAGAAAAATGTCCCTGACTGAAAACTACCATTTTTTATATGCTGCCAAGTACTGAGAAACTTTAGTAGAATGCCTTTTATAATTTGGATTTGTCTTTTTTGATGAATACAGTAAATATGTTTCTTACAAACAAACAACCATTTTTAAAAAACTGCCAGTTACTGCAAAAATTTAAGTAGAATGCTCTATTTAATTTTAGATTTATCTTTCTTGATGATAACAGAAAAATATGTCACCGACAGAATACCAATTCAATTTTTTATATACTACCAATTACCCGGACAATTTCAGCAGAATGCCATCTATATAACTTTGTAATGATTGTTTTTGATGTATACAGAAGAACATATCCCTGATGGATAACCAACCTTTTTTTTAAACTATTCATCACAATGACAAACATTTTTAACAACTTTTAGTAGAATGCAGTCTAAAATTTGGCAGATACTAGTTTGCATACATTCAACTAACAACATCCCATCAGTAAAACACATTTACTTGACTGTGTATATGTGTAAGATAAAAGCTCTAAAAAGCCACAAAAGAATTATTATAATACAACAAATACCGAAGGTACTGCATATATCACAAAGACAATTTACACTTTAATAATTAAAAATCTAGTATTTATAAGGCCACAATTGAAAAATAATTTGTTGGCCTAACCTGTCCAACAGTTTGAAGGGTGAGTAGGAAGGTTGTTTTATTTTTTGTTTTTGTTTTTACCCCCTAACCCCTTAATTCTGTTATGATGAAAGAAATAACCAACAGGGATGCTAAAAAAACTTTTCTGTCACATGTATTTTTGGAAGTTGGTTTGGTGATGCCGAACAATATATTTATCTATAATGGCCTTACTTTAACATCAATTCAAATAACGGACAAGAAACAAATATTTCTTCAAATCTGGGTTTCTAAAACAATCCCTTTCCCATCGTCAAATAACAATTCATAATACATAACAAACCTATATCTTTCAAAGGCTATTTCTAGTCATGATAGTGCCAGCTGCATCGATCATACCTCTGGAACATATTTAGCAAAAAATAGTACGAGCTTTTACAAACAAATTCCATCAGCAGTGTCTTTGTGTGTCAGATATGAATAGACCTTTGCTTTAATTAATAAGCTGAACACATACAAATTAAACAGAGAAGTGAGCGAAGACTTATTCCGGATAAATAATTCTTACATATACTTTCTTCTTCATTTGAACTTAAGAATCTCCCATTAAAATTTTGATTATCATGACAACACACTTTTTAATCACCCTTAACAATATTTTCTTTAAATCAAATCACGTCCACAGTGGCAACTCAAACATCCAGTCTTCCAATGCTTGTAACTAACACCCTCCTTTCAGCAGCATTATGCAACATCTATCTATGGCAAACAACAAAAGCCCTACATAACACTCCTACTTCCTGGCGGGGCTTATCACAAAATTTCTTCTTCATCTGCCATCAAGGGCTGGATATCTTCATTATCCTTTATCAAACCTGAAAATGTTTTCATAAGTTTCATAATCATATTTGACAGGGGCATAACTAGTAAAGCAGACATTATCCTTTATCAACCCTGAAAATGTATTCATAAGTTTCATAATCATATTTGACAGGGGTATAACTAGTAAAGCAGACATTATCCTTTATCAAACCTGAAAATGTATTCATAAGTTTCATAATCATATTTGACAGGAGCATATATAAAAAAAATAACATTTATGTATCAGTAATTAAAGTGATAGAAAATGTAAAACAAGAAGGTTGTCAAAGGAGAGACGCTTGATAATCAATTAGATTTCTCCGAATTGGATCTGCCAGTTATCAGGAGAGACCATCATTGTCAAACATTATTTTGAAGTTATATTTAAGCATCATAGCTAAAAGCATTGAAAATATAAAATAAAATAAAATAAAGTTGTTATACCTTTGCTTAGGATTTCATAAGAAACACTTGAGTGTGACTGGACAGTTAAAATGACTTTGGTTAAATAATGACAATGTAAGGACTACAACTCCAGAGTGATTAGTGCAATGTGGCTGTTTATCAAATTTGTTTGCAATACTTTGCCCTTAAATATAGTAACCCTTTGTAATTAGGATTGGATTGTAGATGCAGTGCTGACTTCGATGTAGTTTTCACTGTAGTTTTCGCTTTGGATGAGGTGTGCAGGGAATGCCCACATTATGTGTTACCGGTACCTTTAAACTTACTATGACTACCAGACTGAGTCTACTAATACCCTACCTTGTTCTACCATAGACTGGTGCAGCTGCGATGCTGACTTGGATGTAGTCTTGGCTGTGGACTTCTTTGGATGAGGGGATTCCGGTATGTTGATTGCCACCAACATCGCGATTATCACGAGGACCGTCCCAAAGGCAAATGGTGGCCCAGGAATTACTGACTGAAACGTGAGTAAACATTGGATATTTGGAATTTCTTAATTTTTGCATTTTACTTTCTGTTAGTTAAATGGTCTAGTTTTTCTCCAACATTAAGAGAAAAACACTTTTAACCAATTTTATATGAATGTTAATAGATGGATTTAAAAAAAAAAATATGAATGTTTAATTTGCAATTTTGCTCAAACTTTAAATATTTTAATTGTTAATGTTGTTAATCTTTTTAAATATACACATCATATAGTTCCATACTTTGTGGACAGTATGCTTTGAATCGAATATAAAAAAACCCACCTGTAATGTTATTATTCAATTTAAAATATACATAAAAAGTAACCAGAAATTGCTTATGGGATAGGGAAATTTGTCAAGAAAAGGTTACTTAGGCGAAAATCTGTTACACTGTGTACATGTTAATCTAAGGTTAGCTAATCAAGCCTTGTTTTACTAATAACACTTTATGAAAGCCAATCAAAACTAGAAACAGTGAAGTTAAGAAAGATTAAGCTGTGACAAGCAAAAATAGGTGTTATAGTTTGGTTTTAAATTTGCCATTTTTTGGCATCATATCAAACATGATTTAAACATTGGAATTTCAGCTTTACCCTGCTTACTTTATTTTTACGCTGCTTATGTTATTTTTACCCTGCTAACATCATTTTACCCTGCTTAAATGATTTACCCTGCTTTAAAACATAATCTACCCTGCTTACATAATTTACCCTGCTTACGTCATTTTACCCTACTAACATAATTTTACCCTGCTTACTTAATTTTTACCCTGCATTTTTACCCTGCTTACATCATTTTACCCTCCTTACATCATTTTTACCCTGCTTTCATCATTTCTACTCTGCTTATATAAATTTTATTTAAGGCCTATTCCTGCTTGTCATTGTTTTTAGATAGAACGGCAAAATCAGAGACAAAGCTTACCTTCCAGTGCTAAGGTAAGATAAGATTAAGAAAATGAGAAGACATATTTTTGGTACAGCATTGCTATTGATATATATACGTAATTAATAGTCAGTAGTGATTAAAGACTGTAAAAGCACCTTAGCGTTTGAGCTTGTGTCTCCACTTAATAGTTAAGAAAAGCAAAAAATAAACACTATATTACTTTATAACAAGTTTGGAAAGGCAATATGCAATTCACTTACATCTTTATGAGGGATGGATGCCGACCCATTTAGCTGTTTTGACTTGGACACATCACTGATGTTCGTCGTCTCATTCAGATCAACGTGAAAGAGGTAGAAAATAAAGCCAAACAATGCGGGGCCAAGCCCGTTACACAAGCCTCGAATACCCGTGACTACGCCCTGGGCTACACCTGAAAATAAAAAGAAAAATTTACAAGAAGAAAAAACAGAGGCTGATGCTCATTTGTTTTTATTTTTTAAAAGGATGCAAAGGGGCATAACTCAGTAATTATCAAAGTTAGAGTCACGGGCCTTGCCAGTATGGCAACTGGTGTACCTAGTTTCATGGGAATATCTTGAAAAATGTTTTGGAGTACTGGATAAACAGACAATAAAAGAACCATGTTGATTGGACTCAATATGGTAAAGAAATTGCAATTTTTAGAAAAAATAATCCCTTGCATCTTTTAAGACATACCTTGATGAAAATAATTTTCTTTCATTTACTTATAAAAACAGAGGATACAAGAACGATACACAGTTTTAACTCTTAGATGCACAAGTTCCATGATCATAATTTGGGCACACTTTGAGAGTGAGGCACCAGTGAAATTTCAAGATTGCTCAATTCAGTCCTTTTGAACAACTGCATTGAGAACATTAATCCATGGACCAAAACATCAAATAATGAAAGTAATCCGAACAAAACAATTTATCAGGGCTAAAATAGGTCGGAAACCACTAAGATGTCCTAAGTTTCTTGTAACAAAATTGAGTTTGACGTTAAAGCAGAGTAAAGTACATGTCCAATTTATCAAAGAAAGCTTCTGTGAAATTGAGTACTATATAACCATAGAGCTTTAATCTTAATTCACTCCTACGCACAGGGTACAGAAGGTAAAAAAAAGCAGCTCTATATGTGCTTTTCAAATATTGATCTCCCTGAGCCAATTTATGACCACTGCGTTCGAGAATGAATAATGCGTCTTTTCAACTTCCCCGAACTTAAGATAACCCCATATTTCATCCAAAATACAATGGCATTAGTCTTAACAGAGAACAGATTCTTGACATTTGACTGACAAACTCATTTAAAATCATCCCCAGCACGAATGTTGAGGAAATGGTGGAGTTAATGTAACAGAACTGACTAAATCTGGGGGAAAAGCATTGCAAACGTAAGCAGTCTCGGTGATATGCCAATAATCTTAACCATTTAACTAAGATAATATAGCAACAGAAGTTCAAAGCTAGACATTAATAACCTATGTTCTAGAATTACGAGAAAAGAAGATTCCATCTTTGTACAAGTGAAAATGGCAATCTTCTTAGCACTGTCTGGGGCTGGTGTACAAGGTTTTCATCTATCATTGATCTAGTAGGCCTTTGTGTTCTATTGAATATTCAGTTATATGTTTATGTCTTTGTGCTGCTGCTAAGAATATATCAAGCAAATGGCTATGATTATATTAAAGACACTATATGTCCAAGGTGGCTGCAGAAAAGGGACAGGGTGCTAAAGGAGACAATGACACACTGTATTTGAATGATAAGAACTTGAACATTATGAATTTGAAAGAAAATATCAATGCTTTTGTTTTATTTAGGTAATATTAGGTTTCAACTGCCAAATATGTAGAGGATTCGAGAGGATCTGCAGAACTGCAGCTTATGGCTTAAAGCTGCACTCTCACAGATTGAATGTTTTGACAACCTTTTTATTTACACTTCATACACTTGCCCTCATGGTGAAATCATGTACTTGCCTTCATGATTAAAATCATACACTTGCCCTCATGGTGAAATCATATACTTGCCTTCATGATTAAAATCATACACTTGCCCTCATGGTGAAATCATATACTTGCCTTCATGATTAAAATCATACACTTGCTCTCATGGTGAAATCATATACTTGCCTTCATGATTAAAATCATACACTTGCCCTCATGGTGAAATCATATACTTGCCTTCATGATTAAAATCATACACTTGCCCTCATGGTGCAATCATACACTGGCCCTCATGGTGAAATCATACACTTGCCCTCATGGTGCAATCATACACTGGCCCTCATGGTGAAATCATACACTTTCCTTCATGGTGAAATCATACAGTTGCATTCATGATTGAAATAATACATTTGCCCTCGAGATTAAAACCATACACTTGCCTTCATAATTGAAATCATACATTTGCCCTTATGTTTGAAATCATACACCTGCGCTCATTTATAATTTCAAATACTTGGGCTTGTGGAAACAGTTATTATTGGTCCTCTGGGTGAAAGATGGTTGAGAAATATGTATCTAAGTTTTTTTCTTATCTGCCTGTTTAAAGGCAATAGTGAACTATGAGACCAAAGGCATTCTGGCCAACACAGACAAAATTTGACTAAGGAAAACAGGTTTATCTTAAATATTCCAAGGGAAGTAACAAAGATATACTTAACTTCTTTTCCTACCATAGTTGCGGGGTTGGCACAAAATATGGATGACACACCATTGTACACAGCACAATCTTTTGCGCAATTGATTCAACTTTCTCAATCTTTACATTTGAAAAGAAACTTAAACTAAGTAAATACCATAACAACAGCATCACCACCCAGAGTGGAATCACAACCTCCTGGGGTGAGAGGCTGACAACTGTACAACAACACCACTCTTTACCCGGTTGGGATGGAACCACAACCACTTATGTGAGAGGTGGACATTTGTACTGTTAGATCACTCTTACCCCAATTGGGGTAAAACCCACAATATCTGGAACGAGAGGGGGAAACCTGTACCACTAGACCACTCTAACCCTGGTGGGGAAGGAACAAACAGCCTCTTGGGTCAGAGGCAGACACTTGTACCACTAGACCACTCTCAACCTGGTGGGGAAGGAACAAACAGCCTCTTGGGTCAGAGGCAGACACTTGTACCACTAGACCACTCTCAACCTGGTGGGGAAGGAACAAACAGCCTCTTGGGTCAGAGGCAGACACTTGTACCACTAGACCACTCTAACCCTGGTGGGGAAGGAACAAACAGCCTCTTGGGTCAGAGGCAGACACTTGTACCACTAGACCACTCTCAACCTGGTGGGGAAGGAACCAACAACCTCTTGGGTCAGAGGCAGACACTTGTACCACTAGACCACTCTAACCCTGGTGGGGAAGGAACCAACAACCTCTTGGGTCAGAGGCAGACACTTGTACCACTAGACCACTCTCAACCTGGTGGGGAAGGAACAAACAGCCTCTTGGGTCAGAGGCAGACACCTGTACCACTAGACCACTCCCACCCTGGTGGGAAAGGAACAAACAGCCTCTTGGGTCAGAGGCAGACACCTGTACCACTAGACCACTCCCACCCTGGTGGGAAAGGAACAAACAGCCTCTTGGGTCAGAGGCAGACACTTGTACCACTAGACCACTCTAACCCTGGTGGGAAAGGAACAAACAGCCTCTTGGGTCAGAGGCAGACACCTGTACCACTAGACCACTCTAACCCTGGTGGGGAAGGAACCAACAACCTCTTGGGTCAGAGGCAGACACTTGTACCACTAGACCACTCTCAACCTGGTGGGGAAGGAACAAACAGCCTCTTGGGTCAGAGGCAGACACCTGTACCACTAGACCACTCTAACCCTGGTGGGGAAGGAACAAACAGCCTCTTGGGTCAGAGGCAGACACTTGTACCACTAGACCACTCTCAACCTGGTGGGGAAGGAACCAACAACCTCTTGGGTCAGAGGCAGACACTTGTACCACTAGACCACTCTAACCCTGGTGGGGAAGGAACCAACAACCTCTTGGGTCAGAGGCAGACACTTGTACCACTAGACCACTCTCAACCTGGTGGGGAAGGAACAAACAGCCTCTTGGGTCAGAGGCAGACACCTGTACCACTAGACCACTCTCAACCTGGTGGGGAAGGAACAAACAGCCTCTTGGGTCAGAGGCAGACACTTGTACCACTAGACCACTCTCAACCTGGTGGGGAAGGAACAAACAGCCTCTTGGGTCAGAGGCAGACACCTGTACCACTAGACCACTCCCACCCTGGTGGGAAAGGAACAAACAGCCTCTTGGGTCAGAGGCAGACACCTGTACCACTAGACCACTCCCACCCTGGTGGGAAAGGAACAAACAGCCTCTTGGGTCAGAGGCAGACACCTGTACCACTAGACCACTCCCACCCTGGTGGGAAAGGAACAAACAGCCTCTTGGGTAAGAGGCAGACACCTGTACCACTAGACCACTCCCACCCTGGTGGGAAAGGAACCAACAACCTCTTGGGTAAGAGGCAGACACCTATACCACTAGACCACTCCCACCCTGGTGGAAAAGGAACCAACAACCTCTTGGGTCAGAGGCAGACACCTGTACCACTAGACCACTCCCACCCTGGTGGGAAAGGAACCAACAACCTCTTGAGTGAGAGGCAGACACCTATACCATTAGACCACTCCCACCCTGGTGGGAAAGGAACCAACAACCTCTTGAGTGAGAGGCAGACACCTATACCATTAGAACACTCCCACCCTGGTGGGAAAGGAACCAACAACCTCTTGAGTGAGAGGCAGACACCTATACCATTAGAACACTCCCACCCTGGTGGGAAACGAACCAACAACCTCTTGAGTGAGAGGCAGACACCTATACCATTAGAACACTCCCACCCTGGTGGGAAAGGAACCAACAACCTCTTGAGTGAGAGACAGACACCTATACCATTAGAACACTCCCACCCTGGTGGGAAAGGAACCAACAACCTCTTGAGTGAGAGGCAGACACTTGTACCACTAGACCACTCTCAACCTGGTGGGGAAGGAACAAACAGCCTCTTGGGTCAGAGGCAGACACCTGTTCCACTAGACCACTCCCACCCTGGTGGGAAAGGAACCAACAACCTCTTGAGTGAGAGGCAGACACCTATACCATTAGAACACTCCCACCCTGGTGGGAAAGGAACCAACAACCTCTTGAGTGAGAGGCAGACACCTATACCATTAGACCACTCCCACACTGGTGGGAAAGGAACCAACAACCTCTTGGGTCAGAGGCAGACACCTATACCATTAGACCACTCCCACCCTGGTGGGAAAGGAACCAACAACCTCTTGAGTGAGAGACAGACACCTATACCATTAGAACACTCCCACCCTGGTGAGAAAGGAACCAACAACCTCTTGAGTGAGAGGCAGACACCTATACCATTAGAACACTCCCACCCTGATGGGAAAGGAACCAACAACCTCTTGAGTGAGAGGCAGACACCTATACCATTAGAACACTCCCACCCTGGTGGGAAAGGAACCAACAACCTCTTGAGTGAGAGGCAGACACCTATACCATTAGAACACTCCCACCCTGGTGGGAAAGGAACCAACAACCTCTTGAGTGAGAGGCAGACACCTATACCATTAGAACACTCCCAACCTGGTGGGAAAGGAAACAACAACCTCTTGAGTGAGAGGCAGACACTTGTACCACTAGACCACTCTCAACCTGGTGGGGAAGGAACAAACAGCCTCTTGGGTCAGAGGCAGACACCTGTACCATTAGAACACTCCCACCCTGGTGGGAAAGGAACCAACAACCTCTTGAGTGAGAGGCAGACACCTATACCATTAGAACACTCCCACCCTGGTGGGAAAGGAACCAACAACCTCTTGAGTGAGAGGCAGACACCTATACCATTAGACCACTCCCACCCTGGTGGGAAAGGAACCAACAACCTCTTGAGTGAGAGGCAGACACCTATACCATTAGAACACTCCCACCCTGGTGGGAAAGGAACCAACAACCTCTTGGGTGAGAGGCAGACACCTATACCATTAGAACACTCCCACCCTGGTGGGAAAGGAACCAACAACCTCTTGAGTGAGAGACAGACACCTATACCATTAGAACACTCCCACCCTGGTGAGGAAGGAACCAACAACCTCTTGAGTGAGAGGCAGACACCTATACCATTAGAACACTCCCACACTGGTGAGGAAGGAACCAACAACCTCTTGAGTGAGAGGCAGACACCTATACCATTAGAACACTCCCACCCTGGTGAGGAAGGAACCAACAACCTCATGAGTGAGAGGCAGACACCTATACCATTAGAACACTCCCACCCTGGTGGGAAAGGAACCAACAACCTCTTGAGTGAGAGGCAGACACCTATACCATTAGAACACTCCCACCCTGGTGGGAAAGGAACCAACAACCTCTTGGGTCAGAGACAGACACCTATACCATTAGAACACTCCCACCCTGGTGGGAAAGGAACCAACAACCTCTTGGGTCAGAGACAGACAACTATACCATTAGAACACTCCCACCCTGGTGAGGAAGGAACCAACAACCTCTTGAGTGAGAGGCAGACACCTATACCATTAGAACACTCCCACACTGGTGGGAAAGGAACCAACAACCTCTTGAGTGAGAGGCAGACACCTATACCATTAGAACACTCCCACCCTGGTGGGAAAGGAACCAACAACCTCTTGGGTGAGAGGCAGACACCTATACCATTAGAACACTCCCTCACTGGTGGGAAAGGAACCAACAACCTCTTGGGTGAGAGGCAGACACCTATACCATTAGAACACTCCCACACTGGTGGGAAAGGAACCAACAACCTCTTGGGTCAGAGGCAGACAACTATACCATTAGAACACTCCCACCCTGGTGAGGAAGGAACCAACAACCTCTTGAGTGAGAGGCAGACAACTATACCATTAGAACACTCCCACCCTGGTGGGAAAGGAACCAACAACCTCTTGAGTGAGAGGCAGACACCTATACCATTAGAACACTCCCACCCTGGTGAGGAAGGAACCAACAACCTCTTGAGTGAGAGGCAGACACCTATACCATTAGAACACTCCCACCCTGGTGGGAAAGGAACCAACAACCTCTTGAGTGAGAGGCAGACACCTATACCATTAGAACACTACCACCCTGGTGGGAAAGGAACCAACAACCTCTTGAGTGAGAGACAGACACCTATACCATTAGAACACTCCCACCCTGGTGGGAAAGGAACCAACAACCTCTTGAGTGAGAGGCAGACACTTGTACCACTAGACCACTCTCAACCTGGTGGGGAAGGAACAAACAGCCTCTTGGGTCAGAGGCAGACACCTGTTCCACTGGACCACTCCCACCCTGGTGGGAAAGGAACCAACAACCTCTTGAGTGAGGGGCAGACACCTATACCATTAGAACACTCCCACCCTGGTGGGAAAGGAACCAACAACCTCTTGAGTGAGAGGCAGACACCTATACCATTAGACCACTCTAACCCTGGTGGGGAAGGAACCAACAACCTCTTGGGTAAGAGGCAGACACTTGTACCACTAGACCACTCTCAACCTGGTGGGGAAGGAACACACAGCCTCTTGGGTCAGAGGAAGACACCTGTTCCACTAGACCACTCCCACCCTGGTGGGAAAGGAACCAACAACCTCTTGAGTGAGAGGCAGACACCTATACCATTAGAACACTCCCACCCTGGTGGGAAAGGAACCAACAACCTCTTGAGTGAGAGGCAGACACCTATACCATTAGACCACTCCCACCCTGGTGGGAAAGGAACCAACAACCTCTTGGGTCAGAGGCAGACACCTATACCATTAGACCACTCCCACCCTGGTGGGAAAGGAACCAACAACCTCTTGAGTGAGAGACAGACACCTATACCATTAGAACACTCCCACCCTGGTGAGAAAGGAACCAACAACCTCTTGAGTGAGAGGCAGACACCTATACCATTAGAACACTCCCACCCTGGTGGGAAAGGAACCAACAACCTCTTGGGTGAGAGGCAGACACCTATACCATTAGAACACTCCCACCCTGATGGGAAAGGAACCAACAACCTCTTGAGTGAGAGGCAGACACCTATACCATTAGAACACTCCCACCCTGGTGGGAAAGGAACCAACAACCTCTTGAGTGAGTGGCAGACACCTATACCATTAGAACACTCCCACACTGGTGAGGAAGGAACCAACAACCTCTTGAGTGAGAGGCAGACACCTATACCATTAGAACTCTCCCACCCTGGTGAGGAAGGAACCAACAACCTCATGAGTGAGAGGCAGACACCTATACCATTAGAACACTCCCACCCTGGTGGGAAAGGAACCAACAACCTCTTGAGTGAGAGGCAGACACCTATACCATTAGAACACTCCCAACCTGGTGGGAAAGGAACCAACAACCTCTTGGGTCAGAGACAGACACCTATACCATTAGAACACTCCCACCCTGGTGGGAAAGGAACCAACAACCTCTTGGGTCAGAGACAGACAACTATACCATTAGAACACTCCCACCCTGGTGAGGAAGGAACCAACAACCTCTTGAGTGAGAGGCAGACACCTATACCATTAGAACACTCCCACACTGGTGGGAAAGGAACCAACAACCTCTTGAGTGAGAGGCAGACACCTATACCATTAGAACACTCCCACCCTGGTGGGAAAGGAACCAACAACCTCTTGGGTGAGAGGCAGACACCTATACCATTAGAACACTCCCTCACTGGTGGGAAAGGAACCAACAACCTCTTGGGTGAGAGGCAGACACCTATACCATTAGAACACTCCCACACTGGTGGGAAAGGAACCAACAACCTCTTGGGTCAGAGGCAGACAACTATACCATTAGAACACTCCCACCCTGGTGAGGAAGGAACCAACAACCTCTTGAGTGAGAGGCAGACAACTATACCATTAGAACACTCCCACCCTGGTGGGAAAGGAACCAACAACCTCTTGAGTGAGAGGCAGACACCTATACCATTAGAACACTCCCACCCTGGTGAGGAAGGAACCAACAACCTCTTGAGTGAGAGGCAGACACCTATACCATTAGAACACTCCCACCCTGGTGGGAAAGGAACCAACAACCTCTTGAGTGAGAGGCAGACACCTATACCATTAGAACACTCCCACCCTGGTGGGAAAGGAACCAACAACCTCTTGAGTGAGAGACAGACACCTATACCATTAGAACACTCCCACCCTGGTGGGAAAGGAACCAACAACCTCTTGGGTCAGAGACAGACACCTATACCATTAGAACACTCCCACCCTGGTGAGGAAGGACCCAACAACCTCTTGGGTCAAAGGCAGACACCTATACCATAAGAACACTCCCACCCTGGTGGGAAAGGAACCAACAACCTCTTGAGTGAGAGGCAGACACCTGTACCATTAGAACACTCCCACCCTGGTGGGAAAGGAACCAACAACCTCTTGAGTGAGAGGCAGACACCTATACCATTAGAACACTCCCACCCTGGTGGGAAAGGAACCAACAACCTCTTGAGTGAGAGGCAGACACCTATACCATTAGAACACTACCACCCTGGTGGGAAAGGAACCAACAACCTCTTGAGTGAGAGGCAGACACCTATACCATTAGAACACTCCCACCCTGGTGAGGAAGGAACCAACAACCTCTTGAGTGAGAGGCAGACACCTATACCATTAGAACACTCCCACCCTGGTGAGGAAGGAACCAACAACCTCTTGAGTGAGAGGCAGACACCTATACCATTAGAACACTCCCACCCTGGTGGGAAAGGAACCAACAACCTCTTGAGTGAGAGGCAGACAACTATACCATTAGAACACTACCACCCTGGTGGGAAAGGAACCAACAACCTCTTGAGTGAGAGGCAGACACCTATACCATTAGAACACTCCCACCCTGGTGGGAAAGGAACCAACAACCTCTTGAGTGAGAGGCAGACACCTATACCATTAGAACACTCCCACCCTGGTGGGAAAGGAAACAACAACCTCTTGGGTGAGAGGCAGACACCTATACCATTAGAACACTCCCACACTGGTGAGGAAGGAACCAACAACCTCTTGAGTGAGAGGCAGACACCTATACCATTAGAACACTCCCACCATGGTGGGAAATGAACCAACAACCTCTTGAGTGAGAGGCAGACACCTATACCATTAGACCACTCCCACACTGGTGAGGAAGGAACCAACAACCTCTTGAGTGAGAGGCAGACAACTATACCATTAGAACACTCCCACCCTGGTGAGGAAGGAACCAACAACCTCTTGAGTGAGAGGCAGACACCTATACCATTAGAACACTCCCACCCTGGTGAGAAAGGAACCAACAACCTCTTGGGTCAGAGGCAGACACCTATACCATTAGAACACTCCCACCCTGGTGAGAAAGGAGCCAACAACCTCTTGAGTGAGAGGCAGACACCTATACCATTAGAACACTCCCACCCTGGTGGGAAAGGAACCAACAACCTCTTGAGTGAGAGGCAGACACCTATACCATTAGAACACTCCCACCCTGGTGAGAAAGGAACCAACAACCTCTTGAGTGAGAGGCAGACAACTATACCATTAGAACACTCCCACCCTGGTGAGGAAGGAACCAACAACCTCTTGAGTGAGAGGCAGACACCTATACCATTAGAACACTCCCTCAATGGTGGGAAAGGAACCAACAACCTCTTGGGTGAGAGGCAGACACCTATACCATTAGAACACTCCCACCCTGGTGAGAAAGGAACCAACAACCTCTTGAGTGAGAGGCAGACAACTATACCATTAGAACACTCCCACCCTGGTGGGAAAGGAACCAACAACCTCTTGGGTCAGAGGCAGACACCTATACCATTAGAACACTCCCACACTGGTGGGAAAGGAACCAACAACCTCTTGAGTGAGAGGCAGACACCTATACCATTAGACCACTCCCACACTGGTGAGGAAGGAACCAACAACCTCTTACGTAAGGGGCGCTCACCTATACCACTAGACCACTCTCACCCTGGTGGGGAAGGAACCCACAACCTCTTGGGTAAGCGGCGCTCACCTATTCCACTAGACCACTCTAACCCTAACACATACCTTGCTGGTCAGCCTCAGCATGTGCTGAGACAAACGCACTGATGGCGGGGTAGGTAATACTGGACATTGCCGCTATAGCTCCTGCCGTCCACATTATCCTGTTAAAGAAATGAATATTATTATATAATAATAAGAGATGATCTCAGATTTAATGGAGTATTATTTTAAAGTTTTAAACACGGTTTCAATGTTAATAAGGAATGCCCACAACTACACCAGCTGACCTCAATATCCTAATAAGATTAGGAAATATCTCAAAATTTATAACAGATATCCTTTTTTATCTAGATAAGCAGCGAAAGAAATATTACTTTCACTAAAGTTTTAGCTTAAGGCAGATATTATATCATTTCCTTCATAAGATTTGGTCCAAATGAGGGTTCTCAATGAGTTTCTGTTGAACCGTCTCAACTAGTAAAGTAACCGAACAGCTACTACTTTTTCTACTTAAAAATTAATTTATTTTTCCAGATTTGAACCAGCCCAATTGCCATTTGAACTGTCCAACTGGCAACCGGTTCTTATTGAAAACACTGTCTAAATAATAATCTGTACAACAAACAAAACACAAATTTAGACAAAGTTAAAACCCTTTAATTAAAGATTAGCTATACAAATAGAGTGACAAACCCTTTAATTAAAAAATAACTATACAAACAAGTTTTGAGAGACAAAGCCATATACTATTAGCATAAGCTATTTGAAAAAACTGTACATCAGGAAGTTGTATTAAAAACAAGAGCACAGCTGAGCTAAGACTCACGATCTTCTGCTTTTTTTCATATAAACAATCGAAAAATTACTCACAAATTATGAATGCTATAGTTATGGACCTTTCTATCCATGTTAATAATGTCTCTGGTTACCAAGTTTCATTTTGATATATTGTACTGTTTCAGATGACAAACCCAAGGTTGCTCAAGGTTAAAGTTTTTTGTACAACGATATCGACGTTGCATCCATTATTCACACCAAGGTTATGAAATAACCCTGACCATTTAACTTTGATTTTATTTTTCACTGCACTCTTACCGTTTATATTTCCACTGACCAATAGAAGACCTATGAAATGGTTTAATGTCTGTGATAAAGCTTCTAGTTAAGCTAAGGTAAAGAATACCCACCAGTCCTGCGAGCCAAAGCCGTAACACGCGAGCTGGATGGCTTCAAACAATAGGCCGAACACAATGGATTCCTTATGGCCAAGGTACTTCATTAATAATGCTAGGATTACAGTCTGAAATGGGGGAACATTAACAATTAGCATATTACCATATCTTTAAAAATGTTTATAGTTGTATGCATATACATTGCTTGTCTTAAAATATGTATGAATTCACAACTAATGCTGGAAATCTTGCTTTGAACTAGATTCATAAGTATTTTTTTGGTATATAAGGCACCCGCGTAAATAGCACGTACTAATATTCAAATGAAAATATTGGTTTCATATGTTAATAAATATAAGTGATGTTCCGATGATTGATTACAATCAAATATTAATTGGATGGGCCTGAAATTGGCGACAAACAATTGTATTTGGTCATAATCAATCATCCAGTTTTTTTCTTCTTGATGTTTGCATTCGGTTAATTTCAGCCAATTTTCTCCTTTGAGTTCATTATTTAAACCAGAAGCGTTCAGTTGTTATTGTTAACAATATGCCCAAAAGCAACAACAGCACCAAATTACTTAAAACATACACATAACATAAGCATAGTTAAGGATAACGAGTTATTGTACAAGAATAAAACTACAATTAAGGTATTGTCAAAAACTGATTGTACTTTCGATAATCGGTTACTTTAGTGGAACTGATTATCGATAGTCAAACTGGAATCGATTCCCAACATTACAAAATACTCTTTACAAGAATGAAACATTAGTTGTTACAATCCCATCATTTGTGTCTATCTCCTTGAGTAACTGTAAAACAGACAGTATACACAGGAAAATTACACCAATTCAAAATAGACTGCTCAGTGTTAAATGTGACAGTGAATGAAAGCATATTTTTACCATATTATGCCATTGGCTACTTTCCATCTTTATAGGTTATAAAACTGAATGGTTTGTGATTAAAAAAAACTTGCTGAACATGTTTGATCTACATTTACATTTTCATTACATTGTTCGTACTCCTACACCAGATTGGGTCCATTAATCAAAACAGTAATCAAAAAGGGGTAACATTTTATTTTATTTTTCTGAAACACAACATAACTTTTTTTAACATTTTTAAATATTTATCATATATAGTAAAAATTCATTGACTCGAACTAGATGTAAAAAACCGATTTCTTAATACTGAAGGTAAACATTCCCACTTGGCTTGAAATTTCCAAGGCCCAATATATTTTCGCTGGTCCCTTGGGAGTTTGACTGTAAGTAGAACTTTCTTCCAATATATGGCATTTGGGAATTTTATAAGTGGCCTGTAACCTACTTGTTCAATTTCCACTATTTCCTTAACTATCACATCAAAGATTGTCGGTCAGATAACCTCAGCCATTTTCCATCGAAAACAACCTTGGAGAAGAAGTTTGCAAAATTTGGAATAATAGGAATTGTAGTGTTTTAACGTTTATTTGGTATATCATAGTTTAAACTAATTGCCTGTGAAGTGTATTATTGCATTAATAATGCAGATTCCAAGAGTAAAGTCATTAAGTTTAACTTCTAAATTCAAAATACTACCGGTATGCGATTTACTTGCAGCATAGTTAACTGTAAAGATTTCTGACATTGTAAACGTTCAATATACATCCGAGGTTGTTTCGATAGAAAATGGCCGAGGAGTTCTGAAAGGAAAGACTGACTGGTAACTTACTTGTGCTATGACTGATAAAACGCCTACAACAGCAATAAATACAGCTACCTCTTCTTCAGAGAATAACATTATCTGAAAAAAAAGAAGAAATGAAAATAATGTCAACATGACACAATCCATTGTATTATCACATGCATCTTTATATCAGAAACTTGAATTCTGGGAATCAAGTGTCGCATCCATCATTTTCCAATTCAATGGTGATCAAACTCATTCAAGATGTTATGCCAATAAGCATTGCTACCGATGATATGCCAACAAGCATTGCCACCGATGATATGCCAACAAGCATTACTACCGATGTTATGCAAACAAGCATCGCTACCGATGTTATGCCAACAAGCATTGCTACCGATGTTATGCAAACAAGCATCGCTTCTGTTGTTATGCCAATAAGCATTGCTACTGATGTTACGCCAATAAGCAATGTTATGCCAATAAGCATTGCTGCCGATGTTATGCCAATTAGCATTGCTACCGATGTTACGCCAATAAGCATTGCTACCGATGTTATGCCAATAAGCATTGCTACCGATGTTATGCCAATAACCATTGCTACTGATGTTACGCCAATAAGCATTGCTACCAATGTTATGCCAATTGGCATTGCTACTGATGTTACGCCAACAAGCATTGCTACCGATGTTATGCCGATAAGCATTGCTACCGATGTTATGCCAATAAGCATTGCTACTGATGTTACGCCAATAAGCATTGCTACCGATGTTACGCCAATAAGCATTGCTACCGATGTTACGCCAATAAGCATTGCTACTGATGTTATGCCAATAAGCATTGCTACTGATGTTATGCCAATTAGCATTGCTACCGATGTAATGCCAATAAGCATTGCTACTGATGTTACGCCAACAAGCATTGCTACCGATGTTACGCCGATAAGCATTGGTACTGATGTTATGACAATAAGCATTGCTACTGATGTTACGCCAATAAGCATTGCTACCGATGTTACGCCAATAAGCATTGCTACCGATGGAATTCCAATAAGCATTGCTACTGATGTTACGCCAATAAGCATTGCTACCGATGTTACGCCAATAAGCATTGCTACCGATGGAATTCCAATAAGCATTGCTACCGTTGTTATACCATTGCTACCAAGTTTTGTAAGATTTGGGAAGAAATCTTTTAAGTAAGAGAGTGAAAATGAAAGTGTAATGAAGACATAGACAAAGCTGCTGACAGACAACATGATCCCTGTGTGTCTGCCAAGCTACATGAATACAGGCCAAACAATAATGGTTCAAAGAGCCTGGATGTTGAATTTGATACACTTGTCATAAAAAAAAATTCTAGTCATAAAGAGCATTTCAAACAAGCTTGTTCATTTTTCAAGTCTGTGTTCGAATTTTCATTTGGAAACTTTTGACTATTTCTGTCTAGGCTATGGTCAACATAAAAACAAATTGCACCTTCTGAAAATTTATATCATACAGTTAATGACTGATGATGTGTATATTCCATTTTATTATATACCCATCATAAATCCACATTATAAGCATACAAAGGGGACGACAATTTTTTACAAAAATGTAACTTATTGCTGGTGAATATTAATTACTGTGAAATCATTAATGTTCGTGGGCATGAAATTTCGTGGTTTGCCGAAAAAAAACAATTTCGTGGGTACTTGAATTCGTGGATTTTCATTTTTGAAAAAAAAATCGAAGATGCGATCGTCCTAGATCGTCTGCATAATATCCACGCGCTGGCCCGTGATTTCCGTCTTCTACGTCACTCGGTTTATGACACTCGCAAATGTGGTACGACAAGCCAATTAGTGCATATACCCATGTCACTCATCGATTTAATTGGGAATAAAGGTAATAAAAGAAGATGTATCCTGATCATAAATACAGATAGGGGAAGCCATTGAATGCCAATTAAGAATTTTGCAAACTGCGAAAACACCGAAAAGGTGCGTATATTGTCACGTTCGGTGCTTAGTAACCTTCAATATACTAGTAATCGATTATTTTATTAAATAAAAAAATCGAGTATGGACACTCATCACGCACGTCTTGTAAACTTGGAGATTTTCATTAACAGCACACGTTTAAACACGTGCTTATAACTGTCATTTGCTGCATAAAACACATTTAATTGATTTGGTTCATTATTTGTTAAAGGCAGTTATAATATATGAACAGAATAATGATCGTAAGTTATACAGTGAGACAGGTTTTAACACTGTATACTGCGACCTCTGTAAAGAATATACTAGAGTATTTACGTAACAAGGCAATCGAAAAAGTGAATAAGGGTTTATATTTCGTGGGATCTTGAATTTGTGGATCACCCAACCCACGAAAACCACGAACATTAATGCCCCACGAACATTAATGATTTCACAGTACTATGGTTTGCCACATGACAGCCTCTCGGCCAATGAAAAGTGTGGGAATATACCTTGCAAATAATCAAAATATATGCTCATCTGTTTGCTTTCTGACTGACAAGCATACTTACTAATCTAAGATATACGAAGAAACAAGAGTATTCCCCGGCCTCAGGCAGGTAGGATAAAAATACGGTAATACATAACAGCAATATGAGATAGTCGTGGGACATCTTCCGTAGCGACTGAAATAAAAAATAAAATAAGAATGTATCAACATGTGCAGTCAGTTAGACAAAAATATTTTATTGTAGCTCATTTATCCAGATAATTTTATTATAATATTCATATTTTTGCCAACAGTATCATACTTGTTGTTCAACATGCATTGTCTGCAATGGCATTTTTTTTGCCCTATTCAGGGTAATAATAATAACATTGAGTTAGGCCTCTTAGCATGATTATTACAACAATTAAGCAGGTATATAAGCTCGTATTTTTAAAAAAAACTCATCATGAAACATTGAATAATAACTTTTGATTCTGAAATTTTCTAAAAAAATAATAACCAATATTATTATAAATAAACATTTTTAAACACAGACTCACGGAAAATGGGTCCACTTTTTCCCACGAGATAGGTGCCCCCCATGATGTGGGGCGCACTTTTTCTGGTAAAGACTCGGGAACAAATACTACAATAAATAGAACATCTAGGAGAGCTATACTGGTGGCGAGCCAGACTACGACGTTATCACTGTATAAGTTCCCTAGGTAAGCACCGATGGCAGGACTAGTGACCAAGCTAGCTGCAAATGTGGCAGACACCTGAAATGGACAATGGATTATGTGTATCATTTTTAAGGTTGCAAAAAGACCAAAGTTTTTTAGACTCTTATTCTTTTATAAGGATCCAGTGCAGTCAAATACTTACACAAATTTCAGGTTATTTACTTTCTTTAGCAGAGGCTGAAATTGGGGCTAAAATTCGGCTACTTCCCAATCTTAAAAGGAGAATTTTTTCCAGATTTGTACACTTGAAACCAAAAACTTATCAACATTTTTTTAAATCATGGAATTACAGTTTTTGTGCCTGTTTGTCAATCTTTCAGCGATAAATTAATAAATGAGCTTGAAGTGTTTACGCGAAATACTGATAATTTTCTGAATTTGAAGTGTTAATAAGTTAAAATTTCCAAACATGAAAACGGTTGGGGCCGTCATTACGAAAAGTCTCAAGTCCGAATTCAGACTAAAGACTCATGATGGCAAAACTTCATTTCATTGTGACTTTCCTTCTATCAGAGCGTTGATGGTAACATTTGTTGAAAAATATTACTATTTGAATATTTTATTATTATTTACATTTTTTTTTGTATAAGAAATGGAATAAATATGATTTTTTGTTGCTTTAAAAAATGCTTTTCTGAGTCAAGATCAATCTGAGGCTATTTCAATGATCAAACAGCAATAACTCTTAAGTGATCAAAGTGATATGGCTGGTTATCAAACTTGTCCAAAATATTATGCCAATACACATTTTTACCAAATATGGTGATTATTGGACAAAAGCTTTTAAAGTTATTGAGCCGACAACAAACTGGACTAAGACAGACACCAAGCCCACCCATCCACCTGTAAGCTGCAGGTAAAACTATGATACGTCCTTTATTTATAAAGACTTATAAAAAAAAATATTAAATGGCAGAAGAGACAGTAAGTTACTTATAAAAGTGTGCCAAAAGTTTATACAGCAACTTATACTAAACCACCCTTTAAGCGTAAAGGTAATGAGTTCCTAGTTAAACAAAATGATCGGAAATAACAAACCAGTCCATAAGCTTGACTGCGTTCATCTTCTGTAGTGATATCAGCAACATACGCAAACACGACACTGAATGTGACGGCAAATATCCCAGACAGAGAGATCATCGTGAAGTACCACCTGAAATGTATTAGAAAGCCAATGAAATGATGTTAAATCATATTAATATGATGCTTTCAATAACTAAGTTTAACTATTTTGTTTAACAAAAGAATACATTGAATCCAAGTCTCTTTTCTTTGTCCAAAACTATCATGTGGCTACTAAGTATTGCTTAAGTTTAAAATAATAATAAACTCCATTTATAATGCATCTGAGACACTATAAACAATATTTTCTGTTCCATATGTGAAAAATAAGCAGTAAAGAAATACTTCAAATTAACTTCACATTTTTGTCCAAAAAATACCCTTACCCCACCCCCCTCCCCAGAAAAAAAACAATACTGTTAACACTTACATTAGGTTACCTCAATTGAATACACCTATATAGCAGCAGTCATCGAAATTAGACTTTTGGATAAACAAGCATGAATTCTTACTATTGCTTGGCACCGAATTTGTTAACAAGCCCTGCTATATAAAATTCAGAATTTGAGCAAGCCCAGAAGACTTATTACCAGTGCAAGGCTTTCGGGCTTGTGTTAATTTCGACCACTGTAGTAGAGCCCTTTTTCATTTTACTTACATAGGACTGAGCTTCATGAGGGGTATTGGGGCGCAAGTGAATGAGACAGTGAGAAGTAGGAAGGGTTTGCGGCCCCAGACGTCCGACAGGGCCCCGATCAGAGGGGCTGCTAGAAACGACAGAATACCCTGAAATATACAACAAAAAAAGAACCTTAGGTCGATAGTTTGGAACTTGAGAACTGTTAAAGTTTACAACTTGATTAACGACATATTGTTAACATTTAAACGTTAACAATTTGATGATGTACTAAACAGAGTCTAATTTTATTTAAATAAAACTGGTACAGTTGTCTAAAATCTTGCACGGAACACCAGAAATCACAAATGTATCAATTAGAGTCCTAGAGAAGTTAAGATTTGAAAGTTAACAATGATAAGGTTAACAACATTGTTAACTTAAACAAATTTTACAAAGTTCTGAAAAATTGGCCTATTATATACATCAAATAAAATTTCAAATGATCATGGAGTAAACTTGATTTCTTATCAGCACAATTATGAAAAGCTCTCGCTGTCATAACTAACTTTAAGCAATTCTTTGACACATGACCTTTTTTACATAAATACGGTACACACATGCTGGGGGTGAATACAATTATAATATTTTTTCAAGCGCTCTGGACTCACCTTAACACCCTGAATAAGGCCATTCAATAAGAAAGTATGGTTGGGAAATGTTTCATTCAGCACCTGGAAAATAAAAGCAGTAATTACATGTGAACTTTTTCTGCTTAATGTCAAGCACTAAAATATATTTCTTCCCATCAAAAAAACACAAAATAAGGATCTTAATTATTCTGTTATTTCTATTTATTATAAAGTGACTGTTGATTTATTGTGAAGCTCATGATAAAACAGGTTTTAATTCCTGGGTAACAAACCAACGCTACCATCCTTTTTGAGCTGGGGAAATGTGCCCTTGGTTAGACTCGAACAAATGACCTCTATTAGTTTCATGAAATGTGGACAGTAATACCAGAACATAATTGAGTTTGAACATCAACTAATCTTTCTGTCAGATATGTGGGATGAAAATGACCGTTGACCCATGACAATCCGTACTGTCCCGTTCCCTTTCAAATATACACACATCTATCATAGGAGCTAAAAGAAGCTTCCAAGCAAAGACTTGCAGGGAAATAACCAACAGGGCGTGGCGTAGATACTCCGTCAACTTTACATGATAATCCATTCTTCCCCGTTCCCTTGCAAACATAACTCACAACTATCATGGGAACTAAAAAAAGGCCCCAAGCAAAGACTTGCAGGAAAATGACCAACAGGAGATGATGTTGTATTTAGTCAACTTTCCATGACAAGCAATACTGCCCTCTCCCCCCCCCCTCCCCCCAAAAAACCCCAACAACAACAACCCCTCTTCATCCTTCTTTCAAAATACTCACATATTTCCTGAAGGCTGTACTGTAAAAGCCCCCATCTCAAAGACAACCTCATGGGCACAATGTAGATACATTTGGTGAACTTTCCAAGCGGCAGTTATCCCTTTCATCCAACCTCCCTTCCCCCTGCCAATACTCATTTATCATGGGGGATGTAAGATGATCGAATGCCCCACACAAAAAAAATAAGGGGAAGGACCACCCGGGCATTGTGGATTCATTCGGTGAAATTTCCCATTGGCCCCATTGGCAGTCCGTACAACAACCAATATTGCCTACAAACATACTCACGTCTATCATGGGGGCTGTAAGAAGTCCCCAGGCAAAGAACTCCAGGAAAATAACCACCAGGGCGTGATAAATACTGGGATGGGATTTTCCTGATCCCTGAAAAAAAAGTACAATACATCATTGGTCAATTTCTCACTTTTTTCAAACTGAAGAGCATGTTAGGGTTACTGTGGTTTTACAAGTTTTGTAACTTGATCTCTGATTTAAAGCATGAATTAAACATAAGAGAATACAACAACATTTTATTAAACAATCATGCAGTATGTTCACAGATTAAATGCAACACTTTTAACCATGGCAGAGCTGTCCATAAGACAGCTTTCATAACTTTTTACAATACTTAATCAACATATAAATGAAAAGATAACCAAAGATCATCAATGTCTAATAGGGGCCATCATTTTTTTTTATCTCAATTCAATCAAATATTTGATGAGTTCTGATAATGGCACTGGTCACTGTTAATACATGTAGGTGGACAGCACAGTGGTCAAAATATAACAAGCCCAAAAGCCCTGCATAAGATGCCCGACTTGCTCTAATTCTGGATTTTAAAAAGCACCTAAAGGCTTTTTTAAAAATGATGATATCAAGCACTAGTGAAAATACTTGGTTTGTTCATCCGAACGTAAATTTAAACATTAAATCCGAACATTATTTATGACATAATATCAGTGAAAATTCAGTTCAAATAATTGAGCAAATTTGTTCCAAGATCTTTTCTATTGAATAATTTTCAGCATTTGAAATAAGTGTGCACATGCATACATCACAGGTTACATAATCATTCTTTTAAATAAACTGAAACTGTGAAAAAATACACCTATCAACCCAACCAATAATCTGAGTTTATCTGTAAATAAATTAATATGAAAAAATAACAAAACAAGGTAGGTACCAGATGTATAAATGTTTCAATTTTGGATGCCTGTCCAGGGGGATATTCATAAAACATCTTAAGTCATTTCCTAACTTAAGTCATTTTAAGTCATTTCCTAACTTAAGTCATTTCCTAACTTAAGTACTCTCTAAGCATATGATATAATAACTTTATAATATATGAAATACTTAATTTTTAACAATTTTGACAAAAATACATACTTTCATATTAAAAACACAGATAATTTTCTTATAATTTGACAATGAAAGTTCTAGGATATTGATAAGTTAAGAAATGCCATAAAAGTGTTCTGAATACCACCCCTTGTATGTGAGCCCCACAGTTTTTTGGTATCATTTGAAAGGGTTGAATTAGTCAGAAAGTCAAATATGACAAATTATATCAAGCGAAATATAACAAAAACCCTTTCAAATGAATCCAAAATTGTATAGGATAACGTGGCACTGAAATTAAAAACCATCATTTTAATAAGGGACTTGACACCAAATGGTCGCAAAATCGGCAAATACATTTATAATTTCCTAAAATGCAACGCTATAATTATCAATACATGCTAAGTAAAAGACAGATAAAACATCACTTAAAAAAGTTTTTATATTATTAAAAGGATATTTTATAGCTGTCTCCATAAGCCGAGTTTAACAAAATAAGCGCATAACGGTTTCCAAGTTTATAGTGTGTAGATTTACCATACATGTGAAAGTGACGTGTTAATAGTATAGATACATATTGTAATTATCATACCGACACTACCGTATATCTAAATTTCATGGTATTTTATAACATTATACCGTTGACAAACCCAGTAAATTTTAAACTGGAAAAATACGTCAAAACTGCAAAACATACATGTTGTTAGCGATGAGATACATCAGTAATTAAGATTTAATGCGTTGTACTCAAGGATTTAAATTTATGCATATTTTTTGACAATTTTCTTTTTTTCCTGTAATTGTTTCATTTGGAGTCCAGTTCCTAGATGAAATGACAAGTTTATTTGTATTCCCTAACCGAAAAGTCATCTACAATAAAAAAGATCATGGGCCATGAACAGTCTCAAGTCCAAGCCTGGACCCAGACTCAGAAAAGCACTGTTATTAATTACAAATCTTAAATCTTTATCCCATTCCTTTTTCACATCAATAAATGTGAATATCAGTAATGGTATAATTTTGAACATAAAATTACGAAAATTTAAAATCAAAACTCACCTGGAAAGAAAGTTACAATGAAATGAAAATTTGCTGTCAAAAGTATACATTTCTTTTATGCATTTTGTTTTTTATTTTGAAACAGATCAGAGTATAGTGTTTATTTAATTCATATGAAATTGCATGTACGGTATTAGAAAAAAAGTTTGGCTCAGACACGAGAAGCACTCAGGTATTCCTGCATCTTCAGACTTGCATGAGTCTGTTGGTAAACATGACCACAGATCTCATTTGAATTGAACAGTACATCTAAAGTAATCAAACAGAACATCAACTAAAGAAACACAGAGCGCACTAAGATAATTTTTTTATACATGACATCTGTATACATGGAGATACATGTATGTACATGAAACAGTAAGAACATTAAAGGTCTGTTGCCGTGAATACATACCAGGAAATATGCATTATCTAAATGGAAAACTTAGTCAATGTAGATTATGAGATGGCATTATTCATAAAACATCCCCTGGCAATTACATTCTGTGGATTTATCATCCCAAGCCATATAATGTTCAGTATGTTACACCAAGAATTAATGTATTATAAATCCCCCTGGCATAAAACTGCTGTTCATCATCAATTTCTCATTCTCTTTCCCCATAATTATATAGATGTTTTTAAAGTATAACATGGTGGCATACATATATTATAAAAAAATATTATGGTATTAGATAAATGCAGGATATTGGTGTATCATGCATGTATGACTTTTAATCTTGAACTGAGCTCATCCATTTAATATACATTGTAGCTTAAGAAATGTCAGAACAAACATAAAGGCTTTTCAATAGAACACACAATACTTGTTTTGCTGTTCGTAGTAGCTAAATCTCACTAAACACTGTACAACTAACTCCCAGAGTTCTCAGTATTAGAACAGCCTGCCAAACAAACCATATGGTTTAAATGATTTAAAGGTATGTTCAAATTTGCCAATAGGCACCTTTAGTGAACCCCTAGCTGGCCAGTTACTTTTGTAATTGGGACAGTTCAACCAAAACTGATACTGAAGATCCTCAATTCCTATTCCATGGAACTTGAGCAAAAAGCCATCTTGGTCTTTCTATCTGCTTTAATTCATGTAACATTGCTAAGTTATAAAGGGTTCTCACATTTAACGATTGAATAAATATGAAAAATTGCGATCTGCTCTTTTCTTTGCAGTCTTATATGACTGGTTCCCACACACATACGCATAAATGCTTCATTCCAGTACAAAACAAAAATGGTCAATCTGTGAGAATAAAGCTCTAAGCTATGAGGTCACGCTGACACACATTACTCGTACCAGGTCTATCAGATTAAGTTAGTTTAGTTTATTCTGTTTTAATCCTCATACTTTGTATAGTATTTATTTGTAAAGCTTTAAATTTTCTAATCTCTTCACCTTATAATGGCGGATAAACAGAATAAACTAACTAATTTAAGTTATATTTCATTGGTGTCCATAAGGTGAAATATATTGCTATCTTACACTAAAAAATAATAATTTTTTTGATATTTAATATTTGCCTTAAAATTAAATAAAAAGAAATTTAATAACATATTGTTAGAAACATGTGCCCCATTTGGTGTGTGCATGTAGTCAGTTATTAAGAAAATGATGTCGTTGATATTGTATCCAAGCCCTGTGCCGGCTAAAGTTTTATTTAAATGAGAGAAGGAACTAAAATTTCATAACAGTAAAAAATATAAAATTGATATTATCACTGTTTTAAACAGTTTTATTTCACTGATAAATATCTATGAACTACGTGAAAGCATATAATAAATGTATATACAGTGTACATCTACTGATACTTCCAGATATCATTAAAGCAATTACCAATTGTATAACATACATGTATAACGAGCAGTTGAGCATACTACAAACGGATACAAATGCAATAATGTTATGTGGTGAGAACTTCATGATTTTTCCCTATGAATAAATGGTCATAACTCATAAAATATTTGACACAGACTCATGGGACTTGGAATGCATGTTTATGAGTGTATTCCCATTGACTGATAATGAACATATGAACCAAGTTTCATGATAATATCGCTAATGATTGTTTTTATTTTTCGTCATTAAATTTTCTCATTGAAAATTAACAACACCAGGGCTATGACAATAGAGTGAATACTAAAAGTTATACATTGACAAACAAGCTAAAAATAACAAAAAAATAGGCACTTTAAAATAAGAACAATAATAAACATGCATGTATTTGATAAGAATACTATCCCCATGTTTTACTGTATAATTCAGATATATATATCAATTATTCAGTATCACCATAAATGACAGTGGATTTCATACAATAATATTTTGCTAATAAATCTATATAAGCCGAGTGATTCTTTCTGGAATTATTTTCACCGTCTATTACTTCCGAACTGCCTTTTTTTTAGCTTGGGGGAAAAATACAAAGTCATGTTTAAATAGCAAATATACATGTTTTTACTTTTCTATGCATACATTATTCTGTAAAAGAGCTTTTATTATAAAGATTTTGTTTACTTTTTTAAAAAATTCATTGCTTTTTATTCATTCACGAATCTGTATTTAATAAATTGGGAAAATATCATGAATTTTGGGGGAAAATGAACATATTTTCGCAAGGGGAAACAGCCTTTAGAAGGCAGAAAAATGGCACCAAAAAGTATCACTGATACCATACAAATCAATGAAGGGATGAACCAAAAATTGTGTTACATTGTTGTGAAGCCTTAAAAAGAAAGTGTGTGACACCCAAATAAGATATACCCGATACATGTTGAAGTCAGGGTTCTCATTTGCTAGAAACGTGTTAATGACACATTAAATCACATGTCAAATACTCTATTAAGCTTTTTGATGAAAAGATACTTCTGTAATTTTACATACATGTACATTAATTTTTAGACAATAATATTTATTCACAGGAATAATGTAGTTGCAGATTTATATAGCTTTTGTAAGAACCCTGAACAAGCACATGTTATGAGATGAATTCATACTGTACCAAGAACAGTGAGACTTTTTCTTCAAGTCTGATCAAACATCTACAAATCTGTAAGACAGTTATAATAATGAAGTTCTCAGATCAAGATAAAACCCGACATCATTATAGCTAGGTGAGTTATACTGGTTCAAATTTTGCATAGTATACTTGCAAAATATGAGTGAAAATTAAACATTTTGCGTGACTGCTAAAGCTCACAAAATCCCTGGGTAGAATTATATCATTGAATCAAAAGTAGAACTTGATTGTCAATATTATGAGTAGTGGACATGAAACTCCGCTTTGTCATTGGCTGATAAGCGCGCTTCAGTCAGTTATTAATATGTAAATCCCAGATCGTGTGTGTAATGGCCCAGGTTTTCCCATGGTCAATCTGTATTCTGGAGATTAATTTTAGAACCGTTCTTCAAACATGGTCATCACTGATAAATTTATTTTACAAAACAGTATTGTACAAGAGTTATGATTAAGCCATTTATGAAAAATGCAATATTGGCATTAGGAACTTAGAATTTTTTTGTTTAGTTCCGGAAAAAAGAAAAACGTGAAAGTGAAACTAAAAAGTTAAAGTTAGAAAGATGTTGTTGCAACTTAACAATCGCTGGTTCACTTTGGAATTTGTCAAGGATGCATTGGGTAACATAATAAACATGCATTAAGTCAGAGTTAGAATGTATTTTTCCAAGTTTTGATTCTGGGAATTTTTTAACCACCTATGAAAAGGGGCGAAAGGAAATCTATCTCTATCTCTGCATAATGTCAACTCCTCTTCCGAAAGTTACTGACATGAACATAAGACAAGGTATTCTATTAAAAGTTTTATTGATTATTTTTCAACGTGCTTGAGATTTTTACAGAATGAACAGTGGATCGAATAGAGCAGATCTTTATAAAACCTTGCAATGTCATCTTATGACACATGAGATCAATTATTTACGAAGAAACGTAATTAAAAAAACAACGGACAATTACTCTTGAAAAACTGATTTTGACTCTTGAAAATCAGACCTCAAGAGTCATTGACTCTTGGGTTCCAGACCCTGTTGAAAGCCCTATGCCTTGCCTCAGTGGGAATATAAATACGCTTACCCACCCCTTGAGATTACAAAATTGTACTGTAATTTACATGATTGATGATCATGAAGGATATGTGACATATTATGTCAAACTTTTGCCAAAGATCATAACCAACTTAAATGTTCTTACCACTCCATTTTCTTTAAGGTGACTTTTACGGGGTCCCCATGATATTTTACCAATTATTCGTTTCTTCGTTCTTCCACTCATGGTTTAATATTGGCTAGAAATTCGAATGAAAATGTCAAATTCATGTTTTTGTCAACATTGGGAAAAGTGCAGAACCGCAGGAAATATCGTTATCACTTCCGGTTTTTAATTAAAGTACTTTTTATGAGGTTTGAACATTAAAAGGACGTATTTGATATGGATTTTATAAATGAAATTAAAAATGGTTATTGCAACAGTACTTTTTGATTTTTTTCAGACAAAAATACTGTATATATTTTTCTGAATGTTCGTACTCAATCTACTTCGATCCTTTAAAATTGCTAGGCTATGATATCCGTATATGTTTTGCTGGTGCTTATTCCTCTCAGTTTACTCAGCTGGAAGTGTTCATACTTTATGACTTTTTACAATCATAGTAAGCTTATTTCATTTTATGAAACATGACAGAAAATAAAGCTTGACGCGAGTGATGCAATGATTTGTCATATTAATTCGCGAGGAGTTGTACCACTTTTGGTCCATATGATTAAATGTTCAGTTGTTTTACAAAGCTTAAATTGACACAGTTTGTTGATTCTTTGACTTGTCTAAGAGTATCTGCAGCATATCCAGTATGTTATTGTTATCTGATCAATAACTTGAGGAGCCTTTGTCCAAACATCACCAAATTTGGTCAAAATGTGTATGGACATATGAATGCTCTAGGACAAGTTTACTAACCGGACATATGGCTCTAGTCACTTGAGATCCTGAGTTAGAGCCATTTAATTATAATAAAATCTCGAATCGGTCTTGTCTGAGCAATACCTTTAGAATCCTGTGTCCAATCATCACTAAATTTGGTCAGAATGTGTATGGCATAATATGTCTGACATGTTCGATAACCAGCTAGGGTCAAATAAGATTAAATTGCCTTTTGATTATAGAAATTATGTAATATTGGTCTAATGTCCAATCAATTACTTTAGAAGCCTTTGTCCAATCATTACCAAATTTGGTCAGAATGTGTATTTGTGAATTATTTCTTGGACAAAGTCGTTCACCAGCCATATTGATTGAGTCCTTCAAGAGTTATCATCCTTTAATTATAGAAAAGACCTAAAATCTGTCTTTAGGTCAGGTTTGTTTGCCAGCATTTTCGCCTCTTGTCATTTAAGAGTTATGACCCTTGAATTGGTGAAAACTGTATTGACAGGGTTGGCTCTCTACACTTTCAAGACTTAACATACAACAATTTCTCACCAAAATGAGTGTCCTTAAATTAAGAATGGCGTATATTGTAACAGTTGATGCTGTTAATTTTATCAACCTTTATATGTAATGAAAAAAACCACTGGCAAAAAAAGCCATTCACATTGCAGCATTTTCCAGAGTGATGAAACTTTACACGGATGTTATGCAGCATGTGAAGTTCTGGACTTGGGGTTTTGTGTGTGGCATGCCCAGCATATACAATGTTATGGCCCTTAAATTAGTTGAAAAAAGTAGCCTAGAGTATGGAATCTAGTGTCAAAGAATATGAGCAAGAGTGATAAACCTTTGAAGCAGCATGTCAAGTTGTGCACTGTGGTTTTTGTTTGTTGCTGCATATACTAGAGTTACTTGACTTAGTTAAAAAATAGTATATAGAGCATGCTATCTTGTGTCACCAACATCTCCAATTATATTAAGCAGCATGTAAAAGTGTGCACCTGGGGTTTTGTGTGTGGCTGCACATACTAGAGTTATGGCCCTTGACTTAGTTAAAAATAGCCCAAAGAGCATGAAATTGTGTGTCACACATATCTCTAATTATGTTATTAAAGCAGCATGTAAAAGTGTGTACCTGGGGTTTTGTGTGTGGCTGCACCAAGTATGTGCTGAGCTTTATTATCTCAAAAAGTATGAGACTGAGCAAGAGTGATGGAACTTAAAAGGAATGTTCAGTAGCATGTGAAATTTAGCACCTTTGGGTTTAGCTTGAGATTACCTGGAGTAAAAGTAGAGTTTGTCACTTATATAAAAATAGCATAAAAAGCATGAAATCTTGTGTCACTGCTATTGTGTTAAGGAAATGAGCCACAGACTCACAGTCATGAAACTTGAAATGACAACAAGCATGTGAAGTTGTGCATCTGGGGTTTTGTTTGTGGTTGTGACTAGCAGAGTTATGGCCCTTGACTTATTTGAAATTAGGCCTAGAGAGCATTCAATTTAATGTATTTGAGTGAGAGTTATAAACCTTCACGAAATGTTGGTCTGCATGTTATGTTAATCAGCATGTGAATTTGTGCACCTGGGGTTAAGGTCCCTCTTAATCTAAATAAAAAAAGGGTTTTAACTTTTATCTTAAGTTTGTATTGTTCTATAGGTTAACATATGGTATGCAGATATATTTGAGGCAGAAAGTTTAGTGTGTGTTTTTTTGCCACAACTCTTTCAATGGCAAAAGTTACTGGTTATTTCGATGCAAAAGTATCCACTTTGATGGAATAATGGCTATTGCTTTGTGACATTAGCAGGAAGACTGGGAGCATGATCTGGTCCAATGCAAATGTTTTTACTTCTTGTGTTTTTGATTTATTAAAGTTTGATTTCATGTTCTCCTAAGTTTAAAAATTAATGTTTTATTCAACATCAAACATTAGATTGCAACATGATAATTATGTTATACTATTACGGTATGTATGTTTTATATTGAAACAGATTAAAACGAAAGCAGAGTTTATCATTTTTCTTGTATTTACTGCTTTTCAGCTGGTTATCAAACCAAGTATGATGTAACAGCAATTTAACTTGCCAACTTAAAAATATGACATCATCCACAAATTCTTGCTCCATGGGCTTAATTTGTATCAAATACCTGGTCACAGATATGTTCTGTTAGACTGTATTTTCATTTGATTATAAACAATTAATCTTTAACAGTTAGTTGAATTAAATCTTACTCATTTTAGATGCAGAGCCCATTTCTCCTGTCCGATTCCTCATAGCTCTCGTGGTGCCGATTCTCATCTCACAATGGAGCTTGAGAAGGCAGAGTCTGGACATATCTGGTGCAGTAGCAGGTTGGAAATCATTGTTTTTTAATGTTTTGTTCAGATTTGGTTTGCTTTATTTGTACAGTTACTTGTATTACTATGAAATGATCTTTCGCTATAAACTTATAACAGCCATACTGTCAATCCCATCACTTATGTCAATCTGTAAGAGGCTGTTTTAAATATTAACATCGTCTATTCCAGCTTGTGTCGTTGGCTTCATAATGACCATCAGTAACCTGGGCTTCTTTTCTGCGCTACTTTCATTCTTCATTGCGGGGTCCAAGGTTACAAAGTTCAGAGCACAACAGAAGAAATCAATAGAAGAGGATTTTAAAGAAGGTTTGAGAAAAGCAGTGATCCCTATGCCCCATTAAACTGTCTCAAATTCAGACATAGGACTTGAAACTGCAACTTACTTTCATTGTTACGCTTTCATTCTTGGTACTGCTTTTTCTTTGAAATATTACATTTCGAAAGATGTACGTTTATTTACAAGTCATTATATTTGGTAAAAATGAAATTGATCTTTTGTCTTTTAAAAAGGCTAGAATGTGTTTCTGAGAAATGATCTTTTATTAATTATGCCCCCCTTCGAAGAAGAGGGGTATATTGCTTTGCACAGGCATGTCGGTATGTCGGTCGGTCGGTCCGTCCGTAGACCAAAGCTTGTCCGAGTGATAACTCAACAATTCCTAGACGTATGGTCATCAAACTTGACATGAAGGTTGGGCCTGCCCGGTAGATGACCCCTATCGACTTTGGGGGTCATCAGGCCAAGGTCAATGTCACAGTAACCTTTAACGCAAAAAAGTTAACAAATCTTCCCCCACTGATATCTCAACAATGCCTGAACCTATGATCATTAAACTTGACATGGATGTTAAGTCTGACCAGTAGATTCATAGAGCCAAAGGTCAAGGTCACAGTGATCTTGAATGGTAAAAGGTTGTCTGAGTGATAACTCAACAATGCCTGAACCCATGGCCTTCAAACGTGACTTGGAGTTGCATCTGACTTGTAGATGACCCCTTATGATTTAAGGGGTCATCGGGTCAAAGGTCAAGGTCACAGTGACCTTGAACGAAAAAAACTTGTCTTGTGATAACTTGACAATGCCTGCACCCATGGCCCTCAAACTTGACATTTAGGTTTCCGGTGACCAGCTGATGACTCTGGATTTTGAGTTCATAGAGTCAAAGGTCATGACGGTCATAACACACTTTATCCTCACACTTTAACGGTCATAATCTTATAACAGCAACAAATCAGCTGTCATTTCGGTCCATGCATATTTCATTCAATTGTTCATATAATCCTGACAACATGGCGCTCAGGGGGGGCATAATGTTTGACAAACATCTCTTGTTTCTGTTGCTTTTTATCTGCAAAATTATTGGTGTGAATACATAAATAGCCAGTACTAAAAATGAACTTAAAGTTGGGGAATGGAAAAACACATTTACAACATTTAAAATGGATTTTAAGATTGAGTAAGATTTTCTAATCATACAAGCCCCAGGATATCTCTTGTTAGAGTTGTACATGTTTAGCTTAGAAAATGTAGGCTCTCCAGCAGTGTGCTGGAAAACTTGGAATTAAATACGAGCTTTTAGTTGAAGAAAGTAGGAATTTTTGGCAAAATAATGTACGAAAATAAGGTCTTCTGTACATCAGTTTGGGATTAATTTACAGCATTTTTTCATGTTAACAAATATATTTGAATCTCTTATACCCATCTCATCCTACCTAATAATGAAACTAAGCCCTGAACGATAGTTTAAAGTTGTTGAAAAGTCAGCCATCAGACCAAAAAATAAATCATAGTTTGTTACAAAAAAAATTAAGGCTTAAACAAGAAGTAGGAGAAAATAGGCCTTTTCTAAAAGTAGGAACGCTTGAGAGCCTGTAATATGAAAGCATGCTTGGCTGGCAAGTTCTACCGCTTGACTGGCCTCATACTTTCCTGAGCCTATGACTTCACATTCTTTAGCAAATTCTGTATGAATATTATAGCCCATTTAAATGGTTGAGTATAACAGGGCTAAAATTACATTCAACTATTTTTACATACCCAGAAAGGATTTAAACTGTGGCATCCATAGGAATGGTAGTTACTACCTACCTACCAACTCCCCAAGAGACCAGAATGTGCACCCTCCTGCCTTTAAAGAATTAAATGCTTAAGATAATCAAATATTTCTTTTGTTTTTATTAAAACTTGAAAAATGATTATGAATTTAAACAATCTTAACATTTTGCAGTTAAAAACCTAATATAACTCCAAATAAGCACAATTTATTTCATATTCTATGAAATTTATAATTAAATTAATTATTATGACTGCCCGATACAATATGTGCCCTTTTGTCATTCAGCACCCTGTCCCTTTTCATAAGCCCCACTGTCCTTAAAACCTGGCTAAAACCCTAGTGTCTGAAATTACAGGTCTCCATGTGGGCAGAAAGGTGCTTCTAAAAAAGGACAAGATGCAGCACCCTCTCATAACGCTCTAGCTAAAACCCTAGACACAAATAAATAAATAGTTTTTATAATGACCATAGTTTTTATAATGATCTACCAACTCCCCAAAATATCCCCAACCCAAGGCCTTGTAACCCTACCAACTCCCCAAAATACCCCTTACCCAAGACATTACCCTACCAACTCCCCAAAATACGCCTTACCCAAGACATTTCCCTACCAACTCCCCAAAATACCCCTGACCCAAGGCCTTACACTACCAACTCCCCAAAATATCCCCAACCCAAGGCCTTGCCCAACCAGCTCCTCAAAATATCCCCAACCCAAGACCTTACCCTACCAACTCCCCAAAATACCCCATACCCAAGACATTACCCTACCAACTCCCCAAAATATCCCCGACCCAAGGCCTTACCCTACCAACTCCCCAAAATACCCCCGACCCAAAGCCTTACCCTACCAACTCCCCAAAATACCCCCAACTCAAGGCCTTGGCCAACCAACTCCCCAAAATATCCCTGACCCAAGGCCTTACCCTACCAACTCCCCAAAATACCCCCAACTCAAGGCCTTGCCCAACCAACTCCCCAAAATATCCCCAACCCAAGGCCTTACCCTACCAACTCCCCAAAATACCCCATACCCAAGACATTACCCTACCAACTCCCCAAAATATCCCCAACTCAAGGCCTTACCCTACCAACTCCCCAAAATACCCCATACCCAAGACATTACCCTACCAACTCCCCAAAATATCCCCGACCCAAGGCCTTACCCTACCAACTCCCCAAAATACCCCTTACCCTAGACATTACCCTACCAACTCCCCAAAATATCCCCACCCCAAGGCCTTACCCTACCAACTCCCTAAAATACCCTTGACCCAAGACATTACCCTACTAACTCCGCAAAATACCCCCAAGCAAGTCTTTTTTATCCTCTCCAGTGGTCTTTTTTTTCCAATTTTCATGACAAAATGAAATTGGAAGTAAAACAAACAAACAAAAAACTGGGGTAAGGCCAACCTTAGTATTTTTTCCTTGTGAACCTGTCACAGTTAACTGTTTTTCAGGTGGACAGCGCAACTGGATCCAAGTTTTCTGCAATGGCGGGATAGCTGCGCAGCTTGCCTTCCTGTATCTGCTGGAAGTAGGCTGCACGGAGAAGCTGATTGATTTCGAACGCTACTATATAGCCTCATGGCTCAGTATTGCCGTTATGGGGTCGCTCTGCTGTAGCTGTGGCGATACGTTCTCATCCGAGATTGGATCAGTGTTTGGAAAGTCCAAGACAGCTTGGCTCATAACTACATTTCAGTCTGTTCCCAAAGGTACTGAACTGCTAACATCAACAGCCAGTTATATAAAACTAAAAGATAAATGTTCCACAGGTAATCATTGAATTGTTTGGTTAATATGAATTATTGGATAAATAAAACCAAAAATAAACATGTTGGATAGCTGACCCAACCAAAAATAAACATGTTGGATAGCTGACCCAACCAAAAATAAACATGTTGGATAGCTGACCCAACCAAAAATAAACATGTTGGATAGCTGACCCAACCAAAAATAAACTTGTTGGATAGCTGAACTAACCAAAAATAAACTTGTAAGCTTTATGCAATTGGCTTTAACAATTGGTCAGATATTACTTTTGCTGGTCTAGAATGGAAGACATGTAATTAAGCAATATATCACACAACTTAGGGTTATATAGGACTGGCTAGTCAGTCAACTGACCCTTCAGTCCATTATACACCTTCAGAAGCTAACTGGTTATTCCTTATAATTACACCATATGGCTTATGTTGTGTGTCCTTAATTCTTTCTTTGCACTACCATTCAATATGTTTAAAAGGGCTTTTGATGTGTTTTATTGAACCTGGGCTATGTTTTCTTGCAGTTTTTCCCTGTTGTGAAAATCGCAAAGCGGCACAGTTTTATGTCTTCAGCGGTACATATGAATTTTTTGACAGGTCTGGACTGGCTGAAATAGTGTATGAATCACTCCTATCATAAAGCTGGATTTTCATTAAAATACAGTGACATATACGGTTATACCGTCTATCAACCTTATAGAATATTTTACAAAGAAGGAACTTATTAAGGTAAAATACGTAATAATATTGAGAAAATCACACAAAATCATTTTTTTTCTTTTTAAACTTTTATATCAAACTGTTTGGGCACCTTCATCATCTTTATGCTGACTTCTATTGTCTGAAGGAATTTTAAATAACTTTGCACACATTTTTTTACCATTATTGATAGAAGATCAGGAAGTTTCAGGTACCAATTAAGCGATATTTGTTATCGAAACGCTGGCCAGCTCTGTGGACTGGCATATTATCTCACACTGATGACCAGTTCATTTTTTTTTGAGGAATTAAATGGAGGGATATCAAATATAGAAACACTTGGCAGGACTTTGTACTGGAAGTTGTCTTGACCTGATATCTAACACTGATGACCGATTCATTGTGTAATTTCAGGAACTAATGGTGGGATATCAGTTATAGGCACACTAGCCAGTTTTGTAGGTGGGGCTGTTGTGAGCGTGGCTTTTTACCTCACACTTGTTCTTGTGGCCAATGAGGACTACCTTACCTCGTCCCCGCCCCAGTGGCCCCTAATATTCGTGGGAGGAATGTGTGGATTGCTTGGGTCAATAATTGACTCATTCCTAGGGGCAACTTTGCAATACTCAGGTAATCTGTCACCTTTACTGAGCCTTATGGCATACTTTCTGTTATGCTCTTTAGGGCAGTATAAAGGAACAAAAGCCTTGTTATTATTGATGTTGGTTTTAACTTTCATCTTTGTGTAAAAATATTTATGTTTGCCACAATTCAAACTTGTGTTGATCTAAATTTTATTCATAAAGCTTGATAAAAATGCTAACAAATATGTAGCAACTCTCAAAGATCTCCCTTTGTAAAATGTTGAGTTATGTCCCTTGACATATTGAGAATAGCTTATTAATTTGGCATGTCACCAAGGTTTTGTTTTATGACATATTTGGTATCATATTGGTTTGTATATTTTTTACAGGTTATGACAAATCAAGTGGCCGAATAGTGAATAAGCCAGGACCAAGCGTGGAGCATATATGTGGGACAGTGTTTCTTGATAATCACAGTGTAAACCTCGTTGCTTCCCTTTCCACTGCCTTACTGGCTCCCCGCATTGCATTCATGGTGTGGACACACTTCACATAGCTGGGAAAAGATTGAGTTCGAAATTCACATAATAAACTTTATTGTCCTTCATGTTGACATCAGTGTACACCTAGTTGCTTGCCTTACCACTGCCGTACTCGCTCCAAGCATTCCATTCATGGTGCAGACACACTTTACGTAGCTGGGAACTGGCAAATTAGCATGGCAAGAAATTGTGTTGCTCTAAAGGTTGAGATTGGATTTAGTATTCACATTCACATGATGACCGTAATTGTCCTGCGTTTTTTTTATACTGAATGTAAGCATTCCCACTTAGCTTAAATTTTCCAAGGCTCAAAGTACTTGTATCTTTGCTGGTTCCTAGGAGTGCGAGCCAACGGGGTTCAACTGTTGTAAAGTTGCTACATTTCAATCCTTTTAAATGGGTCAAATTGAAGAAATAATGTATTTGTTTATATTAACGAAGATAAAAACAATTTACTTGTTGCATAAGGTCCCCTAATGTTTCTGATCTAAGTGTTGTAAATTAAAAAAAATTGTTTAAAAGTTCCCTTAATCTAAAGAAAATTTTGAGTCTCGTCAACTCTTTCTAGCACTCTGGATAGGCATTTCCTGTGATGTCAGCTGTGCTGGAAACTTTCATCTGGCACCTCTCCATGCCAGATGAGGCACGCACTGTGGCGTAATACTTTTAATTTCTTTTATTATATACTTAAAGTAACTTTATATAACCATAATTAAGAGATTTCAATAGATGAGTTCCATAAACATTAACTTTGCAAAAATATATCTTTATAACAAAACAAAATAACCGTGATATCGAAGGAACTAGTGAATACAAATGACTGCGTCATGACATCAGTCAAAATCAGGTGCCCTAGCTTGTGTCAGATATTTCTATCCTGAACAAGAACACAGAATGACAGATATTGTAATTCTAATATAATTATGTTAACAGTGTTAGTACTGGGTTACAGTATTATAGTCTGTGACATATCCATGCCTCAGTGGCCCAGTGGTTAAGACCTGGATCAAAACAGCTGTCAAAGGATCACATCCTGTTGGTTATTATATGTTCTCCCATGGTTAATAGAGATATGTCAGTGAGTATTAATTCGATATTTATCACTGTTTTGAACGTATCTCTGTTTTAAAATCTAAGCCCATTTTGATGCACAGATCAACCATCAGTGTGCACACGGATGAGACACAATTTCAATGACTTCTTTTCCAAAATAACGTTCCTTTTGCATACAATTTGGTGCGCAATTCTGAAAAACTACAATAAAATTTATTTTCTTTTTTTATTTATGAAAAATTGTTTTAGTGTACATTTGCAAAATTTTTCACCATCGTGAACCTCAAAAGTAAATATTTCTTTTTAAGGTAAATATAGTTTTTTGTGCTCACCCCATGAAATAGATTGCATATTACACTGAAAACAAACAATTATCCTCTATCTTACATTTTCTCTTTTAATGTTTTTAGCTTTTTGGGTTTATTGTACTTCTTACTTTGGTAATTGTAAATGTATTACAATTTTTCAAAAATAGTTAATATATTATCACTTCAATATCACTTATATATTAGCCTTTAATTTCTTGTTCTTCATTTCAAACACACTGCTATAAATATTGTGTAACTGTTCTATTGATGAATTTCAAAATTCTTGTAACAAATCTTCAGAAATCTTTCATCTAAAGACCCCAAACAGTTAGTTATTAATGAAATATGCCTTTTTAATAATATAGTGGATAATTGTTTTAAGTGTAAGATCATAATATAATTCACTGAGAAAAGCACCAAAAGCTGCATTTCACATTAGCTGTTTTCTTTTGGTATTTACAAGGTGAAACATATTACAATCTAACACTGAAGCAAACACTTTTTCTTTTTACTATGCGCCTAAAACGGATATTTATGACAATTAATTGTTGTTTAAGCTCAGCAAATTGTATGGGAACATAATATTATTTCGGAAACTATGCCGTTGAATTTGTGTCCCGGCTCTCACTTAAAGTAATGTATCTCATGTATGATAAAATAGAGAAAAAAAGAAAATTGTCGAAAACTGACATAAACTTGGCATCGATGTGTACAATGCATTGAGACTTACTAACTGAACTACCACATAGTTTACAATTTATTTAAGTTTAGCAGTTATTTCATATTTTTCCATTAAAAAAGATTACTGGGTATGTCTACCAGGTAGAATTCATTCCTTATGCGTGATTTGCTGTGTTCGGTGTTATCACGTGATATTACCGAGGTAGGTGTATAGCTTAATTATGTCACCCGATTAGAATAAGCCTTTCTAGCGCAGTGAGTAAGACGCTGGCCTACAATTTTGGCGACGTGGGTTCGAACCCGGTCTCTGACACAATTTTCTTTTTTACATTTGGTACTTTTTAGCTCTACTGGCCAAAAGCCAGAAGAGCTTATGCGATGGTAATATGTACGTAGTATGTGCGTCCGCGCGGTCATGCGTTCGTGCGTCTGTAAACAATTGCTTGTGAACACAATACAGTCTTCAGTTTTGATTGTAACTCGATGAAACTTGTACAGTATATAGATATCCATTAGAGCTCGGTTCCTTTCAAAAACCAGCCAGATCCGTCCATAAATGCCTAGATTATGGGCCATGAAAGTTTTAAAGAAATGCTTTCTATTTTTAGCCAGGTCTGCATAAGCGAATTCTATTTTTAGCCAAGTTTACATGTACATGTAAATTCAACTCTAGAGTTAAGGGAGACAATTTGCAAGTCTAGGATTTTAAGAGACAATTTGCTTTTTGCTTCTGCAGTTGATTTTGTGAATTACTCTGCCTTGTTCTTGTTGAAAGCCCAAAGGCCATTTTTTAGCTTTAAGTTCTGTAGTTTGCACATTCATCTTAACAAAATTGGTTGTGAATGTTTAAGTTATGCACCTGGTGTCATTACTGGCCACACCCAGGGTTCACAGGTTTGGTAAACATAAATCTGGAAAGGTTTGAAAATCTTTTTGTGTGTTCGTGCATCCATCTCAGCACAATTGATTGTGAATGTTTGTTCAAATGTTTGATCGATGTTGTCCTAGGATGCCCTTGACTTTGACCCTTTGGCCAACTTTTTTTAACTTTTAAAACTACAAAAAATTTTACTATGAGTACAGTTTTGAAAGCATTTTTTTTTATCAGATGACTTTTACTTGGCACATATTAAAATAGTTCATGCAACTAATCTGCTTACAATACTTTCTGGGCTCAGATGTTGAACGTGCTACGTTTTCAGGTAACCCAAACACAAAACATAAAGTATATGTCTGTTGGCTTTTACCCATACATACATGCTCTGGATTGATATGACCACAAAAGCCATGCCAGTAGAGCATAGGCCCTTTTGGGCCTCTTGTTTTTACAATTATGATATCAAAGCATGACACATTCTATTAGATAATTGTCCTGAGATTCATAATTGTCCTGAGATTCGTTACAGAAAAAAACTTTTTTTGGTGCCAATCTGTGACACAGTCCCTTTAAGTGCATGCTGACGTTTGATTTGAAATTGACTATTCTACTCGCCCCGGCGTCAGCATCCAGTTTAAATTATAGTGCAAGTTTGCATTTTCACTTATTTAACTCCAATACCCTCCATTTCATTCATTTTATACTTTACAAACTCTTCCTATGTATAAAGTTTGGTCAAGAGACCTTTCATTTGATTGCATTTTGGGGCCCTGGGAGTCACTGTTAAAGTGAGTGAAAAGGACGTTTATCCAACTAAATAATAAATACAAGTTTGACATCCTCGTAACATATTATTCACGACTAGCATATTGGGCGTCCAAACAACCGCCATAAGTGTAACAGCTGCCGACGCCCAATGTTACGGTATTATAGACAAAGTTGTGTATAGTTGAGTGCTCTTGTAATTTCACTGTTAAATCTCCATTAACCATCGGAAAGCATATGATAAAATGGCTTGATTAGCTTGTTAATTGTAATGTTGATTATGATTTCCTTTGAAATAAAAGTATGAACGCAACTTTGGTGCATCTTCTTGGGAATTCATTCCGTTTACATTGTTTTTATGTGCTACATTTTTATGTACATATACATGGACTTTGTTATTGATATTAATAACGTTAATGCTGTAATGATATTATGAGTTACCATTTTTTGTTTTGTTATTGTTCTTGGCCTGGGCCGATAAGTTTTGTTTTCGGTCACCAAGTCAGACAAGAGGGTTTTCCCATCTGATTTCCTCCTCGACAAAAGACCACACTCTCATGCAACATCATGCCTAGGAGAGTGACTTAGCAACTGTTATATAATTTTTTTAAAATACATGGAAAATAAATGGTAGTTTAAACTATTAAAGAAAGCTCAGAATATCTGATAACAAAGTAACACATTTAGCTGCTTGAAATTCTTCTGAAAATGTGATGTGTGATACAAGAACATGTAAAGCTACATGTAATAGATAGATATCCTGTTACAGTGGGGTTTGAATTGTTTTTAAACTTTTTTACTTTTACACTTGTGCTTGTAGGTGTGTTGATTTTCACATAAATCACTTTTGTGTTATTATAATTTTTGAAATGCACTTTTTTAACCTGGTTTTTACATAATTATTGAAACCTGGTTATAAAAATGATGTATGTCATTGTTCGGGCAATGTGGGCAGCTTCAAACTCACCTATGAAACTGACTAAATTAGTTAAGGTTGACATATCTTAACCAAAATTTATATAAAGGAAGAGATTAAGGATATCTTACATGGGATTTGTTTTGGACCCCTAGGGTCAATGTCATTGTTACTAAAAAAAGAAAACGATTGAAACAGAATAACTTCAGTTAGAGTAGACACATCTTGACCAAACTTCACATATGGGAACATTATTGATATCTTTCATTGGATTGTGTTTGGGATCCAGAGGGTCAAGGTCAGGGTCACTGTTACTAATACAGAAAAACGGTTGACACTGAATAACTTGAGTTAGGGTTGACATATCTTGACTAAACGTGGTATTTGTGAGTTTATGGAGACCTTTCATGGGACTTTGTTTGGTGCCCCAAGGGTCAAAGTTAAGGTCTACAACTAAAAATAGAAGAAAAAAAACAGTTGAAACTGAAAAAGTTAAGGTTGACATATCTTGTCCAAACTTCATAATAGGAAGAGTTTATGGATATCTATCATGGAATTGCATTTGTGGCCCCTAGGGTCAAGGTCAAGGTCACTAGCTGTTACTTCAAGTCGAAAATTGGTTAGTACTGAATAACTTTAGTAACATAAGATATATCTTGACTTATTATATTCAGGAAGAGTTTAAAGAGATTTTTTATGGGATTTTGTTTGCGGCCCCTTGGGTAAAGATCAAGATCACTGTAACTAAAAATAGAAAAAAATGGTTGAAATTGAATATAGTTAGTAAGGGTTGACATATCATGACTACACTTTATATTTTGAAAGAATTTATTGAGACTTTTCATGATATTGCATTTGGAGCCCCTAGAGTCAAGGCCACTTAAACTAAAAATAGAAAAATGGTTAAAACTGAATGACTTAAGTAAGGGTTGACATATCTTGACCAAACTTCATTTATAGGAAAAGTATATGGATATCTTTTATTGGATTGTTTTTGGGACCCTTAAGGTCATTGTTACTTACAATAGAAAATTGGTATGAACTGAATTACTTAAATGTTATTAGACATATTTTGACTAAACTTGGAATTTCGGAAAAGTTTATGGAGACCTTTCATGGGATTGTGTTGTCAGCCCCTGGGGTCAAGATCAAGATCACTGACTGTAACTAAAAATAGACAACAGTTGAAACTGAATACCTCCAGTTTTCTAAGGCTTGACAAATCATGACTAAACTTTATATTTAGGAAGTTTATGGAGACTTTTCATGGGATTGCGTTTAGGGCCCTTAGGGTCAAGGTCACTTAAACTAAAAATATAAACCGGTTAAAACTGAATTACTGAAGAAAGGGTTGACATAACTCAAACAAATTTCATTTATAGGAAGAGATTATGGATATATTTTATGGGATTGTGTTTGGAATCCCAAGGGTCAAGGTCACTGTTACTTATAATAGAATGTTGGTAAGTTCTAAATAACTTAGGGTTGACATATCTTGACTTAACATGGTAATTAGGAATAGTTTATGGAGACCTTTCATGGGATTGCTTTTGGGGCCCCTGGGGTCAAAATCAAGGTTACTGTTACAAAATATAAAAAAATGTTTGAAACTGAACAACTTTAGTTGACATATCGTGACTAAACGTTGTATTTAGGAAGAGTTTATGGTTGTCTCAGTGGGGCTTTTCTTGTCCTTGTATGACGAAATAAAGTTTGGCAAATCATTTAGGGTGTTAAACTAAGATACCGAAACGGCTGGATCCCTTTACCAAAATTAATATTAATATATGATCAAATATTGTATTGGAAGTCCACGATTTTGAATAGCGCTAGAAACACTTTTCAACAAAAGGCTTAAAGGTTAAGTTATCCTTATATTTGTGTACGAGTTCTTGTGGACGTGTGGTTTAGTTGTCAGTTTTCTAATTTTTCTTGACTGTACCGGCGTGACTGTTCGTTGCATGCCGACTTTAAAACCAAAATATTTGTTTGAAACTTATGTCTAATTTTTTCTGCAATTTCGGTATCAAAGAGTAAAATAGTTATAACTGAAGTGTTTTTAAATGAATTACGGGGGAAAATGTAGTTAGGGCCAAAACATAAGCTAATCCCCTTAAATGTGCACAATATTCAAACACGGTTAATGTAGTGCACAGAAAATATCCCACTTATACCGGCAACCTTACAAGGTTTATAAATGCAATATGACTACACCCAAAACAACAGGATGTGGTCCAGAATGCCTATATATCAGATTGAGAATGCTACTTCAGATTGATGTTTTGTTGATGGCTGAGTGATGCATATAGTTAATAGTTTATACTTTGAATTCAGTCTAAAAGTGAATACCTGCACTCAGAGAGAAAAAAAATCATAAATATCTGAGAGATTAAATATTTTTGGCTGAAACTAGAATTTACTGGCTTCCAAGGATGGATTCATTGAGAAATAAACAGTGTAAAATTGTGAGCGAGTTTTCTTAGGAGAGACAAGACTGCCTTTTTATTGTTTAAATAAATTGGGTTTGAACTGAATATTAAGGCAATTAATGATTGTCATATATGTGAAATGCTAGAAATGGCATTTTTTTCGATCTAAAGTGTTGTGTGTCTGTATTGAATGTATAGGGAAATTAATTAGTAGTGTGTAACACGTAGAGTTTCGCAACCTCTATTCAAAGAAAAGTTGTTTACCAGAATTCTAAATTGCATAAGTGCAACAGGGAATAATAAGAATGGAAAACTTAAATTACCGTACCTTCATAAGTCATTATGTACTTCATAACATTTCAACTATGTTGATACAAGGACTTAAATCAAGGTCCTGTTTAAAGCCATTTACTTAAGTTACTTAGAACTACTAAGAGTTTCTTAGAACTATTAAAAGATACTAAGAACTTTTAATAGATACTTTAAAGCATTAACAGATTGTATCAAGAAGTTTATAAGGGTTTTGTTTAAGAGCTATTCAAATAACTTTTGAGTTTATTCTTATAATACTGAGTGTAAAGTTTAATCAGAATTTGAACATCTCTGCAGATTGGTTGTATTGAAACCCCGTGGAAACGTGGCATCAGTATTGAATAGGTTTCAGTGCTGTACTATGGAGGGTCATATGATCAGAAAATGGAACAGCCAACAATAAAAATAAATATTAATTAAGAATGTTAAATAAGACAACAATACGTTTGATTAAAAAACCTTAATGAACAAACAATGGTACAAACTGATTAAAGAAAAAAGAAATATCAAGATGAAAACATTTATTCCTGAAAATATTGTGAATTTAAAAACTTTTCCGCAAAATTGTTTGCTGCCAACTTTTAAAGCTTTGCTTACAAACCTTAGGACTTTTAAACCTTAGGACCCGACTCATCAAAGCTCAAAAAAAGTTTCGGAGGACGTTTTATTTATTTTAAAATATTTAAAAATAATAATAATAAATGTGTACACTTGAAAACAATTAGAATTCATTACATTATAAAACAGTATCAATGATATAATGTAGGAATTGTGCGTAACCCAACCATGCAATAATCATGGCCATGACGTTTTTGTGAGACACTATCAGCCGACAAATGTAAAAGACAAAACTTTAAATCACATGGAAGGCTTCATTGTCAGATTGCCCCTAAGTCAAAATAGCTTCAAAGTCAAACTTTCCCATTTTGGTCAAATAGCCCCCATTGGAATATTGAAATTGGTCAAGTAGAAGTCCCTTAACACCCCTATTCTCTTCTCTTTTTTTGAGTTAAGGTATTTTCATGTTATTGTTGTGGGGTTTTTTCAAAACATATACCAACGTATTTCTGATTTGAAGTGATATTTACTGAAAAAGGTGTAGAAATATAGTTGCTTATTATGGTTTTTCATTTTGGCAACTGTGCTATCCACAGAAAAAATGGTGGTTTATTGTTTCATCTTAATATTTACACATACATATATATTGGTTACTTTTCCGTGTAGACCTGATACCATTTCAAATGCCACAAGGTTTAATTGGAACATCTCGTTCATTATCCAAGACTTGTGTGTCTTGAAGCAATTCGGAACATCTCTGCCATTTTCCATCGAAAACAACATTCGGAACACCTCTGCCATTTTCCATCGAAAACAACCTCGGATGTATGCCAGTACATCAGTGGAAGTACTACGTAAAATTTTAAATAAAAGTATTAATTATTTGTAGTGTTCAACATGTATTTTGTATATCTAAGATTAAAATGATTGCAAGTGAAGTGTATTATTGCATAAATAATTAGGATTCCCAAAGTAAAGTCACTAAATTTAACTGCTAAATTGAAATTACTTCGTGATCTACTTGCAGTGTTGTGAAATGTAAAGATTTCTGACATTGGAAAGTTTGTTTTTGATAGAAAATGGCTAAGTTCCGAAGGTCTCAAAGCCTGCCGGAGATGGCCGAGTTGTTACAATTGTCACAAGGTCATGTCAAGATGCCTTGCAAAACCATTCCAACACACAACCATTTTTTACAACAATGCCTTCCAATAGCACATAAAAATAAAGTACAATTAAAAAACTCATGAATATGTTCATAACACAAATAATTTATTATGCAAACTTCTTAGATGTAAAATGAAGAAATTATGCTTATACTCTTTCATTGTATAAGGGACCATATACATGTGTTTCTAAAAAAAACGCAAGAACATGATGGAAACAATTCTCCTTTTTTACATGTTAATGTTAACACATCTATAATATAGGGATAAATAAATGCTTTTACGGACACTGATCCTATTATGAAAAACAGACCCTAGCTCAACAATTTTAGTTAGGGGCGAAGGAAAAAAAAGAGGGGACAGGCGGGGGCGATAATCCAGTTGGCTCTGGCTATGACACAGTGAATCGACTTGGAAGCCAACATAGACAAGGTAGTGAGTGATCACCACAACCTGCCCCGCCATAAAGAGGGTGTACCGAGAAAAGGGGCGAAACACCCAGTGACAGATGGGAACTTGGCTTTGTAATCAGTACAGCTGTATCTTTACACCTTTATGGAGTTTTCAAATTCATTATTTAAATTCAATGTGATATCTTAATGTGTACCGATATGATCATGCCTTATCGTGTCCTTTCTCTGAACAACCTGATATAACAACTTGTCATCAAAGATTCTCATTTTTCAAGTTTTTCTATAAATACGCAAATACATGGAACAACTTAAGAATAAACTTCCTATCTGAATTTTACCAATTGGCATAATCATTAATCATTTATTTTATTACGTTATTACATTACAAAGTGCTTTAAGCATGACTGCTTCAACATTTTAAGCTGCACTCTCACAGATTGACAGTTTTGACATTTTTCGTCTCAAAATCAGTTTATTTTGGTAGAAATACATTCAATTTGATCATATAAGATAACTCACAATAGAACTGCTCTCAATTGTTTGGGAAACTGCCTAAAATTCCACTTGTAGTTAGTTTCACTTTAAGCCATAAAAAAATCAATTCTCTAACGCAATTATGAAAAACTGCGATCTTATCTTTTGTCAGGAATCTTGTAGACATATATACACAAAACAAGATTCATTCCAAGACAAAAAAGAAAAAGAAAAAAAGTTGTCAAAATGGTCAGACTGCAGCTTTAATAGAAATGGCAACACAGAAAACTGTCCACAATTTTTCTTGAAATTTTAACAACCATGAACACATAAATGTGTTCACAATTTTCCTTGGAGCCTTAACACATATGATCACAATTTTCCCTATTGGAAGCACAAACTGTGAGAGGAAAGAATTAACGTCCGCTGTCTCCATATCCAATGTCATAAACTTGCTAAAGATCGCCTCACATCTGCAACAAACACTAAAGAAATAGATGTGTTGTTAATTAAAAACTTAGTGATACAATTGTATAAATCAAGATATGTGTTATTATATACACAGTATCTATATACACAATATATATACATATTAATATATAATAACCCATTATTCTATTATGCTCGCAAATATACAACAAGCATTCTACTATTACAAATAGATGTAAATGGCAAAACGTAGTGTAAATTGGGGAAAACTGTAATTGAATGGAACACAAACAAATGCAGCTGCATAACCAGCAAATTATATAGCTATCAAACTATAAACAAGAATGCCCAGGAACTAATCCTAAAGCTTGTCTCAAGCATTTCATTAAAAAAGGGCATGATTGAACAATTGTTAGTCAGAGCAAGGACCATGCAAAACATGATTGAATTGATTCTAGCAAAATGTGTGCCAAGCTTAATTAATTTGGATATCATGTTGTTTCTACATTATGACAACAGTTTAACATTTGCTCCCCAGTGAGGACAATTATGCCAATGAGTGCTTTATATGAATTAGCATATTTTTCTACTATTTACTTGTGAAAATTGCAGTAATAATGAAATATTTCATAAATGTTTTTAAATTCCCTGGAGTTCAAAGTTTTCAGAAGTTTTGAATCAAACGTTTGAGAAATGGGCCCAGATTTCTGTAACTCCACCCACCTCCTGTACTGTGTGTCTGAGTCGACTGGATCCACTCCCTGCACAGGCTTACACTGGCAGATAAGCTCTGATGCCTGAAATGGATTAAATTAGTTTTAACAAGTGATACTTGAGTTACATTGGAAATAGTTCACAAATATATAATTCAACACCATGATTTGACCATTTACTCCATATTGTTAAACAAATGGTACAAAACAAATTGTCACTTATCAATATCATAGCAGTATCAAGTGATTATTTATCGCTTTATAACCACCAGTACATATAAGGCCATTGTTTGTTTTATACACCCGAACATTACCTCCATACCTCTCCTGATGACAGCGGGGGATAAACCAACCTAGGAAGCAACATGGTAGGCATATCTCAAGCTTGTGCTCATACCCCTGTGTCTTGCAGTTGTGATACACACTAACATTACCTCAACATCCTTCCTAATGCTGGTCTGGAGAAAATCAGCCTGGGAAGCCACATAGCAGGCATAGCTGGAGCTGGTTTTGTCCTCAACTAGCTCGAACCCCAGCTCTCAGATTGTTATACACCCCAGCCGTACCTCAATACCTCACCTGATGCTGGCCGGTATTAGAACAGTCTGGGAAGCCACACGGAAGGCATAACTGGAGGTGGTGTGGGCCTCAACTAGCTACCACAACAGGTCATGGGGCCCTCAAATGTAATATACAACATAACATAACCGCAATACCCCTCCGTATAATGGCCGGTGGAAGACCAGCCTTGGCAGCCAATGACAGGCATAGCTCAACCTTGTGTGGCCCTCCACTAGCTACTACTAAACAAATTAAGGCCCTTACATGTAATATACACCCCGTCATTACCTCAATACCCCTTCTTATGATGTCCCGGAGAATACCAGCCTTGGCAGCCACATAGCAGGCATAGCTGGAGCTGGTGCGAGCCTTAAATAGCTACCACAACAGTTCATGGGGCCCTCACATGTAATATACACCCCGACATTACCTCAATGCCCCTCTTTATGATGGCCGGGGGAAGAGCAGCCTTGGCAGCCAGGCATAGCTCGAACTGGTGTGGCCCTCCACTAACTGATAGAGGAATACTAACTCTTCGCCATTATGCAAGCTCTCTAAGGTCGAAAAGAAATGGAACAATACAACTATTACTCCATTATCAAATGTATCACCCTGGAGAGTGATGTTTGGATAATCTTATTAAGTAGGTGCTCTACATATCTTTTAAGCTAAAAATATTGTTCAACCTTAAGGTGAAAATTTAATCACAAAAAATAAAAGATTATGACAGACATTGGCATGGATTCCTTTCTTTTAATCATAACTGAATGAGTAACAGGTCAGGTTGAAAACATGTTTTAAAAGTATAACTAGAACTCCGCGAATCGGATGTGTCGCCTGACGAATTATTTACTGTCGACATTATAGCTGTTAGATTGGCATTTTATTCATTTATAGACAATGATGTTGCCATTTACATTTCAAGTGTAGGTGGCATTTGAACCCTCAATCAGATATACCTACGGAATAAGTTTCAGGTTGAAACCTCCTATAGTTTACGAGATATGCCACGGACAAAACCTAAGCAAGAAAATTAACAAAGGGCAATAACTCTAAAATATGGCAGCAAGAGTAACGGTTCTTGTGCACTGCACTTGCCCTCAATGAGATCTATCTAGCTATGAAGTTTCAAGTTGATACCTCTTATATTCTTCAAGATATGCCCCGGACAAAACTTTAAGCATGAAAATTAACAAAGGGCCATAACTTTAAAACTAAGAAAGCAAGAGTTACTGTTATTGTGCACTTGCACTCAATGAGATATATCTAGCTATGAAGTTTCAAGTTGATACCTCTTATATTCTTCAAGATATGCCCCGGACAAATCTTTAAGCATGAAAATTAACAAAGGGCAATAACTTTAAAACTAAGAAAGCAAGAGTTACTGTTATTGTGCACTGCACTTGCGCTCAATGAGATCTGTCTAGCTATGAAGTTTCAAGTTGATACCTCTTATATTTTTCAAGATATGCCCCGGACAAAACTTTAAGCATGAAAATTAACAAAGGGCAATAATTTTAAAACTAAGAAAGCAAGAGTTACTGTTATTGTGCACTGCACTTGCCCTCCATGAGATCTATCTACATATGAAGTTTCAAGTTGATAACTCTTATATTCTACAAGATATGCCCCGGACAAAACTTTAAGCATGAAAAATAACAAAGGGCAAAACTCTAAAAATATGGAAGCAAGAGTAACAGTTCTTGTGCACTGCACTTGCCCTCAATTAGATCTAGGTACATATGAAGTTTCAAGTTGATACCACTAATAGTTTAGGAGATATACCCCAGACAAGCGAAAATGGGACGCGGACGCCGCCGCCGCCGCCACCGCTGCCGCCGACAAAAGTAACCCCTATATGTCGTCTTTTCAGGCGACACAAAAATGGTGGCTTATATCTCTATGTTATAGCAATTAAAGAAAGTTGGGTAAAATAATAATGTTAACGCAATCAATCAAAATGGGTATTAGTATAAGAGCAATTAAGGAAAGATCCTTTTGGATCCAAATAGAATGAAAGTTATTGAACTAAAACTATTGTTTAAGCTGTTATACAATCATGGCTACAATCATGGGCATCACTCATAGAAAAATATGATGCTGTGATGATATCATATAACAACAGCAAATTAAAATTACAGAATGGTGCATGGGCGTTGGCCCTGACGCACATACAAACAGGCATCAGCACATCGATAAAAGAAAATAGGAGGGGGGGCATGAAAAGGGAGATATGACAAGGTTATGAATTATATCAAACATTTGAATGATTATAGAAATGAAACAAGTTAGCTCTTCACATAAGTTACCTACACATACCATTTAACCACTATCCATCTATCATAATTTATTTCTAGTAACAGTGACCTTGACTTTGACTCCACCCTCCTCAAAGCAATTGCACCAAAGCTAGCTCTTCACATAAGTTACCTACACATCCAATTTAACCACTGTCCATCAATCCTAATCTATTTTCAGTAACAGTGACCTTGACCCTAACCCTTCACAAGCAATCCAAATCTAGCTCCTCACATAAGCTACCAACACCACCAGTGTCATCAGTATCCATCAATCCTAAAGTTATTGGTCGAACACCATTTTTCTATTTGAAGTAAGTGACCTTAACCCAATACCACTCAAAAGTTATCCCGAACAAGCTATTCACATCAGCTACCTGCACACCAAGTTCCATCAATCCATACTTAAGTTATTTGGTAGAAATCATTTTTCTATTTTGACCAACAGTGACCTTGACAATAAAGCCACTCCCCTAAAAAGCAGTCCCAAGCTAGCTCTTCATATACCTGTAGGCAACCTACACAACAACTTTTCATCTCTGTCAAATTAGGCAAAATTAGTAACCAAACGGTCAATCTTTTTTTTTTTTTTTTTTTTTTTTTTTTTGGCGGCGAATTATGTTTAATAAAGCTGTTGTTGGCTTTACTTCAAAAACACATTTTGTGTAATGATAAAAATATATATATATATATATATATATATATATATATATATATATATATATATATATATATATATTGAAAAAAAAACAGGAAAAAAATGTTTTTGCAGATTTTGAATAAATATGGCTGTTGACTTGTTGTGACGCAGTTCTCCCGCTGGCACATCCGAACAACGACATACGTACGTCATTCTTAAAATCAGGTGTTAATTTGTCACCTTGTGTAAACAAGGATAAAATGTGCCTCTCAAGAGAAGTAAAAAAGTAAAAAAGTAAATCAAGGGTCATGTATTTAGGGTTTTAATTTGAAATTTTGTTACCTAATGGTGTGAAGTATAAATCAATCGAATGAAGGGACTGGAAGTAAATAGTGAAAATTTTAATTTGCCCTAAAACTCAAACCGAACACAATGTGCCATACAACTTTAACTTAAATTCCTTAGTGAATCAGGGGCCATGATTTGTATTAAGGATTAAATGGTGTTATGCAAAACAAATTGTTAAATGGTTGTCATGTCTTGAAGTATTAAGTCAATTGAATAAAGATCCTTTTAGAGTATAGACATTATAAGTAAGTAGTAAGTAAGTAAAAATCCCTACTTGGCCTAAAATTATAACCCGACACATTCTGGCACTAAGTGCCATAAACTTTAACTTAGTTCCTAGTTGGTTCATGGGTCATAATTTGTATTTAGAATAAAATGGAGTGACTGTATGAAACCTCATTGTGTGATGGTTCTGAATAACTGTGTAAAGTATTAAATGCATTGAATGAAAGGTATTCTCATGTTTAATTGAAAATGCAAGCTGACCCTATAACCTTAACAGGACACAGACACCTATGCACACGCCAATGTTGATGCCTACGCTGGGGCTAGTATTAAAGCCTTATTCCTTGAATAGTCAAGCTAATAAGCCAATGTTTTATTCCGTCTGATTTGACTGCCAGCCCAAGACAGTCTCATTCTTATAAGCAAATTTGTTGAATTTATCACCCCCTCCAGATTGGGCAAAGTAAATGGCATAGAAATGTTGGTGAAATATACAAACCGAAACATCCAATAGGGCAACAGAGTGATGGACTCTTAAGTATTTTGGATATGAGGTATGAGTTTGTTTGCAAATGTTTGAAATAGAAGAATATTGTATACAGTGTAGCATTTATATTTGACTTTGTAACCTAGTTTCTGACCCAGGTTACTCAGTTCAACCCAAGCCATGATTACATGGAGGCAAATATTGCCTCTGTTCTTATCAAAGATTTGACCTGTTGACCCCATTTGACCCACTTTAAAGTTTACCAAGATAACATCAAAAAAGAAATTATGACCACAGTTTGAACAAAGTCTGACCAAACAATACTTATATTTGATTACAGAAATATTTGACCTAGTGACCTAGTTTTTGACCTCATGTGACCCTGTTTCAAACTAGTCATGGATTAAATCAAGGAGAATGTTCTGATTAAGATCCATGAATATTGGACCAAATATAAGTTCTTAATGTTTTAAGATTTTTCTAAGGTTTGACATAGTGACCTAGTTTTTGACCCGCATGTGACCTACTTTCACAAGAGATTGAACGGAAACGTTCAGACCAGTTTGACGTTTGAACATTCCAGAAGGAAAAGGATCTGGTGGGCGGACACAGACAACGCCAAAAAATATCTTCTAAAGCCTTTGATTTTATAGGGGATATTATACCAGTTTTCATTGAAAACCTGTTACTCATTTATGACTAACAATTTAACAAGTCTAAAGAATATTGGTGTGCTTCACCTGATGTCTGAAAAACCCGCTTAAAATGAATATATATCATAATTTATTATAAACGTTTGTCCTTGTATTGGTTAACAATTACTTAACGTACAACTTAATCTGTAGAGAAGGAAATAAGGAAGGAAAATCGGAATTTCAAATTTTACTAAACTCCATCGAAATGAAACATTTGTATTCACAACCACTTAAACTTACAAACTTTGGGAATTCCAATACAAGAATCAAGTAATTCGGTTGGATACTATCGTAATAGTACGGATTTAGTTGAAAGGTAAACTTGCAAACTCAAAAAATATTTGCCTTGTGCATAGAATTTATTTCAAATTATACAATATTATGTTGAAAGTATAATCATTGTTGTTCATTCAATTTATTTTCTTTAGGCATCATTGTTTGACAGGATTTAACAGGTGTGTTTTGTTAAAGATGCACTCTCACTCACAAACAAAATCAATCTCAATGAATACAATTGTTTTAATTGAATGAATTAATATAGAAAACATTATGGTTCCTCTGAAATATACCCTGTTTAATTTGAAAGAAAGGTGCAGAAAACACGGTATTGCTACCTTATGAGACGATAGTTTATCACTGTAATTATTTAAGCACTCAAAAATCATTTAATGATTGTGCGTTTTCAGCTATTAAATGCAATGTTTCAATCTTATTATTATTAATTATTATTTTACATAAAGGCATAATTTAGTTAGTAGTTAAAGGTTTATCACTCAAAATGTATGTTTGTTATACATGTGTACCAGTGTATGTACGTCAGTGTCACTTTGTGATTCAGTGTGACAGTACTTAATATGATGAAACTTGACAACCTGACCTGTTTTATATTTATAGACTTAGAATTCCATTATGTCAATATTCTTTCAGACATTAAGGTTTGGAAAAAAATGTTTTAGTAATTCTTTTGATCGAAATGTAACGATAGGTCTTAGTGACATTTGATGGTTAATTTATGTTAAAAATAAATTTCAATGATTTTTAATTGATTAAATTGATACTATTATAGTATATCTGCTTCAAAAAAAGTCCTTTGTAAAAAGATCCTTTTAAAATGACCTTGTCACCTCTTGGAAATAATATATCAACTGTAAGGTATCTCTTCATGTTTGATTTGGTTAAATACATCTTACTCTGTGAGTCATAACCCAAGAGAATAATCAGAATTGTATAAAATTAAGATTTTGATCTTATTAACAAACTCAAACAATTTACAAATCATATTCAAAAATAATATGTATGAATTATATTGTTTTCTCCAGACCATGGACAGAGAGAGTATGCAGCAGCTATCCCTGCGTCTGTCCAGGGTGCTGGAGGACATTGGGGTCAGCAGGTACAACCGCACCAGAAGGAGAAGAACATGGCTGATGAGGGAGATACTAGAGAGGATCTCAAATGAGTTACATGGTTTCAACATCACTCCCTATATCTTTGATAGCCAGACAGAGGGGACCACTACATGGGGGATGGAGTCAGATATAGACTCATTCATGTGTAATAACTACATGCCAGTAATACTTGACTGGAGTGAATGGAGGCAAGGGAGAGTGAATCTTCTTGTGGTAAAGACTGAACAATCTCCACCCCAGCACTGCTGGCTTCAGTATGTGAGACCTGACCTCCCATTACCACTGACAGAGGTGATCATGACTTATGACATGGTGGAAAGTGAGGGCAAAGTGCTGAGGACCAACACTCAAATTGAGACGCATGAAGAAATGAGACAAATGAGCCAGCCTGGAGAGATGGTGCAACATGGTCCGTCAAGAAGCTGGGATGAAATGCTTGATTATATAATTGCATTTCACTGTACCAGCCTTCCTGAAGAATGCAAGTTTCTATTCTGTAGGCCACGCCCTGGTCACTGGCCCAGACCTGACACACTGTCCATGGCAAGGCAGACTGGAGTGTTCCTGGTGCCACAAGGATACACTGAGGATCCTTCAAGACCAGTCAAGTGCCGGTCCACAACATTTCTTGTGCCTCCACAAAACATGTACTATCCTCTACATAAGTGGGAGTGGAGATTTTCAACTTCAATCATGGAGAGACTTCTTGTATTTGATATGAATACAATACAGCATAAGGTGTATGTATTTCTAAAAATGCTTAGAAAATCAACAATAAAGCATGTCGTTGATGACCGTTTCAGCACATTTCACATGAAGACTGCAATTCTGTTTACAATAGAGACATATCCACCAAACATATGGAGTGAAGACAACCTTGTACAGTGTGTGATCTACTGTCTGACCACACTTCTCAGATGGCTGAAGATCAGGTTGTGTCCACACTACACCATCTCAGGGGTGAATCTGTTCACCGGTAAGCTGTTCAAACATGAACAATACAAATTGCATTCCATGATAACAGAATTTATAAACAACAGCTTCCAGTGTTTATATACAATTAAAATGGATAATCTTGGGAGAAGAATGTCATCTGTTATTTCATCCAAAACTAATGGGGTTGGCACTAGGCGTAAATACAATCAATTCCAAATGTTTTTTTTGTACCATGGGTTGGCCACACAGGTAATCGATGAACATGAAATTTTACTTTTCAACGAGATAAACAATTTAGATAAATCTATGACAGAACATTTGGAGACACTGAATTTTAAGAAAAACAATGGAACTGAAATAGAACAAGAGGCAGCTTCCTTGTTAATACCATTAGTGTGTGGAACCCTTGCCTCCATCCAAGCCTCCAGGTGTATCTACCAAGAACAACCTATCACACACAACATTTTCCAGCTGTACCAACTGTCCTTTGACTCAGATCTGCTGTCCAGCAGACTGAAGTTTGCCTCCATGTTGTACTGCAGTGGGCAGTATGAGGCAGCAGCAAACTGCCTGACCTACTGTGAGGGCCTGCTGGGGCCTGCAGTATGGCAATGTTGTGAATGTAGAGGAAGACAGAAAAGACAACCAAACAATGAGTTCATGAAAAAGATTGTAAGCACACCATTCAAGGATATGTTACAGAAGTATAAAACCTCACATGTTATGTTCACTAAACATGAAATCCATTGTGTTCCACTACATCTGGTGTATGAAATGGTCAGAACAGTAGAAGATGAAGACAGGCAACAGAGTCATCCAGCACATCTTTATGCATGGATGAACCACATTGTGATTGACTGTGTCCCATTTCTCAACTACCTGCAGTACCTCACACACAGGCAAATGAACCAACGTCATAGAAAATTGCGGGCACTGAACAACCTTTATTTCTACATATCTTCAAGTGAAGGTCATGGTCATATAGACACTGCCTGGAACATGCTGGGCCACTGTTATGAACTGGAGAACAAGCAGGACCAGGCCTGGTTCTGCTACAACACGTCACTGCAACTCTACCCGAGAAACAATGCAGCCAACTGGCATATGGCTAGGATCATGCATCAACACTTAAATGGCTGAGGTCATAATAATCTTATGAAGTTTGGTGCACCATTCTTGACAAGATGATCATTATTCCAACTTACAGTTCAGTGCTTCATGAATGTTGTTGTACTTTGATGAAAATGATGTGTTTAATTTCACCGAACCATGGTAAAAAGTTGTTGCATGCAGAAAAACACTAAATAAAAGATAATTAAGTTAATAATCTTCTTTTATGCTGTACATTGTTTACAGAGTTTTATTAGTGAAATACAAAATATGTTTCAAACACCAACTTTTTGTGTTCACTGAGGGAAAAAATATTGCCACCCTTAACCAAAATAAACATTTATCATCAGTAATGTATGTTTATATTATTAAAATTATATTTATACAGTTTGGACTAGAAACACCTAAGGTCTTTAGTCCTGGTTGCTGCGCCATCCAGAATTAGTTACCAACAACAGCTGTCGCAGTCACATGAGACAAATGACCCCAATTCGGACTTTTCAAACAGATAGCCATTATGGCAGGCAATTACTCATTTTCCATAAGGTAGTAGATACTGTATAGTTATCAACCATAACTAAATATTATAATAGGAAATGATAAGCTAAAGTTTCCAGTACAACATTTATGCAAGCTCCTGAGAAAAGTAAGTTAGGAAAATGGATAATACGTTAGTAAAATGGATAATGTGAAATTATGATAATGGGCATTTCAATTTATGCAGTAAATTTATTCCTAGCACCAAGTTTGAGGATTATCGGTCAAAGCATTCTCTTTTTATTGATCGGATTTTTTTTTATGCTGACCTCAACATCGATACATTATAGGGGTCATCTGCAAGTCATGACCAACCTCCCTCAAGATTGTGAGAACCTATGGTACCATATGATCAATTGGACAAGGATTTTGTGTTCAAAGTCACTGTCACTGTGGCCTTTGTCCTTTTAACCCCAATTATTTTTCTAGTCAAGGTCACTAAAACCACGACATTCACCTGTTGATTCCCGATGCACATCTTAGTATTCCTATAAAGTTTAAACACTTTTAAAGATACATGCAGCACAAGATTTTGAGATAGATGGCTGGAAAATGTAAAAACAAATATCATTCTACGGAAACTGCTGAAGAAGAGGAAAATAATTATTGTTAAAGCTGAATTCCTATAACTGTTTCATACTCACCACAAATTTTAGTTCTTCTATTTCATATATCTTCTCTGCCCTGTTAGGATCGGTGATGGCAGACTCAGGTATGGCTAACAGATATCCAATCTGAAACAATTCCTAACACATGTAACTTGGTGCAATTTGTACAAAGAATTGAAGGCTTATCGTTCTAGAATAATAAGACTTTTGTCAGCAAAACTAACAAAAGTACAGCAAATAGGCATATCTTTTATAGTTGATCAAGGGCCCATAACCCAACAATATGACATATATGGACCAAGTTTCTAATGCATATAATGTCAAGTGTAACATGTGTACCAAGTTCCATCCATGTAAATTAATATATTTCACTCTTTTTCAATTATTGTCGAGGTTTAAGATTCTGCAAACAAAAACGGACAAGCTAAATTCAGAGCACCTACGACTTACCTGGGGCATATAGAGTACTGAGCACTCGGTTACGTAGTCCTCCAACTTGATCAGTTCATCCCGAGCTACTTTGGTCATCACCTCTGGCAGTTCGCTAATCGCTTCTCTGTAAAGCAGTCATACAATTGATAATGAATTTACCTTGATATTACTGACTTAGTTATTAAATGTGTACCTTAAGATGAATCTTTTTGTACAGAATTGTACAAGAATATACGCATAAATTTAAGCTCCACATTCAGACGCTTTTCACATGTATTGACCTTGACCTTAAAGGTAGGGTCTTGGGTAATGTGCAAAAAAACATCCTCATTCTATGATGTTCACTTCTGCCAAATATTTTTAAAATCCGACCTTGTATTACAAAGATATAGACTGGACAAAAATAAAATGGAAGAATGGACGGATGCATGGACGTGACAAGGCGCAAGATTTCTATATAGGGATTGATATTGTTATTTTACCACTGCACCACCAACACCAAGGCATTACAGATCAACTGTTTAACTTTCATAAGAAATTGGCTGAAGTAGACAAAATGAAGTTCAACTCTCTTGGAAGAATGAGCAATGCTCTAGCTCTCTGGTTGTATGATTGGTGGGGATTCTGATATATTTATATTATGTAATACAGCCTTCAATCATAAGGCAATTTGTCCATACTCTGGTCTACCTGTTCGTCAACATCCGACTTCACTACAAATCTGCCCTGTATACAACACTCCTGGAAGTCTACCTGAAAACACAAATACTTCATGCAAAATTGCGATATGATTGGTAAGACATACGAGTCGTTCATGTCATACTGATAAACAAGTAATATAAGCTGCATCAGTGTAGCAAAGTCTTCATGTTTTCAAAATTCTGAGAAAACCCCAACCTTTGTAAGCAGAATGTATACCCTTCTTCAGAATTATGTGGATATTTGTATTTGTATCCATGTTTTAAAGGCCCATTAGTTGCTGTTTTGGTGCAAGTAAATATAAAACTTTTCTTTGAAAAAAAATATATATCAAAAATTGTTGTCATTGATGAATTTGCAATCTTCATGTAAAATTACAGTTAATCTTCTCCGCTTCGGGCACTGAAAACAAGCATTTTAGAGTTACCCAAGTGGGTAACTGTATTTTGCGGAACGGAACGATTATTTTTTCTAAGATAGCAAAAATAAAGATACCCATATATAAGTCCAGCTCAATTGATGTTTTGTTTTTCGGGAAGGCAATATTGTCTTCTGTGCTTCGAACACATGTTTATAAAGCTGGTCTTAATTAAAGCGCATGTAATCAGTGACCGAAGCCTTGCATATTTATTCTTCGATCTCTAATTCCTGGCAACTAAAATATTTGAATTTAAAGCAAATCTAACACGCTTGTTTTCAGTGAAAATATATTTCATATGAATTCTCAGAGATCTATTTCTTGGTATTTCACAAACAACAAATGGAAAACAAAATATTATATTACACAAATAAAAGAACCTACATAATTATGTCATGAACACTTGTTCTATTTTCGGGGAGATGATATTTTTCATTGCTTCGAAATACACACACATATTTAAAGCTCCCCCGTTAGTCAAAAAAGCTTGGCATTTTTTAAATCTATTTGTGTTTCGTTCCGTTTCGCAAAATACAGTTACCCGTGTGGGTAACTGTATTTTGCGGAACGGAACGGAACAGTATTTTTTTCCTTAGATAGCAAAAAGGTACCCATATATATGTCCAGAACAGTTGATGTTTTGTTTTCGGGAAGACAATATTGTCTTCTGTGCTTCGAACACATGTATAATTATAAGCTGGTCTTAATTGATGCGCATGTTATCAGTGACCGAAGCCTTGCATATAATATATTCTTCAATCTCTAATTCCTGGCAACTCAAAAAAATGAATTTAAACCAAATTTAACACGCTTGTTTTCAGTGAAAATATATTTCATATGAATTCTCAGAGATCTATTTCTTGGTATTTCACAAACAACAAATGAAAAACAAAATCTTATATTACACAAATAAAAGGCCTACATAATTATGTCATGAACACTTGTTCTATTTTCGGGGAGATGATATTTTTAGTGCTTCGAAAGGCCCACACATTTATTTAAAGCTAGTCTTAAACGTCTGGTATTTTTGTTCTGTTCCGCAAAATACAGTTACCCGATTGGGTAACTGTATTTTGCGGAACGAAACAAAAATAAACAAACTCAAAATTAACGTAACATGTTTATTTTCCAGTTAATTGTACATGTATCGAGTTAACAATGACCTGAGTTGAGTAAACAGAACGAAAGCTTCTGTATTATAGATTTCCCCTCACACAAACATTCCCCGTTTTGTGCCCAAACTCTTGTTCCGTTCCGCAAAATACAGTTAGCCATGTTAAACTAATTATTTGGCCTTAATTCAAGCTAATGTTGATCTAAATAATAGTTACATGAAACATTTTATAAACAAGATAACAAATGTGAAGCAACTCCCAAAGATCTCTATTGATAATATATTGAGTTATGACTCTTGACAATCTGAGCAAAGCTAATTAATTTTGGCATGTTATGAGGGCTTCGTTTTACTATTATATTTGTTGTCATATTGATTCATGTTCGAAGTTGATACAATAGATTAAAAGCTGTAATGAAATATCAACTTGGTCTTACTTATTTTGTTCTTTTCTACAACAGACAATGAATATCCAGGTCAAAGGAGAAAGCTGCACTCTCTCAAGTTTTTCAATTTTTACTTTAAAGTTGTACTTGTAGGTTTGTTGGTATTAGCATCAATCAAAATGATTCATTTCTGTGTTATCCTACATTTACACATACATGCCATGTAGGCATTTTCATATTCGCAATAAAACATACATTCATTCGTGACTGATGTAATGCACAGAAAGTAGCTCACACACTCGTATAAGTAGTGTTTAATTTTTAGCGGGATTGTAAAGCTGTTAGCTGATATAGATCACTCTGAAGTAAGTTTCCTGGCCTGTGACAGACGAACTGTGTACTTTTGAGACACCATGAGAAAGCACCCCTGGTGGGGCTTGAACCCACAACCTCTTGGTTGAGAGGCAGACTACTATACCACTAGATCACTCTCAACCTATTTTGCAGCCTCTATTAAACTAAAGAGTATGTATTGACCCGATTTCAGATTTCTAATGTGATACAGTGAACAATTACAATGTAAAAACATAATTTGTTTAATAAGCACTTCAACATTTGTAATGCCAACACGATATACACACAATTTATCTTCACCATTGTTAGTATAAACAATATTGTTCACAGTTTTCCTTTGAATTTTAACAAATTCTAGCAAATAAATGTGTTCACAATTTTCCATTGGGCCTTAACACATATGATCACAGTTTTCCCTCTATTGTTGGAAGCACAAACTGTGATAGGAACGAATTAACGTCGGCTGTTTCCAAATCCAATGTCATAAACTTGCTAACGATCGCCTCACATCTGCAATAAACACACAAAAATAGATGTGTTGTAAATAACAATCATACTGGTACAATTCTATATATCTGGAATTGTTTCATTTAATACACAGTATATATACATGTAAATATATAATAACACATTATTCTATTATGCCCACAAATATACAACAAGCGATCTTTGATGTATAAACAAACAGACTAAGTAACACATAGACTTAAAAGGCACACAGTAGTGTAAAATGGGGGAAATTGCAATGAAATGGACCCAAAACAAAAGCAGCTGCATCACCAACAAAATATAGCTATCAAATCGTCAATGTGTTTGGACCAAATCAGAACAAGCATTGTAAGTGGTAAACTACAACAAACAAGAGTGCCAAGGAATAAATTATAACTTTCGTCTAAAGTTTTCCGTCAAAAATAGGGCATAACTGAATAATTATTAAAGTCAAAGTTATGGACTTTGTTGTTTAATTTGAATTGTCTCTGGCAACATGTGTACCAAGTTTCATTTGGATATTTTGACGGTTTTTTGTACTGCCCCGTCAAGTGTTTTGCTGGCAGACGATGACAATAATGCCAAGGAGTGCTATATATAACTAAGCATACTTTACTGCTATACTAGTTTTGAAAAATGTCATTATAAGGAATATTTGATAAATGTTTTTAAATTATCTATTGAGTTCAAAGTATTCAGTACCAGATGCAAAACTTTGAAAACAAGAGCTGTCACAGAGACAGTGCAGTGCGCTCGACTATTTGCTTTTTAGTGTAAAAATTGAAAAGTTTTGGTGAAACATGCATGGATCACTGTTAGATTAGATTTCAATGCAATACATGATGTGCTGAGATATTAACATAAAAGTGGTAACATGGAACATTTTAACTAGAATTTTTAAGTGTAATAATAAAGGGCCATTATTTGCAAAATACAGTTTTATAACTTGGTTATTCAATTACATTGGGTGGTTGAATACCATTATATAAAGCCTCAATGCAATACATCAACTAGTTGCTAAGATATTATCATACATGTGCTAACATGCAAGCCCTTAACCAGAATTTTAAGTCGCTTAATAAAGAGCAATTATTTGCATTAAATGCAAACAAAAGTTATCTTTCTTGGTTAATTAAGTAGGTTGGATGGTTGAGTGCCATTGTATCAAGTCTCAATGCAATACATGTGTACTTCAAGAAGTTGCTGAGATATTAACCTATGTGTGCTTGCAAGCAAAACCTTAACCAGAATTTTTAAGTCGAATAATAAAGGCCTACTATTTGCATTAAATGCGAAGTAGAGTTATCTTACTTGGTTAAATAAGTAGGTTGGATGGTTGCAAAACCTTAACCAAGATGTGACGCCAACGCCGACTCGGACACCGACGCCGACGCTTGGGTCAGCAGTATAGCTCTCCATATTCTTCGAATAGTCGAGCTAAAAATGGGCCAAGATTTCTGTAACTCCACCGACCTCCTGTACTGTGTGTCTGTGTCTACCGTATCCACTCTCTGCACAGGCTTACACTGGCGAATAAGCTCTGATGCCTGAAATGGATTAATTCAGTCTTAACAAGACGTGATATTTGAGTTACATTGGATGTATTCTACAGAGAGAACACAAACATATAATTCAACACCTCTCCTGATGCTGACCAGGATAGGGACAGCCTGGTAAGCCACATGACAGGTATAGCTCGAGTTGTATGGCCCTCAGCTTACTATCACAAGAGTTTAAAATGCCCTCAAATGTTATATACAACATAACATTACCTCAATACCCCTCCTTATGATAGCTGGGGGAAGACCAGCCTTGGCAGCCACATGGCAGGCATAGCTGGAGCTGGTGTGGCCCTCCACTAACTGATAGAGGAATACTAACTCTTCACCATTATGCAAGCTCTCTAAGGTCTGAAAGAAATGGAACAATGCAACTATTACTCCAATATCAAATGTATCACCCTGGAGAGTGATGTTTGGATAATCTTACTATCTAGGTGCTCTATACATGTCTCAGGTACTCATACAGGGCAATATATGCATCTTTTATGAACTTTTCACATATTTCAGGTACTTTACATGCATGTCATGTACTGAACTAACATCAGTTAATCATCAAATCTGACAGGTATGCTATATGCCAGTTAGGAACCCTATGCACCTGCCAGGTATACTACATGCTTGTCAGCTACTCTACACAAATATCAGACTCTCAACAAGCCAGGACGGTACTCATCCAACCTGTGAGGTACTCTACACAGTTGTCAGTGACTCTACATACATGTCATATATCACGTCATGTACTATATGTACTATATACACTAGTTAGGTACTCACCAGGCATTTGATGAAAGGGGACCTAGAAAGGAGGTGCTGTTGTATGATGTGGTAGAATTGAGTGCTCACAAACACATAAAGACACTGGTCTCCTTGCTCCACCCAGTGGCTGATACTGGCACAACAATGTACAATATACACAGGTACTCACTAGGTATTTAATGAGAGGCGACCTGGGAAGGAGGTGCTGTTGTATGATGTGAAAGTGAGTGCCAACAAACACATGAGGGCACTGGTCTCCTTGCCCCACCCAGTGGCTGATACTGGTACATTAATGAACTATGCACCCCTGTTAAGTACTCACCAGGTATTTGATGAGAGGCGACCTGGGAAGAAGGTGCTGGTGTATGATGCTGTGAAAGTGAGTGCTAACAAACACATGAGGGCACTGGTCTCCTTGTCCCACCCAGTGGCTGATACTGGCACATAGCAGGGACAAGCCATCAATCTGATAATAAAGACTCAATCTTTTACAGGGAAGATGCTACCTAAAGGTATACAAACAAATTCAATTAATATGCACCATTAAAAATGTGAAAAGTAGTTAATGGTTTTTAATGAATGATGAAACAAATCTTTTTAAAAAAAATTAAAAAACAAGACGCCAATGCGGCAACGCCGCATTAAAGCCGGATTTTTTATTTGACGATGCAATTTTGCAAACCTAGGATTTGAGCTAGTGACCTAGTATTTTTAACCAAAAAGACCCATATTTATACTTATCGGAGTTATCATTCATACAAATAACCTGATCAACAGAAACTATTCCATTTGTGTGAGGAAAAATGAACATTTTATAAATACATCAGCTTTTCCAATAAGCTCTGTCCCAGATATCTAGTTTTTGACCCTAGATGACACACTTTATCATCTAAGATTTTGAAAATAAGCATGATATTATACAGACAAATATTCTGACCAAGTTTCATCAAGATATGAAAAAAATCTTGTATATATGACATGAAAATATTTTTCCTAAGATTTGACCTAGCGACCTAGATTTTGACCCATATCAAAAAATATAAGTGGTTACATGCAAAACCTTAACCAGAATTTCTATGTCAAAAAAAGGGGCCATTATTTGAATTAAATGCAAAAGAGTTATCTAACTCGGTTAATTAAGTAGGTTGGATGGTTGAGTACCATTGTATAATGTCTCAATGCGATACCTCAAGAAGTTGCTGAGATATTAACCTATGTGTGCTTACACGCAAAACATTAACCAGAATTTCTAAGTCAAATAATAAAGGGCAATTATTTACATTAAATGCAAATTAGAGTTATCTAACTTGGTTTGTTAAGTAGGTTGGATGGTTGAGTACCATTGTATCGAGTCTCAATGCAATACCTCAAGTAGTTGCTGAGATATTAACCTATGTGTGCTTGCACGCAAAACCTTAACCAGAAATTCTAAGTCAAATAATAAAGGGCAATTATTTGCATTACCGGTAAATGCAAACAAGAGTTATCTAACTTGGTTAATTAAGTAGGTTGGATGGTTGAAAACCATTGTATCCAGTCTCAATGCAATACCTCAAGTTGTTGCTGTGAGATATTAACCTATGTGAGCTTGCACACAAAGCCTTAATCAGAATTTCAAAGTTGAATAATATTAGCCTATTTAATTAATTTGCTTTAAATGCAAACTAGAGCTGTCACAGGAGTGACGAATACCCCCAAATGCCGCCTGGACACAGGAATGGCAAACCATTCCTTTGAAAAGAGGCCATAACTCCAAGGTTACTGCACACTGCATCTTCTTTTATCATGCATGTATTGCATTATTTAAATCTGTTGAGTAATTTAGAAGTTACACTGCTGACAAGAAAAACTAGCCTTTCAAGAGTTATCGTCCGGAAACCGTTTTTCTATTTTAAGTAACAATGGCCTTGACCCCACCAGCCCCAATATCGAACTTGACCTGTATCTTCTGATGTTACACCTGTGTACCAAAAATTGTTCAAATCTGTCAAGCCTTTCAAGAGTTATCGTCCGGAAACCGTTTTTCTATTTTTAGTAACAGTGACCTTGACCTTGGTCCCACCAGCACCAATATCGAACTCGACCTGTATCTTCTGATGTTACACCTGTGTACCAAAAATTGTTCAAATCTGTCAAGCCTTTCATGAGTTATCGTCCGGAAACCATGAAAACCGACAGACCGACCAACCGACCGACAGTTCGACCGACCGACCAACAAGCTCACTCCTATATACCCCCTCAAACTTCGTTTTTGGGGGTATAACTAGAGTTAGTTTGAGACGCCAACGCCGACGCTTGGGTGAGTAGTATATCTCTCCATATTCTTCGAATAGTCGAGCTAAAAACTCTTGATTTCATTACGTTAAATGAAAACCTAAATGCAGAATTGTTAACGACGGCCCGCACAGACCGATCATTCTCCCGCCTGCCCGTTTTCGCCATTCTAAAACACCTAATCTTTCGATGAAAAAAAAAATGCTAAAAAATTGGTCATACAGTAACTTATGGATCCTTACCATGTCTGTTCCCTTGCCAAACTCATCAATAATACACAGAGACCTCCCAACAGCACTTCTCAATGCCTCAGACATCTAAAATGTTACAACAGTTCTTTAAAGATTTCTTAATGAAAACAATGATTTAAAACTATATTCTGCATGACAAAATGAGACAGGACATGTGAAGGATATAACAATATCAAAAATGTTGTTCTTGCGAAACAGAAATGCTAGAAATTGAACAAACTTAAACCATTAAAGTATTAACAAATGGAGAAAGAGAATTCACCCCTATAAGTACCTGGTTTATGTCAATCATGAATGTTGAGAGGCCCACAGAAACACTCTCTAATGAGCGGACTCTTGTAAAAATCCTATCAACCAATCCCAGTCTGGCCTCCTCTGCCGGTATAAAACTGCCGACCTGGGCTAGAAACACTATCAGGGCCACCTGAAGAATAAACAACAAAATTGCAATCCTTAGGGTACAAGGTCATTAAGGTCATACCGGTACTTCAAAGGCCAAACAATAAAGTTCCCACTGTATCTCATGTCCGGTTTCTTGGCATCAAAACTTTAGCCCTTACTCAAAACAATGACCATTTTCTATTTACAAACCTTGTTTGGTCTTTGGAATAAGATCGGATCGAAAATATTAATTTTATCAAACAAGATTCCAAGACAAGCAACTATCCATTGTTTTCAACAAAGTTCTTGACAACTACCCTTAAACTGAGAAAAGGATTTTTCTAATCTATTATGTTTTCAAGTACGGTAATGCCTTTAGACTCTCTTTTAATTCATTACTGTAACCTGTTTGAGATAGACAGATTTTCCACAGGCATTGGGTCCAGTCATGATCTTGACTCTGCCATACTCTGAGTTACTCTGGACATCATTGGGTACAAAAGTACTGCAACACATCTCCTGGATCGGGTGTCTAAAACAATATCAGAGCATTAGTTTTAACTACTTAATTTACAGTGATCATTATTTATAACAAAACTCATTGTGAATAAAAAACAAAGACAGATATTTAATAAAATACATTGGACCCCACAACTGTTTTGTTTGTAAGCCCGGGTGTATTTTAAAGCGCTTGTGGTCATTTTGGAATTCCCAATTTTAGTCAAAATGAGGCATAATACCCAGCCCGAAAGGCACCTAATAGTAAAATAGATCAGTAGCGCTTAACTTATTAAAGTCTCCTACCTTCCAGCCACAACTTAGAGTACACATAGACCGCAGTAACATAAGCGCAGTCACATAGTTAAAAGGACTATTTCATGGTCTGTAAAATGCACTTTTTCTGGACAAAACAATTATAACGAAATGAAGTATGGAAATTATAAGGAGTGTTAAAACTAAGATACCGACGGCTGACACCCTTCAGCAAATGCAGATTTATGCTCAAGTATTGTCTTTGAGGTCCATGAATTCAGCAAAAGGCTGTAGCTTATTACCGTAGTTGATCAACATTATCACAACAATTTTTTTCAATACTTAAATTGTAATTTTTCTGCAATATCGATATCAAAAAATAAAATAAAAATTATTAAAGTATTTTCTGATGCATTTCCGGGAACATAATGCTAACAGCAACAGTTAACATCAGACCTACTAATAACCAAGACCAATTTGGCAATACATCTGTATGAAGAGCTCAACCTCCTACCTTCCTGCCACAATTTCTAAGACATTTTCTTCAGTTATTATTGGCCTCACATAGTTGTACTCTCTGGCACAGGAAGCTAATGACAGCAAACTGAAACCACATGGGGGATAACCATGACCAATAATCAAGAATAATCACAGAGTCAGTTCAATCAATCATCAATTATATAATCAAAATTTTTTCAGCAAGAGAACAGAAATGGTTATCAATTGTAACCCATGAAAAAGACATACAATAGTTAACATTACTGTTATAAGCTGGTATAAATTTGTTGGATACCTGTGGTAAATGAGAAAGAAATCTTGGGCCAATCAGCAAGGCTTTCTACTGTCATACCTCACAGAGTTAAAAGTCAAATACCGTAAATTGTACTTGTATTGAAGTATAGGTTCATCTTAAATGTATAGTTTTTCTATAAGAGACCAATGATTTCTGAAAACCTTATTATTGAATCAGTTTACCAGTCCAGTTCAGCGGCCAGGTCTAGAACACTTAGTAGAACATTGGAGTGTTCCAACACAATGTTCTGTAGTTTGTGCATAATGGCAGTCTCCATGTCTGTAAACAAATGACAGCTAGTCACCAACAATCAGTGGTATCAATGGAGGAAAAACATTCTCCCTTCACACTGCTTGGCAAATGAATTGTGTTTTTGTTACACTTACATGTCCTGGGGTGGAATTGAAAAAGCTCTAAGAGACATTCGATAAAGATAAATAAAAACCTTAAATGACATAAGATAAAGGAGAAAACCACTAAGTGACAAAAGATATAGGAGAAAACCTCTAAGTCACATAAGATAAAGAAGAAAACACAACTAAGTGACATAAGATAAAGGAGAAAACCTCTTAAGTCACATAAGATAAAGAAGAAAACAACTAAGTGACATAAGATAAAGGAGAAAACCACTAAGTGACATACTTGGATAAAGGAGAAAATGACTAAGTGATAAGGATAAGGGAGAAAACCCTTAAGTACCAAAAGATAAAGCAGAAAACCTCTAAGGCACATAGGATAAAGGTGAAAACCTTTAAGTCACATAAGATAAAGGAGAAAACCACTAAGTCACATAAGATAAAGAAGAAAACCCTCAAGTGACAAAAGATAAAGGAGAAAACCTCAAAGTCACATAGAATAAAGGAGAAAACCTCTAAGTCTTATAGGATAAAGGAGAAAACCTCTAAGTCTTATAGGATAATGGAGAAAACCTCTAAGTCACATAAGATAAAAGAGTAAACCACTAAGTGACATATGATAAGGGAGAAAATGAAAAGAGTTACGTAAGATAATGAAGACAACCCTTTAGTTAAATTAGATAAAGAAGTAAACCCATAAGATACATAGAATAAAAAAGAAGAACCTTAAGTGACTTCAGATATTAATAAAACCTTAAGTGGCATAAGTGGCATTATAGATATGAGAAGAACCTTAAAGGACATTAGAAAAACAAGACAAACCTTAAGTGACATAAGATAAAGAATGAAAATCTTAAGTAACTTTAGATAAAGAAGAACCTTAAGTATTATTAGTTAAAAATTAGGATAATATAAAGGAGACGAACCTGAAGTGAAATCAGATAATGAAAAGAAGACATGTTTAGATGGAGATGAAGAACCTTAAGTGACATAGGATAAAGAAGAAGGACCTAAAGTGACATGTTTAGATAAAGAAGAAGAACCTTAAGTTGCAGTAGAAGAAGCAGAAGAAGATGAAGAAGAACCTTAACTGACATAAAATAAAGAAGAAGGACCTAAAGTGCCATCAGAAAAAGATGAAGAACCTTACGTGACATAGAAAAAAGAAAAAAAGAACTAAAGTGACATGTTTAGATAGAGAAGAAGAACCTTTAGTGACATAGAATAAAGAAGAAGGACCTAAAGTGACATGTTTAGATAAAGAAGAAGTATCTTAAGTGACATAGAATAAAAACAGACCTAAAGTGACATGTTTAGATAAAGAAGAAGAACCTTAAGTGACATAAAATAAAAAAGAAGAAGAAGAAGAAGAAGAAGAAGAAGAAGAAGAAGAAGGACCTTAAGTGACATAAGATAAAGAAGGAGAAGAACCCTAACTGACATAAGACAAAGAAGAATAACCTTCAGTGACATAAAATAAAAAACCCTTAAGTAACATTAGATAAAGAAGAAGAAGAACCTTAAGTGACATAAGATAAAGAAAAATAACCTTAAGTGACACAATATAAAGAAAAATAACCTTAAGTGACACAATATAAAGAAGAAGAACCTTAAGTGACATAAGATAAAGAAGAAGAACATTAAGTGACATAAGATAAAGAAGAAGAACCTTAAGTGACATTAGATAAAGAAGAAGAACCTTAAGTGACACAAGATAAAGAAAAACCTTAAGTGACAAAAGATAAAAGAAGAAGAACCTTAAGTGACATAAGATAAAGAAGAACCTTAAGTTACATAATATAAAGAAGAAGAACCTTTAGTGACATAAGATAAAGAAAAAGAACCTTTAGGGACATAAGATAAGGAAAAGGATATCAATAACCTTAAGTGTCATAAGATAAAGAAAAAGGACCTTAAATGACATCAGAAAAAGAAAAAAAACCTTTAGTGACATTAGATAAGGAAAAATAAGTGGCATATACGATAAAAACAGATCCTTTAGTAACATACCTTAATGCAGAAGAGCCTTTAGTGACAATTGATAGAAAGAAGGACCTTAAGTGACATTTTAGATAAAGAAGAAGAACCTTAAGTGACATCATGTGAGATAAACAAGAAAATTTTTACGCCTATAGCATGTATACTGCTAACCAAATGGACCTTATACGAAGACAAAGATGAATCATTATCAGCCCAACACCCCAAACTAAAAAGATGATAACAAGTAAAACTATTGTAAATGCAACTGAATAATCTCACCTGTTATGTCACATCTAGTATCTCCAAGCAACGAATCCAGTTCTACAATATGAGATTAAGATTGTTTTTACATTAAGTGCTTAACAATTATATCATATAAAGCTTTAAACAAGAGCTTCATTATGGAAACACATATTGTGCGATTTTTTTTAATTTATATGTTTCTTCATTGGTCATGGCATACATCTACAAACTGACAATGCTGAACAAAAGTGCTGCCGGGTAAATGACAAGACTCACCTGTAATACTTCAACTGAAAAGGGGGCATAATCAACAATACTAACAGCCAGAGTTATGGGAGTGCTTTTCTTGTTCTTATCTTTTCTGTCAACATGTTCACCAAGTTCCATATATTTACACCTCAACTTCCATTCCTTAAATGAACTGCCTTTCGGCAATTGCGTTTATCAATCGATGAATGCAGCATCTTCGGATATGTTCGGATCGCATTTATTCATCGCATAACAATATACATGAAAACTATTGATCTTGTTATTGTTTGTATTGTGTCAGCAGGTCCCGTAAAATATAAATCAACATTTTAGAAAGTGCTAGGTTATTAAATTTTAAACCTTTTGTTGCCAAAAGTGTTTCAATTTTATGTTTAAAAGTGATTTAAAGTGGTTGATCTTTTCCCGCGTTATTGTGACGTCATTTAAAAAAAATGTTTCTGGTAACAGGCGAGTCGTCCTATTTACAGAATGGGTAAGAAAGGAATACTGAAAGGTAATCTGAAATGAAATGAAGTATTTTTTTAACGTTTCTTGAATAAAATAATGAATTATTGGTGTAAATATAAGGATGAATTGCTGGGTTGATGTCATTATCGGGGATATGAACGCAATTGGGCTCAGGTCAAAGTATGCGTGGAGTCCTCCACACACTTAGACCTGCCCGATGCCCAATTGCATTCATACCCCGATAATGACATCAACACCGCAATTCATTCCTTAAATATTTACATTAACACTTCATTCCTTAACGATGGTAGTTGTTTATCAGTTTCACATTATTTCTGTTTAAAGTGCAATGGCATTTCCATCGATATCGCGTGCCTTTGTTCGATACTTCTGTCCTGTCATTGGGCGCAATAATACTAATGGGCGGGGCATATTTACTACGGAACTATTTTTTTCAATGAAATCGTAGTAAAATTATTTGCAACATGCAAAACTGTAATCTGCAGTAAAGCAGTTAAAATAAAATAAGCAACGATAATATGATTGATTTTAATGTAGATGATTTCATGATGGATGGAACAGTTGAAGAAATATTAAATTACCAATGATGAAGACTTATTGAGGAATTTGGAATTGACATTTGGTAAAAATAAAGCATCTGACAAAACATGAAATCCAGGAAATGAAACAGTAACATATTGTAGTGCACCCAGCAACGTCCATAAGAAAGAGCCCAGTTCAACACAAAGTCTTTTCGCATCCTCTAGTTGGCTTTTCTTCCGCGAAAGTTCAAGTTACCCCACCCACCGCCACTGTCATTTTCACATAGACGTTCCATCCTCATTGAATGATTACTTCCAAAGAAATGACAATGCACTTGCTGATTTGTCCAACACCGTATTCCAACATGATTCATACACCAACTGATTCTTCAAAATAACGCTCAACAAGTAAATAGACTGGAATTTCTCTCCAATTTGAAAACTTGATCGTGACTTAACAAACGCTAGTATCGCGAGATATAATGAGAACTTTGTAGGTGGCAATATTTTTGTTGTTTTCTTATTTTTGTTAATTTTTCATTACTCACGTTGTATTTTTCTAGTTTAAATGCAGTTATAATACGTATTTATAATATACTTGACCTTGAAAATATAGAAAATAAACATATAAATAAGGAACTATTTTTGGATTCCACCCATTTTGAACAGCCCCATTGCATACCAACCCCCAATAAAGTGCAACATGTCGAATTATAATCCTTAAATGAATGACATGAATGGTGTTTATGATTTGGGCAAGGGCAAAGTTTTTGCACTATGATATCGAAGCTGATGGCAAAGCACTTGATAACGACAAGAATGACACAAAAACTATGACAATACCTTGACTAAATTGTTATGAACAACAGAAGAGGTAACAATGAATGAACTGTAAAATAGTCACTTCAAGGCATGCAATTAACAGCAATAGGTTCAATACCCCTGGTTCCTGCACTTCTGTAGTTCAGCACATTGTTCGAGGCAAACTAGAGGATATGTTAATGGGATATGAACAAACAGCTGAATTGTATGGGTTTAAGAGTTCATCTTTAACTATTATACAACCTTCATGTAAAAAAATTAAATCAAACAATTCCAAAACAAAGAAACTGACTAAATAATTCACAAGTAAAATTTGAAACATGGTACATGCTGAAATGCAGTTATGCTTAATTAAAAGGTGTAGGAAAATAAAACGAGGGATGAATAGGCAAACTGACAAAGGTACAATGTAACTCTCTTTTTGCTATGAATGCTTATAAACTGCCAACAATATTATGGCGGCATGATAATGATTTATTGGTGTATGAAGTTTTAAAAGGTCCGACAAAAAAATATATATATATAAAAGTACCAAAAGTTTAAAAATCAGAATCTTGAAAATACTCATTTGCACTCCACTGCTTCTGAAGACAATCTGTGTATAAAGTTTGATCACAAAATGCGCAAATTAAAGGAGTTATGAAAAAAGTAAAAAAATGGGTATCAAAAAAGTAAAAGTGTAATAACTTGTATATCACTCACAAAATAAAGGGTTTTTGCACTACTCCTCAATCAAGTCAATATGGATTAAAGATTGCAGTAAATACATATACAACATATGGACTTTTTGGAGAAAATTAAACTTCCGGATGCCACAGGACAGACAGACGGACTGATGTGCAGACAGACGGGAAAATGTGATTCCTATATCCAAAATAGTGGGGGGCCCACTGGGGTATAGTTTGAGCCGTTACAGGATGTGATATGAGTCCAAAATATTTGCATATCTGACAGAGGGAGCAATTTGCAAGAACCTTTAAATTTGGTAGACTATGCAAATGTGGGCCATAATTAGTATTTAGGATAAAATGGTGTTCTGTAACCAAATTGCAAAATGGATGTCATGTCTTAAAGTATTAAGTCAATTGAATAAAGATACTTTAAGAGTATAGAAGTTATAAGTAAGAAATAAGTAAGTAAAAATCCCTACTTGGCCTTAAACTTTAACCTGACACATTTTGACACAATGTGCCATAAAACTAGTTGATTCATGGTCCATAATTTGTAAGAGGAATAATATTGAGTTACTGTATGAAATCTCATTGTGTGATGGTTCTGAAAAACTGTGTAAAGTATTAAATGAAATGAATGAAAGGTATTGGAGTTATAATTGAAAATGCAAGCTTGCCCTTAAACCTTAACAGGACACCGACACCTACACACGCCAATGTTCTGACAGATGCCGAGCTGGGACGAGTATTAGAGCCTTATTCCTTCAATAGTCAAGCTAATGAACCATTTATGTTTTATTCCCACCGTCTGATTTGGCTGCCAGCCAAAGACAGCCTCATTCCTATAAGCAAATGTGTTAAATTGATCACCCCCTTCAGATTGTGCAAGTAGATGGCATATAAATGTTGGTGAAATATTCAAACCGAAACATGGGATAGGGCTACAGAGTGATGGACTCTTTTGAATGTTGGATTTGAGGTTTGAGTTTGTTTGCAAATGTTTGAAATAGAAGAATACTGAATACAGTGTAGCATTAATATTTGACCTTTTAACCTAGTTTTTAACACAGGTTACCGAGTTCAAACTAAAATATTTTATCAAGGCAAATGTTCTGATTAAGTTTCATGAAGACTGGACTGAAAATATTGCAAAAATATAGCCTCTTAAGAGTTCCTTTAGTTTACTTAGATTTGACCAAGTGACCTAGTTTTAAACCCAATGTGACCTAGTTTCAAATAAAGCCATGATATCATGGAGACAAATATTGCCTCTGTTTCTTCCAAATATTTGACCTTCTGACCAAGTTTTTGACCCCATTTGACCCATGTTAAAAGTTTACCAAAATAACATCAAGGAAAACATTCTGACCACAGTTTGAACAAAGTCTGACCAAACAATACAAATATTTGATTACAGACATGATTTACGAAATATTTGACCTAGTGACCTAGTTTCTGACCTCATGTGACCTTAGCTGTTTCAAAATGGTCATTGATTAAATCAAGGAAAATGTTCTGATTAAGATCTTGAATATTGGACCAAATATAATGAGTCTACTATGTTTTAAGATTGTTTCTAAAGTTTGACATAGTGACCTAGTTTTTGACCCCATGTGACCTACTTTCACAAATGATTAAATTCTCATCAAAGGAAACGTTCAGACCAAGTTTGAACATTATCTGACAATTCCTACCAAGATATGGCTCCAGACAGAAAAATGTGGTGGACGCACACAGACAAACAGAAAATGCCAAAACAGTATATTACTCTTCTGAAACCTTTGGTTTCGCAGGGGATGTTACGGTACCGGTTTTCATTGAAAACCTGTTATTCATTTATGACATTTTAACAAGTATTAAGAATGAATATTGGTGTGCTTTATCTGATGACCGAAATCCCCGATGAAATGACAACATATCATGTTACACACCTGTTTTCTTGCAATTGTTTACAATAACTTTATCATATAACTTAATCTGGAAGGAACAAATAAAACAGAAAATTGGGAATTTCAAATTAAACAATGCACAACCACTTAAACTTACAAATGTCAGGAATTCGAATACAAGAATCAAGGATTTCGGTTGAAATTACTATGGTATTAATATATCAATATCTATAGATTAAATTAAAAGGTTTACTTGCAAATTCAAAAAATCATTGCTTCATTCACAGAATCTGTTTCAAATTATACAATACTATCCATCAATGTAGATCATTGTTAAATCAATTTATGTCAGCATTTTATTTATGCATCAACTGTGTTTGAAATAATTTGACAGGTGTGCTTTGTTAAAGATGCACTCTTACTCACAAACAAGATGTAGCACAATTAATGCAGTTGTTTTAATTTACCCAAAAAGATGAATCAATACAGACAACAACGATTCTTGTGAAAGATATGGTTCTTATGAAAGATATCGTGTTTAATTTTAAAGAAAGGTGCGACTACAAGGTATTTCCACCTTATAAGCCAATAGTTTATCACTGTAAATATTTTAGGACTCACAAGTCATTTGATATCTGTGCATTTTCAGCTATTAAATAAATGTTTAAATCTTGTAATTATTAATTAATATTTACTTTAAAGGCATTGTTTAGTAAGAACTTTGTTATAAGTTGGTAATGATGTATGTTTGTTATGTATGTTCTGATTTAAAATAGAGTATCACTTTGATATTCAGTGCAGCATTACTCAATGTGATAAAACTTGACAACCTGACCTGTTTCTATTTATAGACTTAGAATTCCATTATGTCAATATTCTATCAGGCATAGGATTGGGAAAAACTGTTTTAGTAATCCTCAAATTTGATAGAACATTTTAAAGGTTGGTCTTAGTGACATTTGATGGTTAATTTATGTTTAAAATAAATTTCAATGATTTTGAATTGCTCAAATTTCTACTATTATAGTATATCTGCTTCAAAAAAGTCTACTTTTCATTTTAAAATCACCTTGTCATCTCTTGAAAATAATATATCAACTGAAAGGTATCTCTTCATGTTTGATTTGGTTAAATACATCTTACTCTGTGAGTCATAACCCAAGAGAATAATCAGAATTGTAGAAAATTAAGTTTTTGATCTTGTGAACAAACTCAAACACATTACAAATCATATTCAAAAATAAAATATTTGAATTATGTTGTTTGTTTTTTTCAGACCATGGACAGAGGGAGTATGCAGCAGCTGTCCCTGCGTCTGTCCCGGGTGTTGGAGCACATTGGGGTCAACAGGTACATACGCACCAGGAGGAGGAGAACATGGCTGATGAAGGAGACACTAGATAGGATCAGAAATGAGTTTCATGGTTACAACATCACTGAGTATACCTTTGGTAGCCAGACAGAGGGGACCACCACACTAGGGATGAAGTCAGATATAGACACATTGATATGTAAAAATGACTGGCCAGTAATACTTGACTGGAGTGAATGGATCCAGGGAATGGTGAATCTTCTTGTGGTAAAGAATGAACAATCTCCGCCCCAACATTGCTGGCTTCAGTATGTGAGACCTGACCTCCCATTACCAGTGACAGAGGTGATCACTAGTGACATGGTGGATAGTGAGGGCAGAGTGCTGAAAACCAACACTCAAATTGAGCTTCAAGAAGTCTGGAGACTAAACAGTGAGTCTGGAGAGGTGGTCCAACATGGTCCGTCAAGAAGCTGGGATGAAATGATTGATTATATAATTGCATTTCACTGTACCAGCCTTCCTGAAGAGTGCAAGTTCCTGTTCTGTAGGCCACGCCCTGGTCACTGGCCCAGACCTGACACACTGGCCACGGCAAGGCAGACTGGCGTGTTCCTGGTTCCACAAGGATACACTGAGGATCCTTCTAGACCGGTCAAGTGCCAATCCACAACATTACATGTTCCTATAGAAAACATGTACTATCCTCTTTATAAGCGGGAGTGGAGGTTTTCAACTTCAATCATGGAGAGACTTCTTGTATTTGATATGAATATAATACAGCATAAGGTGTATGTATTTCTGAAAATGCTTAGAAAATCAATAATAAAGCAGGTTGTTGATGATCGTTTCAGCACATTTCACATAAAGACTGCAATTCTGTTTACAATAGAGACATATCCACCAAACATTTGGAGTGAAGACAACCTTGTACAGTGTGTGATCTACTGCCTGACCACACTTCTCAGATGGCTGAAGATCAGGTTGTGTCCACACTACACCATCTCAGGGGTGAATCTGTTCACTGGAAAGCTGTTCAAACATGAACAGTACAAACTGCATACCATGATAACAGAAATCATTTACAGCCATTTCCAGTGCCTATATACAATTGAAATGGATAATCTGGGGAGGAGAATGTCATCTGTTATTTCACCCCAAAATATTGGGGTTTATACAAGGTGCACACTCAATCAAGTCCAAATGTATGGATTGTACCAATGGTGGGCAATACAGGTAATCAATGGACATAAAGTTTTACTTATCAATGACAAGAACAACTTATATCAATCTTTGATAGAACATTTTGAGACATTGAATTTTTTAAAGAACAATGGAACTGAAATAGAACAAGAGGCAGCTTCCTTGTGCATACCATCAGTGTGTGGAGCCCTTGCCTCCATCCAAGCTTCCAGGTGTATCTACCAAGGTCAACCCATCACACACAACATTCTCCACCTGTACCAACTGTCCTTTGACTCGGATCTGCTGTCCAGCAGACTGAAGTTTGCCTCCATGTTGTACTGCAGTGGGCAGTATGAGGCAGCAGCAAACTGCCTGACCTTCTGTGAGGGACTGCTGGGGCCTGCAGTGTGGCAATGTTGTGCCTGTAGTGGAAGACAGGGAACACCACAAGACTATGAGTTCAGGGAAAAGACTGTAAACACACCATTCAAGGATATGCTACGGAAGTATACAGCCTTACATGTTATTTTCACTAAACATGATATCCATTGTGTTCCACGACATCTAATGTATGAAATGTTCAGAACAGTAAGAGATGAGGACCGGCAACAGAGACATCCAGCATTTGATTACAAATGGATGGACAAGATTGTGATTGACAATGTCCCATTTCTCCACTACCTACAGTACCTAACACACACACAACTAAACCAACCTGAAAGAAAATTGCGGGCACTGAACAACCTTTATTTCTACATATCTTCAAGACATCACGGTGGTCATAAAGACACAGCCTGGAACATGCTGGGACACTGTTATGAACTGGAGAACGAGCTGGACCAGGCCTGGTTCTGCTACACCAAGTCACTGCAGCTTTACCCTAGAAACAATGCAGCCAACTGGCATGTACTTAGGATCATGAATCAACACTAAAATGGCTGAGATCATAGTAATCTTTTATAGTTTGGTGCACATTTCTGGACAAGACGATCATTATTCCAACTTGACAGTTCAGTGCTTCATAAATGGTGTTGTACTATGATGAAAAACAGGACGAAAACAGGCTCCTTACTGAAGACAAAAACTGTGCTTAATTTCACCGAACCATGGTAAAAATTTGTTGCTTGCAGAAAAACACTAAACAAGAGCTGTCACAGAGACAGTGCGCTCGACTATACCATCGCTTTTCAGTGAAAAGTTTTGGCGAAACATGCATGGATCACTGTTAGATTAGATTTTAATGCAATTCATGATGTGCTGAGATATTAACATAAATGTGGTTACATGGAAAATGTATTGCAAAATACAGTTATATATCTTGGTTATTCAATTACACTGAGTGGTTGAATACCATTCTATAAAGTCTCAATGCAATACATCGAGTAGTTGCTGAGAAATTAACCTATGTGTGCTTACACGCAAAACCTTAACCAGAATTTCTGTGTCGAATAATAAAGGGCAATTATTTGCATTAAATAAAACTAGAGTTATCTTACATGGTTAATTAAGAAGGTTGGATAGTTGAGTACCATTGTATCGAGTCTCAATGCAATACATCAAGTAGTTGCTTTGATATTAAAATAATGTGTGCTTGCACACAAAACCTTAACCAGAATTTCTAAGTCGAATAATAAAGGGCAATTATTTGCATTAAATGCAAACTACAGTTATCTAACTTCGTTAATTAAGTAGGTTGGATGGTTAAGTACCATTGTATCAAGTCTCAATGCAATACCTCAAGTAATTGCTGAGATATTAACCTATGTGTGCTTGCACGCAAAACCTTAACCAAGGTGTGACACCAACGCCAACGCTGACGCTTGGATGAGTAGTATAGGTCTCCATATTCTTTCAATAGTCGAGCTAATAAAAGATGGAGTAAATAATCTTCTTCTATGCTGTACATTGTTTAATCGAGTTTTATCAGTGAAATAAAAACAAAATGTTTCAAACACCAACTTTTCGAGTTCACTCAGGAAAAAATATTGCCATCCTTAACCAAAATAAACATTTATTATCAGTTATGTATATTTATTTTATCAAAATTATATTTTTTACAATTTGGATAAGAAACCTAAGATATTTAGTCCTGGTTGCTGCGCCATCCATAATTAGTTACCAACAACAGCTGTCGCAGTCACATGCGACAAATGACCTCAGTTTTGGGACTTTTCGGACAGATGCCCGGTAGCCATTATGGCAACCAATTAGTAATTTTTCATCAGATAGTAGGTATAGTTATCAACCATTACTAAATGTTGTAATAGGAGTTGATGAGGTAATGTTTCCAGTACAAGATTTATGCATGCTCCTGAGAGCAGTTAGTTGTGAAATTAAGATAATGGGATTTTCAATTGATGCAATAAATATTCTTAGCACCAAGTTTGAGGACCGTGGGTCGAAGCATTCTCGTTTTATCGATCAGACAAGCTTTTTATGCTGACCTCAAAATCAATACATTAGAGGGGTCATCTGCAAGTCATGGCCAACCTCCCTATCAAGTTTGAGAACCTTAGGTACCAGGTGATCAATTGGACAAGGCTATTGTGTTCAAGGTCACTGTCACACCCCATTTTATTTTCTACTCAAGGTCACCAAAACCATGACATTCACCTGTTGATTACCGGTGCACAGCTTTAAACTCTGCTTAGCATTCCTATAAAGTTTCATCACTTTAAGAGATATATGCAGCACAAGATTTTGAGATGGATGGATAGAAAATATCATTCTACCGAAATCGCTCAAGCAGAGGATAATAATTATTGTTACAGCTGAAAGCCTATAACTGTTTCACACTCACCACAAACTTGAGTTCTTCTATTTCATAGTCCTTCTCTGCCCTGTAAGGATCAGTGATGGCGGACTCAGGAATGGCTAACAGGTATCCAATCTGAAACAATTCCTAACACATATAACTTGGTGAATTTTGTACAAAGAATTGAAGGCTTATCATGCTAGAATAATACAAAGATTTTTGTCAGTAAAACAAAGAAAAGTACTCAATAGGTATTTACATACCTTGTAAATACCTTTTTTAGTTGATCAAGGGCCCATAACCCAACAGTTTTGACATATATGGACCTAGTTTCAAATGCATACATGTATAATGTCAAGTGTAACATGTGTGCTAAGTTCCATCCATGTAAATTTATATATTTCACTTTTTTTCAATTATTGTCAAGGTTTAAGATTCTGCAAACAAAAACAGACAATCTGAATTTAGAGCACCTACGACTTACCTGGGGCATATAGAGTACTGAGCACTCGGTTACGTAGTCCTCCAACTTGTTCAGTTCATCCAGAGCTACTTTGGTCATCACCTCTGGCAGTTCGCTAAATACTCGCTTCTCTGAAAAGCAGTCATACAAATTGTTAATGAATTTACCTTACTATTACTGACTTAGTTATAAAATGTGTACCTTAAGATGAATCTTTTAGTAGAGAATTGTTCAAGAGTATACTACTAAATTTAAGCTCCACATTCAGATGCCATCTCCTGTTCTCTCAAACTGTTCACATATATTGACCTTCACCTTGAAGGTAGGGACATGGATCATGTGCAACACACATCCTCATACTATGATGTTCACTTCTGCCAAATAATTTTAAATTCTGACCTTGTATGACAAAGATATTGACCGGACACAAATAGGATGGAAGAACGGGCAGACACATGGACATGACGAGGTGCGTGATTCCTATATAGGGTGATAAAGTTATTTAACCACTGTACCACCAACACCAAGGCATTACAGATCCACTGTTTTACTTTCATTAGAAATTAGCTGAAGGAGACAAAATTAAGTTCAACTTTCTTGGAAGAATTTATATTAAACAGAACACCCATTGAGCAAGAACATTGACAATGCTGTAGCTCCCTGGTTGTATAATTAGTGGGCTGTCATATATATACTATGAAGTACGGCCTACAATTATAAGGTAAGTTGTACAAACTCTGGTCTAGCTGTTCGTCCACACCTGACTTCACCACAAATCTGCCCTGTATAGAACACTCCTGGAAGTCTACCTGAAAACACAAATGATTCATGCAAAATTGTCAAGACTTATGATAGTAAAAGAATGGTTTTCAGCACACTGATGAACAAGTTACATAATCTTTGATTAACTTTTTATAGCAATTAACATATACATTACAATCAGTTCCATGTATAAACATGAGAGTAAGAATCATTCTTGAATCATCGACGAAGGTCTGATATGGGATCAAACCTTAGGACCATCTTATTCAACGGTGTTGCCATCAATAGATGGTAATTCACTCCAGTAACCAGCCTACCACACAATCATTTAACCAACCAACCAACAACGTTAGTTGCAATCTTTACAATCATCAATTCTCTAAAATTCTCTGAGCTAATATGTTCAAATATGAATGAAGATGCAGCAAATAAAGATGCAGACATCACAGTTATCAAGACACCGATTGACACAATATTTCCACCTAGTTATGTTGAGATGATATAATCTTAATACTAGTTTGACCATATAAACAGCTATTTGATCAGTTAACAAAATCAAACCTGGTGTTTTATTTTTTGGACAGATAAAAATAGTTATTATCATAGTTATTATTACATTACAGATACATGTATGCAGAAGGAATCTGAAGACAAAGTTCCCTTAACATATGATTTATATTACTTAGTTTTTCATTATAATAAAGTAGAAGAACTAATATCACCATTGCACAACATGTACTTACAATCTTGTTGATGAAGTTGGTAATTCTGTGTAAGTCATCACTGAAAGTTTCAGTTATCTGAAAATATGAAGCATTTAACTGATAAGCACAATTTTTAATAGTTTAATTTAACCTTTTCTTGAAATAAAGTTTCCAATGTTACCAATACATCTATCAGGCATCACACTTTCATGTATCGCACGTAAATGTTTATTTAAAGGGGCTGTCTCACGTATGATAAAAAAGCGAAAAAAAGAGAAAATTGTCAAAAACTGAAATAAACTTGGCATCGATGTGTACAATGCATTGAAACCACATAGTTTACAATTTATTTAAGTTTAGCAGTTATTTTGTATTTTTCCATTAAAAAAGATTACTGGGTATGTCTACCAGGTAGAATTCATTCCTTATGCGTGATTGGCTAGTCGAAGTTATCACGTGATATTACCGAGGTAGGTGTATAGCTTAATTATGTCACCCGATTAGAATAAGCCTTTGTAGCTTAGTGAGTAAAACGCTGGACTTCAATTTTGGCAACGCGGGTTCGAACACGGTCTCCGACACAAATTTTTTTTACATTTTGGTACTTTTTTTACAATTATGATATCAAAGCGTAACACATTCTATTAGATAATTGTCCTGAGATTTGTTACAGAAAAAAACATTTTTTGGTGCCATTCTGTGACACATTCCATTTCAGGCAGCGTTTGACACGAACAGTAGTCTGGTAGTTTGAGATTACAGGTGCTTTGCCAGGCTACAAGACATTAAAGTCAATAGTCTTAGTTTGATCCTGCCGAAGCCGTGAATTTCTGGTATACTAACAGTGAGAGGGCGAGGAGACCAAATTGCATGAAAAACATAATGATGTCCCCCCAACAATGAGCTTAATTGGTCAGTTTAGGCAAAGTGTATTTGACTTTGTGTGCTGCTTTAAAATGCTATGTTGGGACATTTTTTACCTTCCTGAATATGTCCACAGACTGTGACTGCATCTTGCAAATTTCTTTGAGACATGTAGCATTGTAGACAGTCTGAAAGCAAAATCATTAAAATTCCTGTAGACCTCAATCGTTTTTTCTCATATTTGCAAACATGCAACATGATATAATATCAATACCACTAATATCAATTCTAAACAATCTTTATGGGACTGAAATGCTACTAGCCTACTTGTTTTCTGAAATACATTTTCAAATATCCTGAGTGATGGCTTATCAAATTGATAATGAATGGGTTGGGTGCAGAGGGAAGATTTGATTGACTTATGTTTTATCTAGCATATGACATCGCCATACACAATTATATCTACAATAACATTCTGCAGCCAATTATATTAAGCTTTAATTTGTTGTCAGCAGGTGACTTAAGGCTATCTTTAGGCACGTTTGCATGCACACATGATTTGATTGGTAAATACAATTTTTTTTAATAATTATTGACCAATCAAACAATTGTTAGCTATCTTTAATCATACAAAAGAGTTAGTTTTATACATATCTGCAGGTGAGTTAAAGAATCAATTCGCTCCACCTATATTGTCAGGTTTTTTTTCATCCTCCATAAATGGAGAGAAAAACATATATACATATAGGATATGAAAAGGATAGCTTTTCAATATACACAGATGTACATGTAAATATGCACAAGCATCTCCTTTTACAAACCTTGTAGAGAGCCTGCCAGTCCCCAATGGAAGCCTGGGATGTCAGCATCCTGGCCAGAATTTTCTGAAAATATACAAATACACAATTACACTATGCTTCATACAGTGGGCAATTTGGCAAGGAAAATTTCGTAGTCATGAATAATTAATGAGGCAGTTTCATTGGTTACCCAAGGAACCAGATGCTACAATATTCTAAAGACAGCCTAAATTGATATGGGTCCACCTTTTCTGTACAATAATTTTGACAACAGTCAAAACCACTCAGCCACAAAGGCCACTGTTCTATGGGGCTATGGAAGAAAAATTAATTGATAAATGCAAGTTCTTTCAGTCAATCATGTCCCACGGTTTTTATGATGTTTAACAGAATTAAGTACTGAACTGTGATTGCCCACGATGCATCATGGACGGAATTTTCTGAAAATATTCAAACTGCAATGTTAGCGCTCTAGTCAGAATTTTCTAAATATACAAATTGTGATGTCAGTATCCTGGTCAGTATTTTCTGATATGTACATACTGCAATGTCAGCATCCTGGCCAGAACTTTCTTAATATATATACATACTGCAATGTCAGCATCCTGGCCAGAACTTTCTTAATATATATACATACTGCAATGTCAGCATCCTGGCCAGAACTTTCTTAATATATATACAAACTGCAATGTCAGCATCCCAGTCAGAATTTTCTGAAAATATCCAACCTATATGGAACTACAGCCAACATGTGTTAGATTACTCTTTCTTTTATAGAATCATAAGGTGTACACTTCACCAGTGACGTACGTTTAAGGACAAAGTCTAATGCACTAGTCAATTGTAACCATTGCCCCCAAGGTCCGGGAAATAGCGGGGACTTTGACTTTTGGTCCAGCCAAGCCCTAGTAAAATCCCAACCCTGCGGGACAAACTGCTGGTCAAATCCCCGCCAAATGCCCCCTCACCCCAGAGACCCTAGGTAAGGCCCATTCCCCGCTATTTTGGGCGCTAAGACAAAACTACCACGTTCACCCGGCTTTGCAGGGCCACCTGGAAGGTAAAAACACGGCCCATTTCCCCGGCTATCCCCAGTATACCCCTGAACCTGAGGGGGCCGTGGTTACAATTTACTGGTGCATTCATTACTCTCATGATCAAACATGGAAATGCCATAACTTCAGGTCTACATGCATATAATATGAAAACATAATGTACAACAAACACAAATGAACTGATAAAAAGTTCAAACACAACAAAGCTAGCAAAAAAAAATATTCATCTCAATTAAATTCTTAGATAAAACCTTTATTAGATCTCAAAATTCATCACTAAGCACTGGAATATTGTGTTTTAAAGTTGAATGAAAGTAAATTTTCCAAATGTCTTGAACAACATTTTAACCTATAAGAATGGCCTACCGATATGTTTTTCATGTTTTTAACAGCGTCCTCCAGTGACAGAACAAGCTCCACATGTTGGGGATTGTTGAGATACGCAATCGCCGTCTGACGAGAATTTATCTTCTCTGCATTCTTCAACGGTCTCTGGAACCATGTCCTATAACATGGGACACTTATAATTTTTCAAAAGCCAAAGTACATATATCTAAATATCATACTTGTTTTGCACCTGACATAAATTTGACTGGATCTCTCAGCTGGATGACACCGGATATTCCTGACATATTTCTGTGTATTATACACAAGAACATCAATTGTCGGCTTTTTAATCCAGATGGGTCTTTTTTATGATAGGGGTAATCAAATTTAGATCGATCCCAGCATTTTATTACTCTTTGATTTAATGCAATTATGACATTTCAAAGAAATGTTACAATTCAATCTTGGAAATGCATTCACAGATGAAATAAAATAATTTAATATTTCATCATTGACACCATTTATTAGATAATTTAATTATCTATAAAAAATGTATTCACATAAAAAAGATTTGGACACAATTATTTGGAGTAATATTGATTTTAAGGTCATACTGCTGTATTCATTTGCTCATTTTCAAATCTCCTGAAAAGTACCTATACAGATAAGGACTGCTTATCAGCCCAAATTCAATACTTGGCAGATTACAATACAATTCAATCATCATACTCCACTAATTGCAAAGCTGGCTTTGCATTTTATTAGAAATGTGGAAAACAAAGAAATTTATATAGAAAGCCTAATTTTTCTTCACTTATTCATAACTTTCCTTCAAATGCAGCATGTTCCAAGACTTCACCATTTGCCACTCATATTCCTCATCCAGTTTATGTCAAATTTACAGACAGGTCATGCAGGCCCCAACTTCTCAAAACATCTTAAGCCTCTAATATATCAGGATTAAGTTAATCTCACTATATTTTATTTGATAAAATTGTGCAATATTTACATTCATAACAGTTTTTGGACTTATAATTTATATTTGTATCAAGATAAGCGATTTTTTATTCAGTCAAATTACAATTAAAGTGACACTCGTATTAAAAACCAATACATACTCATGTATAACAAACATAAATTTTGAATGATGAACCTTAAAATAATTACTAAGTAATGCATTTATGGAAACTATTAATTATTGATAACAATATTGTATTTAACACACAAATATTAAATTACTGGTGAGTGCTAAAAGGATTTACAGTGATCTACTATTGTCTCATAAGGAAGAAATACTGTGTTTTCTGCTCCTTTCTTTCAAATTAAACACAGAATCCTTCATAAGAACCATTGTTTTTTATATTCATTCATCCTTTTTGGTACATCAAAACAATTGTGTTAATTGCCGCAGATCTTATTAATGGGAGGAAGAGTGCATCTTTAAGCAAGAAGTTGGGCAGAATGCAATAAGCTGCTTAAGGTGGTTACAGAAATTGGGGCCAGGTCTGGAAACAAGGATAGCTTTAACTTCTGACTGCCGATGTATATTGTTAATAACAAATGAAATGTTCATGTTCAATTTAACAATAAACATTCTTTTCTGCTGTTGAATGCTGATGAAGTTTTTACGGGATCCTTAGCTTTTGTGTTTCACCTCAAAGAATTGGACCAAATTTCAATATTTAGCAGACATCTAGTCCTTTTTGGACATATTGTTATAGTTAAATTTATTCCAATCGCAGTGTCCATGCATTTTTTTCCAAATCAAGACTTCTTACCTTGGGTCAAAAATATTGATACATTACAAAAAAGACAATTTCAAGCAACATCTTATACTTAAAAAAAATATATTTCAATTTATTCTGCGATTGTGATTTTTTGGTTTAAGCAGTGAACATACCGTATGTATCTTTTCTGTTTAATATTTATATGCGCCTCTAATCTGTTCTAAAATAATGCCATAACTAGCATTCATTTAAGACAAACTAAACTTAACACAATCAAAAAAGTTAACAATCTTATCTTTGTTTAAGATCAGAAGAGTACATAATAAGAACTCATGCTTTGGATAAATTACATTGAAACATCTTTGAAATCTATAAGCCACTAAGTTAAGTCAGAGTCAAAATACTGTCAAATATTTCATAAAAATAATCCAGTATCATATTTAACACAAAGATGACTAAAGGTTGGTTAAACCAATGCCTATAACTCAATCAAAATCATTTATCAATGAATCAAATATTCTTCTATAGAACAAAAGGAGAAATATTTACAAATAATTTAAACAAAGGTTTAAATACACCTTTTTTGGATCTCAGTTGCACAAAATGATTTATGAATAATGCAATGGGCTTTAAAATTTCAACTACAGGTTCATTTTGGGTACAAAAAACTTTAAAAATATTCTCTTGCTAAACACTGAATGTGAGATTTTGACAGAGTTGAAAAATACATAAGAGAAGACTTTAGTTAATCATTCTGATAGCAATGAACTTGTGAGAACTAAAGCAAAACAAATCCAGGAAAATCCAGGAATATTTTAGCTCCATGGATATTTGACACAACCATTTAAAATAAACTTCAGATTTAAACCACAGAGCATAATGACAGTGCAATGGGATGCTACCAATCCTGTTGTTGTCCTGGTGATCCTGCAGCACTACCGGAGGGCCAGAAACTGTGTAGAACGCTTTTCTGCAGTTCCAAACTACCAATTATGAACCAGAGGAGGAGCAAGGTCTCGGGTTGCAGTTACATGGACAATGGGTTTCTAGTCATTGTTGATGCTAACAACCACAGGGTTAAACTGTACGATCAGGACCTAAAATGTTGCTCATTTGTGGATTTGGAATTCAGGCCTTACGATGTATGCTCCATTGGAAGTCAACTGTTTGTGACGTTACCGAAACATCGAAGTGTGCAAAAGCTTAGTGTGACCTTTCCGTTTGTGTTTGTGAAGAGAAAACTTAGAAAGAAATCCACATTTAAGACTGAAGCTGAGTGTCGTGGTATTGTCGGATATCAAAATGATCTCATTGCTAGTGTAAGGTACTCTACACTAACAAATTCTGAAACCACAGAATCTTCTTGGCAGATTCATATTTTGTCTACCAATGGTACAGTCAAAAGACGTTTTGCAAACAATGCAGAAGGATCGCCTTTAATCCACGATGCAAGGTACATTTGTCTGACTCATGATAATAAAGAAATCATCATATCTGAGGCTGAGGACAATGGAGTCAAATGTCTAAATATAGAAACAGGGGAAATCACCTTCAACCAACATATGGAGGACCCAAAAGGAATCACTTGTGATAAAAATAGCAACATCTATGTTTTGGGGAAACAGGGTTCCATAAGATGGATACTTGCTGATAGACAGTGTGTGAAAATACTTCTAAATGGAACTAAGCATGTGAAATACTCAAATGCCCTTACATATTTTCAAGGAACACATACGCTAGCTCTTCCGAGAAATGAAAACAAGATTGACTTGTACAGGGTAAAAAATTCTATACATGACCATTGAACTGTTAAATAGGCTTTGTTTCATTAATACTGCCTGTGCCGCAGTGCGTTAAAGTATACAATATATCAAACAGTAATTTCTATCAGTTATTTTCACTATAAATATTAATAAAGTATGATTCAACAGTGTAGCAAAGCAAACGCCATAATGCTCTTCTCAACTTTAAAGTCTTAAAAAGAGTATAACTCAACAATTATCAAAGTTGGTGTGAGTATTGTCTCTGGAAACATGTGTACCAAGTTTGATTTGGACATCTTGGAAAGTATTCTTGTTACAGTGATTCAAAATTTTCACAACAAAGCAGACGACAATGCTGACAACAAAGCAGACGAAAATGCTGACAACTACACCATGGCAATCACAATACCTTGACTATTATTACACATACACTTCTTATATTAGACCGCGTGATTAGATAACGTTTTTAAAGATTTATAGCTTCATATTTCACAGATCTTTTTTCTATAGAACGATGTTATTATTTTATCTTTGGAAATTTTTTGTTAAAATGAATACATGTTTGTCTTAGTTGTCATTAAAGAATTCAAAATTCTGTTTGCATACATTTTAAATTCCAATTTTAAGTCAAGATTTGTACATATTTGCCAACATTGGCCAGATGTGGGTTCTGTCTGTACAGTTGATATTCAGCTCCAGGAAGAAAGGTAACAAGTTCACGATGTTTAAACATTGTAAACAAGACAACAAAGTTCAACAAAACACATGCAAACTCAACATAACCACAAGGAATTTGATTTCTATTAGTATTTTCCTACCAACAACCTTACTAAACTCTTAACTTCCTCCTTTGTGAACAACATGCAAAATGTCATGGGCTATAAAAGATTTGGTATTAACAAGGAAGTATAAACAAACATGACAGACACTAACATAAAAAACAGAACAAATCTAATAGCTTGCCTTAGCATCCTACTTCCAATCTGGGACTTGGTTCTGTTCATGATGCCTTTGTTTAAAGAGCAAACTTATTAAATAAGTTGACATAAGCACATGTCAACCTAACGGAGCATGTGGAAATTGTTATTATACAAACTGAAACAGAAATTTACATATTGATGGCCTCACTTCCAAATGTCAAAGCTACAAAATCCGAAAATGTTTTCGATACCAACATTTTTAGTATTAAATCTTGATAATTAGATCATACATTATTATTTACAAAATGCTGAAGTTATAATTTTTGTAGCTACAATTTCTGAAGTAACTAGAAATGTGTCCATAGGACACGGATGCCCCCACTTCGATTTTTTGTCCCAGAAAATAAGCCATAATGATTATTCAGGATAATCTGCACATATAGGATAAGTTGAGTTGAGTTGGGTTTTACGGCATCGCAAGACTGTATAGGTTATATGGCGCCATTCATCCTTTTCAAAAATTAGATCGGATAAGATATTTTTTAAGTATTGTTGGGAAATAAAGGGCCCTAACTCCTAAATGATTAAAGCGATTTCCATGGCTATCGAACTTGATCAAGATATTATGGTCACAAACATGTGTTAAAAGTTTGGTGAGGATTGGACAAACAGTTTTCAATAATTAGATCGGAAACAATCTTCGGGACGTATTTTTCAAGTCTTTTTTTGCAAATAAAGGGCCGTAACTCCTAAATGACAAAAGCGATTTCCATGGCTATCGAACTTGATCAAGATATTATGGTCACAATCATGTATGTAAAGTTTGGTGAGGATTGGACACATACTTTTCAAGAATTAGATTGGAAACATATATTTTTGAAGTATTTTTGGCAAAAAAGGGCCGTAACTCCTAAATGACTAAAGCGATTTCCATGACTATCGAACTTGATCAAGATATTATGGTCACAAACATTTGTTTAAAGTTTGGTGAGGATTGGACAAACGGTTTTCAAGAATTAGATCGGAAACAATCTTCGGGACGTACGTACGTACAGACAGACAGACGTACGTACGGACAAGGGCAACCCTATATGCCGCCACTTTGTGGGGGCATAAAAATTCTGAAACTGAAAAAAATGCAGTTTCGGCATTTTGATGTGGGGCCATTGATATATCATTGTGTGTATCAACTATAATACCCATAACAGAAAACGGTTACAATTAGTGGCTCGCCTGTACAGGGCTTGTGATTATATCATGCATAGGACACACTTTTTTACCCCCAATTCGCGTCTTAAAAATTGCCTGCGTCCTTTCTATGCTATTAGAATTTCATCTGTTTTTTTCCAAGTCCATTTCAGGTCGAAAATATCGGACCGGGGAAGAACGCGGTAATAGTAAGTATCTGTACTGCGTCACCGAAAAGAACAACTGACATAGGTAAAATCACGCAAGTGAACACACGCAGAAATATATTGAATGTTTACTTTAAAATGATTTATTGAGAAATAAATTGAAAAAAACACGAGTGTTTACTTTTTTATAAAAGGGACGCTACTCACAAAATCTCGATGTGAGTCAGCACTTTAACTGGATTGAGTTATAGCGGTAACGGAAATCGGGAAAGGAGGTAAATATCAATTAATCGTTGTTTATGATTTTAATGTTTCGATATTTTACAAAACATTTTGTATGTAACTGTTTTAAAAAATTGATTAAGGAATGTGCATAACGCAAAGTAGCATTATTGTCCCTATCAAATCTTTTCAAATGTGCGAAGGTGTGAAAAACACCCGCTGTCTGTCATTAGAAAAACATCAATAGAACAAACTATTGTGATGGTAATACCTTATGGTTGTTTGTTCGCACTTTACCCGATGTGCCTTCCGCTGGCAAGGCTAATTACCGACACTTAATTATGCCGACATGCTTTAATCCGCACAGCGACAAGCCTTATCAAAACAATCATCAGTTTTGTTGCGATTGCAACGGTTGCAACTGTTGACTGTCATTCAGAAGGCATGTCGAGACTATTGCAACGGTTGCAACGGTTGACTGTCAGTCGGAACTATTACGGCATTTGTAGAAGTCTTATAATATGCGTAAATGTTCTCAAAATGTCAAGACATATATCACTGTTGTGTACGCTAAATTACCAAAATACGACGATAATTATCGAAATACACAAGACAGTTATCAAAATATGCCTCATATACAATTTTTTGTTTGTTTTTTACTTCAATATATATGTTATAAATACTTGACCAACCTCAATTTTTCGGCTCCGATTTTGACATTTTTCTGCTGCGTCCTATCTTATATATTAAGGGTTTTTACCCGTTTTCTCAACTATTTTTTTGCCTGCGTCCTATCTATGATAGCGTCCTATACATGATATAATACGGTAGAGATTGCTTTTTTGAAAAATGGCATGTCTCCCCCATTGTGTGGTCGTAGGTGAGAAATAATCAATGATGGACATGAAATTTATACTTCCTCCCTACCAAGTTTGGTGAACCTAGGTCAAACCATTCTCAAGATATTGAGCGGAAATGTTTTATTACATTGGGGGTCGCCGCGACCTTGACCTTTGACCTAGTGACCCCAAAAACAATAGGGATCCTCTACACCTCATGACCAACCTCCCTACCAAGTTTGGTGAACCTAGGTCAAACCGTTCTCAAGATTTTGAGCAGAAATGTTTTTTATATTGGGGGTCGCCGCGACCTTGACCTTTGACCTAGTGACCCCAAAAACAATAGGGATCCTCTACACCTCACCGTCAACCTCCCTACCAAGTTTGGTGAACCTAGGTCAAACCGTTCTCAAGATTTTGAGCAGAAATGTTTTTTATATTGGGGGTCGCCGCGACCTTGACCTTTGACCTAGTGATCCCAAAAACAATAGGGATCCTCTACACCTCACGACCAACCTCCCTACCAAGTTTGGTGATCCTAGGTCATGCGGTTTTCCAGTTATCGATCGGAAACGAACAAAGCATTCTCCTGATATTGCACGGAAATATTTTTTTACATTAGAGGTCACAGCGACGTTGACCTTTGACCTTGTGACCCCCCAAAATATAGGAGTTTTCTAAACCTCATGATCAACCTCCCTACCAAGTTTGGTGAACCTAGGTCAAACCATTCTCAAGATATTGAGCGGAAATGTTTTTTACATTGGGGGTCGCCGCGACCTTGACCTTTGACCTAGTGACCCCAAAAACAATAGGGATCTTCTACACCTCATGACCAACCTCCCTACCAAGTTTGGTGAACCTAGGTCAAACCGTTCTCAAGATATTGAGCGGAAATGTTTTTTACATTGGGGGTCGCCGCGACCTTGACCTTTGACCTAGTGACCCCAAAAACAATAGGGATCTTCTACACCTCATGACCAACCTCCCTACCAAGTTTGGTGAACCTAGGTCAAACCGTTCTCAAGATTTTGAGCAGAAATGTTTTTTATATTGGGGGTCGCCGCGACCTTGACCTTTGACCTAGTGACCCCAAAAACAATAGGGATCCTCTACACATCACGACCAACCTCCCTACCAAGTTTGGTGATCCTAGGTCAAACCGTTCTCAAGATTTTGAGCAGAAATGTTTTTTATATTGGGGGTCGCCGCGACCTTGACCTTTGACCTAGTGACCCCAAAAACAATAGGGATCCTCTACACATCACGACCAACCTCCCTACCAAGTTTGGTGATCCTAGGTCATGCGGTTTTCCAGTTATCGATCGGAAACGAAGTGTGACGTACGGACTGACGGACTACCGGACTGACGGACAGGGCAAAAACAATATGTCTCCCCCAGAGAGGGGGAGACATAATATCATTGTGAGAAACTAGAAAGCCAAATGTCATGATCTCTAAAAAGTGTGCGGCCAGTATGGGTATCAAACCAGAAACTCCATTTCCAAGTCATGTGATCTTACATTGATCTTAGTGGCCCTGATTACTCACACACTTACTAGTGTGACACTTACCAAACAGACTGAGTCCCTCTTTGCCAGCATTATTAGTTCCCAGTTTGTACACAGAGGGATGGGATTCTCTTTGGAAGATCTGCAGGGCACTGAAAATATCAAAGTGCAATTTTCCAGAAAAATTCATGAAAAAATGCATCAGAATTATAGACCTATGGCCAGTTGCACAGTTGTTTTTTTATCCAATCTAGGTTTATACTCAATGGGTAATCCTTTTTAATCCTATAAACTCAGTTAGGGAAAGTTGAGCAACCGGCCATTACAATGCCTGGCTTTAAATATCAGTTGCATGCCTGCTCATACACATTCACTCGGCTTTTGAAATTGAAACAAGCCTATGTTTGCTATTCAAAATGCAGATTTTCTTCAATTTTGGCAATGATTTGCTTACTACAGGGTGTGCAGAATGTTTTAATTTTGACCACTGAAGAAGTATTTCAATTTAATTTGGCATTATACTGAATGGGTTACGTACTAATCACTAAGTCTTGAAAGCTAAGCATTCATTATTACAGTCATTTTTTCATTGTTGCTTTAACAGAGGTAAATGTAATTTATACTTGTAATAGAAATTAATCGAGCAGAAGATACCTGTATGCTGTATCGTCCAAGATCATTTGGCTTTCACTACAATGGAGAAATATCGAAAAGGAGTTAGATTTCAAATACCAATAACCAATGTACAAACTAATTCGAACATAGTCATTAAGTATTCACGCAAAGTTATGGCAAAATTGACATGACACTAGATCTAATTAAGACAAACCTCGATAATGACCTACTTTGGTTAACATAAATATATACTGAATCCAGGTTTATGTGCATTTGTTTTTCCAGGGTTATCATTTGACTAATTTTAAGTAAAATCTCTTCATTGAATAAAAAGTTATGAATATTTATATCAGGGTGATTTGGCGTCATGTCAATTAGTTCATACATATCTAATTTATTTACATTGTAAAGACACCGTAAAGGCACAAATTTAAGACCATCTAAAATATACCAGCCCCAATTTCTCGAAACTCATTAAGTCCCTTATAACAGGATTAAGCTAATCTAACTATTTTTGTTGTTCTATAAAATGTGTAATATTAACTTCTTCAAGAATTTTTAGAAATTATGTAGGAATAATCTGTATGATTATCAGAATAAACCATTTTTAATTTATCAAAATCCATTTTCAGTATGTATTTTGGCTAATTGAAATAAGCGACTTAAGCCTGTTAAGCTTAAGATGTTTCGAGAAATTGGGGCCTGGTGTATATTATATGAGTGGCCAAGAGAATGGGCCTCTGGTTGGGCTCAATCCCATTCCTCGATGACTTGTTGAGCGAGAGATGAACACTAACACTTACAGTGTGAATATCTTTACATCTAGTACCGGCAATTTGGTTCCCATCTCTTCAAGCTCGATGCCGATTCTCATTTTTTCAAGGTACTTCAACAGACCTCCCATGGCTCGAACCTGCAGGAAAATCAAGAACCTTTGGTGATTTTGGCCATTGTGCACTGTTGAGTGCTACTTAAAATATACAAATTCTAAACTGAGAGATACACATGTACATATGCATATTTTATAATTTAGTGCGAATATTTTCACATGAAAGATGGATGTCTTCTTTAAAATGTTCAATTCTAGAGTGATTTCAGAATAGTGTTAACTGCTGAGTGCTACTTTAATAAAAGTGTTGTCTGCAGCACATCTCCCAGGTATTGAAAGTTGCCTTTTATTTTGCATGTATAGATTAATATTGTCAACCCAGTGAGGAAATGGCAGATACAAAAAAGATGCTGTGTAATGATACCAGAAATTTAGTTCCAAACAAGTCAGAAACTGTCAACACATCTCTGAAGGGCTATAAACTCAAAACTCACCATGCACAAGTTTTCAAATGGTATCAGTGATGATATACGGAGAGTTCTCTCCTCATATGTATAGTGAGACGGTATGTAGGGGAGGTCCATGGACAAAACACGTCGCTTACAGATCTCGGCAGCTGGAATTTAGAAATATATAATAAATGGAGATTTCTCTCCTTGTATGTGTAGTGAGACGGTATGTAGGGGAGGTCCACGGACAAAACACGTCGCTTACAGATCTCGGCAGCTGGTATTTAGAAATATATAATTAATGGAGACTTCTCTCCACATATGTGAAGTGAGACGGTATGTAGGGGAGGTCCACGGACAATACACGTTGCTTACAGATCTCGGCAGCTGGAATTTAGAAATATATAATTAATGGAGACTTCTCTCCACATATGTGAAGTGAGACGGTATGTAGTGGAGGTCCACGGACAATACACGTCGCTTACAGATCTCGGCAGCTGGAATTTAGAAATATATAATTAATCGAGACTTCTCTCCTCATATCGAGGGCTCAACGCAATACTGTCGTAACTCTATTTACTATGAGGAGAGAAGTCTTATGAGAAGAAAACACTTCATTTCATACATGTTCATAATTCAAGTGACTGAGATCCGTAAGTGGCATGCACTGTCCGACCTCTCCTTCATTCTGTCAAACTACACACATGAGGAGAGAACTCTCCATTTAAAAATATTGTATCATTTCAGCTGCTGAGATCGGTGGCTCACCCCTGCATACAATCACACTAGGGAGAATTCTCCATTTAAATGTATTTCTAAACTCCAGCTGCCGAGATCTGCGGCTTGTATTGTCTGTTGAACTCCCCTACAAACCATCACACCACACATATTATGCCCTATGTTGGTTACAATTAAGTTAATGGTCGCAAATAAAATAAGGCACAGAAATTTTTTAATATTTCTAAAGTCAGTAGTTAGAAATCCACACAGTTCTTGGCAACTGAAACAACTAAATTAACACTTAAATTCAGCCTTAATCTCATATATTTCAACTCTAATGTTTTTTATAAGTGAAAAATATAAGTTGAATTCAAATCACAAATACAAATGCATAAACTCCAAAGCTTATGTCCATTTTTGGATTTGTTACACTAGTGCAGGGCATCAAAAGTTTGAACAAAATCATGAATTTGAGCATGCCCGAAAAACATTTTACTGGTGGAGGGCATGCAGGCAAGTGGGCTTGTGCTTAGTTCTAGGATTGCAAAAACTTGTGTTTTCATTGGCTTCAGTCATCTGTTGTTTTTACAATAATTTATATACATTCAAAATATTGTAAAAAAAAATATTTTTATTCTCATCATACCCAACAACTTCATGTAAATAATAAAAGAAATGCACATGATCTGATTTTATTTAGAAATTAGCAAGGGACTTAACTGCATTGAGTTATTTCTACATTTTTTTATATCAAACATCAGTGACCTCCCTTTACCCATTCAGTAGCTTAAATGGGTATAAAACTAGAAGCAATTTAAACCGCTCCCTCCCTCAAGGTCGAAACACTCCATGAAACAGCTGGTGTTTACAATATAAATGAGAGGCAGTTACTTTCATGTTTTACATGAAATTCACATTTCTCTTCATAGGCAAAGCTTTATAATGTATGTTTTCATATAATAAAAAGGGAAAGTTTAGGTACAGTATAACAGGATTATATTATATTCATCATCTCTATAGACCATAACATATTATTGTATTATTAACCATTTTTAACAAGTAAAGAAAAATAAGAAAGTTTGAATTTAAGTTTCAAGTATAAAGCACCCTTTTTTAAATCAGTGGTCAAAATTTGCGCAAGCACGCAAGCCCTGTACTAGTATATTGCTTTCTGGACTTGCTCAAGTTTTTGATAATATATAGCACGGCTTGTACAAGGTTGAAAATGGCAAGCACTAAAGATTCCGGCCTATTCACCCAAAAATCTTATTTCAATGACTATTAAATAAATAAGATGTGATCAAAACATAATGATGAAACACATTTTAACATTACTTGGTCTTGACACAGATTCTGGGGTAATATCTGCTGCATAAACCTGGCATTTTGGCATTAATAGCTGTCTGTCTGATTGCCAACAGAGAAAGATAAACATTTTAACAATAAAATGAGCAATGATAAGTACAGACTTTCTTACTGAATCCTGCAGCTCATGAATGGGATATCAATGGTCTCTCTTCTAAATGTCGATGGCCTTACTTCTAAATGTCGAAGCTACATGCAAATCCAATGTTTTCTGTAGCAACGTTTTCTGTATTGGTAATTTGATCACACATTTTTTTTACAAAATGCCGAAGTTACAATTTTTGTAGTTGTACAATTTCTGAAGGTTTGGCATTTTTGCATCTCTGTGATATGTCCAATCATTGTTTGACATTTTGATCACATGATGCAACACTATTTTCTCATTGGACTATTAACTTGGTAGTAAGATGCAGCTCGCCTTTATGATTTTAGTGAGGTAAAAATTTTGAAACAGAAAATATGGAGCTTCGGCATTTTGAAGTTAGGCCATTGATATATAACAATCAATAAGGCCTGAAACAATAAAAGTGTAACATATGCATAACAAAAAAATGAAATAAAATAGGCAAATTTCCCGTGTAAAGCAAGTATTGAATGGAACAACCAGGACCAATTCAAAATTTATGAAATTATAATTATTTAAAATGTCTTTGTTAAATACATATTTTATTATTACTTGTTTTCTCATTTGTTTTATTTACATATTTGAAGAACGTTGAGTATGAACATTTTACATGTTCACTGTAAAAGGACACTTAAAAATGCTCATCTAATGTTCTCAAGCAAAGTGGCTAAGGGGTATTACTCCACTTGTAAGTCAGAGTTGCAGGACTTGCTACACATGTGCTTTTCATCATAGTGAATCTATGTACCAAGTTTTGCGTTTTTGACCTAATCAGTTTAGAGATTTTTAAACAAAGCCAACAACACAAAGGCTTTGACAGTATCTAAAAGTTCTTTCCGAAAACATAAACAGGTTACTGTTTTTGAACTTACAAAAGCTGAAAAGCTATCAAACTTCAGCTGGGCTATAGCCATTGTTTTCCATACTTACAAAAGTCATTGCTGGGTAGAAACTGCAGACTGGAGTTACCAGTCTCTGGACTATCTGAGCCTTCCACTGAAATGGTAAAAAATATGTTCAGCTGACCATCTGGCCCACCCTGACACCCCTTCTGCAATACCTACCCCCCAAAACAAGCAGCTGAAAGACAATAGGGGATGTTTATTATGTTATACTAAAGAGCGTAAGTGTGGTCTTATGTATAGGTGTCTGCCTCTCACCCAAGAGGTTGTGGGTTCGAGTCCCGCCAGAGGATAGTGGTCTAGTGGTATAGGTGTCTGCCTCTCACCCAAGGGAGGGTGATTCAATCTCCACCAGGGCAAGAGTGGTCTAGTTGTATAAGTATCTGCTTCTCACCCAAGAGGGTGTGGGTTTGAGTCCCGCCGGGGTGAGAGTGGTGTAGTGTTATAGGTGTCTAGGTTGTGGGTCCAATCCCCACCAGGGTGAGAGTGGTCTACTGGTATAGGTGTATAGCTCTGGCCCTAGAGGTTGTTGGTTCCATATCCACTAGGGGTAATTTCTCATGGCCTTCTTAAGTGGACACCAGTACTTGTTTCTTGCCAGGAAACGGAGTCAAGAGAGATTCTATGATCTATTAGCTTTTGTCACAATCATGCTTAAATTAATTGGTATTTATAAACTATTATTTTTATGTGAATAAACTGCTTGCTAACAACCGAAAATGGCCTTTGACAATTGGCTCAGGAATCTCCTTCCAAATTAATTTGATCTGATTTGTTTGGTAAATACTTACATTATTTGAAATTAAAGCGTTATTTTCCCAAATTAAACTGACTTTTTGTTTCTTAAACCTTAAAATTCTTCAAAATAATTTATTTGTCACAGAACTAGTACAAAATAGATGATAGTTTACTACAAAAGCAATATGACCTCATCATATACTTTACTATCTCTTAACCATCTACAAATATTAAGATAATCATTAATTATTTCATAGTATAAATGGTTATCATAACTGTTATCAAATTAACTGTCAATTAATCAGAGTCAAATGTAAAGTACATATTTGCAAATAAAATGGTTGCAGTGTTGAAAGGTGTAATGTTCAATTGTCAAAATATAACGTCAAAACTGTCAGCAATTTTAACTTCTATTTAATAGTTTTAACTTCTTTCCTTATTTAAGAATTTAGATGAAAAAAGCATGATGAAAATACTTGTCATTTTTGTAAGTCAAGTACATCCGTCTTATTAAGGAGACAAGAAATTGTCAAGAATTTCCCTTTTTTCTTACATTTTAAGGAAAATACACACAAAATAAAAAACATTTCGACAGCTCAATTTCAATTACTCATAAATATTGACATGTACACAAATGTTATCAATTGAATAAAATCCCGAAAGGCAATAAATGACAAGATAGCTGTTAAATAAGATGGATTTAAATATGTACCATCATCTTACACATAATAAACAACGTAAACCTTGAATACACATTCTTTTCATTTTCTAGTTAGTAAATAAAACTGTCTTTTTGATTTAAGTAGACAATTTTCCTTGTACTTCTGATGTTAATCACCCACAGCAATTTGTACATATTAATTTCATTGCATGTTTTCAGTGCAAGATGACAGTTAAAAATATCCATCAACAGAGCCTGCTTGTTCATTTTAGCAAGCAAAATTAATGAGATATTGTCATTGCGCACGCAAACAAGTTAGAATAATTATTGTGAGATGAGCCTTAAAGTTAAGCAATGATTTATTGTGTTTCCCCCCTTATTTTACAGCCACATTGTAGACGATAAGTAATTTTCATTAGAACATAATTTTTATTGTGTAAAATCTTAATGATTGAGATCGGAGAGTGAGCCCTTCTTAGTCATTATGATTTTACACGTTTATGTTCGAACTTACTTAGATTATAATGTGTTTTCTGCATGCAAATGATGACTCCATGTCTCTTTAAGTTGCAATATTGCAAGTCTTAGTGATTATCAGTTAATTAGCATGGTTCTTATTGGAGGCCGATTGGCAATTTCATTAATAGGAAATGTTATAATCTAATGATGAATTAGATCATACGCACATGATACAGTATGTTGATTGGGTTTTTTTTTAAATTTCAAAAACATTTCTAAGAGCCTACCTCTAAAGGATTCTGAACCATGATCAGGTGTTGGGTCCAGGTTCGATCCCTATTCCAGTTACTGATTATAAACTGAAATCTGCTAAGAAAATAACCAAATAAATGGTTCTGAACTAAATTTTGAAGTATGGCATGTAGCAACAGATATATATTTTTATGCAAGTCCCTATAAATAAAATATCAACTTACAAATAGCAGCTGGTATTAAATCACTCTATCAGTGTTACTGATGTAAATCTACCCATGATGAAATTTATCAAATACTGTTTTGCCTTGGTATTATTTCATACATTTTTTTTTATCTTAATGTTAGCAATCTTAGTTTAGAAGTTAAATGTTTCTTCAGATCCGTTCCCAGCATTTTTTCACCAACTGATTGAATGAAATAATGAAGTTTCATATTAATGGAAAAAGTCCATCTTCAAAATGCATTTACAGATGAAATGAAAAAAAATAATATTTTATCATTGACACCATTTATAAGATAATTTAATTACCTGAAAAAAATATTGTCGCATAAAAAAGATTTATTGCGCGTAATATTGATTTAAAGGTCATACTGGTATATAAATTTGCACTTTTCCAATACCCTAAAACGGGCCCGTACAAATAAGGACTGCTTATCAGTAATTAAGTTGGCTATTGACTGGAATGTCATCAGTGGCCACTTGCCTATAGATGTGCTAAAACAAACCAATACAGTACTTACAGTGTTCACGGAGCACTTTGAGGAGTCTCTCATCTTGTTTGGAGCTTACTATCACCTGGCCGGGCCTCAGCTCCTCTATAACTGAAATAAGGCAAATTGATTAGGACATTGATTAATGATGTTGTTGTTAACTTTTAAACCGGAACTGTTTGATGATGCGCTAACATGTTTGTATATACACATGTACAATTGAATCATGAGTGTATAAGTGAAACTTTCCAATCAATAAGTATTTAAAAGTTAACGACAATGATGTTAACAACGTTGTAAACTTTATTAAAGTTCTGAAAAAAAATGGCCCTTTATCTGCTAAATAATTTTCAATTAAATTTATCATACAAAATTGACCCTGTATAAAGCTGCATTCTCACAGATTGACTATTATTTTTTTTGTCTTGGAATGAGCCAAATTTTGTGTAAATGTCTGAAGAACCGGTGATTCAGGACTGCTGATAAAAGATCAAATAGACTTTTTAAAACTTAAGCTCAAAAATTTATATTTTATGGCTAAAAACGTTCGGCTAAGGCTTTAAGAAAAATGAAGATTCGGCAGCTTTCCAAACAATTGAGATCTGTTTATTGTGTGTTATCCTATATGACTAATTTCAAAACACTGATGCCAAAATCAGCTAATGCTGAGACAAAATATGAAAAAGTGGTCAAATTGGCCAATATGTGAGAGTGCAGCTTTAAAGGTACAGAGACAGTATCTCAAAACCATCGCCAGCAGAACAAAGCTGCTGTGCCAAAGCTTCTCTTTGTCTAAGGGGATTAACCTAGAAATATAATAGTCATAGGTGGCAGTATCAGTCAGATGGTGAAAATATTTTCTTCAGATATAGTTATACATAAAAAGCAAGCTCTGATTGATATTGCCACCTCCGGTTTTAGCCAGAGTAATGAAACTGCAATTGCTTCTTCTTGATGTATTTCATTGTGAACATAATATATACTAAGTTTTAAAATATCTCAATGATTTTCAATGGGGTAATGGTCATCCCAGGCATTGAAATGAACATATGATAAAAACAATGTTGTTGACAACATTAAGTATATTACACTTTAAAAACATATACTAAGTCTAGTTCTTCGGGCTCACTCAAATTTACCATTGTAAGTCAGTCAGGCCCATATTTCTTGAACAATCTTAAAGATGTACTCTCACAGTCATACCCTTTTTTACAATTTTTTATTTTTTTATTTTTTTTTTGTCAATTTTAAATATCTGCAAACCAATGATATAAGATTGCTGACATAAAATCTGCTCGTAGATTTTCATATTTCAATTAGAAAATTAATGTTAAATCGTTACTAACTGTTTAAGAAAAAGGCATAAAACAACATTTTTTTAACTGACATATAAAAGTCTGCGATCTAATATTTTTTCAGCAGTCTAATATCACTGGTTTCCATGGATTTCCGCAAAAATTGGCTCATTCCGAGACAAAAAAATAAGTTGTCACAATGCTCAATCTGTGAGAGTGCAGCTTTAAGTCCCTTATAACAGGATCAAGCTAAGCACACAATTTTTGTTTCGGTATAAATCATGTTATATCTTCATTTTGAAGAGTTCTTAGACATTTAAAGAAAGTTATCATTATGAGTATCACAAAACACTAGGGGGGGGGGGGGGGGTTGTAAAATCAAGGTAAAGTAAGTAATTCCACTATATGAAATAAGATACATCAGCACATTATGCTTACAATTGTTTTAGAAATTTGGGCCTGGCCACTGCAAACAAACATATTTTGAAGAATGGCCTGGCCTACGTGCATGTACTGACATGCTGGTTCATACTTTTATGACCACATGTGTACGCTTTTTTTCATCTTTTGTTCTTAGCTTGAGACAGATTATTCCACAGGTATTTATGTAACGCCATACCTCAAATAATAGATATGCAATAAGCTCTATGCAATCTCCTTTATTATTGGAATAACTCACATTCCTGGCTTTATTATGTGTTATGCATGTCAAATTCCATGTCTTACAACAAAACTTACATTTCTATGAAAATCACTGAGTTTTTGACAATCACATACCCAAGTATATAGGTTGCAAAAGATATGGAAAAGAAATTTAATTATTTCAGATTATCATTAAGAATTTAATACTCAAGTCGTACCAGTTGGATTTAAAAATAAAAAATATATATATTTTTTTTTACAAACCAAACACAAGTTTGCCTCAACAGAAAATGTACAATAAATTATGAAATATATTATTATCAGGGCTTCCGTTAAAGGAAGTTTAGAAGTATATTACTCCCTAGAAATGGGTTAAAACTTCCAAAATTGATTCCTTGGAAGTACAAAAACTTCCATAATTTTGAAGAAAACTCCCAAAGTTGGAAGCTTGGAAGTTCAAAATATCAAAACCTTTTGTCAATATTACTTTTATAGTCGTAATTCAATCAGTTTAAGTGTTTTTAAGTGAAATGAATTATAATAATACAAGTGCAAATTATTTGATTTTAAATATATTTGTTATATTAATAGTTGAAAAAGATATTGTATTATGGAGACTTTAAAACTTCCACATTTCAGTGAAAAACTTCCAAAAGTGACTGACAGGAAGTTCATACTTCCAGTTTCAAATTCTTAATGGAAGCCCTGTTATTATATAGTAAGACCTGCATTGTAAAAATCATTATTCATCATAGTTTATTCAAAGCCCAATGATGAATAAGAATAACAAACAAAATAGTATAACACAAATCCATTCATTATCGTTACCTTGATGATTTTGATATACATTAAGATAATTGTTTTTACATCTTGCCATCACTGTTTCACCAAGAAAATCAAGGAAGCTATTCATTATTGCTGAATGCTGGCACAGACACCAATGTTCCGACAAAAAAAGCACCCTGGCACTGGATTTAACTGCAAGTAGTCATGCAGCACATTGCAATATTATGTGCAGCGAAATTTCAGTCTACCATCAATACCATTTGCATTATTAAAGGGACTTGCTCAGGTTTTGTAAAATGCACTCTTTTATGAAGAAATATTTAGTGGCAAATCATTGGGAGTTATAAAACTAAGATATTTGACGGCTTGAACCCGTCATCAAATATTGATATCAGTCATCAAAATTAGACTATAAGATGAACAAGCCTGAATTCTTATACTATAACTTGGAATACATTTTTTAAACATGCCCTGCTATATAAAATTCAAAATTTGAGCAAGACATTTTACCACTCACTGTGCAAGGCTTGCAGGCTTGTGCTAATTTCAACTACTGTGATATATGCTTAAATATTGTTTTTACAGTCCATGATTTTGAATAGCTTAAATAGTATCCCGATTCAACTAAAGGCTTATAAAGGTTAACTTATCCCTCAACTTTAGTACGAGTTCTTGTAGGTGAGAAGTTTTGGTGTCAGTTATCTATTTTTTCTTGACTGTTCCAGCATGGGTTTGATCCACAAGACTTTCAGCAGGTTTGGGGCTTTTTTTATACTTTTTTTGTATTTTTTTCTACAAATTTCAGTATCAAAGAGTAAAATAATTATAATATTAGTGTCTTCAGGTGCATAACCATGGAAAAAAAGACAAAAAAATTGGTCCTTAAATATGAGCGAGTCCCTTTAACAGAAATCAATGTCATTAAAGTTGAAAGCTTTGAAGTACCCTCAACATTGTTTTCAATTGATTTTGTTTTGGTATTGATTTGCATCAAGATCAAAGGAAAAAGAGTGATTTTTTATTCCTTAAGGGGCAATTCGAAGACAAAAGAATCATTTTTAGTGTTGATCCTCTCAATTAATTAAATATACAAAGGATAAAACATGAGTTTTCTTAAATTGATAGAAAAAAGTTTTGGCCATTTTCTTTTAACTATTTCTAACAAGTTTACATTAATGTGATGATTGATGCACCAGTCAATTGTAACCACGCCCCTCCCCCCCAGGTCCGGGGGTATACTGGGGATAGCCGGGGAAATGGGCCGTGTCTTTACCTTCCTGTTGGCCCTGGGTGAATGCGGTGGTTTTGTCTTTGCACAAAAACCACCGGGGAATGGGCCTTACCTAGGTTCTCTCGGGTGCGGGGGCATTTGGCGGGGATTTTACCAGCAGTCCGGGGTTCTTACCAGGGCTTGGCTGGGCCCAAAGTCAAATTCCCCGCTATTCCCGGACCTGGGGGGGGGGGGGGGGGGGGGGGGCATGGTTATAATTGACAGGTGCATTACGGCACTAAATACATAAAGCATTGATATACATAGCTAAGCAGCACATTTTCAACACTATTCATTTATGATAACTACACAAGTAATATATCAAAAATATACAATAATGCTTTTCCATGATGGGGATTGGGGACTTCATATATGATATAAGATAACATCAATAATGATTTAACAATACGGTTAGTATTACATGTACAATTGGTAGACTTCTCCTTTCTAAAATTTCACCCTGAAAAAGTATTTCACAAAACAGTTGCATATGTGCCTGTCATAATAGTGATATTTTTAACAAGGTCTTATTATGATGCCCCACAACATTTCTTTGCTTGGGGCTGCCTCACAACAAATTTCAGCCCAATGAAAACACATGCATGGGCCATTTTATCATTGAACAATAGACTCTTTGACTGAAAATTTCTGAGTAGTAAAGATAATTTCTTTAATGCATATACCATATTATACTGTGTATAGGACATGCTTTTTCACCCCAGAATTAAACAAAAAAAATGGCCTGTGTCCTATCTGTACTGTTGTTTTTTTGTGTTTTTTTCTCCAATTCATTTCATGCCAAAATTTTCTCAACATTGACGAAGGGTAAGTCCACTGAAGAAACAAAGTGATGTAGGTAAAATCACTTAAGTAAACAGGTAACTGTATGTTGTCAGTTAAGCCAAGGCCATGTCGATTTTGTGAATAAAACTTTCAATTTAGTTTGTGAGAATGTCACTTGATATTTCAATTAAATTCTTGATCTCACGAGATGATGGTTCCACTTTGTTTAAGAAACGTAAATTTTCAGCCCTGAATATGTCCATTAACATAATTTACATGAAATCATGGCTCACTGAGTCTGATGTCAAAATAATGTCAAGGTCAAACTTGAACACAGTCAAGGTCATTACTGACCACATGTAGCCAAGTATAATATGACAGCAATTTTAGAAGCGAAACCTGATTGACTTGATTTTAAATTTTTATCGAGTTATCCTACACTTTTGTGTGTATTATAATAATGGTTGTGTCAAGGTCGTGACAACATGGCAACAAGCGTACCATGTTCCATTTGAATGTTTGTTTTCGTATTGTCAAGGTTAAAGCATTTTGCACTAAAATGACAACACCTTTTACAATGCTTTAAAGGCTAATCACAATACCCGACATTTTTCTAAGAAAAGCAGACAGGCAAATAAAAGCCAAATATCTCCGCCGTTCCATTAAAGTTGATTATTTTAAACATTACAAAGGACCTACCACTGAGGAGAAATTTGAAGGAGTCATCTTCCTGGGCATCTAACATCACATGTATGATGGTTGTGTCAAGGTCATAGTAAGCCACGCCAAGTTTCCCGCCATGCCACAATACTCCCATGTACGCCTGAAACAGAACAAGATATACAGATTTTGGGTTAAATGGATTTTTTTTATACATGATATTACAATGAAAGATGCACATTAAATTTTAAAACGCAGATTAAGTGGTCAAAATTATATTTTGTCTAATGGGACACTTATAACTACTTTGGAAAATTCACAGCCGGTCATTATTGATTTTAATCATGTGAATTGGTAGTTATGATTAGTGGCTGGGCCAGTACACAAAATATAATCTCAAGCACTAAGTAGATAAAGGTATGTAACCTGCATTTACCATAATAATGTGATAATGTGTCATGCGTCACCTGTCCCATTTAACTATATTTTTTCTTTAATAGGGTACTCGTAAACTTAAACCAATAATGGTAACTAATCATGACGTTGGGAACACTTTGATGGCCATTTGCATGGACCTTAACAGTTTTGTTTGACCGCTATTTTAAAAGTTAAAATGGTAATCAAACCGTATACGGTATTAAATAGAACAGTTCTAATTTTATAATATGCAAGAAAAGTACATCGTAAGTCATGTGCTTTTAGATTTAATGATAACAATAATATAGATGGCTCCATAACATTAGAACACTGAGTAAAGATATTCTGACTAAAACAGGATATTTGTACTTAACAAACAAGAATCAATTTCCTCCCATCAGTAAGGTTGAATAACCCGCGTTGACACCAGCAATTGGGATGTGTTTGTTTTCAAGTACTTAAGATGTCATGAAAGTCAAAAATGGTATCATTTTCTAATAATCTGAAAACCATAATTATATACTATTTGGAATAATGTATCCGATGTTCAATAAGCTTTTCGTTTAAATATGCCATTGATTTTAATGTTAAATTTTGATGCCTAAGTGACCCTATATAATTTAGATATCATTTGGAGGCACAATTCTTACTACTGATTACCGAGTGATATGTAACACAATTACCGAAAATACAGATAAAGATAAAGCAGTTTGTATTTTTTGTTCTTAATTTATCTAAATTCAAAAGTGAAATTTTCTATTTTTTAATTTAAAGTGACACTCTTATTCAAAATCAATACGTACACATATATAACAAACATACATTTTGAGTGATAAACTACTTACTAAATATTGCATTTATGGAAAATATACTGATAACACAATTGTAACTGTACTTAAATAGCTGAAAACGCAAAATATTAAATGATTGGTGAGTGCTTAAAGATTTATTGTGGTCTACTATCGTCTCATACGGTAGAAATACTGTGTTTTCTGCACCTTTATTTCAAATAAAACTGGGTATCCTTCATAAGAACCATTTTTTTACATTTATTCTTCCTTTTTGGTATATTAAAACATTTGTTTTATTGACTGGTAAATCTTATTTGGGAGTAAGAGTGTATCTTAAATGTTTCAATGTCAAAACAAGAGTGTTTGCAATAGTTTTGATGGTATTATATTAATATATTCTTTCTCTGCATGGTAAATCCTAAAGGATATGGGGTCACTAGTCATAAAAATGTCACAGTATTATTGTACATCGGATACAGTAAGATTTCCCATTGCTAGAATGCTTGGCAGTGTTTTCCTTGTGATTCATTTACCCACTGTCCCCAATACCCACACGCCTACCCACCCACTCCTAAAAAGACATATCAAAGATCATATAACCCTCGGGCCATTATTACAGAAGCAATTTATTGATACCGGTACTGGTTGAGAAGCAGTTTCCGACAGTTTTTATACGTTTTTATTGAATTATTTATACGTGTTTAAATATCTACTAAAATTGTTCACAATTTAGATAACTCCAGCTCACTAAGCTGCTATTGTCGATATATTTTTCACATGTGTGACGTCACATATAGTGTATCTAATAGGGACGCAAAGAGGGTACTTATACTGTTCTGATTAGCTTGTGGTAAGAAGCAGTTTCCGACAAATCGAATGCCGGGCAGATTTAAGGTGCCTATGGTGTGTTTTTACTATTTGTTTATTCGATATACTAAATATAAGAATGAAATGAGATAAATATTATTTAATTTTTCAACATTAACGTAAAATTTACGACAGTCAATGCATACTCGATATCAGGCAGACACTGAATTTCAATGATATTTTGATTCATTTTTGATAGAAACTTGTGTTTGTATACATTTAAGTGAATGTGGGTGCAAAACAAGCATGACACCAATGTTCACAAATATGTACACAATGATCATCATTTGTATAAGTCAATTTAGGAAAACCTTGTAGCTATTCATAGATATGCAAATTAGGTTCACACGCATGCGCAATACACTGCGCTTGCCGATTCCCCACGTGCAAGTTTGTGTACAAAATGAAAAATAAACATTAAACATTAAATAATAATTAAAGTTACTTACGTGTCTCAGTAAGAATTTCCAACTTTTGATTGCCTAGTTACCATATAGTTGAATTGCAGTACCTTCTTTATGAAGATCTAAAGAAAGTACGCAAAAAAGCGATTTGTCGGAAACTGCTTTCTGTCGGAAACTGCTTCTCAACCAGTAAGTTAAAATTGTACCTTTTCATCAAGTTTTATTCCACAGATATAAAGTGTTAAGCTTTTCAGCAATTGCGCATATTTTCTGATTAACACAAGATCTTTGGATCGCAATTCATCGGGTATTTATATTAATTGAAAAATTGTTTATCTTATTATTGTTTGTATTGTCAGCAAGGCACGAAAAAAAAATTCAACTTCTTGAAAACTGTTAATTTATTATTTGTTAATTGTATTGTTGTCATTAGCATATCAATTTTAGGTTCAAAAGTGATTTAACATAATTTTTATAAACTATGAAGTGATTAATTTTTTCCCGCATTAGTATGACGTCATATGATAAACTGTTTCTGGTCATTGTCAATTCGTTCTATTTACAGAAAGAATTATTATAAGGTTTTCTTAATTGAAAATTAAGTACTTTTTTTTAACAATTACCCCCATAATAACATCAGTCACATGCAATTCGTTTGTTGAAACAATACAAACATTTACATGTAAAAATATTTAAGACAAGATTGGCAAACTGTGACAAATATACCAGTCAAAATTATATAAAAAAAAGTTTAAGTTTGTGTTATTCTAGCAATTCAAGCATCATAACTCAAAACGGGGCATATTGCTGGTTATAGAACTTGGCTGAGATATTCTGTCCATACACATATTGTCAAAGTTTGGTGATGATCAGACAAAAGCTAATCGAGCACAGACAACATAGTGAGCCACAGATGATTTCATAATACATCCCATCTCATTACAGTCCTATCAAAATCTGAACATGCCTTTAGTATTTAAAATGCCCCCTGAACCTATTATAGTATAAGGAAATTTCTTAAATTTCAATTAATGACAGTTAAACAAACCAGACATTATACTAATAAAACATGAGGTCAAAACTATTCTTAACAGAATGCACATGACAATGCATTTTCCATTATAAATCATGCCTGCACATTATGCAAATAAATACTAATTTACATTCACCCATAAATATCACTGGATCCTTGTATTTAACGTTTTCTATCTGCAAGAGCAAATGTTATACACATAGGTTGAATGATGATGAAAATAATATAGATCTCTCTAACCATTGATGATCAATGAATTCATTTTGTTTTCTGTATTAACATATAAAGCTACCTTCATGACAACAAATAGCTTTAAAGCTGCACTCTCACAGATTTACCGTTTTTCCAACTTTTTTTTATTTTTTGTCTTGGAATTTGAAAAAAATGCATAAAAATCTGCTAACCAGTGATGAAAGACTGCTGACAAAAGATCAGATCGCAGATCTTCATATTTCCATTCCAAATTTCATGTTTTATGGCTTAAACCATTTCTAACGGATTAAGAAAAGTGCATAAAACATCAATTTTGGGACGGAAATATGTAAAGCTGCGATCTGATCTTTTGTCAGCAGTCTTTTATCACTGGTTTGCAGATAATTACGCATAAATTTGCTCGTTCCAAGACAAAAAATAAAAAAGTTGTCAAAACGTTCAACCTGTGAGAGTGCAGCTTTAAAATAAGAATCACTTTAAATTCATTTGCAAGTTACTCCTTAACCACATAATTTTAGATTAAATGATAAAATTACTTAAGTACCTGGGTCTCATCTGAAGATTCATTACTTCCATGCATACCAGCATGATGAGGACTCACTTCACCATCTGTAATCTGTTCAGTCTCATCTGACCTTGACCTTGATTCAAAGGTCACAGTGCTTGGCCTTGAACTAGTGGTCCTAGATTTTGACCCCGGTGTGGATGCCGATACAGGCATTCTTCCTTTCTGGAAATACTCTGATGAAGTGGTACCCATACTTGTGCATTCGGAGTATGGGTTCTGGAGTTGTCGAATAGATTCTGTATTGCATGAAGTCATAATGGATGACCCCATCTGGCGGGCAGTTGCCAAAACCATGGGAGTTTCTTGACTTATACATGGTGTTTCCCTGGAGGTGGGTCCCCTGCTTTTTGTACCAGAGCTTGAAGTACAAGTATGACCAGCAGAAATCTTCTGAGGACCAATCCCACGTGACGAGCCAATACCTTTTGATGGTTTGGGGGCGAAAGCAGATCTAGGATTCTTCATGACAGATTCGCTACTCACACTTTCTGACATAGTTTTCCTCATTGTGCCAGGGTTATCAGAGGACCCCGGACCTGCACTGGTCACTGACAAGAATGGCGTTGCTTCCTCTATACTATGGCTAAAAGGTCCTGTCCCTCGAGCAAAAGAGCCAGTGAATTGCAGGTTTTTGACAGAGCCAGTGAACTGCCTTTTTGCAGGTGTAGCTGACATATTGGTTTAATGTTATATAATTCTTGTGTCAACAAAATTTGGAAATAATTCTCAGTCTGAAATTCAAGTAAGAAAAGAATTAAAAACTTAAAAATTAAATCTAAGACAGATATACTATACATAAAGATACTTATCTATTTATGTTTTTAAATTTTGACCTGACTGAGGCTTTGTTTGATTCTGATGGTATTTATCAGAAACAGGAAAGAATCAGGAAACCAGTAGTCTGAGCAGATAAATTACAATGATGCTTAATAGATTATATAAGCATAAGATGTACTTATTTTCACAATATGCTTTACAATATGTAGGAAAACAGTTACTACAAGGGAACACCCATCCCTTGTGATTGAAATTATAGCATACTGTTGTTTTGCGTTTCTTTTGCAAAAATTTGATAACAAGGTAATGGGCACAGTACCTTATTACTTGTTAAGCCAAACAACCAGGATTTTGACAATAGGGGAAAGTTGCGTAGGAATAGTGCTACTTGAGTTCCACATATTTAGAGCCCTCTTCACCTCAGAAACAACCTAATGCAGATTTTCTACACAACAACCTGATTCAAAATAATGCTTTTTGTGAGGCAGCAAAATTCTGGCAATTTTGATCTAAGTGGCGCCCTCTTCTAACGTTCCGTTGCTTAGGATTTGGTTGTATTATGAGCACACGATAGTAACCAGCTTAAACAGAACATGTATCTTCCCATTAAGTACCGGTATGACATTTGTATGAAATTCAAAAACCTTGAGCCATGACATTTTGACACCCGATTTAGCTCCGTTTCCCTCCAAAATACTAATAATATAACTGAAATCCCCTTCCGCCTTGTATATACATGAGGAACCTAATAAATGCCTAAAAAAATAAGTAAACTGATGAAATGAAGACTGTCATTAAAAAAATGAAACTGTTATGGTATTTAAAATTCCACAACTAGGTTGCTGTTGGTTTTGTGTGTGTGTGATTTGTGTATTAAAATAAATTTACATATTTAACTGCTTTGTTCTGTGATTGATTTTTTAAGCAATAATCATATTATAAATCCAGATACATGTAGATATTGTTGTTTGCATTCTAATTTAAAATATGTATATATCAATTAGCTTGGTAGCATACCAGGATAGGGGCAGGTATTCATTAATGACAGGGGCAATCATTCAATTTCCATATCAATTTAAGTGACATCAAAACTTTTCCTTAAGACTACACAGGATTGGCAAAGATATTCATGAAAATTGTTCAGGTATATATATATCAGATACCATTTGCTTAATGCTCAGTTAATTTAAGCTGGCTTTCGTCCAATAAAGTTAATGTATTCTCTTGTCATTCAAATGTTAACACTGCTTTATATGGTAAAAAGCTATATATAGGTATAATTCTAAATGGCTTTACGTTTCATTTATGACCCATAAATATCTTTCCAATATCAATATTACAAATTATGAAATAAAATAAAATATCATCAATTTATGTTTTTCATAAACCCCCTATAATCAGATTTCATATTTATAAAATCAGAGAATTAATTATAATAATTATGAATTCATTACAGAACACAGTGTTAAATTTCGTAAATGTTCAAAAGTCATATTTAAAAGACACTATCACCTTACAACCAGGGTAGGGTTAGCCCAGTGACAATATTATGGCCTATATTTTTCAGACGCCCACCAACACTGTCTGACTCATTATCACATTGTAAACAAGATCAGGCCATGTGCTAAATTTAGCACCAAAGGATTTCCCTTTGCAATACATATTTATAGATGAATATATAAGTAATCTCAACTCTTGGATAAAAATGTAAGATTTTTACTGAAAACAAAGCCTCATTAGCTATGAATTTTACATAAAATAAGCCCAAACTGTTGTGTGTTTTTTCCCAACATTTTTAAAGAGATATATTTTAACAAACTCATGTAGCATTTGTTCTTACGGGGGGGGGGGACATGAGGCCCTGCATGGATGACAATAAATGAAAATGGTACATGTATTGTAATTTGTTTCATTATTCCGATTTTAAAGAAAATCTAAAATTATGTTAACCTCTGATATAGATATCATAAATGCTGATGTTTGTTAAATTATTACAAAATTTAATGCTGAAAGGACAAGATGGATAGATAATTCTTTATGTTATCCTCTGATGAAGAAATTAAACTAATCATACATATAATATGCATACACATAAAAATGACTCTAAAACTAAACATATATACACAAGACATGATAATAAGAATGAATAAAATGTAAATTGAAATATAAATTAAACAAAAATTATGTCAATTAATTGTATGTTTGCCATAATTTAAATGAAAAGTATTACAATAGAAAAAACGGATCGATAAATGCATGCAAAAACTCATTTAATTGTGAAGGATAAATGTTGCATCATTAATTAAATATTATACAATTAATCATACAATATTTCTATTTGTTTTGTTCATCACTTTGTGACAACACTCTATGTCTAATTGAAGCAAAGGCAAAATTAAATAAGACAAAAGTATGGCCATCACAAGATCATTTTAGCATTTAATCGCCACATTTAAACTTTTCTGTTTTTTGTTCGACCTAAAAGAGTTTTCGGAACACAAGTTATTTTATGATTTAATGTCAGAATCTGATAATGACTTTGAACAGAGATACATGGTATTAAAGGTGTATGACAGATTGAAGTCAGGAAACCAGAATACAAAGCAACTATTGAGTTCTTGTAATTTCGCATAAAATTGCTATGCAAAAACTTTATTTCCTACATACAATGAAATTTACACCATACCGTAATTCTTAAATATGTAAAAACTTATATTTCACATTTGATACATTTCTTAAATGGGGTACAAGGCATTGCACAAATTATGAAATTAAAGTTTGTTATTTTTTCTTGGAAGTAAATTATGACAGCCTATGTTTCGACATTTTAAACTCATTGAAAAATACACATTCTAGGGTTTCAATAATAAATCACTTTCTATCAGTGTATTGAACTTCATACAGTGCTTTAAAAAGGATCTCAAAGTTGAATATGACAAACATGCAATGCAAGGGATTTTGATTGAATAGGTGACACTGCCTCCTACAGTGGCCACGTACATATATGTAATGGCCTGACTGTTGTAAATGTCAGAAATGTTATTTATATTTAAAAAAATTAGTAAACTGTAGTTAACTGGAAGTCTTCAGAGCTGAATGAGTTGCAAGTCATAATCGTTGGTTAACGATAATGGTTATTATAATAATTGGAGAACTTTTTCTAAATATTATACCCAAATTATTACATTCCAATATGAAAAGATCATAACCCTCAAGCTACAAGGGTGAAGAAAAAAATTAATGACCTAGACATTACGCAAACACACACAGTGTCACCAAGTGTTAAGAAAAATTCATTAAATGAATAAACACTAAACTTTATACATATGACCACAGCTCACGCCACTGCTTTAGCCAGGCTGATTTGTATTGCTCGTGGAGTTGTTCTAGGAGTGTACGCTGTAGGCCCTGCTTGCTTACAATATATACACAATTGGTGTTGTATATTTAATTTTCATTGAATAAGAGTTAAAGAAGCTTTCTGGTCTGTAGTATTTAGTGGTTTACATTTAGATGATGATGTAACAATGTCATTTTAATGTTGAAACTGGAACTAACAGTTATATACTGATATCAAGATAAATTTACTCCAATATCTAAACTGCATCATGACAAAGCTTTAATTATTTATTTCTTTTATCAGATTTAATCTAGACTTTGCTTGACTTTGTAGCGTTTAGTATAGTACAATATTATCTTTCCACCGTGTAAAAAGTTCACACCCACCATTCATTGAAAAAATGTCATTCATTAAAACGAAACTAGCAACCATTTTACATGTAAAGCAGTACAGCGATTGGATGAGTGAAGGACGGGCCTCAGAGTCAAACAGCATATTTTATATTTTGCACTACTATTCAGTTTTATCTCAAAAAGAACAACTGTCGTTAATTTGTGGGAGTGAATTTTAAGTTAAAACAACTATTAGAAGCGAACTTTCGTCCGACACATTAATGGCAACCATTAGTTTGTGTAAATTCGCTATCTTCTTGTGTTGAACTCTTCTCGGTTCGTCTGGTTTCATATCCGCCTCGTTTCCATTGAATGGGAATTCCAGTGTGACGTAGAGTTGACGTAATGAATGAAAATAGATTTTCCATATATGGAATATGCGTATCCCACAATGCACCGCGTTTCTATAACTACAAACTAATCAGAATGAAGCTACAAAGTCACATGCAAAATGACGTCAATATTGACCAATGAAATTATATAGAAATGACGTATTACTATTTTTAGTTCCTTGAGTCATGTCATATAAATTGTTGTACTAGCTGTGTATTGCGATTAGTCTACGCACCGCTTACAAAGACTTCAGACAAAACTGAGAAAACCTGTGACTCATTTCTCGATTTTTGACTCATCGGATTGAAAATAGTCTGTCGAACTGACATTGAAAGTTGGGAAACACTGTGAGTCAGTGGATTGTGGCAATATTTTTTACTAGAATCTCGTGCTTAAACCGAAAAAGTGGCTGCAAAATTTAAACACAGGACGATGGAGACGACGATGTATAATGACGATAGCGCTGGTCGAGAAAACACGTTTGGGAGTAAACTGAACAGTATGAAGCGCTCAATGACTTTGGATTTTAACTGTTCAAATGGAATTTCAGCCTCTAAGAAACAAAAAATTCAGACTGCTCTTTTACAGTCACCAGATCTGAACATGTTGAAGTTGGCCTCGCCTGAACTTGAAAAAATGATTATTCAGGCCAACGGTATGGTGACAACAACGCCAACACCAACACAGATACTTTTCCCAAAGTTTGTGACGGACGAACAGGAAGCGTATGCTCAAGGATTCGTGGCAGCTTTGGCGGAACTTCACTCAAAGCCGGAAGATGAAGATTACGTTGTTGGAACCACTGCGTCAATGACTTTATCATCAAGTGACGCATTAAGAAACATTTTTACAACGACAACATCTCTTCCAGGATGCTACAACACAGCGAGCTTGCCGGCCAAGTCGTTACTCAATGGTTCGCAAACCATGGTTCATATTAAGGAAGAACCTCAAACGGTGCCTTGTGGTCTCAACTCCCCTCCGCCATCACCAATCAACATGGCTAACCAAGAAGTTATCAAGCTCGAACGTAAAAGAGCGAGAAACCGTGTTGCAGCTAGAAAGTGTCGCACAAGGAAACTGGAAAGAATTGCCCGACTTGAAGATAAAGTGGCAGAAATAAAAGGACAAAATAATGACTTGTCTACCCAGGCGTCGAAACTCAGGGACGAAGTGTGTAAATTAAAGCAAACAATCATTGACCATGCAAACAGTGGATGCCAGATTATGATGTCACATAACATTAATATGTAATTGTGGAATTGTGTATAAATTAGGATATTTTAATTGGATTGGAACGGGTTATGGACCATTGTTTATGTCAAAATATTTGGATAAATGGCCAGAATCCTAGCATAATTTCATTGTTATGTATAATTCTCTGTTTAAAGTTGCACAAAACTTCAACTATAAGGACATTTATGATTTTCTTAATTATTTGTTTATTGATGTTGGCAATAATGTTAATAGTTAACAACATTTTTAGGTGTATAACAATTGATTATTATACCATGTGAATGTTTTTTAACCAAGTTTGTGGAAGCAAGAATTTTTTTCTCAAGTTTCTGTTATTTTTTCGAAATGTTCTATTCAAAGTACAGTATACAATAACTATTAAAACAGAAAAACACATGGTATGATATTCATATAATATAAGTTAATGGGTCAAAGGTATTGACTACAAAATAGCTTAATTTGTGAATGTTTTTGTTGTATGTATCATTTAAAATCGCCAATCATTTCATATACATGACGAACATTCATTCATTACACAGCATAAATGATCATTCTCAGCCATTCGTGTAAAAGGTGCTTTAAATATTGTTAATGCTTGTTTTTATATGTTTTTATTATGATTTTTAACAAGATCTTTTTAAGAATAAAAAATGGAAACTATAAAAACCTCTGTCTGATTTGCTTTGATGATTTTGAACTTTGTTTCAATAATACAACTCAAAGGTGATGATGACGATGATGATGATGATGATGATGATGATGATGATGATGAAAAGGTTAATCAAGATGATGAAAAGGATAAAGATGATGACGATTACGTATTCAAAGCCTCAATTTTATTGATATTCACCTTTCTTCAACTTGAACATGATGGTGATCACAAATAATCAATCACGATAATAAACTTAAAGATCTCGAAACTTTCAAAGGGACTTGTTCACAGGTTTTATGTTCGTGACAACTTCTTTTAAACTTGTTTAAATTGATGTTTTTACCTACTTTGATTAAAAAACATCAAATAGCAAATGGCAGATACTCTTCAAACAGAATTTGTATTTTTTAGCTGAAAATCGTTCAATCTTGATAGCTTTACTGACAACTTTTGGCAAAACATGCCATTTAATGTCGGATTTCAGTATCTGTCTACATTAGCTGTTTATTTGAACTTAAGATGGTGTTTCATCATTGTTACACGCATATAATTCGCTCACATTTCTCAAGAAATAAAAATAAAGATGGCTGACCCTTTAAAACGTGGACAAGTTTCTTAAAAGCTGTTTATTTACTTAAATACAAACATACTACTAATAGGCACACTCAGTGATACAAATTACAGCGTACATGTATATATGATTGTCGATTTCACTTTCACACTCGACAAATTTAAAGTTTCAGTTTTGTGGGAATTTCGTTTTGCCGTACAGTTTTATAATTATCTGTGAGCAATAAATGTATTGCACCCAAAACCAAAGTTGCATATATGTCTTAAAGAAACTGATAAAATGATGTCAATAAACATGTATTAAAATGGGGATACGACCTCAATGTCACATCCAATGTAATTGTACTTAGTCATATACAACCGTGAACGCATTGTTCTAAAGGTCCGGAAACTATTTGTTTCCCAAAGTTTCATATATCATTTCTGGAATCCCCAGCCCTGTTTACCAAGTATTAGCTGTATTTCAAAATATAGAGTATTTTGCGTCACTCCTATTTGCAAACAATAATACACACATGTAGGTCTACTTGGCAAAGTATCAAGTATTCATACTACTTTAAAGTCCTGCGTTGTTCGGGCTGAAAAATACAAGGACGTGTTTTTAAGTGGACTGAATTGATATCAAATGTTGTCCATAACGTTCGCACTAACAGCCTTAATTAAAGCTATAAGTTTAAGTATGAGATAGTTAATATTTTATTGTTTTAGCTTTAAGCCTGATAAGTTTCATATTTGTATGGTTTATGGAATGCGAAACTTATAGTGAAACACTTTCGAACTGACAAACGAGAACTACCGTTTTAAAAACAAACAAACAAAAACCTGAAAGTTAAGGAAGGATAATCAGCGACTTGATTACAATCATTAAAATGTCACCACACTTTGTTAATAGGTTAATGTATATCTGATCATGTTCAGAGCGAATCTGATTGGTAAACACTTTGTCACGATCGAGCATGTGTTGTGCCCGCGGTTAACCACATCATTTACGTCATGACTAACGTCAACGCCGCCGTAAACGCTACGAGGCATACCACGAAATACAGTAGGCCGCAGTGTATATAATCTATGTGTCTAAAGTGTTGAATTATATCATTTCGAAGCCATATAGTTAGAACAACAAGAACAAGTTTGAGGACATTAATTCCTTAACGGTATAATAATCACAGATGTACACTGAGCCGACTTTAGATAACCACAATACATTTACACCTTGGTAAGGTCAGACGAGTTGCGCCCCTTGCAAATATTGTGGCGGCAAAATCATCGAATTTTACCGTCGGGTGGTGAAACGTGTTTATTTACTCAGTATACGGTACTAGATATGAATCATAATTTTGCGCCTTGAATAAAGAAACAATATTGAATTTGTTGTACTTAAGATGTGCTCTTTAATAATACGTCTTATCACGCAGCTTATCGTAAAGATGTACGTCTACTTTTCGCACGTGCGTTTCGTTCTCAGTAAGGGCGTTAGATTTGCATGGGTGAGACAAAGAAGTATTAAAGGACTAAACGAACTTAAGATTTTTTTTACTGCAAGAATGCTGAAATTCCAAAAGACAAACTCACAAATCTTTCGGAACGGTCCCTGGTTTTATTTTAGCCACATTTTTTAATGTTAACGTGTAGGTGGTTTTAATAGCATTTTAGCTTTGTCTATTGCCCCAATCCCCATCCCTACTAAACTATTTTGTCTCTTTGTTTAATAAGGTTAAGATAGTCGTTTTGTCCCATAGAAAATGACGGGAGTTGAGCGCGTCTATCTTACATAAAACTGTTGTGATGTTTTTAAGTAAACACTAATTCGGGTTTCTACGATCATCGACGATCGATTGAAAATGCGTCAACTCTTCAAAGACCTTTATGATTTTGATAATCTATGAAATGTATGTACATGTATATAGATATAGTTGTGGATACTTCGTTGATGGCTCTTCAAACTGTGATACATATATTAGTATTTGTTTCAAAAGAAATTCGTGCACACTCATGACAATCACGCCAGGGACGTCGATCTTTGGACCACGTTTATCCGTTTTGTTTTAGTTACATGTTTATCGTCCATTTAAGGAATGAATTGCGGGGTTGATGTCATTATCGGGGATATGAACGCAATTGGGACCTTCGGACTCCACGCACATTGACCAACCCAATTGCGTTCATACCCCATCGATTGATGAACGCAATTGCCGATAGGCAGTTCATTTAAGGAATGGAAGTTGATGTGTAAATATATATCGATATACGTCGACGTAAACTTGAAGACAACGCCGCAAAATCGGAACACTTTCGGCACTATTTTTGAAATATTTTTAGTTAGACTTGCACCACAACCACAAAATTTTCCATCAGCTTAATAGGATTCAAGACCAATTGGTTGATATAAATGGCATTTTTCAAGATACTACCAATCTGCTTGAAAAGTACTTCATTAACCGCACAATTAAGGACTGCCATTTTCGTCCTCGGAGTACCTAAATATGGAACAGCTTTAATTCGTTATTTATTTTTATGTATTCTTTAAAAAATATTGCTCCATGATTTGTTTAGGTAAATTAATAATTTATGTTATTTCCAGCTTGTTTTTTTTCTGTCATTTTTGTCAGTAAAATTTAATGGTTTCAATAAAAATCAGGCTGTACCAGTATGTTGTGATTGTGGCAAGCATGAAGTTTTTTCCCCGCAGGCCATGTATTGACATTTGAACATGAAAAACTTTAAATGATAGGAGTATTTGAAATACTTACCGGAGAATCGTGTTCCTTGGAACTTGTATCTGAAGCAAGCATCTTTATTGATTAAAATCGTAAATAAACTGATCTCGATCGGAAAAACACTTTTATAATGGCTGTTCCATATTCAGGTACTGTTCCGATTTAGATGCATACTAGTACAATAAAGTTACACGATAAACGTCGAGTTAAAATTAAATTCAACGCACGCAAACAGAAGAGTATATAATAAATCTTATCAAACATAGGTACATACTAGTGTAATAAAGTTACATGATAAAGGTCGGCGTAAAATTGAATACAACGCACGGAAAAGAGCATATTAATCTCAATAAGCATAGCTACATACTAGAATAAAAAAAGTTACATGTCCGACATGTACATAAATGCCTCGAGTTTGTGACCTTGACCTTCGACCAACGACCTTGATGCCGCGGTACGCAACGTACAGTCTTTACTACAGCCACGGCGTACCCATGCCCTCAGTGGAAAGCGTTTGGAATGCATAACTCGTCAAAAAGCACGTAAAAGCATGTTTATCATGAAAAAAAACCCTGTTTACTTCGGCACACGTCCAAGATTTTTGATGTGCAAACTTGTGTGCAATTGACCCACTCCCTCGTGTTGCTGGGTGATTTGTGCATCTCAAAACAGCAGGTATTATTAAGTGTAATGTTCCGCAATAATAGCCCTGTGCTGTTGCAAATGTGATAATCTAATTCAACAACAATGAAAATGCTCATAAAACAATATTGAATTCGCATGTAAAACAGAATATGTAAATATTATTCAAATATTCACAATATTTATGATATTAAAATGTCTGGATTTTTTATGAGGCTTAAAATGTATAAGAGAATGTATGACCCTAGAATGATCTAAACTTAAGACTTCCACCAAAGTGAACGCACAGAAATCACACAGTGCTATTTCTCGACCATTTATTTCCAAAAAGATCTAGCAAGATTTTCAATCATAAACTTATTAACAAAATAGATGACATAAAATTTAAAAGAAATATTATTTTGGACGGATTACTTAATACTTTCCATATATATTGAATACTTGTTTAAGATAAAGAAAGAATAGAATTAGCTAAAAATATCACAGATAATAACATATATTAATCAAATTGCACTTTGCAAATCAATACACAAAAAAACGTGCAACCATCAACAACATATTAAATGCAGGTAAGTATTAATAAATGCAAATTGCAAACAAGCGTCAAATTTAACACACAGATAAGCATTATAATATTAAAATAAAAATCCAACTGATATAAATGAAATCAGTTATCTGTACATAAATGCAAGTCATCTGGTACAAGTTGACTGTTTAGACAGATAAACATTATGTTTTTATGAGGAACTCGGTGCAAACTGTTCCGAGTTCTAAATTTCAACCCATCAACAATAAACTCCTGGCTAATAATGAGTACAATAAAAATAAGAACATATTAGCTATTTTATTTTTATATTCAAACATTGTAATTTATAACAATTTTCTATTGATAATATTTCAACATTTTTGTACTGATATAATTTCAACATGTCTTGATATTTCAATATTTCATATCATAGTTCAACACTTTAGTATTTATATTATTGCAACATTTATATAAATATTCCTATGCTTTATTCAAGTGTTTCCAAAAACGAAATCCTTCAGCAAAAAATACAAAAAATGTCAATTCTATCAAGATCTCTTTTCTTTTAGTTGCTGATATTGCCGATAAAAGTACATGTATGATATCACAGTTATTCATTTTAAGCACAAATGTGTTTATTTATTCTCCTGTTTTGGTGCTTGTGGCGTCCATGTTGTCAGATGATGACAGTATTGTTTTCAGATCCTGAAAAATATATAAACGACAGATTGAGGAATAATAATTCTCTATGTACATGATGTGTTTGTTTTTTTTCTTAAAATTGTACTGAAATCAAAATTGAAATAGTTTCATAACCAGATTGATCAGCCTTTTAAAAATGACATGATTCTATAATCGGAGTATCAGGGTATTGCTGCCTTCAATAATTATAAAGTTTAACTTGACAACATAATCCACTCAATCCAAGTGCATTTGTTAGTCCAGGTATCTCCTCAATTTTCTTTGGTCTAACTCTTATGAACACTCATACTAATTTACATATCGCCAGAATAATAATGTTACATAACTCCCCAACACTTGACAATTATGTTACATATTACAATAATTATGTTACATATCTCCTTATTAATTATGTTACACAAAAATTATGTTACATTTTTACTTAATAATTATGTGGCATGTCTCCTTAATTATTACAGTCGAAACCTGTTGGCTCGATATTGCTTGTCTCGATTTCCTCATTGGCTGAATCTGGATGTAATTAAAGGACCAATTTTGTTTTAGTCTCTGTAAGCATTCCAGCTTGGCTTGATATTCCCGAGACTTGAAGTATTTTGGCTGGTCCCTGGGATATCGAGCAAACAGGTTTCGACTGTATGTTAAATACCCTTTGAATAATTATGTTTAAAATGTAATCGGGGAAAAAATAATCAAAAGTAAATATTAAAAAAAAATTAAAACAAGTTTCTTACAAGAGATTTAAACGTCTTGCAAGCGTTGATAACATCCTGGATCAAGGGATGTTCGACCAAAACTTTAAAGGGCACACTTTCAAGGTTATCATTGCCAAGCTCCTGATAAACACTCGCCAACCGCTCCTGCAAATGCAATGTAAACTTTAGGTAAAACAATCAATATAAGTTTTGCATTTGGGAAACAATGTGTTGGCGAGATGATGGTCACAGCTGTTCCATCTAAAATATGATAAAAGTACATTTGTGACATTATTTATGTAAGTTTAAAGTACATATATACAATTGGACCAACTCAGTGTACAGACACATTTTTTTCTGAGCTTGTAACCACTTTCATAAGGCGTAAAAAAATTGTTTCCACAAACCTGACAGACCCTATTTTTCCTGCCGACCCTACAATTTTTTTTGGCGTACTGTGGAATTTTTCAGTAATTTCCTAAAAAATGTTCATTTACGAGTGGACATGCTAAAACTCACCAATTTGTATTTAAACCTTTCTACAATAGTGATATAACCTTGTTAAAGGTTGGTTTTGAACAGAATGCTGGTTCTCAAAAGAAAGAAGTAATTCCTATCTAACAACCCCTTTTTTGTGAAGATGTTAGTGGAAACAAAGAACTTTTCTTTTGGCCTAAAATTATCTTACAAACATGTTGACAGATGGTATAATCATGCATCAACTTAAAAGTCATCAATCAGAACTCATTTTTCTTTTTTTTAAACACAATGTAGAGTTTTATTAGTTGTATTGCACTGCCTGTAGTTAATTAATGGAAAAATGAACCCCAAGCTCCGAATAAAGTATATTCTCAAATACTTACCCGAGACGTTGCATCCTCAGGGTCAGCAGTGACGGAGTATCTGTGACTGTCACCCTTGGGTGTCTCCCCATGGTGCAGAACACGGTAGAGTGCATCAAGGGGTACAACTGCGTCAATGGCTTCAGACGGGATGTCCTCCGGCGGTGGCATTGGAGAAACATCCTCCAGGTCTTCTGGGATCTCTGGGCTAAAACAGAATGGCATTTTTGACAGTTTATATGCCATCTGATTATAACCTTAACTTTCATAAAAGATATGGATTGGACAAAAAAGTACAGAATAATGAACACATACTAAGATCAAAAGGTTGCTGTGACCTAGACCTTGAATGTAAGGACTTGTGCGCGACACAGCTTCATGCTATGGGGGTCACTTCTGCCAAATAAATTTGAAATCCAACAATGAATGAGAAAGATATGGACCAGACAAAAAGGGTGCAGATGAACCAACTGGGTGAAGTGACAAGGTGCGTGATTCCTATATAGCCCCCACTTCCTTTGTGAAGAGGGGGTATATGATAACTATCCTCATTCAGCAAAATTAAGAATTGACAACAGTTGCACTGCATTGTTATAACAGAGTGCCAATCATGAGAGAAGTCACATTATCGCAACACCAGGCCTTCAACAAGTGACAAGCAATTCCAGCTAGCAGCATAGCAACTAGTTGTTGCTTTGTAAACATTCTTTCTTCAACTGCACTTGATCATTGATTGGTAACTCTTTTTATACAAAAGTGTATCTTAGGGTTTGGGAGGTGATTTAAGGACATGGGGCATGTGGCTGATAGCCGATATAATGTAGCCCCTTCTATACATACCTTAGTGTGTCCTGAGGTTTTGGCAGTGATTTTAGGAGGCGGGGCATGCAGGTGCTAAATGATACACTGTGACTTCTATACACATACCTAAGTGTGTCCTGAGATTTTGGCAGTGAATTAAGGAGGCGGGGCATGTAGGTGCTAAATGATACACTGTGACTTCTATACACATACCTTAGTGTGTCCTGAGATTTTGGCAGTGATTTAAGGAGGCGGGGCATGTAGGTGCTAAATGATACACTGTGACTTCTATACATACCTTAGTGTGTCCTGAGGTTTTGGCAGTGATTTTAGGAGGCAGGGCATGTAGGTGCTAAATGATACACTGTGACTTCTATACATACCTTAGTATGTCCTGAGGTTTTGGCAGTGATTTTAGGAGGCAGGGCATGTAGGTGCTAAATGATACACTGTGACTTCTATACATACCTTAGTATGTCCTGAGGTTTGGGCGGTGATTTAAGGAGACGGGGCATGTGGGTACCGGCTGATACACTGAGAGCCCTCATGAAGCCTTCCTGTGAGCTACCAGCCGCACTAAAGTACAGCAGCTGAAAAAGATGGACAAAGGATGATGAAAAAAAATTCAAACATAATCATTTGTGACTTCATTTACTGATGGTTGTTTAATAAAGTTCAAGATGCATCCTCTATTTCAATTGGCTCCATATTATGCAGGTTTTTAAAGATTATATTTTTTGGTTCTTGAAGTCACTGCAGTTATATAGTAGGTTCTTTAAGTCACTGCAGTTAAACAGGTTCTTTACGTCATGGACAATCTTTATATAAACAAGGACAGAAGCATTTTGCTTTCACGTCATGAATTGCTGTCGTGAAATTATGCGATTGCTTAAAACAGTGTGAGAGCCTTACCATGCCTATGTAGTCAACCACTGGTGGGATTCTTCCATGGTTGGCAAAGATGTCAAACAGAGAGGCCTTCAGCATGGACAGACGGTTATAGCCGTTACTGTCCGAGGGGCTGAACCACAGGTCCATCTAGGGAAATTAAAGGGACAAACATGGGAAAAATTTCAGGTTATATTTCATATATATACATGTTGCAGTACATATACAGTATATTTTGTATCAGGTTTCCGTATAGAAAAAACACATCATTTTTTTTTAATCAAAGCAAATGAAAAAAAAAATGCCTAAAACTGGTGGACCTTTCCATGGTCTGATAATCAACTATATTAAAAATTGAAATGATTTTTTATTTGTCTTTATTCTTGTGCAAAAGTCAATTTTAGGAAGACAATTATATCTCTTCCCTATAACTAACAAATACATCTAGTCCATGAAAATATAAAAATATCATTTTCTATCTGTTTTATAGGTTTGCTGTGGAATTACAACAGTCAATTAAGTAAGAAAACAACCTTCCCCTCTCTTACCCTATCATACTGTTCCCGTGTAACGAATCCAGTTGATTTCTGGTCCATCTCCTTGAATCTGCCGAGAGTCTCGAGCAAGTTGGATTGTGTCGGCGTTGGTATAGGTTGGGCCAGCGCAATCAGGAACCGACGCCAATCAACATACTCATTATCAGATGAGCAGCCATTTGCTATGTCCTGGATCTGCGAGGAATAAAGTGGTATTTTGAGAGCAGTTACTATAATATAAATGTGGGGAATGGGGTGGAATACAGGCTATCATTTCTTGCGTTATGTATTGCATGTGGATTTGTGATTTGTATATAATATAATAGGGTCATTAGTACTGAGTTTTGATCCAGGAGGTTGTATTCGATTCGAGTGTATTTTTGCAGAGTACTCGAGAGTCGAATACCACATTCCGGATCAAAACGCAGTACTAATATCCCTTTTATTATATACATTACTGGTTAGATCACTTAAAGGCCACATGTGTTCATAATAAATGTCATTTTTATGATGCACTATTCTGTTTCATGACGTCATTTTAACATCGCCCAACAATACTTGTTACGACGTGACGTCACAAGAGTGGAATACGGCTGAATACGGACTACCGTATTTTGCATTATGTATTGCATGTGGATTTGCGATTTGTATATCATGTTAACCATTATTAGCCATATTTCGTTCCCTTACCTGTTGGGGCGAAACATTGAGCCAGATATCAGGAAGTTGTTCCATGCCGTGGGTGACAGATACCATGTTCTCAAATGTCTCCAAGAACGACTTGTTTGACATCACACCTGTCGGAGCTGTGGTCGCAAACTGTAAAAGACATTCAAAGATATTGGTGGTTTAATATGAGGAAAATCAAGCAACAAAAGCAATTTTTTAAAAGCTGATTGTTCTAATAATGAAAATGAAGGGATATTTAAGCATTTTAATCATTTATTTGAAATGTCTATAACATAACTCTATTATATAAATAACAAATATATTTTGAAATCAAATACCATGTTTTAGGAAAAATAATACAGCCTTCAAAATAACACAAATAAGTACATTTTCAATGAAATGAGCAAATAACCAAACCTGAGCAAATAAATTCATAAGTTGCGCCACAGTAAAACAGTCAGATGTGGGGGTTTCAATTTCCTTTTCAGGGGGTGGGGGAGACGGGGTCTTCAACACCGCCAGGTCCTGGTGGGGAGAAATATAGAGGTTATTACACATAAATTCATGAGTTGGCAGTAAAAAAAAGTCAGATGTAGGAGTCTTCACTTCCTTTTCAGGGGGTGGTGTAGACATGGTATTCAACACTACAAGGTCCTGGTGAGGAGAAGTTAAAAGAGGTTATTACACATTTGCATTGCTGTAAAACAGTCAGATGTGGGGGTCTAGTCTCTACTTCCTATTCAGGAGTGTACACATAGTGTTTTGAAACGTCCCTCTTTCCTCAGCTATTTCCCTGTCATAACGTAAAACAAGTGTATTAACACAAATATGTGTTGCCATTGTTTATTCCATGTTGTGAACAACAACTGCATAGAAGGTCATATCTATGACTTGCGGGTCCAAAAAGACTCTATACTTGTATAACAAAAAACAAACACGAGGATAAACAATTTTGTTAAACTGTGTATATTGAAGCAATTTAATATCAGCATGGCATTTATGAATACTAAACATTGCAGATGTGTACCAGTACATAAAAAAGGACCTCACTTTCTTAAAGCATTGAATCTATGGTATACTTATCAATTTTCTTAACCCCCAATGACCCAATTACAAATTGAAGATGAGCCAACTTTCATACTTTCTTCATTGAGCACCATATTAAAAAATGTTTTAATAAAAATAAATTTCAATGTTCTTTTAAGGGACTTTGAAAGATTTCATGTTGGTGAAATGAAGCAATTTTATTTATTATCATAAAGATACACCAAACTGTAAATAACAGATGAAAAAAAACATCAATTCAAGCCAAAAGCCAATTATTGCTTTTTGGCAAAATAAAGAATTTTCTGTCATAATTTCAAGTATTTATGAACATATGCCCATTAACAGAAACTTATAACAAAAACTAACCATTGTCAATAGCAGTTTGTTCACATTTTATACTAAATCATTTTTTTTTCAATATCTTGACCATATAAAATGTGAGAGACTCTCTTTAACTCCCAAATTTGAAATTCCCGCCTCACCTCGTTCATAAGGAATTCCTGCTGCTTCAACATCAACTCCTGCTTGATCTTCATCTTGCTCTCAATAGCGTTACGGACAATCTCAGACATGTGGTCGATGCTGAAAGTAAACAAAGAATGTTTTAAAAAACTGTCCATAATGGTAGGCAGAGATTTTCATTCAAATAATTTGTCCTTTACATTTTCATATTAATGTATAAGATACATTTTCATACATTCAATATTGGTGAATATAATACATTTCCATACCTTTTATGTTAGTGTATCAGATACATTTCAATACCTTTTATATAAGTATATAAGATACATTTCAATACTTTTTTATATTAGTGTATAAGATACATTTCTATACCTTTTAAATAAGTGTACACGATACATTTCAATACCTTTTATATTAGTGTACACGATACATTTCCATACCTTTTAGATTAGGGTATAAGATATATTTCCATACCTTTTAGATTAGGGTATAAGATACATTTCCATACCTTTTAGATTAGGGTATATGATACATTTCTATACCTTTTAGATTAGGGTATAAGATACATTTCCATACCTTTTAGATTAGTGTATAAGATACATTTCCATACCTTTTAGATTAGTGTATAAGATACATTTCCATACCTTTTCGATTAGGGTATAAGATACATTTCCATACCTTTTATATTAGGGTATAAGATACATTTCCATACCTTTTATATTAGGGTATAAGATACATTTCCATACCTTTTATATTAGTGTATAAGATACATTTCCATACCTTTTATATTAGTGTATAAGATACATTTCCATACCTTTTATATTAGTGTATAAGATACATTTCCCTACCTTTTATATTAGGGTATAAGATACATTTCCCTACCTTTTAGATTAGGGTATAAGATACATTTCCCTACCTTTTAGATTAGTGTATAAGATACATTTCCCTACCTTTTAGATTAGTGTATAAGATACATTTCCATACCTTTTAGATTAGTGTATAAGATACATTTCCATACCTTTTAGATTAGTGTATAAGATACATTTCCATACCTTTTAGATTAGTGTATAAGATACATTTCCATACCTTTTAGATTAGTGTATAAGATACATTTCCATACCTTTTAGATTAGTGTATAAGATACATTTCCATACCTTTTAGATTAGTGTATAAGATACATTTCCATACCTTTTAGATTAGTGTATAAGATACATTTCCATACCTTTTAGATTAGTGTATAAGATACATTTCCATACCTTTTAGATTAGTGTATAAGATACATTTCCATACCTTTTATATTAGTATATAAGATACTTTTCCATACCTTTTATATTAGTGCATAAGACACATTTCCACACCTTTTATATTAGTGTATAAGAAGATATTATAATATATCTTAACCAATCCCCCCCCCCTCAATACCTTTCCATCTCCTTCAGGTAACGTGCTCCCAGCCAATCATTCATGTCTTTGAATGCTTCATCTGCCTTGTTCTTCAAATCATGCATCACGGCCATCGCGGTGACCTTGACAAGCTCCATGCGAGTCTTACATGCCTTCTCCTCCTCAGCAATACTGAAGAAATACTCCTGCTTCATGCGATCGCGCACATCACGCCTTTGCTGTTCATCCTCCGACACTGGCTCAGACGCTGTAATACAGAGACACAATGTCATGTAAAGATTGAAAAGCATACATTATAATGTTATGATCTATTTTAGGGCAGACTGCAATGACAATTAAAAACATTTCTTGAATTACATTAAAATGGCTACAATATTTCATTACAATACATGTATACAGATATCTGTATGATATACTCATAAACAAAAGACTCCTTTTTTTGAGTCATTTTTTTTTAATTCATGTGTTGTAAGAGTTACGAGTTGTATTAAATATTGCTTCAAACATAGTTTAGTCGTCTGATATTTCATTTTAAGAATCAAATAATTGCATATAACTTTATCCTATAATTCCGAACAAGATGGACACTCACGGACTGGTGTTGGTGCCCCCTCTTCCTTCCCCTTGCCTCCTTTCTTGGGAGAGGGGCTGCGGCTCTTTTTTCCCTTGCCCTTTGGCTTTGCCTTGGTTGCCAAAGCAGCAGCTGCTGCTTCCTTCTGCTTCTCAGCCTCTTTATGGCGCTCCGCTTCCTCTGCGGCTTCTCGTGCGGCCTCCTCCAGAGACATCTACGAAAGGGAGAATATATCAATAACTCTTAAAGGGACTGTTCACCAGATTCGCACCAAAAAAAGTTTTTCTGTAACAAATCTCAGGACAATTATTTAATAAAATGTTTTTCCTCTTTGATATCATAATTGTAAAAAAAATCCAAAATGTTAAAAAACCACCAGACAGGCAAAATCATTTCAGGTCAAGGGTGTTGTTGCGGGCTGGACACATATTCACTAACTTCTAAAGTTTGAGAGTCAGACTCAGAAATTGCTGAAACTGTCACAAAAAAAATATGTTTTACAAATTTAGTTATATTATTTTGTAACATTCAAAAATTCAGTTTTCTGAGTCAGATTCTTAAAATCAGCCTCAATGTGTTGTTGATTACAGGCCGTAGTTGGTTAAGGCCATCCAAACTATTGATTGTGGCCTGAATATTACAGAAACTGCCATTTTGCGCATTTATTATTTTATTATTAGTTTTTAGCTCTTTGATTTACTTTAATTACTTTTCATTTGTCAAGGACACCAAAAAACACAGAAAGGGTCAAGCCAAATGCAAGTCTTAAACATCACCAAACCGAATTCAAAGGTTTAAGAGTGAATAAATTAAATACGTAATTATTTAGATCTCAAGCTCAAAATTAAACTGAATTACTTACTATGGTGCTGATATTGGTTACACCCATCTGGAAAGCGTCAAAGATGAGTTTCTCATCAGGATCCGTCGGCGGAACGGGACTCTCGTAGCCATCATCTTTTTTCTTCTTGTCCTTCGTCTTTGCGACTTCCTTTGATTTTGCTTCTATGTCCGCTGATGTCGGACGTCGAGGGATCAAAGGAATTCTGGGAAATATGCAGTATTTCATCATGAGTAAAGTTGTTTTCTCTGAAATTCTCTTTGAATTTTGGCAATCAAATTTTTGTTAGCTCAAATATAATACATAATACATAACCAAAAACAAAAATACTGGTTCACCAATATTATTATTTATATTGTATATTTCAGACAATTCAGAAATTGAGCATGTGAATGATAAGATTTCATATATATATATATATATACATGTATTTTTTGTATATATTATCATTGTTCTGCTCTTTTTTTCTAAATTCTAGGCATTTTTTTTTCAAGCAGACAAAGATGAATGGACAAATTTTTCAAAGTGTTTTAGGCTTAGTAGATAAGAAAAGCCTTTTGTGCTACAGTTTCAACTGAAAATTCATAAGGCATAACAAAACAAAATACATGCATTTGTTTCCTGTTTCCCAAACAGACCCTAATTTTTCCCACACATACACATTTTTATCATTTATTCTTTTTCCTTTTGGGTAAATGTTTTTGGAAGTTTAATTTGCACCAGAAAGACCCGTAAATGGACTGTTTTAACACAGCGTTCAAGTTCACAATGACCCAGACAAAATGGCTAAAGTTTTAAGACAAAAAATGATATTCAGATACAGCTTGACCTATAAAAATAATCAATCCTACCAGACCCTATTGATGGGGCAAAGAAGTCCAAAAAAACTTTTTTTTATTGGCCTAACAACAATACAGAACTGATCCAGTGAATAAGTAAAGTAGTGAAAAACACAAAATCACAACATGAAAACATGAACGTTCCCCTGCCTTGGTTGGTAAACAAAAAGTACTACTTTCTTGTCTAATTCCCCTTCCTCTGCAGAGCTACAAACATTTAACACTCTGTTATAACCTTCAGCCAGACTCTTTTTGTATTATAACATGGACTATATATACATGCATAGGTACCTCTTTTCAATATGGATGGAAAAGATACTGAAAATCATACATACATTTTTAAAAGTTGTAAGGTCTCATCAATATTTTCTAATATTGTCCTAACCTATAATGTTCAAAAGACCAAAAAAACTGCAGCCTAGCATAAGTGTTTGATTAAGGCGAGTCGATCCAAAAGTTTTATTACAATTACTGCTTGAATAATGACAAAGACATTTTTTAATTTAAAAAAAAAGTCAAACTCGTAATAATGATGCATGTATTTTTTTGGTACATACCTCTTGCCAGGGGGTGTTGGCAACGTTGTAATCTCTGCCGGTTTTTCTTTCTCCTTACTCTTGTCCCTCTTTTTTGCCGATGGTGTCCTTGACCTTGACTTGCTTCCCTTCGGGGATTTCTCCCGCGGGGATTTGCTCCTGCCCCCCTTTGGTGACCGGGGGGATTTTGAACGGGGACGGTCAGATTTCCCTGTCCCTGGTCGATCATCTGGGGTTGGCGTCTGACGACCCTCACTTCCAGCCTTTTCCGGGGATTCTGGTCTCTCCACAGGGAGCTGTTTAATATAAAGGTTCTTGTTTTTAAAGACAAATCAAATATATCTCAAAATTACCAATACTAATATTGAACGAAAATATAAAGTTTCGTTTTGACAGAATGCATGAAACTTTATTGAACATGTGTATAAAATAAACACAGAAAATGATTATAATGATATGGGTATATTTCAACACACTTTTTAATATCACATGATATCTAATTTTTAAAACCCTAACCCTCTATTCACTTTAAAACCAGTAGGTATGCTAAATATACATTGCAGGCATAGAAATATGCTTTTAAGAGTCATATGTAATTTCACAGTAGATTTAATCAATCCTCACCTCAATTAGAGGCAGCCTAATGTAGTTAACGTTGAGCTCGTCAGGAATTTCTCCCTCCATTCCACGATAATAATCCTTCATCATGCGAACCGTATCTTGGAAGCGGTCAACCTCCGTCTGCATCAGCGTGATGTAGAAGTTGCTCAATACTCCCAATCTGGAGATAGAGAGGTAAACAATACAACATTTATTTTAAGGATTAACATAAGGTAAAAATTAATCAAAGCACCAGGTCTTGGGATATAAGGACAGAAAAAACATCTGATGTTTTAGAAGATAGAATTCATACAACATCAGTTGGACTCTCTGCTTAGTAAGGCTTAAATTATCCAATTGATGTGATGTTGTAGTGCACTGACATGAATATTTATGACTGTTACAATAGGGGTGTGTGAAAATAATATTCATGTCTTTTTTTTTGCAATTTTTATAGCTGATATTCAGTCATGTGTCCAATGCTTAAAAGTAAGTTTTTTCCTAAATATTAAATAGAAATACCCAATCAGAAAAGTTAACAAAAATTTTTTTCACAAAATTCTGTTAGTATATATTTTGTTGACGCTAAACAAACACAAATAAATGGCTTAAATGTGTTTCTGAGTATATTCAATCTTCAAGATTACTTTGATAAAATTCCCAAATATGTGAGAGAAAAAAATATGCGAAAATTTAGATTACCAAGGGTATTGGTCTGTTCCGAAAATAGCGGCAAAAAAACACTTGCATCATATCTTTGTAAGATAGCTGCCTTTTAAAACATTTAGAAGTGAATCAGACAATTGTTTTAACCCCAACAATTCGCAGCCACACATACCTGTCATCGAGCCAGCCATCATTTATAACGGTTTCCCGTTCAGACTCAGCCTGCTCCTTGCGCTCATCACAGATGTTCCAGAGTCGTTCACGGAGATCATCAACACGCTGGTGAAGCTCCATTTTTGTCTCTTCATCTTCCCGCATATCGTCAGGTACATCGTTGTATTCCTGTAGGGGGAGGTTACAACATATTATAGTTTTCATTTATTCATTTTGGGAGCTTTGACCATTACATATTATTTGGGACATATCATTAATTATGACACAAATTTTATATCATTGCTAGGAAGCAAGGACACAACATAATTTTCCCCACAAACATAATATAAGTTACAGGGTTAGTAGGTGACCTTATGTGGGATATGGGGCAAAGGTAACCGTATCAGGTAAGAGCATAGCTGGGAATAAAAGTTATTATGCATATATCACATTGACTACCTGTTTACATTGATCAATTCATGAGAAATATTTTATATATCCATTGGCATCAGGTATCAGGAATAAAAAAATAGAAGTCATTTTGGTACGATATAAAGATTAATATGGGTTCAGCGTGAAACAAGTCCTGGACCAATGGCGTTGCGTCATTTATGTTGGAGGCTTTACATTCACTATCAACTGACCTATTGGGGATTGTATGTCAGTTCCAAAAAGATCATGTATATATCTAAATCTCTGCATCAATTTACTTTTACCCAGGTAATCCAACAAAACTTTACAATAAGGCCACAAATAAAACTGCTTAGTTTGGCCTCTCTTGACCCATATTTTAAAGTAGGATGGTAGGGTTTTTGTTTACTTGTTATTCAGTAACAAAGAATAGGAAAAAAATATGACTACTGGAAAGGCTAAAAATCCTTTGGTTTGAGGGAATTTTTGAGTCAGGTAAGGCCATAAAACAATTTAATGTGGTCAAAGAAAAGCATTAACTTAAGTGATTTTACCTTTTGGAATTGGGAGACAAACTCCTGCTTGTGGTCTGGTCTCCTTAAGTATGCAAGGTAGTCCTTCCTGGGAAAAGAATGTTGAAGATGAATATAACTATCAAAAATGACATAATTTTCATTCATGCATTATGGTTAATCATTTTGGTAATTTCGTAAAATTGTTACAATTGTAAAACATGTTTGAACTATGTTTCATACAAAAATCAAACTTTAATTATCAAAAATCCTGATAATGTTGTCATATTTTATGGTGAAGGCAAGCCATTTTGGTGATAATTGTCTTATAAATGCAACCCACCTGATCTGGAAGAAGTATCTGTAGATGTTTTCCCGCTCATCTCTTATCTTTCGGAAGACAAACTTGCCGTCCTGAATGTACATCTTCTCAACAGCTTCCCAGTGATCAGCAAGAATCTTGGCAAGTTCCTGCAAATAAAAGATTTTGAGTATTTTCTGTTTGTTCATAGAAATATCTTTGAATATAAACCTTTATTTTAATTTTTAATGTAAAGCCAGTAGCTGAATATTTGATTTTTTTGCTACACATAGGCATGTTTTCACTGGTAAGTTTTGTTACAACTTTTATTTTAATATAAAGCTTTTACCAACACCATTGTTTTGACAATACCTACTTGTAAACTTTTTTTTTCTTCAAAAAAACAAACCAGCTTAAAATCGTCCAGATTTTTGCAGTGTTTGCAATTTAAACAAAGTGAGGTATCATGAATTTGATTTGCACAGGTCAGGGAGGGTAGTCAGCTCATTTTGTTAAGCTAAGCACCCAATAATCAAGCACCTGATAACCATTGAACCCATCACCCACCTTCTCCAGCTCTTGGTCGACAAACTCCCACTCCTCAGAGCCAGGCTGAGGGGGCGGGGGGCCTGTGGGCTCCTCTGGAACTGGTTCAGGTTCCGGTTCAGGTGTCTTGCCCTTCTTACCAGAACCCTTCTTGGACTTCGGAGATGCACCTGCATGAGCGTTGATAAAGGTAATAGATGTTTCTCAAGAAAGTCTTTTTTTAAAGAAAAACACTAATTTTAATCATTTTTCAATGCTGTGCTAAGACAGACAGGATCCAAATGCATACAAAAAAAAGATATCAAAGAATCTTACATAATCTAAACAATTGATAGAAAAAAGAAAACGCCAAAAAGAGATGTTTTTACAAAATAACAAACAAATATTTCAAACAAACCTCTGCTTTTTTTGCCACTGCCAGAGTCTGATTTCTTTGGGCTGGCCCCTCGTTTGGGTGAGCCACTCTTGTCCCGCTTCTTGTCTTTGTCCTTGGGCGATTTGCTGCGAGACTCCTTCGAGGAGGAGCGAGAACCCTTCTTTCCTGAACCTTGGAGTAAAAGTTAACAAATAATTAGAATATGAAAGATTATATTAAAACCTAGTGTGCTAAGTTAATGATGAACAGCAGTATAATAACTTGATAGCTACCAAAAAAAAATCAAAGCAGAATGTTAGTAATTGTCTTTATCGGTATAACTATATATATAGTGCTATAATTTCTTCTGAATGTGTGGTAATTTCTTATCCCATTCTAAGTTTGTTAACTAAGTATGCATGGTGACCCCATACTATTTTGATATCATTCGAAAGGGTAATATGTGAAGAGCAAAAATATGCAAAAATTATACCCCATATGATATTACAAACAAAATTTTGGAGCCTTTAAAAAATTGCAAAATCGGTCATATCACCACCGATTTATTTGAAATTTTATATCATGAGTGACATCACCATTGAGAAATAACATCATTATATATTTTGATATATAACTAGTGTTATAACTATCCAAAAAGTGTGACATTACATTACATCATTAAAAAATAGTGTTGAAAATAGTCACGCTATATTGGGATGTTGGCAGAAAAGTGTTTATGATATAAATACAATCTAACATTCCTTGTCATTCAATATGAAATTTATTAAACTCAATTACAACAAGAGCACCGCCTGCGGGTGCTGAACGCTCGTCTGATTTTATCCTTTTATGGTTTATTTATTTCATATTGTACATTTGATAGTAAACAGGTATTCCAAAGTTTGAAAGTGATAGCTTTGATAGTTTGCATGTAAGTGACCGAAGCACAAAACTTAAAAAATCAGACTAGCTAAAAATTACAAAATCCAAAAATACTAAAATATCCCCAACCCTCCCCCTACCCTTCCAAATGTGTGACTTAAAAATCTGTTTGATATATTGTTTGTGTTTTTTGTCTGTGGAAAAAAATTGTAATCAATCCAACAAAAATTGAAGAAGCTATGTCCAATTCTCAAAATCAACCAAAATCCATAAATATTCATGTTTTTTACCCCCCAGGTGAGACTCAGCATCTTTAGGGTACAATGTGAAGAAGGGTATTAGATGCGCAAGTTCTCCAAGTTTCAAAGTGATAGCTTTGATAATTTCCATGTGACCTAAATGATGACGACAATCAAGTGACGACAATAGCTCGTCATTTTTTTCAAAAATCAGACGAGCTAAAAATGGCAAAAACAACTTGCCAAGACCTTTTTATCAATTTTATAAAACTGGTTAAATATATTTCGTATTAATTGGCCCCTCATATGAAACCCTCTATATATTCCACCAATCAGTAATCAGCAAGCAATTATAACCTCTCAAGTAATGTCAAATTTATTTTGGGTTACCGACCATCAAAAGTTCAACAATATCGCAAATAGCAAGATAAAATGACTAGCTTATTTTTAGATCAGGGGCCATATTCATAAAGCATCTAAGTGAAAATTTTCAACTGAAAAAAAGAAAACTAACAATGTATTTACACCAAAAATATGAAATATGGCAAGAAAAAGGTCAAATTGATAAATGTCTGAGATTAAATTTGATGAATAGTAGAGAATATTTAAGATATTTATTGTTAAAAAAATGAAAAATAAAAATTCACTAAGAAGCTTTATGAAATACGACACCTGATCCCTGAAGGTCCCTGAAGGTCCTCCGTTTCAATGCATAATACATTATATTTCTAACAATCTTTAAATGTCAATAAATTGATTGGCAAATCACACAAACACCAGCTGCTTGCTTATGTATTCTCTTCAAACAGTGCTAAACTACTCACCGTTAGAGGCAGGATCGAGAGAATCTTAAAAAGTACCAGTATTGGCATACTTAATGCAAAAAAAATATAACTGGTGAATTATAAATATGCATATTGCATGGATAAAAAATCTCTTTTATCTTTAATGAAGACATATTGCACTGAATATGTTTCTTCTGCAATATCTAATGGAAGCAGTGTATATATAGTTTACAATGTTCAATGCACAAGTTCCTTTATCACATCTATGGCACAGTCACATTCATGTATCAACATTGCAGGTTGTCTTTAAGAAACATTCTATCGGACAAATTTCTCAAGCAAGCTTAAATCGCTTATAAGACAATAAAGCTTAGCTCACTTATTTTTTTATGGCATAATTTGTGTAATTTTCCATTTTTAAAGTGTTTTGAGACTTTTGATTAAAAATTAATTTAAAGATAATCATGATGAAATAATTAAAATTTCTTCTTTTAAAATTACTACATGTATACACCAACCTTTCCTGGATGAGGGTCTGCTCGACTTTTCCTCAGGGGGTGGGGTTTTGGGTGGCTCTGGTGCCGGTGCAGGGGGCTGGAATATTATATATCAGTATGAGACTGCTTGTAGATTAGCAATTATAGATGAATTTTATAAAAACAACCTTTAACATCCTTATTTACGTGATTTTGAAAAAAAATCTTTGGCTCATTTGATAAAAAATGAGTTCATCAATGATTCCATTTTTAAACAATAGTGAAGGGGGTCAAGACGGGGGGCCCTCCCGAAAAATCATCCAAGTTTACTTTTTATGTAAATATTGGAGAAAAAAATAAATAAATTACTCTTAAAGTGCACCATTTCAGACTAAAAATTGTTTAAAATTTATTGGGTGATACTGACACCTGGTTTAAAGTCGTATAAACAGTTCAAATGATGAATATCACATTTATCATCATGGTGTTTCAATACTACAAAAAAATCATTATAAATAATCTATGCTAAGAACCATAGTTACTTCCTCTTTCTTCTCCTCAACTGTCTCCGTCTGCTCCACAGGCTGCTGGGAGCTCTCCTGGTCCTTGCCCTGCAGCTGAATATGTAAAACACAAGATAAAAGAACATGCCCTGACCTGGTCAAGGATTTGGATACTAAAAGAAGAAATGCTGTTCTCAGAAATCTTGGATTGCTCCAGTTATAAACAGGCAATGGATAAATACTAGGGAGCTGCAGAGTAAATGCTAATGCTCATCTGTTCATGTTTTCTTTAGTCAAACAAGGGGGAAAACTGTGCAATCATTCAAGGCAGAGTTTTTGGCCTTGCACTAAATGTGCACATTGTATCTGGCAACATCTGTTCCAAGTTTCATAGGAATATATTTCTCTTTTATTAACAGAGGCTAAGGTTTTTGTACAATAATGGCACTGGCAGTAACGACTCCAAGTGTGACACAGTAACCAATAGAACACTGAGTCTTGAACATGTCCCTGTGTTTATTCAAGACAAAGTTTATAACGCAAAGTAGCGTCATTACATAACAAGGTATCATCCCCCAGGTGGTTGGCTAGATGACCTGCTGGTTATGTAACAAAAGGCTATGACAAAACCTTTACATTTTTTCTTCATAAAACAAACAAGCTAAACACAAATGCTATAAAAGTACCATGCATATAAGCTAACAGTTATTTAAAGTCTTACCCTGTTGAGTGTGTCCTCCAGTATCTTCTCCACCTCGAGTTGCACGCTCTGTGAGGGAAGGGAGGCGTCCACCTTTTGTAGAGTACCAAACTTGGTAAACCACTTCTCAAGCTTGGGCCAGCTGTCCAGGAAACCAGTGATCCTGGAAGAGCAGTGTGCAATATGGACTTGAACTGAGGTAGTTGCAAGATTTTTGTATTTACATGTAGCATGTCTTCAGATCATAACGAATAATAGTCCAGACACGAAATGTGTGCTTGTTGTCTTAGTTTCACCTCAAAACGGGAACCTTGGTCTTTCAGCTACATCCTTGATTTAACTCACATTCTCTCTGTGTCCGTGTAAAGTCCAGTTATTACAATATCTTAAAGCGGGACAAAGCTATCACCCCTGTACAAAATAGTGTGGCCAGACCGCCTTCCATGGACGGAAAACAATGCGTCTACAACTTTGGACAACTTCCATGCTGATAGTGTAAGATAAGCTCATCCTAACCACAGCGTAGGGCTTTCTTGTGGAAAAGAAGTCAACCGAGTTTCTGCAGAACATCCTGCACATGGACTAGGATGAACCTATCTTACACAACCAGCCATGGACATGCTTTTTTTCCCAACTAAGTAAAACAAAATATAGCAAAAAATGTTTTTGCTCGAACCTTTTTTTGTGTGTAGTAAAAAAAAAAGTTCCATATGTGGTTTTTTATCTTGACTCACTTAAGCAAGATAAGGATTACCAGCATTGCCAAATATTGGGATCTACCGTACTTATTTGGCATGGGAGAAATTTGATTCTTCCCTGTTTTACAGGAAAAACAGTAACTGTTGTCTTACCTGTGCTGGATCTGTTCCTGGTCGTGTGCCGGGTCCTCTACTTCCACAACTTGCTCCTGTTTTCCCACCCCTGTGGCGCTCCCCTCCGGTGGGGGGTTAAACTCCTGCTGGTATTCCTTCTCTGATTGGACAGCCCCTATTGATGGATTATGTCTTTTATCAATGTATTCATTTAATCATCTTTAATTTAGATTGTGTACAGTAAAACAGAAAAATTCAGGGTTGGTATTCATAAAACACTGTAAGTCATTTCTCAACTCAAGCCAATTTCCTACTGTCAAATTTAAATAACAGTATACATGTTTTTTTTACTCATAAAATAAGCTTTTAAACAAAACAAAAACAAACTTGTTCTTCCTGCAGCCCTTTTTAGACACAGTTCATCATTAGCATCAAACATGATGACAACATCAATCCCGCTCGCAGGGTCAACAGGGGTCGGGGGTGGACGCGGGTCTGGTGCAAGAACAGATTTCTTCTGCTTGCTTGCACTTGGTCCCTTTCCAGACTTGGCTGCAGCATCATAACCACTCAAGGCTTTCTCAAGCATCTTTGCCTGCGCATAATTCATCGGGAAACCATCAATGACCCAGCCAGTGCCCTCTGGTACACGTCTGAAAACATGGGAATACATTTGGTCTTGATTTTCTTTTTTTAACTGAGTCTTCCACTTACCCACCATTTCTCAATCACCTTCATTAACCCCGCTCCATCTCCCAAACAATTTTAATTTGACTGCCACTTTCAGTATATCATCAAGGATTTTATCATCCAATGCCAGACCTTTTATCAGGAGTTTCTAGGCCTTGCTCTTTTGCTCAGTCCACTACCCAACCATGCCCACACCCCCTTTTAAACCCCTCCTCTCTCCTAAGCTATTCTTTCCTGACTGACTCCACTATACCAACAAGAGCTTGGTTATTGCCTGTCTGGCCTCTCTTTAGGAACCTCTGGGCCTTGGTCCCTTGCCCAATCCACTACCAAACAATGCCCATACACCACCGTCCCCCTTTATTAACCCACGCCCCGCTCTCTCAAACAATTCTTACCTGATTGACTCCACTAGAATATCAACAAGAACTTGATCATCCACAGCCTGGCCTTTCTTCAGGAACCTCTGGGCCTTAGCTCCAAGTTTGGCTCTTGGTGTTGGCTAAAAAACGAAAAAAGTTGGCATGAATTTAAACTATGAAGAGTTCACCTTCTCCAGTAGTTTCTACATATTAATAAAGATAACATGTCAAGACATAAACCAAACCATTCTTGGGTTAATGATCTTGAAAAAACTAGAACAAAGATTCATGTCCTGATATGAATGCATTATAACTGTTCATCTATTACAATTAGTATTAAGAAAAAATGCATTAAATTCAGAAAACAGTAAAAGGTCAACTGTTTCAGTACCAATTCCTTTGGTTGTTTTGATCTAACAGGGGTTTTCCTAGATGATTTAGGCTCCTCTTTGGTGACGTCCTGTTGGGATTCCCTTCCCTCACCAGCCTCATTCTGGTCTTCCTTGGGTGCTATAAATAGTAACAGAATTATTGTTTTAAGGGATTGATCATCTCTGGTATATATTTTTGTTTTCAACACCAGTGGCAATTAAAGTAAGGACAAAGGTATTATATAGAATTATAGTTTTAGCTTTTGAATTGTAAACAAATTGTCTTATATATATAATTAATACATTTTAATAAAATTAAATAATAATTTTAATTAATTTAATTTTTTAATTAATAATTAATTTGGAGGGCGTCATTTTAAGTAGAAACAATTCAATTTGCCTGCCACAAGTCATTAGACACCCAAAATAATTTCTTCTTTACTATATGTACCAAGTTACTACATTAAATGACAATGCGTCTTGGAACAACTAACAGGTGCCTGGTACCAAGCATGTCGAAGCATGTATATTGAAACTCACTAACAGCATACCTGCTAAAGAAAAGTAGAAAAAGGCAGATGAGTCTAATGCCTTGCCCAATCAATTTGATAATCTCTAAGCACCATAAATGGTTGACATAACCTAAACTATAGTGATTCATCTTCTGTTTTGAGTTGATAGTAATAGCAGTAAACAAATGCTCAGTGAAATATCTTACAACATGTACATTGTATGATGAAGATTGTTTGTTCACACTTCAATGGCCATTGGTGTATTTTCTCAAAGCATGCAGTTTCAACAAACGTAAGTATGACATATAATTTTCATTTTTTACTGATTGTTTCAGGAAATAAAATTTAGGTTTAGTTTTTCTTGCTGCACAAGTTTATATCAGGAATAAACATAGTTACACTTTTGACCAATCCTTTTTAAGGAAACAATGTAAGTAATCAGAAATAAGACTGGAGAGGAAATTGCTGAAAGAAAAAAGAGCATTATATAACAGGTATATTGACAAATTGTCTACAAATGAACTAAATGGTTACAGCAAAGATGGACCAGAAATTCTGACCCCAAATCTATAATTGTAAGAAATAATAATCTGACAGAAAACAAGCACCAACAATCAGCTCTACCACCTAAAGACTCATATCAATAGGGATAGGGGGAAGAAACATTAGTCAAATAATATGTTATTAAAACACCTTCAAACCCAGTGGTTTAATGTAAAAGTATTCAATTATTTTATTTGAACCTTGCATTTACCAAAGACAATTGTCTGCTTTACTCAATATACATAAAATGGTACTTTTTGAAAGAAAACTTAATCTTTTCTTAAAACATTTAAAAGTATGATATTCAAATTGAAAAAATAAAATTTTATTTTATCATCCCTTAATCCAAAAACCGTAGCGGAGTCATACAAAGTCATTCGGAGTCATACAAAGTCATACAGAGTCATACAAAGTCATACAGAGTCATACATATTACAAGAGCCAAACTAAGCTGTTTAACATGATTATAAATTTTAAAAATTCTACTGCATCAGTTTTCTAATTAAATTACATTTTTTTACTAAAAAGGTGCATTCAATTATTTTTTGAAAAATATGCATGAGGCAAATAATGATGAGACAATATTATGCATATAGATTTTTTTTCCCATCTTAATCATGTATCTTTTTATTAATGAAAGACATATATATATATTGCTAAAAGATATAAAAAGTAAGTTAAGTAAATATAGTTGAGTATGCTCAATCTATTTCCATTAATTTGTTTTTTTAGGAAACAAGATATTCAGAACTCAGATGAACGAAACCAAAGTTGAGTCGCAAAATGGCTCGCTAAAACTGAGTGTAAGTCTGTGCAAAATGAGTATTCAGAACTTCGATCAACGAAAAGTTGCAGAGAAGCAAAATGGCTTCCTAAGAGAGTGCTAGTCTGCGTGAAATGAATCGGCCTCTTTTATATTATGGCAAATATTCACTTACACCTTGAGTTTTAACTTGATACTCGGGCTCAACAAAACAACAAATATTGAAATGTTATAAATATCTACAAGATAGTTAATTTTGACAAAATATGTGTCAATAATTATAAAAACAGGCCATTTGTAACACATTCAGAAATGTTTACTGTCATTCTCAGAATGCAAATACAACTATAAAATATAGATTTGAAGTTGCGTTTCATGAATCTCAAAATGTTATCGAATAATGGCCAAGAGTCCAGTGCTTCAGGCTAGCGTGGTTTGTACCAAATCCTATAGGCCTTTCTTTCCTTTGGGCCTGAAGTTTGTTTTTCTCTACAATCTACAAGACCCTCATGACTAAGCCCCAATATCACGAAAATACTTAAGCCAATTCACAATCACAAACTCAGCTCATTTTTACATATAACATCACAAGTTCATTAAAAATCATATATGTTTTAACACCTTTTAAGAGCCCATTCTATCATCAAATATGATGATTAAAACCCTTGGTCAAGATTTTAATGAAAAAATATTCTATAGCCAAAATAGTGTACAATCCATTATTTTTTTACAATTACCGGTACTCAAGTCCATTTTTGGCTGTAGAATTATTTTTTCTTCAAAATATTGACTTTTTTTTATCAACACATTCCATTAAAAAGTATGTTTTCAAAAAAATAAAAACATGCAAGATTTTGCATCATACTATGCTGAAATATGGTAAAATGAGTTGAGTGTAAGATTGAGATTTGACTGCAGTATTTACATAATATTGGGGCCAGCCCTTTGAGCGTCATTTCACACAGACTATGTAAGTGCAGATGTCCTAGTCTACCTTGGACTTCCGGTAAGGGGACAGGGGTGTTTAAGCCTTCTCCAGTAGGGGCACGAATCTTTATTTGTATGTTAGTTAGCTTGGAGGAGGGATCTGGTACATAAAGCAAGCGGTGTAAGACAGCAACATTATCGGAAAATAATAAACAAGCACATGGAGCACACACATACCATGTGATTTAAGAAAGCCATCTATCATTAAAGTTTCATTTAAGAGTAACAAAATGTTGCGTTTCCTTATTTTAAAAGTTTTCACTGGGAGCTTTTTTTTGATTTAAGCTTAAGAAAAAAATATAATAAAATTGCTATATAACCATAGTAAATTATTGTTTTATTACCTCCATTTAATTTATCATATAATAGTAGTGTCTTAAAGCTGTACTCTCACAGATTGACCATTTTAACAATTTTTTTATTTTTTGTATTGGAAAGAGCAAATTTTTGCGTAAATATCTGCAAACCAATGATTGCTGACAAAAAATCAGATCGTAGATTTTTATATTTCCGTTCGAAAATTAATGTTTTATGGCTTAAACCATTACTAGCGGTTTAAGAAAAAAGCATAAAATATCAATTTTTAAATTTATATATAAAATTCTGCGATCTCATTTTTTGTGAGCAGTCTTATATAACTGGTTTCCATGGATTTTTCGCAAAAATTGGCTCGTTCCAAGATAAAAAAATAAAAAAAGTTGTCAAAATGTTCAATCTGTGAGAGTGCAGCTTTAAGGGTGTTATTCAAAAATGTTATCCATGCAAAATAAATATAATGATTAATCAATATAAATTAAACATAAATATAGTCTTGATGTTAATACCTAAAATGCACTAACACATCGTTGCATCATAATGATGAATGGCTAAGTACCTTAATTAAAAGTCATACGTCAACAGAAACTTAATGCGTACTTCGAACATTTTTCAAAAACATTTGCTTACTCATATATTACTAAGTAGCTAAACTCATTTCTGTTTTGTAAATATTATGTTTTAACTACCAAATATTTGCCTTTTTATTAGCTAATTATCAAAGTATCATTCGATGTGTCAATTCTTTCTATACTGATTAGTTTTATGTATCAACACGACTGCATTACTAAATGCAGTTGAAACTCATTGGCTCAATATCGCTTGGCTCGATTTCCTTGTTGGCTCGAACTGGATGTAAACGACCAATTTTGTTTTACTCCTTGAAAGAATTCCTGCTTGACTCAATATTCATGAGGCTTGAAGTATTTTGGCCGGTCCCTGCGACAACGAGCAGGGAGCCAACGAGTTTCGACTGTATGCAAAATTTCTATAAAGTAGTTGAATTCATAAAGAAAATAATGATTTAATAATGAATCTCACATGTAATAAATGAATAAACGTGATAGTAAATGCTATTGCAAGCAGTAGCATTTTTTATCAAGAATAATGTCATTGTGTCGGCTTAATCTATTTCTTTATAACAATAAAGCAAAAATAAATATAACACATTAATTAATATAAACAATGGTTACAACTAACATCAATTGCAGCCTTCATTCACAACGATAATCTTGGACCTTAAATTAAACATGTTACCGGTAATCTGGAACTTAAATATCTTCATTCTTAACAAGATGATTCATAAAACAGTTGCAAAAAATAATAGAACAAAAACACAGCTATTTTTTATTAAGCATGTTAATATTTAAAAATCTGCAGCTTATTGTATAAAAATGGTTAATTCTTTGGATTGGTCAAAGTTAAAACCAGCCAATCAAATGATTCAAACATACAAACTTATCAAAAGTTAACCAGTCTGTGCGAACAAAACTTAACCATGTTTTATACAAATGGTTGCAGGCAACTAATTTTCTACACAAAATCTAAGGCAACACATACTTGTTAAAAGAACAAGGCTTAGTATAAACAGTGGTTATTTGGAGTTTACAAAAAGGAAAGACAACAATTGAGAAAAAAGGGCAACTACTCTGTACAAAAGTACCTTCTAACTCATCAGAATTATCCTGGACAACCGGAGTATTCTCCCTTGGTGTGTTTTCTTCAGATTCTACGGTAGTTTTATATTTATACGTATAAAATACTACATCACTCAGATGTTACTAAGACATGGTACAGATTTCAAACAAAGTAACAGTAGGGGAGTAGTTCTCGGACATTAAGTGAGTTATTTTGACATAATCTTTCAAAATAACTTCATTCTAAATAAAAATGTTCTTCAATTTAAATATCAGCTTCTCTGCTGGTAAAATAATAACTGGAGAAAAATGACTTATTTTTGTTTGGTTCGGAATAATGTAAACAAAATGTCAAATTTTGGTTTGACAGTAGAAGTTCTTGGGATGCTCTCTAAAATTACCAACAAAACCCGGAATCCTGTCCGTAATGTCTTTTCTAATTTTGATATGTGTAAAAAGTTACTATTATGAGCAGAATAAAAGATTTAAGCATTAATTTGCCATTAATATAACAATGATGATTTTGTTAAGAGGAGAGTTTTAAAAGCAATCTGTATAACGTACATGTCATTTCATTTATGACATTACCTTGTTCATCTGATAAGTATTAGGAGCAGGCGGAGTAACATCTAAATTTGCTAAAAAGTTTTTATTCCTTTAATTTAAATTTTAATCAACATTTTATAGTTATTTTCTAAGATTTGAACTACCCTTAAAATTTACAGCAGAAGTAAAATATGATTATGTAAACAGCGATAAAATTTTTGCATTTACTTAAAAATAATCCTTTCTTTTGGAAAATATTGATACCTACAGATATATTTCAAGCACTTTACTGATAATAACCAGGCGTTTGATATATAACTTCCAAAATGATACGAAAAATTGTGACTCTCTGAGAACTGCAGAATTAACTGTCCAAGATCGACCACTGTCCGAGAACTACTCGCCTATTGGTAAACAATCAAACTTTCATGTATCTTAAGGTGTCCTATGTACAAATAAGCTTTTCCTTTAATTTAGCAATGGGTGATAATGTTAAAATTTGGTGCTTGGTGACCCAATATCATTTTGGTACTGCATGCTGATTAGTTTATAAGTAAAATAAATGTCAAAAAAAATATTAACGAAGTTATTGTAGTTTAAATTATTGTTTTTATTTCATCTGAAATCAAACATGAAAATGGCCTGATATTATCAATCTTCCAAGAACAAAAAGTTTGTAAACAATTGTTTTTGGTAAAAACAAAAATTTTGTCATTTTTTACATCATTAAACCATTTAAAGACATTATGAGGCGACCAGGCATCCAAAATTTAAATACTTGTACTTTAGGCACCTTAACATAATGACAATTTGGATGATCGTTTAAAGGAACTAGACACCAGATGATTTGATACGAATTTGATATGGTTGTGTTCAACACATTACTTACTGATTTATTGCAACGCTTACAACACAAGTATCTTTTGCAGTTTTTGCGTATTTTTCCTATTCGAAATTTACTGAGTTTGTCTACCACATAAATCCCCGTTAATTTAAAAACAGCATCGGTATTTGTTTTTTTTACTAACTACAAGACCTTCACATGTTAAACATACTCTCTATAAAATGGGAAACCATAATGGGATGATTATAAACCAGTAAAGCGACAAAATATTCTTTTTATAAAGTAAAATTATGTATTGTCGGCTTCATGCAAGCTCGTAATTCAATTCTGGGTTTGTTTTGGGGAAATTATTTTCCAATTTTAACAGCCACAGAGCAAACATCAACAACCATCTGATATTGTTTTTAATGTGAAAAAGGGGCATAACTCAACTATTTAAATAAACAGAAAAATACGGCCTTGCTATATATGTGAAAATTATCACTAGCAACGTCTGTACCAAGTTTCATATGAATACTTTAATGGTTTTTGGTTAATAACAAGGGTTCAAGTTTTTGCACACAAGACGAGGTTGACAGCGCAGTGACACCAAGGGTATGCAATTACTTCCAAGGGCAGTAACTCAGAAAAGAGATTGAATAAAGAACATGAGTTACATTTCTTACTGATAAATTAAGATTCAGATGTTTATTTAAATACTAAATGAATAAGGATTGCTATAAAGGGTATAAGATAAAAAAAAAGTAAATTATATGACAAATGTAGATTATCTAACATATTCTATTGAAAGAATTGGAAATTATAAAAAATATAAATAAACAAAATCAGAGAATGCAATCCTACAAAGGGACACAAACAAAATCACTAGCTATCTTTAACTGAATGCAAGATTATTATCAAACAAAACATGTTTATCTCATTCAAACAAACTTTTTTCAAACAAACAAACTTTATCACACGTCCTTAACTAGGAAAAAGGGCACACTCTTTGTTCTCCAGGGCAATAAAGCAGGTTAAAGGCATTTCAAATCAATCAATAAATATCATAGAACAATTTTCTTACCAAGATTTTGGGTCTCAGCCGAGCTCTTTTCTTCTCCAATTTCCTGGAAAATTCGAGGGCTGATATAAAATTTTATTATCAGAATAAACTTCTCAACATATTTTTTTTATAATGGTTTAGATTTTTTATATAACAACTTGAGTTAGAGATATGAGCAATAAACCATATAACACATATACCACTATGTTTCATACAAATATCTTAAACAGTTTGACTATTTTTTTTCTTTCTAAAATTCACACTCTTGAACAGCCTGTTGCTTCCAATGCCTTATACTTTATAAGACAGAGAGAACTAAACACAGCAGTTTTTCAAATAGATTTAAACCTACCGCAGGCATAACTTCTCCAGCTTTGCTGGCTTCTATAGCTTCATTTACAAGATGGTCGACATTCAGAAGCTGCAGACGATGTTCTGAAATTAACAGAAAGATCAGATAGCTGAAGTCAAAATTTGTTCACACAAATGGGCTTTACCATGCAGTCCTCCAGCTAGGCCTTAATAGCAGGGTGGGGCACTCTACTGTCATTTTTCAGCACCCTGTTGCCTTTTATAAAAAAAAAATATACATAATTTTGACACCAAAGTAAAGATAACAGCTAAGGTGTTCATAACAAAGTATTTGTTTTTAAAGAAGTTAGAACATACACAATAAGAACTGAACATTGGCCCTTACAAGGGTCCCATTAAGGCTTATTCATTTGCCAGCAAATGTCTTGCCAAGGAAAGAGATTTCACTCACCATTTGCGATATGTTGGATACAGGAGGACTTGCCAGCAAACGCCTTGCCGAGGACGCATGCTCGTATCGGGAATGGCGGAAACTCTGGTGGTGCAGGGCGAGCCTGAGTGAAGATTTTGGAACAAAGTATATTTAAGGGGCACAATATAGGTCAATGCAAGGTTCCAAAAAGTGTGACATAACGTCACTAACAAATAGCGTTGGAAGAGGAGGCACAATAGAGACGGTTTATGTATTTAGCGCTGTAAACTGGCACATAAGTATTTAGGATATAAATATAATCTCACATTTGTGGTCATTCAATAATAAACTTTTTTTAAAAAAGCTTGCCAAGGCTCGGTTTTGAAAAGGTTACCTGAGCTGGATAGACCATGTTCATGAGCCTCTGTACCACATGGCCTACTATCGGGTTGTCCCGGGGTAGATGGATTGTCTCACTGCCTTCTGGAGGCTGCCATTCTCCTACCATGTTCTGAAATAAAAATTTATTGTAAGCAGATAATGGGCAAACAAATTCCCAGGTTAAAAGTACCGAGAGGGCATTACACAAGTACAGGGCTCCAAGGCTTGTGATAATTTAAACCACTGTTTATTCATACCTTATATTCTATGAAGTCTCCCTCATCAAGAAGGTTTAACCTCTCCTCCTCGATCACCTGCTCCGGGGTCGGCCCTGTGTCCTCTGTTATGGCCTTCTTCTCATACAAGGGGATTCCCGCCTCAAACTGAGCACGCCAATCCCGCATCAGCTTGGCGGGAACTAGGCTGGAAGGACAGAAGATACATAATTATCAGTGTTTTAAATTAGCCCGAATGAACCCAAACCTCGTAAATATTTTGGGTCATGTGATGTGTTTATGTAGTTATTTTGTAAAATAAATAGAATAAATCTGATTTTTTTGTTCCTTGATAAAAATGCTTCACTGTGTCTAGACTAGGGATGGAAACCAGATACCAAATCGGTATCCGGATATTCGTATCAAGTATTCGAATACTATCTGGATACTCGTATCAAATTGTTTTCATAATAAGTAAATTTCCTATTATTTGTCACCCACCTTCTGTTATTTGACATAATTGTCCACTTAATTTATCATTCGTCACATGGCACTTTCACGTTTTCATTCATTCTTTCTGAGTCTTAATTATTTATAATGTTATAATCAAAGCTAAACAACTTATTTTACGTCATAAAACTCATGATGAATACCACATAAACACCTCGCGAATTTGATAGTCACTTCGGCCGAGGTGGTTGCTTGGTTACTGCCACGTGCTTTCGAGTTTGTTATTTATCAGCAGGTTTCATGTTAAATGACGCTTTGATTATTTGATAGTCGATTGTAATTTTATTTCATTACATTGTTTGATTTTAAGCAATACCTACAATTTCTGCGGTGTTTTGTAATGAAGGATATAATTGCAGAAAAGATAAGAAGACAAAATGGATTTGTATTTATTGTTCAGATAGCAATAATTTCTTCATGCATATTCATCAAAAATACGATTGGTCATTAATAGCTTTGATTATTGGACGATTAATTCCTACGGATTAATGATCAATCCGTTTAATATCAACTATTGCCAATTAGTGTCAATTAAGCACATCTGAGATCAACAAGGTCATAGAACTTCACAGGGTGCTGCACAAGGACACAATATCGATTTGTGACAAATACCCGCTTCGCGACAGACACTGTTGATCACCTGAAATATTTCATCTGAAAAGTTTTAAAACAATTGCTATGTCTCTGCTAAGCTATTTCATTGAAATTTTAATTCTTAACGAATATTCGAATACCCATTTTGGTATCCGAATACATGCGTGATATCCGGATATCCGGATACTCGGATATTCGCTTCCATCCCTAGTCTAGACTCAATTCAGAGTGTTTGTAATCATGGGGCCCTGACATCCAATATTCCAACATGTATATATCTGATACTTTAACCCAACCTACTTGTTAGTAAGTTCCCGGTACTCTGCCACCTTGCCGGAGAAGTCCACTATCTGATCAACCACGCCTTGACACATCTCGTAATGTCTGCGGTACTTGGCCTCGGCGCGCTCTGCGGCAATCTTGTCGTGTAGCTCCTTGTCCATCTGCGTCTGCTCTTCGTACTCCTGTTTGGCAAGTCTTGCCATCTCCTGGTAAAGGATTATGTATAAATCAGCTTTTCATTCGTTTAACTTACTTACTCATTTTGTGCAAACTAATTTACCTGTATATCATTTTGCGCTTCAGATGTGAATAAGTTCAATATCAAAGCTTTTCTTAAAAAAAATCTACCAACAACGAAATAAGGACGTGTTTAATTTCACACATGGATTTATTAACTAATGGTTTATTAATCTTAATATAATTGATATAAATTTACTACAAGTATCATTAAAACCATCATTGGGCAATTGTAAATGATCGCCAGATTTAAAAACCAAACCAAAAATGAGTTTTCAAAAACTATATATAATTTATTGTAAAATTAGCAGACCCACTCAATTTTAACCAGACTTAGCTAGTGTGTCAAACAAAAATAATGAGAATTGCTTTGTATATAACACTTTGAAGGCACCCAAGCCCTAATATTTCTATAAACCTTTTAAAATACTAATTACCGGTAGTGATACAGTACTTGTAGAGTACATTTAATAAACATACCGGTAATCAAAGCTCAAGTGGACAGAAAATTGGAAAATAAAGAAACAAAAATAAAACAATTTTTTCAAGTGGTGGAATTTGGCTGATTTTCGAACTCGACTTTTATTTTTTGAGATACTTCATACATTTCCAGTGCATAAGAATGTTTACGGATATATTTTAAAAAGAAGATGGCTGATTCTAAACAATGTACCAACTTACAGCCTCTCTGTTCATAGCCTCCTCGAAGTCCTTCCTTCTCCGTTCCTCGTACATCTGTTCGCGGAGGATACGATTTTTCCTGATCACTTCTTTCTCATGGCGAGCCTGTAACAGTTGTACGGCAATACGACGCTCCTGCTGGGACTGACGCATGAGGCGATTTACCAACATCTCTTCACGATGTGCCTCCTAAAATTAAAAGAATATATTCCCTATTGGATTAGACTATAAGGTAAATATTCAAAACCTTTGCTTTTAACATGTAACTGTTTTTGCCATTGGAAAAGAGATCAATTGGGCCGTATTCCATAACCAACTAAGATCAAGCTTTAGTTTAAGAATAGAATCTGAGTGTTTTGATTGGACAGTAAAATTAATTGGCCAATAGACTGAATGGAATCACTGAGCTATGATTAAGGACAAGGATAAGAAGGATATTGAATGCAGCCCCAGATCATTTGTAAGAATAAGGATAGGAATAATATTGAATACTGTCCCCGAAAACACAACAGTTTCAGTATATCTACTATTTACTTGCTGCTTTTAAGGCAAGGATAGTAAGAAAGGTATTGCTTTGATGATGTTCAACATGATTATGGCGGTAAAAGCTGGTTGAGCATAAAGATCAAACAAAAATATTGTAAATTCCTGTTTCATACTGATAAAAAACAGGCTGTGGAGGGAAATAAGTTGATGTTGGACAAATATTTTATTGGGTACAAACTATATGAATATCATAGTATTGTTGACATACATACACATTCTGGCATTAATAATAAAGTAACACAATACAAGTAAACTGCATCACCTTGTTCACATTCTTTTAATATATTAAAAATAAAATAAAATAGGGTTTGGAATTAAAAATTGTGTTGGTCAGCTAACCAGAATCACATAACTGTTTTTTTGCCTGAGTGTTAACATTATATAACACAAAAGTTTAAAATAGACCACATCCTCACCTCCTGGGCCTCGTGTGCTTTGATTTGATCCACAATGACCTTCCTACGGCGCTTTTCCCGCTCGGCTCTCGCTGATGAATCCTCCTGCAGACGTTTGCGGATTTTGCCAATGTATTCATCATTCGTACGCGGCTTAATGAGGTCCGCGTTCTCTAGGTCACTCTTTTCATCTTCACGAGCCAGGAGATACTCCATTTCAATACCCTCGCTGAAAGTGTTAGGTAATTTTGAACAAAGGTCATGGGTTTTAAACCTTATATAGCAGGCGACGGTTATAAGTGTCCTCCCATTTGTATTCTTTAAATCATTCACTTTTCCCAAAATTTTGAAGCCCTCTCTTAATATGGCATGCCCATTTAAAGCCCGATTCTGTCCCCAATTTAGAAGTAAATTACAGGCAGTTTCCACAACCCTGAGTAAAACCACAATTTAACATTAAACAAACTGAACAACCTTGTAAGATAATTATTTTTATAGTCGTAAAATAGCAGAAGTGGTGTACACATATTTTTTACTCATTTTTCTTAAATTTATATTTATAGATTCCATTATTCTAACTTGCGACCAATGGGACTTTAACATGACCAATCAAAGGTAATCTTTCAAAAGTAAACTGTTATTAGTCAAATCTTGTTGGAATACATGAATAATATATAAGACGAGAGTTTCTATTGTTGTTTTTTTTGTTACTGTGATCAGCCAACCCCTATGGGAAAAAAATAACAGGAAATTTCAAACTTGAAAGAAAATTGGCATTTCTTCATGCACAACAATGCTGCAAATCAGTAAAATACTCAGATTTTTTTTAATTTTTTTGGTGCATTTCACATTTTTACATCTTTTTAACATTTATAGAACTTGACAGTGATTCAACAGAATCAAATCACCAAATAATGTCTTTATTCCATTGATATTAGATAATTAAAGAGTTCATTTTGAACTTAATTAAAAAGGGACACTGACACGTATTGAAAATCATTTATTTAAAAAATAAAAGAAATTCTCCTCCTGTGGACAGAGTTTTCTAAGAAGAATTTAAAAAAATGCTATATTAAAGAGCTAACTTCATGTATAAATTTTTATAATTGTTCATACAATACAGCAACACATGATATTCTTTACATAGAAAAAATCTAAAACCTACTCATCATCATCTTTTGTCGGAGGCATAGACAGCTTCATTCTCTCCTCAAAGTCACTGATGGCTCGCACTGTATCCTGGTAACAGAAATTGATAAAAAAAATCACGAAGCACATATACAAAATAAACACAACAATGCAGGAAAGAAATCTACATGTTTGTTTGTATTTTACAAGATGTATAGTGCAAATGTCACCTCATGCACGATTGATGGTTTGATGGTTTGTAACATGTTTCAGAGTGTTTGCTTTGTTGGTGTTAATGCACAAACTAGGGTTACTCTCATATCTGGACAGTAACAAGAGGCCGAGCCTTAATGTTCAATAGCTAGCATGCAGATAAATTAGAATGCTATTTACTTATACTGCACACTTCTTATTGAACACAATATGTGAGAACATGGTACAATACCGTTAACTCATGCTGTTGGTGCAGTAAATAAAGTGTACTCTAACATTCATGGCTAAAGATGATGTTTAAAAGACTATGAAATTCGAATCATATTTAATGCAGCAGTGAAAGTTTCGCAAATCTGTTTCGAAGCAAATACCGATTTTCCACTCCTAGATAAACTGCATGGGGATTTTTTTCAAATAAGAAACATGACATCCTGCACATCTATGACCATTAGAAGACCACTAACAGTTTCCATGAAAATTAATATCCATTAGAGTTTAAAGGGACGGCATACAGACAAGTTCCGATAGATCGTTGACTGTTGAATATTTGACTACTGCATACATGCATAGCAAACTTACAGCTAATGGTACTATCAAAGAAGCCAGAGCCTTATAATGCATTATATTGAGGTTAGCGGAGTAAACAGCTCGGCTACAGTCCCACATTAACATACCTGGGCAATTTTCCTCCTGCGTCCCGTCGCCCTGGCTTGCATTGCTTCCACGGTCTTCTGGGGTGGAGGCTTAGGTATCTCTACAGTAGCAGCCCTGAGGGAAACAACATTTATTAGTTTTATTCATAAGGTTTTTCCACCTTCTTAAGCATAGGCTGAAATTTGGTTACTTCAAAATCGAAAAAATATATAATTTTTCCAAATTCAAGACATTGTTTTCCCAAAAATTATTAAAAAAGATTTTTTTTTTAAATCATGGAAACATGTTTGCGCTGATGGGATAGTTCTGTTGCTCTTTTAACTGTCTGTCAATGTGTCATTAATATCTTGAATAAATGAACTGAAAGTGTTTATGCACAATTTTTCTCTATTTGAAGAGCTTAAAGTATGAAATTCCCTTAACCGAAAAGGGCAGGTCTTTTCCAAAAATGTCATGATGATTTTGATTTTTCTGTTTGCCTGAAACAACCATCATTACAAATTTGAAATCTGGTTTCCTAATACTGTTTATAAGACGCAGGCATTTTTTTATTGGAAATCTGACAGAAAAAAGTGTGTCTTTTAATCAGTCAATTACGGTACATGCGCTCCAAATGCTTAATGAAGCTTGTTTCATCAGTAAATATGATAATCAAACCTACTGTATTCTAGCAACCATTTCGCTCTGTTTAAGCTTCATGGCGCGGGCTCGATCGATGAGAAGCTTGCGTTCCTTTTGCTGCTGTTCTCGGATTCTCTCCTGCTCGAGAAATCTCTCCCGGAACGCAACTTTCTCCATCTCGATCTGTTTCTCATGGAAACGGTTCACAACGTCCTGGAGTTCCAGGTCACTCTGCCTTGGCGTCATGTGCTTCAGTCTCTGAAGTGTTAAGAAATTCAATTAAAGGAAAGTATAATCAATGGTTTCCAATATCAAAGGATGATATAAAGGCCATATTAGACAGTGGGAGCAATTTAGAGGCATGTTAAAAGGCATGTGTAGGGGCTTGTAAGTAAAAAGCTGCTTACAGATCGCAATCATTTTCTCTGAGATATTTAAATTTGCATTAAATTATATTTTAAGATCTTAGCCTGTATATACAATAAAGGTATGTTTAAAGTATAACAAGAGCAATTATTCCAGCTTGTACAGGTGGATTGACAAGAATTTTCAGTTGGATAATGCATTTCAACTATGTGCTATTATTCATTAGGCAACTGATTATTTGCATGACAACTGGTGACAAGTCAATTGTTGGAGTACCATACACTGCTTGTGCCATTTTGTAGAATAAATTTACAATAATCATATAACAAATTTAGCATTGACTACAAGTAACCCTAACATCTGCTATTGGTTATAATGAAAGCAACTAAAAGAAAATCATTTCAATGGTTGAAATTAAAGTAAAATAACTCACATCAATCTACTTTCATTTTGTAAAATGCAATTGACATTTCCTACGTCAAAATAAAGATGATGAATTCATATATGGTATTTCAAATCTTACATCCTTGTAGATTCCTGATTCCACAGCGTTCAGTTTCGCAGGAGCAGCCGGCCTCATTGTTTCCATGGCAACACCCGTCAAGTTTGACTTCTTCTTGTTGGTGAGGGCGATATAGAGCTGGTACATGAGACGAGTTGCCACTCCATGGGTCTCCGTCATGATGGCTCGAGCAACATTTGTGTCAAATGGGATGGCCAACAAATGAAGTGTTGGCTCAATCCTGGTGAAATTGTTGAGCTTGGAGTCTGATGTCCTGTAATCATTCAGATTTTATATTTTCAGATTGTGTTGAAATTTTTCCGAAATTAGACCAAATTTTACTATCGAATATGAGAAATTAAAAACTGATAGATGATCCTTTTTTTTTTTTAATGCTTGAACAAAAACTTCATAATATTTTTTATCTTAAATAACAACAAGTATTAGTAGCATCACTCATGCATTTGCTTATTAAATTATGTCTGTTTTATTATTTTCGTTAGTCTGTAATTGAATAATCATATTAACCAATTTAAAATAATAAAATAATGGTTTGGGGAAATTTCTTTTTAAAAACATAAAAATTAAAACTTATATATATTTCAATAATTGATTATGAAAAAATCACTGTCAATAGTTACCAATGTTGAACTTTTCCATCATTTTCGATTATATTCAATCATCGGAAAAAACACTTCTCAATTATTTTTTTAAATCAATGCTAAAACCAAATTTACCAAAAACAACATAATGACAAATATTACATCCATTCTATCAAGATTGTTTTTATCTTTATACATAACATATTAAACTCTGATTTGGTTTTATGGCAAGTATTCAGTGTAAAGATAAGTCAAGAAGAACAGTCATGATACAACTTCTTTATAAAAATATACACTTGTAACTCTGTGGTTGTCCAGTTAGCGCAGTGGTTAGCGCACTCGCTTCTCACCTAGGCGACCCGGGTTCGATTCCCGGCCTGGGCGCATGTGAGTTTGATTTGTGGTCACCAAGCTGGACAAGTGGGTTTCCTCCGGGTTCTCCGGTTTCCCACACAACACAAGACCACACTCTCGCGTAAAATCGTGCCAACGAGAGTGATTAATATAATGTTGTAAGAACTTCTTTTACAATTTTTGTAAAATAAATATGTTTAAACTAACTCTGCAGATCAAAAATGTTCAGATGACACATGTTGATGTCCTAAGCTTTTCATATGAGATGGAACTGTTCTTGAAGATTTCAAAACCTGATTGGTTTCAGAAAATTTACTTACTTGCTCTGTGAAAATTTATCAAAATCATTTTGCAGCTGATATTTTTCTAAAACTTCTCCAATCAAAAACCCAGAGGCAAAATCTCTTTCAAATGTGGTTGGGTCTGAAAATAACAATAGACATTTATTAGCATGCAGCAATGAACAATGGTCTTCACATTATGAAGTCATACACATATAAAACTATAAAATATTTCCCAGAAATGAAACACCACTTGCCCAATTTAACATTAATATATGAATAGAGGTCTTAAATATAGCCTCCAAATTGACCATGGATAAATCCAATGCAGACATAATCTGCATTCTACCTTGGGTTTACATCTTGTTAACTGAAGGTCTCAAATTAGATGCAATGACAAAACTGTATTTATTTATTTTTTGAAATTATATTGAGTGCCTTTCTTTGTTTTACACATTTCAGAACCATGGGTCCAGAGCAAAAAATTGTGATGCCCAAGCATAGTTTTATTAAAGAATTACTTGCATTCTGATGGAGCGCATGCTTAAGAAAAAAAGGCCCTCAAGAGTAACAGCTAGTATGCGACTCAGGATTGCGCAGCAAAATGAATCACTACACTACTTATTTACTACTTCCATTTATACATGCAGTGCACGTATATATACATTAAAACTTGGTGTTCTTATCATTTTCATAGAGCCCACGTGGAATTAGCGAACTCTGCTTTTAATTTGACTTCCACTCAAGGAATTGTGCAACCTTTAGCAATCACAATATTTAAACTTCAGTGGTATTTTGCAAGCATAAGGAGCTCAATATAAAACCCTACTGATAAATCCATTTTTTAATCCAAAGGTTGAACACTGGAAAAATTGACCGGGAGAAAAATATTTCTTTTTTCAGGGGTCGGACTTAGATACCATTTAAGAGTTGTCTAGTTAAGCAAAGAGAACATAATATAATATGCAAAACTTTACCAAACAAATGTAGAACAATGTTAAGGGCAACAGATGTTAATACAATTCCATTATATCCGAATGTTGCACAAGTCCGAATTTTCTACATTTTGGACATTTGTTAAAGACTATTTTAAAAAGAATAATACAATCATTTTACCTGCTCGTTGTGATACTTTCAGCTCATCGTTGAGCCATCTACATAGAATATCAGTCATATTGGTCGTTTAATGAGTTACAATAGGGGAAATAATATTTTGTTTTCCCTAGGCATCCATTTTCAACGCGGTGACCAAGGAAACTAACAAGTGCCCGTGTAAAATAATATTGCGTGGTAATAACAGCAAATGATCAGAAAGCAGAAAAATAATCTTACGCAGTGAGCTCCCTTGACAAGAATACCAGTAAATACTTTAGTGCAAGGGAGTTTTAGTATTCTACGTTTTATCTTTAAGTACAGTAGAGTTGTTCTCACAAAAATAGTACGACAAAACAAGACTGGTTGAGTTTTGAATTTAAACTATTGTGATATCCAAATATTCTTGGAATAAAAATGTTAAAAAATAACAAAAATGTATCCTCAAATGAGTCTACCTGGTTTGCGGTTCTGAGTAAAATTTATTTGATTGAATAGAACATAGGTTACTATATGTTTGGTCTGAAATTGATTTTCAAGCCATCTGACGCAAAGTACCGACAGTGTGTGTGCCAAGGATCCTGACAATCACGATAATGTTAATTTTGATGCCAGGTTATTCCCATATAATTATTTGTGTAATATAGTATAAGGCATGTCATTTATTACCAGTGACGTACGTTATGTTAGAAAATTCTTTCTTATATAAAACAAGTATGTCTATGATATCAATACATAACTGCATTTAATGCACCATATATTAAAAACTGTAATAATCACATTTATATGTAGCTAGTAAATATTGGTTCCTACATGTACATCATGGGCAAACTATCCCTATATCAGAATTGAAATGTGCTGTATGATAATTTTTAGAATGCATAATTGAACATGTCAGTAAAATTGATTTGATCCGGAGTTTTAAAAACCTAAGGAACTATATATTCAATCTGCAAACAACTATATAAGCCCATCAAAATATGATTTCATATAATTAGTAACTCCGAGTTACAAGTACTCTGCAAGCGGGTGATATGGTATCGCAACCAAATCGCTTGTTTCTCACTCTGTTTCTTTAACTCTGCTGTCCATTAGCATACGATGTGTTTACATGACATTAATTGAAGAAAGAGAGCTAGTTTGTATTTCAAACAAAATTGAATGTGAAACTTCCTCTTTTATGCTACGTTATACGTTAAAGACTTAAAACAAAGATAACTTTTCTTTTTCTACACCATTTTAATTGAAACAAAGGACAGTCTATGCCGCTTAAAGAGCCCCGCCTTCCTTTTATTACCGGAGTTTGATAAGGTAATTAGTTTCTTCAAACACTACGACAAACCTGTTTCCAAAATAATGTTTAAACAGTGCCTCATCAGGCAGCGGTTTTGCGAAAAGGTTTTTCGAAGTGTTTTAAGAAACTAAATTCTCAATCAAACTCTGGTGAACGACCAAAGGCGGGGTTCTGTAAGCGGTGTAGACTGCGCTATGTTTCATTTAAAATGGTGAAGACATAGTAAAGTTACCTTTGTTTCAAGTCTTTATTCGAAGCAAAATATTGCCTTCCGACGTAGCATTTATGACGCAATTTATCACGTGGTATACCCAGTGTATATGAACATGTTCATACACAATATGGCTTCGATGTTTTGAGTATGACTTTGGATTAAAATTAATGGTTTGTTTCACTGTAGAATACGATTCGTAAGAAACACATCATTATAAAGAGAAAATGAGCAACCTAACAAACGCTTAGGAAGATGAAGAATACGTTTTTGACTTATTTTATAAGTGGGAAAAATCACCTATTTCCAGTATAAATCTATGGAAGCTGTCCCAAAAGTTGGCACTGAATGTGTCATTTTCATATTCTTTAATTTCAAGCAATAAAAATACAGTCGACCGGTCCAAACGATTTCGACATAGCGAGTTTTGACTGTATTGCAAGAAATCACCCTCTGAATACCAAAAGTTAGTAGTTCATATAATAATTTTTTTTTAAAGTTTCTAAAGCACATTCCAGGCCGCATCATTTTTAAACATAAACATAAATTTCCACTACGCTCTCAAAAAGAAAAGGTCAGAAATGTTCATTTAACCATCAAACTCACATACACCAAATCTTGGTAAAATAGGTCAGAAAGGTGATGCGGGAAGAGAGAGAGAGAGAGGAGTGGAAAGGGAAATGGAGAGAGGAGTGGAAAGGGAGATGGGTCAGAGAGGTGATGCAGGAAAAAGAGGGGAGTAAAAAGGGAGATGGAGAGAGGAGAGGAAATGGAGAGAGGAGTGGAAATGAAGATGGTCAGAAAGGGGATGCGGGAAAAAAGAGAGGTGTGTGAAGGGTGATGGGTAAGAAAGGGTATTTGGGAAAAGCGAGAGAAAGAGAGATGTGTAAAGGGAGATGGGTCAGAAAGGGGATGCGGGAAGAGAGAGAGAGAAAGAGAGAGAAATGGAAAAGGGATCTAAAAGAATGTATGGCTACAGTGGGAAGACTGGAATAGGAAGGATAAGGAGGAGAAAGGTGAGAAGATGGTTTAGAGAAAGGGGAGAGGAATCGTGTGCGAGATTGACGGGTTGGTATGAGAATTGTTAGGAACAGTCAGTGAATGAGAGAGAGAGAATTTATCGGTAAGTGTTAAGGAGGGGATTGCGAATCGTGTGTGTGGGGTGTGCTGGAGTAAGAATAAAGGAAATCTGAATCTACTGGACAGTTCTCGTACCATACGCGACCACATACGCATGTCCGACGCTGGCTCTCAGAGCTAGGAGAAAGACAGAAAAGAAGACAGATCTCGTACCATGCACGATAACACGTACGAACGGTGGCTCTGAGAGCCAGGTTCGAAAAATAGCACCGCTAGTTTCCGTACAAATTTATCCCAGATTAGAAAAGCTGGAAAGTTGTTTGTTATCATACGAATATTTGGGTTTAAATGACAAATATCTATATCACTTTCCGTGGAAATGAATATATTATTTAAATGCATATAGTGGCGAAACACACTAACATGTTATTACAACTTATTTTTAGATGTTTGTTTTGAAACAATAATTCATCAAAACTAATTAAGTTAGTTATCATATTTCAGGGAATTATTATATTGTTTTGCCTTCCGGTTTTTGCGTCAGTCAACTAATTTATAATAATATTCTATAAATAAATGTTATATCACTATAACAATGCTTTGCTGTATTCAATGAATAAAAGGTGCGAAAAATGTACACGAATAAAAGAAGGTGTAAACATTGAAGCGATACCGTCGCATACATGTAGGTGGCAGGGATATTGAAAAAAAATATATATAACGGTAATAAAAAAGTCTCCAAGACCTTTCGCCCCGTACACAATCAACCTGAACCTTTCAGTGATGAAAAAACCATTACTGATAAGCGCAAACAAACAAACATATACCGCTGCTTCGAAAAGCTTAAAAATGGTGTACGAAAACTCCTGCGAACATATTTAAAATTTTACAAAAAAAAGGTCATTACATCCAATATTTACACGTGTTTTCGCAAAAGATTTTTACCACAATCAGTGCAAATCCAACATAAGGTAAATCTTATTAAAGAATACGGAACTTCATTTTTTAATAGTGTGGACAGTTAAAGGAGTGTCCGTTATTGTAATACAATTTTAAGTATTTAATTCTCTCATGAAATGGACAAAATGTAAGCTTTTATCAACGAACGTCTTTTTAGTTTCTGGCATTCAGCAACAATATAATGGTAGCGACTGCGAAATAATTACGTAATGGTGTTGAAATATTCTATTATATTAATTGTTAAAAAAAATGACGTTGTTGTTACTGTTTTTGTCTGGGACCAATACTACTACATGAGATGAGCTGAGATGATTATCGTTTAGTTATTGTATAATATTTTTTATCGATACTTATTTTGAAAGATTAATGCTGATGCTGCTGTTTTAAAATTATTATTTTAAATGACAAAATTTGCATTTTGCCTATCCGAGCATATCCCTCAGTCCGGGGTTTCCGGCCTGCAGTCCGGGGAATAAGCCTTTTCCTCATTGGCTCGAATTAAGTAGGTCACCAATTTGCTTGGAAAACCTGATTCTATTCTTAGTACCAGCCTCGTTTTCAACTCGGATCCAGTATGGTTGATTGTTGAAAGTCAAAGATGAATCCAATTAATTTGCTTATTATTTATTTATCTGGTAAGTTGGTTTAAACGTACGTGGTTGCAGATCATATCCATGTTATTGTGCCCTTGAGTGCGCGAAAGTACAAATTTGATGGCTGAATGAAGATGTATGTATTATAAAAATAATTGTTTACATATTATACTGTAATTCATATAAATTGTTTCTAAATAATATTAAGTCTCTACACACCCTTAACAAAAACATAAGCAAACACACACTGCTTATGAGACTCGTTTTATTCGTTTTGGGCAACAACAGATACATGGGGGTGACAACAAAGCAATAGCAAAACAACTAATGCTTGAAAAATCATACTTACAGTACAGTACTGTAGACTAGTCCAAATAGTTGTACGTTTACAGATTTTTTTTACGATTTTTGATATGGCAAATCCTTCATGTATGTAACTAGCCGACGTTTTCGTAAAGAAAGTTCTGATCGACTTGTTGGGGGAAGGTTCAGATATATTGTCCAGGGACTATTAAGGATGTGTCCATTTGTGGCTTAAACAATCATAACACGATGTATCGTCTATATATATGTATTCATTCGTTCATTCACAATGGTGATGATAACAAGTCACAAATCACAAGTCACAAGTCAACATACTGAAAATAAACAATGGAATAGTAGTGAGTACATAATTAATATAATACATCGTATAGTTTTATATATTACTATTTAACAATAACACTTCACAATAATTACTGAAGTCATAATGTGTCTAGAGCTAAAATGATAAAAGAGAATAATATGACCTAACAGTATACAATGAACACTTACAGGCGTGTGGCGCCAAATGTCAAATATATATGTCTCTCAGTCTTCTCTGCTCTCAACCCCAAGACCGTGGTGTCAATGTTCTGTTAAACTGTAAACCAACAGGTTATGAACGTGTGCAAAATGTGCAACAAATAGACGAATGAGAAGTCACTGCTGTTTTGAACAAGTAGTTTACCAGAACCACGAAAATATGTGACTTACTATAAAAATACAAACAAAGCATCCAATACACTCATTTAACCAAATGCAGACTTAAACAATTGAGAATTAATACATACCAGATCACATTATACTTAGGATCCAATCTTAAAAATGTAAAAAAGACAAGATGTCTGTCAAAATGATAATTTGAACTCAAAAAACAAAGTGCGTGAAAAAATGCTGATTTCACAACATCTTATTATTTTAAGGGAATAGGCCAAACGGCAAATTGGCAATGGGTTACACACACCCCTGCTTTGAGTAAAATGACGTCCCGTCATTTATCTATACTGTGCAAGTACACACTACATCACTTCAACTTCAACATATTTACCAATACAAGGTCATTACCTCTTCTACAGAATAACTCGTCGCTACACTATATATATCCAAACGTAAACAAGTATGCCTCGGATAATCTCTAATTTCATCTGGAATAACAATCTATTTCTCCAAACTATTTCAAAATTTCAAGCCATTTCTCAACAAATTCAAATCAAATGCCAGATTTAACGAAAATACATTTTCTTACCGTTTTCTCCCCGCCAAACAAAAAAACGTCCGCGCTTTACTTCATATAAATTTAAAGTTTATTTCAAATTAATGCATACAATTACAAACATAAAACCCGCGAAAACAAAATTCAGTTCCATTTATTTAAAAACACAGTCCACTAGTTTCTGAGCCATGACACTATCTATATTCTTCAATATCCCAGAATTCACTAACTCTTCAAGAGTTTGTATTCTTGTATCTGTTGGGCGTGTTACTACTGCACTCATCACATAATCTCCATATTTGGATGGTGTTTTTTTCTGTCTTGAAGATCTTCGTACCTCAGTATGTGTTTCGTCTTCTAAATCATGTTCTACCTCTATACTTCTCGCTTGACTTTTACTTCTGTTTCTTCTTTCAGAACTTCCCTTTCCTGATCTGCTTCTAGATCGATGAGCTTGTCCTCTTTCAGGTTGTCTAACGTCTGCTCTACTTCTTGATTGGTCTAGTGCTGTCTGATCCTGGTCTACATCCGGCACTCTACCTACATTCTGATCTTTGTGTTCTTCAGTTCGTCTCTTTTCTAGAGTTTCATCTCTGTCTTTTAAAGTTCCTGTTTCCTTCCTATTAGTCTCTTCAATAATCTCTAATTCCTTTCTGCTTGTCTGTTCACTCCTGATACCACTTCTTTCCTTTGTGTTCTCATCGTGTATCTCCTTACGTACTGTGTCCTCTGGAGACTCAGTTTTTCCTACTTCAGGCCTGATCTCTGATATTTCTTGTCTTGTAGCGCTACCTAGTTCATCTTCCACTATTACAATCTTTAAATTGTCATCCTTTCTTGCAAGCTGACGGGCGTCCCCATCTTTATATGTAGGTGGTACATAGTAGTAACTTGCTTCATCATCGGAATCGGATTCCTCTTCTGTGACGTCACACTGTTTCTTTGCATCTCTACTTTCTTCTAATTTTCTCGTTTCTTCTTTCTTTTCTACCTGTACATCGCCATCGTTCACTGTCGATATATCTTCAGGCTTCTCATCAGCAAGGTCCCTATCTATATCGTACCCGTAATCTACTAGAACTAGATGGTTCCTATGCAATGTCTTTTCCTTCTTGGTATTTTCGCTTCTTAGCTTGAACACAGGAATTCCTTCTCTCGGTTGTTCAATCACATCATATATCTCCTCTTCAAATTTGTCTTGAATCTTGTGTTTGCCTTCATGAGCTAAAATCTTCACTAACACTCTGTCACCAACTTTAATCTTCACCGCTTTTGCTTTTAAGTCATAGTACTTCTTTTGCTTGCTCTTGGCTTTCTCCGTGTACTTTTCAACGATCTCACTTGTTTTTCGCATCCTGTCTTTCATGTCAGCAATATATTCCTTGGCAGTTGGGGTATTTGCTCTAACATCTCTTTCTATGTCAAATGCAGCATCTATTGGTAGTTTAGGCCTTTTTCCAAACATCAACTCGAATGGGGACACCTTTGTGGTCTCGTGCGGCGTGCAGTTGTATGCGTACACTAGCGGTCCAATATATTTCTTCCAATCAGTCTTCTGATTTGGTTCTAATGTCCCTAGCATGCCGAGTAGTGTCCTGTTCATCCTTTCCGTTATCCCGTTGCCCATTGGATGATAAGGTGTAGTTCTCGATTTCCTAATGTTAGTCAGTGAACATAGTTCTTTGATGATTTCGGATTCGAAGTTTGCTCCTTGGTCTGAATGTAAAATTGAAGGAATTCCATAATGGAGTAGAAAGTTGTTATATAAAGCTTCTGCTGTAGTTTTGGCCGTCTGATTCTTCGTGGGGATCGCTTGGGCAAACTTCGTATAATGATCGGTTATGACAAGGATGTTGGATATGCCTCCTTTGGATGGTTCCAGTGTCAGGAAGTCCATGCAAACCATCTCAAGTGGGTATGTGGTGGAAATGTTTACTAGTGGAGCTCGGGTGTTCATCGGAGATTTCCGCCGTAGGCATCGGTCACACCTGCTCACCCACTTGTCAACATAGTTTGTCATATTTGGCCAATAATACCGTTCTTTTAGGAGTGCTAATGTCCTTTCTCTTCCGGGGTGTCCAACATCATTGTGGAGGCCTTGTAGCACTTCACGTCTGTATTGTTCAGGTAGTACCAGCTGATCTTTCACTCCGTCCTCTTCATGTACTTCTTTGTACAATACGCCTCGTTTCATCTTAAACCTTTTGAAATGTCTCTTCATGATAGAATCTTCTTTGGTGTTAGTGAATCTTGGTAAAACATTATCTATCACGGCCCTTCGCCATCTCTCAATCAAATTATCTTCTCTCTGCTTCCTTCTTACTTCTCTTAGCTCTTTCTGTGCCATCGTCTGTCCCGGAACCTCCGTTGCATCAATAATGTTGACACTGAATGCAGGTAAAGTATCGTAATATGGTGGTTGTATCATACCACAGATTGCCTTTACTGTTTTCTCCTCAATTTTCACTTCTTTTCTACCTTCTGTTTGTTCTTCTCTGTGCGGGTACCTACTCATACCGTCCGCATCGGCGTTCTTCAGTCCAGCACGGTAAGTAATATCAAAGTCGTATTGAGCTAATGCTGACGCCCATCGCTGACCGGTTGCATCAAGTTTCGCTGAAGTAAGTATGTAGGTTAGTGGGTTGTTGTCAGTCAGAACTTTAAAATGCATCATCTTTAGGTAATCAGAAAATTTCTCTGTAATTGACCACTTCAGTGCCAAATATTCTAATTTGTGTGCAGGATAGTTTTTTTCTGATTTAGTGAGTGATCGGCTGGCATATGCAATCACTTTCTTGTAGTTGTCTTGATCTTGATAAAGAACAGCTCCAAGTCCTTGGTATGACGCGTCTGTGTGCAACTCGAACGGTAAAGTGAAGTCCGGATACGCGAGTATTGGAGGATTTGTCAGTATCTCCTTCAGCTTTTGAAATGTTTCCTGTTCAGTCTGTTTCCATTGCCACTCTTTTGTAGGTTTCTTCGTCTTACTATTCTTGCCCTTCTTCGTCGCAGTTCCTGGTAGAAGGTCTGACAAGGGCCTTGTGATTCGACTGAAGTCTTTGACAAACCTTCTGTAGTAGCCGGCAAACGCAAGGAAAGATCTTAATTCATCTGCGTTGCAGGGTGTTGGCCAATCCTTTACCTTCTGGATCTTCGCTGGGTCAGTTTCAATGCCCTCAGAACTGACAATATGTCCCAAGAAGTTTACTTTTTTCTGGATAAAATAACATTTTTCAGGCGAAAGTTTCAGGTTACATTCTTTTAAGCGGGTGAGTACTTTATCGATTCGTTCAAGATGTTCGTCGTAAGTGTTTGAGAAAATTATCAGATCATCCAGGTAGATGACACAAATGCTCATGTTCATATCTCCCAAGCATTCCTCCATAAGTCTCTGGTAAGTCGCAGGACTGTTACTAAGGCCAAATGGCATTTTCACATACTCCCAGAAGCCTAGGGGTCCAACTGTAAATGCAGTCCTTTCTTTGTGATCATTCTCTACTTCTACCTGGTGGTAACCCGCCTTCATATCAATTGTAGTGAAGTATCGGCTTCCATGCAGTACATCAAATACTTCTTCTATCCTTGGAAGAGCATACGCATCTTTGACCGATCGATTATTCAACTGTCTATAATCTACACACATTCTCAACTTTCCATTCTTTTTCCTGACAAGTACAACATTTGATGACCATGGTGATTTAGATTTCTTAATTATTCCTGCTGCTAGTAGTTGCTCCAAGTGTTGGCGAACTTCTGTTATCATGTTAGGTGGGATTCTTCGATGGCGTTGCTTAAAAGGAGTTTGAAATTCAGGTAAAAGATCTATCCGGTGTTTAATTAAATCACATCTGCCAATGTCTGTGTCACTGGTAGAAAATATGTCGCGGTGTCTCTCAAGTAGTTCCAAAATCTGCTTCCTCTGTTCATCAGTTAAGTGTTGGTCTTCATCTACATGTATCTCTTTCAACACGTCCTTCTTAGTCTCTTCTTCTATGGAGGTAAGTACTTCTTCATCAATCGTCACAGGTTGGAGTTCGCATAGTATGGCTCTTGGTGGTATAGTTACTGTTGTTGTGGTCACGTTCGAAAGGTTCACTGTTATCGGGGTCTTACTCTTCTGCTGGTAATGTATAACTGCTGGTGTCACATCAATGAAATCAGGTAGGTATGCTTCCGTTGATTCTTGTATAAGGGCAGCTGTGTTTCCAAACTCAATTTCTCGATCAGTATATCCAAGTATATCAATGCTTTCGTTTGGTCGTAAAGTTACTTTCTCAGACAACGCGCTTCTGATGACTGCAATACGATTCTTATTTTTCTTTAGGTCGCGTTCCCTCATGGCAAGACAGCGAAAGGATAAGTACCAAGGTGAGTATAGGTTGGCTCGCTGCAGATACTGCTCCCCAAAGTTCTTCTCACATTCTTCTAGAAGTTCTTTTAGAATGTTCGTACCAAGCAGGACAGGTGTATTTTCAGAAAATGGTGTGTCGTTCGTGATTAGAAATAGACATGCATGCTTTCCTGATTTCTGCAGACCCTTTTCAACTGATAGGTTGGCCTCTATATAACCTAGGTATGGTAGTTTTCCCCCATCAGCACACTCTATTCTCAAGATATTCTGGACAGGTAGTAATTCTAGGTTGTTCAGGTAAGAGTCATAAAAAGTCTTCGTTATTGTACTAACGCAGCTTCCTGTGTCTATCAGAGCCCTTGCTGTGGTATCATTTATCTGAATTTCTGCTTCGTTCGTATCACCAACCAACTTAACTTCCTTCTTTGACTTAGTGTTAGTCATGGACTTTATAACAGCGTTCGGGCAATTCTTGGCTATGTGACCCTTCCTATTGCATTGATAACAAGTGGGTTGAAATGATGTTGGTCTGTGAGGAATATATCGCTCTCTTTGTCTGAATCTGTTCCATGGCTTATATCTCTTGTACTGTCTTCCAATGGTGTAAGAAGCTCTCTCTTGATAAATACCTTCGCTTTCTCTTTCCAGTATCTCAATTCTGTGGTACAATTTCTTCACAAGTTCTGTCATCTCCTGTATTTGTTCACTCTTTACTTCGGTATCTCTATCTTGGGCTAGGTTACATGCGGTATGATGTTTCCATTCTTCCTCTTCCTTCATGTCGGCTTCTAATCTTCGCAACTCTAACCTAAACTTCCCATAATCTTTCTCTGTGTCAAGCTTGTAATATGACCTTAACTTCAATTCTTGTCTAAGCCCCTTGTGAATCACTTGTCTAACAACCTCTGTATCTGTCCTTCTCAACCCACCTAGTCTCACCGCTTTATCGAATAAAGTATCTGCCCTTGAGCAATAACTGTTCACATTTTCCCCCTCGTGTTGAGAAATTGAATAAAACTGCCCAAGTATTTCTTCCTTTGATTCTAAACTCCCATAGTCAGCATCTAGCTTCTTTAATATTTCATCAACAGTAGCTCCAATTCCAATTCTCCTTAATGAATCTAATGCCTTCCCCTTTAGCGACCTCCTTATCCCGAGTTGTATTTCTTCTTCGCCATACATGCCTCCCTCCATGAGCATCTCCAGCTCAAACTTGTAGCTTTCCCAGCATACTTCATTTCCATTATCCACCCCACAAAACATGGGTAACCTAGGATGGATGAATGACTCATGATCCCATTCGTATTCACTATCACTGGCATCTTCAACTTCAGCCATTGTCAATGTTCACTAAATAATAATTTACACAAAATGCAATCTAATGGTCTATGTTCACTTCCATCAGGTCACTGTTTATTTATCACCAGGGTATTCTCACCTAAGTTTTCATAGTATTTCCTTTTACAATAATTTACTGTAAATAATCACACATATCTATGTATCAGCATCAATTATTCACAATATTCACTTTCACTTGTACATTTATGGCACAAATGTTCCACCATATCATAAATTTTAATTCATCTCAATGCACTGCACTATTCGCTTGTAGCATGGCTTAACAACCCTCTAATGTCATATGCTTCAATGTTCACTAATGTCAAAATTCACTTATAAAATGATACTTTGTCTCAACTGTATCACTATACACACAAAGTGTCAGTTAACTATCACTATTAGCGAAATGTCCTATTTTCACAATTTTCACATAATAATTCCATCACCACGGACTTTCTTCAAATAAGTTCACATCACTTCATTTTATGACACAAATAATGCACCATAATTCAACTTCAACTAATAACATTCACAGATGTCAACTGAATTGTCCCAAATAGTCTTCCATAGTTCTGATTGTTTATCACACGATATTATCCATCTGACATCATTACACAACATGTACATCAAAGTTATATCATGCATGTGTCTTCACTATCATGACACTAACTGTACACCGTACATTCAATTTCAAAGTTCCATCTTTTGACCATGTATCTTCACATGTAACTTCATTCAATTCCAATAAGTATTCGGCGTCAATTACATATGTCCAATTTCAAAAATAACTTCATAACCCTCAAACACCAAAGTGCCGGTATCAATTATATCAAATAATACCTTCCACAAAGTTGTAGTCAATTCACATGCAAACAACAATAAATTTTAATGAGCCTTCACACAATAATGCTATGAGCCAAAGCTTATTTTACATCTCACTTACAAAGAATATATAGGCAAAGTATTCAGTTATCCCTAAACTAAATTAAATAAATGCATATAAGATTTACAAATTCACATCAAAACTAATCAATACTGCAAGTTGTAAAAGACTATCAGACAATACAACATTTATCTAATAAAAAATATTTCAGATCAATGTAATTAATTAAGTGGACTAATTATAAAATGCAAAAATACTGAAACTATTCAATCTTCAAAATTATTCCATTAATAAAATTTGAATAGAAATCTGCCTTTTTATTCAAAAATATATTAACTGAATTTAAAGTGTGAAAAATAACAATACGCAGCACACTCAATTCCCAAAAATATATAAATATCAACAAACATTTATCCCAATTTTCAACAAATTTTCTAAGTATCTTGTTGTAGGTTTTTTTTTTTTTCTGGTGGTGTTGTTCAACAAGGAATACAGAAGAAATTCAATTCTTCATAATTTCAAAATCATTCACAAAGAATACAGAAGTATGTCAAATAACATCTTCATTATTCTCTGCAACTGTAAATTTGTTCAAATTCTGATACTTCAAAGTACTCTAAATTAATAAATAATAGTACTAATAAATAACTACAGTAAATTATTCAAACTCAAATAAGTATTATAAATTCTAATTGAACTATATTTGACTAATATATCTTAGTTGTAGTATTAAAATGCTAAATTACCAAACACCCTAAAGTATCATAAACTTGTCTATACTGTATGCACTACACTGTGTCTGTAGTATTCATTACATTACTATCTAACAGAGTTCCGACACTGTGATTGACCTACTTCCAAATATGGTAATACTACTACTAAACTGAGCACGTGGTAACCAGGGGTGTGTACTCAATAACCAATGAAATTTTACAACTACTTATGACATCGTGTGATTTTCCCAAATGAAAACCAATCAAAATTGGCGTTGCATAGAATTGCAATGGCGGAAAAAAATATGCAAAGTAACCAGTTGCGAAAAAATAGCCCCGCAATCTAACGAACTGAATATTTTGGTAAAATGCAATGAGATTTGGAGCAAAATATGACTTGGACAGCGAAATGTCACTGAAATCAAATGAATGCAATCCTTATTTGCCAAAATAATCCTTAAGCTACAAAAACTGCACGTAAACAAAAAAATGTAGGTCAATGAGTGGATTGAAACCGGTGTCAACATAGAAATCACCATCAAGTTGACAAATTTTGTAAACAAACAAGTAAAAATACCTGTCAAAATAGCAGCATGTATGAAATGTGAACAATATTTAAATTGTTAAAAGAAGAGGGAGGAATAAGATATTTCTAAATACCTTCACCAATTTGTTAAATCATGCAAGTGCAAAATAGGCTCTCAGACTCAATCACAAATGCTCACTTGCTCAAAATTATTAGGAAATGTCTTTCAAAAATTTAAAATAAATAAAACATGAAATCATACAAAATAATAGTGAATAATTATTATGTACTCACAAATCTGTTGAACCTCGGGATACTGGATTTATTTATATTTTAAACACAAAATGTTTTAGTCTTAATAATTATTAATATTGATATCACTAAATATAAGTCCAAATCTTCACACTTCACTTGATAATAGTCCTAATCTTCACAAATGTGTTTTTAATCACTCTGTCTCTAAATAATGTTCAGCAAAATGAGGTCCTCCTTCCTGTCTGTTTGTTCCAACCAATTGCTTGGGCTCCTCCAGTCTTAAAATGACGTCCGCGGCATTCCACTGGTAACATCAATGAACTGTACATGCCTCTGCCAGGGCCAGGTTGCAATGTTAATGGCAGGAAACAAAAAGTCATCCTTCATGGTTATATGGTATACTAGTTCCTGAATTACTGTTCCACAATGTTACCAGTACATAAAACTGTCTGTTATAAAAAAATCACAAAGCCGTTTATTTCTGTACGACTGTTCATTATTGGTATGTCCACAAAATTCCAAAATAATCCACACTTGTTGGGCGCCATTTGTAACTAGCCGACGTTTTCGTAAAGAAAGTTCTGATCGACTTGTTGGGGGAAGGTTCAGATATATTGTCCAGGGACTATTAAGGATGTGTCCATTTGTGGCTTAAACAATCATAACACGATGTATCGTCTATATATATGTATTCATTCGTTCATTCACAATGGTGATGATAACAAGTCACAAATCACAAGTCACCAGAACCACGAAAATATGTGACTTACTATAAAAATACAAACAAAGCATCCAATACACTCATTTAACCAAATGCAGACTTAAACAATTGAGAATTAATACATACCAGATCACATTATACTTAGGATCCAATCTTAAAAATGTAAAAAAGACAAGATGTCTGTCAAAATGATAATTTGAACTCAAAAAACAAAGTGCGTGAAAAAATGCTGATTTCACAACATCTTATTATTTTAAGGGAATAGGCCAAACGGCAAATTGGCAATGGGTTACATGTACAAATTGTTTAGTATCAAAAGTGGGTAGTTATTCCGATCGGGATTCCGGGTTAAAGCATTTAGCATCTAAAAAATATCATAAAAACAAGAAATATTACCAGATTACGTTATTTTATATCAGTTCCATACATAAAAATGTCATATCCTACGAATAATTATGAGTTTGACGTGTTTTTTGTCATTTCTTGCTGTCAAAACATATCGATATATACATGAAGGGCACCTGCAAGGCTTCAGGGCACAGTTTTAAAACAATCGGAACATTTCGGCCATGGCCGAGTTGTTACGTTTGTATCTAGAGGTCTATCTCGAAGCTTGTCGTAGGTGGCCGAGTTATTACGATTGGGTCAAGTTGTTCCGATGGCATAATTGTTGTCTGTGTCCGTCAACTTTCGTTTTATTGGAAAGGTAAATAATGTGATTTAATGCATTAAATGCTTGTTTTGTGCAAAATAACTTCTCAATTACATGGTAAAATATGAATATCAACCTTAAAAACATAAATAACTTAGCTTATTACAATTTCAATATTTTTCAAATCACACCCGTTTTTTGCACAAACCCGTTTAGACGTTAGGGATTGGAAGAATCCCGTATAACACGTCTATTATTTTAGACTAACAGTACACATATCCGAGTGTCAAATATTCCGATCAACAATTATCAACATGCTCCATTTTACAGATACAAATATGATTTTATCATCTATATAATTCACCTTCTCACCTATATTTTACAATAAAATGAATTTGAATGTTTTAAAAAACTTGATGTTCCCATGACGAAAGTCTCTGTAGAAATGACACGCATACACCCTTTCCTGCCTTTCAGTTATCACTATCACGTGACAAAAACTGCCCAAACCAGTTTTGAAATGGCCACGTTGAGACAAAGGTTCTCCCCTATAGGATGTTACGTGGAGAACTTTATATATTTGAAGTTGATGAATTGCTCCTGAATCAAAACTCTTCATGGGAAATGGCTGGGGAAGAAAGGACTTGAGATATCCAATTTGATGTCAGACAAGTAGGAATTTGAGAAATTACCATCAAAACACAGAGTCTTTTACATTTAAGCTCATTTATCCTTTTCGCAGTTTTCCATTTTGGTCCATTGGTTCGGTTTTTGGAACCAACAACTACGGCATACAACCCACAAACACAAATGATGTATTAAATACCGGCATACAAACCACCTTGAATACTATATTGTATATATACTTATGAAAATCAAGGGTTTTCCAGGTTTTCCATGGTTTTCGGGTTTTTCGGTAATTCCACCCACCCCTATTGGTTTAGTTTTTTTAAATCCATTTTATTACATGTAAATTTTACATACATGTTGCCTTGTCATTTACTTGGGTCCTGCTAGAGGCCTCTAATAGCTAAAAAGAACTATTAACTAATGCACCAGTGAGTTGTAACCACAGCTCCCCCAGGTCTGGGGAATAGCGGGGACGTTGACTTTTGGTCCAGCCAAGCCTGGGTTATATATCCGTCCTGCGGGGACAAACTGCTGGTAAAATCACCGCCAAATGCCCCCCGCTCCCGCTATTTTCGGAGCGAAAACAAAACCACTGCATTCAATCGGCACAACAGGGCCACCTGGAAGGTAAAAACAGGCCCATTTCCCCTGCTATCCCTGGAATACCCCTGGACCTGGGGGGGGGGGGGCGTGGTTAAAATTGACTGGTGCATAAGAGCTACTAAGACATACTGTTAGAGCTACTAAATTTCTGAAATGACGTTAATTTGCATACAAGTTGGCGCCCTTTTCTGAACAACTACAATTAACTTTCCATTTATATCCCTTTTAGGCATATGATAAACAGAAAAAAACTGTTTGTTTGTTTGTTTGTTTTAGTGTAAGATTACAATATTATGTTTTACCTTGTGAAAAAGTATGTGAAATAAATAAGTGTGATCTTGTATACACTGACACAAACAATTATCCTCTATATATGATACTATTTTAAACGAAGAAAGGAAATTTAGCCTAAAGTTGTTTGATGTATTTGCATATAAATAAAAAAATGTTTATGAGAATCTTCTTCAATAACAGGTTGTCAATGGAGGCATAATCATATTGTTATATATAAAATTTACACAAAGGGTAAAATGAATTCAAAGGACTTTTATGTTACGGGTCGAAAATGGCCTGCAAAATTGCATAATATTTTATTATATTGCTAAGACTTCTTGGTGTCTATATATTATGAAACTCAGAAGTTAAGAGCGCGGATATTAAATTTACGAGTATATTTTAACATAATTGATTAAACTATTACTCTTAAACATGCTACATGTACCTCATAAAATTCCTTTTAAAAAAGTTCATAGAAGCTCTCGGTGGTTCCTAAAAGCTCTAAGCTGCATTCTATTTTGAACTATTGGTTCATGTTCTTTGAGAGTGTGTAACAGTGACATTCATAGATGGAAGTTGTAATTATTCTACATATTATGTGAACATCCTCTGACATACATGCCATATTTCTGAGAGGCTTCCCAGGGGGTTTTGGTCTGAATTCCAGGGGATTTTGATATTACACCAGGGGATTTTTATACAGCGAAATTTTGCCCAATATCTACATTTATGACATAAGAATATTTACAATAATTTTTGGACTTAGTCACCATGGTCCTTGATGGAATTCACACTCATAATATTATGGATGCTTTCCAATGTCAACCTTGAGCTTGTTTAAAAAAAAAATCAAAAAATCCAGGGGAATGTAAAATGATCTTAATTTTGTGAAAATTCTATATTTCAGTTTGCTTGGCAAATGAGGTATCCGACTTCACTGTAATCTACCAATATGATGATTTCAGCAGTACTTCTCCATTTCTCCATCAGGTTCCGGAAAATACAAGAACGGCCTCCTGGAGCTTTCAGGCTGAAAACAAATATCCCCACAGCTGTGATAACCTAAATGTTACTGTGTATGGAATGACATTTTTTATTTTGATAACTTTATAAGCACAATATGTACACAACATTTTAAAGCTGCACTCTCACAGATGGAACGTTTTGACAACTTATTTATTTTTTGTCTTGGAACGACCCTATTTTTGCGGAAATCCATGGAAACCAGTTATGTAAGACTGCTGACAAAAAAATAAGATTGCAGATTTTTATATTTAAGTTAAAAAAATAATGTTTTATGCATTTTTCTTAAACTGTTAGTAACGGTTTAAGCCATAAAACATTAATTTTCAAACGAAAATATTAAAATCTATGATCTGATTTTTTGTCAGCAATCTTAAATCATTGGTTTGCAGAAATTTATGCAAAAATTTGCTCTTTTCATGACTAAAAAAAAAAAGTTGTAAAAATGGTTTATCTGTGATAATTTGAAATAATAATAACTTGACTTCATAAGTCGTGCACCACACATTATAAAGTACAATATTAAGTTTAGATAAAATGCTAAGAAAGATAATATGTGGGAAAAATTGGGTAAGAACTCTTTAATACTATATTTGTTTAGTACGCTGGGAAGTCCATTTAAGAAATATGTAAGGTAACCAATAAGAAGAGTTATCCATTACATATGTTGTAAGAAAATGAATCGCACAAGGCAATCTAGTAAACATTTTACCAATTCACACAAACAAAATAAATCAATGAAAAAATATGGGGATATTCATTTCCCGACAGTAAACCGGGGCTGGAGTGAAATTGAGTGTTTAAAAATCACGTCTTCTATGACCATGTATATATTTTCAGTGTATTGCAACATGGCAGCTTACCAGTTATCAATCCACTGGGTGAAATGCATCCGAAGAATTTTTACATCGACAAGAAATGGGCTGTCCAAGCCACGTTCAATGTAACAACAACTAACCTCACAATGGAGTCGACTCTAATCAACCCAAAGCCTGGGCCTTGGTACAGTGTTGCCTACCTGCCTGAGCGAGACGGGAAAATCTTACCCGCTGTAGGTGTTGCACTTTCATTGTTTTTCTTTTGAATTTGGCATTAAAGCTGCATTTTTAACAAATTTTTTTGTGTTGGAACGAGCCAAATTTTGCGAAAATCCATGGAAACCAGTGATACAAGACTGCTGACAAAAAAATTGATCCCAGATTTTTATATTTAAGATAAAAAATTCATGTTTTATGCATTTTTTTTAAACCATTAGTAACGGTTCAACCCACAAAACATTAATTTTTGAACGGATGTATGAAAATCTATGATCTGATTTTTTGTCAACAATCTTATATCATTGACTTGCAGATATTTACGCAAAATATTGCTCTTTCAAAGACAGAAAATAAAATAGTTGTCAGAACGTTCAATCTGTGAGAGTGCAGCTTTAAGAAACTAAAGGACTTTCTTTATTATACTTAAGAAGTTTAATGGATTAATTCTTGAAAATACATTTACATTTAAAGTGCTATAAGTGAATTGACGTACCAACTTGATGTTCAAGACTGATGCATGCTGTTATTGACAGTATCAGCGAAAACTGGAATGATATTTACTGTTATTGGTAGTATGAACAAAAACAAGGATGATATTCATCACTTTTGGCAGTGCCAGTTTGAACGAAAATTACACTTATATTAACTTCTCTTGGCATTATAAAACTAGATAAATATTGACTGTTATTGGCAGTATCAATGAAAGCTAGACTGATAATTATTGTTAATGACATGACCTTTGAAACTAGACTAAGAGTATGAATGAAAAAAAGACTGATCTTTACTGTTTTTGGCAGTATGAACGAAAACTAGACTTATATTAACTGTAATTGGCAGTTTCAATTAAAACAAGACTGATATTTACTGCTTTTGTGCCAAAACTATACTTTTATTTACTGACATTCATAATTGCCAGTATGAACGAAAACTAGACTTATTTTTGGCAGTATGAGCAATGAAACTAGACTGATATTTACTGCTATTGGCAGTATGAGCAATGCAACTAGACTGATATTTACTGCTATTGGCAGTATGAGCAATGCAACTAGACTGATATTTACTGCTATTGGCAGTATGAGCAATGCAACTAGACTGATATTTACTGCTATTGGCAGTATGAGCAATGCAACTAGACTGATATTTACTGCTATTGGCAGTATGAGCAATGCAACTAGACTGATATTTACTGCTATTGGCAGTATGAGCAATGCAACTAGACTGATATTTACTGCTATTGGCAGTATGAGCAATGAAACTAGACTGATATTTACTGCTATTGGCAGTATGAGCAATGAAACTAGACTGATATTTACTGCTATTGGCAGTATGAGCAATGCAACTAGACTGATATTTACTGCTATTGGCAGTATGAGCAATGAAACTAGACTGATATTTACTGCTATTGGCAGTATGAGCAATGAAACTAGACTGATATTTACTGCTATTGGCAGTATGAGCAATGAAACTAGACTGATATTTACTGCTATTGGCAGTATGAGCAATGCAACTAGACTGATATTTACTGCTATTGGCAGTATGAGCAATGCAACTAGACTGATATTTACTGCTATTGGCAGTATGAGCAATGCAACTAGACTGATATTTACTGCTATTGGCAGTATGAGCAATGCAACTAGACTGATATTTACTGCTATTGGCAGTATGAGCAATGCAACTAGACTGATATTTACTGCTATTGGCAGTATGAGCAATGCAACTAGACTGATATTTACTGCTATTGGCAGTACATGTATGAAGGAACAGCTAGACTTATGTTAACTGTTGGGCAGTACATGAATGAAGGAAAACTAGACTTATGTTTACTGTTGGGCAGTACCTGTACGAACGAACACTAGACTTATGTTTACTGTTGGAAAGTACATGTATGAACGAACAACTAGACTTATGTTTTCTGTTATTGGCACTATAAGAGAAAAATGGTCTGATATTTACCATTATTTGCAGTATGAAAGAAAACTTTCTACGCTAAGTATTCATTAAAAAAATACGTTTTTTGAATGCTACATGTAACGAAATGTTATCACTCAATTTGCCTTCTTCAGGATCTGTTTGTGAAGTGTGTGTACAGGCTGCGCAACTGGTTCTCTGTGCGGGTGGAATCGGCACCGCATGAGCTGACGGAGGACACACTACACCAGGTTCGCATGCCGCCTCTCTCAAGCAACTTGTTCAGGTAACTGAGTGTAGGTTTTACCAATGAATATGTGAATTTATTATTGCTGGAACTAAAGGTTCAAACCTTTTTTGCACCCTCTACCAAAACGTGGTTGTATAGTTTCAATAACAAGTCTAGTGGGTAAAGTAACTATTATATAGTATCTTATCAAGGATAACGTTCAAAAACTAATGTGCTAATAATTGTTATAGCATTGAAATTCATATGCACGCTTCTTATTACACAGTTAGAACTCTGCCTGTTGGTTACCGCTCTGATGTGAGAACCGTTAGAAAGGTTACAAAACACCATGTGTATGTATACTTGTACCCGTTGCTCTGTTGAGTTTAACAATCATTTGCTAAATTTAATAGGATCGCTGGTACTGGGATTAAAAACTTTCCACGTGTTATCTCACATGCTGTTCTAAATTTGTACAATGTACATATACCTTGACGACAAGGTAGCCTACACATACACGTACAGGCACATGTAGTGTTTCGCTACCTTTCTCATTATCGAAGGTAAACCAAGAACCACTTTCAGAAAGTAACCTACACATACCCGCACATGTAGTGCTTCGTTACCTTTCTTATAATCGAAGGAAAACCAAGAACCACTTGCTCCAATATGATGAAAGTACTGGCAGCAGCAGAGTAGTTAAATGGCAACGAAGCCATTTTATCAATGAGCGTATGACAAAATATCGGAAGGTGAACAATTTCAATTAAAAATAAAGCGGTATTTACAAATCAAAATGAGAGTTGAGCTAAAATGAAATAAACTGTTCCCAAACTGACCAAGAAAGCTGTTAGTTTCTGAATAGATGTAATAGCTACTATAAATATTTATTCGAAATAGCGATGGTATGATACGGTAAGTGTGATAATAAGATGGTCCCATTATATGTAAGACCATGGCCAATATTCAATATTGATCTTATACTAAGACATGCCTCAGTGATTCCATTCATCCTATTTGTCAGCTAAATATACAGACCAATCAAAATGCTTAAATTCTAATCTTTAACTTCAATCTAAGGTGTTTATTGAATTCTGCCCCATAATTCTGCCTGTCATTAGATAAAGATAAAAGAAACTGTTATTCAGGTTAGAAAGTTCTGTAGCCATATTCATAAAACTTCATTCCTTAACTTCAGTTTCCTTTTCAAAGTCAAATAAAAAGTGAAAAAAGTATATTATTAAAGTAATTTTAGAATAAGAGTATGTATATTCAATAACATCAATGAAAGTAAAGTATTTGAGATATTATTAAGTTATTATATTTAATGACTGTGAGATACTTAAGTTATGAAAATCACAGGAAATATATGTTCTTCAGATGTTTTATGAAAACTAACCTCATTTTTTTAATGATATAATTCCTCTGTCAACATTTATTTATACAAAAATGTTATCATAAAATGTTGTCACTACCTTGGAATATATTTATTATATTTTTTGATATTTAACTTGAAAAACTTTGCCATGATGTCATAAATAAATAACGTTGTAAATTGCATCAGTTATACAGCAACATTTTAGGTTTTAGCACTTTAGACAATATCATTATGTATAATATCAGATTTGCGATCATTCAAGTTGTGTACTATAATTGATAAAAATTCACTGACCTGTTTGTTTTTATCTATTTTAGGAAACTGGTTTAATAAATTCTGTATTAAATCACCTCTCATGTATTAAATTATCTTCTATTCATCTTTTACATTCTTTGATAATTTAGCATTAGTCATTATACTTATTTTAATATCAAATAAACCTAGCATCATATGATGTGTTTATTAGAACTGTAAATTTATTGTCAGATTCTCATCATAGGTTCTTAGTACCAGTAGAGGTCTACAAATATCAGGTGATACTTCAAGACTGTTACTCTAGCAACAACCAGACTGGGTGTGATGTAACCATAGCAACCAGAGGTCTGGGATTTCCAGGACCCAGCAACTCAACTGTGAAAACAAACTGTGAGTGGAATGTAACAACATGTGAGGTTACCATGGAAGAACCAAGTGTCGGCGTGTGGAATTATTTGGAAATCTTTTCGCACAGTACTAATGAAACTATAAATGCATCTGTGGACGTCAGATTTAAAGGTAAAGACATGTTATCAACAATGTACTATTACCAAAATATGTTAAAGATACCATTAGGGAGGTAGATCTTGGACACTTTATGTACAGATAAATTTTTTTATTGAATTGACGTGGCCACAAAGTCCCCAGTTAAAAAAGCGCCAAAATATTGCTAATATTTTTTACCTGTACACTCATCATAGCCATTTTTAGATTTGATCATTGAAGTCAAACGAGTAAAACATAATAATGCTTTAAAATTAAAAATGATAATTTTGCATCATCCTATATTGTGTGCCCTTAAAGTGACACTCTTATTCAAAATCAATGTATAACAAACATCAATTTTGAGTGTTAAACCTTTAACTACTTCTAAATGATGCATATATGGAAAATATTAATTACTGATTACAAGATTGTAACCATGTATATAATAGCTGAAAACGCAAACATATTAAATGATTGGTGAGTGCTAAAAGATTTAGAGCGATCTACTATCGTCTCATAAGGTGGAAATACGGAGTTTTCTGCCCTTTTCTTTCAAATTAAATTCGGTATCCTTCATATGAACCATTGTTTTTGACATTCATTCATCCTTTTTAGTATATTTAAACAATTGTATTAATTGTGGTAAATCTTGTTTGGGAGTAAATGTGCATCTTTAAACAAATAGCTGCTTATCTATTTTGTTGAAGTTGAGGTATTGCTGCAGCCGTGATAATTTGTTGTTGTTCAAAAACTAATTTTGGCCATAACTCTTAAACCACTAAAATGAAACTTGGTAGGCTATGTTTCAAGAGACATAATGGGCGCTTAAACCAAGGACCATGTAACTTTGGCTTTAATAAGTATTGAGTTATGCCTCCTGTTTAATAAAAATCCCAGACAAGGTTTGGCAATCGTCCACGGTGTTCTTTTTCATATTTCCATTTTTTTATTAAAAAACGTGCAGTGCAGAAAGGTTGATAACAATGATGTCATTTATATTTTGCTTCTAGCGTGTAAAACCATAAAGACCTACAAAACCAACGAGAAGGACCTGACCTGTCAAATGCTTCCATTACTTGACAAGTTTACACACAACTCCAAGTTCAAAAACAGGTTTGGGGGTCTATCTTTTACTCCAAGTTCAAAAACCAGTTCGAGGGTCTATCCTTTACTGTAAATTCTGTTTTAAGAACTTTTAAGGTTTGCAATGAAACTTAATATTCATGGAAATGATCAGCTAAAATCATATCCACATTAATTCTTGGCAGTTTACGAAGTTTTTGTTCAAAATCTCTATACAGTATATGTTTAAAAATATTGTATTCTGCTAAAATTATAACTTGTCAGTTGAAATGATTTTTTTTCGTTGATTGTGAGATCTTTTTTATGTCTGCGAAGCCTTGATGTAGAGTCTTGAAACTTTGTATGCATATTACTTAATGGCCACATGATCTGCCAATTTATTTTTGGTGATGGTGAACCTTACTTAAAAGTGAAAGTTCCCAATAGTTGACAAATCTCAAAAAGCAAAATTCTAGTTTGTAAATTTTAAAAAAGAAATTGAATATGAATAAAATAAACCACACAAACACGTAAAGTTTATTATTTTAAACCTTTTGGCGTAATGCCTTCATCAGTAGATATAAACAAACAATATTAACAGGAAGTTACGTCAACGTCATATACCTGTCGCATGTCATTGGCAGCAAAATAAGTGAAGTTGCTAAATACATATGTATATATATGATAAAGTAACGTACAAATAAAAATAATATTATTATGGATCATTAAGTAATACAATAGCCTATTAGAAATAGTGTAGTAAAATCATAATATTATGAAAAAAGAAATTGCAATTTTCCTCTGTAGTACCTGTTGTTGGCTGGTACTAATCTTGTTTTTCTGTATATCAAACTAAAAGCTTGAAAATGATTTTCTATGGTCAGGTATGGTTACATGAACGGGAGTGAGGTGAATGGAGTAAACATCAGCCTGTCTGACGACAAGACCCATATAGTGCCTTTTATTGTGAGTGATGGACAGGATAATGGTGGAAGTCTGGAGGTGCGGGCGGGCATACAAAATGTGGTTAGCTTGCAGGTGAGTTAACAAAAATCTTATTCTCTTTTTGAATAGGTACATGTATTGTATACACGATCATTTTAGTATCACAGTCTTAATTATTTAAGCGATGCTTGGCTGACACACATGGATTGCTTTGTCTGTCAATGCAGCATATACATCAGCATCACACTGTCATTTCTGATCAATATCTTTTGAATGACTTGATCTCCAGTGTGGTATGCAGATTTGTCATGGATTTTGATTGAATAAAAGAATAGCCATTACAATAATTATGCCCCCCTTCGAAGAAGAGGGGTATATTGCTTTGCACATGTCAGTCGGTCAGTCGGTCCGTCGGTAGACCAAAGCTTGTCTGAGTGATAACTCAACAATTCCTGGATGTATGGTCATCAAACTTGACATGAAGGTTGGGCCTGACCAGTAGATGACCCCTATTGTTTTTGGGGGTCATCGGGCCAAAGGTCAAGGTCACATTGATCTTGAATGGTAAAAGGTTGTCCGTGTGATAACTCGACAATGCCTGCACCCATGGCCCTCATACTTGACATGGAGGTTGGGCCTGACCAGTAGATGACCCCTATTGTTTTTGGGGGTAATCAGGTCAAAGGTCAAGGTCACAGAGATCTTGAATGGTAAAAGGTTGTCCGTGTGATAACTTGACAATGCCTGCTCCCATGGCCCATATACTTGACATGGAGGTTGGGCCTGACCAGCAGACGACCCCTATTGTTTTTGGGGGTCATTGGGCCATAGGTCAAGTTCAGAGTGACCTTGAATGGTAAAAGGTTGTCCGAATGATAACTCGACAATGCCTGCACCCATGGTCCTCATGCTTGACATGGACGTTGGGCCTGACCAGTAGAGGACCCCTATTGTTTTTGGGGGTCATTGGGCCAAAGGTCACGGTCACAGTGACCTTGAATGGTAAAAGGTTGTCAGTGTGATTACTCAACAATGCCTGCAACCATGGCCCTCATACTTGACATGGACGTTGGGCCTGACCAGTAGATTGTTTTTAGGGGTCATTGGGCCAATGGTCAAGTTCAGAGTGACCTTGAATGGTTAAAGGTCGTCAGAGTGATAACTCGACAATGCCTGCACCCATGGCCCTCATACACGACGTTGGGCCTGACCAGTAGAGGACCCCTATTGTTTTTGGGGGTCATCGGGCCAAAGGTCAAGGTCACAGTGACCTTGAATGGTAATAGGTTGTCCGAGTGATAACTTGACAATGCCTGCACCCATGGCCCTCATACTTGACATGGACATTGGGCCTGACCAGTAGATGGCCCCTATTGGCTTTAGGGTACATTGGGCCAAAGGTCAAGGTCACAGTGACCTTGAATGATAAAAGGTTGTCCAAATGATAACTCAACAATGCCTGCACCCATGGCCCTCAAACTTGACTTGGAAGTTGAGCCTGACCAGTAGATGACCCCTATTGATTTAAGGGGTCAAAGGTCAAGGTCACAGTGACATTGAAAGCAAACCCGACAATTCCTGGACCTATGGTCATCAAACTTGACATGAAGGGTGGGCCTGACCAGAAGATGACCCCTCTTCACTTTGGGGCTCATCGGGCCAAGGTCAAGGTCACAGTAACATTTAACGCAAACAAGTTAACAATTCTTCTCCCAGTGATATCTCAGCAATGCCTGAACCTATGATCATCAAACTTGACATGGAAGTTGGGCCTGACTAGAAGATGACCCTTATAGATTTTAGGAGTCATCGAGTCAAAGGTCAAGCTTACAGTGACCTTGAATGCGAAAATGTTTCGAGTGATAACTCGACAATGCCTGCACCCATGGCTCTCAAACTTGACTTGATGTTGCGTCTGATCTGTAGATGACCCCTTATGATTTTAGGGGTCATCAGGTCAAAGGTCAAGGTCACAGTGACCTTGAATGAAAAAATCTTGTCTGTGTGATAACTTGTCAATGCCTGCATCCATGGCCCTCAAACTTGACATTTAGATTTTTTGTGACCAGCTGATGACTCCTATGGATTTTGAGGTCAAAGGTCATGGTCACACTTTGAATGGTTATAGTCTTAAACTGCCTCAACGGCATCCAATGTCAGTGACAAACCAGCTGTCATTTCGGTCCATGCATATTTCATTCAATTGTCCATATAATCCTGACAACTTGGCGCTCAGGGGGGCATAATGTTTGACAAACATCTCTTGTTGTAATGTTGTATATCATTGGTTAAATGACATTGCTCTTAACGAATCAGAGTGCAATATGGAAATAAACAATGAAGTTATAATTCCTTTTTTGTTATACCAAATGAATGTCAATTTTTCTCTATAAAAAGACTATATAAATGTAAATATTAGCTTATAACTAATTTAATTTTCAGGAGAACTACTTGCATGCTCAGGTGAATATCTGCGTTCAAAGAGAGGTCCTGCCATATCAAGAAGGGGCCTCAAAGTGTTCTGATGGTTTCCATAGCAACATGACTTCACAAGGAGAAGATCAGGTCAAGGTCATTGTTCCATATCCACAGGCCGGCCACTGGTTTGTCGGAGTGAAGATGAATTGCTACAGAGTTCTCAATGACAGGTAAAGGGTTTAATGTGCAAAATATATGACTCTTAAATTGGAATACAACTACAGTGAAATTTTTTGGTGCAATTTACCGCCTTATAATGGCTGTTTCCCCTTGCAAAACAGTGTTCATTTTTCCTCAAATATCATCATATTTCAATACAGATTGAATAAAAAAAGGAATGTTTTTCTTGAACAATAAACAAAATGTTAAAAAGGCTAGCCTTTCTACAGCATACTGTAAGCATACTAAAGTAAAAACAAGTATAGTTTGGTTTGATTTTAAATTTTACCCAAAATAATTTTTTTTACCTAATTTGGAAGGCACAGGCGATGAAAATAATTCCAAAATTAAATCACTGAACTATCCTCAATAATTGTACCTGTGTTGTTTAGTGAAAGAATACTTGGTACGAAAATCCATGTGCATTTATCTGTCCAGGGTTATCACGTGACTTCTAATCTCCCTCTTCATTGAACGTTTATAAATTGTGTTTAAGGTATTGGTTTATGTTGATATCAGATATATGTGTGAAAACAGTACACTGTCTTTCTAAGAAAAGTAACAACTACCCAACTATCATCTTCAAAAATTTAAAACGTTATGTGCTTCCACTAGAAATATTTGTTTTACAAAAAATAACGTCTTATTAGTCAAATAATAGGTATTTGTTTTTCATACGATTTCTTTTTATGCCCCTGAATGCTGCATATCTACAATTATTTAGAGTGTAGTTGGTTGTATCTGGGCTTTAACATTATCATGCACAGTTGGATTTTTAAATAACTTGGAATTTTATGTTCGGTACATGTAGCAAATGTGTTCGGTGCATACAGCAAATGTGTTCGGTACATACAGCAAATGTGTTTGATACATACAGAAGATGTGTCGCCTACATAGTCAAACTTACAGGTTTCTCATTATGGAATGTTGCATGTATGTTCATAGAGAATTAAGTTGGTTGTGTCTTTGCTGTATCATTGTCATGCAGAGAGGTATTTTAAAATTACTTGGCACAAGTGTTTGATACATAAAGATAACGTGTCGCGTGCATGACAAGAACAACATCCCTACTTTTTAGTTAATTACTCCTCCATACTTGAGGTCAGCCATAATGGGGTCTGGCGTATGTTCATATGTGCTCCTCGTGAATGTAGACATATTGGTATTTGCATAATCCATTTAACTGCCCTGTGCTCAGTGAACATGTTTGCAAAGAACGTTTGCTGTTTGGTTACTGGTATTTGCATAATCCATTTAACTGCCCTGTGCTCAGTGAACATGTTTGCAAAGAACGTTTGCTGTTTGGTTCCCCGCTTGCAGTGTATGCGCTGCATTTCAACTAGGAATGCACAACAGTTTGCTAATGTTAAGTCAAAACATTCCCTACTGAACACATTGCTGGATGGGACTTCGGGGAAATATGTGTTTCATTTTCTGTGACAGCTCTTGTTGGCTTCTGCTTTTGGGTGCAACAGAGCATTATTAACCAGCATATAACTTAATCATAGGGTCTGATAGACTAATTTTTAAACGTTACAGTGACACAGAAGTGATGCCATGTGGTCAGTTGTCAGCACAGGTGAATGTTTCCGTGATGACAGATGCCTGTGTGGGTGGAGGATGTAGCCAAAATGGCCGATGTATCAACTACCTTAATGGCCATGTGCTGTACACCACGTGCAGATGTGTCGAGGGTAAGTAAATGTTTCAATGACAGCAGACAGGGGTGTGGGTGTGGGTGGGGTTGTAGCCAAAATGGCCAATGTATCGATTACCTGAACAGACATTTGTTCTACACCACATGTACTGTAGATGAGTCAAGTTAGTGAATGTTTCCATGACAACAGACACAGTTGTATCACTAACATGGTCAATTTATCAACTTCCTTAATGGCCACATGATCTACTGCATGTGCAGATGTGTGGATGGTTAGTGATTGTTTGAATATCATAGGGATACTGCAGATGGATCTGATAAATTAAATATTCAATGCACAGCAATATATGTGAGTTAACAAACATAATGCTTTTTGAAAATCTTGAAGAGAAATTTGTTGTTATTGTTGGTTATTCTTAAAACCTGTTTGCAAAATGCGATATGGACTGATAATTGACATGACACTTAATCGGTTGTTAACCACATCGTTGTTAACTTTCAAATCCTTACTGCTCTGAAAGTTTGATGGATACATGTGTGATCTGCGGTGTTCCAAACAAGATTTGAGACAACTATTTCAGCTGTATTTGTTTTATTTAAGCACATCACATATTTGAAAGTTAACACCGATATGTTGTTAACCATGTTGTTAACTTTTACAAAGTTCTGAACAGTTGGCCCAATGTTTAACAAAAGAACGTATTAAACGAAATCCTCATGCATTTGTTTGTCCAAAAAGATCTCATACTATGCCTTGTAAATCTCTTATTGGTTTTATAAATTGCAGATATTTATCTAAATGTAACTAGAGGCAGGTTTTGCATCATATCCATTAGCTGCAAATATTTATAGAAAAGAGCTTTGTTAAACAAATTAGTTGCTTTCAAAGATTTTCTTTTACTTTTCATGTACATGTTTCAGGTTGGAGGGGCTTATGTTTTTCTTTACATGTTCTTTATAAATAATTTCCTAATCCATGTGTCAGGTTGGAGGAGCTTATTATTTTTTTCTTTACATGTTCTTCATAAATGTTTTCCAAATACATGTTTCAGGTTGGAGGGGCTTCATTGGTTTTATGGTTATTGATATTGATCTCAGGGTGGTTAGTATTTTGCAAATAAGCTGCAAATATTTATATGAACATGCTACACTGTACACCTTTGTTTATTTGCTTTCAAAAATGTCTTTTTCTCGTATTTACTTAAAACATAAATGTTTTCCAAACCCATATTTCAGGTTGGAGGGGCTTTGACTGTTCTGATGGCTCGGACCTGGAGTCAGACAGTTACCAGCTGCAGGAACTACTTTTATTGACGCTCAGTAACCTTGTGTTCATACCCGCCATTGTGCTTGCCTCATACAGGAGATATTATGTTGAGGCCCTGGTGTTTGCTTACAACATGGTCTTCTCAGCTGTAAGTACAGTGCATTTTCATACGCTTGATAATTTTTTATGGAGCTATTTTTCAAACATGAATTCAAGCCTAAATAGCCATAAAGGTCTATTAAAGGTGTGTGTCCAGTGTTGATCCATGTAGTCAGGATATGTGGCTTTCTTCCATCAGCTTAGTAATACATGATTTATTTTGCTGCTGCACCATGATTTGTTTAGTTTAAACATTATATATTTTACAACGATTGTTAAAAAAGTTATGATAACTTATACTAAGTCACTTTCGTTGACACAAGTTTGCGTGAGAGTGTGGTCTTGCGTTGTGGGGAAAACTGGAGTTCCCGGAGAAAACCTACTTGTTCGGCTTGATGACCACTAACCAAACTCACATGCTTGGCTAGGCCAGGAATCGAACCCTGGTGAAAAGCGAATGCGCTAACCACTTCATTAACTGGACAACCATGATGGGTTTAGCGACTAGAATTCTCCATGCCTCCACTGCTGATCTAAGCGGTCAGTATATGTGACTTTCTGTTGTCTGCTACTGTCGTTTGTTCACAAAGAATAATTAATTTATCATTCTTTCCACAGATATACCAAGCATGTGACGAAGATCGGAAGGAGAAAATCTCTATGTATCTGCTGCTGATCAACTTCATCAGTTTGTGCAACTTCCTGTTGTCTTGTCTGGTACTGCCATCTGTTTACAAATATATTATTTCTTTTCATTGCTATACCATACATGTGACGGAGATCTGAGAGAGAACGTCTTGTCTGCTGCTGATCAAGTTCGTCAGCATGTGCCACTCCCTGTTTTTCTGGCACTGCCATTTGTTTACAAATATAGCATTTCTTTTCACAGCTATACCACTCATGTGACAGAGATCTGAGAGAGAACTTCGTGTCTGCTGCTGATCAAGGTCGTCAGCATGTGCCACTCCCTGTTTTCTGGCACTGCCATCTGTTTACAATTTCTTTCCACAGCTATATCACTCATGTGATGGAGATCGTAGGGAGGAATTTTCAATGTGTCCACTGCCAATCAATGTGGTCAGTGTATGTGACTTCCTGTCATCTGCGACTTCCATATGGATTACCCTGGTTGCCATGGCCAGACCTCCGCTTCAGGTAATTGTTAAATGGAAGCTTAAAGCAATTGTTTGAACGCAAAGTGCAAAAGAAAAAAACAGTTTGATATACGAAAATATGTACATCCATATTTTTGTGTTATTTCAATAAACAGAATGTGACAATCTCCATTAGTTACGTGCCAAACTGTTTTTCACTATTTTTTACTATTGTCTGTCTATAAGTTTTCTGTAGGAAAACCAGTGATTTGTTGAAATACATATATATATATTATGCCTTCGATTAATTTTCAGTGGAAGAGTCTTATCCAGATGGCTGGCCCACTAGCTCTGCTTGTTGGAGTATTGTATCGGAAAACCAGTGCCTTTCTCTTCCTTGTCCCAGCTGGAGTTGGGCTTATCATGCTTCTTATTTCATGGGTATAGAATGTAGAATGATGTTTGCTCTGATTTATCTTGGACTTAAGTATCCAAAAACACCATACAAATCAAAACTGAGATGCTTTGAAGGAATAGAAAGAGGAAACATATTAACCATTACTGTTGTCATATAGTTATAACAGTCAAACAAGCTACCGGTATTCATGGTTTTTAAAACTGTAAACAATTATCTACATTGCGATAAATTCTGTCATTTATGTTTATTAACCATTGAAATATTTAAGTCTGAAGTATTGACATTTTACACTGGCATGTTGGCTGATATATTCTAGAGGTAAAATACATTTAAAAGCTCACTTAAATTACTACCATATTCATTTCAGTTTCCATTATAAATTTTCTTGCTTAAAGAAGTGTAATCCCTCTCTATGTCAGGTGTGCCGATGTTGCTACCGTGGAAAATGTTACCCGAGCAGGAAACGCTACCTTCTATTTCTGGTTCCTGGCCTGCTCCTAGCTGCAGGGGGTCTGTGTATCTTCACATTTGTTGAGCGGGAAGACAACTACCTATACACGCACAGCGCCTGGCATGTGTGCATGGCTCTCAGTGTTTTACTGCTTCTGCCACCTAGGGACTCTAGAGGTAAGGGTCAAGGTCACACTAAAAGGTCATAGAGGTAATATCAAGGTCATTTTTCAGGGACATACAGGTTAGGTCAAGTTACACTTCAGGGTCATAGAGTAAAGGTCAAGGTCATATTTAATGTCTTAGAGGTAAGATTAAGGTCAATTTGCGGGGTCAAAGGTGAGAAAGCCTTTTGAGAGCTCTAATTACTAGTGATAAACACTTAAATCACTTGAAAGGTCACGGTCACACTTCAGTGACAAAGGTCAGAGAGCCTTTTGTGAGCAATAAACACTGAAGCACATGAAATGACTTGTCAAATATTAACCATGTTGAGATGAGTTGTATTTCATACAATTGTTTAAAGTCAAGGCTTGCATGAAGGTCAGACGTCTGATTAATTCGTAGTTGTTAACAAAGATACTCTTCAAAGTCAAGGTCAAACATGGATCAATGGTCTTGGACCTATTTATACATTAAGGTGAAACTTTATTGCCTTTATTCTTGCAAGCTCACCTTGTTGTAGTTTGTGACATTTATTCTTGTAATATTTAAATGTTGATGCTGCTATTCTTTTCTACCATTTTACAGTTCAGTACAAAGTGAAGGATCAAAATGGTACAAGCCCAGGACCAACCTACCAGCCAATCAGCACATTCGATAGGCCCCGTCAAGTATAATGGTCTGCATGGGAGTAGCTAGGCTAAGGGGATGTTTGATGAGCCAGCGGAATTGATAGAATTTAAAAAATTGAGATTACCAGAATTCAGCTCCATCTGCTCAAATTGAGAAGAGGGTGTGTGAAAAGAACCAAGATGGCCTCTTACTTGAACTTATGTATATACTTACTAGGGATGAAAAATTGATAAAATATTCTTGAAATTTGAATGTTTGCCTCATTTGGCAATAATTGATTATGATTTTCAATATCATTTTTTAAAGAAATAAAATCATATCATATTACTTACATTTACTTTTATTAAGGTTTTTATTCTGAAATCTTGTTGATTTTTTACAAAAATTGTAATTTTTACCAATTATGGCTCCCTGGATGGATTTGACGTCCAGTTAGTGTTACTATATTTTTCAAATCATAAGTTATATTTCTGAGTGACGAAGATATTTACAACTGCTCCTTCTCTTACAAACTTTAAGATTGGAATATGATCAAAATAACCACTCTGTTTATTTCCAATCATAGATAATGGTTTTGGTCGGATTTTCAATTCCTATTGCATACTTGAAGTTATTTTTTCTAAATTAACATATGATAAAGTGGCAAAAATCACAGAAAAATGAAAATCAATCAAAATAGTTTATTAGTTTTTCTGGTACGCATTTGCTAATAATTCTTAAAATTTATTTGACTAATACTAATTTTGAGGCTATTAGAATGGTTGAATGTGTGTAACTATTAAATCACAATTCTCTTTTGACTATTCAAGCATTACTATAGGAACTTATGTCAAAGTTGTACGGACTTCAAAATAAAGGAGAAAGGATAGGTGTAAAATTTGACTCCATGAAATATGACTTTGATATAGCGATTATTTGAGATAAAAAATCTACATAAACAGATTTGTTTTTATATAGAAACAGGAGGAAATAATTTGGGACCCTGATTAAAGTTCAACATAACTAGAAAATCGAGATATCAGAATTAGACATAACAAATTTAGACTATACTTGCACTTAAACTCAGAGACATCTTCATGATCAAATCTTCATATCTTTAACTAAGATTGATAATTGTTCAGGATTTATACTTTTTTCAATGCATTTAATTGCTGATTTAAATAATTATATTGATACTGATGATTTTTGTGTCAGATGCATTTTTTTAACAATTTATATATCATTTTATATTATACCAGTGACATTGTTTATTTTGTGTATTTTTTTTACAAGTTGTTTTTATGATGTTATATACACAAGAAGATTTACATTAAAATATTATCTTTTCATTAAAACATAACTACAAAATGAGAAATATCTTTAAAAGAACTAGTTCTTTCCAAAATGTCTCAGAACAAATTCTATTTGATTCTTGGACTATTATAGTTGAATTATTACTGATAAAGCCATTAGAACCAGTTCTTTTCAAAAATGTTTCAGAACATGTTTTTTTTAATCTAGTACTTTTATAATTAATTGTAAATTGAAAAGGATTATTTCAAGATTTGACAAATTTTTCATAGGTTGATATTTTCCATAACATATTTTTATAATGCCCCCTGTTTTTTTTTAAAGGGTGCCAATATAATATTCACACTGTTAATTTTTCTGTGTGTCTGTCTGTAACACAACTTTGTCTGCAATATTACTTGAGAATAGTTTGACCTAGGACCATCCAACTTCACTGAAAGGTTAACCATGACCAGTAAAAGACCCATATTGTTTTGGAGGTCAAAGGTCACACATTTAAAAGTCGAATGAAAACCTTGTCTTCAGAATAACTCTTGAACGGTTTGATCTGTTACCATCAAACTTCTATGGAAGGTTGCCGTAAAGGGGTCCTATTGATTTTGTGTTGTTTCAATTAATACACCTCAATAAAATCATCTTTCAAATGTTTCTGACAAAGTTGGTTATATAATATTCGACAAACATCTCTTGCAAGACTAATGGACACATTTTTTTATATTTTTTAGCACTTGTTTTTAACGTTTATATTTTGCACGCATATTTAACTATTATATTCCAGGTGTAGTTATTTTAGAAATCATTTTTATATATCTACAAAATATTTTTACTCAAGATCACAAAGAGGCATGGTTGTTTTTTTGCATTGTTAAAGGAACATGACACCAGATGGTCCCAAAATCTGCAAAAACAGTATTTTCTCAAAACAAGCTTAGAATAATCAAAATAAACTAGTCTCACATGAGGTCGATAATACAATATTTTACGTGATTAAATAATATTTTATCACTATCTCAGCTGTGTTTACCCATTTAAAAATATCGCATACTGGTTTCCTAGTTTATAGTGTATATATTTAGCATGTGAAGATCCTGTGATTAGTATAGATACACATACCGACACTTTTTTAAATTTACTGGGATTTATGTGGTAGACAAACCCAGCAAGTTTTGCATTGGAAAAATACGCCAAAACTATGAAAGATACATGTGTAGTAAGCAATGTGATACATCAGTAAGAAAGGTTCAATGCATTGTACACAACCATATCACTTTTATGTAAATTTATGACAGTTTTCTTTTTTTTTAATGGCAATGGTATCATCTGGTGTCTAGTCCCTTTAATGACAATGTTAAAATGTCATCACTTTTTATACTGATAAGCATGTTAATATATTCAGGTAAGCATGAAATCAATCACCACTATGAAGTTCAAGTACATGTGTATCACAGTTGTTCTTTAATTTTTTAGAAAACACATACACAGGGGCGTAGCTACCTCTAGGCCATCAAGGCTGTGGCCTACATTTTTTTCCCCAAAAAAATGAAAACACAAATTTGCACATAATTATAAGGTTCTAAAGTTTTATGTATGGAAAGCGTTGTTCTAGTAAATAACAGTTACTAAATATATTTACCAGTTGTTAATATTCCTGCACCCCTAAGAATCTAACTGAAACTAAATTCGGGGGGATAGGGGGGCATGTCACCAAACCCACACAAACGTTGTACTACACACCATTTTTAGCCAAACTACGCCCCTGATACACAAGAAGAACATTCCCTTATATAACCTTGAAGAGATTTATGTATGTATTTTGTTCCAGGCTTTCTTCTTGTTATGTTTTTTGTCTGCATTTATATATTTTTATCTATATATACATTGAAGAGTCTGCAATGTGCAATTATATGCTTGAGAATTGATATGACAATTAATTCTTCATGTTTTTTTCTAGCTTGTCTGTTTTACAGAGGAAACTAGTTGAGCTAGAGTCATAGCCTTGATGTGGTCAAGGGAATCATCTTGGCCAAAACTCATTATTGTTTCAAGATGTTCAAATTAAAAATGTTTTCATGCATAAACATTAACTGTGGTCATTTAAAAAGCGTTCAAAACGTTATCATGAAACTTGGCACAAAGTGAAAGTATACACACGTGTAGCAAGGCCCATGACCCTGGATTTCACCATTGTTGATTTATGCCCCTTCATTGTTTGAAAAAACAAACAAGCAACAAAAAAAACTTTACATAATAACCATTTAAGATACTCATATGCAACTTCAAATATTACTAGTAGCAATGAGCACATTTGTGGCAAGGCCCATTACTCTGGATTGGATGGTTCTCAAGTTAAGCCCCTTGTTTGACTAAAAAATTTACAAGCGGTGAGTGTCGGTGTTTGCTCAAGAGCGCTGTTGGTAACTCAAGTGATATATAACTTTAATGTTCAAAACATTTAATTGGTTTTATTTGTGATTTTTACAATTTTTATTCTTATATTATTGTTTATATCATTGTTATATGAACCACAGAAAATTGCCACAATATTTGCCACAGTTACAAACTTGAAGCTGCACTCTCACAGATTGACCATTTTGACATTTTTTTTTTTTTTTGTCTTTGAATGAGCCAATTTTTGCGAAAATGTATGGAAACCAATTTTTTTATAAGATTGCTGACAAAAGATCACATTGCAGTTTTTAATATTTACGTTTTGAAAATTAATGTTTTATTGCTAAAGGTGTTACTAGCGCTTTAAGATAAGTGAGTCTTTCAGCAGTTTTCCAAACAATTGGGATCTGTTCTATTGTGAGTTACCTTATATGACTGATTTTAGGCATTGATGCCAAAACCACCTGATTCCGAAACCAAAAATAACAGAACAATCAAAGCTGTGATAGTGTAGCTTTAAACTACTACATGTAATGAACAAATATGTGTTTTGGGTGAAATATGTAGTGTATATGTCTGTGTTGAAAAATATTTGACTTTCATGCTCAAAGCATGTAAATGTTTTTGTTTTTAATTTTCAATATTATAAACTGAAACTGTGTTTTTATACCAGTATGTTATATATTGCACAAATATATAGAATATATAACACATGCACAAGTATGTATTTATATTAACATATATAAACAAACAGGTAATAATTGCTTGATTTAAATTTTAAAGGGTCATGATGTTTTAACTATTTTCAATGCATTTCAATATTATAAGGCGAAAGGCATGAAGATACAGTCATAAATCGCTATGTCCAAGTCGTTGAGACCTCTAAAATGCTTCGAGATAATGAACAATCAATAGAAACAAAATATATTAAGAGAATAATTTAACTGAAAAAAAATGTTTAAAAAAAGTTTGACATAACCAGAACATGTAGATAACAGAGTTCAACATAGCAAGATTCAACTGTTTGTATATAATATCTTATGTTAAACATTTTGAACTTAATAAAGAAAATATTCATTGAACCAACATCTATTCTCATGAATTAAAAGCAACATTGTCTTGTTATGATTAAATCAATAACAGGAGATTTGAAGGACCCACACTTAAGCATGTTCTCAGAAAACTCCATAAATGTTAATGTTAATTTGTTATGGCTGATGACCAGATATAATTTTGTTATCATTTGGAAGGGATATGCATATTCGTGACTAACATGTTAAGTAAATCACCTAGACTGACCATAGATTGATGCCAGTATATTGAACACTCAAAGTGACATTTTACTTATGTAATGTTTATCAAACTTGTATAATGTTAATATTTAGTATGTAAAGTCACAGGTTTCCGGTGAACATTTAAATAGCAATAACATGGTAGCTTGTCTTTCCTCTTTGGCATTCCTTTCATATTGTCTTAAAATTCTAATTTCTCTAAATTTTAGTAGAAAACAAGATTTTTTAATTTCTTACTTATAAGCTACCTGCATTTTGTCTGAAACTCTGTGACGTTGTTAGTTGTGATTAATGTTATTGTTTTCCGTTGCCATGCAGAATAAGTCTCATTGAAGTTATATCTTTTACACGTTATCTTATATAAACATGAGCTTTACAATTGTTTAATAAAAGGAATTAACAGAAACTTGTCCCTTGTTTTATTTTTTTGGTTATATTGTGAGAATACTCCATACACACACATGTCCTTGACAGGTCATTACATGAGGATGACCCTGTGACTCATAGTCGCCCAGGGAACACATAATGGCGCAGCTGACTTAAACCCGGTCAGGTGATTCACTACAGCCAGGTGGACTCATGATGGACAATGTGACTGATACTTGTCTTGGCGATTTATTACATTTAACGTAGTATGTAATTCATAATTGCCTTGAAGCAGTCTATATGACTCAAAATGACCCATGTGACTCATACACCCCATGTGCTTTATAATGACCCATTTGACTCCTAATGAACCTTTTGACTCCTAATGACCCATGGCACTCAAAATGACCCATAGAATTCCTTATGGACGACAAGACTCATAATTACCTCACGACTCATAATGGACCACATGACTCATAATGGACCACATGACTCATAATAACCACATGACTCATAATGGACCACATGACTCATAATGGACCACATGACTCATAATGGACCACATGACTCATAATGGACCACATGACTCATAATGGACCATATGACTTATAATAACTTCATGCCTCATAGTGAACCACAGGACTCATTATGGACCACGTGTGAATCATATAGGACCACATGGGACGCATAGTGGACACCATTGGACTCATAATGGTCCACATGACTCATTATGAACCATATGACTCATAATGGACCACATTACTCATAATGAACCACATGACTCATAATGGACCACATCAGACACATAAGGTACCACATGCCTCATAATGAACCACATGCCTCATAATGATCCATGTGACTCATACTGGAGCACATGAGACTCATAATGAACCACATGAGACTCATAATGAACCACATAACTCATAATGGACCACATGAGACTCATTATGAACCACATGGTACTCAGAGTGGACCACATGACTCATAATGGACCACATGTGACTCATATTGGATCACATAAAACATAATGGACCACATGACTCATAATGGATCACATGAAACTCAGAGTGGTCCACATGACTCATAATGGACCACATGACTCAAAATAGACCACATGAGACTCCCTATGAACCACATGACTCATAATGGCCCATGTGACTAATTATGGATCACAAGAAACATAATGGACCACATGAGACTCAGAGTGGACCATATGACTCATAATGGACCACATGACTCATAATGGACCACAAGAAACATAATGGACCACGTGACTCATAATAGACCACATGAGACTCCTAATGAACCATATGACTCATAATAGACCACATTACTCATAATGGACCACATGACTCATAATGGACCACATGAGACTAATAATGGACCACATGACTCATTGATCGCATGGTACTCAGAGTGGACCATATGACTCATAATGAACCGCATGACTCAAAATGGACCATATGAGGCATAATGAACCACGTGACTCATAATGGTCCACATTACCTATAATGGACCACATGACTCATAATGGATCACATGAGGCTCAGAGTGGAACATATGACTCATAATGAACCACATGACTCATAATAGACCACGTGACTCATAATGGTCCACATTACCTATAATGGACCACATGACTCATAATGGATCACATGAGGCTCAGAGTGGAACATATGACTCATAATGAACCACATGACTCATAATAGACCACATGAGACTCATAATGCACCATACGACTCATAATGAACCACACGACTCATAAGGGATCACATGAGGCTCAGAGTGGATCATATGAGTGATAATGGACGACATGACTCATAATAGACCACATGAGACTCATAATGCACCATACCACTCATAATGGACCACACGACTCATAATGGATCACATGAGGCTCAGAGTGGACCATATGACTCATAATAGACCACATGACTCATAAAAGACCACATGAGACTCCTAATGCACCAAACGACTCATAATGGACCACACGACTCATAATGGATCACATGAGGCTCAGAGTGGACCATATGACTCATAATGGACCACATGACTCATAATAGACCACATGAGACTACTAATGCACCATACGACTCATAATGGACCACACGACTCATAATGGATCACATGAGGCTCAGAGTGGACCATATGACTCATAATGGACCACATGACTCATAATAGACCACATGAGACTCATAATGCACCATACCACTCATAATGGACCACACGACTCATAATGGATCACATGAGGCTCAGAGTGGACCATATGACTCAAAATGGACCACATGACTCATAATGGATCACATGAGGCTCAGAGTGGACCATATGACTCATAATGGACCACATGACTCATGATAGACCACATGAGACTCATAATGCACCATACGACTCATAATGCACCACATGGCCGATAATGGATCACATGATGCTCAGAGTGGACCATAGACTCATAATGGACCACATGACTCATAATAGACCACATGAGACTCATAATGCACCATACGACTCATAATGCACCACATGGCTCATAATGGGTAACATGATGCATAATGGATCACATGCCCTATAATGGACCACATGTCTTATAATGGACCACATGTCTTATAATGGACCACATTACTTATAATTGATGACATGACTCAAAATGGATGGACCACATTACTCATAATGGACCACATGACTCATAATGGACCACATGACTCATAATAGACTACATTTCTCATAACTGACCAAATGACTTATAATGGACCACATTACTTATGTGTTAATTACAGTGTTTTAACGTGCATATCGTATTACTTTATATCAAATAAATTGCCAGTTATTAATCAAACAATCAATAAATTTCCCTTCTTTGTTTTATTGACTTCTAGAACAATGCAGTGTACGATCTATAACTTATCAATCAATCAATCAATCAATCAATCAATCAATCAATCAATCAATCAATCAATCAATCAACCAATCAACCAATCAGGTAGGCAATTAATACTGAAAGCAAAGTATAACGCACATTACATTGAAATTAAACATATATTGAGCAATACATAAGACAAGAGTATAAAATCTGCATATTTCTAAATATAAACAATTAAATAGGTTAGTAACAATATTTTTACAACATATTTAAATAATAAAGAAATTTAATACTGATTTGGGGTAAAAATAACAGACAATGTATGACACATCAATCTAGGGGCTTAGTTTCAAGTAATTAAAACATATTAGACTAAAGTTAAACACTGTTTAGGAATACTGTTTCGACAGCAAAACTATCTAGTCAAATAATGAAGTAAAATGTATTATGAAGTAATTAAAATATGCTTTATTCCTTTAGTCACCCCCAAAAGGTCAGTGTTCAGTAAATTACTTTTTCATCACATAAACAGGTCAGAGTTCAGTAAATTACTATTTTATCACATAAAGTACTATTTTTATCACAAACTGGAGTTTTATCTCATAATAAACCAGTTGTTTTTTTCGACTGCTTTCTTTTGACTCAACGCCCACTCTGAAAAAAAGAGAGAAAAATATGCTTAAAATCATTATATATTTATACGTATGAACACACGCATCCTTTTAAGACAAAAAATAGAAGAACTTACAGAACATAAACTGTATGACTACAATACAGTGCTAGTTATATATAGCCGAAAAACGCATTCGGTGCACCTTTGCCATTTTCCATCAAAAACAACCTCGGATTTAAATGGACGGTTTACACTGTCAGAAATCTTTACATTTTACTTCGCTGCAAGTAGACCACGTTTTAATTTCAATTAGCATTTAAAGTTATAACTTTAATCTTGGGTATCTGAATTATATTTGCAATAATACACTTGACTGCCATTAAATTTAAACTCAGTAATACAAAATACACATTCAATTAATACTATTATTTAAAAAATACTAATCCAAGATTGTTTACGATGGAAAATGGCTGAGGATTTCCAATTGAAAAACTGTTTACTGCTGTTAACAATATAATCTGATTAAAGCAATTAATCACACTAAAAATTAAAACATATTAAACGATTCGGAATAAGCGTTCACTGGCAGCAAAACAGGGTACGATTTAAATGCTTTTAATTAAAGCTAAAGTATTTGTTTTGTTTTTTCTATGCTAAATATTGCCTCTCTCAATGAAACAAAAAAAAACTACAAAAAAATGTCAGGTTTTTATTTATTAACAAAATATTGTAGTGTACATCAAGGTAACCAAGCGAGTTTTTTTTATAGCTGAGTATTGTTTTTTGATAAGCCCAACCAATTTTAATTGTGGCAATTGTAAATGAAATCAAATCTTGGGTTATAACGTATCCCGCCACCAAACTCAGTACACTAAACACAGCCACATACTGATATTAGGAAGCAGTGTGACTTGTCACGTACACTTTAGGACTTTATCTGTAGATTTTTTACAAAATGACGATGAAAAATCCTAAAATTGAACGTGGAAAAGTGCACAGAGAAATGTATAAGGCCCAAAAAATACACCTTTTATGACAAAAGTACAGCAAACCAAACAGAATACATGGGAGACAGAGGAATCACCCGTGCTAGGAGGCTAAATATGATTCCTTCCCAAAAAACGTCAACCAAAATACCTCTTGCAATAACTCTACACACTTCTAGCCAGCAAATGTTTTGCTACGCGTCAGAACTGGCGCTTGGAATTGCATTCTTGGATCTTCAGGGTCGGGGAAAGGATTGTTTGAGGCTGAATAGAAAATTAATGCTTCCTAGAAATATGTGGAAACATGGAAAACGTTATAAACGTATGTTAAAGGTGCATGAACGCATGTCGAAATTGGAATAGTTCGAAAAGTGACATTGTGGCATGCATATTATAAGTGAGTTATAAATTGGTGTATTGTGATTTGTAAATTGGTGTTCAGACTGAAATGATATAGTTGTTTTGAAGTAAATTTGGAAAAAGTGGTAGAGTGGAGAAATTAAATTTGGCTATAAAGCGAACAAAACCACTCCACAAACTTTTACCATTGATTCTAGCCGAACGAACTGTGACGTTCCGACAGTTTCGGGACAAATTTATACCTTGCCCCACGAAACGAAATCGGGAATGTCCGTAGAACTCCGCCAAAATGTCGGAGGGTATTGATGAAATTCCTTTTTAGCAAGGTTTTCAGTGGAACCTACACGGGACCCTTTAACCAAGCGTGCTGTTGTAAAAAAAATGTCGAAAACACATTCAGTTCCTAAAAGTCACTAGGATAACCCTTGGATATGTTATTGAATTCTACCTTTAAGAAGTTATACATTATTTATTTTTGTATTCCAACATACATATAGAAAAAGGGTTTGAAGTGATACGTAAAAACATAAGATACATTTCTTTTGTGTGATAGTTAGTCGGTGTGAAGTTAATAAAAGTGTATTTCAAAAGGCATTATGAGGAAAACTGGCTTTGAAACATAATATTCTTAGACATTATTCTTTGTTCGGATACGGTTAGGGAAGCCCTACTTACTCAACGATGATTTTGACCCAGTGTGTACTTTGTCCAGAGAGATGATCGTTGATTAACTGGACATTATTTATAATAAATATTATTCAACGATACCAAGAAAGAAAAGAAAAAGAAATCGACTCAATAAACAGATTACCGTAATTCCAAATAATCGTTTGTAAGTTGTTTGCATTTACCTTAAAGCTGCACTCTCACAGATTTACCATTTTTACAACTTTTTATTTTTATTTTTTTTGTCTTGGAAAGAGCAAATTTTTGCGTTAATATCTGCAAACCAATAATATAAGATTGCTGACAAAAAATCAGATCGTAGATTATTAATGTTTTATGGAAAAAACCGTTGCTAACGGTTTAAGTAAAATGCATAAAACTTCAATTTTTGAACTTAAATATAAAAACCTGCGATTTTATTTTTATCAGCAGCTTATTTAACTTATTTCCATGGATATTCGCCAAAAAAAAATCGGCTCGTTCCAAGACAAAAAAATAAAAAAGTTTTCAAAACGTCCAATCTGTGAGAGGGCAGCTTTAAGAACATATATGGTTTTAGGAAAATATCAAAATGATTGTGAGCGAAGCTTCAAAAAGCGTGAGTATGTTATTTTTAGTTGATAAAACACTTGTTAGTTATACATATTGCATGTGAAAATAACTGTTAAGTATTATATGACTCTCTTAAAAGCACTAGGGACAAGTTACTCGTGTAGTCCCTAAAGGCTAAGTGTTTTTTTTTTGCTTTATCGACAGTGTCGCAAAACTGTAACTCCTCTTGTCCCAAAGGTAACAGCTATTTTTGCTTTATCGACAGTGTCGCAAAACTGTGACTACTCTAGTCCAAAAGGTTACAGCACGTTTTGCCTAATCGAGAGTGTCGCAAAACTGTGACTACTCTAGTCCCAAAGGTTACAGCACTTTTTGCTTTATCGACAGTGTCGCAAAACTGTAACTTCTTTAGTCTCAAAGGTTACAGCACTTTTTGCTTTATCGACAGTGTCGCAAAACTGTAACTACTCTAGTCCCAAAGGTTACAGCACTTTTTGCTTTATCGATAGTGTCGCAAAACTGTAATTTCTTTAGTCGCAAAGGTTACAGCTCTTTTTGCTTTATCGACAGTGTTCCAGAACTGTGACTATTCGAGGCTCAAAGGTTACATCTCTTATTGCTTTATCGAATGTGTTCCAGAAGTTCTATTCTAATCCCAAAAGGTTACAGCTCTTTTTGCTTTCTTGACAGTGTCGCAAAAAAAGTTCTACTCTAGTCCCCAAAAGTCTCATCTAGAACTGACTTCTTAGTCTAATGAATCCGATAAGAATATACATACGTAATACAGCGTTTTGCAGACACGTGTTTCTATAAATTCATCAACAGATCATGTACTAAAATTTGGAGTTGTTTTCCTTCTCCATAGCATTTATTCAATAGAATAAGTAGCATTTAAAATTGTGTGTTGAAACATTTCGAATATTTCAGGAAAAATGGTCCAATTTTCCAAAGCAAACAATGAGCATTAATTATTTTTCCAAAATCGCAACGCTCACTACAACTGCTTCTCCAAACCCTATCTCCTGTCCACTTACCACTGGGCTGCTGTCTGCTTGGAACCATATAGCGGGATTTAATCTCGCCCACCCTCGGGTTAATCAGGTGCCCGGCCGGAACTTCGTCTGCCTTAACACCATCCGCCCAGCGTATGACCCCTGCAAAAGACAATTTAATTGTAAATTTCAATCTAAATATAAATCAACGATGATCGATCGAGGTGGCATTTCTTCTCACCTGCAAAGGAAAATATCGATTCATAGTTTCATCATCATCATCATCATCATCATCATCATCATCATCATCATCATCATAATAATAATAATAATCATCATAATCATCATCAGCAGCAGCAGCAGCAGCACCAGCACCAGCACCAGCAGCACCACCAGCAGCACCAGCGGCATCTCATCAACAACATCATCATCATCATCATGATCATCATCGTGATCATCATCATGATGATGATCATCATCATCATCATCATCATCATTATTATCATCATCATCATCGTCCGGTCTTGTTACTACATCCAATATCCAATAGTGAAAAATTCAAACATGTTCCTACCATCTACGAAGACAATTCTGGCGCCCCCGGCCTGAAGAACCTCTTTGACGTGACGCCAGCTGCCGCCCGCACGCCCGTGACGTAACCTGCACGTGATGGGGTCATGTTAGTAAATTGACTGTGATATATATAATAAAATAAACATAATCCCTTTCGTTACTTAAAAGCTGCATAGTATCTTTGATATAAATATTTGTGACAAATGATATGTAAATTTATGTAAAATATGGTATTTTAATCATATGCAGCATTTTTATACCATTTATTGCTCATTAAATAGAAATTTTACAAAAATAATTGAGATTTGCAGTTTTGAACGCAGATTCAAGACGTCAGGTACACAAGTATCAACATTTAAAGGGACTAGACACCAGATGGTCCCAGATCGGCAAGTAGAGTATTTCCTAAAAACAGGCATAGAATTGTCATTATGAGCTAGATTGATGCCGATTATACATCATTTTACATGATTAAAAGACTGTTTGTCGTTGTCGCTGTTTAAAAATAACGCATAATGGTTTCCCAGTTTATAGAGTGTATATTTAGCATGTGAGCGTCACGTGATTAGTTACATATACCGACACAATTTCAAATTAACTGGGAATTACGTGTCAGAGAGACCTAGTAGATTTCGATTTCGAAAATACGTAAAAACTGCCAAAAAATACATGTGTCGTAAGCGATTGGAAGCATCAGTAAGTAAGATTCAATGCGTTGTACACAACGATATCAATTTTATGTAAGTTTTTTTTTTCTCTTTTTCTTGCAACAGTAGCATCTGGTGTCTGGTCCCTTTAACATTATCGCCAATGGCTCTATAAACATACAAAGCTTATTTGTAAATAGGATATCTTAAAATATAAATTCCTCTTGACTGAAGGCAAGATAAGTGAGTCAGCAAAACTGTTTTTGAAGTAGCGGATCTACAGGCAATATATGATATAGTCGAGTATATAAAATGAAAATTAATAGGAAACCTTATTGACGTCAATTAAACCTACTGGAGGTAGTCTTACTGAGGGGCCGGGATTCATAAAACATTTTAAAAAATCATGACATTTCCTTAAGTTCAGTATCTGACTTTTCATATGATATAATCACTTCAAAATATATGAAATACTTTATTTGCATAGGTAGACATAATATATGTAAAAATACACTTGTACTTTTATTTTAATTTGACAACATTTTTTTTTTAGAAAATTGACATAAGTTCAGAAATTACTTAAGATGTTTTATGAATACCGCCCCTGCTGGACTTCCTGGCTTACCTGGCGGGTCCAAACTCTGGGTAACTGGCTGACGGAAACTGTTGTGAAACCTGTTGGAAGTTCTTGTGGAAATCGTCATACCCAGCTCGCTCATTAAAACGAAGATGCACGGGAACAGATTCGTCTATCTGCACGGGAAAAAGGGGGCGGTGTAAATGTTGCAATTATGAATACATGGATATTTTTCTTCTTGGGTTAAGAACTTTCCTTATATAGTTTTAATAGACGACTACAACGAAAGAAAAAGAAGAATTAGAAGAAGAACTAGAATTAGAAGAATAAGAATTAGAATTAGAAGAAGAAGAATAAGAATTAAAAGAATAATAATTAGGAGAATTAAAAGAAGAAGACGAAGAATTAGAATTAGAATTAGAAGAAGAAGAATTTGAAGAATAAGAAGAAAAGAAGAATAGGAAAAAGAATAATTAAAAGAAGAAAAAGAATTAAAAGAGAAGAAGAAGAAGAAGAAGAAGAAGAAGAAGAAGAAGAAGAAGAAGAAGAAGAAGAAGAAGAAGAAGAAGAATGATTTGTTAGTACATTTTTTTTAAATAAAGTAATAAAGTGAACATAGTGTGCGATGTCTTTTTTGTTTGAACTTAGTACAAACAGATTTTAAAACCAATTTGAATTGTAATTATTTATGCAACACTTATCTTAAAGCAATCAATTAAGCTGTCTGAATGCGAATGTTTATTGATATTCTGTTAGTAACGTGATAGTGTCAAATAAATGACGACCTACTTTCTCTCCCATTTAAGCATTAATCAAGTATTATGAATAATGAATGACAGAAGGATTACATGAAAATATACAAAGAACAACCAAATACACGCATGTTAACAAATAAACTTCAATTGCATTGATTTTTGTTCACATATATATTATTGATATTTTATTCTTGTATAAATCAATGTGTATCATTTTTGTTTTAAAGTACCTTTAATGATTGTTTTTAATCAAGTTTTAATAATAATACTAATGTAATTCAGCTTAATAACCAAACACGGCTAATACACTAGCGGAATTGAGGGGCATGCACCCCTAGCCCCAACATCTGAACCATATATAGATGGGATCGGGGAGAGGTGGCGCATGTCAAAATTTGCACCTCCTCTAGTTCAAAATCCTGGACCCGACCTTTACCAGCGTATATGAATCCCGCTTTAGTTTTCTGGCTAGTAACAAGTAGAGAGACCAAGAGAACGCAACCCTCGTGGGGTTCGCTACCACGAGCTCCTTGTTAAAAGGTGGACGTTTGTATATTTGAATTTTAACGAGTACTTACCGATGCGTTCTGTGCAGTGACGTTGTACACTAGCGGATCTGGCTGACCTTGACCTTCATACGGGGGCATCTGATCCATTGACTTTGACATCTGCCCGTAGCGGTCTCCGGCGCTGAATGACGGGTTCCTTCGGGGAGGGAAGGCGGCGTTTCCTTGCATGGCAATCTGGAACGTCTGCGGTAGCGGCTCCTTTCGGTACACCTGTGCGGACCCCTTCCGGTTCATCCATTGTGACATTAACGAATAGCTCGTGCTGTGAAAGGAATGGGAGTTTGTAAACTGGTCTTCGGGTGGTTAAAACGATGATATATGTTTACGCTGTTCTGTAAAGTTACTGTTTGTTCTCTGTTATTCTCAAAGTGATATGGGCTTCGTTCCATTTCAATATTTAAGTATCTGATATACAAATAACCAATACTGACTTGTAACCAACGTTATATGATGTCCATAGGCCTCAGTATTTAACACTAACAATAGCTCGATAAAATGATCTTATTTGTGAGTCGAGCATCTTAAAGCTGCACTCTCACAGATTGACCGTTTTGACAACTTTTTTTATTTTATTTTTGTCTTGGAATGAGCCAAGTTTTAGTCTATGTCGGAAAACCGGTGATATAAAACTGCTGATAAAAGATCAGTTCGCAGATTTTAATATTTCGCTCTAAAATTAATGTTTAATGTTTAAAAGCGTTACTAACGCTTTAAGAAAAGAGAAAATTTCGGCATCTTTCCAAACAATTGAGATCTGTTATACTGTGTTGTTATACTGTGTTGTTATGTTGTTATACTGTGTTGTTGTGTTGTTATACTGTGTTGTTATACTGTGTTGTTATACTGTGTTGTTATACTGTGTTGTTATACTGTGTTGTTATACTGTGTTGTTATACTGTGTTGTTATACTGTGTTGTTATACTGTGTTGTTATACTGTGTTGTTAAACTGTGTTTTATTCAATATGACTGATTTAAAAACACTGATTTCAATCAAGTAAATCCGGCATAAAAAAATGTTGTCAAATCGGTCAATCTGTGAAAGTGCAGCTTTAATGTGTGTGCCTTCTTATTCGCTTGGACAGATGTTTTTTTGTTCCATTAACTGATATTTTGAGATTGGCTCTGCAGTCTTACACCGTCTAGATTTGTTGTCATCGGATTGTACAATCAGAACGGATTTAGTTGTTAGACTTACTGGTGATTTATCATATCAATGACTTATTATAACGCTGATATGTTATATCAACGATGTATGATATCAATGATTTATTATAACGCTGATATGTTATATCAAAGATGAATGATATCAATGATTTATTATAATGTTGATATGTTATATCAAAGATGAATGATATCAATGATTTATTATAATGTTGATATGTTATATCAACGATATATGATATCACTGAATTATTATAATGCTGATATCTAGTGATATGTTATATCAAAGATGTTAGATATCAATGAATTATTATAATGCTGATATGTTATGTCAAAGATGCATGATATCAGTGATTTGATATAACGCTGATATGAACTAACAAAGATTATGATATCAATGATTATTTAAAACGCTGATATGTACTATCAAAAATGTATGATATCAATGATTTGTTATAACGCTAATATGTTCCATCAAAGATGTATGATATCAATGATTTGTTATAACGCTGATATGTTCCATCAAAGATGTATGCTATCAATAATGTGTTATAACGCTAATATGTTCCATCAAAGATGTATGATATCAATGATTTGTTATAACGCTGATATGTTCCATCAAAGATGTATGCTATCAATGATGTGTTATAACGCTGATATGTAAAATCAAAGGGGTATAATATCAATAATTAATTATAATGATGATATGTTATATCGAAGATGTTTAATATTAATAACTTGTTATAACGCTAATAAGTAATAAAAGATGTATGATATCAATGACTTGTTTTAATGCAGGTACGTAATACAAAGATGTATGATATCAATGACTTGTTATAAAGCTGATATGTATTATCAAAGATGCATGATATCAATTATTTGTTTTATTAATGGTTTGCAATATTAATAATTTCATTTTTATATTAATTATTTGTTCAATTAAGTATTTGTAGCACCAGCTATTTGTGAAATTATCGATTTGTTACCCGAATGACTTGTAGTTTAAATGATCTGTTATATCAATGCTAAAGTAATATCAACGATCTGATATAAGTATGATTTTTAATATCAATTATTTGTTATATCAAAGCACTGTTATATCAATGATTTATAAAACTAAAATTTGACATCCTCAAAGATTTGTAATATCACTGATTTGTAATATCACTGATTTGTTATCTCAATGATATGTTATCTCAATGATATGTTATATCAAAGATCTGTTATCTCAATGATATGTTATCTAAATGATTTGTAATATCAATGATCTGTTATCTCAATGATATGTTATATCAAAGATCTGTTATCTAAATGATATGTTATCTCAATGATTTGTTATATCAATGATCTGTTTTATCAATGATTTGTAACATCAATGATTTGTTATCTAAAAGATCGGGTATATTAATGATTTGTTATATCAAAGATCTATTATATTGATGATTTGTAATATCAATGATCTGTTATATGAATGATTTGTTTATATCAATGATCTTTTATAAGAATGAATAGAAAATCAAAGATCTGTTATATTGATTATTTGTAATATCAAATATGTGTTATAAGAATGATTTGTAACATCAATAAATTGTTATCTCAATGATCTGCATATCAATGATTTGTTATCTCAATGATCTGTATATCAATGATTTGTGATACCGATGACTTGTGATACCATTGATCATTCATATCAATGAATGGTAATATTAATCGTTTTTTCCATATACCCTAAACCTTTAAATAATAAAAGTCTGAAGTCAATTGTCTAACCATATGGAAATACGTTATTTGTATGGTGTTGTAAGCAGCTTTAACGGATGCCTAATAATGAGGAATGAACGATTAGTAAAATAGCTGTTAAGAAAGGAATAATAAAATGGTTAATTTGATATATTGGTTTATTAAAGCAAACATCAAATGAAATAGGTTTTACTTCAATTGAATGAATCAATGTATTATATAAACTTCACCACAACGCGTCACACGAGACAAGTTTCATAGACAAAAATGTCAAGTAAATTCTTAGCGTTGGTCTCAATGCGTGTATTTATGTTTTTTATTAAGTAGGTGAATACTTTCAAATACACATCAGACAATGCTTAAAACTCTTTGTCTGAACCATGATCATTAAAATGAAAGTTGTATGTTCTTTGTGAAAGTATTCTTCCACAACTTAAGAGTCATTCTAATCCTTGCAAGCACATGAAAGAAGATTAAGAACTTAATAAATACAGAATTGAAGGGCTTATTGAACAAGGATTAGGCCACGATTTCTGATCGATTGCATGTCGTATTTGCTCTGGCGATGCACATGGAACTTAGGGAAATTAATGAGCTGCAGCAGCATGAAAACAAACGTTTGATTTAATCCCGCCAAGATTGGAATCAAAGGTTGAAAGAACCAGTGATAACGACCTAGAAGTTGACTTATCGATGAAATTTGTTACATCTAATGTGTATTTTCTTGTGCTCAAAAATAAAATGTACTATGGTATGCTATGATAAATGTATTCTTAAAATAAATGTCAATATAAAGCTTATTGTTATTTGATAATTAAGCCCCATTTCCACTGTCAAACCATTGTGGCAAATGTTTCCAACAATACTTGAACTGTTTCAAACAGAACTGAATCTGTTGGAAATACGATATTTTATTAAATGTTTCCGGTGGTTTATAGATATTAATCAGTGAAATAAAAAATGATATTTCACTGTTTCAAACAGTAAATATCATTTTGATATTTTCACTGTTTTGAATGTTTAGCCCGCTATCAATTCCATAGCATATATCAACACACACAAGGCTGGTACACAATGTCAGCGACGTCATTTCCGAAGTGACGTTACGTTCGCATACACTGTGGCAACGCGACTCGTGCAATATAGCTTTTTGTGAACTATATTACGATCTTACACTTACACAAACAATTGTCCTCGATGTAATACCAAGAAAATGGTAATATATTTAAAATTAAGATATTTATTGGTACACCTTACGTTGCCATAGCAATGATAATGTCACATATTATACAATATAATAACTTAATCATATCTGAAATACTATATTTTATTGATTGAAAATACAAACCTATATGTTAAAACAAAAATACTTTTCTTGTAATTTATATATGAAAATTTGAAGAAATTGATTTAAGTCCAGAAATGGCTCAAGATGTATTATGAATACCGACCCAGCTACTCTAACTTCCATATGGCACATAGGGCCATATTCATGATTGGTTTAAGTCATTTCTTAACTTAAGTGGATTTCTTAAATATTTCATAGTCAAATTAAAAGAAATATATATGTGTTTTAACATTTATTTATTTTTGAAAAAAATAATGAAAATAATGTATTTCAGAAAATATTAAGTTTTTATATCATTTGACCCATGATATACTTATATTAGGAAAGTGTTTTTAAAGTTAAGAAATGACTTAATATGCTTTATGAATACCAACGTAGTACAATTATCGTTTGTTTAGTTATAATACATGCATTTCGTATCATCGATTATATCACTTAAAGTTCTGACCCATTTCTTTAAATTATTTAACAAGCATGACATAGAAATGAACAATACTCTTTTAAAACAACGAGTACGTGCAATGCGATCAAGTATAGTCTTATAGTTTACAGCATATACAATGACAAACCATTGCAGACGATAAGACAAATATGTAAAATCATGACAATGTCATGTATATACTCACCGAAAACGGTTGTCAGCCCGCTGTGGCTTATAGGTTGTTTTTCTAAAGTCCATAGACATTTTTATATTTTTTGTTTTATTTTTCTATGTCACACAAAAATAAATAAATAAATAAAATCTACCCTACACCCTGTACCACCAAAAAGGGTTATTAAGTCTGATCATTTGAGTACGCAGCTTATTTTATATACCTCTGTATTTAAAATCCATTTAAATATTTTCTAATCTCTACTTAGGATCAATGAATCAAAATTTGCGGTTGTGCCTTGTAGCAGACGAGAAATCAGATACACCTGACGACACATAATGGAACATTCTTGTAGTCTTGGAGAGACGCGCCGGGTTAAAATGTCCCCAGCAATCGTCCGCTAAAGACCTATCATTAAAGTGACTCGATATAAACGATATATAGGGTCAGACTGCATTGAAATATATAACTTCATGAGAAATGTGACTAACTGCTTATTACAACAGTAAAACATCAACAAAAGTGCGCTAATGTTAATACATTCTTTTAAATGTTACCGACAATGTTATATTTTGCCGAAAAGCTTTAGTTACTGTTCGGTTTGTGTTTTATATAAAAGTATGGCCCTTTAAGCATAAGAAGGCATTATTCCATTTAGAGAGGTTAGGCTAGAAAATGAAATGGCCGTGTGTGACCCCTGACCTTCATCTCGTCAACCGAAGTTTTAATTTGAGGATCATTTAAAAACAATGCATACCCCCCCCCCCCCCCTCCACCACCACCACCACCACACACACACGCGCGCACACCAACCATTATTATATCTCGAATACCAATCCAGCAAAGAAAGGGTCATGAATCCTTATATGTCTAAACCATGCTACAATGTACACATCATGTATGTCCATCTATATGCAGTAGCTACAAGGTCACCGGCATTTGGACGAGGATTAGTTAAACGTTGCTATGGTAACCGGCATTGTATTTTGAAAAAAAAACTCACGTTCTCGTTTGCAGCTTTATGACACGTGAAAGGTCGTGAAAATTGGTTATCACAATAAATGATTTTCATTTATCAAAATCAACTTAAGTATGTATTTCTGCTGGTTGAAATAAGCAACTTCATTCTGACTACCTTAACAAAATCTATGTTTGGTCTTATCAAAACCATTGTCACGAGTGGGGAAGACGGTAGGCAGTGGGTTTTTTTACGTTTCCATCGACAGGGTCCTGTTGATATCATTATTACCTCACGTGTGAATGACCATTTAAGTATTAACTTTATATATTTAATAACGATTGTGGAAAAAGTTATGATGACTCACACTAAGTCACTCTCGTCGGCACGACGTTGCGCGAGAATGTGGTCTTGTGTTGTGGGGGAAACCGCAGTACCCGGGGAAAACCCCACTTGTCCGGCTTGGTGACCACAAACCAAACTCACATGCGCCAAGGCTGGGACTCAGACCGGGATCGCCTTGGTGAGAAGCCAGTGCGCTAGCCACGGCGCTTACCGGCCAGTTTTGCATTTGTGGCTCAATGTAAAAAATACTACGAGTATGAAATACAGACCAATAAATGTTGATAGGGAACACCAGGTTATTCAATATGCCGGGTATGTCAGCCAAACAAAGCTGTCATTTACTGGTCATCTAAGGGTTAATGTGTGAAATATAACCAATAAAGTAACTGTTTATCAGGCAAAAACTAAATATTGTCGGAGATTACCTTTCATGTAATTGTCATCGTTGACCGATTGACCTTAACTGCCTTTTACTTTTTGACTCATAAATGAAGACGGTATTAAGTATGGGTTGAGATTAATCACTCAAGTACGGCACAGCCGGACAAACGCATTTATTTAATGCGATCCAATTCTCAAGGCATTCTCATGGCATTTATGCATCTATAATAATATCAGCCATGATAATGGTCTATAACAGAGGGCAATACCTCCAAACAAGCAAGCTATTGAGCTGAATCACGATAACTTATATTTCAACGGATCAGACAAAAATGATTTATGATGTAATATCGAGTATCAGGCTTTGCTTTAAACAAGGAATGATATATCTTCAGCGGAAAATCTTGTTTTTTTAAAGAACACATGGGAGACTTGCTTTGAGATTATACCCAACGAGATCAGAGTTGCATTTATCTCAAATCAAGGTCTTTAAACTTGAGAGTATTTAAAAGGTCATGAACACGTAATTCGATAACAGTTGGAAGTCATTTATATGCAAACTACGTAGGCACTTTTTCATACACTTAAAGGGACACTCTTATTCAAAATCCATACATACACATGTATGACAAACATCAATTTTGACTGATTAACCTTTAACTACATACTAAATAATACATTTTATATATGGAAAAGTTTAGTTACTGATAACAAGATTGTACTCGTGTATTTAATAGAAGAAAGCGCAAAAATATTAAATGATTGGCGAATGCTAAAAGATTTCCCGAGTTTTACTATAGTCTCATTAGGTAGAAATACCGTGCTTTGTGCTCATTTCTCTCTAAATTAAACTGGGTTTCCGTCATAAGAACCATTGTTTTCGACATTTATTCATCCTTTTTGTAAAATTAAAACAATATTAGTATTAATTGTGGTAAATCTTATTTGGGAGTGAGAGCGCATCTTTAAAGGGACTTGCTCATAATTTTGTAAAATGCAACTTTTCTTGAATGACGAAATAAAGTGTGGCAAACTATTAGGAGTGTTAAAACTAAGATACTGACGGCTGTCAAATGTTGAAATATGCTCAAATATTGTCTTTGAAGTCCGCGATTAAGAAAAGCGTTAGAAACGCGATTCAACAAAAAATGATTTAAGGTTAAGTTATCATTCTGTTTGTGTATGAGTCCATGTAGGCGTGAGGTTTTGTTGTCAGTTTTCTAATGTTCCTTGAGTGTACCGTCATCGGGTTAGCAACCCACTAAAAGCTGATTTTTTTTATAATGTATGTGTATTTTTTTCTGCAATTTCGGTATCTAAGAGTAAAATAGTTATAATTAAAGTGTTCTCTGATGCATTACTGGGGAAAATGGTGCCAAAATACGATCGAGTCCCTTTAAGTCAAATTTGAATGTATTCTGTCATTAGATATTCCTTAAGCGTCTTATTTTGATTGAACTAGATCGAATCGAAGATCGATCTTGTAGTATATAATATACCCTATACATAACTATCTTAACCCTGTTTTGAAATACCTGATTTTATACTTTGTACATAATTTGAAGCGTTTATCATGTTATTAACTCAAGTGTAAATATGTGTGTGCCAATACGAAATTCCTGAATAAGAATGAAAACTATTCCTTAAATATTTCAATCTTTTAACTTTAAACGTAAAAGAAGGGAAATAGATTAAGGTAAGTCTTGTTTAGTTATTTAACTAACCTTAGTATATAGCATGTACCGAAAGTTTCTAACTAAAAAGTACATGTATATACATTCTTTGTTCAATCATTCCATATTGGCACTGAAAGAACACTATTAGTATTCGCCAGTGGTGCACAATGGAGATGCTATATAACCACATTACAACCAGAATTAATTTAAGTATATTTTGTTTTTTCAATTAGTTTTCAACATATTATTATATCTTTCTTTAAATACACGAAATTGCACTGACCCTATAAATGTGTCATTTCTTCATTAAGGGTTAAGAAAAGGTTACGGTTTCAGCTCATTAAAATGCGTTTTACTATCATAATGTGTTAAATGTACTTGAATCATTTAGATCAGATGATATTTTTACCTAATATCTTACATAAAAGGTTTAGATTTCACACATTGATAAGTATTTGTATTCGCAATATCGACATTTCGTATGATTAAATGCTATTTTTGATTCTTCTTATCACTTCTCAATCTTGTTTTATTATAGGCAAGATCATCATGTAGAACGCACGGCCTAAAGAATTAAACTTTAACTATAAATAGTCCCAGTTATGGGCTCACAGACGGACGGGTAAACAATGGGATGCGGGCAGTCAGCAACACATGTTAGTGACATCGGTCCAGGCGCCGTAAATGGGGTCCCTAAAGCTAAACCAAAGAAAGGTAAAAAGGATCAAAACAGACCTGCCGAACCAGAGTCAGAACCAACGAAACCAAAGTCAACCTATGCCAACTTTCTTAGTAGCCATAACGCTAAACTTAAACTCGAAACCGAGTCAGCTCTTCGAGGGGTGGCCTTTCTAAACAACGGTTTCCTTGTTGTCGCAGACTACCATAACAACTGCCTGAAACTGTTTGATGCCAGTTTCCAGTATCTCACTAACCTAGAGTTCTCGAGCGCGCCTTGGGATGTTTGCTCGGCTAAAGACGGGGAAAACCAGTTGTGGGCAACGGTACCTTACACACGGCAGGTCCACAGAGTGGCATTGGAGTATGTCAATGATAAGCCAATACTTGTTGACGTGGAATCGTTCAAAGCTCAGGGATTCTGCTGGGGTGTCACTTGTTTTGACGGGGGCGTCGCCGTCAGCGTGAAAGTCTCCGTGCCCCCTAACGCTTGGCCCAAGCCGCCAGAATTCCAAGTACACGTGCACGAGTACGACGGAACCTTTCGGCGCTCAATACTCTACGACCCCGAAACCGGAGGTGCTTTCTTTACGGAGCCGAAGTTTTTGAACGTTACTTACGACGATCTGTTTCTTTTAGTGTCAGATTATAAGCTTAACTCAGTGTTTTGTGTAAATAATGAAGATGAACTCATTTTCGCTTACGCCGGGATGCAAAGCCCGAACGGCATCGCGATGGACGAGAATAAGGATCTTCACGTGACCAGCTTCTTCGGGAACCAGCGCGTGCACAAGGTAGGCGCCAACGGGAAGTACAAGGACGGTCTTCAGGTGGATGAGGGGCGGCCCCTGTTTCCCCACAGCATCTGCTACCGGAAGAAAGACAGAATCATCGTGCTTACCACTGAACACTCGCTGGAAGTGTATAAACTAGTTTAAGTCTGTGATAATATTGTTAACTGACACTAGGCAATTATTTAAAGATGTTTTGTTTGAAGCGGCCCAACCGAAACTTTCTTTAGTGGGTCAGTAGACACCAAGTCACTCTTGAACCATTTTAATGACAACATGTTCTAAGTTGGGTCAATTATGGTGAATCGGTCGGGCCATTTCAAACATAATTTTTTTAAAGATGATATTCTTCGTATGATATCCATTATTATCTATGCATTATTATGAAGTTACGTTACATGTGTACATGCTACCATTGCCATACTTGCATTTGTAGGTACTGCAATCTAGTCTAGTTAAGCTTTTCCGCGTTTGCCTGGTTTTCTTTAATCAGGTGGCCAACCGATATTAATGTATTTTGCTAATATTATGTAAATTATCTTATGTGTAAGTAGTGAGGGTATTTATTTAATAAAAGGGAGATAAACATGCGTTTATTGCGCATTGATCGACTAGCGCGGCCATGCTGGATTACCTCCCTGTCTTAGACTAGTTGTCTGCCTCGACTAATCTCATTTTTGTCTGCCTCCCCACTAAGCAAAACATATGTTGGCCAGTCGAGCGCCTCGTTTTAACCTCTGTTACGCCGATTTGTTTTGGTTATAGCAGAACATAAATTACGATGATGATGATGGTGATGTTCATTTTAAAACATAAGGTCCTTTAAAAGTCCATCGAAAGTTACCGTCGTTGACATCGTCGTCGTCGTATTGATCGCCACCATCACCACCGCCGCCACTGCAACCACCGCCATGATCATCATCATCATCATCATCATCATCACCACCACCACCACCACCACCACCATCATCATAATCATCATCACCACCACCACCACCACCATCATCATCATCATCATCATCAGCAGCAGCAGCAGCAGCAACAGCAGCAGCAGCAGCAAAAAGACTAGTCATAATTGGTATGACAATGAGGAAAAACGCAATTCTCAGAAGCTAATTTGTTTCTGGTTTAACAAAAAACAATTTTCTTTAAAAGAACTCGTTAGCAAAATGTAAAAGCATTTTCTGGAGTTCTTTATGCGGTCAGTAATTGCACACCCCTAACGTATTAATTAGGAGTGGAACTTATTTCATTAGGACATATTTTAGTTATAGAATCGGTTTGAGGTGCGTATTTACCTATGTTAATATTGAAAGCGAAGTCGCAAACCTTTATGTTTAAATTTGATGGGAAAGTAAACGGAAACCACTTTATTATCAGCTTTCCTATTGAATGTTCAGTTTGCAAATCTATTTAATTAGCTTTCTATATACCAAAAGCATTAAAGATATGGCTAAATTTATCCTGGTAATTTGTTTTCTTTCATCGTATAAAATAACAACCATAGGCGCTAGAGTAGATTTAGAAAACTTTGGTATATTTTCAATCAAAAAGATAACAATTGCTTTTGAAAATGAAAATGCAAGTGGTTGAAACAAAACTTGGATACGCGAGCAGTTGAAAAATGTGTTATTCTTTTAGATGTGTATAACATTTTTTTAGCAAAAGACGACCCAGTCACCGGACTGAGTTGCATGTCTGCTATGATTCGGAAATAACGCGAAATTACGTTTAAAACTTGTTAATACGGAAAGTACGTTTCAAACTTATTGATACGGACATTACGGTTAAAACTTATTGATACGGATATAAAGTTTCAAACTTATTGATACGGAAAGTACATTTAAAACGCTTTATACTTAGAGTAATCCCAATATAAGAAATGTTCACTGACTGAAAAAATAATCTTTAGACAGTATCTAGACTTGACGGTTTCTCTGCAAACGGTGACACGGAAATAACTATACTGGAACTACTCTTTACACATTTCACTGACTGAAAAACATAGACTAAAACGGTTTTCTTTAAAATAATTCTGAACTAACGTTATTGGAACCGCATGATTGTCACTTACTGAAAAGAAATCAAACATCACATAGATTTAACGGTTTCTCGGAGCATCTATGATGTTTCTGGAATGACGTTCGTCGAACTACTTTATACAGACATTTCAAAGACTGTCAAGATGTCAGAGGAAACCTAGACTATAAAGGTCCACGAAAATGATTCGTGAATAACGTTATTCCGTAATTAAAACATTTAATACGCACATAGTTTTTCCTATCTTGAAAGGAAAAAAACCCGCAACTCAACAGCAATGATTCGTTCAAGTCGGATGTCGTTTTACGATAAGGAGATTCTGAAAGAGCTCCGTCTGCTGGTTGAGACGACGGACCCTCTCTACAGGGGCCAGAAGAAACTGAAACTCCGGGGGAAGGACCTGCAGTCCGTTCCTCAGGTAGGTATTGTTTTATAAACTATCCGAAATTACATAATTAAACCAAAAATATAATAATTTGTTATAGCTAGATCATATTTGATTGTGTCATATTGAAGATATATTTGAAGAAATAAAGTTGGTTAAGCCCTTTAAAATGATTGTATATCAATATCGAAGTAGTGAAGTAAAAACATGGACAGTGATGCCAGGTACGTCCAGGTTTCCTGGTTCATTGTTTGGGGTGAAAAACGTCCTCGATTCGGTAAGTATAAACATTCTTTTCTTTATGGTAAAGCAATTTGTTTTAGAAACAACCCTGTGCACCGAATGAAGATCAATTTTCACCCCTAACAATGAATCAGGAAACCTGGACGCACCTGACATTACTGCACTTGAAAAATCAACAACCATGATTAAAATATGATGATTAACAGAAAACCATAAAAACGCGTCCACCTGGTAAAGGGACACCACTCTATCTTTCAGGTGTTATTCACTATGATGGATCTGGAGGTCCTTGACTTGAGCCCTGCTCGTGAATCCTGCCTCGCCTTCCGGTTACCGCTGGTTCCCCCATCCATCGGGAAGCTGATAAATCTAAAGGTGCTGCAGCTGGACACCAATGAGTTGCGCTCTCTTCCAAAGGAGATAAGCTTACTGCATAGTTTGGAGCGTCTGTCGCTTAGCAACAACTTCCTTGACACCCTGCCGCACGGCATAGCGCGGCTGAAGAAGCTGCGGAGCATCCATATGGCGAACAACAGGTTTGAGGCATTTCCGTTGGAGGTTTGCGAAATTGAGTCGCTGGAATTTTTGGACCTCAGTGACAATCATCTGGTTTCCATACCAGAATCTATTTCGAAACTTGACAACCTTAGAACTCTTCTTCTGTGCTATAACAAAATTATACAACTTCCAGAATCATTGTGTGACCTGGCGTACCTTGAATGCCTTTGGCTCGGACACAACCGCCTGAAATCTTTGCCCCAACATTTTCACAAACTCAGACGCATAGAGTGGGGTCTCAGGTACTCCTCAAGCGTTTTGGAGTACAACCCTTTGGTACATCCGCCGATAGAGATCTGCCGATTAGGACCGGCTAAAATTAAGGAATATTTCGACGACTTGAACGCTGTAAGGGAGATAAATACGCCGGATTTCGAGAAAGACGAATACCATGCGAACGAGACGGAATCAGAACTAGGGGAGATCACCGCGGATACTCCAATCGAGGATGTGATGAAGAATTTTAAAATTAAGGTTACCTCCCCTGATGGCATTGAGGACGAAATAAAAGCCGAAGACTGAACTATCTTGACGAATATAACTGTTATTTGACTTAAAAGCTTGTATTATAAGCATAGAAAACAGTTCGGACAGTCCGGAACATCGCATATATCTCATATAACACTATAAAACGTAAACCAATTCTGATACCTTAGGCATGGTTTAAAAAGCCAACATCAATGCCTTATAGTTATAGTTGTTGTAGTTTAAATAATAATAAAATACGTACCTAAAGTGACACTCTTACTTAAAATCAGTATACACATACTTGTGTTAGTAAAAATAATGTGCCAACCCATGGTTAGGAATATGATACAACTGGACAAATTATGGTTAGGGCTAGTGGCACAGGGGGGGGGGGGGGGGGGGGGGGGGGGGGCTTATATCAAATTTAACTTAAATAAGAGAGGACAAAAAGCTGATGCCCTTGCAATGCCTATATTATTCGAGCAATATAAAGATTCTTTATTCTGCTTTGGTGGCCCTGTTCTTCACTTATGCACATCTAAGAACTACTTTAGTTTCTAAAGTTTTTACTAGGCTAATTTCTAGAATATCACGACCCTTAAGCACGATTAAATATCTGGTGAAATTTTACGTGTGATCGTTCATTCAGCAAGATTTAAAAAAAAAAGAATTGAAAAATCGGTTAAACGTAACCACTTGGTCACAAAGGTGGTCATGCGTTTATTTAAATTCACTCTCGGGCGAGGCCTATTCGGCGAGTGCTCCGATAATATTGTTAGTCCTAGTGGACTTTGGGAGTATGCGCAGACAGAATGTAAGGGTGGTAAGAGCTATACTGGTTCTTTAACGTTCAGCAGTTTGTAACACTATCACTTTGGACCCCCCATTTAACGTCCCTCCCGATATACGTTTAGTATTTTTGTTTGCGGCTGTGCAAGGTGCGGCTGGGAATCGAACCTGCGACCCCAGGTTTAACCATCAAGTGTGTTACCACTAAACCACGGAACCACCACAGATCATGCGTTGGAGTAAATGTAAACTAATGGTAGACGAAATAGACCAGCTTTTTCACCGATGATTTTAGTTTTTGAGTTTAAAAAAATATTCAGGTTCAAAACCTACATAATTTTGTACATATTTGAATATTGAAATAAACATTTGTCATACGGTTAAACACTGCTTTGATTTATTGCCATGGGTTAAAAAATCCATGTAAAACTGTGAATTTACTTTCGAGTTGATGTTATCTGTCCTTATAGGATGAAGAAACCCCTCTCATTTTGACTACATCAACCCGAATCCCGCGTAACAAATAGTTTTAATACAGCTGCTTTTGATTCTGCGTAATTATTAATATGCCCGTGGACCCTTGATACACCGTATAAAGCCCGTGAATGCCGCGTACCCAAAAGGAGTATTTTTAGCCTCTGATGATTATAAGTATATTTAATGGCTTATGGTAAATGTGCCGACACACAAAAAGTACTTCGTGGACAAGTCTTATTGCCGAAACACAGCCAGAATTCGTCTTCCTTTATATTTTGGTTATATCAACATAACCATGCTTTTTGGACAAAAGATTTTCAAAGATAACACACCATGAAGTTTCGTAAGTTGTGCTGAACCATGTTGGAGAGTGTTTGCTTTGTTTTCGACTATACATTAACCCTTCCACTGAAATGGAAAAGGAGGCGGAGCTTAACCATGCAATGACTAACTTACACGAACGCTAGTTATTGAACGCTGTCATTGACAACAGGATACAAGAAAATATATTTAAATTTCTATTGCTCCGGTGGCGGATTTAATTACTATTACTTTTACAATCAGAGAAAACTTTTCAACACAATTAATGAAATGGTCGAATATCTGGAACGCTTTCACTTTTGAGTTCAAAATGGTGACCGCATGCGTATAAGATTATCATTCGTCTTAAATAAAAAAAAACATAAGTTGTCATAAATACTTAATACAAAGGCATAAAGGTAAAGCGATTGGTACTTTATTAGTTAATTTAAAGAATGAAGCAAATCACATTTGAACAAAAACATATAAACTTGATTTGACGATATTTCAAATAGATAAAACTCAATTTTAATATGTATAAGAAGCGAAAAACTTTCATACATCTTTTTCTTATTTCATGTTTAGATGAGCCATGTAAAACCAATCGTAACAACTCGGCCAACTCCGGCATACTTCGGATGACCATAACTAATGTCCGAGGTGTTCCGATTGACGTAAGACATTGCAAGTATATCATGGGAATCATAGACAGATATTTAACCTTAGTAATCTTATTTATGACGCGCCGGGAGATTATTCTGATAATCTCATAATTGTATTTTACAGTTTATGGTCACAGTTTCGATGACAAAACAGTCACTGGTCAATAAATTATGATCATCTCGCTGTCAATGCCAAAATTGAGTGAGAATCATGTTATACATGAAACTGTGAATATACGGAAATAAACTACTTTTATAAATATTTATTTAAAAGCTGACATGTATTTTAATAATATTGATCAAGATGATACGCCTTTGATCAGGATGACCTGGTGTCGCCAGTTCTGTTTTTTGACCCAAACATATTTAAAATAAACATTCTGTGGTTTTTAAATATCATGACTTATAGTGAATGAAGTTTGATGAAAGCCATACTTTAAAATGTCTGTAGTGGCCTTACAACCGACTAAAAATGCCTCTTCGATATGAAAAAACGACCCATTGAGTAGGCACAAAACACTTGCGGATCCAGGGGGTGCACCCGGCGCTCCCACCTTATTAATTCTTTTAAGTTTACTTCTTATTTCAGTATAGGAAAAAAAGTAATAAAATACGCCGAAAATGCATCATTTTGGCCTAGAGAGTGTTACAATTCTTTTTTAGCAATACCCCAACCCTACCTGCCAACACTTTAAACCAAATGAGTTTCGTTTCTCAGAGAGGGGCGCAAGTAAAAAGCTTACGCCTCTAAGTGATGTCCTCTATAAATCCTGGATCTGCCCCATGCAATAGTTTTAGCACTGTCTTTATCTTTTTGAAATGTAATGTAAATAGCCCTTAATGAAAACTCTTCAGTAACTAAACTTCATCATTTTAGTGATAACGAACACTGAACCAAAGTCCGAACACATCATCTTATATTTGGTATATATCGACAAAAGCGTTAAGAAATGGTTTAAGACTGTTATAATGTACTTCTAAAATGACGCAGTCACCGCTTCAACTGATTTAATTCAATTACGACTCACTGCTAATTTACTGAAATAAATGTATTGGAAAACTTGAGAAATAACGCCTTCTCGTTGGAAAAAATGAAATGTTGAGCACTAGTACACATAAGTGGTCAACATTCTATTTTGTCCAGTGACAAAGTTAATGATTTAATAAAGTGAAGCGATAAATATCGCAGTGGCTGGCCTATTTTTTGGTAGTTTACACAATACAATGTAGACCACTAAACGCTTCAAATTTTAAGTTTGTACTTTAACAAGATAAATGTTTAGGCCACTTATTTGTGTAAGTGTATACTAACAACTTTTAACAATTTCTAAAGGGTGATGTTAAAGATGGCCAAAGTTCCTTTTCTTTCAAACAATATGTATTAATAAATGAAACGAAAAGACAAGCAGTTTATTATATACTTTTCAAAGTTAATGGTTATGTAATTTTATCCTAACAACGAGTTTCTTGTTTTTATATATGCCTTTAAACTATTTCTGAATTTCGAGAACAACAATGGATCAAATGTTTGTGAATGCTTTCGGATTTTAATTTATTAGAGCAAGGTTTGTGCCATTGAATGAACTTTTAAATCAATCCATTTGCATTTGAACATTGAATAATTTAAAGCCTGTTTAAGCCCGTGCGTGTAGTACACAATCAAACAGAACTACATTCCTCTGATAAGTAAGTAGAAATAAGATAAAACAATACTTATGACCCTAACTTCTTCATCTTCAAAAAGGTACAAGAATGGATCTTCACATATGAACTTAATCGGCAAATTTAAGGAGGTGAAGAGCATACTATAGGCTTTACAGGCTTAAAGGGACTATACACCAGATTGGCACCAAAAAAAGTGGTTTGTTTTTTTCTGTAACGAATCTGAGATAAATTATTTAATAAAATGTTTTACTTTTTGAAATCATAATTGTAAAAAAACACACCAAAATGTAAACAAAAATCGACTGGAGACCGGGTTTGAACCGGTGTCGCCAAAATTGCAGACCAGTGTTGTGTCCACTGTGCTACGAAGCCTTACCCTAGATCTTTGGAATATTGAAAGAGACACTCTTATTCAAAATCAATGCACACACATGTATAACAAACATCAATTTTGACTGAGTAATCTTTAACTACTTACTAAATTATGCATTTATGGAAAATATTAATTACTGATAACAAGATTGTAACCGTGTATTTAAAAGCTGAAAACGCAAATATTAAATGATTGGTGAATGCTAAAAGAATATACTGTGATCTTCTATCGTTTTATAAGGTAGAAATACCGTGTTTCTGTACCTTTCTTTCAAACTAAACTCGGTCTCCTTCATGAGTATCATTGTTTTCGACATAATTCATCTGTTTTGGTAAATCAAAACAAATGTTTTAAATGTGGTAAATCTTATTTGCGAGTAAGAGTGCATCTTTAAGCTATATACCTAACTTTGTAATATCACGTGATAACGTCGACTAGTCAAATCACGCATAAGAATGAATTCCACTAGGTATACATACCTAGTAATCTTTTTTAATGGAAAAATGCGAAAAAACTGCGAAAAAATAAATTAATTGTACACTATGTGGTTCTTAAGTTTGTTAGTTTCAACACATCGATACCAAGTTAATGTCAGTTTTCGACAATTTTCTTTTTTTTTTCGCAATTCCATCATACGGTGTATTATAGCCCCTTTAAGACATAACCTTCTCTCCTTGTAAGCATCTTAAAGAGCAAGTTATTGGTATGCAAGATCATCACATTGTTTAACTAACATATTCTTATTGTTATAATAACAATGAGCTTACAATGATAAAGTGAAGTAAATGTTCTGTTCTGTTCTGTTCAATAAGAACATAATTATTTCAGAAGAAGTAATGATTATAATCGATAACAGCACAAATAACAATTAATGCAAACAAGATCATGTTTATCGAACGATAGAAATCCGAAACACAAACTCCAATTACGAACAAACTCAGCGTAGCAAATAATTAAATTCGGAATTGATTGCAGAAAATCCCTCAATTAATTTACATTTATAGATTTTGCTGACTTAACAGCATTTCCTGGTCTTCAGCAAACACTATTGAGCACAGAAACCAGGCCAAACACAAAATACAATAATCATTTGCATTGGAATGGTACAGAAGCCGAAACGAGAATAAGTGACGAGAGTGAGGGTGGTGTAGTGACGAGAGTGAGGATGGTGTAGTGACGGGAATGAGGGTGGTGTAGTGACGGGAGTGAAGGTGGTGTAGTGACGGGAGTGAGGGTGGTGTAGTGACGAGAGTGAGGATGGTGTAGTGACGGGAATGAGGGTGGTGTAGTGACGGGAGTGAAGGTGGTGTAGTGACGAGAGTGAGGGTGGTGTAGTGACGGGAGTGAAGGTGGTGTAGTGACGGGAGTGAGGGTGGTGTAGTGACGAGAGTGAAGGTGGTGTAGTGACGGGAGTGAGGGTGGTGTAGTGACGAGAGTGAGGATGGTGTAGTGACGGGAATGAGGGTGGTGTAGTGACGGAAGTGAGGGTGGTGAGGTGACGAGAGTAAGGGTGGTGTAGTGACGAGAGTGAGGGTGGTGTAGTGACGAGAGTGGGGGTGGTGTAGTGACGATAGTGAGGGTGGTATAGTGACGAGAGTGAGGGTGGTATAGTGACGAGAGTGAGGGTGGTGTAGTGACGAGAGTGAGGGTGGTGTAGTGACGAGAGTGAGGGTGATGTAGTGACGAGAGTGAGGGTGGTGTAGTGACGAGAGTGAGGGTGGTGTAGTGACGAGAGTGAGGTGGTGTAGTGACGAGAGTGAGTGTGGTGTAGAGAGTGACGGTGGTGTAGTGACGAGAGTGACGGTGGTGTAGAGAGTGACGGTGGTGTAGTGACGAGAGTGAGGGTGGTGTAGAGAGTGACGGTGGTGTAGTGACGAGAGTGAGTGTGGTGTAGAGAGTGACGGTGTTATAGTGACGAGAGTGAGGGTGGTGTAGTGACGAGAGTGAGTGTGGTGTAGAGAGTGACGGTGGTGTAGTGACGAGAGTGAGGGTGGTGTAGTGACGAGAGTGAGGGTGGTGTAGTGACGAGAGTGAGGGTGGTGTAGTGACGAGAGTGAGGGTGGTGTAGTGACGAGAGTGAGTGTGGTGTAGAGAGTTAGGGTGGTGTAGTGACGAGAGTGAGGGTGGTGTAATAACGGGAGTGAGGGTGGTGTAGAGAGTGACGGTGGTGTAGTGACGAGAGTGAGGGTGGTGTAGAGAGTGACGGTGGTGTAGTGACGAGAGTGAGGGTGGTGTAGAGAGTGACGGTGGTGTAGTGACGAGAGTGAGGGTGGTGTAGAGAGTGACGGTGGTGTAGTGACGAGAGTGAGGGTGGTGTAGTGACGAGAGTGAGGGTGGTGTAGTGACGAGGGTGAGGGTGGTGTAGTGACGAGAGTGAGGGTGGTGTAGTGACGAGAGTGAGGGTGATGTAATGACGATAGTGAGGGTGGTGTAGTGACGAGAGTAAAGGTGGTGTAGTGACGAGAGTGAGGGTGATGTAGTAACGAGAGTGAGGGTGGTGTAGTGACGAGAGTGAGGGAGATGTAGTGACGAGAGTGAGGGTGGTGTAGAGAGTGACGTTGGTGTAGTGACGAGAGTGAGGGTGGTGTAGAGAGTGACGGTGGTGTAGTGACGAGAGTGAGGGTGGTGTAGAGAGTGACGGTGGTGTAGTGACGAGAGTGAGGGTGGTGTAGAGAGTGACGGTGGTGTAGTGACGAGATTGAGGGTGGTGTAATAGCGGGAGTGAGGGTGGTGTAGAGAGTGACGGTGGTGTAGTGACGAGAGTGAGGGTGGTGTTGTGACGAGAGTGAGGGTGGTGTAGAGAGTGACGGTGGTGTAGTGAAGGGGAGTGAGGGTGGTGTAGTGACGAGAGTGAGGGTGGTGTAGAGAGTGACGGTGGTGTAGTGACGAGAGTGAGGGTGGTGTAGAGAGTGACGGTGGTGTAGTGACGAGAGTGAGGGTGGTGTAGAGAGTGACGGTGGTGTAGTGACGAGAGTGAGGGTGGTGTAATAGCGGGAGTGAGGGTGGTGTAGAGAGTGACGGTGGTGTAGTGACGAGAGTGAGGGTGGTGTAGTGACGAGAGTGAGGGTGGTGTAGAGAGTGAGGGTGGTGTAGTGACGAGAGTGAGGGTGGTGTAGTGACGAGAGTGAGGGTGGTGTAGTGACGAGAGTGAGGATGGTGTAGTGACGGGAATGAGGGTGGTGTAGTGACGAGAGTGAGGATGGTGTAGTGACGAGAGTGAGGGTGGTGTAGTGACGAGAGTGAAGGTGGTGTAGTGACGAGAGTGAAGGTGGTGTTGTAACGAGAGTGAGGGTGGTGTATTGACGAGAGTGAGGGTGGTGTAGTGACGAGTGACGAGAGTGAGGTTGGTGTAGTGACGAGAGTGAGGGTGGTGTAGTGACGAGAGTGAGGGTGGTGTAGTGACGATAGTGAGGGTGGTGTAGTGACGAGAGTGAGGGTGGTGTAGTGACGAGAGTGAGGGTGGTATAGTGACGAGAGTTAGGGTGGTGTAGTGACGAGAGTGAGGGTGGTGTAGTGGCGAGAGTGAGGGTGGTGTAGTGACGAGAGTGAGGGTGGTATAGTGACGAGAGTGAGGGTGGTGTAGTGACGAGAGTGAGGGTGGTGTAGTGACGAGAGTGAGGGTGATGTAGTGACGAGAGTGAGGGTGGTGTAGTGACGAGAGTGAGGGTGGTGTAGTGACGAGAGTGAGGGTGGTGTAGTAACGAGAGTGAGTGTGGTGTAGAGAGTGTCGGTGGTGTAGTGACGAGAGTGAGGGTGGTGTAGAGAGTGACGGTGGTGTAGTGACGAGAGTGAGGGTGGTGTAGAGAGTGACGGTGGTGTAGTGACGAGAGTGAGGGTGGTGTAGAGAGTGACGGTGGTATAGTGACGAGAGTGAGGGTGGTGTAGTGACGAGAGTGAGTGTGGTGTAGAGAGTGACGGTGGTGTAGTGACGAGAGTGAGGGTGGTGTAGTGACGAGTGACGAGAGTGAGGGTGGTGTAGTAACGAGAGTTAGGGTGGTGTAGTTACGAGAGTGAGGGTGGTTTAGTGACGAGAGTGAGGGTGGTGTAGTGACGAGAGTGAAGGTGGTGTAGTGACGAGAGTGAGGGTGGTGTAGTGACGAGTGACGAGAGTGAGGGTGGTGTAGTGACGAGAGTGAGGGTGGTGTAGTGACGAGAGTGAGGGTGTTGTAGTGACGAGAGTGAGGGTGGTGTAGTAACGAGAGTGAGGGTGGTGTAGTGACGAGAGTGAGGGTGGTGTAGTGACGAGAGTAAGGGTGGCGTAGTGACGAGAGTAAGGGTTGTGTAGTAACGAGATTGAGGGTGGTGTAGTGACGAGAGTGAGGGTGGTGTAGTGAGGAGAGTGAGGGTGGTGTAGTGACGAGAGTGAGGGTGGTGTAGTGAGAAGAGTTAGGGTGGTGTAGTGACGGGAGTGAGGGTTGTGTAGTAACGAGAGTTAGGGTGGTGTAGTGACGAGAGTGAGGGTGGTGTAGTGAGGAGAGTGAGGGTGGTGTAGTGACGAGAGTAAGGGTTGTGTAGTAACGAGAGTGAGGGTGGTGTAGTGACGAGAGTGAGGGTGGTGTAGTGAGGAGAGTGAGGGTGGTGTAGTAACGAGAGTGAGGGTGGTGTAGTGAGGAGAGTAAGGGTGGTGTAGTGACGGGAGTGAGGGTGGTGTAGTAACGAGAGTTAGGGTGGTGTAGTGACGAGAGTGAGGGTGGTGTAGTGACGAGTGAGGAGAGTGAGGGTGATGTAGTGACGAGAGTTAGGGTGGTGTAGTGACGAGTGACGAGAGTGAGGGTGGTGTAGTGACGAGAGTGAGGGTGGTGTAGTGACGAGTGACGAGAGTGAGGGTGATGTAGTGAGGAGAGTGAGGGTGGTGTAGTGACGAGAGTGAGGGTGGTGTAGTGACGAGAGTGAGGGTGGTGTAGTGACGAGAGTGAGGGTGGTGTAGTAACGAGAGTTAGGGTGGTGTAGTGACGAGAGTGAGGGTGGTGTAGTGACGGGAGTGAGGGTGGTGTAGTAACGAGAGTTAGGGTGGTGTAGTAACGAGAGTGAGGGTGGTGTAGTGACGAGTGACGAGAGTGACGGTGGTGTAGTGACGAGAGTGAGGGTGGTGTAGTAACGAGAGTTAGGGTGGTGTAGTGACGAGAGTGAGGGTGGTGTAGTGACGAGTGACGAGAGTGAGGGGTGTAGTAACGAGAGTTAGGGTGGTGTAGTGACGAGTGACGAGAGTGAGGGTGGTGTAGTAACGAGAGTTAGGGTGGTGTAGTGAGGAGAGTGAGGGTGGTGTAGTGACGAGAGTGAGGGTGGTGTAGTAACGAGAGTGAGGGTGGTGTAGTGACGAGAGTGAGGGTGGTGTAGTGACGAGAGTGAGGGTTTTTCTAGCCAAGTAATTCTGATGAAATTATTCCTGGATTCTACAAACGAAACGGACTCGAGGATGAATCAAACTAGGTGATCGCAGCTTTCCTAATACTCGAGTTAAAATGTATGCAGTTTTAAACTCTTAATTGACTTAACAAAATTTATTTGTGACAAAGAAATGCTCAAACTTTCATTTGTTAAAGTTTCAAGACAAACATACAGTAAGACAGGAACACTGCTGCAAAAGAATTCACACACCAAGTCCCACAATCTCGAAGGGTCTGAATCCTGAGTTAAAGCTGCACTCTCACAGATTGACGGTTTCGACAACTTTTTTATTTTTGTCTTGGAACGAGCTCATTTTTTGCGAATATGCATGGAAATCGGTTATATAAGACTGATGACAAAAATTAGATCGCAGATTTTTATATTAAAGTTAAAAAATTGATGTTTTTTTATATTTTTATTAAACTGTTAGTAACGGTTTAAGCCATAAAACATTAATTTTCGAATGGAAATATGAAAAGCTGCGATCTGATCTTTTGTCAGCAATCTTTTGGTCATTGGTTTGCAGATATTTTCGCAAAATTTTCTGTTTCCGAGACAAAAAATAAAAAAGTTGTAAAAACAGTAAATCTGTGAGAGTGCACCTTTAAGACTGAAGACTCAATACTGAGTGTCTAGTTTCTCTTGTTTAGCACCTTCATCAAGGGCGGTGATGGTGAACATTGATGTATGTATTACCACCTATGTTCTAACATCAGTCGTGCACGTTTTGTGGAAAGGTGCTATTTTTTAATTACAAATCTCAGAGCCTCAGTCTAGACTTAGTCTTGATACTGATCGTATTACGTTTATGTTTAAAACATGAGCGCAGAACAGTAAAGATGCATTTGAGCGAAACATGTACTCCGTAATAAAACAAATTAGCAATCGTCAGCCAATTTGGTGTATTGCTGTAGGTATAAAAGAAGTCCTTTACTACATTAGTTATTTATATTTTTATGGGATTCTTTTGTTTCTCCTTTGTTTCACGTTCAATGCATTTGCTGTTCAAAAGTACTTGTAAAAAGCGATGACCTTGATGACCATAACTGGCCTGAAAGATACTCCTATTTGGAGCACCTCGGCCAATTTCCATCGAAAACAATCTTCGATGTATTTGGACGGTTTACAATGTCAGGAATATTTACATTTTACTACGCTGCATGTAGATCGCGGAGTGATTTCAATACAGCAGTTAAACCTTAGGACTTTACTGTTGAGGATATTAAGTATGCATGCAATAATACACTTCACTCGCAATTATTTGAACTTAGAAATACAAAACACACGTAAAAAGACTACAATTAATTCATACTATATTTATATTTCAACTATTAGGTGCATTGCAGACGCCCGGAATTGTGGAAACTCCGCATAGCTTTGTATTTTTCCATCGCCGGATGTTACATAACGCCCGGTGTACATGTATGGTGTTAACGAAGTGCCGCGTATCCCGGTGCCGACAATGGTATTTACACGCCGCTTTTAGAAATGCAAACGCGACATGTTTGCTGATGTGCAGACAAATGATTTTTACAGACATTATACATAATTTCAATATCCTAAATGACGTCGAATGTCGTTCCATTAACAATGGGGAGCTTGTGATTGAAATGCAAATATTAAAAAATTAAACAGGTAGTGAACCAGGATTGATCCTTTTCTGCACCTTTGTTATGTTAGGCCATCATAGATTATTTATTTGTCACTGAAGCTAGCATGTAATAATAATGTCTAATTAAAATCCCCACACAGAAATAGATATTAAATGACAATTTCACATCAGGGTCGGTCACTTATAAAAATCTCCACACAGCAATATATATATATTAATTAACAATTTCCATCAGGGTCGCTCAATATAAACACGTTTTCTAGTAAGTGGTTAGCGCACTCGCTTCTCACAAATGCTTCCCGGGACATGTTCGCTTCCCGGCATGGACATTTGTGAGTTTGGTGGTGGCCACCAAGCCGGGCAAGTCGGTATTTTATAACCTATAGTAGGTGAAAAGCGAGACGTTGTTATTAGCTTTTTTATTCAATGTCACTTAGAAATTTTTCGTTTGCACCCACGACATTTTTTCGTGGACGACCTAGAATGAGCACAGTTACCTAGAAGGTACGTTATTTCTACATTACAAGTGCCAAGATGAAGTCCGTGATGCAGTCAATCGGAACACCTCGTCCATTATCCAACACAATTTTTATCCCGAATCTTGTCGGAGATGGCCGAGCTGTTAGATATAGAATGCTACACATTCGTGAAAAGCTGGAAATGCTGTTGGTTTTAGACTGAAGTTTGTCTTCTTACATAGAACTATAAAAGGACATTAATCAGTGGATTGTAACCCAGATCTGAAAGTGCCGATGCAATCCGTGAAACTAAAAGTAAAAAAAGTTGGCCCAATTCCCAGAAATATATTGCTTGTTCTAAGACAATGCAAGCAGCGCTTTAATCAATTATTTACAGCCCACGTCATCGGGTTTCCGATGTTGTTTGCCATTCAATACTCGTCCTATCCTAACGCACATTTTATGGCACTGATTAAATCGAAATATCATGAAATGATTTTAGCGTTTTGCAAATGGTAAAAAGCGCACTTTCCGGAATAGCTGCAGGTTTACATTAGCTAGCCGATGACTTGATAGATACTAAGGATTACCTTAAGCGCGCCTTTATTGAAATAATTTCCACGCTAAGGTAGATGTTCTATACAAACGAGATTGATGTAAGCAGAGTTAAGGTCGATAATGATGCTAATAAAGCAAGCATTATGTAGGGATTAGAAACAATAAAATCCAATGTTAAATTTATTAAATATACATAAGCACTAAACATCGGTAAATCAAATATGCTATATTTGTCAAACATATGATATACATGCACACGAAGACAACAGCCCTGGTTTCCAGAGTGACCGTAAACATTGTCGGGGCAAAACAAAGCATTGAACCACACTTGATGTCTGCCGCGTATACTTGTTTATCACTCAAAAACTTGATACTGAACGGCCGCGATAAACACGAATAAGTATTAGGACAAGTTGGAACGATTTTATGCACTCAGAGTTAATCCTTACAACGAAAAAAGCTCAGCTTATACAGTTTTGTAGTTCATTGAATATCCGGCGAAGGAGGACTGTTTTATTTAAAAGTCCGGAATAAAAAAGTACACTCAGCAGTATATTAAGGAAATAAAGAGAACATTCTCATAAATTAATGATATCAGATTTTATTGAAAGCTAAATTTACTCAAAGACAGGATTTCTTGTTTAAGGATATTTTAGAAAAAAAACACTAGAAAAATGGGCTGTAACGGAAGCAAAAGTACCGACGCGCAACAGAGCAGCGGCCAAGGGAGCTCAAGTGAGGACAAACCAGCTGAACCAGCGCAGCAAAAAACAGGTAGGTCATTGCATAATGATTTCTTCTTTACTTTTTTTATCTTTAAAAAAAATGGTTTCCGTGTCAAATCTAAAAGGAGTTATAACGATTTGTCTGGTGTATCATGTATAATTTCATCATAAATGAGTATTATTGTAAGTAAATGCTCTTTTGCCGTGGGTGTAGGAAGTCTAGACAAATTGAAATTATAGATATATAATTATACATAATTGTTTTTATATTTTATTTGGATTAAACGAAATTTCGGAACGTAGTCCTATTGCCCATGTTTTCTATGATATTAAATTTACGAAATTGGTGCCTCAAAATGACTTACATGATATCTATTATTGTGTGTTATTATCAATGATTGGCATGTTCTCTCTTATTGCTATCTTTAAACCCGTCATTTTACAGCCTGGTTTCTTTGGTCGGTTAGACAAAGGGACAAAACTTTTCGTCTATTTATTATGAAGGTACAACAATACGCTGAATATTCCTGTAAATTGGAGCATATGATAGTTGACACGTACACATAGGTTTTATAATGTATACGACGTAACGATATTATTATATGACGTCATAAGTTGATAGATACCCATGAAACATAACACCAAACCAAAAAAAAAAACGTTCAAGGTATTCACATAGAAAACCTAGTCACCAGAGGCAATGTGCAAAAAGAGTTACAAGGCCCATAACTCTGGCTTTGGTCATTTTTCACTTATAACTCTGATAATATCCGCTTGTGGTTGTATTGTTAGCTGACTTTGTATGTTTTGTAATGTTTAAAAAAGACCCATATCTATATTTTGAATAACATGAAGCTTCGGATATAAAACAAACACGAGAGCGTATATACGTTGGCATAGAGGTGACAAAAACGTGTTCTTGTTTATCTCGTTAAAACGACTTGCGAATCTCGATAAAACGACTTACTAACTCGTTAAAGCGAGATAAGAAAGTCGTTAAAACAAGATAGGTTAGTCGTTAAAACGAGATACGGAAGTTGTTAAAACGAGATAAGTGAGTCGTCAAAACGAGATACGTAAGTCGTTAAAACGAGATGCGGAAGTCGTTAAAACGAGACACGGAAGTGGTTTAAACGAGATACGTAAGTCGTTCTAACTGGAAAAAAATACCCGAATGCCACCTCGATGCCACCGTAAATATCTCAGTATGCAACTGACGGCGGTTCAAAAGTTGGTGGATTAAAAAAGATAGTGTAACAAATTATCAGGATTTCATGGATTGTATATCAAAGTGAACGAGGCCATAATAACGACTTTAGTGCCCCTTTATTTGATTTACATAACATTTGAAGTGAAACACGATGTGATGAAGTATCCTTGTAAGTTTATTATTTCATTGTGTGATCGTTATCTTTGAAACGTGAACGAAAGAATAAGTAATATCCTTTAAAAAAACATCCGAGTTTAAAAAAAATATGAACAGTCTACATCAGTTTACATTTTTGGTCTTTCTAAAAGTAAGTTTACTGATAAGCCTTTACATGAAACTTACTAATGCAAAGGGTGTTTTTGTTCTTCATTAAAGATAAACATGGATATTTAAACTAGTATCAGATCACTGTGCATTCTGGGGCAATAAATACACCAAGGGGATATTTACATCAAGGGGAATATACATCAAGGGGAATATATATACCGAGGAGAATATATACATCAAGGGGACAATATAAACCAAGGGGAATATAAACATCAAAGGGACAATGTACTCCTAAGGGAATGTATACACAATGGGGAAAGTATACCCCCAAGGGATATATATACATCAAGAGGACTATATGCCCTAAGGGGAAAGTATACCCGAATGGGGACTATTATACATTAAGGTTACTATATACACCAAGGGGAAATTATACCCCAAGGAAAAAATATACACCAAGGGAACTATATGCATCAAGGGGAATATATACACCAAGGGGAATATATACATCAAGGGGAATATATACATCAATGGGAATATATATACATAAGTGGGAATATATATACATCAATGGGAATATATATATACATCAAGGGGAATATATACATCAATGGGAATATATATACATCAATGGGAATATATATACATCAATGGGAATATATATACATCAATGGGAATATATATACATCAAGGGGAATATATACATCAATGGGAATATATATACATCAAGGGGAATATATATACATCAAGGGGAATATATACATCAATGGGAATATATATACATCAATGGGAATATATATACATCAAGGGGAATATAACCATATATACACCAAGAGGAATGTATACATCAAGGGGAGTTTATATACATCAAGGGGAATATATACACCAAGAGGAATGTATACATCAAGGGGAGTTTATATACATCAAGGGGAATATATACACCAAGGGGAATATATACATCAAGTGTAACATATACATAAAGGGGACTTTATACACCAAGAGGAATAAATACACCAAGGGGAATATTTTCATCAAGTTGAACATATACATCGTGGGACTTTATACATCAAAGGGAATATATATACCAAGGGGAATATAGTCATTAAAGGGAATATATACATAAAGGGGACTATATACATCAAGGGGAATATATACATCAAGGGGAACATATACACCAAGTGGAAAGTATACATCAAAGGGAATATATACACTAATGGGAATGTATACATCAAGGGGAATATATATATACCAAGGGGAATATAAACATCACGGGTAATATATACATCAAGGGGAACATATACATAAATACATCAAGGGGAATATATACATCAAGGGGGATTAGCACCTTGCATGCTTTACATACACCCTTTATACTTTGAAACTTTGTCAGTTCACATTTTGCATAAGATTTGTAGATAAGAGAAAGTATTCAAACTGCCATACAGAAAACAATTAATCATTACAATTCAATGAATAATAACTTTTAGAATATTGGATTTCAGTGCACATTTTCATGTGAGATGTATTTAATTGCAAGTACTCTATTAAGCGTTATTTATTCTGTACAGAATTGATTATGTTAATTCGCATTTGTTATAACATTGTCCGTAATTAAAGGTTCAATTAAATGTCACATTGAGCACAGACATGGATTAGAAAGACTAAGCCATGTTATAAGAATATTAAATGTATTGAATCAGTTTTAATATATTGATAATGTTTAGTTTAGTTTTAATCTATTTTTATAACCAACTGGGATGGCACACACAGATTACATTCAGTATTTCGTAATAAAAAAACACATTGTAAATTAAACGAAAATAATGACAAAGTACATTTTGACAAACGGATTTTTTATTCATGACAGCACTTCATTAACTGACATTTAATGTATAACAAAATGTGTGGAATCGCACGGATTTAACCTAGGTAGCTTGATAATAAGAGCGCAATTTAATGCCGTACTGGTGGTCTTAGATCACAGACAGACAGACACACAGACAAACACACATATAGAAGTGTATAGTGGAACCCCGTTGGCTCGAACTTGGTTGGCTCGAATTCCTCGTTTGCTCGAACTGGATTGAATGAGCGATTGCTTTATACTGAATGTAAGCATTCCCGCTTGGCTCTAAATTTCCGAGGCTCGAGGTATTTTCGCCTGTCCTTGGGAGTTCGAGCCATCGAGGTTCGACTGTATGTACAAACAGTTTCTTGAGAAAACATAATATGTATCGTAATATAATTTATAGTATTCACATAGTCGAAATGATACATGACATGAGCATAGAATGGAGATAATTAAGTTAGTAAAAAAATACAACTAAAGAAAAATATTAATATATATATATATATATATATATACAGTCTAACCCCGTTTGGTCGAACTCGCATGGCTCGATTTCCTCGTTTGCTCGAACTAGATGTCAAGGACCGATTTCTTAATACTGAAGGTAAGCATTCCCACTTTGCTCGAATTCCCCAAGGCTCGATGTATTTCTGCCGGTCACTGAGATGTCGAGCCAACGGGGTTGGACTGTATATATTGGGAGGCTACTTTTAGCTATAACTGACATGATCTTAACTATGTAATTGAAAGAGTTCCTTAACAAAAATGCATTGGATAAAAACTTTACTTATATTTCTGATTATACATTTGTTATTCGATCTCATCAATTCATTAAACTTAAATATACTTGGGTTTCTTATAGACAAAGTCCTTTCTTAAAATATTAAACACAGGACATAATTATTATGACAAATGATATCTCTTCTTCAATATCATCTGAATTACATTAATTAGAATACAATAACTTTCAGCTATATCAATCTATTACAGCGGTCCACCCAGACTTTTATCATGAAACGAAAAAAACAGTCTTAACAACAGCCAGACTTCCATTGTCACATACTCTAACACATTATTCATCTATACAATGCATTCCTATAAAAATGAAATGCAATTTGTCTAAATATAAAACATCCTTTATTGTAAAATCCACTGTGAATTGAAACCATGTGAAGTTTGTTTTTTCTCACAAATGTTCAAGTTCTTCACATAGCTCTGATAGTCTTTAAAATGTTGGGTTTGCTAAAATTCAATTGAAATAAGGAGAAAACGCCGCTTTGTTCAGAAACTAGCGATAATATAATTAGCCTCATTTGATGTGAATATTTTAAGTTCTTGTTAAGAAGCATTATGCTACTTTTTGCCATTCGAGCAAGAACATACTTTTGGTCATTATACGACGTCACTGACGGATATAGGGGTGGGTGGGGCACTGGGGGTGAGATGGAACACCAAAATCGCTTACCCCTCCAAGCTATGTACCTGTTCAGACTATTATAAGCCAATTCTCATGTAAAAAGCGCCGACAAGCCCCACACCAAACCCTCGCAAAAATCTGAATCTGACCCCTAAATATGAACGGGCATCATGCTCAATTTAATTTTCTCTCCGTTTTAATAACCCTAGCTATTTACAATATGTTCCAAGAGCTATTAAGGACGTTTGAGTAATTAAGTGGATTTATGACAAAAGTATATGTAAACAATTTAAGACCCGTTCAAATTACACTTTGAAATTGTTCAAATATATAAACTTATAAAGACAAAGTAAGTCTATATTATGTGTGACCTAATGCAAACATTGCGATCCCTTTAGTACCGCCACAGGTCGGCGTTAAAGGTGATATATTTATCATTTGACATAGATTGACAAATATACTCGTACCATGCAAATTTCTTTCAATGTAAGAGTTGGATGACCTGAAGTAAAATCTTGAGGATTAAGAATGGGCGTAGTGAGCGTGATGTACTCGTTCCATGAGGATTGATCGATAGATTGATTGATTGTTGATTGATTGATTGTTGATTGATTGTTTGATTGATTGACTTATTGATTGATTGCTTGCTTGATTGATTGATTGATTGATTGATTGATTGATTGATTGATTGATTGATTGATTGATTGATTGATTGATTGATTGATTGATTGATTGATTGATTGATTGATTGATTGATTGATTGATTGATTGATTATCGCCCCTTCTTTTGTTTTGTAAGATGCATACTGCACGATTAAATTTAAATTATTTTTTATATATATTTATAAATTTAGCATAACGATCACACAAATAATAAAAGTAACATCTACATAAACGGATACTTCATCACTCCGTTTATCACTTCAAGTGCCATATAAATCACACATAGTGGCACTCACGTCGTTATTAGATTATATGGACTTGTTCACTTTGATATACAATCTATCTAAACCTGATAATCTGTTTTACTATCTTTAGAATCCATCAACTTTTGCACCGTCTTCAGTTTTTTTTTCTCTCGATGATTTTGTATACATATTATATATATACAGTGTGGGTATACTACGTGATAAATTGCGCCATAAATACTACGACGGAAGGCAACAGTTTGTTTAAAATGAATACTTAAAACAAAGATAACTTTTCTTCTTCTTGACCGTTTTAGATGAAACAAAGGGCAGTCAATGCCGTTTGAAGAGTCCCGCCTTCAAGTTTAAAAAAGTGATTAGTATCCTCAAACACTCCGACAAGCCTGTTTCCAAACTATTGTTTGTTTAGACAGTGCTCCATCAGGCGGCGGTTTTGCGAAAAGGATTGTCGAAGTGTTTTCAGAAACTAAACTCTCAATCAAACTCTGGTAAAAGACCAAAGTCGGGGCACCGATAGCGGCGTAGACTGAGCAATATTTCATTTAAAACTTTGAAGTAATAGTAAAGTAAGCTTAGTTTAAAGTATTCATTCAAGTAAAATATTGCATTACGACGTAGCATTTATGACGCAATTTATCACGCGGTATACACACACTGTATATATACACGTTTTACAACCGCGATTTTTTGCTATTAACAGTATTCTTTTTTAAATATGCATGTATCTAATCATAGGCAGATACTGATATAATGCACCAGTCAATTGTAACCACGCCCCCCCCCCCCCCCCAGGTCCGGGGGTGTACCGGGGATAGCCGGGGAAATGGGCCGCGTTTTTACCTTTCAGGTGGCCCCGCTGTGCCGGGTGAATGCGGTGGTTTTGTCTTCGCTTTAAATATGGGAATGGGCCTTACCTAGGATCCCTGGGGTGCAGGGGCATTTGGCGGGGATTTTACCATATGTTCGTCCCCGCAGGACGGGGATTTTAGCCGGAGTTTGCTGGACCGAAATACAAAGTCCCCGCTATTCCCCGGACCTGGGAGGGCCGTGGTTACAATTGACTGGTGCATAACAAGATGCCAAAAACCCTCCGTCAAAAAGGGGCACAACTCTGTTATCATTAAAGTCAGAGAGCCTGGCTATACAGATTTGCACATTGTCCCTGCCAGCTAAGTTTTTAAATAGATTTTCTTGAACGGTCTTTGAGTAATGACAAAATTGAAAACAAATGCATGACGTAAACGAAACCAAAGCTATCTCAACAAGAACTAATGATTCGAACAAGCATTGATGAATCGCCGGCTAATGCATTTAAATTTACACAACCGTATAACAAACCACTTGTCTATTACATTGCAAGTAAAACAATCCTCGTTTACGTTAGCTGTTAATTTATTCAGTATCGTGTTTTATCGGAGTCTGAACAGATATAATTAGAAGTATGCATTAACATGTGGCCAACACGTGATAGATTGTTGTGTCTGCCTGTATTGCGCAGGTGCCAATAATATTCCATCCCTCATAAAAACAAACTATGAATCTTAATTGTGTATTTTCAGAACAAAAACCAGCAGAAGAAAAGAAAGCGGAAACGCCAAAACCGGAACCGGAAGCAGACGTTACTCCACAGAAAGCAGACGACACAGCTCAGGAGACGACAGGCGATACGCAACAGGAGCAAACGGCAGAAGAATAGAAACAGCAAATTGAAAAGCTTAACTTATAACTGTATATACTTTTGTTTCGACATTCCTGTTCATTTTCATGATATACATGTGATGCGTTCTTAGTACTCTTTTTATATTTAGTAGTCCACAGAGTGAATGTCTTATACCATATAATGTTTGCATCCTTTGGGACCACAAGTTTGTTTCATAATCTAGAGTACTGGCTATATGTGCATCTTGGGTAGTCGTCTACCATGGATACTCGTGGGTTCCAAAGATTTTGTAGATCTTTGTACTTCATTACTTGTGTTTTCATACTGATATTCAATTCGTTATTTCGTACTCTCTAGCCGTATGAAATAGTGACACATCTCTGCAACTCTCAAACAGAAATAAAAAAAATAACAATGTTGTTATTTATAGAGCGTTACATATACTTTTTAATTTTTATCATTGTTAAATATAGCCGTCGGAAATGAAATGAAACATTCACGCATCCTCTGTTTGCTTATTGACCATCAAGACTAAAAAATGAGAACTTTAAAGCGAAATACAGTTTACTATGCCGGCACCATATCCACTAACGCCCTGAGTCAGACTCCCAAATGGATCGTGCAAATTTTCATTCGGAGCTCCTCGGCCATTTTTATAGAAGACGACATCGGATGTATACCTGTAAATGTGTAGAAATAGTTTGTAAAATTTTAAATTATATCATTAATTAAATGTAGTGTTTATTGAGCTAAGTTTAAATTGATAGCCAGTGAAGTGTATTATTGCAAACATAATTAAGATTCCCAAGAGTTAAGTCATTAAGTTTGACTGCTAAAGTATATTACTACGCGATCTACTTGCAGCGGACTTAAATGTACCGATTTCTGAGTATGTAAACCGTCCACATACATCCAAGGTTGTTTCGAAAAAAATGGCCGAGGAGTTCCGAATGGCAAATCTTATTTTATCGTAACAAATACTGATACTAGACTATCGTAATTTAAATTTGTTTGGCAAATTAAAGAAAAAAAAAGAAATCGATATTAACCAATAAATAAACGACCTTTTTATCCAATTTTATGAAAATTGTTTATTATTTAATTTATCAATTTGTATATGCGAGTCTGAGTCACAAATTCAGACTCAAAGCGTTCGTGAATATGGGGCCTTGTACTTATTATAACAATTTATTATTTTTGTTCCACCAGGAGTTGGCAAGATTGTTGACATTTGTGTTTCTATTCCAAATAATGTTGCGTGTTGAGTTTGTTACTTGGACGTGTATGATATTGGCTATTTTTGTGAATCGTGACTGTGATAGCAATACTATTTTGACATGGCTTGATAAATAATGCAATGAATGATGCTTCTATTTTTCTTAAATCATTGAAATAAATGGTGTCTTTAAATCTGAATTATCTATATTGCGTTATTGTTGTTTCCGGTAATTTCAACTCTTTAGTGCTCCGACTTGCATCGTCGGCAACCACGGTACTTTTTCCGTTACACTTCATACACAACGAAGCATAGCCTAGCGTGTATCGGGGATATCCGAAGACGTCCGACTCGATGACATTTGAACGTATTACAAAGCGAGGAATATCAGAAGTTGAAGAGAACTGTGCATTTTTAATGCCAAACTCAACACATTGTTACTTCCCTTATTAAAATCTATTCTACTTGTCAGGGGAGATAACCGCGTAAGAAATTGCTTTAATACATCTTTCTTTTCCTCCTACCAGTTCCTAAAGGTAACCTTACTCCACACATAGTTGCGTCCCCTTCCTGTTCGCAAAAAGTATATCACGTGATGGTGGTGGGTAAGCTACACAAGTGTGGGGTGCGTAGTCTATTGGTAATACACTTGACTGTCAATCCAGGGATCGCAGGTTCGATTCCCCGTCGCACCACTAAATAAATACTTCTTCTGGGGGTACGTTAAATGGAGGTCCCGTGTGACAGTGCTATACACTGGTGCACAATAAAGAAACAGGGTGGCTTTAACCAGGGTTACATTCTGACAGTGCACTATGCTCCAAATACGTCAAATGACTTACAATCTTATCTGAGCACTCGCCGAATGGGCACGGCCCGAGTGCGAATACATATAAGATTACACACCACCTAAGCTTCACACATGTATAACAAATGTGTTACAAAGGTGTCATAAATTGTTCTTTTTTACATATTTACAATCACTCATCTAATAGAATTTTAAAGCGATATAAATAATACTCGACTGTAAGAAATTATAGCATCCTGTAACCGGAGTTGTAACTGAGTAGTAATTAGAGCATATTGCACCTCGAAATGTAACCGAGTTGCAATAAAAGCAATGAATGGTTTATGATTTCAAAAACAGGCTGAACATGCTGGATCTACTTGATCTACTTTTCATTGTTTTCATTTTCACCGAGTTGTTGGTCTGGATACACTGGTAGTCTAAAATAATAGACGTGTTATACGGGATTCTTCCAATCTCTGACATCTAAACGCGTTTGTGCAAAATCAGGGGGGTTTGGGAAAATATTGAAATTGTATTTAGAGAAGTATTTTATGTTTGAAATAGATAATACAGGTTTATATTCATATTTTACCATGTTATTGCAAAGATATTTTGCACAATACAAGCATTAAATGCATTTAAACACAGTATTTACCTTTCCAATAAAACGAAACTATGCTGACACAGACAAAAATAATGCCAATCGTAATAACTCGGCCATCTCCGGCAAGTTTCGAGACAGACCTCGTAAATACAATCGTTACAACTCGGCCATGGCCAAGATACAAGATACAAGAATCTTTATTTAAAGTCGGGTATGTGTTAACAAGAAACATTAGCTCAATGAGCTATTTTCCGACATGAATAACAGACATACATTACATATCAAATAAAAATAACAATGAGCATGTGACCTGGAAATAAAAGTATATATGTTAAACTGAACACATATTGGAGCATGCATACAAATACAAATAGGAAAAGCCAGTGCACATGCGCACGGTTCCACTAGTTGATATACCACTGTAAAATGGTTAGTTGTTTCTAAAGTATAACTTAAAGGGTAATCATATACATTGAAGTAGCAAAATTGTAAGTAACAAAATATACAAGGGAATAATAGCTTTGTACATCGATGTGTAGTTTGTAAAATAACAACAACTTTTAATTAATCTGGCATAATTGGAAAAATCCTTTGAAAGTATTGCTTAGAGGAGGTATGATATGTATCTAGCATGATAGGAAAAATCTTTTGAAAGTATGGCTTAGAGGAGGTACGATATGTATCATGTTATGTTGATATTACACCTATCACTGTAGAAGAATGTTAATTGAAAAAGTCGTAACACCTAAACAAAATACTTGCCGAAAGAAAAACACAAGTAGTTTTATGTGTTTGACAGATCATACTTAGATGTAATTTAATTTAGTAAGTTGTTATTTTAGTCAAAGAAGTCCGCTGAAATCTTTTCTGGTATTTGAATGCCATATCTTGTCCAGTGGGTGTAACCCATCCCACTGAAAACAAAACTCCTTTTCCGTTAAGACAAAGGATAACAGATATTCAGTGAAACATCTTATAGTTCTCAGTTTCTTCTACAAAAATTAAAGCAAAAAGGTATTATTTACACATTGAACATTAACAAGAGGAACCTGTCCAGGTGCGGATCAGTCTTCTAAATACCATGTAGTTTTGGGAGACCCTTATTTCCTTTGGGAGGCTGTTCCATACCTGACTGGCCTCAAAGCGGAAAGAGTTTTTCCCATATTTAGTTGTTCTTACTGATGGAACGTCTACACAGTTTTCATATCTCAGATTAAAATTACATGTCTTAAAAGTTACAAGGTTTTGAACATATTCTGGTGAGATACCATACAGACATTTGTAAGTTACAATAGCAATGTATCTTACCCTGCTCAAATGTAATGTTGTAAATTGAACTCTATGAAGAAGATTTTCGTAACTTGAGGTGTAATCATTAAAAACATTTTAAAGCTCTGTATTGAATCTTTTCCATTTTTTTCTGTGTTGATCTTGCCACAAAAATGCCAAACGACAGGACAGTAGTTGAAATTGGATCTGATAAAATATTTAAAGATATTGAGCTTAGTATTGGTTGTCAAAAATTTGCTTAGTCTTTGAAGAATATTCAATTGTTTAGCAGCTTTTTTGCACATTTTATAAATCTGGGCATCAAAATTTAATAAACTATCTACCTCTAAAAGTTTCACTTGCTCTTCATAAACAATGGTGTGATAAAGTATATTGAATTGTTTTATTTCTTAAACAGAACTGAAATTGCCTGAAATTTGTCAGGGTAAGCCTGCTTTTGATTGGAAGTAAACCAGTTATCAAAATGTTACTTTCTTCTTTAAGAGTGGTCTTAACAATATCAGGATTTTTATCGCACACAGAAAGAGTATTGTCATCTGCATAATTATACAAAGCTGCATTATTGATAAAGTAGAAGATGTCGTTTAGGAAGATGTTGAAAACTAAAGGCCCTAATATTGATCCTTGTGCTACGCCTCTCAGGATGGAGTCCCACTCACTGGTAATTTGATCAAGTTTGACACGTTGCTTTCTGTTTGTAAGATAGCTGTGCATAAGTTTACATGCTGGGGCTGAGAGACCGTATGCATTAAGCTTATCTAAGATGAGATCATGGGGCATGCAGTCGAATGCTTTTGAGAGGTCCAGTAGAACTGCGCCTACATATTTGTTCTCATCAAGGGCTTTTTCCAGTCTTCCACCAGCCTTAACAGGGTAGTTTGACATCCAAATGATGTTCTGAATGCTGCCAGGAAAGGATGGAAAATGTTATCAAAATGACTAATCAGTTGTTCACTTATGACCCGTTCATATAATTTGGATATTGATGGTAAAATACTGACTGGTCTATAGTTCTTTTCAATAAAGGGGTAATCTTTCTTGAATATAGGGGTAACTTGTGCTAAGACTATTTGGAAATGATCCTTGGTTAATGATTTCATTGGCTATGTTTCGGATGGGAACCTGTAAAGTATCTTTAACGGCAATGATGATTTTGGGAGGATTCAGATCTATACCAGTTGCTTCTTTTGGATTTAACCTGTCAATGTATTTTCCAATATCTTTATCGGTGACCGAAGTAAAGTGAAAGTTAGGTGACATTAGGCAGTTTTCCTTTATTTTGTCAAGACTAGGGTGTTTATCTTTAACCTGAGTTCCAGATATTCCAATATTTTTAGCTATATAAATGTAAAATGATTTCCTTTCATTGGCCACCAGCTTTTGATCAGAAACCAAATTCCCTATGTTGTCTTTGAGTAGTATTTAGTTATCTGATTTATGTGTAGGTTTCTGTGAGAGAAAGGGTTTAATTGTCGGTCGGAAGTCCTTAGATTTGGATCCTCCACTACACCGTTCTTGGAAATAAACAGCTATTGATTCTCTTTTTACCTTGGTTTTGAGATTTCTGAACTTAGTGTAGTTTAACCAGTTTGCCATGTTCTTATTTCTGTTATAGGTGTTTCTTGCTTGACGGGTGGGTTCCTTTTTGGGGTTTTCTGTTTTACTGGGGCATGCTCGTCAATAACTTGTTTCAATAGGTGTTCGTGAGCCCAATAAATATCGTCCATATCCTCATGCAATATATGAGCGAGATGGAACGGTACATGAGAAAGATGTCCATAAATCATTTGTTGTCAAAATTATTGTATGACCTGAAAGTGACCTTCTTTTTTCATAAATGGATCACATTGTTCTCTTAAACTGGCAGCTATGAGGTTGTGACAGTCGCTTAGGCCGCAATTAAAGTTTACAGTTTTACACATGAAAAACTTTGCATTGGTGTGGGCTTGTGGGTTTCGATTTTATAAAATATTAAGAACAAAGTTTGAACTGAAAAATCATCTTAAGAAAACGTATTACATAAATACAAGCGAGTTATGCAAGATAACGCACCAGAAATCACAACATGCTATGTGAAAATGGGCGATGGAGAACTATCCAAAACGAGAATAGAAAATGCACACGCTGCACGAATCGTAACGAATACCACTTGGCCTGATTGGCGCCGCTCTGAAGAGCGCGCCTATTATGGAATGGGAATTTATTTTAGTTAGTGGTAGGAGCGGTTTTTAAGTTGATTGAAAGTTGGGTTTTACTGTTATTTTATTATGATTAAAAAATGCAAATGGATGGCGATTGCATAGGTGTTAAAAATGCTATTTGTGGTTGAATAGATTGTCTTCAATTTATCTTCAAAACATTATATTTGAAGAACGACAAATAAGTTTAATAACTGTTCCCGTTTCGTTTACGTTTTCATGTGCCGGAAATGTAAATATTCGGAGGAGTTCCGAATGAAATGTAAAATGTGTGGACCGGTAATTATGTGAATGGGAATAATTATGTTTTATGTTGTTTTGTTATGTTTACTGCATTAATAAACAATGAGTTAAGCTGTTTTCTTTAATTTAATCGATATTGGATTAAATCATCACCTAACTTTATATTTTAATGTGTTGAAGGTGACATTAGTAAAATTGTATTACGATTGCCCCCGAGTTGTTTTATTTTTAGAACACTACACATATCCGGATGTTGCTATTTTTAGAACCAGAAGGTATTTCCCCGCTATTCATAGGTCAATAATGGAATTTCTACATCGTCGATTGATAGTTGGAAACTCGGTTTTGTCATGTATATACGTTTAAAATAAGTAAACACTAAAAGTGCACACTGACAGTTGATTACGATACATCTAACAATTTGAGTCATTACAGTAAAACATGGATTATAAGTGAATTATACGCGTAAGAGAAGATTTTCTGTCAAAAAAACTAATGTCAACAATCAGCATGGAATTGGGATATTCGTATCAAAGGGCTATTCATGTAAGTATCCTTGAGTAGTTGTGTAAGTTTATGTGTTCAAAAATGTTTTTTTTTTTTTAATTTCTTTGGAATTCTTAAATCATTTTTATTTGCTAATCGTTAAGACAGCGTTTTAATATTTCTATATGTACTATAAATATACATGTTACATACTTTACATCTACTTATAATGCACCAGTCAGTTGTAACCAAAGCCCCACCAGGTCCGAGGAATAGCTGGGACTTTGACTTTCTGTCCAGCCAACCCCGGGTAAAATCCTCGTCGGACGAACTGATGGTCAAATCCTCGCCATATGCCCCGTACCCCAGGGAGCCTAGGTAAGGCATATTCCCTGCTATATCTGGCTCAAAGACAAAACCACTGTATTCACCCGGCACTGCGAGGCCACCTGAAAGTTAAAAACACAGCCCATTTCCCCGGCATATCCCTGGCATATCCCCAGACCTGGAGGGCCGTGGTTACAATTGACTGGTGCATTATGTACATGTTACATATTTTTAAATGTATTTATGTACATCATTTATGTATATGATATGAGTATGTAATCTTTTATTTGATTGTTTTATCTTAGAAAAATATTAGACTTAAAAATACCCATTATTTGTTTACAAATAAAAATATTAGACTTAAAAATACCCATTATTTATTATACCCACAAACTGCATATTTTCAAAATAAACCTGTATTAAAAGATGTACATGGTTTCGGGCTGGAAGCCACAACAGCTTGGACACAAGCGACATTCATTTGCTTGGTGTAGGTCTATTTGAACGCCATACTGTTGTGAATCATTATCAACCATACGCACAACATCTACACATTTGTGCCTACCAACCCTTACTCTTGGCTAAAACGGATATTAGTGCAGAATGTATAATTAATACATGTGCATTTGTATTTTACGGTTGTAGTTTCTGTTGGTTGATAATCAGAAGTCTTATTTCTTTCAGGCAGGAAAAGGACTGAATATTACTATTATATGAAGAATTCCAGCCTGCATTAAATACTTTGTTGGATCATTGAGACAGATTTGACATCCATGTCTATCCACATCTGATAGAGATGATGTGAGTATTTCATATAAAACATATTTGAGTTGGTGTTTGTTGTTTTATAAACTCACTGTTTTCAATAATCCAGTGGTTGTGGTGGTGGTGATGGTGGTGGTGATGATGAATTTTATTGATAAATTTAGTAATTTTCTTTATATTATATACATGTATGTATCAGCTTATTGTTGTTGTTTTTAAATAATGTTGAGAAATATTAAACTGTTTATATTTTATTTTGTATATGTATGGCAGTATTATTATCTATACAAATTAGTTAGAAAGTACTTTTTTTCTTTTACAGCACTAAACATTCTAGATGGGTAAAGACCTGTTAAATCAGCATTGACTCAGCATTGAGTAATTTTCATCTGTGCAGACACTACAAGTACAAACGCATGGGAACAAACCAAACTTCAAATGTTGAAGAGTGAAGAATTATTGTGAAAAGTTCTAAATGTTAGAATACCATTGACTAAATACAACAAATAGACAATGATTACCAACAGAGACTGTTTACATGTTATAATATTCAAAAGACATTAGTTGAGAACTTTCACTCTGACATTTTTGGAGGGGCATTACCGCCTACTTAGTGTTCTTGTTTCTTTACATATTTTAATTTAAAAGTACATTCATTGTTTTTAAATCTGAATTCTGAGTTAGTATCATAAGTAAAATTTATTTATTTGAATGATTACATTTTATGAATAAGTCCAATTGAGCTTTTTACAAGAAAAAGGTTGATTTTTAAGCATTTCATTAGTTATAAAAATGTATAGTTACATGACATTATGTATATTTTCTTCAAAACTGAACGGTAAACTATCATAAATTGTCTTTTGAATTGTTCATTAGACATCATAGAAAATATTTAAATGATTTCAGCAGGTTGTCTTATTATTTACTATTTTTTATGAATTTATAAAACTGCTATATATTTTCAAACATCGAAATACTGCTCTGTTCCGAAGACTCACAAGATCAATCAAAATGAATTGTTTCCATGTGTATCAATAATATGTTCGGTTGAACGTAATTTTTCTGTTAACTGAAGTTTATTTTACCAGAAACTGTTGTGTTTATTTCATAATCTCTGATGATGTGAAAAAAAATCAAATAAAGACAAAATATTTTTAATTAACAGTAAAAAATCTTCAAAATTTGGATAAAAGTCCCATAACGTACCATGATAATGACTATGTTGTCCGTAAAAGCTTTATAAAAGTGTGTATTACTTATACCTTAATTCAGTTCAAATAATTATGGCCTTTAAGGATTTGTGTTTTCATAATATAGATTTCCTGTTATATTGAGCTTTGTCAATTTGTGTTGATGTTTTGTTTTATGTACAATTACTACTTCTTTTTCCTAACTTTTGTCTCATTTGTCAAATTGAATTGTTACATATTTAAGTGAAAAAACACACACACTATTTTTTAAGATGCACTCTTACTCCCCAATAAGACTTATGATAATTGATATTATTGTTTTCATTTTTCAAAATGGGTTGATAGATGTCAACAACAATGTTTCTAATGAAGGATCTTGAGTTCAATTTGCTAATAAGAATGAACTTAAAACATGGTATTTCTGCCTTGTGATACTATAGTAGACCACAGTAAATCTTTTAGCAATCACCAATTGATCATTTAATATTTGTCATGCATTCTGCTATTATAAACAGGGTGACAAGCTTGTTATCAGTAAACGATATTTCAGTAAATGCATTATTTAGTAAGTAGTTATTGTTTTTTCATTCAATTTGATGTGTGTTATATATACAATTATATGTATTGATTTCAAATAAGAGTTTCACTTTAAAGATGCTCATTTAAAGATAATGAACAGACACACATAAACTAGACACATTTGATACTAATTATACGAATGATTATTGTTTTATACATAGGTGACCTCTGATTTGTTTTGGAGATATTCATAAATGGGTGTTATTCTTCATTGTCTTCAGTTTCTTATACATTTAAGGATTTTTATAATTGCTTTTCTGGTATATATTACAATGTAATTTAATGCAAATGAAAACACACTTTAAACTGGACACATTTGATACTAATGATATAAATGATTATTGTTTACATGTACTCTGATTTGTTATGAAGATATTCATAAAGGGGTGTTCTTCATGTTATTATACATGTTGGACTTGATTTAGTATTGCTTTTCTGGTATATATTCATTTAATGCACAAAGAAATTATTTTAAGTGTTCAGTATTACTTTCACACATTGTTTACTATTATTTTTTTTGCATATTTGGCCGTTGAAAAAAATGCCATTGTCCAATAAGACACATGCTGTTTTTGTGTTAATATCAACTAAAACATCCATTTTCTACTCTTCTTTACTATGTAAATGAAGAAGTTAACATTAGTATTATTAAACAGCTAAAAACAAGGCATGTTATGTTATAAATGCATTTCATCTAGTAAACAATGTTCACTTTTTATATAACAGTTCAATAATTATGTTCTATTTATGTTTGCAACTTTCGGACGAAATGATAATATTTATTAAAGTACTACACAAATTGTTAAATTGTTATTTCATATCACTTCTTCATGATGAATGAGGTAACTTATTCTTCCCTACAAGTTGTCATTCCAGCATGGTGATGTTGCCCCCTCCCCTTATATGATTAGAACTGCAGTGTACATGAACAATAACTCTATTTCAGCGTATTGCAAGAGTTATTCCCTTTGTATCTTTTCCTGTCCGGAGCATAACTAGAAAACTACTTTTTTTGGAATTTCATTAAACATCATTCAATGGTATTTAGCACAACGAGAGGAAGTGCAGTGCACAATGACTATAGCTGTTTTTAAGCTAATTACATAATTATTGCCCTTTGCCGCTTTTTCTTGACCAGGGCATTACTTTAAAACTACTTATGGTATTGAAATAAAACTTGGTATATGGGTATGTGGCAATGACAAAAAGTACAGTGCACAAGCACCCTAATTCTGTCTTGTTCATTAATGTACCCCACCCCTAATGAAATGTTCAACTTGAAAATCTTCCATTTCAATGCTTTTGCCTATGTTGTCATGCAGAAAGCTACAAACATTTTGAGAATTTCATAGATGCGGTTCAATGCACCATAATATGCTTGTTGGCCTTGACATTTCTTGTTTTTCAACATATAACAAGTGCATAAACCATTAAACGGCGCCCTTTGATGCTTTGCATCAATGGTCTTTCTTGTTTATTTTTAAACCCGTTTTGTTATGTTACACCGAATTATATAAAATTTCTGTACATTCTTACGGGTACGAATGGCAATTAATTCAGGAAACTATCAATTTCCATTTAACATATTTTAAAATCATTTCGCACTTAGTGTTATTTTTTTATTATATGTAAACGTTTATCACCCGTTTCTAGTAATTCTCCCATTATGTATAGTTATAGGTTAAAGTTTATTTATACATTACATACTCCGGAGAATTTGATAATCTGCATAATGTTGATTATACTGATTGAAAAGTTTCTTCTTGACATTATTTTAATTCTATTTGTAATTTGACAGCATTTGAAACTGAATTTATAGTTCCTTTCTGACAGTTCTAAACTCAATGTACACTTTCTTAATATTGGTATACATTTTTTGCCTTCATAATGACTAGATTTTATATTGAATTTATAACTTTAATTGGTTTTGGCATCAACTTGCAAAGAATGAGTGATGAAGATTCAATTCCAATATTTAAATAACGTATTCGAATCACTTAAACACTTATTTCATTCACATTTTTCCTTGAGCTAAACATTTTGCTTCGTTCCTTGCCGTTTGTAAGATTATATTCTCGACGCCTTTTATTCCGATCACTCTATAGAATATATTCAATAGAGCGAGACGTTTTGAATGGCCTGTGTAAGAAGGGTGAAATACAAAGAATAAGCAAATAATATATTCTGTTTTAAATTACACTTTGGATATTTTCCAACCCAAACGAAATAAAGAACACGTACTTCGTTCATATAACGAACGGCTTAGATTTTGCTCACGTTAAGATGATAAAAACACTATCTGGAAAAATGGAGATTAAGATTGATAGCATAAAACAAAGGTATATGATATAAAGAAATTCAATGAAAATTTGTAAAAACAGACTAATTTGTGCGAATTTTTTTTACAAGATTTTGAACGGAAGTTAAAGTTAAAAGGTCATAACACTCAATTAGATATTAAGCTGGAGTGTGACCGGTATCTCTCGAAGTTGCTTAATATTCAAACATATATAGTGGCAGTCTACGCCTACGAAAGGCGAAAAGTAGACAAATATGTAGATCTGTCAGGTAAACGTAAACCGAACGAAGAATGCCAAGGTTGGGCAGAAATTCATGAATGTCGTGGTGAAAGTAATGCAGTAACTCTCAACCCAGGTGATGTTAATGTGTCTAGTACTGTATCAGGCAAACAAGAAGACAACAGCAAAGCACCAGATGGTGATAAAGTTCGGGGTAGAAAACGAAACGGAAGAACTGCAATAGAAGGAAAAGCAACGAACAAAGAAGAGTTAAAAGGAAAGGAAAATAGTAAAGAAGAAGAATATGATGATGTTTACGATGACGATGGTCAGACTGAACAGGAAAAAAAAACAAGAAGAGAAGAGAGACAATCTGGAGGAAAACAAATAGGTACAACCACACCTATAGCATTTTGATGGAACAATGACCCTTCCAGAAAATTCTGTAACCTTAATAAGGTATGACGATGTGTCTTTCAATATGGATAACTGTACCGACGTCAAGATTTATAGGAAGTATTTTGTTGCAACAATAAAAGGTGAATTGGTAAAAGTTGATTTAAATAGTGGAATTATTCTCTCCAAGTTGCCACTCAAAGGTGCCGGTAAAATGTGCAAGATAAAAAGTACTAAAAAGGTTGGTGTGATTCAGCCTGGGTGCATAACAATCGTGAAAGTAAAAACATACTTGAATTTAGTTTATAAAATAGACACAGATGTTAGCTACAACACGCTTTGCCATTGTGTCACTTATCAGCAGACTACTGATACTTATCAGCCGAAAATCGAGTTCCGTTTCTTTGCTTGTAATAGCATTTGGATTGGACCGAAGGAGTTTTCAGACAATGTAAACAAAATAAGACCTTTGCGAATCAGCAATTCTGGGTGTAGTCGACCATACAGTTTTAAGGGTGAAACTGAACACATAAAGCAAATCAGCAGAGCAACCTGTATCGAGGCATTTAGCGAAACTGAAGTTGTGATTGGAACAATAAATGATGTCCAATGCTGGGAAAATATCAGAAACGACTGGTCACTCAAATGGAAGGTAGCAGTTAAAAAGAATGTCTCGAGTCTCGTTTGCTATGAAAAGCGTGTATATGTGTGCATTCAAGAAGACGAACGTGTCATGTTATTGGACAAAGAGGGAAATACTGTGTCAGAGAATGTATTGGACGCAGACTCCTGTGTACCGAAGATAATCGATGTTTTTGACGACCAATTGGCCATTATTAGTTTCGATTCACACGGTTAGAACAATAGACTATATCTTCAGACCCTCAAATGAATTAAACAAATGACCCTTGAATAAAAACATCTTGAAAAAGTATCCCTTCGAAGTCACCAACTGCATCCAAAGTTTTAAAATCAGCCATTTCCGTTTGAGTGAAGCCGACAGGAATAGAATGGGCAACACCATACCAGCACCCTAAAAGCGAGCTCATTGGCTTCTATTTTGAAGATCCATTGAAATTTTTTAAGTGATCCCGTTGAACCAGAAAATGAATCACAACACTCTGAACGAAATGAGGACCGCCCCACAGCGCTTTAAAATACATTGTGTATATACATTGCATATACATTTACAGGTATGCACACATATAGAAGGAGATACATGGGTGTTTTTGGTTTGATTTTAAATGATCGTTGAACGAAATGAAATTTGCAACGCTGACAACCAAAATAGAAATGTTTTATGAATATGTATGATTAGTGTCTACTTTGTTGATAAATATTTGGCTGAGTGTAAGGTTATATCCCCCCCCCCCCCCAACAACCGCCCAAGTAAATTTTCAATGTTTTATTTGATAGTTGTTTAGTGTTCTCCTATATCGTTTTTTCTCTTCTTTAATGATTAGTTGTGTAGGCTGATTTTTTGGACAGTAATGCATTTTTTCAAATAACCTTTAAGTTGTCCAGTACGTTCGGAGACCGTACTAAGACCAATCAATCATATGTTTCTGGAATGTTTAAATAACAAATCGATTCTGCAAGAAAAGATGCCTGTCATTTATTTGATAAAGAAAGTGAACCGCTTTACCGGGCAGTTCGTATCAAAACCAAGTGACGTTGTGGTCGATTTTGCTATTGTTTTTATAAACATCAAATAACATATCTTTGAAATACTATATTTTTGGGGGGAAAACAATTGCCATTTTGAAATAAATTACGGCAGCGAGGGTTTATATTCAATGGAGAATGCCACCATTTAACATTATTGAGACTGCTTGGGAAATGTGCGAAGTTGTAATCAAAAAGCGTTTTCTTTGCTTAAAGCAGTTTTACTTTCGTCATGTTAGATCAACGTTCATTTTTGTTTATTTGATGACATATTTTATGCTTCAATGTAATATATTGATATGTCTGCAGTGTTTTTTATTAATATTTTGTATGGATATAGATATTAAACTTTTCATTGCATTGTGTTTGACCAAGCATTATATGTATGTTGATTAAATTAACCATATACCTAACGTACTTCGATATGCCAGCTATAAGAAATATAAGATTAAGTGTATATTTGCTACATTTACCTTTAAATATGTAATGAATCTGAAATACTTCCGGTTACTCATGTCGAGTAACCGAGGTTATCAACAAGTGAAATGTTAGTTGTTATTAACCGAAGGTCAACGTAGGGTCAATTCGCATGAGTTGTTTATCGCTCTTCTAAATTTCTATTGGTCAAGTAAATTCTCGCTTTACAAGTAATAATCCTTTGTGGTAAAGCTTTCTTTCGAATCAAGCCATCGTCAGTACAAGGTGTGTTAAAAGTTATGGAATTAATTTCATCGTCATTTAAAAAAAAACACCCTACCCCCCTGCATATTTTAGGCAGCCGAGCAGTACGCTTTATATACAAACATTAGCATCAGACGCATTATATTATCATTTTTCGATGTAAATAGTTGCTCTCTTCTGTTGTGTTGTTCGAATATTTCAGTTTTGCCATTACCATCGCTCTATTGAATGACGTAAAACCGGGGAAGCTGGCGACCCAGTGCAGAAAGTTCAATGTGCGCAACGGCCATTAGAAGTTGCCAGACGAATACCCCGAAGAATCAAAGTCCGGCGAGGCTCCCATAGACTATATGAAAAAATGTATTTTGTGTCTCCTAAGCAGAATGTGTAAACTATCATGATACCTTGCTTTTGTTGAAAGGGTTTGTACGTTGAACACCGCGTCAATACCCGTTGTACTAAGTACGCCATACTTCTATTGGTTAGCGCTCGGCAGCACCATTTCTATCCAAATCTTAAGCAAATTTATCATTAACCATTTTAAAGTGCTTTCCGAACATTGCTTTTCCGTGACGGAATTCACTTACATTTGCTAAAGAATGAATACTTGTAATTGATAGTTGATACTGATTTGCATATTTGCTGAGCTGAACTAAATTGTATTGTTTAACTGCTGCAATAATTGATTGCTTATTTTCAACCCTGAGGCTTTGGGGTAGGTCGCCATGGAAGACGCCAAAGTTTGGCAGGTGACCAGTTGGCCTTTAATCGGGTCAACATTTTCGGACCATTTTATTTCAAAAATTCATTTTGGGTCAAGTGAGCCCAAAATTAGTTTTTTGCGCTATGGCCATTTGGGCCTAAATAATTTGTGCTGTGGTCAATTTGGCCCAGATATTTATATATGTGAAAGGGGAGTCTGGCTAAACATTCCAAACCTTTTAAATGTAAATGAACAAAAATAAATATGATGAAATGGACAGCTAAGTTGTTTTTCTTCGTTTAAGAAATTTAATGTGTAACATGGAAATAAAGTTAAGAAAGCGTCGCCTTATTCAGGTTTAGGAAGAGTATGGTGTCAAATTAAATTGGTTTTGGTCAACTTTGTTGATTACATAGCAATAATTGTCGAGCACACAATTTTATAGTAAATTGTCCTTATTAAGTCAAAATTATACTTTTGGTGAACACGTAAACAGATACAATAAGACGTGTTTGAGCTAGATTGAAATAGTTATGTGCATGTCGTCATCAACTGATCACATTCAGTTCATAAATAGATCAACAATTTATCGACTTGACATGCATATTAAGGAGACGAAATCAATACAGTAAAAGTCGAAGGGGGAATAAATCAAATAATCAAGTCTAGTTAAACATTGGTTTATCTGTCACTTGATGTAGATTTCTGTTGTGTTTATAATATCATATGTTTAATAAATTGTTGTTAGTTTTTTAATACATTTTTTTCCCGACTGACGTTGATGCAACTACGATCCGAATATCATTCTTTAAATTGTATCGTTATATTAATGCTTCTTTGTGCTCATACTTTTGTACATTGTTATTACAGCTGATGGCCATGGGCCTAGTTCTAAAATAAAACTGTAATCTTTCTTAAGACCCCACTGGGTGTGTCTTGATTTTAACATAACTTACTAAACACTCCACTGGTTGTCAGTTTAGCACAGTGGTGGTGAGCGCACTCGCTTCTCACCAATGCCCCGGGTTCGATTCCCGGCTTCGGCGCATGTGAGTTTGGTTATTTGTCAACAAGCCGGACGAGTGGGTTTTATCCGGGTACTCCGGTTTTTCCCACAACACAAGACCACACTCGAGTGCAACATCGTGCCAACGAGAGTGACGTAGAACAAGTTATCATAACAGAGACATTTATTGCTCAAGCTCTTTGGTATTGTGTAAAACATGAACATTTTATTGATTAGATATCAATCCCGAAAGGGAACAGAAAGAATTACTTCAAAATGTCAAATGTTAGTTCCACTGCTCTGGTCGATCAATTCAGAGAAGGACCCGGTATAACATCTTACAATGTACAAATGTATGCAATTGTGGTTTTATATGTGTTTTGTGTGATCCATAAACGTAAAATAAATAAATTTGACACAAATAATTCTTCTTTTGTTTCACTTTATTTTTCAATAATAAGTTTGCTGTTTTCACGACGAAATATCTAACAAGACCGTTCAATTGTGGATGTAAACTTCGTACAATCCAACTCAAACGTGTTGGGATTGGTGATATTTTTTTGTAATTCGGATGAGTCGACTGTTTTCACTAGGTCCCGAAAAAATCGACATAACGAGGTTCGATTTTTTATATTTTAATTACGTATTCAAATCACTAAAACAGAACTTCCATTCACATACTTCATTAGCTGGATACATTTGGTCCGCTCCTTGTCGTTTGTAATATAATATCCCCGACGGTATATTCTCCCGATCAGTCAACACAATATATTCAATTGATCGATAAGTTTTGATTGTCCGTTGTACAAATGGTGATGTACAAAAAATGTGCAATTTGAATCATATCCAAGCTATACAAAATAAGCTACAAGTATTTGGTCATATAACGAACCGCTTAGATTTTGCTCATGTTTAGATAATTAAACACTATTTCGAGAAATGGAAACTAAGATTGATTGCATAAAACAAAAGGTATATGATATAAAGAAATTCAATGAAAATTTGCAAAAGCAGACTGATTTGTGCGAAAATAAATTACAAGATTTTGAACGGAAGTTAAAGTTAAAAGGTCATAACACTCAATTAGATATTGAGTTGGAGTGTAACCCGGATCTCTCGAAGTTGTTGAATATTAAAACAGATATAGTGACAGTTTACGAAAGGCGAAATGTAAACAACGATATTGAAGATCGTGGTGAAAGTTATGCACTAGCTCTTAACTCTGGTAATATTACAATATCTAGCGCTGTATCAGAGGAACAAGAAGACAAAAGCATAGCATACGATTATGATGAAGTTTCGGGTAGAACTCTAAAAGGAGAACGAAGAAAAGAAGGTGAAGACAAAAACAAAGAAGAGGGAGAAGTAGAGGAGCATAGAGAAGTAGTAGTAGAAGAAAAAGAAGAAGGAGAAGAAGAAGAAGAAAAAGAAGAAGAAGAAGAAGAAGAAGTAGAAGGAGAAGAAGGAGAAGCAGAAAAAGAAGAAGAATATGGTGATGAGTATGATGATGATGATGATTGGACTGAAGAGGAAGAGGAAGCAGAAGAAAGGAGAGAATGGGTGAAGGAAAAGAAAGACGAAAAACATCTATGTATTGACCCCCCAACGCATTTTGATGAAACAAGGACCCTTCAACCAAATTCTGTCACCATAATAAGGTGTGACGATGGGTCTTTCAAAATAGATAACTGTACCGACGTTAAGGTTTTCAAGAAGTATTTTGTCACAACAATAAAAGATGAATTGATTAAAGTAGATCTTAAAAGTGGTACGATTCTCTCAAGGATGGACCTTAACAGTGCTGGTAAGATGTGCAAGATAAAGAGTACTAAAAAAGTGGCAGTGATTCAAATTGGGGAATGCATCGCAATCGTAAAGGTGAAAAAAGACTTGAAACTTGTTTATACAATAAACACTGATGTTAGTTACAACACGCTTTGCCATTGTGTAACTTATCAACAGTGCCCTGACACTTATCAGCCGAAAATCGAGTTCCGTTTCTTCGCTTGTAATAGCATTTGGATTGGACCAAAAGAGTGTATAGACAATGTAAATAAAATTGGGCCAGTGCTAATCAGAAATTCTGGCGGTAGTCGACCTTACAGTTTTAAGGGTGTAGGTGAACACATAGAGGAAATCAGCACAGCAACCTGTATCGAGGCATTTAGCGAAACTGAAATTGTGATTGGAACAATTAATGATGTCCAGTGCTGGGAAAATATCAGAAACGACTGGTCACTCAAATGGAAGGTAGCAGTCAAAAAGAATGTCTCAAGCCTGGTTTGCTATGAAAAGCGAGTATATGCTTGCATTCAAGAAGACAAGCGTGTCATGTTATTGGACAAAGAGGGAAATATTGTGTCAGAGAATGTGTTGGAAGCAGGTTCATTTGTACCGAAGATGATCGATGTTTTTGGCGACCAATTGGCCATTATTAGTTTTGATTCACACGGTTGGAACAATAGACTCTATCTACAGACCCTTAAATGAATTAAACTACTGACACTTGAATGAAAACATCTTGAAAAAGTATCCCTTCGAAAAGCACCAACTGCATCCAAAGTTTGAAATCCGCCATTTCCGTTTGAATAAAGCCGTCAGGAATAGAATGGGCAACACCATACCAGCACCCTAGAAGCGAGATCATTGGCTTCTATTTTTAAGATTCATTGAACATTTTTAAGTGATCCCGATGAACCAGAAAATGAATCACAACACTCTGAACGAAATGAGGACCGCCCCACAGCGCTTTAAAATACATGGGTGTTTTTGGTTTGATTTTAAATGATCGTTGAACGAAATGAAATTTGCAACGCTGACAACCAAAATAGAAATGTTTTATGAATATGTATGATTAGTGTCTACTTTGTTGATAAATATTTGGCTGAGTGTAAGGTTATACCCCCCCCCCCAACAACCGCCCAAGTAATTTTCAATGTTTTATTTGATAGTTGTTTAGTGTTCTCCTATATCGTTTTTTCTCTTCTTTAATGATTAGTTGTGTAGGCTGATCTTTTGGACAGTAATGTGTTTTTTTCAAATAACCTTTAAGTTGTCCAGTACGTTCGGAGACCGTACTAAGACCAATCAATCATATGTTTTTGGAATGTTTAAATAACAAATCGAGTCTGCAAGAAAAGATGCCTGTCATTTATTTGATAAAGAAAGTGAACCGCTTTACCGGGCAGTTCGTATCAAAACCAAGTTACGTCGTGGTCGAATTTGCTATTGTTTTTATAAACATCAAATAACATATCTTTGAAATACTATATTTTTTGGGGGGGAAACAAGTGCCATTTTGAAATAACTTACGGCAGTGAGGGTTTATATTCAATGGAGAATGCCACCATTTAACATTATTGAGACTGCTTGGGAAATGTGCGAAGTTGTAATCAAAAAGCGTTTTCTTTGCTAAAAGCAGTTTTACTTTCGCCATGTTAGATCAACGTTTATTTTTGTTTATTTGATGACATATTTTATGCTTCAATGTAATATACTGATATGTCTGCAGTGTTTTTATTGATATTTTTATGGATAAAGATATTAAACATTTCATTGCATTGTGTTTGACCAAGCATCATGTGTATGTTGATTAAATTAACCAAATACCCAACGTACTTCGATATGCCAGCTATAAGAAATATAAGATTAAGTGTATATTTGCTACATTTAACTTTAAATATTTAATGACTCTGAAAAACCATAGTAATAATTGTCGACCACACAATTTTATAGTAAATTGTCCTTGTTTAGTCAATATCATACTTTTGGTTAACAAGTATACAGATACAAATAAGACGTGTTTGAGCTAGATTTAAATATTTATGTGCATGTCGTTATAAACTGATTAATATTCGCATTCATTTTATAAATAGATCAACGATTTATCGACTTGATATGCATATTAAAGAAACGAAATCAATACAGTAGAACGTCGAAGGGGAATAAATCAAATAATCCAGTCTAGTTAAACATCGGTTTATCTGTCACTTGATGTAAACTTCTGTTGTGTTTATAATATCATATGTTTAATAAATTGTTGTTAGTTTTTAATGTTTTTTTCCTAACCGAAGTTAATGCAACTACGAACCGAATATCATTCTTTAAACTGTGTCGTAATATTAATGCTTCGTTGTGCTCATAATTTTGTACATTGTTACTAATACTGATGGCATGGCCATGAGCCGGTTTTGAAATAAAACTGTTAACTTACTTAACACCACAGTGGGTTTATCTTGATTTTGAAATAACTTACTAATACCCCACCGGTTTTATCTTGATTTTAATATAACCTTCCAAACACCTCACCGGTTTTATCTTGATTTTAATATAACCTTCTAAACACCCCACTGGTTTTATCTTGATTTTAAAAAAACTAACTAAACACCACACTGGTTTTATTTTGATTTTCATATAACTTACTAAACATCCCGCTGGTTTTATCTTGATTTTCATATAACTAACTAAACATCCCCCTGGTTTTATCTTGATTTTAATATAACTTACTAAATACCCCACTGGTTTTATCTTGATTTTAATATAACCTTCTAAACACCCCACTGGTTTTATCTTGATTTTAATAATACTAACTAAACACCACACTGGTTTTATTTTGATTTTCATATAACTTACTAAACATCCCGCTGGTTTTATCTTGATTTTCATAGAACTAACTAAACACCTCACTGGTTTTATCTTGATTTTAATATAACCTTCTAAACACCCCACTGGTTTTATCTTGATTTTAATAAAACTAACAAAACACCACACTGGTTTTATTTTGATTTTCATATAACTTACTAAACATCCCGCTGGTTTTATCTTGATTTTCATATAACTAACTAAACATCCCGCTGGTTTTAACTAGATTTTAATATAACCTACTAAATACCCCACTGGTTTTATCTTGATTTTAATATAACCTTCTAAACACCCCACTGGTTTTATCTTGATTTTAATAAAACTAACTAAACACCACACTGGTTTTATTTTGATTTTCATATAACTTACTAAACATCCCGCTGGTTTTATCTTGATTTTCATATAACTAACTAAACATCCCCCTGGTTTTATCTTGATTTTAATATAACTTACTAAATACCCCCACTGGTTTTATCTTGATTTTAATATAACTAACTTAACACTCCACTATTTTTATCTTGATTTTAAAATAACTAACTAAACACCCCACTAGTCTTATCTTGATTTTAATATAACTTACTTAACACCCCACTAGTTTTATCTTGATTTTACTTGAGTTTAATATAACTTACTGAACACCCCACTGGTTTTACCTTGATTTTAATATAACTTACTTAACACCCCACTAGTTTTATCTTGATTTTACTTGAGTTTAATATAACTTACTGAACATCCCACTGGGTTTACCTTGATTTTAATATAACTTACTAAATACCCCACTGGTTTTATCTTGATTTTAATATAACTAACTTAACACTCCACTTTTTTATCTTGATTTTAATATAACTTACTGAATACCCCACTGGTTTTACCTTGATTTTAATATCTACTCTCGTTATGTACAATGGGCCTTGTCTTGTTGATTATCTGAAAAAAAGCCTGCAACTTATCTTAAAACAAACATGAATTTATCATTGAGGCATGTGGACTAAAACTAATAAATGTTGAAGTTACAGTTGTCTATCATTATAAGGTATCTATGTCACCTGATTATTTCTTAGAGTAAGAATAAATCATTATCATTTTATACTGGGATCAAGTTATTCACATATGAATTGTAATGACGTTGCATAAATAACTAACACCAGTTACCAATATAGCAATCAAATTCCTTCCATTCCTTCCCAGAAGCGAGTTGTCCGATTTACTCTTATAGGAGTTATGTTATCCCTTTAAGACTACAAGACATCAGGAACAAGACCCGTAGCCAAACAATTTAGGATGACCCTGTAAATACGCACACTGTTAAAACCCCAACAGATATTAGACGAGAGACGCAGAACATATTCAACGTCACTTATCGATTGTAACATTGACCAGGAGACGACAATGCGGGACTAGCAAAACTCAACAGATCGAGGCAAGAAATGTATTCTCGATCAAATTCTACAGTGCAACAATGAAAATCTTGTGTTGCAAACACATGTAGGACATTGACGATGGGCCTGTTAAAAGGTACACTATCAAAGCTCAACATACAGTAAACGAAAGACACGCCTCTTAACGTTGTATTGACTAAGGAAAGACTATAAGTACATTAGACATTCCAGAGGTCCATGTCAGAACGGTATTCACGATCAAATGATGTTGCTACCGTCCTCCAAGTGAAATTGTTACAAACACTTGTCCTTCAAGAATAAAATAGCAAATAAGGGGATATTAGGATGGCAATATGACAAATGTATTACATCTTATATGTTATCACTTTTTCTATCTAGGATTCTTCAGACTGCCAAAGTTAACATAAAACGATAACCGTAGTATTGTCGTAAAACAGTTATAGTCCTAATTTAGACTTATTCAATATGCAAAATTATACAATAACATTTTCCGTTTATTCATACACTTGCTCATTGATTTAAATCTTTATTTCAAAATAGATTTGTATCCAACTAAAATCGGACATCTCAAGCAACTGGGTTATGTCATTGATAACATAAATCCGGTAAACATGCATTTTAACTTTTATCCACGTTCAGCGATTATAAATATCACAAAACTTGAAACACTTGATTTTTATTTTGGAAGTAATATGTTTCCTAGGTTCTGTTTAAAAACACATCTATATAAATGGAATTGATATATAAAAAGTGATAGCCACTTGCACGTACAGTGACATTTGTTTATAACGATACTTAAATATAACGAGTTTCTCTTTATATCGACAATGTTATCTGATCCATTCATTTTATTTTAAATAGTAAGCCAGCCTTCTTAACTGACAATCCGTCAATATCCACAAAGTTCAATCGAAGCATTCACTTTTGGTTTCACAGAATAACAAAATGTACAATACAAAGTTCCACTAAAGCACGGTTATTTTGAAAACTCTCGTGTGTTGTTGCCTGATGTATATATGTTTTTATGCGAGATGAACCAAATAACTCCAACACGGAATATACATTATTAAATAATTAAAACAAACATTAATGTCAAATGAACACTGGATGATCGTTTTACTTCAGTATGCACATATTTAAGGTTGTCCATAGTGCACTTGCTTCTCACTAAAGTGACCCGGGTTTTGATTCCCGTCCTTGGAGCAATGTAAGTGTGGCTGGTAGTCACTTAGCCGGACTATTGTTTTTTTCCGAATTCCCCGGTTGTCCTCACAAAACAAGACCACACTCTCGAGCAATATCGTGTCAACAAGAGTATATAAGCAGAAGTTAATTTAACTTTTCTTCACAATCTTTGTAGAATAAAAAAAGTTTATACTAAATGTAAAAAAATAAAAAAATAAAAAGCAAAATAAAAAGAACAAGAGGCAACAAAGTGTAAACTATAACATTGGATAAAATAAATCATTCTGAATAAAAGAGGGGAAAAATAAAAGTAACAAAAAAGCTTAGAATGGGCATGAATTATTATGGTTGGTCTGTCCTATTATACCAAAAGATTATAATTTGCTTTTTCATGAAGATACTCCCAAAACTTTACAGTAATGAAGCTGTTTGCTAGACAGTGGTTTACGTCTCTTCGTCTAGACAGCATCCATTGGAATCATAAACACTGTGAAACACTCACATAGTTGAACATATTTAATGTGCCTACTCTGCTCTGTGTATAATTCATGCTTCATTGATGGCATTACGTATCTATGTATTCGAAGGTCCCTTCTTCATCCTTTTGTAATTTGGAGACAGAAGAAGGTGCAACACTGTCACATCTAGTAGTAGTACACTTTATACTAGTAATTGGTTCTTGTAATGCCACTTTCTTGTGCTCACGTGGTTGGAGGGCCGTTAAACTAGTTTGGACGGTCTTTGTTGGTTTAGAAGATTCAGATTATTTATGAGTATGCTTGTTCAATGTGAATGCTGAATACGGCTAAACGTCAATCAGAATACATGCACGGTCACTTCAATAATTCATAAAAATGTTCAACGAAAATCCTTGTTATTAATGTTTTTGCTATGAATTATTTCAATATATCTCTCATGTATAAACTTAAAGTATGCCGTCGATGCAAAACAAATCTATATGTGTGTGCGTAAGTGAATTGTTTTCCAATCATTGAAGTCAAAGCTGGTAACAGCTAATGTGTCTCCATAAACATCAACCATCTCCGGAACATAATCGACATCCTCATTTAGTACATTTGCTGACACAATTTTACCCTCCTCATCAATTAGCATCACTCTCTTTTCCTCTTGAATGCATGCATACACCTGTTTCTTGCAGCACACGAGGTTCGAAACCTTTTTTATGATTGGAATTTTCCATTCGGGTGACCATTTATCATCAGATTTCTTCAAACACAGAATTTCTTTCGATGTTCCAACAACAAGTTTATTTTCGCCGAACGCGTCAATGCATGTAGTTCCTCTGATTTGCTGTAGTTGGAGAGTTACACCCTTAAAATTTGGAAGCCGAATTGCCTTAGCATACTGGCTTCTTTCAGGTCCAATCTTATCCACGGTATCAATATATTGGTCCGCCCCGCACATAGTGCTGTGTACGGCAAAGAACATGAACGCCACCTCGGGTTGATAATTATCAGGATACTTTTCATAGGTGGCGGAATGACAGATAGCTTGATAGGTTTTATCTGTTTTTATCCTATAAACAATTTGCATGCTTTTTCCAACATCCACAATAGCAATGTACTTGCCAATTTGAATAACAGCAACTTTTTTTGTCCCTCTAATCTTGCACATATTCCCTGCTCCCTTTAGGTAAACTCTATCCGAAACATTTCCAGTTTCAAACTCCACTTTGACCAATTCGTTCTTCAATGTGGCAACAAAGTATTTATCGAAAATACGTACGTCGGCGCAGTCGTTTATTCTAAAAGATCCATCCTTGCTTTTGATTATGCTCTGTTCTGATAGCTTTGGTTTGGCATCTTTAAATGCAAGTTTTTTGAGATTTGATATGCCATCTTTAACCATTTGTGACTGCACACAATCTGAACCTTCTTCAGTTGTTGCTTCATGTTGTTCTTCATTCGTGCTATTTATGTTTCCTTTAAAGTGTGGGACACACTCATTTTGATTTATTTTTTTGTTTTGAAACGCTGGCTTGGATTCGTCAATTTTTCTCCCTGACACTTCATCTGTAGGCTGTGTATACACGCGTTCAGTGTGTTGTTCCGTTGACGCAGAAGAAAGGTTCGTTGGTTCAGGGTTTGTCATTAAACTTTCAATAGCTACGGTATCCGTATTTGTTTCAATTAACTTTGTTTTATCACCGTCATCTTGATAGTATTGTTTGTTTGTTTCGTCGATCTCTCTTGAACATTCGACATGGTTGTCCTCTCCTTGCATCTTACCAGTTTCACAACCAGTAGAATTTGGTGATCTAGAGTTGGAGTTGTGTTTGTGGTTTGAATTTGGCATCATACCATCAATACGATTCGATGTAGACACGCTCAAACTTGACGGTAGTGGAACATGAAGCGGAACCATATCGACTCGTGTATCGTCGAGCTCTTTGGCACGTACTGTTGGCAAAACAAAAGATCTTCGAACGGGTCTCAAATTGACTGCCGATTTGGATCGATGAAATTGAGTGTTCATCGTATTTCCAGGACTTCCAAACACTGGTACATCTTCTTCTCCCCGTGAATTTCTCTGATGTTCAGTAGTGTTAATCACCAGTTTCACTAAATCATCTTTGACACGTAATAATTGCAAAAGACCAGAATTACATTCCATTTCAACATTTTCTTTCGCCTGTTCTATTTGCTTTTTGCAAAGATCAGTTTGTAAACGCAAAGTCTTGTTTAATTTCTCTATGTCATTAAGTTTTTCTTTTATTTCTTGAGTTCCCTTAAAACGTATATTTTCCATTTTGGTGAGCAACCTATCTAACTATAAGATAATACTTTGTAGTATACAAATTTATGAACATTTCAAAGATAAGACAAGTAAGTTTATAGTTTATCTCATTTCAACCACTGCTTTACAAAGAGATCAATAATTGGCAAATCAAGACTGCTTCAAACTATAAATTAAATGGGAAAAGTATATACAGAGCGTAGGCATTTCCATTGATCATATTTATTCACTTCCTCTTTCCTCAGTCAATATCAAACTTAACTGACCTCAGTGAACAATAGTACCTATAAAAACACTTTTGGTTCTCTCATTATTCGGTGTCAAAATAATGTATGAAAATCTTAAATCAAATTAACAAGATTGTCTGTTTAAACGTTTCGGAATGACATATTTTATTCATGCTAACATAAATTTTTAATGTCATGAAATGCATTCTATTTAACGTATGTTTTCCCTTTGGCATTTTAAACTAGTAGACTACTTTGATAATATACCATTAAATGCATTTAATGCCCACATGTTCAGAATAATAGGAGTAAACTTAAATACTTCTTAAGACCATTTCTTTAACAAAAGTGATTCATTTGGCTTATCTTAACCGATGTCAAATCTTTCTCGAATTGACGAAAGTGTGAGATCAACATATCGTAATTTACAAAATTACAACCTTATCGTTAACAGAAGTTAGCTTAATTAGCTGAAACAGTTTATCTGAAGAAATCACTAATGTATTAGATTAAAACACATTAATCTAATACATTTGCACATAGTTATGCCAATCTTTCCCGAATAATGACAATGCGTACCAGTCCTTCAAATGTAAAGTGCAAAAAATAAAATTTCAAAAGACGGCCGGATGTTTTACCGAAGTCGGTTGAAGAAAGTATTGCCCAAATGCTGAATAAAGGGATCTCGATAACAGTAGATAATTGCGTCTTTATTGTTTTCTTTCCTTCATTGGCAGTCATTTCAAACCTGCTAGCATACGTAAAAAGGCGACAACTACAAGTTATTTCTGTTAGAGCCACAACACGGCTAAACAGAGTTCTGGTCGAATGACTGTCAAGCCCAAATATACGGTTGTCTACCACAAAACTACCTGTAGTACAGGCAACAGTCACTGTTACCGGGCTTTACACAGGCGCCTTTACATCCTGACACCACTCCGAGGCAACATAACCAACATCTAGCTTTTGACCAGACCATTCCTGCTCAAACAAATCGCCCTTTTCAGGTCCCTCTTCTACAACAAATCCCTGATAATGCGCTCTTATTCATGGTCAACTTTCTCATTATCAACACCACATTCCCGATCAAGCACACGCTCAATACCACATGCATGTATTTATTATTATTGCGGTATAGGATTATTAAAGTACTATTAGGTATAGGTCTGGTTACTCGTGCGTAAATCAGGAGTTTTCCTCGTGCATTTACTAAACTGAATTGGTTATTCGACGCTCAGACGGGATAGAGAAAACATTGCAAAATTGTCAAATCTCGAGTTTTTTCTTAATCTTTGGTATTCACTTCGGGAAGATGTCATTTGACTCTGCGGGAATAAATGACCAAGATCAGCTTGAGTTTAGCCATAGGCAGCTTTCGTCTATTTCCTTGGGCCAGTCTATCCAGCCGGAAGACCGTAGCAGGAGACCGGAAGTACAACGTGGCAAGGAGCCGGTTTGCACATCTCGTGGCAGGGACCCGGAGACCTTGAATGATAGAGACCCTGGAGCAAGTTACAGCGGAGATAAAGGTAGGCTTGGGCCCTCGGGGGATAGAGAAGGAGATTTGTTTGGAGCTTTTGATTTATTCAGATCTTATTTTGACACGAAACTTTCAACATTAAAACAAGAGCTAACGAGTACAAGTTGCAAACAAAAGGAAAAAGATAACATTCCTTATTTCAAGAATACCTCCTGCAAAATTCAGTTTCAGTTCAATACTGACATTTCAAACTTGTTACACTTTATCGTGGATTCTGACAGCCTTGATTCAAATAAAGAAAAAGCTAAAGAAGCGCTAAGGAAAATTAAACATAGAAATTATTCGTTTGGCGGACAATTCCCCTGGGGGCTGGGCCACAGTCAAAGAATATGAAACCCCAGAATTGGGCTCTGATAGCGATGACGAGCGTAAAATCAAAAGGACTGAAGCCAAGGCTGTCAGAAAACTTAAAAAGGGTAATCCTACAAATGCTGATTCTCTTTCTTTTTTCCCTGATCGTATGGAGCGGAGGCCAGCACCAGCGGCAACCTTTGGATACCCGGGACGTTCTTCCGGTGCGGGGCCCATCTTCCCCTCACGGCCCATGGCTACGGGCATGCGGGATCTTTTTCGGACCTACAGTCCCTATCAGGACCAGTATCAACCCCAGCAACCTTATTCTAGAACGCCAGATAAAGTCATCTGCTTCGCATGTGGAAAGCGGGGTCACTTCCGGCGCGAGTGCGAGTGGCTATCCAGATTTAACCAGTCAGCCAACCGTGATGTCAAGCCCACAGGAGCAAACTCAGCCACTAAATAATGAGTATTTATTCAATATTTGTAATCAAGATCATTGTTTTGAGTTTGAATCTGATGTACACTATTGGAAGACTATTGGCACAAACCCTGATATAATAGATGTTATTGAAAACGGCTATACTATTCCTTTCATTTCAATGCCGGAAACATCGTTTTCAAAAAATAATCAGTCAGCTCTTTCAAATATTGAATTTGTTAAAGAATCTATTGATGACATGTTGAAAAACGGTTTTATAGAACAAACAGATTTTCCACCTCATGTAGTCAGTCCTTTAAGTGTTTCTGTAAACAAATCGGGTAAGAACGACTTATTTTAGATCTCAGAATAGTAAATAAATATATATGGAAGGAAAAGATGACATTTAAAGATTGGAAAGTAGGAGTCGAATATTTTGAAAAAAGACTCGCATTGTTACAAATTTGATTTGTCTAAAGGTTATTATCATATCGATATATTCCCAGAACATAAAACATTTCTGGGTTTCAGTTTAGAAGGAAAATACTACTGCTTCTCTGTGGTTGCATTCGGTTTGTCGAGCGCTCCTTTTATTTTCAGTAAGGCATTGCGTATAATGGTTAAGTTCTGGAGATTCAACGGTATCAAAATTGTTATGTTTCTTGATGATGGGTGGGGGACCAACAAGAGTTGTGATTTAGCTACACGCGATGCAATATTTGTGAAAGATAGCCTCAATCAGGCAGAGCTTATTATAAATGATGAAAAGTCAGTCTGGTTACCGGTTCAAAATCTAGAGTGGATTGGCTTGTTGTGGAATAGCATTGACTACTCTATTAGCATTCAATCACGTAGAATTGAAGATTTTAAAATGTTGCTTTTGGAATTTTTAAATTCTCTTACTATTGTTTCTGCTAGGAGTTTAGCGAAGTGCACCGGGAAAGTAATTTCTATGATGCCGGTTATCGGCAATATTGCACGGCTTATGACTAGATTTATGTACATTCAAATTTGTTCAAGGACTAGTTGGGATTTCCTATTCAGTTTAGAAATAGACTGTCCGTGTATTTCTGAGATTAGATTCTGGCTCGAACATGTAGACAATTTAAATTACAGAAAATTGGGTAAATGCACTGCTGTAGATACGCTAGAAGTGTATTCTGATGCTAGTAGTTTCGCATGTTGAGCGCATATTGTCAATATGCCACGTTTTGTATTTCACGACATGTGGCCAGAAGATGACAAGGATAAAAGTTCAACTTTCCGAGAAATGAAGGCTGTATTTTTGGCACTGAGAGCGTATGGACATTCTTTAGCAAATCATAAGGTGAAATGGTTCTCAGATTCTCAAGTTTGTGTTCATGTTATCAAGGTTGGCAGCCCCATTTTAGAGTTACAGGAATTAGCTCTGAATGTGTTTAGACTTTGTTTACAAAACAAGACTGATCTCGATATTCAATGGGTCCCGAGGGATTTGAACCAGATTGCTGATGATATCAGTAAATATAGGAATACTGATGAATGGGAGGTTACACCTCAGTTTTTCGGGTATATGAATAGGATATGGGGACCGTTTACAGTGGACAGATTTGCTAATTATAGTAATAGGAAAATACATAGATTCAATTCTAAGTTTCATGATTTTGAAACTGAGGCAGTCGATGCATTCACACAAAATTGGGCCAGTGAAAATAATTGGTTAGTCCCGCCTATTTATCTAGTAAATAGAGCTGTATTTCATTTAATTGCTTGTTCTGCACATGGAACTTAATTAGTTGTTCCTAAATGGCCTAGCGCAGCATTTTGGCCAACTTTGTTTGAAGCAAACTGCCAGAAGAGAGATTTTGTATTGGAGGTTTTGGAGTTTGATAAATGGCAATCAATATTTGATAGCAGGAGTGATAGCGTATTTAGTTCTAGACGTTTCTCTAGCAAAGGTCTAGCTATTCGTCTTTAATGGCCAGTATTTTAATGTATACTAGACTGCAGAAGTAAGAAGTAAATTGTGCTTAGTTGTGTTTTGTTTAGCTTGTGTGATGCACACGATTATGAATTATGGAGAGGAAATGTATAACTTTTCGTGGAAAAGTATATCAAAGATAGTAATGACTATACATGACTCAGCATTGAGTTGGAGTTGTTTACACTGGTTATGCTTAATATTGTAAGTGTTTAATGCTCATGAAGGAAGCGAAAAATATTTTAAATTTGTATTTGCTAATTGTAAAACAGCGTTTTCTGTATATATACCTTGATGTTTAAAAAGCACCGTTTATAAAGATCATGATCTTAATATCTATTTTGGCATAAAGGACGATGATAAGTATAAGACAGATAATTGTGAAAATACATGATATGAGTGTGTGTGTGGGTTGTTTCCCCTACGTTATCGGCATTAATTTCGTTTACTCGGCCTGTCGAGCCGGAGTGCACATTTGTACCTGGTACAAATGAAGTCGTGTACTGTACACGAAGATTATAAGAAATATGTTTTGAATGGTATATGTGTATGTGAAAGGAAAAGTTAATAATTATACACAAAAAGGTGTTATTATGTTATTATATTATACATTTGACAGATGCATTCAAGGTTGGACATTGGAGGAATTTTCTCAAAGAATGTCTGCCCGATGATCTCAAAAAACATCATGATAATTTACAAAAGCTGGTGAAACTGTCAAAATCAGACAACACTTACAAACAATACAATTGTTATTTTAAATCGTTTTGCCAGTGGTGCAAAAAATATGAATTTAAACCGCTTCCAGCTTCCGATTATCATGTTGCACTTTTTCTTTCATCCATGAAAGATTCTTCACCGTCAGCGTCAAAAGTGAACGCCATTACTTATAGTATTTCGTGGGCTCATAAAGTTTCAGGATTTTCTGACCCTTGTAATACAAATCTAGTAAGTTTTACCAAAAATGGTCTGTTGCGAGATTCTGGCAGGCCGATTCAGCAAAAATCTGAAATTTCTAAAGAAGATTTGCTTAAACTTATTGCTCATTTCGGAAATACAACCAATATCTTGGATTTAAGATTCATTTGCATGTGTTTAGTAAGTTTTGCAGTTTTTTTTTTAGATTTAGTGAGCTTTCACATATTAAAAGGTCTGATCTTTAGATTTTTTCTGATTGTGCAGAAATTTTTATTTCTTCTAGTAAAACATATCAGTGCAAAGCTGGCGAAAAGGTAATCATTTCTAGAACAGGAAAATGTTCTTGTCCAGTTTCTTTCCTTGAGAAATTTCTGTTTGAAGCTGAAATTAATGATAAATCATGTGATTACATTTTTTGTAATATCAGATATTCTCGTAAATTGAATAAGCATATTCTTTGCCCGGGAAAAACCTATTTCTTACAATAGAGCCAGGGAAATTTTGATAACAAATCTAAAAGCTGTCGGTATTGATAGTAAACAATATGGTTTACATTCGTTTCGTTCGGGTGGGGCCACAGCAGCGGTTGCAAATGGTGTATCAGAGAGATTGCTTAAAAAGCATGGACGTTGGAAGTCCGACAGTGCTAAGGACAGATATGTTAGAGATTCGATACAAGTCAAAATGAGTGTATCGAAAAATCTAGGAATTTAGATTATTCATTTTTTTCTTTGTATTTGACAAGTATTGAAATTATTTCATTTATGTTGAAATCATGTTAAGGATGGTTTGTTTACAAATATGACGAGAATGGTATTTAGTGTATTTTAAAACGAATAATGTTATACGAAGTATTCGTATGTTTATGTAAAAAGAATTCTTTTTCTTAGTCACTTGCGATGATCTGTAGATCTTTAGTTTAACTGGAGCAAATGTATAATTTGTTTTGTTTTGTTTTAAAAAAACATATAGTTAAAGATTCCCTGTTCTTTTTCTTTCGATTAAAGTATCCCGTCTGTAGCACACCTACACATGTGTTCATTTTATTTTATTATCCTTAAGGTAAATAATAAATTATTTCTGTTTGGCATGGAATGTAATGAAATAGAAAACATAAGTATGGTTTCGTTTTCTTGTATTACGAAACCCATTTCAAAAGGTTTCAGGAGTCAGTCCACCTCCCTTGAGATTGATTGCAAACTGCGTTTTGGCTCATGGCATGTACATCCTTTCAACAGCAACCCTCTCAGTCATTCCATTCCCCGTTGTCCATCCCACCACCCCAATCACGTGGCAATTAATTCTATTCACTGATCTGCTGGAATTTTCAGCAAAAAATGTCGAATTACCATGACAAAGTATAAACATTCCAATTGGTCAAACATCTTTTGTCACCCTGTTGTTCCCTTCATCCGTCAGACAAACTTTAAAGTATGCCCTGTTACGCTATTTAAGTACTTGCACAAGACCACATATTGCCGCGTCCACTTTTCGTGCACTGTATTTACCTACAGGTCACCACACCCATTTTCCGGTCTTCCTTTCGGTCTTGGGTGATTTCCTGTCACCTTGATCCACACAGGTCCGTCTTCCTATTTTTTCCGCATTGACGAACAACATCAACATGTCCATTCCAATATGCAAAACCAAGGCCGGCGGAGGTCAAGCGCTTACAAAACTAACTTTAGTTCTCAGTTCTACCACTTCCAATCTCAGTTTCAGAGATACATGTATGTTCATGCACCATTCTTTCCCACTTGTAAGGTCGGTTTAAGTTAGCAGATCATATTACCTCTATTTTTTATCCGTCTTGAGCTGGATCTGACAGCTCAAGGCAGCTGATCTACTCATAACATTGTCATCGCCCAGCGCATTGTATGCTGTTACCAACTGTTAACATAGCTGTATTATTTCGTCATCGACGGTTTAAGGTGCCGCGAAGATCTGTTCATTTATGTTTTACTAACGTTATTTCATGTTTTAGCATCACCATGGTTTTACTACCGGTTTCAGGCCGTGGTGCTGTTTTACATTTATGTCACTATTGTAGTTCTTAGCTTCCCATGGTTCCACCGACGGTTTATTGCCGATGTATTTGTTTTCATTTATGTTTTATCTCTACAACTGTTATATTTGCTTAAATATTTTGTGACTTTATAGACGATACAAGGCCGCGTCATTATGATGTATCTGACACGGGCTTACAAATCCGTCAAATAACAAGATGCCGTGTAAATTTTAGTTTATTAGGATAGTACACCACGTGATGTTTATCTACAGTGAGTTGGTCTTGTGGCCGCGAAAACGGACTTCTTTCTTTTCTGAAATGTCGAAGGAAAATCACAAATAATGCTTTTTAGTATCTTATCAATAGTCCGCCAACAATTGACCTTAACAATCACACGCCGAGAAAACTAATCGCTCTGCATAATTTTGACAAGAAAAACCGGCCAGAAAATCTAATCAATTGTAATCTTATCTTTCAACGATAGTTAATTCCCTTTCTGTAGTGAATGTCAAAAGCTCACTTACAACAGAAATAAATTTTCTCTTTGTCGGTGCAGTTCTAATCATCCAACACTTGAACAACCAACATAAATCTATTACACATGTGTAGATTGTTTGTAAACACTCGTGATCTTGAACTATGACCTGTTATTATACAGTTGTGTATGACTTGCGGAATTATTGATACATCGTTAGATAATGTTTGGTGACTGATAAATTCCCCCGCCTTGCCTGATAAACTTCCTCAATCCGCGGCACTAACCTAGTATTCTCTATTTATCTAATGTTGCTTTGTGATAAAAAACAACCTTTTTCCGGAAGGATTTTAAACCGAATGAGTGGTCTAATTACTGACAGTTTAAGGCCGCAGTTTATATCACATGCCATTGTTACCTAATATGTATCATGAATTTTTCTCAGTTTTGATCTCAAACTGCAATTATGCCACATTTTTATCGTTGCAAAATTGTTGTACAATCCATGAAGGTTTGAATGCCGCAATTGGATTTACATGCTATTGTTTGTTTGTTTTATGGCATTCACCTGATGGTTCTGGGTCATACGAATGTATACACATATGTCGTTTGCCAATTTCGCGTGTGATCGAGTTGCCATTGTTTTAATATTAATCACACGCACGCACGCACGCACGCACGCACGCACGCACGCACGCACGCACGCACGCACGCACGCTCGCTCGCTCGCTCGCTCGCACGCACGCACGCACGCACGCACGCACACACACACACATATATATATTGCCTTTTATGTTTTTTGTATATATTCATAGGCTTGTTTATGTATTTAATCAAGATACTTTATTTGCTTAAGAGCGTGTCCACCGGGGATGAACAAACAAAGTCACGAGACCACAAATGCAAACGCATGTGATGATACAACGGCAATGTATTGCTCTACCCGGCACAATGTTTATATCACTGAATATATTCTGTCAACTGTATGTATACGTGCTATTTTACAGAAATAAAGACAAAATCATGATCGAAATGTTCTTCATTTATTAAATAACTGTACATCTTAGATTAGTTTTACACAAAAAGGCAAGTGCACAAAAGGTCATGTACATGCATACAAATATGTTTAAAGAAACATCAAATCATAGGAACTATACAACTATGTCATGACGTCATAATAACAAGGAGACATTTTTCTGCTTGTTGCAGCTATACATTGAATAAAATGATTGACAATAAAAGCGATCACAGATATTCAGATAAAATCACACATAAGTAATCAAATAACATAACGAATACTAGTAATTAATAAACAATACTTTTGTTATGATCTGCCTGAGATTCTACTTTCTCCCACCTCAGATATGTAGACCTAAAAAACTGGCCGTGCAAGCAAAATATTTCTCTTGACGACGAGCAAAGATAAAACAAGTACCCGTATGGAATTATTATTTCTCGCCTCAAATGGCATTATAGAAAAGTTTTCGCGCTCAATTCAAGAAATAATGTTGTCCTTTTTTCAGAACTATTTAAGAAAAGATTTGATTATTTACATAATTTGAATCACTGCGTGCATATCTATGACTACCACGAATTATTACATATCTATACGCACATTATTTTCACTACGCACAAAGCATTTCTACATTTTTTGTTTAACTGAAGTGGGGGAAAAGCATCTACCATATCCGTAAGATAGGTTCATTCCAACCCTCGCGCAGGGTGTTCTGCGGAGATTTGGTAAACCTCGTTTCCGCAAAACACCTACGCTCGGGTATGGATGAACCTTAAATTTCGGCCATGAACTATACTTATAATCTAAAATGTGATGTTTTATTTGTTGTGTTTAATGCCTTGTGCTTGCACCACAAGGTACTTCTGTGCCGATAACAGTTCCCACATTCAGCGCACTGGTTTGATTTCTCGCCAATGTCACAGTTACTTGGTATTTGGACAGCATTTTTGGCCACTCGAGGTGCCTGATTCGAGCGATTTGATCCCTAGGGTGATCTATTTCCACCTTCATTGAAATTCCACACATGTCGCACGTGTAGCGTGTTGTGCCATCTTCTCCTCGCCAATTCCTGTTCAGGTCCGTCTGTGTGGTGGACTCCTGCATGCATTTCGGGTACAGAAACTGCTTATCGGATCCATGTGTGGTAAACCTGAATAAATACATATATGCCATTAAAAAGTATCTCTATTTGTAATTGCAATAGTTTGTTAACCTTTAATGCAAATGCCTAAGCTTATGACTGGTAGATACTTGCTTAATTATAGAGAAGTACTATAATAATATTAAACAAAAATGCTATTATATAATACACTTACATATGCCGCGCCATGCTCGCCGTTGTGTTTCTGACAGCATGTGAATGGGTCTACATCGTCATTTCATTGCTTATGCATTTTCAGCCCCGATGCCGTTTTCAACGCATTTCCAAAAACGCGGTAAACAAATGACATCACTGAAACAGACAATGACAATCGTCAATATATATAGCCCGGAATTGCCATAACTGGGTTTTCCCATGCCGGTACAAATAAAAGGTGAATTTCGAGATATTGAAATTCATGTAACGGTCCAATGACTCTATTGTTTCCGAAGTAACGTGTGTATATTACAACGGTTTAATTTTGTTTGTACCGGAGGATTAGGTTGGAAAGACCAGAATTTCTATAATTCCGGGCTTAAACTATTAAGCGCCACTTGATTTACTTCGCAAAATATATTACACAATTTTTAGTTTGTTAAAAGAATATCATCTGTTAAAGCCTTTTCATCAAAAATGTGTCTCATGCAAACACACGCTTATATATAAAAATCTTATCTAGCTTAGTAAGACTACATAAAGCGTTTCACTTTCCCTAATGCTTATGACCGTAATAATAATAATAATAATAATAATAATAATAATAATAATAATAATAATAATAATAATAATAATATAAAAATTCAAAAATCTTACCGCAATAGTAAAGGATATAAGAAATAGAAGAAATAAAAAATCTCAGTTTTAAAGGCTAATGACAAATACGTTAACTCCTTATTATAAGATGCCTACGTGCTTTTGCCATTTTAGGTAGACTACGTACGTTTGCCTCGTGAAAATGCCAACGTGCGTTTGCCAAATTTGAAATACTTCAAAAAATGCATTTTTTTACCAATTGCAACGCACAAAATATTCATAAAACAAATAAAAAACATTATCGAGCAATTAAAAGGAATACATTTGAAAACAATGTGGCTTTTTGTCTAAATCTATGACATTTTAACACTAGCTACGTGCGGTTGCATTCCTGAACACTATTTGTACCGAAGTGTTCTTGGTAACTATGCAAAGCTGAATGGTGACCAACAAACACCGATCGAAAGACAAAACAATGCATTCTTTTTGCGCTATGTTACTTTAACGAACTCTCGCGTATAACAAAAACATCGAAACTTACCACGGTTGACGATCAATCGAGCCAAAATACTACTTGCGTTTGCATTTGTGGTGACGTGAATTTTTTTTTATCATCACCGGTGGTGTCAGGAACGAGTTATTTTAGGCTTATGCATACAATAGGGATTTTCGACGTAGGTGTAAAAATCGTGGCGGATCCGTGGTCTACTTGTTACACACTTGATTGTTAATCCAAGGGTCGCAAGCTCGATTCCCCACCGTAATACTTAAACTTCAAATCGTCATCCAGGATAGACGTTAATTTGGGGTTTTCTACAAAGTGATTATAACGTTGTCAAAAGTACAATAAGTATATATTTTGTTTCATGTAAATATCTTTAATAACGGTTTAAACATTTTGAGACATGACCAGACCAAAAGGTTTTCACACGATTCCGCTGATGACGACGAAACGGGTCGCCCTAGCACAATATAAATTTGTAGCTTCAAACAAATGTTTTTACTATATTTTACTCGTCCGCAATTTTCAAGAACCCTTCTTTCACTATGTGGTTCCATTGTTAATGGCGCCTACGCCAAAATGCAAATGACTCGAATAGTGTTGGATGGAATGTTATGATATATACATATAAATATGGCGCTATAAACATCAACGCAGGTCTTTGATGCTGCACCAATGTGGACAACATCAAACACAATTTAGAAAGCGATTGAATGGTCATTATGCCACTTCAATAGGTATGTACCCTATCCACGACGTCCTTTTTATAAGTCGTTTTGCTGTGAGATTTTACCAAAGTGATCAATCTTCAATATGAAGAATTCGGTCGATGTGCTCGAGAAGGTTCGATATATTTGTCCGTAAATAAATTGTTTCAAAATACGGTAGTTAAGGCTGGTAACGACTAATGTGTCTCCATATACATCAACCATCTCCGGAACATAATCCACATGCTTATTCAGTACATTTTCTAACTCGATTTAACATTTATCATTCTTGTAGCAAACAAGACTCGAAACTTTTTTTCTGATTGGAGTCTTCCATTCAGGTGACCATTTCTCTTTCAAACAGAAATTACAGGATTAATTTCGCCTAATGCGTCAATGCATGTTAGTCCTCTGATTTGCTTCAGTAAGGCAGTAACACCCTTAAACTTTTGAAGTGGGCTTGACCAAGCTTGATTGCTTTTTAAGGTCCAATCATATCTATTGTTTCAATAATTTGCTTCGCTCCCAACATAGTGGTGTGTACGGCAAAGGAAACGAATGACATTCCGGTGGATCAGGTTAGTTTTTGTAGGTGGCGCAATGACAGATAGCTTGAGGTTTTCCAGGTTATTTTTTGTAGCAACATGCATACTTTCCCTCACATTCACAATAGCTATGCCTATGCTTTTTTTTAATAACCCCAACTATTTCGGTTCATCTTAAGATCAACTTTCGCCAAACATTTTTACTTTCACCAATTTGTTCTTCAATATGGCAACAAACTAGTAAAAAACGTACATCGGCGCAGTCGTTTATTCAAAAAGATCCATCATCTATTCTGCTTTTGCTCTGTTCTGGTAGGTCTGGCTTGTCATCGTCAAATGTTTGTTCTTCAAAATTTTAATTGTCATCTTAAACCGTATGTGACTGTACAAAATACTATCCTTGTTGTTTCCTTTTGTTCTTCATTGTTGTTTGTGCTAGGTATGTTTCCTTCAGCGTCTTGGACATACTTCTCTTTTAATTTTTTGTTATTAAACGCTGGCTTGGATTCGCCTATTTTTCTCCCTGAAACTGCATCGGGAGACGGTATATACGCGCCTTCTGTGTGTTGTTCTGTTGACATAGCAAACTTCTCCTCTCCTTGCAAGTTATTAGTTTCATGATCTGTAGATTCGGGTGACCTGCTCATTTTTGTGTGATTTTCATCTGTTCGGTTATCTTCTTTATGTTTGTGGTTAACCTTTGGCATCACATTATCATTCTCATTAATTGAAGACATACTCGAAACTGGCAATGCATGAACATGTTGTGGAACATATTCGTCTGATGTATAGTTCCATTTGTTGGCAACTTTGGTTCGTGTTGTTGTCAAATCAATAGATCTTTGAACGCGTCCTGATTCGTATGCCGATTTAGTACGATTCGATATAAGGCTCGTCGTTTTTCCAGGAAATATAGTGCTTCCAAACACTGGTATATCTTCTTCTTCCCTGGAATCTCTCTGATGTTTGGTAGTGTAAAACTTCAGTTTCACTAAATCACATTGGACACCTAATAATTGCAACAGATCAGGATTGCATTCCATTTCTATATTTTATATTGACTGTTTAGATGTTGGCTGCCTATTCTGTTCAGTAATGTCTTCTAGGTTACCACTTTGTTGTTCCATTTCTTCCATTTGCTTCTCGCAAAGATTAATTTGTGTACGCAAAGTCTCGTTTAATTTCTTTATGTCATGAAGTCTTTCTTTTATTTCTCTAGTTCCCTTTAAACGTGTATTTTCCATTTTAGTGAGCTATCTATTCATAATTAAAGATTGTGAATTATAGTACATATGCACATTTTAAAAGTCAGATGAGCAAGGCAAGATTACACTTCTATAGTTTATCTTTATCTCCTTTTAAGATCTCACAAAGATAACTTTGATTGGCTAATCAAGATCGATGCAAATATTAAATTGAATGCAAAAGGGTGTAAGATCAACAGTGCGTTGGTATACTAGTACCAATAAAACATACTAATTCACATCCTCATTAGTAAGTCCTTATTTAACATTATTAACCTCACTTAACAATAGTGCCTATTTGAACGGTTAGTTTCCTCTGATTTTATTATTTTTCATATTATTCTGGGTCAAAACAGTGTAAAATGGGTTCAAGATTTTCTGTCTAAACATTTTTGAAATTGCAGTTTTATACATGCTAAAATAAAATAAAATTCTTCGTGAACTTATTTTCTTTGGTAGACACAATCAGTTATGTTGAAATTCACCTAGCTGATGCCGTATGCATGCATCGTAAAGGTTAGTGCTATGTTTTAATCTCTGGTTGGAAATACAATAGTTCGACCCTATTAAAGGAATACTATTGTAATACATTGTTTCAACAAATGATCTTTGGAATGCAACCAACAGTTGTATTATCTCAAAAAGCACGGTGTGTTTGATGTAATGATTATTCTCAAACATGTGCCAATATTTTCAGAAAAGGCTCTCGGACTAGCCGCAATGTTTACCATTTAGAAAATAGAATACAATTGAAATTGTATGGATACAAAATTGCATTCAACAAATTGAAGGCGAAACACATTTCTAAAGTCATTTGCACACACTAAAATGAGTTCACTTAATTATAAAAGCAGTATAAACAAAACTTTTTTTCTAGAATTAAACATGTAAACAACGAGGTCAAAATCATGAATTTCATGGTGCTTTTGCCAACTTATAAGACAAAGCCAGTCCATTTGAAAAGATACTTATCATGTGATTCTCTTAGGCAAATCAAATAAATTTATGTTTATACACATTAACATATAAATTGTGATAAATTATTTTAATTATTACTTAAAATAACCAATTTTAAATTTTACTACGTATATATAAGAAGTGGAAAATGTGTTTTCATTGTGCATTATACATTTAATATGGAAACTTTTTAGATTAAGATTTTTTTTCTAATACTTAAAGCTGCACTCTCACAGATTGAACGTTTTGACATTTTTTTTTTATTTTTTGTCTTGGAACGAGCCAATTTTTTTGAAAATCCATGGAAACCAGTTATATAAGATTGCTGACAAAAAATAGATCGCAGATTTATATATTTAAGTTGAAATTTTAACGTTTTATGCATTTTTCTTAAAACCGTTAGTAACGGTTTAACCCATAAAACTTTAATTTTCGAACGGAAATATGCAAATATGCGATCTGATCTTTTGTCAGCAATCTTTTATTATTGGTTTTCAGATATTTACGCAAATATTTGCTCTTTCCAAGAAAAAAAAGGTGTAAAGGTGGTTTATCTGTGAGAGTTCAGCTTTAAGGGATATACAAGAACTAAACATTTTTCTTTTCTCAAACGCCTGCGCAAACCTCTGTCAAACCTTCATTGGGCATTGAGTTTCTTATGATTTAGCCTAATACTTCATGATTGTCTAGCTGCAATTTCATTGGCTGTAAATGTAGGTTGTATTCTAAGTAAATTTCTTCAGCACAATTGTGAGAAATACTCTGCGCAATCCTCAGTCAAACCTTCATTGGGCTTTGAGTTCTTACGATCTTAAAATCTAAATTATTTATCAAACCCAAAAAAGAAGGATTTTAAAGTTATTTTTATTCAAACAAGTGCATAGTTGTACACAATACTAGAAAAAAACAAATTTGTCAAAACACGTCTTAATTCTACCATACTACTATTTCTACTGACAGTTCATTATTAGAACAATGACTGTCCATTATTTGAACAATGAATGTCCATTACTAAATTAGTGGACAGTTAGTAGGAATATAATACAGAACGCAGTCCAATAACCCATGTATAGTACACAAAGAACAATGGATTTCAAGGTATAGTGTACACTGTATAGTGTCCATAAAACATGGTTATATTGAAAATTTTCTTTTTTTGTTACTAGATGAATTTAAATGCTAGATGAAACAATTTATCAAGCAATGAAAACCATATATAAGCACTGTCAAGTGAACACATTATGAACAGTTCCGTACAGCAAAACTATACACGTTTTAGCGATGAAAACTAAAACGAGTACCAATATCCATCCGGGCAGTAATCGCAGAAGGCAGCAACGAATAAATATCATTTGAAGTGAGCATGCACAATTATAAAGTCTGTGAAATCTGGCAAAAGAAAAAAATACGGATATGAAATAGAATCATAATGGGCAATGATTTTACGGTTGGTGTGTCCCATGTAAAAACATTTTTATATGCAAAACTAGGGTATTCCGAAACCCCACAATTCTGAACTGTTTGTTTGACAATTTTACACTTCTTCAGCCAGACAACCTTCATCGGTATGATAAACACTTTGTAAAGCTTAAATAAATGTATCGCATAGTTATACAGTTGACAAAAAATGTATGTCCATTCTGTTCTGTGTTATAATGCAGGTTTCATATGTGGCATAATTATTTCTATGTATATGATGTTTTTTGTCCGCTCTGGTCTGTGTTAGAATGCAGGTGTCACATGGGGCATCATGAATCTATGTATATGATGTTCCTATCCGCTCTTTTCTGTGTAAGCATGAAGGTTTCACATGTTGCATATTTTTTTTTATATGTTTATGATGTTTTCGTCCGCTCTGTTTCTTTGTTAGAATGCAGGTGTCACATGTGGCATAATTATTTCTTTGTATATGAAGTTTCTGTCCCCTCTGTTTTGTGTTATAATGCAGGTGTCACATGTAGCATAATGTATATTTGTATATAATACTTCTGTCCGCTCTGTTCTGTGTTAGAATGCTGGTTTCACATGTGTCATAATGTATCTATGTATACGATGTTTCTTTACGTTCTCAAGAATAATGCAGGTTTCACAGGTTTCATATATATCTATGTAAACGATGTATCTGTCCGCTCTGTTCTGTGTTAAAATGCAGTTTTCACAGGTGGCATACTGTATCAATGTTTATGATGTATATGTCTGCTCTGTTCTAGGTTAAAATGCAGGTTTCAGATGTGGCATAATGTATCTATGTATATGATGTATATGTCTGCTCTGTTCCATGTTAAAATGCAGGTTTCAAATGTGTCATAATGTATTTATGTATATAATGTATAAGTCTGCTCTGTTTTGTGTTAGAATGCAGGTTTCACATGTGGCATAATGCATCGATGTACATGTATATGATGTATATGTCTGCTCTGTTCTATGTAAGAATGCAGGTTTCACATGTGGCATAATGTATCTTTTTATATGATGTTTCTGTCCGCCTTGTTCTGTGTAAGAGTGCAGGTTTCACATGTGGCATAATGTATCTATGTATTATTTGTTTCTGTCGGCTCTGTTCCATGTTATAATGCAGGTTTCACATGTGGCATAATGTATCTATGTATATGATGTATATGTCTGCTCTGTTCTGTGTTAGAATGCAGGTTTCACATGTATCATAATGTATCTTTGTATATGATGATTCTATCCTCTATGTTTAGTTATAGAATGCAGGTTTCACATGTGGCATAATGTATCTATGTGTATGATGTATACGTCTGCTCTGTTCTATGTTAGAATGCTGGTTTCACATAAGTCATAATGTTTCTATGTATATGATGTTTCTGTCCGCTCTGTTCTGTGTTAGAGTGCAGGTTACACATGTGGCATAATATATATGTATATGTCCATCATTATTTAGCAATGATTGATGATATGTCTTCTAATACATTAGTTCACTGCACTTTCTTTATATTTCGAATACATTATTTCATTGTAAGAATGTTTTTTTCATTAATTAAGCAAAAGGTTAAAGTTTCTTACATATTTCAGCTGATGACAATGTAACTGATTCTCTCTGTACTACTACAACGAATTGTTCAATAATAAAGACGATCACAATATCCATTTTTGTCTTTAAAAATAAACTTCTATTAAATTTAGGCCTTCCGCAATTTCCAATAAACGTTCTTTATCAATATGGTCTACACTTTCTGAGCCTATTTCATCAGCTAACTCGACCACAATGTAGTGCAACCAAAAGGAGAATGTCTTGATAGTGCGTTTACAAATCGTAGTTCTTCTCCCGGCAACGTAGAAAAACTATAATTTACAATTTCAAGTTTGATATATGCTAACACATAGTGTATAACTGCTACAATTTACTGCACTGATAACCTTGTGTAGATTATGGCCATATTTTGTCAAAACTATGAACCTTTGATTGTTTTTTTCCGGTTTGCATTATTAATGCTACTGTAATAAGTCAGTGACAATACATGCACAGTGCTTGTTACACTGTTATAGGATATTTTGGCAACAGATAATCGTCAATATTCATCTTTAAACAACCGCGCATTTTTTCTGCTGCACCAATTTGAACAAAAACACGAACAATTCAGACAGCTATTAAACGGTCATGATGCCGCTTCAGTAGCGCATAAACCTTAAAAAAGGACGATTGTTTTATAAATAATTTTGCTGTGAGTTTAAAAGAAGACTTGACTTTCTGTACACTTGAAGCATTTAATCTATGTGATCGAGAAAATTTGATATAGTTGTCCGTAAATGAATTGTTCTCCAAGCACGGTAGTCAAAGCTTGTAATGGCTAATGTATCACCATAAACATCAACCATCTCCGGAACATAAGAAATGTTTTCGTTCAATATATCTTCTGACATGAGTCCACCCTCTTCGTCAATAAGCATCACCCTCTTTTCCTCTTGAATGCATGCATACACCCGTTTCTTGTGGCACACAAGACTCGAAACCTTTTTTCTGATTGGAATGTTCCATTCAGGTGACCATTTCTCTTTAAAAAATTTCAAACACAGAATTACTCTCGATGTTCCAACAACAACTTTATTTTCGCCGAATGCGTCAATGCATGTAATTCCGCTAATTTGCTCTAGGTGCGCAGTTACACCCTTAAAGTTTCGAAGTCGCTTTGACCTAGCGTGAGGGCTTCTTTCAGGTCCAATCCATACCACGGTATCAATATATTGTTTTGACACGCACATAGTGCTGTGTATGGCAAAGAACGAGAAAGCCACTTCTGGTTGATACTGGTCAGGAAAATGTTCATAGGTGACGAAATGACAGATAGTTTGATAGATATCAACAGTTTTTATTATGTACAGTACTTCCATGCTTTTTTTAACATTCACAATAACATTGGAGGTGCCTATTTGAATAACACCAACTTTTTTGGTCCCTCTGATTTTACACATATTCCCTGCTCCCTTAAGGTGAACTCTAGCTAAAACATTTCCACTTTTAAACTCTGCTTTAATCAATTCATTCTTTAATGTGGCAACAAAGTATTTATTGAAAAACGTACATCGGCGCAATCGTTTATCCTAAACGATCCATCCTCGCTTCTGATTATACACTGTTTCAATGGATTAGATTGATCATCTTTATATGTATGTTCTTCAAGATTTGATTTGGCATCTTTAACCGTCTGTGACTCTTCAAAATCTGAATATTCTTCATAATCGTTCATGCTAGTTCTGTTTACTTTAGATTGTGGGACATAATCCGTTTTGTTATCAAATACTGGCTTGGATTCTTCTGATTGTTTCTTTTGTGGTGTTTTTACGTGGTCTGTGTGTTGTTCCTTTGACCGGAAAGTGTCTTCCATTGGTTCAGAGTGTGTTCTTGAACTTTCATAAGGTACGGTAACCATGTTTGTATAAATAACCTTTGTTTTATCACCATCATCTTGATATTGTTGTGTGTTCGTTGGCTCGATCTTTCTTAAACCAACGGCAACTCCTTGCAGCTTATCAGCTTTACGAGTATGATTGAATTTGTGTGAATACAGCATTGAACAAGTTTAAGAAGATACTCATTTATAAAGACAATTGAACAAACTTTAACGATATCATTTAATTAAAATGGCAGTATAAAGAAGACAAAAAGTGAAAACCTCACCGAAACAGATTTTATTTCAGAGCATGCAAAATTTCTACTAAAAGTGAAAACTATTTAACGTATACATATGAACCAGAACAGCATATATGCTTTGCAATCATCTCAAATTGAATAAACCCAAAAGACAATCCTGTGTAACATATTTTTCAATCTCAAGCGCAGTGTTCTCCTCTGCCACTGCCCTCTCGCTGTTCAGGAAACAGTCAACCGTTGTATTATTTTGTGATTGTGGTTAAAAGATAATGATTCTATCAATATAATTGGTTATCATACGATTTCTGTTCATAATCCTGAAAGCAATAAGCGCGCGGGAATGTATAACATTATTAATAATAGATGGCAATATAAAAATACACTAAAGCACCAATTCTAACACGAACACACACACAATAACTGATTTCAGATTTTCTTCCATTTATACCAAGTTGATACTTAATTTTTGTTTACTGTATATCTAGATTTTAATTTGAATGAAAAAAGATAGGATATGGTGAACATATAGGAACATACTTAAAAGTAACCTTCAACTAAGCATGATGCAATCTGCTCATGTTAGAATTAAAAAACAACAACAACGAAACACGCGTCAATATAATGACAAGAAAGTTTCTTTCCGTAGGCAATCTCTGTATTGTATTTCAATGTTTGCTATTATTGACGTGTAAGATTATCATTTAGGGTGTCTTTTTATAAAACATATTGTAACGCTGTATGAGGAGGTGGACCTGTCATATTTTGCCCGGTAACGCTGCTTTTGCGGTGATTTTAAATTTTGTTTATAAGCAATTTTCCAACACAATTCGTTCACTTTGACACAAAACGTCTACATTTATGCTTTATTTAAATTATGAAAGCCACCAGAAGAAACAATCGAACACGTATCTAGCTTACATCACTCAATACCGCTGTTAGACACAACCCAACACTTTTGTAACCCAAAGAGCAAACATTTCGGAGACGGCACAACACAGCACGTCTCTAGCCATTCCACAACACTTCTATAAGGGACATCCCAAAACTTACGTAGCCAACATATTATAACAAGCCTGCATCCTACACCACCTAACACGTATGTAGCCCACATCAGCGAACACTTCTTTAAACCACTCGACTTTACATTTAAATGACGTCAACGAATATGGCCGAATTAAAATCATGTTATGGGTTATAAAAACATGATTTGAAGATGGAGTTAAGAATGCTTAGATGAGACAGAGATGATAGATCCAGCAGAAGCAGAGCACGCTGAACAACACTTTTGATAAACACATGACGCTGACAAAATATAACTAAGGCATTGTTTATCGTACAATGTATTAGTACTTACATTGTAAACTATCGAACGCAATAGTTCATACTTTGTTCTTTGAAATGGTTACATATACATAAACTGATAACCCCTAAGCATGTTGTCCGAACAAAATTTGTCAACAAAATACACGTGTACAAACAATTATTACAAAACTACTCTTCAAGCGAATCATGTATTTCAATGACGTTTTAAAAACACAATAAATCGACTTTGGGCACATAATGAGTGACACAGGCACTAATGCGCCCCGGGTAAACAACATCCGGCAAAAATAACTTGACAGTGACTGTCAGTATTTCTGTGGTCCCATCATCGGAACAGTCCGCATCTGCATCCGCATAGAAACGCATCCAATGTCAGAGTACTACAATGGATTAAGGTAGCGCCCTGGTAGTTGAGTGGTCATTCTACCACCGAATGCCGTCAGTTGCACCGTCAATGCTGGTCACAGTCTAGACCGTAAATAATAATAACGTTATCAAATGTATTATATTAACATATTTATGCAAAAACAGAAAATGACATTGTGATCGGTTTCGACTGCTATGGCAAGTTCCTAGATGCAATATAAATTATGACAATGTGGGGAACCACATGCTTGCATTATAGATTGCATATCGATTTCGATAACATAATTTATAAATACACCCAAAACTAGCTCAATTTGCTCGTCTGTTTGTATATATAAGTATATACTGTCTGCAATGGCATATTTTGATCAACCAGACAAGTTAAATTGATTTAATAGTGAAAATTGGCCATAGTGAAATAGAAATAGTGAAAGGCAATACCTTTCATACCAAAATGACACTTTTTAAACAAAGCAATCATCATCAAAATAAAATACAACTACTACAACTGCTACTACTACTACTACTACTACTACTACTACTACTACTACTACTACTACTACTACTACTACTACTACTACTACTACTACTACTACTACTACTACTACTACTTCTACTACTACTACTACTACTACTACTACTACTACTACTACTACTACTACTACTACTACTACTACTACTACTACTACTACTACTACTACTACTACTACTTCAGCTGGTCACCAGAAACCTAAATGTCAAGTTCGAGGGCCATGGGTGCAGGCATTGTCAAGTTATCAAACAGACAAGTTTTTTTTTGTTCAAGGTCACTGTGACCTTGACCTTGACCTTTGACCCAATGACCCCTTAAATCATAAGGGGTCATCTACAAGTCAGATGCAACTCCAAATCAAGTTTGAAGGCCATGGGTTCTAGCATTGTTGAGTTATCACTCGGACAACCTTTTACCATTCAAGATCACTGTGACCTTGACCTTTGGCTCTATGAATCCTAAAATCAATAAGGGTGATCTACTGGTCAGGCTAAACATCCATGTCAAGTTTAATGATCATAGGTTCAGGCATTGTTGAGATATCAGTGGGAGAATATTTGTTAACTTTTTTGCGTTAAAGGTTACTGTGACATTGACCTTGGCCTGATGACCCCCAAAGTCGATAGGGGTCATCTACTGGGCAGGCCCAACCTTCATGTCAAGTTTGATGACCATAGGTCCAGGAATTGTCGAGTTCGCTTTCAAGGTCACTGTGACCTTGACCTTTGACCCCTAAAATCAATAGGGGTCATCTACTGGTCAGGCCCAACCTCCATGTCAAGTTTGAGGGCCATGGGTGCAGGCATTGTTGAGTTATCACTCGGACAAACTTTCATCATTCAAGGTCACTGTGACCTTGACCTTTGGCCCAATGACCCCTAAAATCAATAGGGACCATCTTCTGGCCAAGCCCAACCTTCATGTCAAGTTTGAGGGCCATGGGTGCAGGCATTGTCGAGTTATCACTCGGACTACCTTTTACCATTCCAGGTCACTGTGACCTTGACCTTTGGCCAGATGACCCTCAAAAACCATAGGGGTCATCTCCTGGTCAGGCCAATTCTCCAAGTCAAGTTTGAGGGCCATGGGTGCAGGCATTGTCGTGTTATCACTCGGACAACCTTTTATCATTCAAGGTGACTGTGACCTTGACCTTTGGCCAGATGACCCCCAAAAACAAAAGGAGTCTTCACTGGTCAGGCCCAACCTCCAATTCATTTATGAGGGCCATGGGTGCAGGCATTGTCGAATTATCACTCGGACAACCTTTTACCATTCAAGGTCACTGTGACCTTGACCTTTGGCCCGATGACACCAAAAAACAATAGGGGTCATCTACTGGTCAGGCCCAACCTCCAATTCAATTATGAGGGCCATGGGTGCCGGCATTGTTGAGTTATCACTCGGTCAACCTTTTACCATTCAAGGTCACTGTGAACTTGACCTTTGACCTGATGAGCCCTAAAAACAATAGGGGTCAGCTACTGGTCAGGCCCAACCTCCAAGTCAAGTTTGAGGGCCATGGGTGCAGGCATTGTCAAGTTATCACTCGGACAACCTTTTACCATTCAAGGTCACTGTGACCTTGACCTTTGGCCTGATGACCCCCCAAAACAATATGGGTCATCTACTGGTCAGGCCCAACCTCCATGTCAAGTTTGAGGGCCATGGGTGCAGGCATTGTTGAGTTATCACACGGACAAGCTTTAAAATTATTTTACCATTAAAGGTCACTGTGACCTTGACCTTTGACCCGATGACCCTCAAAATCAATAGGGGTCATCTACTGGTCAGGCCCAACCTTCATGTGAAGTTTGATGACCATACGGCCAGGAATTGTTGAGTTATCACTTGGACAAGCTTTGGGCTACCGACGGACCGACCGACCGACCGACCGACCGACATACCGACATGCCTGTGCAATGCAATATACCCCTCTTCTTCGAAGGGGGCATAATAATAATAATAATGATAATAATCTACTTCATATATCTGTCACGTTTTTACTTGTATTCAATTTCTAAAAAAACACCCATCTCGACCCAACAAGCAAACATACTCAACCCGTCTGCGGCGATAAAATGTTGTAAGATTCGAACACACTAGGTGGCATGAAGAAAGCAATACGTAGTTAAACAGTATCCATAGTGAAAAATCGTGCACAAGTTTGAGATAGCATTGAAATAATGTGTGGGTTGTTTTATGTCAATCTGCAAAAATCGAAATCCTCATGTCCAAAGTACCTTTCAGTAACCACAACTGTAAGCAATATTAAAAGATATGCAAACACTAAAACTCATATCTGTATCAATACAAGTGGAATAAAAAATGCAAGAGTACCTTGTTATATGCACATGTTCTATGTAATAGTTAGATGGCAATAAGAACATTTTAATGATAAAGAATGAGCGAAGTAAGCGTAGCTCACGAGCCCTTCTTAATCATTTAAATGTTATTTCAGGTCATCTAACTGTCTTAGAATTCAACCTTATCGGCTGACACATTTTCAACGCAAAATCTGACGCAGGGAGTACACGCACGCGGATGAATGGCAGTCGACGGACGTTTAAACACCCTCGAAAGTTGATTGAGATTTTTATGATTCAGCCAAGTACTTAATGATTGCCTATCTGCAATTTCATTGGCTGTAAATATAGGTTGTATTATAAATAAATTTCTTCAGCACAGTTGTAAGAAATACTCTGCGCAATCCTCAGTCAAACCGTCATTGGGCATTGAGTTGTTACGACCTTCAATCCGAATTATTTATGAAATCCCAAAAAGAAGGATTTTAATGTTACTTTTCTTCAAATAAGTGTATCGTTTAACATTATACAAGAAGAACAAATATGTCAACACACGTCTTAATTCTACCATTCTACTATTTTTAGTGGCTGTCCATTATTAGAACAATGGCTGTCTATTATTAAAATATCGGACAGTTAGTAGAAATAAAGTACAGAACGCAGTCCAATAATCCATACAGAGTACAAAAAGAACAATGGATGACGTCACAGACATGTATTAAAACATGCTTAAATAAAGGCCTCCTCATACATAGGCGAATCCATCAAGTTTCAGGGTAAAATGTACAGCGTATAGTGACCGTAAAAATGGTTATATTGACAACTGTCTTGATTTGTTACCAAATGTATTTATATGCCAGACATATCGGCACTGTCAAGTGAACACATCATGAACAATTCCGCACAGTATAAGTATACACTTTTAAGCGATGTAAACTAAAAACATTTTCAACATACAAGTGGGCAGAAATCGCAGAAGGCAGCAACGAATAAATAGCATTTGAAGTATGCATGCACATATATAAAGCATGCGAAATCTGGCAGAAGGAAAACAGGTAACGAACATAAAAAAGTTCAGAATGTGCAATAATATTAACGTTGGTATATCCCATGAAACCAAAATAACAACAGTTGTATATGCAAAACTAGGGTATTCGAAACTCCACAATTCTGAACTGTTTGTTTGACAAGTTTCTTAAGCCAGACAACCTCAATCGGTATCATAAACGTTGTGTAAAGCTCAATTAAATGCATCGCATTGTTGACAAATACTATGCATGTCCATTTTGTTCTGTGTTAGAATGCAGGTTGCAAATGTGGCATAATTAATTCTAGGTATAAGATGATTCTGTCCGCTCTGTTCCGTGTTAAAATGCTGGTTTCACATGTGGCATAGTGTATCTATGTATACGATGTATATGTCTGCTCTGCTCTATGTTAAAATGCAGGTTTCACATGTGACATAACGTATCTATGTATATAATGTTTCTGTCCGCTTTGTTCCATGTTAGAATGCAGATTTTGCATGTCTGTATCTATGTAAAAGATGAATCTGTCCGCTATGTTCCGTGTTAGAATGCAGGTTTCACATGTGACATAACGTATCTATGCATATGATGTTTCTGTCCGCTCTGGTCTGTGTTATAATGCAGGTTTCACATGTGGCATAATGTATCCATGTATATGATGGTTCTGTCCGCTCTGGTCTGTGTTAAAATGTAGGTTTCACATGTGGTATAATGTATCCATGTATATGATATTTCTGTCCGCACCGTTCTGTGTTAGAATGCAGGTATCACATGTGGCATAATGTATCCATGTATATGATGGTTCTGTCCGCTCTGGTCTGTGTTATAGTGCAGGTTTCACATGCGGCATGATGTATCTATGTATATGATGTTTCTGTCCGCACTGTTCTGTGTTAGAGTGCAGATTTCACATGTGTCATAATGTATCCATGTATATGATGTTTCTGTCCCCACCGTTCTGTGTTAGAATGCAGGTATCACATGTGACATAATGTATCCATGTATATGATGTTTCTGTCCGCACTGTTCTGTGGTAGGGTGCAGGTTTCACATGTGACATAATGTATCCATGTATATGATGTTTCTGTCCGCACTGTTCTGTAGAAGAGTGCAGGTTTCACAAGTGACATAATGTATCCATGTATATGATGTCTCTGTCCGCACTGTTCTGTATTAGAGTGCAGGTTTCACATGTGGCATAATGTATCTATGTATATGATGTTTCTGTCCGCACTGTTCTGTATTAGAGTGCAGGTTTTACATTTGGCTTAATGTATCCATGTATATGATGTTTCTGTCCGCACTGTTCTGTGAAAGAGTGCAGGTTTCACATGTGGCATAATGTATCCATGTATATGATGTTTCTGTCCGCACAGTTCTGTAGTAGAGTGCAGGTTTCACATGTGGCATAATGTATCTATGTATATGGTGTTTCTGTCCGCACTGTTTTGTAGTAGAGTGCAGGTTTCACATTTGGCATAATGTATCTATGCATATGATGTTTCTGTCCGCACTTTTCTGTGGTAGAGTGCAGGTTTCACATGTGGCATAATGTATCCATGTATATGATGTTTCTGTCCGCACTGTTCTGTAGTAGAGTGCAGGTTTCACATGTGGCATAATGTATCTATGTATGTGGTGTTTCTGTCCGCTCTGTTCTGTGTTAGAGTGCAGGTTTCACATGTGTCATGATGTATCCATGTATATGATGTTTCTGTCCGCACTGTTCTGTGGTAGAGTGCAGGTTTCACATGTGGCACAATGTATCTATGTATATGGTGATTCTGTCCGCTCTGTTCTGTATTAGAGTGCAGGTTTCACATGTGTCATAATGTATCTATGTAAATGGTGTTTCTGTCCGCTCTGTTCTGTATTAGAGTGCAGGTTTCACATGTGGCATAATGTATCCATGTATATGATGTTTCTGTCTGCACTGTTCTGTGGTATAGTGCAGGTTTCACATGTGGCATAATGTATCCATGTATATGATGTTTCTGTCTGCACTGTTCTGTGTTAGGGTGCAGGTTTCACATGCGGCATAATGTATCTATGTATATGATGTTTCTGTCCGCTCTGTTCTGTGTTAGAGGGCAGGTTTCACATGTGGCATAATGTATCCATGTATATGATGTTTCTGTCTGCACTGTTCTGTGTTAGAGTGCAGGTTTCACATGCGGCATAATGTATCTATGTATATGGTGTTTCTGTCTGCACTGTTCTGTGTTAGAGTGCAGGTTTCACATGCGGCATAATGTATCTATGTATATGATGGTTCTGTTCGCTCTGTTTTATGTTATAGAGCAAGTGTCACATGTGGCATAATGTATCTATGCATATGATGGTTCTGTCCGCTCTGTTTTGTGTTATAGTGCAGTTGTCACATGTGGCATAATGTATCTATGTATATGAATACATTATCTCGCTTTAAGAATAATTTTTGTTATTAATAAAGCAAAAGGTTAAAATTTCTTACACAATTTAGCTAATGACGACTTTACTGATTCTCTCTGTAGTACTACAAAGACGAGCACAATATATTTTTTGGTCTGAAAACATAAACTTCTAATAAATTACGGTCGTCCGCAATTTCCAATAAACGTTCATTGTCGATATTGTCTGCACTTTCTTATAGCCTATTCCATTAGCACCATGTAATGCGTCCAAAGGGAGAATGTCTTGATAGTGCGTTGACAAATTGTAGTATTTCTCCCGAAAACTTAGAAAAACTAAAATTTTCAACTTCAAGTTTGATTTATGCTAATACATAGTGTATAACTGCTACAATTTACTGCACTGATAACCTTGTGTAGATCATGGAAATATTTTGTAACAACTATGAACCTTTGACTGTTCAAGATAAGCCAGTGTTGTCCAATAAGTAAACACAATCTCTTACAATACAGCTAGAAAATAGTTTGTATTAGCCATACATTTAATGGAAGTTAAAAAACATGTATTTTTGAAAAGAAAATCAATAAAAACAAACCAATGTTAAAAAAGTAATTAATTATAGCCATATGCTATTTTGTCTACTCAATAGTTTGTATTTTATCATTACCTCTGTATTTAAAAGATTACTAGTTTTTTGTTTACTTCGGTCACTGCACATAATTGAATCTAAAAGGAAGCCCCTACCTTTTCGATGTTTCTTTCTTTCACCACACTGTTGCATTATTAATTATATTGCAATTAGTCAATCACAATACATACACAGTGCTTGTTACACTGTTATAGGATATTTTGGCAACAGATAATCGTCAATATCTTTAATCAACAACGCATTTTTCTGCTGCACCAATTTGAACAAAAACACGAACACTTTAGACAGCTATTAAAGGGTCATGATGCCGCTTTAGTAGCTCATGAACCTTACAAACGACGATTGTTTTTTTGCTGTGAGTTTACACTTGAAGCATTTCATGGATGTGATCGAGAATTTTTATACATTTGTTTTTAAATGAATTGTTCTCCAAGCACGGTAGTCAAAGCTGGCAATGGCTAATGTATCACCGTAGATATCAACCATCTCCGGAACATAAGAAATGTTTTCATTCAATATATTTTCTGACATGAGTCCACCCTCTTCGTCAATTAGCATCACCCTCTTTTCCTCTGGAATGCATGCATACACCCGTTTCTTGTAGCACACAAGACTAGAAACTTTTTTTCTGATTCGAATGTTCCATCCAGGTGACCATTTATCTTTTATTTTTTTCAAACACAGAATTTCTTTCGATTTTCCTATAACAAGTCTATTTTCGCCGAATGCGTCAATGCATGTAATTCCGCTCATTTACTATGGCTGCGCAGTAACACCCTTAAACTTTTGAAGTCGACTTGACCTAGCATGGTGACTTCTTTCAGGTCCAATCTTATCCACGTTATCTATAAATTTCTTCGCACCGCACATAGTGCTGTGTACGGCAAAGAACAAGAAAGCCACTTCTGGCTGATCCTGGTCTGGAAACTTTTCATAGGTGGCACAGTGACAGATATATATCATCAGTTTCTATTTTATAAATAACTTGCATGCTTTCTCTGACATTCAAAATAGCGATGCACGTGCCTATTTGAATAACACCAACATTTTTGGTCCCTCTGATTTTGCACATATTTCCTGCTCCCTTAAGGTGAACTCTAGCTAAAACGTGTCCACTTTCAAATTCCACTTTGACCAATTTATTTCGTAATGTAGCGACAAAGTATAAAACGAACATCGGCGCAGTCGTTTATTCTGAAAGATCCATCCTCGTTTCTGATTATGGTCTGTACAGATAGGTCTGGCTTGTTATCCTCAAATGTATTATCTTCAGCGTTAGAACGGTCATACTTAATCGCCTGTGACTGTACAAAATCTGAACATTCATTAGTTGTTGTTTCCTTTTGTTTTTCATAATCGTCTGTGCTTAGTATGGTTTCTTCAGAATGTGTGGCGTATTCCTTTCTTTAATTTTTGTATATCAAATACTGGCTTGGATTCGCCTAATTTTCTCCCCGAAACTGCATCAGACGACTGTATAAAATTGCGTTCTTTGTGTTGTTTCGTTGGTTCAGGTCTTGCGACGTTCTAAAGCTACGGTTTCCTTGTTCGTCTTGAAATCCTTTGTGTTGCCATCTTCATCTTGTAGGTTAATCATCGATTTATTCTTTCCAACATGGCTTTCCAATCCTTGTAATGTAGAAATTTTATCGGCTGAAGACTTGAGAGATCCTGCATTTTGTATGGAATCGTCATTTGATTGGTTATCTTTTTTTATCTCTGTTCTTTGCATTTTGGACCACATTATCATTCTGTTTCAATGTAGACCCACTCGAAACTGTCGAATGTTTGGAAAGCAGTGGAACATGTGGCGGATTATATTCATTAGTTACATCATTCCATTTATTGCCCTTTTTGGGTCCTACTGTTTTCAAATCAGTAGATGTGTTAACGGTTCGGTTTAATTCGAACGCCGATTTGGAATTTGGCAATGAACGATTCGTCGTGTTTCCAGAACATGATCTGTATTCAAACAATTTCACGCCGTCATCTTTCCGTGACTCTCCGTTGTTTTTTGTGATTGTAAACTTCAGTTTCACTAAATCACCTTGGACACGTAGTAATTGTAAAAGATAAGGATTACATTCCATTTCAACATTTTCTATCAAGTGTTTGGATGTTGGCTGCCTAATCTGTTCAGTACTGTCTTGTATGTTACCACTTTGTTGCTACAATTCTTCTATTTGCATCTCGCAAAGATCAGTCTGTGTACGCAAAGTCTCGTTTAATCTTTTAATGTCATGAAGTCTTTCTTTTATTTCTCTAGTTCCCTTTAAACGTATATTTTCCATTTTTAGAGTGCAACCTATTTAAACTTAACCTATTTCAACAATTTCTATCAAATGTTTGGATGTTGATTGTTAATCTATTTAGAATTGTCCTGTAGAATACCACATTCATGTTCTTCTATTTGTTATTCGTAAAAATAAGTATGCAAACACAAAGTCTCGTTTAATTTGTTAATGTCACGAAGTCTTTTTCTGATTTCTTTAATCGTATATTTTCAATTTTGAATTGGTAAACTACTTAACTAATAGACCATAGTGACATTCAATGTTCTGAATCAGAAAAGCATATATACTACGTAATGTATTTATACCATTTCTTTATCAAAAAACACATTTGTCTTTCCTAATCTAACTAGCTGCCATTTTTCTTGCTATGACAAAGGTGTAAGATCAAAGTGCGTAGGAATTGCAATTGCTCATTGATAATAGAACTTACAAACTCACATCCTTATCGGTAAGTCAATACTTAACATAACTGTGTTCAATTAACTGAAAATAGTTTATCTAAAGAAAACACTATTTTAATGGATTAAAAACCATTAATCTCATGTATGTTTATTATGCCAATCGTCACTGAAAAAGTTCTTTTTTTAAATAAAAGGTGCGTAAAATAAGAAACATTTATGTTTACAAAAAGATATACATGAAGCAGCTAAACGTGCATACAAATTGATAAAGATAATTGCACAAACTAAATGTTTCAAATTCAAATAGCATTATATACAAAGCATTTTCAAAGTTAAAATAACCTCGCTACCATAGAAAGTGTGTGTATACCACGTAATAAATTGCGCCATAAATGTTACGTTGGAAGGCAATATTTTGCTTCGAATGAATACTTTAAACAAGATGACTTCACTGTTTCTTCACCATTTTAAATGACACATAGCGCAGTCTATGCAGCTTAGGGAGCCTGTTCAGTCTTCACAATTTTATATGAAACATAGCGCCGTCTATGCCGCTTACGGAGCCCCGCCTTCTGTCTTTTACCAGAGTTTGATTTAGATATTTTTTTCATAAAGCATTTCGACAAACCTTTGAAACTAATCATCTTATCAAACTTTGGTAATAAAACGAAGCCGTGGCTCTTTAAGCGGCATAGACTGCCCTTTGTTTTATCTAAAATGGTGTAGTAAAAGAAGTTAGCTTTGATTTAAGTCTTCATTTTAAGCAAATGTTAGCTTCTGACGTAGCCTAAATGACGTAATTTTTCACGTGGTATACACACAGGTACTTGACACAATTTTTTTTTAATGTTCTATATGGGCTATATACTATAATAAGATATATCTTAATAAACATATATATAGGCCGATTTTTGATTATGTGACATGCGCCTGTGGGTATACACACACTGATAGACTTCTACACATAAATTGTTAAAGCATGGTCAACATGTATACAGCTGTAGTTGTACGAATATCAATAAAGTTGTTATATCAGAAATGTGAAATAGCAGTGTATATATGATTCATTGTGCTGAAAATGTACAAATCCAAACGACAACCTTGTGTTGTCTTTTCCGTAACTAAAACGCAGTAACCTCCCCTTACAGTACGTCCACAAACATCGCTCAAACCACGTATGATTTTCAGCAGAATTTCATTTAAAACTTTCAGTCCATAATTGCTATTTCATATTTCATAAGGTAATTCTCAATGTAATATATAGATGAAAAATAAAAAGTAAAAAACTTTGATTTAAACAAAACAATATATAAAAACATCCCGAAATGTAACCATGAAATATACATGAAAATGTAGTCTGCTCATTTTTGTCGTCCGTGTTATTTTGGTTACCGTCAATATAGCTACGCATTCATTTATTTTCGACCAAATTGATAACACCACTTTTATAACTTTTGATGGACAGATTGGTGTCAGTGTTATCAGGATGTGTCTTGGTAAGAATACGGAAGTTTAATTAATGAAGAAAAATAAACAGCAGGCTATTATAAATTATAGGACACTGGAATATCATTATAAGAAGGATATACGTCAATATGTAACTAAATATAAATAAGTTAAGATTCAATCTGTGTTTCAATTTCCATAGATAGGAAGGGACGAACATGCAAATTGCTCTGTTGATCCTTAAATTGGTAGCAATGTTCAGATGTAGGCAAACTGGATGCTTGTTTCTTGGATCAAGTCATGAGTGTGAGGTCCACCTCAATGATTGTGATTATAAACTTAGTCGTTGCCACCTTTGTGGAAAAAGAATTCGCTGCAAGGATTTAACTTTGCATGTCCAAGAATGCGAAACCACGGACACATGTGTGAACTGTGAAATGGATATACCTAGGTTTGTAACTGTGACATACTTATTTTCTTATGTCTGTTTAAAAGGGACTAGCTCATGTTCTGGTTTTCACGGTAATGCATCTGAAAACACTACTTATATTACAATTATATTCCTCTTTTATACTGAAATTTCAGAACTAAAATACAATGGAAGTAAAATGTTTTAGAGGAGGGCTACTCCACGCCGGTACAGTCAAGAATGAAATAGAAAACTGACAACAGGCACGCTTACGAGGACTCTCACGGTTGCAGGTCAAAACGTCCACAGGTCAAAACGTCCTATGGTCAAAACACCCCCATTTTGGGCAAATCGTCCCCAGTAGTTGGTCAAAAGGTCCCCAGTAGCTGGTCAAAACGTCCCCTCTATACATTATATATTGTTATTTAATAATAATAATGCGATTATCAAGTGCGACACACCAGGCGATTTTCAAGTGCGACACACCAGGCGATTATCAAGTGCAAAACACCACGCTCCGTTCTTCTGTTGTATAATAAATAAAATAAACGATTCATTGTTTATTTTTTTCATTTAATTAAGAAGCATCATTAGTTTTGTCATAGAGCATGAGCAAGTCCCTTTCGAGTGAGGATTTTGATTATGGATTTAATTTGTTATACCTTTTTCAATTGCGTTATTTTTCATCTAAAGAGTTCTTTCTTAACAAAGCCGATATAACAATCGACAGAGTTGATTCGTTGTGTAGCATTCAGAGCTCCTCGGACATTTTTTTTCGAAAACAAACTTTGGATGTAAATGGACGGTGTTTATATCCATTTTTTAAAATTAAAACACATTTTAATGTTATTTCATTTATATTTAGATCTGCGCAGGAAACCCACAAGAAATGGATTTGCTCCCATTTACAGACTGTATTGGTATGTGTGATGTGTGGCCTTGTCTTGGATGATACAACATTACAAAGCCATTCCCAAGACTGCAAACCGTTAGAAACAGAGGTAAAGCTTAAGTACCAAATATAAATGATCATTTGACTATTTATGCTACCTTCAATTCGTGTTTTTTAACTTAAGTCATTTTCGCTGACAGTCCCCTTGTGGTCATTACAACAACTATACTGATAGAACTATTATACGCTTTAGCTACTAGACATCTCTATGTTTCTTGCGTTATACTTATTACAGTGTGTGTATACCACGTGATAAATTACGTCATAAATGCTACGTCGGAAGGCAATATTTTGCTTCGAATGAAGACTTAAAACAAAAATAACTTCACCATTTCTTTACCATTTGCGATGAAACATAGCGCAGTCTACACCTCTTAAGGAGCCCCGCCTTCGGTCTTTTACCCGAGTTTGATAGAGAGTTTAGTTTTTTTCAAACACTTCGACAAACCTTTTCACAATACGGCCGTCTGACGGAGCACTGTCAAAACATTATTTTGGAAACAGGTTTGTCGAAGTGTTTTATTAAACTATTTACCTTATCAAACTTCGGTAATAAAACGAAGGCGGGGCTCTTTAAGCGGCTTAGATTTTCCTTCGTTTCATTTAAAATGGTGTAGTAAAAAAAGTTGTCTTTGATTTAAGACTTCATTTTAAGCAAAATATTGCCTTCCGACGTAGCATATATGACGTCATTTATCACGTGGTAAACACACACTGTATTTGCATAATAGTGATTAACGAAATGGTTCTAATACTAGGCTAATGATAATAATATATCATGTACCTCTCTAATGCTTTTTTCCTGTATGTAGGTCTCGATGACGCTTGACACTCGTAACCAACATACAGAAGCCGTCGTATACAAAGAGACTGTCACAAGAAAAGGTACCCATGTTGTTAGACTTAAAACAGAGTTTATATTGTAAATTTTGAGTTCTGGGCTTGTCCCTGTAGTTTTCATAAGGCCGACTTTTCAGAACGTTGTTAACTTAAAAATATTTACAAGATACACTTGTGGTCTTCATTATTTTTAACAAGATTTGAAACAACCGTTTCAGCTGTAATTACATCATAAAATTGTTCACCTTTTAATATTCACAATGATGCAGTTAACAATGGTGTTATTTTTTACAAAGTTCTGAACAATCGGCAAATTATATAATTAGTATAATATAACCGAGAGTTTGTGGAAACACTACGAGTTAGTTTACTTGTCCCAATCGTAACAACTCGGCCATCTCCGGCAAGCTTCGAGATTGACCTCGGAAATAGTAGTAAGGAAATACGAAAGTGCGATGCGGCTACCGGCGATTAACACCGTTTTTCAATCCGCGTAAAGAAGGTCCATTGTAACGACAAGGAAATGAATTGTGTCAAATTAAATGTGCTTGTTTTAGAGAAAATATTATTGTAACCTCAAACAATGTTCGTTTTATGAATTTTCAGATGTTTCCTTATACATGAAGCACTCTGTTTCCTCTAGAAAAAATCATGAGCACACAGAAAATGTACTTGCCAGTAATTGAAATGATCATACGGTTTATTACATGCATGAATCATTACATCGGATTAAATGCATGCATAGACTAAATGTCAGCATTTTCTCAACATCCATACGATTACCCTATGAAATGTAAGTTTAAAGTCATACTTTGCTTGTGTTATTTTTCACACCATGCTTTGCCATTCTAACAACATTACTATTCTGTAAAATCATTGATTGCATTGTGCAGAGTTTTGTGGGTTGGTGTGAGCTTGGCACCCAGTCAGCTTTACCAGCTGATAGCCATGCATGCCTTTAATTCAGCATTCAGGGTTTGGGCTCCTAGGCTTTGGAGAAACCCACTCATTAAAAGTTTCTTTACACATTCTATTTGTCCTAATCAATAATTATAAGTCTCAATATCTTTGAGTAAATTGTCATTTTTTATTAAAAACAACAACACCAAAACAGTAACTGATAAGATACTCAATTGATTTTTTTGAACATATATTTAGCCTTGTTGCTAAGCTTTTCAGCAATGTATACCAGTGAGACCTTTTTTCATTAATACTTAATCTATTTCGAATAATTAGCCTTTAGATCACTCTTCACACAATGACTCTTAAATGTCCAACTCCATAAAATGCAAACAAGAATAATTACAATTTTGATCAACATGTCCCTTAATTTTATTTTTAATATTAGTCAAGCAATAACAGAGCCATCTGTATGCAATCCAATGTAAAAATAATGATAAATTAGTTTTTGCTCCCATTTTTACTTTCATTTCTGTGCCAAGCCCTTTTAAGTGCATTGAGTATTTTGGGAGACTTCATAATCTTTCTAGCATTTAATCCCCATATATATATATGGCTTTAAGTTGCCACAAATTTAAGTCTTCATTATAAAAGATACTGTTAGTCTCAGTCTTAACCATAAACACACAATGAGAGAACTAAAGCATTACCATGTGTCAGAGGTATAGATCTTTCTTGCATTTTATTTGTCTAAATATATTACCGGTCTCTTTAGCAATATCCTTGTGCCTATTTGAGTACTTGGTTTGACGGTTTGGTTTTTAATACATCATTTTGAATGTTTTATTTGCACACAACAATGATGATGATGACACTATGCTATGCCAAAGCCTCAATACATTTTCTTCAAACAAAAAAAGGACATTCAGAATAACTTTTATTACATCATTTGAGAAAATAAACTCATACAATCAACAAAATAAACATGCATCTGTGAATCACAAGTCATGTTATGTGTGCGTTAAATTCCACTTATTAAAGAAAATAAATATTGGTTGCAGTAAGCAATGCTCATCACTTCTAATAAACATTCCAACAGATTGAAAAACAAATCAACACAAATGGAAAAAACTGTTTGCAATTCAGCTAGTATATTATTTTATGCCTAATCAGATTGCTATGCAAGCTGGAAGCTTACAGGAGCACTCTTAAGTCTGTTGCCAAAGTAGAAACTAGTACGAACATCCTTTTCCTGAGGTCATGAGAAGAAAGTAGGAGGGGCTTGAACCCACAACCTTGGATTTGAGGCTCAAATATCCTCTAGACCACTTTCACCTTTTCACATTTTAAAGAGCCCAGTTTTCAATATGGCATTTGCAAGGATGTGCCCTATTTAAGGCTTTTCTAAAGTCTTAAAAAATATCTGAACAAAATAGTTTTTATACTTTATTTGGTCTGCCAATGCCATCTGTTTCTGTTTTTGTAGTTATCTTCCCTCCTTAATATAGGAAAACCACTTTAAGCGTAGATAAATCCTTTACCATATAACCCTTTTAAAATATGTGTATGGGTGTATCTAATAAGCACGGGCCAACAGATGACTTTTATCTGCAACTTCACACCAGTATTGAGTCATCAAATATTTGAGATTTCAAGATGTTTCACTGAACACTTTGTTTCCATCTTGCACTCATTTCCCCAAGGTAGGCGTTGCAGTTGTGTTAGATGATTTCCATGCATTGCAGGTCAATCTTCATAAAATGGCATTTTTGATTTCATTCGGATTCCAGTGCCTGAAATAGAAAACATAAAATACAACAGAAATGATAGGAATTATATTTTCAGATCAATTATTTTAAAAGCCTGTACAGCAACAGAAAGGTATTCACAAAATATTAAGTGCAACACCAATTTAAAGCTGCATCCTCACTGTTTTACTGTTCTGCCACCTTTTTATTTTTGTCTTTAAACGAGCCAATTGACAATTATTGTGCAAATGTATGGAAACCAGTGATATTAGAATGCTGACATAATATCAGATCACAGTCTTTCATATTCAAGATTGAAAATGTGGTATAAATGCCTTCTACTTAGTCATATAAGGTCACACATAATAGAACAGATTTCAATTGTTTGGAAAATAATTTGTTGCTATTGCTTTAAGCCATATATTTGTGTACATTTAATTTTATTACTCCAAGAAGAACTGTCAATCTGTGAGAGAGCAGCTTTTAGCTCTGGACTACTGGTAAATTTAAGAAAATGAAATGAAATTGTTATTATGTTTAAATTCCACTACAATGTTGATATTTTAATAATAATAATAATAATAATATCAATCCTTGTTGATTAATTGAACAAACATGCAGGTACATTTGGGCTTAAACCAATAGGATACTTGATTGGTAAATTATTGTTCCAATTTCGAAAATAGCACAACCATTACCTCATCCACCTTTTAGAACAAGCCAGGAATTCAGAGTCGGTTGCACCACTGGTACCATACTGCTCTCTGAAAATGACAATAAGATTAAAACTTAAATGTCGGCATTTCATTGGCACAGTAAAAATGTACGCATTTTTCAATGTTTCTGCATCACCACCACCGGTGGATATCATAGAATTTAACCATGAAGTTGAAACTGGGACCAATAATTGTAATCTTACTCCCAGCTTGAAAGAAATGTGTGCTGGTTTATACGTTCAAACTCATTTTGCTAAACCACTTGAATGAAGATAGATCTAATTTATTTAGAGAGCTATATTAGTGAACAGGCATCAATTATGCCATTACACATGTTTTGATGACGTAGAACACATAAAGTAGCCCACTTGTACTCGTACCCGTACAAGTACTGTTTCGCAAACACTGTTCTGTATACTAACTTTTTTTTTAATTTTCGATATAGCTAATGTAATGTCGCCGGAATCATGTAGTCCGGAGCTCGGAAAAAAACATTTCTGTTTTAGTGAAATTTATAAAATATTTAATTTTTTACGAGTTTCGCCGTTATCGCTATTACTTCTTTAGGATGATTTCGTGTATTTGATAATAATGTTATGGCGTTCATAGTACGTTGATGAACATGCAAATTGACATAAACAGAATTATGTGTGGATGGAGAGTATAGCATATATTAGACCAGTCGATCCCTCCACGGTTGAACGTGCTTTTCTCTGAAGGGATCTGTTGGCCTAGTTGGTTTCGCACGTTACACTATATAGTGACTTAATATATGAATTAAGCAGTTGGAATAGAATATCACATTTTAAAAAGTTAACTTATCTATTGAAACGAACTGCGAAAACAATAAGAGATAAAAAAAGACATCATATCCAAGCAATATAAACATGTGTGCCTTGTTATCATTTGGATGCCTTTGGGTTTTTTCATCTTTATTTGATTTACAGTAAAGCACATTTTTTCTTTGCAGGGTCAAGGAGAAGATACCTTTCCGAAAATGCTGATGTTAGCGGCAGTAATCGTTTACCTTCATATTACACCTCAGACGTCCATGTGAGCGATATAGAGACTAATTACCGTCAACGCAGAACGTTAAGCTTACGTTCACGATCTGACAAGTGTGATGAACCTAGAACAATGAAGCGCGGACTTTGGAATAAGGAGTTAAGGAATCGCTTTAGAAATCTTGGAACATCGCTTAAAATGAATTGTGAAGACACAGGAGGAGGGTTTTACCAACAAAGCGCATTCTGGTGAAAACGTTATTACATATGAAGCTTGGAGTGGCGACTCCAGGAGTTTATGTTAGAAGGGGCGTAACTTTGGGGAGTAACCTACTGGCTTGCGCCCCATTGCACAATACCGATGCTCTTTTTAGGTTTAAAGTGTTGAAAGGGGGTTTGGGAATATTTCCCCAATTTTTACAATTTCTAGCCCAAATAGTGCAGTTAATGCGTATAGTTTGACGTTTTTTCTCCTATATTGCAGTTATAGTATTTTTTATTTTTTATTTTTTTTTGTTCGAGGGGGGAGGGCGGCTCGCTAATGGCTTGTCTAGCAAAAACTCGAATTAGATTGAACGGTTAGTCGCCTTGAAATGGCACTAAGCGCCTATTAATGGGAACATTTAAGAATGCGTTCAAGTATATTTGAAACTGTATACATTCATCATAATATGGCAGCTACAATCACTGTTGTTGTGTTTCGTGATAGAAAATAAATAAAAGATGCTTAATTTGCCAAAAAGTATCTAACTGTAACTTATGACTCATTTATTCGATTGAGGGAGGGAGGGAGGGAGGGAGGCAGGGAGGGAGGGAGGGATAAATTGATGGATGGATGGATGGATGGATGGATGGATGGATGGGATGGGATGGGATGGATGGATGGATGGATGGATGGTTGGATGGATGGATGGATGGATGGATGGATGGATGGGTGGGTGGGTGGGTGGGTGGGTGGTTGTTTGGGTGGGTGGGTGTTTGGTTGGGTGGATGGGTGTGTGTGGGTGGCTTGAAGGGAGGGAGGGAGGGAGGGAGGGAGGGATAAATCGATGGATGGATGGATGGGTGGATGGAAAAATGGATGGATGGATGGATGGATGGATGGATGGATGGATGGATGGATGGAGCGATTGATGAATCGAATAATGGATGGATGGGTGGATGAATAATGGATGGATGGATAGATGGATGGATGAATGGGTGGGTGAATTGGTGGATGGAAAAATGGATGGATGGATGGATGGATGGATGGATGGATGGATGGATGGGATGGGATGGGATGGGATGTAATCTAAGTATCTTACTGTAACTTATGACTCATTTATTCGATTGAGGGAGGGAGGGAGGGAGGCAGGGAGGGAGGGAGGGATAAATTGATGGATGGATGGATGGATGGATGGATGGATGGATGGATGGATGGATGGATGGATGGATGGATGGATGGATGGGATGGGATGGGATGGGATGGATGGGATGGGATGGGATGGGATGGGATGGATGGATGGATGGTTGGATGGATGGATGGATGGATGGATGGATGGATGGATGGATGGATGGATGGATGGGTGGTTGTTTGGGTGGGTGGGTGTTTGGGTGGGTCGGTGTTTGGTTGGGTGGATGGGTGTGTGTGGGTGGCTTGAATGGATGGAGGGAGGGAGGGAGGGAGGGAGGGAGGGATAAATCGATGGATGGATGGATGGGTGGATGGAAAAATGGATGGATGGATGGATGGATGGATGGATGGATGGATGGATGATGGATGGATGGATGGATGGATGGATGGATGGATGGATGGATGGATGGATGGATGGATGGAGCGATTGATGAATCGAATAATAGATGGATGGGTGGATGAATAATGGATGGATGGATGGATGGATGGATGAATGGGTGGGTGAATTGGTGGATGGAAAAATGAATGGATGGATGGATGGATGGATGGATGGATGGATGGATGGATGGATGGGATGGGATGGGATGGGATGGGATGGATGGATGGATGGATGGATGGATGGATGGATGGATGGATGGATGGATGGATGGATGGGATAGTACGATTGATGGAACAACACGTATCTTTTTAATATGAGCCTAGGGTTTTCGAAAAATATTATATCAAATACTAGTTGCTGATAATTCCTGACCAGCTAACGTAGATCTTTTTAATTGATCGATAGAGGTTCATAACAAAAATACTAACTTGATTTTGGAATTTCTTTATTTGCAATGTGCAAAAATGTCACCTATCAAGAAGTGCAAACACTAAATAAAGGTGTTGACTCCATAACAATATAGAAAAGGGTTTCTTTTGCCTTGAAAAGTGGAAATATAGAAAAGGGTACTAATTGCCAAACAACATAGAAAAAGGGTAATTATTACCAACAAATATAGAAAAAGGTAATCATTGCCCATCAATATAGAAAAGGGAAACTAATATTCATCAAAATGGAAAAGAGTAGTAATTGCTCAACAATATAAAATAATAATTATTACCCAACAAAACGTCAAGTGTCATTATTGTCCAACAATTTTTAAAAGGCTAAAAAAAGTTAAATATTGCACGATAATTTAGAAAAGGGATATTATTGACCGACAATAAAGAAAAGAGTAACTATTGCCCAACAATATTGAAACGGGTACATATTGCCCAACAATATAGAAAGGGTTATTATTGCCCAACAATATAGAAAGGTTTATTATTGCCCAACAATATTGAAAAGGGTTATTATTGCCCAAACAATAAATAAAAGGGTTACTTAAGGGGTTATTATTGGCAACAATATAGAAAGGGGTTATTATTGCCCAACAATATAGAAAGGGTTTTTATCACCCAACACTATAGAAAAGGGTACTTATTGCGAAACAATATAGAAAAGTGTTATTATTGCCCAACAATATAGAAAACGGAACTAACTGCCCATGAATATAGAAAATGGTTATTTTTTGCCCAACAAATCAGTGGAATAGGGTTACTATTACCCAACAATATAGAGAGGGTACTTATTGCCCTACAATATAGTAAAGAGTTATTATTGCCCAACAATATATAAACAATAGTTATATCCTAACAATATAGAAAAGGGTTATTAGTGCCGAACAATTTAGAAAAGGGTACTTACTGCCCAACAATTAAGAAAAAGGTTACTAACAATAATACCCAACAATAAAGCAAAGTGTTATTATTGCCCAACAATATATAAACAATTGTTATATCCTAACAATATAGAAAAGGGTTATTAGTGCCGAACAATTTAGAAAAGGGTACTTACTGCCCAACAATTAAGAAAAAGGTTACTAACAATAATACCCAACAATAAAGCAAAGTGTTATTATTGCCCAACAATATAGAAAGGGTTTTTTATCACCCAACACTATAGAAAAGGGTACTTATTGCGAAACAATATAGCAAAGTGTTATTATTGCCCAACAATATAGAAAAGAATAATTACATCCCAACACTATAGAGATATGTTAAACGTGTCCAACAATTTAGAAAAGAGAAAAACTGCCCAATAATTTAGAAAAGGGTTACTATATGTAATACCCAACAATATAGAAAAGGGTTATTATTGCCCAATAATATATAAAAAGAATGATTACATCCCAACAATTTAGAAAAGGGTTACTATATGTAATACCCAACAATATAGAAAAGGGTTATTATTGCCCAATAATATTGAAAAGAATAATTACATCCCAACAATTTAGAAAAGGGTTATAACTGCACACCAATTCAGAAAAGGGTTATCATTACTTAATAATACAGAAAAGGGTTATCATTACTCAACAATACAGAAAAGGGTTATCGTTATTCAACAATACAGAAAAGGGTTATCGTTACTCAACAATACAGAAAAGGGTTATCGTTACTCAACAATACAGAAAAGGGTTATCGTTACTCAACAATACAGAAAAGGGTTATCGTTACTCAACAATACAGAAAAGGGTTATCGTTACTCAACAATACAGAAAAGGGTTATTATTAAACGACAATACAGAAAAGGGTTATCGTTACCCAACAATACAGAAAAGGGTTATCGTTACCCAACAATACAGAAAAGGGTTATCGTTACCCAACAATACAGAAAAGGGTTATCGTTACCCAACAATACAGAAAAGGGTTATTATTAAACGACAATACAGAGAAAGGTAAAAATTGTCCAAACAAATAAGAAAATGGTAAGTTTTACTGGTTTCTCACGATACATGGTCATAAATAGTTTAATGCATCATTACGTTGATCATATTACACTTTTATGATCAAAACAAAAACACATGATTTTTGAACAGTTAAACATATTAGCAGAGGCGTAGCTAGGCCTTAATAACTTGTAGGGCCGATGCTTTCATGTAATAGTTAGATGAAATGAAGTGAATTCTTAATTATTAAGAATGAGCGGAGTAAGCGTAGCGAACGAGTCCTTCTTAATTATCAAGTATTCACTTCATACCATCTGGCTGACTTACAACCTCATTGGCTGGTACATGTACATTGTCAACGCAAAATCTGACGCAGGGAGTGTGTGTATTGGATGATTGGCAGACTAGGCGGACTTTTTAACACGCGCAAAGTTGAAAATATAGGCGGTATTCTAAGTGTGTTAGGGGACTTTCATACGCACATAATTGATCACACTTGATTATATTCGCAATGATTACAATAAAATCAAGCAATACACCCTAATTTAGATAAACATCAAATTTGCTTTGGTTAAAAAAGGCAAACTTTTGAGTTGTTCAAAGTGTTTGAGTAGCTTTTAGTTTTCATTGTATTTTTGGATTATTTAATTTTTTGTCATTTTGCAAAAGTAGTTGTAGGCCCAGGCCTGCAATGCCCATATGTAGCTACGCCACTGATTAGCCTTTATGAATGGAATTTTTCATTTAATAGCTACTAGCGACCAATTTCCCGTCATAATATCGATAATACCTTTATCAGTACACAAATCCTTTTGTTTTTAACATCTAAGTCAAATGAGTTAAATATAATAATGCAATAAAATAAAGATGATTATTGGAACGAACTTTACCACATTGTGCGTTCCCCTTACATCCCACTGAATATACTTTGTTGTTTTGTCTTCTTTTAGCAGTAAATGCCCAGACAGTTCACGTTATTCATGTGTTTAATATGAAACGTGTTTCGCTCGGTTTGTTGGCTTGTTTTTGCGGTCTCCTTGCCTTTATTTTTATACAAAATAAAAGTAAAATAGTTGATGATCTTAATTTTGTTTCAATTATACATACAGTAATGGATGATTAATAAGCTTTTTCACTGAGATATCTATATATTCGTGTTCTAATATTTGAACTTTTTATAACTTCATTGTCAAAGTTAATATAAATATCCATTTCATTGATTGACCTAGTTCAAGCGTTTACATAGATATTGCGTGTTTCCGTTCAAGTGGCTTGTTCCGCTTCATGACTGTTAAAAATTAAAAAGGGAATTTCCAGTAACCTTGACATTTAGAAATCACCTCATGGACTAAAATTGCAGGTTATGAGTAAGTATTGTCTTCATTCTATTCTATAATTGATTTTTTATTTTATTAACTTCTTTTAAATTTAGCCATTGAGTTCAATTGTTCATTATGCAAGCTTATTTAGGGAAGAAAATAAAAATCAAGATGGATGTGTCCATGAGCGTAAGAAAACAAGCAATTGTTCATTCAGATTTATATCAACACTATCAAATGTAACACCCGATGGTCGTTACATCATTCTTAAATATTTCAGCGCTTTTGATAGATACGTCTATGTCGGTCAGACAAAGTCCACTAGCGTATCCGGGGCAAAGCAGGAGTGGACGGTGCTGCCGACGCCCACCCCTTTACCTAAAATTGACAAAGTGATATTTGCATGCGTATATGAATGAAAACACCGAATACAGCATGTTAGACCACAATTAGTTAAAATGTTCGTAGGGGTAAAACATCCCACCTGTACCACGCTTTATTTTCCAACAAGCTTTTATATTGCGCCCCCAATGAACACCCCCTTCAACGTTTAATCTTGGCTCCGCCCTTGCTTGCCGAGGTAAATCGCTTGAAAGATAGACAAAATTTGTGCAATTTCATTCTAGGTGAACCATTGTGTACAACTGTGATATCATTATGGGAATATTAAAAATAGAAATATGGAAAAACGAAGACATTTTGGAAAGGGAAATTTATTGTCTTAAGTGCAGGAAACTCGGACATGATTATAATCATGGCTGAATGCAATTGTGCAAGATGACATACTGTTCCACTTGAATCCAGCAGCTTTCTTTATTTGCCTATCAAAAATCGGTGGCTTTATTAGAGTTATTTGGATGATTTCAGGATACTTCTAATTTTTGTGAGTTGATAAACAATTGTTTAAAGTAATAAGAGTTAAATGTTTGAGTAAGACGGTAATGATACAAAGTATATGTTATATTTCACCGACCTTTTACAGAAACGTTCATTTGCTTGGTCCGATTTTTCATATTTATTTCGTTTCGTGTCAGTTAGGCCTTGATCTTGTTATGTCTTGCCCTTGTTATGCCTTGCCTTTGTAATGTCTTGACCTTGTTATGTCTTGCCCATGTTTTACATTGCCTTTGTAATGACTTGACCTTGTTATGTCTTGCCCTTGTTATGCCTTGCCTTTGTAATGTCTTGACCTTGTTATGTCTTGCCCATGTTTTACATTGCCTTTGTAATGACTTGACCTTGTTATGTCTTGCCCTTGTTATGCCTTGCCTTTGTAATGTCTTGACCTTGTTATGTCTTGCCCATGTTTTACCTTGCCTTTGTAATGTCTTGACCTTGTTATGTCTTGCCCATGTTTTACATTGCCTTTGTAATGACTTGACCTTGTTATGTCTTGCCCTTGTTATGCCTTGCCTTTTTATGTCTTGAAATTGCCCTTGTTATGTATTGACCTTGTGATGCATTGCCTTTGTAAGGTATTGACCTTGTGATGCATTGCCTTTGTAAGGTATTGACCTTGTGATGCATTGCCCTTGTAAGGTATTGACCTTGTGATTCATTGCCCTTGTAAGGTATTGACCTTGTGATGCATTGCCCTTGTAAGGTCTTGACCTTGTGATGCATTGCCCTCGTAAGGTCTTGACCTTGTGATGCATTGCCCTTGTAAGGTATTGACCTTGTTAGGCCTTGCCCTTGTAAGGTCTTGACCTTGTGATGCATTGCCCTTGTAAGGTCTTGACCTTGTGATGCATTGCCCTTGTAAGGTATTGACCTTGTTAGGCCTTGCCCTCGTAAGGTCTTGACCTTGTGATGCATTGCCCTTGTAAGGTATTGACCTTGTTAGGCCTTGCCCTCGTAAGGTCTTGACCTTGTGATGCATTGCCCTTGTAAGGTATTGACCTTGTTAGGCCTTGTCCTTGTAAGGTCTTGACCTTGTGATGCATTGCCCTTGTAAGGTCTTGACCTTGTGATTCATTGCCCTTGTAAGGTATTGACCTTGTTAGGCCTTGCCCTCGTAAGGTCTTGACCTTGTGATTCATTGCCCTTGTAAGGTATTGACCTTGTGATGCATTGCCCTTGTAAGGTCTTGACCTTGTGATTCATTGCCCTTGTAAGGTCTTGACCTTGTGATGCATTGCCCTTGTAAGGTCTTGACCTTGTGATTCATTGCCCTTGTAAGGTATTGACCTTGTGATGCATTGCCCTTGTAAGGTCTTGACCTTGTGATTCATTGCCCTTGTAAGGTATTGACCTTGTGATGCATTGCCCTTGTAAGGTCTTGACCTTGTGATTCATTGCCCTTGTAAGGTATTGACCTTGTTAGGCCTTGCCCTTGTAAGGTCTTGGCCTTTTATTACCTTGTTTTGCATTGACATTGTGCTTCTAAACAGGATGTTCGTTTAAAATTATATGTTGTTCATTTTATGGAGAAAGAAAATTAATATTAATAAATCAATCAAACAATGGTATAATTGCCCGGGAATGGATATGGTATTATTTAATGGAATGACTATGCTTTTGTTAAACAGGAATGTCCATAATATTACTTAACGAGAATGGCTATGGTATTGTAAAACGTGAATGGTTATAGTATTTCCGAAACGAAAATGACTATGGTATTGATTAACGAAAATGTCTATGATGATGTTTATCGAGAATGGCTGTGTAATTTTTTAACGGGAATGACCATGGTATTGATTAACGGGAATGACCATTGTATTGTTTAACGGGAATGACCATGATATTGTTTAACGGGAATGACCATGGTATTGTTTAACGGGAATGACCATGGTATTTATAACGGGAATAACCATGGTATTGTTTAACGAAAATGACCATGATATTGTTTAACGAGAATGACCATGGTATTGTTTAACGGGAATGACCGTGGTATTGTTTAACGGGAATGACTATGGTATTTCTAACGGGAATGACCATGGTATTGTTTAACGGGAATGACCATGGTATTGTTTAACGGGAATGACCATGGTATTGTTTAACGGGAATGACCATGGTATTGTTTAACGGGAATGACCATGGTATTTTTACGGGAATGACCATGGTATTGTTTAACGGGAATGACCATGGTATTTTTTACGAGAATGACCATGGTATTGTTTAACGGGAATAACCATGGTATATTTTACGGGAATGACCATGGTATTGTTTAATGGGAATGACCATGGTATTGTTCAACGAGATTGACCATGGTATTTTTAACGGGAATGACCATGGTATATTTTAACGGGAATGATCATTGTATATTTTACTGGAATGACCATGGTATTTTTTACGAGAATGACCATGGTATTGTTTAACGGGAATAACCATGGTATATTTTACGGGAATGACCATGGTATTGTTTAATGGGAATGACCATGGTATTGTTCAACGAGATTGACCATGGTATTTTTAACGGGAATGACCATGGTATATTTTAACGGGAATGATCATTGTATATTTTACTGGAATGACCATGGTATTGTTTTACGGGAATTGTCATGGTATTGTTTAACGGGAATGACCATGGTATATTTAACGGGAATGACCATGGTATTGTTTTACGTGAATGACCATGGTATTGTTTAACGAGAATGACCATGGTATTGTTTAACGGGAATGGTCATGGTATTTTTAATGGGAATGACCATGGTATCGTTTAACGGGAAAGACCATGGTATTTTTTAATGGGAATGACCATGGTATTTTTAACGGGAATGACCATGTTTTTTTAAACGGGAATGACCATGGAATATTTTAACGGGAATGACCATGGTATATTTTACGGGAATGACCATGGTATTGTTTAACGGGAATGGTCATGGTATTGTTTAACGGGAATGACCATGGTATTGTTTAATGGGAATGACCACGGTATTGTTTAACGGAAATGACCATGGTATTGTTTTACGGGAATGACCATTGTATTGTTTAACGGGAATGACCATGGTATTGTTCAACGTGAATGACCATGGTATTGTTTAACGGGAATGGTCATGGTATTGTTTAACGGGAATAACCATGGTATTGTTTAATGGGAATGAACATGGTATTGTTTAACGGGAATGACCATGGTATTATTCAACGAAATTCACCATGGTATTGTTTAAAGGGAATGACCATGGTATTATTCAACGAGATTCACCATGGTATTGTTTAACGGGAATGACCATGGTATTGTTTACCGAGAATGACCATGGTATTGTTTAACGGGAATGACCATGGTACTGTTTAACGGGAATGACCATGGTATTGATTAACGAAAATATTTATGATGTTGTTTATCGAGAATGGCTGTGTATTTTTTTAACGGGAATGACCATGGTATTGTTTAACGGGAATGACCATGGTATTGTTTAACGGGAATGACCATGGTATTGTTTAACGGGAATGGTCATGGTATTGTTTAACGGGAATTACCATGGTATTGTTTAATGAGAATGACCATTGTATTGATTAACGGGAATGACCATGGTATTGTTCAACGAGAATGACCATGGTATTGTTAAACGGGAATGACCATGGTATTGTTTAACGAGAATGACCATGGTATTGTTTAACGAGAATGACCATAGTATTGTTCAACGAGATTGACCATGGTATTGTTTAACGGGAATGACCATGGTATTGATTAATGGGAATGACCATGGTATTGATTAACGGGAATGACCATGGTATTGTTTTACGGGAATGACCATGGTATTGTTTAACGGGAATGACCATTGTATTGTTTTACGGGAATGACCATGGTATTGATTAACGGGAATGACCATGGTATTGTTTAACGGGAATGACCATGGTATTGTTTAACGGGAATGACCATGGTATTGATTAATGGGAATTACCATGGTATTGATTAACGGGAATGACCATGGTATTGTTAAACGGGAATGACCATGGTATTGTTTAACGGGAATGACCATTGTATTGTTTTACGGGAATGACCATGGTATTGTTTAACGGGAATGACCATGGTATTGATTAACGGGAATGACCATGGTATTGTTTAACGAGAATGACCATGGTATTGTTTAACGAGATTGGCCATGGTAGTGTTTAACGAGAATGACCATGGTATTGTTTAACGAGAATGACCATGGTATTGTTTTACGAGAATGACCATGATATTGTTTTACGGGAAGGATAATGGTAATATTAACGAGAATGTCTATGATATTGTTAAACGAGAAATACTATGGTATTGTTTTACGATTGTGATTATGGTATTGTTTTACGGGAAGGATAATGGTAATATTAACGAGAATGTCTATGATATTGTTAAACGAGAAATACTATGGTATTGTTTTACGATTGTGATTATGGTATTGTTTAAAGGGAATGAATTTGACAATGGTAAACGGGAAAGGCTATGGCTTTGTTTAAATTTTTCAAACGATTCACAAGGATATAACACTTTTATAAACATCCTACATACGAAACAGACGCGGACGGATATGACTTGATTGTTGGGATCGCTTGCTTGGAAATATAAACAATACATGGATGACGAATCTTTGTTCGACGAACAATGCTAGAAAGTGCTTAACGACATTACACATGTTTAAGATTTTTGTGGTCATTTTAGCACTAACATCCTGTTAATGTAGCTTTCGATTATCGCTGTTTATCTAGTATCGCATGTAACAAAGATGTAGCTTATCGGATCACTTGTTATTAAGAATGAATGAAGTCAATGATGTATGACCATAAATTTAACTTAATAAGTCGAATATCGAATACCATCCCAGTTCTTATAGTGCATTACCGTTTTACTGTCGTTGTGCGGTGTATTCAATAACTTAAAAAGATAACGAAATTTATGTAGATTTCTGCAGACCTCTGCGCAGACACAATATACTCATTTAAACAAACAATATTACTGCGTTGCATGTATAACGATGTTTACGCATCAAATCGAGGTGCAGGTGACAATTGGGACCACTGAACAAAATGTTTTATAATAAAAAAGCAATATAATTGAGTTATCAAATATTTGCAGAATCAACAGAGCAATTTGGTGAAACTTCACTTCCGCGACAATGAAGCCGAAGGGGAGGCCCGGGAAACAGAGTCGAGGTTGTGGCAAGGAGAGTGATGTTAATGCCATGTACGCGGAGGAGGACTGGGAAATTGTTGAGCCGTTACTGGAGTTCCTCAAGCACAAGAAAGTCCGAGTGTTTGACCCGCACAGAGATGGAATGGCCAGTAAGTATATAACAGGTTGTTGTCGTATTATTCTTGTTGAGTTTTTGATTTCCAAGTATTTGTCATAGGGTCATGTCGAGGGTAAAATATGTTGTTTTAGCTGAGTTTTATTATAATGGTTATAGTGTTTATATTGTTCTGTTTATTTTTTTCCCATAACTGTTGAGGATGTAAAATTCAAAGGGACTTGCTCATGTTTTGTAAAATGCACTTTTTACAAATAGAAACTAATATCACGAATTGAAATGTTGAAAATAATTAGGAGTGTTAAAACTAAGATACTGACATATAAACGTTGTTGGGTGCTTGGCTAATCGCATTATCACGCGATGCTACCAATGTTCTTTTTAAATACATTTCCATGTTTTATCAGTCCTGGTGGTCGAGGGGTAAATGCTTCTATTTTCTATTTGTATCTATAATACTGGCATGGGTTTGCTTACAACTAAAACCACAATATCTTTAATTCTTTAATTGAATGTTTTATCAAAGAGTATATAAGTATAATATACGTGTTTTCAGATGTATTTTCAGGAAAACTAATTTTTGGTCCAAAATACACGAGTCCTTTAATAAACCATAAATTTCAAACCTGTATTCTTCAACTTATTTTTTTTTTTCCGATACTTTTTTTTATAGCGTTGTGATTAGAAGTTTGTGACACTTATGAATCAAGATTTGGTAGAATAGTTAAAGTATCCTGAAATGGACGTTTTTAATACACGCAATCATCATTAATAGTTTGATTTTTTTAACATGTTTAACATGTTCACACATACGAAAGCGGAAAGGAAGTAGACTCTGCTTGAGTCACAAAACAACCAAAAATGAAAATACAACGTTTTCAAATATATAACAATACATGTAGCTAACCATACAATTTCATTTAGGGACATGAACGGTAATGTGCTTAATTATCTATTAGGATGTACATGTACACATGTATGTGAAAGTTTTACCAATTACCATTTAATTTACAAATATCTTTTCGTCATTCTTAAGTGATTAAATGATAAAGAGTTCACAATCAGTAATGATTATTCATTGATAACATGAACTTTGTTTTGATGAACACAACATTCATAAACACTGTGAATTCGATATGTATACCTTATCATTTTATTATACATGTACATCTCCCCTCGCATTCGGAACTCCTCGGCCATATTTATCGAAATCAACCTCGGATGCATGCCGGTACATCAGTAGAAGTAGTTCGTATTTTTTTAGAAATTATATCATTCATCAAATGTAGTGTTTAAGCTTGTATTTATCTATCTTAGTTAAATTAATTACCAGTGAAGTGTATTATTGCAAACATAATCAAGATTTCCAAGAGTTAAGTCATTACGTTTAACTGCTAAATTGAATTACAACGCGATCTACTTGCAGCGGGCTTAAACATAACGATTTCTGAGTATGTAAACCGTCCATATACATCCGATGTTGTTTTCGATAAAAATGGCCGAGGAGTTCCGAATGTTCCCCTCGAGATATGAAATTTTGTCTTGAAACTATGTTCTCCTGCCCAAAATAGTCTGAAACAAAAATCGCAATATTTAAAAAAAATGCAAATTTGATTGGCGATTTTATAATATATAAACAAATATCACGCTGGCATTTAATTTCAATGCTTGTCTTCTTAAAACAAAAGGAGTGATCATAACTAGACTCAAAGTGTCCAGTGGGGTAAAGGATAATAAGAATACAACCTACAATTTCGTCCAATGAAATTAAATCATTAAAGTACTAAGACTTAATCATTAAGATTTTCAACTTGCACGGGTGTTTAAAGATCCGCCCCCGGCAACTCATCTGATACAACCTACACTTTCGGCCAATGAAATTGCAGATAGGCAATCATTAGGTACTTAACTTAATCATTAACAATTTAAATTTGTACGGGTGTTTAAAGGTCCGCCTCCTGCCACTCAGCTCATACACACTCCATGCGTCAGATTTTGAATTGACAATGTATCAATCAGCCAATAAGGTTTATTTTACGTTAGTCATATGACCTGAAGTAATATCTCAATTATCAAAAAGGGTTGGTTTGCTACGCTCATTCCGCCCATTCTAAATCAATAAAAATTTAATTCATGTCATCTAACAATAACAAAGTTTGTGTAAATATATCGTTATGCAATAAATTAGCATTAAATCAACCTGCATCATTGTTACTCTGCATGAAAAATAATATTAAGGAAGAAAAACACCACTCTTAAGGTTTGGAAGCTGTGCCAACTGAAACTGGATAAATAAACAAGGAACAAGGAACATATATACTCTTGATTTGAAGAGACATTTCGCGAATCCGGCCTTTTTCCTACGTAACATATTGCTGTTTTGGTATAGATGTATTGAATTGATAACTAAGAAGTTATCAAGGGGTTGGACGAACTACATGTTCCGTTATAGTAGTAAAGGTATATTTGCTAAAATGAGGCGCGATCCGAGATCTTGGTTTTCGAAGAAAATTGTTCCATTTGAATACGTTAAAGATATTAAAATAAAATATGATGATAATTGAAAGAAATATTATATTTTGTAATTAATTATTCTAATTTTACAAATACACTATTTAAAATAACCTAAGGCATAAAAATCAAGCATGATACCATAGCAACCAGGCATTCATTAGTATTATATGTAACTTTGTACTTTTTCGATTACGCAATGCAGTGTTTTATACATTTTAGCGCGAAACGTTGTGCCTCCTTGATTAGACTAAGTAGAAGTAAGATTTCATGAAGTAAAATCTTTATGATTAACAATGTGCGAAGTGAGCGTAACGAACGAGCTTTTCTTAAGCATTAAGATATTACTTCAGGTCATCAAACTAACTTAGAATACGACCTTATTCGCTGATACATTGTCAACCAAAATCTGGCCCAGGGAGTGTGTATCGGATGCGTGGCAGTGGGCGGACCATTCAACATCCGCAAAAGTTGAAATTCTTAATGATTAAGCCTAGTACTAAATGATTGCATACTCTGCAATTTTATTGGCTGAACATATAGGTTGTATTCTAAATAAAGTCAATATGAGTTAAGCAAACAATATAACGTCATAGTTATTCATTACCAACAATAGAGCTGAGGTTCCCATGCTGTGTATTTAATGTTTATATGGGTATTTTAAAGGTATTTACCATTACTTTTTTTGATAAATAAACAACATATTTGATGTGGGCCAAAATATGATAATTAAAAGAGCATTATAAAACATATCTTAGTTGATTATTTTGAGCCACTATAAAAGTTATTTTTATTTATCTACAATGACAATAAAACGAATACAGGCTTTCAAGTGACCAATAACAAAAAAGTAGGGATAAAAGTAGGAGGATTTTTTTTGAAAGAGCAGGGTAAAATAGGGATATTAAGAGCAAAAAGTAGGAATAGAAGGGCTCTTTTCTTACCTTTTTAGATGCAAATAAATGACTACTACACCAATTTATCAATTAGGATGTACATGTAGTTATCTCTGCTTTGAAACAAGTGCTTCAAGAGAGATGAGGAGATGGACCTAAAATGGGTGTCTCTGACTTGTTCCCATGCACCACTCATTCCCATCATAGAGTCCCTCTTTCAGAACTGGAGACCTACTGCATCAAACTAATCCTACAAAATACTAGAAATGGCTTGTCTTTTTAATCATGATTTAGATCATTTCAAACAATGCACATAGTTTAAACTTTTCCATTATTCTTCGAACTAATTTTAGAAAAAAGTAGGGATAGTACGGCTTTTTCAAGAAAAAGAAGGGAAAAGTAGGAGCCTAACAAAAAAGTAGGAAAAGAAGGGCTTGCTTGAAAACCTGCCGGAATAGATGTATACGCTTTATTATAATCATTACTAATGCCTTGGAGTTTCTTCCATTTTATAATTATATATATAACTGTGATGTTAATATTTGCAGATGAAACAAACCTGAAGATCTGGGTTGACAAGGGCATCTACAACTCTAAAATGAGTGTGATTTTCTTGTCAAGGCGCTGGAGCGAGATGGTAGAGTTTACGTTTCGTACGGAGTGCGCAGTGACTAGATTTGCTCATACGGTAGGGCGCCATCGTGTTCTGCTCGTTTTGCTTGACAGCCGTAAGATACCGGACAACTTGCGCCACTTCCAAAAGATATATGCGTGGAAGTTGAAGCAGCACCCTAAAGATGTAAGAGAGCATGAAAGGATTCTTGAAGCTCTGTGTAAAAGTAAGTAGCTAGGCTCTTCATATTAAAGTAACTCGCGCATGGTTTGTAAAATGAACTTCTTTAATTACGAAATAAAGTGTGTCAAATCATAAGGAGTGAGAAAACTAAAATACCTCAGAAAATTTATACGATCGGTGTGTATGCCTGAACTTCTTACTTCTTAACTACTAGACCGCAGAAATATCGGTTGGTCTTTTATTAAGTATAGGTTAGAGTTTATTAAATTTGAAACTTCTTTGTGAATTTCTAACCTAAGGAAGCGGAGCGCAGCGAAGCGACCGTGCTTTCTTATCCCATAACGAAGAAATTACTTTATAAATTCTAGCCCTCCCAAATTGCATCAGCTTGAAAATTAAGCCGTGCGCCTGTCAAAAAGACCTGTCAATCAATGCAAGATATTGTGACGTCATTTAAATCATCGTTGACACTGAAATTGCGCCTTTGCATATGCAAACAGTAGGCGTTGTTATATGCGCATGCGCCGTTATAGCAATTTACTTAATCATGAAGAGTCGTCTTCAGAAATAAGTAACCATTCTTCACAAATAAGAAACGAAACATCTAGCGTCCCTGATTGGCTGACAATATAGGGCAAACACTGGTATATGATTTTATCATTTGTCTGACAAAAAATCTAATCATAATGCTTACTTAATCATGCAGAAAATAGTTTTAGGATTTCAGTTTTATTATGATAAAATTAGACTGATTTAAACCACGTCATCGTTTGTTTTGATTGTTTAGTTTACATCACTTAATATTTATTATTATACATGGAAACCCAGGAAAAAGGAAGAGAATATCGCGAGTATAAATGTGCATTAATTTACCGATGTTATCATTATACTTAACTGAGTGGTGATTGATCTTCTAGTACCAAATAATATTCACTGGAAATAGAACAGGCGAAACGCAGTATCAATATTGAATTTTGGTAAATCGCAACGTACTTTGGGAATTAGATATTTACTGTATCTACATACAAAATATAAATTTCATGTAGGAGAGATTGCAGTTTTTAGGATTCTGTAATAAACAATCATTCGGTATAATACAGTAAATACTTTACCCTATTGTAGAGCCAAAAAACAAATTTCAACGAGGCCGGTTGTTTTGGACCAACCCCTACATAGGCAGTGACAAACGACAGGCATACATCACCGATGAGAAACAGAGACGATTTGGGAAAACTGAAATACTGAGACATATCGGCAAAGTCAAAACGGTTTTTGAACATTTCGAGTTACATTGCACTTTTGATAGGTGCACTTTCCGTTGTCAGGGTAACGAAGTTTTAGAAGCATACTATCATTTACAACAGTGCCAGTTTCAGCAAATAGCGTGCAGGTACTGTAACCAGTTCATAACAAAAAAGAAAATACTGAAGCATGAGAATGAACGGTGCCTATACAAGAAAGTAGCCTGCCCGAACCCTTCATGCAACGGAACGTTCCCTGCGAAAAGTGTTGAAGAGCATAAAAAGAAATGTCCTTTTGAAGAAGTTGAATGCATACATGCAGTCTATGGCTGTAAAATGAAATTCAAGAAAATGGAGACAAAAAAACACTTGGATTCGTGTCAGTTTGTGAAGATATTTTGCAATGGTTGCCGAAAGGAGTATTTCAGACGAGACGTGTATAGCCATAAATGCGAAGACGCATTACCTATGCATTTTCAGAAAACGAAGCCAAACTTTTCTTGCAATGATGTAAAACGAACGGAAACGTTCAACTGTAAACATCAAGGATGTTCGTTTGTTGGAACGTCTCCCAAGTATCAGCGTCACGTCGTCTGCTGTGACTACAGGCGTCAGCGTTGTGAGCATTGTGGAGACCGCTTCCCTGTCAAAGACCTGACACAGCATGAACAAAATTGTCAGAAGATAGATGAATGCCAAGCTTGTGGAATGGCAGTTCCACGGTGAGTTTAGATTTAGCTTACCAATTGTGTTTGAATAAAATGTTGAATAACTATTGTTTTAAGATGATGATTATGCGATTGGTTTGGTCATCTTTACCTCATTACGAGTATTACATTTTTTCAATTTCAATATACCCTATCTATTACTTATGTTGTTATTTTGCACTAAGTATTACGAACTTCTTATGTTATGACTTCAGTTCGGCAAAAGATACACACGAGTACGTCTGCACTGCTCTAGAGCTTTCTTCGGTATGTACAAACTGCCACGAGATTTTGGATTCTTCGTCAAAAACATCCCATCTTGAAACGTGTTCACCTACAGAACAACAGGTTCGCCTTTTTTACAGTTTTCATAATTATGCCCCCCATTCGAAGAAGAGGGGGTATATTGCTTTGCACATGTCGGTCGGTCGACCAAAGCTTGTCTGAGTGAAAACTCGACAAAGCCTGCACCCATGGCCATCAAACTTGACTTTGAGGTTGGGTTTGACCAGTAAATGACCCCTTTTAATTTAAGGGGTCATCGGGTCAAAGGTCACAGTGACATTGAATGTTAAAATGTCGTCCGAGTGATAACTCGTTTCAGTGACCTTGAACGCCTGCACCCATGGCCCTTGAGTTGAAGGTTGGGCCTGACCAGTATTTTTTTTATTCTAGGGGTCAACGGGTTAAAGTTCAAGGTCACAGTGACTTTGAACGCAAACTTGACAATTCCTGGACCTATGATCATCAAACTTGACATGAAGGTTGGGCCTGACCAGTAGATGACCCTTTTGTGTTAGGGGTCATCGGGTCAAAGGATAAGATCACAGTGACCTTTGACGCGAAAAGGCTTACAAAGCATCTTCTAGTGATAACTCATCAATGCCTGGACAAATGGTCATCAATCATTACATGGAGGCTGGGCCTGACCAGTAAATGACCCTGTTGATTTTAGGGATCATGAGGTCAAAGGTCAAGGTCACAGTGACCTTGAATGCGAAAATGTTGTCCGAGTGATCACTCGACACTGCCTGCGACCATAGCCCTCAAACTTGACTTGGAGGTTGGGCCTGACCAATAGATGACCCCTATTGATTTTATGGATTATCAGGTCAAAGTTTCAGTGACCTTGAACGCATAAAGCTTGTCTGTGTTAATACCCTAGGCATAGAAAATTTCAATTATGTTTAGCGTTTATACCTTAAAAATGAGAAAGGGGACCACTGACACCTATACCACAGTGTAGCCTATGCCTCAACCTAGGTCATGGCATAGGTCAATGGGGTGTGATTCAAGGCAGGCTCAGGGTTTTTGATACATTTGGGTATTTACTAAAATAATTTTACATCAAATTTTCAATATTTGTTGCGGTGATACCTTAAATGAGAAAGGGGACCAGTGACACCCATACCACAGTATAGCCTAGGTCTCAACCTAGGTCATGGCATAGGTCAATTGGCTGCGATTTTAGGCAGGCTCTGGGTTTTTAATACTTTTAGGTTAATAGCCTAGGCATTTTCCATCAAAATTTCAATAATGTGTAGCGCTGATACCTTAAAAATGAGAAAGGGGACCACTGACACCTATACCACAGTGTAGCGTAGGCGTTTACTTAGGTCATGGCATAGGTCAATGGGCTGCGATTTTAGGCAGGCTCAGGATTTTTGATACATTTAGGCTTTAACAATAATAATTCTACATCAATTTTTCAATATTTGTTGCGGTGATACCTCGATGACTCGACAATGCCTTCACTCATGGCCCCCGAACTTGACGATTTAGGTTGGAGGTGACCAGAAGATTACCTCTATGGGTGATGAGTCAAAGGTCAAGGTCACAACTCACATTTTTAATTAAAATGACGTCATATTTAATTATTCCCTGCTGCTAAATGGTTACATGGGTATCTGCAAATATCAGTCATCATCTGAACATGATAAAAAAAACTGTACCTTCTATCTTCACACGTTGAATTGTCATCATCTTAAAACTGCCTCAAAGGCAACCAATGTCAATGACAAATCAGCTGTCATTTCGGTCCATGCATATTTCATTCAATTGTCCAAATATTCTTGGAGGGAGGGGGGGTCATAATGTTTGACAAATATCTCTTGTTTTGATATCCATGTTATGTTAATGCAATAAAAACTGCAAGGATAACCGGATACTTCAAAGTCCACTCTCAATTCCCATGCTAACACATGCACATGCACACACATTCACCTCTTATACAAAGTTTTGGGTATTCTTGTTTGCACTTGCGTTTTGGGACCTCTATTGTAATAGGTTAGGACGTGGACAATGTTTTACACAAACTGTAGTCATTCTTTACATGATATATTCAACAGTTTGGTGGGGCTGACCTTATGATGAGAACCGATCTGAAAAACAAAGAAACAAAATCGAAAAGTGAAGAAAGAGGCGCAGTTTTAAAAGAAAGAGGTCCAAAGAGCAATAGAGAAAATGTTAGGAAAACGAGTGGAGGGAAAAGTAAGTTCAAATACAAACACTTTATTGAACAATACTCCATATTGTGCACACTTGGCCTCGTCGCTAGAATTTTAAAAACTGTAATTGAATTTTACATTAAGGTCAGGCCGTAGTGCAAAAGTGGGTGGGGAAGGTAAAAAATTAAAACGTTTCAAAAGTTTGTTTTATCTAGTTTTGAGGAAAGATCTTGTTTGGGAGTAAATCATACATTTTTTGGAGACATGTGTTCGGGTAGTTTGGAGTTGAGTAAATTTTACAAAAGCAGATTTTATCAGAATTTGGATATAAAAGCACTAACATTCTTTCGGTAAAGTCTGTCGACATTATTACTTTGTGTTTGTGTCAAAATGACCCAGACTACCTCATAAACATTATCTTGAGAATTATTGATGATATCTTTTCAAATAAGAAAGTTATTCAAAAAATAGTGGATGAAAAACATTTTCTGGTTACAAAAATGCAATCACCACAACGCCTCATGACAATATTGACCCGTAAACTTATTAATTTGTTATTGAGACATTTCCGGGAAAACGTAAATACTTTATGATTGGAAATCTGATAAAATCTTCTTTCGTAAAAATTGCTTAACTCCTAATTACAGCTTCACATGTTGCAACGGATATATGAATTCTGCTTGCTTAATACTGAACCTCAAAACTAAATTAATTTTTTTTTTTAAACATTTAAAATTGTGACCCTTCAAACGACGTTTGTATAGTGGCCGGCCCTTAAATAGATAAATATTCGGGGATTTTAAATTAAGATCTATTTCCACACATATATTACATTTAGGCATTACTTTCAATATTGCTTGAATTTGAACTAATTCTCGTTTGATGACTCTTTTCTTTCAGGTCCTTGGTCAATATTTCAGCCTGTGATCGAAACAACACCCTATGATGTTCGCATTGTAACGGCAGTAACCAGTCCAGCTCCTTCAAGCAGTGTTTTCGATTTGAAAAGGGTTTTACATTCGACATCAAACGACTTTGTCGATCTAAGAGATTTGAAACTCGCTCCGATAACACAAAAGTCGAGATACATGTTCAATCACTTGGAGGAAATTTTGGCTGAAAGTATTTCAAACGGAAACGTGCACAGTGGATTCTTTGAAATGTCTTCATACTGGTAAAGGTGACTTTAAAACGAAATTAAGACTATGGACATGGAGAGTGAACCGGTGCAAAATTCATGTCGTGTAAAACGCTTATACCTTCTTTGGATGAAATTATACATATTTATATGACAATAATACACCAGCATATTACAATTATACAAGGAAAAGCATCGAAGAGATATCTTAGAGCTAATATTAAACTTCTCACTTACTTATAAAAATGTAGTATATTCAAAGCTGCTCACTCACAGATTTACCGTTTTGTGAATTTTTTTAATTTATTTTTCGTCTTGGATTGAGCATATAACTGCGTAAATATCTGCAGATCAGTGATATAAGCCTGCTGACAAAAAAGCAGATCGCAGATTTTCATATTTCCGTTCGAAAATTACTGTTTTGTGGCTAAAAGCGTTCCTAACGGTTTAAGAAAATCCATAAACCATCATTTTTCAAACTTTAATATGAAAAATCTGCGATCCGATGTTTTATATCACTGGTTTTCTTACACTTTTCCATAAATTGGCTCGTTCGAAGATAAAAAATAAAACAGTTGTCTAAACTTTCAATCTGTGAAAGTGCAGCTTTAAAGGAAGATGTCTCATATTACGTTTTTGTTTATGCGTGCTGTACATAGTTCAGACTGATTGTGCTACTGCTGGTCCAGATAGTAAACATTTTTTATATTCAATTTTCACATTTAATACCGTCATATGACTATGTTAATGACTGTACTTTTACGCGCATTTTATCATAAGCATTTTTATGTTTTATGTTTTAAAAAAAAGTTTGTTTAATATCTACTGTCATCGGATTTTCAAACTCAATCATTTTTTTTTATAAAAAAAAATCTTATAATTTCAAACTAAACATTACAATACCAAAAATGTGATAAAATATTGAAAAATATTTCTTTTTTAAATATGCACTTTGTACTGTATAAAGATATTAACAGTTATAATATATATTTGCAGCACGAAGTGCATATTTCAAAAAAGTTTTCGTTTTTTTTCACATTTTTGGTAATGTCATTTTTAGTTTGGAATAATAAGATTTTATTTTGATTTTTTTTTAAAAATGATTGAGTTTGAAAATCCGGTGCCAGTGTTAATATCCACTTTAAAAACCATGACACTAACAGAAAAGGCAGAGGGCCATGTTTGAAATGTTATTTCAAACTGACACTTGTAAATTATGTACAAATGTATAATTTTGAAACAACTCTCCTGATATTTATTTGTAATTGTAAATAGATGGTTCTGATTAAATAACATATCGCTTTTTTGTTATAGATGTATTAAATTGATAACTATTTTAAGAAGTTAAGTGGGTGAACGCTAGTGTTTGAAAATCGGACTATATTTGCTATCGATAATCGAATCGAATCGAACCAAGCATTTCGATTTACTATTGGACAATAATCGAAAGTTCATAATATCAGTAAGGAATATATTCTGTATACATAACATCATCATGATCATTTAAATGGTTAATGTGATGCTATAGTCATGCTTTTTGCAACAGTAAGTAAATTTCCATAATCTTTTTCTGTCTTTAATTACATTACGAAAAAAACATAACAACACATCACATACTTAATAAGTGCACATCAATTGCAAAATGATGTAAACCGCATCAGGTAAGTCATCTTAGCATTTTATCCATGGAAAGCATATTACATATATGAGAACCAGCTTAACGTTTATTATTGCATAAAATATGTGTTTTCCGTCCGCTATCGTGGTGTGTTAAAACGCAAAACGCGTTATCGGTAGAAAACGTTCATTATTCAGTAAATTCACGTGCCGTTAATGACCGCCTTTTGTTTTTAAATAAGCGCTTTCAGGGCTCGCATCATATCAGCTGAGCGACCTGGTTTCTGACCTAAAGTGGGTCAACGATGCCAACTTTTGCACAAAAAAAACAAATTTTAGCATATATAGCTGTATACAAAAATCAACAAATTAAATCAACCGCATCTTACTTACATATTATCTTCTGAGTTGTCTTTTCCTGGCAAGCTGATGTGCGTTTACTAGTACTTTCTGCAGTTGTTTTGACTATGGGTTTGCTTTAAAAGCACTTAATTAAGTCTAAAACGTTCAACTCCTCCGAACTTTAGTTATTTCTTTCGATTTTATTCAGAACAAACGACCTATATGGACATGAATCCATTACGTCGTATGCAATGAACAAAGAAATTTCAATTATTTTTTTCTCTAATGCTGAAGATGCTGTACATTTTATCAAGAACATGTTTACAAAATTTTCAGGCTTAAATTAGTTGTCAAAACAAATAGTGGTCAAAGTAGGACTTTATCGCTAACCCAATAGGTATTGTGTGTAAATAATCCCAGTAATCCAGTCAATTAAAAAAAAACACTTTTCAAACGAATGAACACTGCAAAAAATGGTGTCAAACCAAAAATGCAACTGCCGAGAAATGTTGCGGCCCGAATCGAGCTTAATGTAAAACTTTTTCAATGACATCACCCATGACGTCACACAAGCACCTGTTATGGAGGTTATTTTGAACTAACTATAATAACCTGTAATATTGTAGTTAATCAAGGGTAGTAATGTCAGGTGCGTCCAGGTTCCCTGGATTGTTTGGGGTTTGAAACGATTATATTTGAATAGACTTGTTTTTGTCAGCGAAGGGTATTATCATCGTTTTCCGAATGCAGATCGCACGTTTTGGAGACAAATCTGTACATTTTTAGAACCCATGTTCATCCCAAATCTTTAATATCTATGACAGACTAAAACAACAATTAAACTACCTCAATTGTTTATCCTAATCTGTGTAAGTGTACTATAACACCTGTAAGAAGAGTCATTTTGATAAGAACCTCAAAACTCCCTGCTAAAAGAAAAAGTGTCATTACTTATTGGTAGTAAGGTTAATTGTGATTAACTAAATTCTAGACTCCAGAAATTATTGACTGTCAAAACTCTTCATCTGACATTCTTGATTCTGTCAATATTCGAAGCGTCTTTTACCTTCGTCTTGAGTTCATGAGTTATGTGTATAAAATAAAATGTTTTTCCGCGCCTCTTTTTATTGAAATTATGTTATTAAAAATAAATTATTATATATATAGGGAAAAAACAGAGGAGAGAAAGAGAATGGATAGAAATGGGGGAGAGAGGAGGGGAAAAAGTCTTAGAGACGAAGGGGAGGGATAGAAGATAGGGGAAAAAAGAGGAGATGGGGAGGAAAGAGGAGGGAAAGATGGTGGAAAAGAGAAGGGGAAGGACGAGAGGAGATAAAGAGAGGAGAGAAAAAGAGGAGCTGGGGAGGAGAGAAAGAGGGGGAAAGAGGAGGTAAAGAGGGTGGAAAAGAGAAGGGAAAGAAAGAAAGGGGAGAAAGAGAATGGATAGAAATGGGGGAGAGAGGAGGGAAAAAAGTCTTAGAGACGAAGGGGAGGGATAGAAGATAGGGGAAAAAAGAGGAGATGGGGAGGAAAGAGGAGGGAAAGATGGTGGAAAAGAGAAGGGGAAGGACGAGAGGAGAGAAAAAGAGGAGCTGGGGAGGAGAGAAAGAGGGGGAAAGAGGAGGTAAAGAGGGTGGAAAAGAGAAGGGAAAGAAAGAAAGGGGAGAAAGAGGAGGGAAGAAAGAGAGGAGAGAGAAAGGGGAAAAGAGGAGGGGGAGAGGGGGGCAAAGAGAAGGGGAAGAAAGAGAGGAGAGAAAGAGGGAGAAAAGGGAAGGGGAAGAAAAAGAGGAGGGAAGAAAGAGGGGAAAAGAGAATGGGAAGAAAGAGAGGAGAGAAAGAGGAGGGAAGAAATACGGGGAAAGAGAAGGAGAAGAAAGAGAGGAGAGAAAGAGGGGGAAAAGAGTGCGGGGGAGAAAAAGATGAGATAAAGGGAAGGAGAGAATGAGGGGGAAAGATTGAGAGAAGAAAATGGGAAGGGAGGAATAAGGAGAAAGAGATGATAGAAAGATATGAGTTGGAAGGGAATTGAGAGAAAGGAGAAAGAGAAGAGAATGTGATAAGATATTGTCCGGGGTTTGGGAGAGATACGAGCGAAAGTATGAGAGGTTGAAAGCACATAAGAAAGTTTTTGAGACTTAAGAAGAAAAGAGGGGGGTAGTGTAATCGGAAGATAAAGTGTGGGGAATGAAGGCAAAGATTAGAAAGTAATCAAGATTTGATAGATCTCGAACATGTGCGACCACATACACATGTACGATGGTGGCTCATAGAGCCAGAAGGAAAGACAGAAGAGAGGAGACAGATCTCGTACCATGCACGACCACACGTACGAGCGGTGGCTCTGAGAGCCAGGCTCGAGAACCAGCACCGCTAGTTCACGTACAAATTCATCCAAGATTTGAAACCCTGAGATTTTATTTTAATACAAAACTTGAAGGTTTAAATGGCAGATTTATATTACATTTCCGTGGAAAATGTTATTTGTATAAATTCATACAGTGCTACGAAAAAAACACTACATGTTATATTATTATATTTTAAGAGCTTTATACTGGAATGACAATTCTTCAAAAATGAGTAAATTGCATTATTTTAGCAATTTAGTATTATTTTTATGACTTCCGTTTACTGCTTATTCAGTCTATTTATATTAGTATTAAATATTCTATAAATAAGTGTATTATTATAATAACAATGGCATACAGTAACGCCTTTGGCCATCACAATAAAGGGTGCGAAAATATGGCCATGAATGAAAATATTACTGTACGTTGTATACACACAGAAAATAATAGATTAACTCTTGAAATATGAAGAGTTCTGAAACATTGTTGTATACAGTGCGACATGGAGGCACCACGCCGCCGCATACCGTATGAGGCAGACATATCACTGCATTTAGGTCGCGTAACGGTGCCCCGCATAAAGCACCATTTGAAATACTTAAACACCGTTTAAAGATGTTCGTTTATTTATTATTGACTGTTTTGAGCAAATAGTTGATAAAGTTTTGGGCAAATATTGATACAAACATGAAGGAAATGAAAATGAAATATAGTGGCCGAGAAACTAAACAATTATTTTGCTTAGTCTAATACAGAAAATGCATCATAACAGGAAACGGGAAACTATATTTGTATAGAAATGCCTAAGTATATTAAGATTCGAAATGTGAAGGCAAAATTGTGAATTTTCTTTCACTTCATATCTAGCAGTCTCTATAACATCAACTAGTTGTGTAAAACTCCGGCCATTCCTGTATACAATCCTACCTTGCAAAAGGTTACCAGGCATGCTGAGCCTAAATTTCGTGATGATCTAGCCGTGCAAGACTTCGGTGGCAACCCTAAAGAAGTACGGCTTCCTCGTTTTCGCAGGTGAATCATGGCTTCCTCGTGATCGTAGGTGAATCATGGCTTCCTTATTATCGTAGGTGAATCGTGGCTTCCTCGTGATCGTAGGTGAATCATGGCTTCCTCATTATCGTAGGTGAATCATGGCTTCCTCGTGATCGTAGGTTAATCACGGCTTCTGCGCTATCGTAGGTGAATCACGTCTTCCTCGGCTTTCTCGTTATTGTAGGTGAATCACGTCTTCCTCGGCTTTCTCGTTATTGTAGGTGAATCACGTCTGAAGAAGCACATCTACCGCGCTATTTTAGGTGATTCACGGCTTCTGCGTTATCGTAGGTAAAACACGGCTTCCTCATTATCGTAGATGAATCATGGCTACCTCATAATCGTTCGTGAATCATGGCTTCCTCGTGATCGTAGATGAATCACGGCTTTTGCGTTATCGTAGGTGAATCACGTCTTCCTCGGCTTTCTCGTTATTGTTGGTGAATCACGTCTTGAGAAGCACGTCCACCGCACTATCTTAGGTGATTCACGACTTCTGCGTTTTCGTAGTTGAATCACGTCTTCTGAAGTGTTTTAAGTGAATCACGGCTACGTCATTATCCTAGGTGAATCACGTCTTCTGCAGTATCTTAGGTGAAACACGGCTTCTTCATTATCGTAGGTGAATCACGTCTTCTGCAGTATCTAAGGTAAAACACGGCTACCTCGTTACAGTAGATGAAGCACGGCTACATGTACCTCGTTATAGAAGGTTAATTATGGCTTCATCGCTATCATAGGTGAATCACGGCTTCATCGTTATCGTTGGTGAATCGAGGCTTCCGCGTTATTATGGGTGAATCACGGCTTCCTCGCAAAAGAAGGACCCTTCTTCCGCGTGTTATAGTACACATACATGTACAAGGAAAGACAATCGACGCCTTTTCATCGTTTTTTCAAGTGTGCCATAGATTTGGGACGAGCCTGGGTTCTTAAAATCATCAGAGTGAACCAGTTAGCATTTTCTTAAATGTGCTCATCTTTTTCCAAAAACTTGCGATCCGCCCCCGGAAAACAATAACAATACCTTGATCGACCATATCACGGTATCATATTAGAATTACACGAAAGAGAACGGTATAAAATCGTTGTTTTGAAGAATAAAGTGCATTGAGTGGGTCGGTAAGCCTATTACAAACGTGCGTTGTTTACACGAGATGTTTTAATACGGCCATGCTTTTCATCTAAAACACGCCTCATCGTAAATTAGCAATAATTTATTGCTCTTCGTTCGGTGCACAAGGTCGTTTCTAAAAATATAGTTTTATCATAACGATAACAATGGTTATACTCACCGTATCAAGGACGTTTTTCACCCCAAACAACGAACCAGGAAATCTGGACGTACCTGACATTACTACCCTTGTAATTACAAACGATACCAAAAAAGGTTTCAAAAAGAGAATGCATCGAGCCGGGATTCCCGGTATTTGCAGGTAAGACCGGACCCACTACACCATAGAAAAAGGTTATAGAAGTAGGTTTTATTAAATATATAACCAATTTGTAACTTTGGGAGAGTTTTTAAGCACAAGTGTTTACATTCACCGGATTTGTGTTAGACAGTTACCTCCCTTGTTAAAATGAACTCAACGAGAATTTACCTGAAAGAAAAAAATGACATTAACTCGACTTTGACCACATTAGCGACATCGATTATGGACAACCACTATCGATTGTCGCCGACGTAGCACTATTAGCGACGATTTATCGATTGTACTCGATAATCGTTGCATCACTAGTGAACGCACTACATGTTACTTTATAGTGGTAAATGTAAACAGTTTCAAGTTTTATTGGCAATATCGGCAACACAAGAGCCTTTAGTCATGAACATGTAGCATAAAACATATTAAGTGAGATGCACAAAAAATACAAAGATTTAAACAGTACATACAACAATTTTTTAATGTTCTAATACAACAGTATACTTAAAGGTACTAAAGTAACGAAGCAACTGCATCAATGGAGGCAGATCGCCTCAACATAGCATGGTATATGAATTTAGCCAAACGTCTTAAAGTTATATTATGATTTGATGACATTATCTTGACAAATGTATTCAATGTATTCTATGATCCTGAAATATTTTATTGTAAACGTACGTCGGAGTAAAAATGATAGCATAGTATATTGTTCCATTTAGATATGTTAAAGATAATAAAATATGCTGATAATTAAAAGAAATATTATGCTTTGTATCTATTAAACTTAATTTTACAAATACACTACTAATAACCTAAGGCATAAAAATCAAACACGATTCCATAGCAACCAGGCATTCATTAGTATTAGTATGCTAACAAATCATACCATCCGTTTAAAGGGACACTCTTATGCATAAACAATACATACATATGTATAACAAACATAAATTTTGAGTGATACACCTTTAATACTTACTTAATAATGCATTTATGGAAAATATTATTTACTGATAACAAGGCTGTAACCGTGTATTTAATAACTGAAAACGCAAAGATATTAAATGATTGGTGAATACTAAAATATTTACTCTGATCTACTATAGTCTCATAAGGTAGAAATACCGTGTTTTTTGCACCTTTCTTTCAAATTTAACTCGGTATCCTTCATAAATTACATTGTTTTCGACATTTATCCTTTTTTGTATATTAAAACAATTGTATTAATTGCGGTAAATATTATTTGAGAGTAAGAGTGCATCTTTATAAAAAAACGTTACAGAGTATATTTGTTAATATGAAAGCTCATTGTTACAATCGTTTTGGGCGATTTCATGAAAGCTGCACTTGCAATTGTAGATAGATGGTTTTGATTAAATAACAGGGGTTGAACGCACTACATGTTACTTTATAGTGGTAAAGGTAAACAGTTTCAAATATTATTAGCAATATCTGCAACACAAGAGACTTTGGCCAAGAGCAAGTAACATAAAACATATTAAGTGAGATGCACACAAAATACACAGATTTAAATCTGCACTCTCACAGATATAACATTTTTACAACTTTTTAATTTTTTATTGTCTTGGAAAGAGCAAATGTTTGCGTAAATATCTGCAAACCAATGATATAAGATTGCTGACAAAAAATCAGATCGTAGATTTTAATATTTCCGTTCAAAAGTTAATGTTTAATGGCTTAAACCGTTTAAGAAAAATGCATAAAACATCAATGTTTGAACTTAAATATAAAAATCTGCGATTTTCTTTTTTGTCAGCAGTCTTATATAACTGGTTTCCATGGATTATTGCAAAAAAAAAAAAATGCTCGTTCCAAGACAAAAAAATAAAAAAGTTTTCAAAATGGTATATCTGTGAGACTGCAGTTTTAATCAATGGTAGTTTTACTTCCTGGTACGTATTTTCTGAAAACGCAATTCCGATAATGAAACGCGTAGTTATATAATCAGATACGGAATATAAGCCAATACATCATTTAAGAACCTGTTATCTAACAGCATTTTGAAAAATGTACGGTTTCTTTAAATGTTCTCAATGCGGTCAAAAGTGGGAAAGTGCAAAGGTATATCCCAAAGGGAGGACAAAGTTGGTAAGTATTGATTATAAATATTGCTTTAATTTTAAATATCATATTACGATATCGTGGCTTCATGAGGCTTTTATCTTTAGTTTTGTAATTATTAGCAAATGTTGAGACCAGTGTGAGGCTAAAATGGCCATATACAACTAGTTTAAACGCGTGTTCCAGTCATCTGGACGTCATACATCGACAAGGCATTTTTATACCTAGATCGTAGATCTTAGATCAACAATGAAATGGTCATCCTGATAGGTTGACCTGAGTCATACATCGTAGCTCGACAATCTGTTAAACATAAAAAATGGTTGACCTGGGTCATACATCGTAGCTCGACAATCTGTTAAACATCAAAATTGGTTGACCTGGGTCATACATCGTAGCTCGACAATCTGTGAAACATCAAAATTGGTTGACCTGGGTCATACATCGTAGCTCGACAATCTGTGAAACATCAAAATTGGTTGACCTGGGTCATACATCGTAGCTCGACAATATGTGAAACATCAAAATTGGTTGACCTGGGTCACACATCGTAGCTCGACAATATGTGAAACATCAAAATTGGTTGACCTGGGTCACACATCGTAGCTCGACAATATGTGAAACATCAAAATTGGTTGACCTGGGTCACACATCGTAGCTCGACAATATGTGAAACATCAAAATTGGTTGACCTGGGTCATACATCGTAGCTCGACAATCTGTGAAACATCAAAATTGGTTGACCTGGGTCACACATCGTAGCTCGACAATCTGTGAAACATCAAAATTGGTTGACCTGGGTCACACATCGTAGCTCGACAATCTGTGAAACATCAAAATTGGTTGACCTGGGTCACACATCGTAGCTCGACAATCTGTTAAACATCAAAATTGGTTCACCTGGGTCACACATCGTAGCTCGACAATCTGTGAAACATCAAAATTGGTTCACCTGGGTCACACATCGTAGCTCGACAATCTGTGAAACATCAAAATTGGTTCACCTGGGTCACACATCGTAGCTCGACAATCTGTGAAACATCAAAATTGGTTGACCTGGGTCACACATCGTAGCTCGACAATCTGTGAAACATCAAAATTGGTTGACCTGGGTCACACATCGTAGCTCGACAATCTGTGAAACATCGAAATTGGTTGACCTGGGTCATACATCGTAGCTCGACAATCTGTGAAACATCAAAATTGGTTGACCTGGGTCATACATCGTAGCTCGACAATCTGTGAAACATCAAAATTGGTTGACCTGGGTCATACATCGTAGCTCGACAATCTGTGAAACATCAAAATTGGTTGACCTGGGTCATACATCGTAGCTCGACAATCTGTGAAACATCAAAATTGGTTGACCTGGGTCACACATCGTAGCTCGACAATCTGTGAAACATCAAAATTGGTTGACCTTGGTCACACATCGTAGCTCGACAATCTGTGAAACATCAAAATTGGTTGACCTGGGTCACACATCGTAGCTCGACAATCTGTGAAACATCAAAATTGGTTGACCTGGGTCACACATCGTAGCTCGACAATCTGTGACACATCAAAATTGGTTGACCTGGGTCACACATCAAAATTGGTTGACCTGGGCATACATCGTAGCTCGACAATCTGTGAAACATCAAAATTGGTTGACCTGAGTCATACATCGTAGCTCGACAATCTGTTAAACATCAAAATTGGTTGACCTGGGTCATACATCGTAGCTCGACAATCTGTTAAACATCAAAATTGGTTGACCTGGGTCATACATCGTAGCTCGACAATCTGTTAAACATCAAAATTGGTTGACCTGGGTCATACATCGTAGCTCGACAATTTGTGAAACATCAAAATTGGTTGACCTGCATCGGAGGTCGTAGATCGACAATGAAATGTAAGTTTAAATGGCTTTCTTTCGTAACGGTTGCTTCCTCCATATAGCACCAAAACATTAGGAAAACTTTATTGTTTTGTTCTTGCAAACGATTGTACCTCAAATATAAAGGAGAATCGAAATTTGTGTCAAAAAGGTTGTATATCAAGTATCGAGTTCCTATATATGTTGCTTTGTCGTTCACCGTATCAACTTTTAGCATCCAAGCAAACACATATCGTCAGTCCTTCTTTCAAAACATTTACTTGTTGCAGTTGCCATGGAAAGACATTGTGTAATTTTCATTTAAATTTTATCATGTGGATTAAAAAACATCACTGAATAAGTAGGTTTATTATTTACGCATTTTCACTTTCAAAGTCATTTTTCGTGGGAATAGAACGCGTGTCATTTTTGTTGTAAACAGGCGGGATGCGTTGCGTTATTCCTGGGTTTCTACTCTTTAATGTCTACTGAAAATGATATTACAATATTGAAGTTAACAATCTATGTATACCATCTGTTAGACATGATAAATGTGTAAATCGTATGTTGCAACTACTATACTATGTTTGTTTATTGTATATTTTGTGTATTTTGGGCCGGTGGCCTTTATTTACTTGAATAAAATGAATTGAATTGAATTGAATTCCTGGGTACCCCCAGGCGTCTATAACGTCATTGGTATCTAACATTTACTAAGACAAAGATTGCATTACATATTATCTCCTCTCATTTCAGTATTACGGACAGGAGTGTAAGAAGTGTAAGGTCATGTGTCAACCGTACCGTGTTGAGGAGACCATGTGCTCTTTGTGTGGGGAGGTGGCCAGGACGTGCGACTGCGACAAGACCCGTCACTCGGACCCCAACAAGCCGCACAGGAGCGACCTCTGTGAGAAATGCATGTCCGGTAAACCCTGTGACTAGCTTCCCATTGAATAGTGCGGTGAGATTCGTTGACCCTTGCCAGGAACCTATCACATACGCAAAGCATTGTCAACTCGTTCAGAATGATTTGAATAATAAGTTTCAGCAAACAGATTATGATTGATTTTGATAGAAGTAATGATAATGATTATATTAGTAATATTGTTATTAATTTATAGACGGTAACATATAATGTATGCATATATATAACAGTATTCTTCGGTATTAGACACAATAAAAACATAAAATATCCCCTGATTCTGTAGGTTTATATATGTGCGAATGCAGCAAGCTTTTTTATACGTATTCATGCCTTTGTTGTATACGTAGAGTCGCAAATAACATTAAGGTCCAATTTTGCAACGATCTGTAACCAATTACAGTAAAACTGCGGTCGTTCGAACAAGCGGTCGTTCGAGAACCGGCGTTCCCTCGAGGTTGGAGCTTGGTCCCGAACTTTTTTAATATAAAATATACCTACGCTGCATCGAAACCTAATTATGTCGAGGAGTCGAGCAATATAGTCGGTCCCAATTACACAAATCATGCACAAAACCTTATGGCTCCCTCGAGGTCATTGTTTCGCACTTTTTCCGAACGCGTGTTCCAAAATAAACAAACAATTGCTAGTTATTAAAATTTTCGCAAGTTGTAAAAATTGCAATGACAATTGAAAGGCAATTTGATAAGGTGTGAAAACCCGTTCAACACTGTTAACGCATGACCGATATTAGTTGATATTGGCATTTTAGAAGATAATTATGAGAAGTTTATGACGAGAAGTTAATTGTGAGAAATGTAAATTTGTAATAAAAATATGAATAAACACTACCATATCGACCCAACATCGGAATCTCTGAAAAGAATTCCTCCTTGTCACTTTGCTTTGAAATATGGCAATTTTGTAAAAATAAAATTTTCTATTTATACATTTGTTAATATTTCTTTTACATTCTATATTTAGTATACATATAGTATACGACAGCCTTTGAACATATGAGCGATTTCCACAACGCAACACACAATCGGTGTCTAAGTAAACAGACGACTTCAAACTTAAAATACACTGAAAGATATTTCAGACTGGATAATTGAAACTGAGGTTTAGGCTCGGTCCCCGGCGACCTCGAGCGATCGCAGTTTTACTGTATATAAAGCTTTTGACAATCAATATTGTTTTGGCTAAATATGACCAAACCAAAGAATTAAAACGGTTTATACAATTAGATGCTGGTTAAGCCACTCACAAAAGTAAACTCTTTATTCTCACTTAAGCAACCAACCAATTACAGTTTTAAATAGTTTTGTTTCATATTAGAATAACACGAAACCGATTCCGAATTTTTACTTTTGCCTAGTCCAAGCCACATTAGGCAATATCAAGCTCAACCTTGACATAATTCGGAAAATCATCAGGATTTGGGTTGCCAAGAAGAATCCTGAAGATACTGGCGCAAGTTGAAGCTTTGGGGTAACTTTTGAACTTTCGGAACAGTTGAACTCGAGAGCATTTTCCTCGTCAGCAACGGAAGGATCTTCGGATACCGCCAAGAACTGATAGAAGCTTTCAGCATATTCGTCTTTGATAAAACAGACATATAATCCTTTCAAGCATTAAAACTTATATGATTGCCTGAGTTTAAATAAATTTAAAGTTGAAATATGTAATTTTGTGACTTTAAAATATATATAGGGTAAAAGATCGAAAGAAACTCCTGTGATACCGACAGGCACAGTTCGCCTTTGTTGAATTGGTTAAGGTGATGATGCGGATACCTGAATAACTGGTCAAGCAAATTACTACTTTACAAATGCTTTCGAATACAAATAGACATGTACACTGGAAAATGAATGTTGTCTTTTGTTGAATCTAGTCAAAATCCCTTCCATTTTGATCTATGTTTTCGGTTAACTATGATACATTTATTTACGTTAATTATTATTGACAAATAGGATTAATGCATGGTTTTCCGTTCAAATGCGCGACTTTATTAAGCGTGAATTTATTTCAATGTTAAAAAAATGTCTAGAAATTTGGTGAAATATATTATCTAAGTACAAAATATTAGGGTTATTTTTAGATATATTGCAAATGGTACATTAACTCAAAGTGGTAGATTTTTCATGTCATTTGAACTACTATGAAAGGTGTTTCCAAAACTTTTAATTCATATTTGATGATGAGTTGACAGTGAATGCAATACAATTTAAATGCGCACATCTCTTAGTGCTATCTCTAATAACGTTCAAGGAAGTTAAAGGTAAAAAAGCAAAGTAGAAAAGAGTCCGTTTATGTTTGTATAACTTGTCAAACATATATATGATTATAAGAAAACAAATACCATCGTAAATCGTACATGCGTGCGTGTGTGGGTGCGTGCGTGAGTGTGTGTTAAGTTATATTTTCTCACCTGCAGTCGACATGAAAAGATAAACAAATGTCAATGTGGCCGAGATACGAGCATTATGTATGTATACATTCTGCATGCTAACAACTTAGTTACAGAGGTATATGCTAACTTATTGCTTTTGAACTGATTAACAAAAAGAGATTGAAGGCAAATATTTTCAGACTTTTCACGAAAATGACCAAGAAGACGGAATTTATATCCTTCGGTATTCACCGTTTAATATATTCAAGCATTAAGGTCATCCCCTGCAGGCAATTGTATCAATTGCGTCATTAAAATCAGTATCGACAACCACTATACTATTCCTCCAATTTTCCAGCCATTTCAGTACTTTGATCTTCGGGAACAGTCGCGAACAAGAAGACATCAAGTATTCGACACTGACGTCAACAATTACGATATTCGCCAATTTGAACAACATTTATAGTCGATGTATCGCCAATTTACACATTAATACACTATGCCTTTGCTTAATAAGTGTCTTTTTCTGCTGTCTTCATTACATTGTGTCCATGTTCAATCACCAAACTTCCAAAAAAGTGAGAGTTTCCATCACAAAATTCATTTCAGGGCAGTTGCGAATATTAACCTCATCGATTTTTATATGGAAACTGGACTCAAATGACATTTCATAATCAAATGGTGCAGTTGTTTACTTCTGTGTATACATTTCAAGTTTTGCAGTACATTTGTCACCAAAGAAGACGACTCAAAAACAAAAAAGGCAAAAGTTGCGAAAACCAGGGAATGTTGTTTTTTTTAATCAACCGGACAAGATGCATTTTATAGTTGCCAGAGATAGTGAAATGGAAAATATTTCATCTTACAAATGAAACTTTTTAAACTAAAATGTTTGATCACTATCAGTAAACCTGTCCCTGTATTTTTATGAACAATACTTTTGATTACTTTTACAAATAAAAATACATCAAGCACTAGCTCAAACTCAGATAGCCTGTTTCAGGTTTTCCAGTTTAGTTTTCCGAGGGTTTCCACTGAACCTGGACTCAAATGGCGTTTTCAGCCAGTCATATTTTATCAAACTTGGACATTTTGAGTGCTCGTAAGAAGGGAAAAAACTCAATAAAACAATTTTGCAAATGTTGTAAAAACCAGGAAAAGGCATATTTTGATCAGCCGGACAAGACAAATGCATTTAAAAGTGAATATTGACCAGAAAAAAAGAGTGAAATACATTAAAAAAATCACAAAAAGTAACACTTTTTAAATAAATCAATTTGGTCCCGAAAACAGTCCATGCTTTTTTATGGAAAACACTTTCGATTAATACCCAGAACTAGCTCAATCAGATATTCCATTTCAGGTTCTCCAATATTAGCGTCATCCAGAGAAGCCTGCACATACGTAATTTTAAAGCATGTGGCCATTTTCAACTGAACGTGGACTGATATGGCATTTTAAGCATCAAATATTGCGGTTTACACCTTTGCACATTTCATGTTCTTGCAGTCAAACATTTACCTAATTTGGACATTTTGAATGCTCGTAGGAAAACAGACGTCTAAGTTTTAAAAGAAAATAGACAAAGAATGTCAAAATCAGGATAGGGCAATTCTTACCAACCAGACAAGATGAATGCATTTAATTAATAGTGAAAAATTGCCAGAAAAAGTGAAATCCAATACATTTCTTGCCACAAATAACACTTTTAAATATTCCCGTCTCTCTTAGAATTCAATGTAGACAATGGAGTAGTTAAGTTTATAGTATCTCGGATCCGAATCAAAAGAAGTACTCTGATCTAATATGAATTAGAGTGTTGTGTTTACCGCTTTTGGTAAAGACATGTGGCTGGATTTATGCACCAGTCAATTGTAACCACGCCCCCCCCCCCCCCAGGTCCGGGGATATAGCCTGGGAAATGGGCCGTGTTTTTACCTTTCAGGTGGCCCCGCAGTGCCGGGTGAATGCGATGGTTTGACTTCGCGCAAAATATAGCGGGGAATGAGCCTTACCTAGGCTCCCTTGGGTACGGGGGGGGGGGCATTTGGCGGGGATTTTACCATCAGTTAGTCGATTTTACCCAGGGTTGGCTGGACCGAAAGTCAAATTCCCCGCTATTGCCCGGACCTGGGGGCCGTGGTTACAATTGACTGGTGCATTAATCAAGTCTTTAGTTTATTTGCTTACCAACATCAACACACCATGGGTTTTTTTGCTGTTTTTGGCAACTTTCTGTATACATATTGCAGCAAATACATATGCATTGTCCGTGCTCATGTGAGTGTAACATTCACTACTTTCTGTAATTTCAACCCTGTTCAGTGTAGCCACAAACTCGACACTCACAACATAAAATTCCTATTAATAGTAACAAATGTCGCCTGCCGATTTACCACCAAAAATATAGTTTGAGAAAGTGCAGACTATATAAATTGCAAGCTATATATGTTTCCAATAACCGAGGAAGATTTGACAAAGCAAGAAGCATTCATAACGCAATATCTATTTAAATCATTTAATATGTTGAACGTAGATAAAGATAACATTAAAGTAGTATCCCTGCGCCAAAAAAAAAGGAATGAACATCGAAACGTAAACAAATAATTACTATCCACTCAAAGCGCATCATTCAATCAGGTGACACAATGATGAAGCCAAGTGAATTTACAGTCGGAGAGAGATAATCCTGTAATGAGATAATAAAGTAAGTTAATCAGATTTCTCTCCCTTGCCTTTGTAAAGAAGAAGCGGGAAATCTCAAGCTTGATTGATTGTCGTGAACAGTTGAAGACTACAGAGATGTTTGTTTTACTTTGTTTTAGAAAACTTGATTGTTTTACTTGGAATCTGATGTTCTGATGGTTAGTATTGATTTGCATTTGTAGTCTTTTGTGTTTGGCTTGGGTTAGCAATGGATTGGAATGATCATTATTTCATTCAGCTGCATTTATTTAGTTTTGTCAAGTATTTTCACGACATCAGCAGATTTTGTATTTAACACGAGAATGTATATATACACCCACACACTTTTATGGTGCACGTATAGACATTTATTTTTGAAAATGGAATTTTTATTGAAATGAAACGATTTCTATTTTTGCTGGTTTGGTGTAAATATGAGGAAATATCGAGAATTTAATAACTTTTTTAGTTGTTTCATCTACAATTGTTTGAAATCATTTTTTTAAATTTTCTTCATTTTAATTATGAAACTATTTATCTTTAATCTGTTGTATTTTCGAAGTTGTTTTGTGAATAACAAGGCAAACAAAGGCAAACTCTTTCTAATGAGTACAGTTTGATTAGTATATGTATACTCATATGTAACACCATAATGATGGAGTTCTGCTTGGATTGGTTACATTCTCCATCCTTGCTTGCCTTCTTACACATCGACATTAATGTTATTGTGAATAAAATATTATTTTTTCATTTACCATCATGCTTCAATAAACCTGGGGCGGCCCCTGTGGTTGTTTTACATGGGGACTCTTAGATTCACTGTGCAACATATCAGCATCTTATAAATACACACATGATCGTGAATCATAATGGTGAAAACCCGTATAAAACCCTGTTCATGCAGCGCTATCAGCGCTTTGATTTTAGTAGCAGTCAGTATTCCGATTCAACAGGGTTGCTGTTATCAACACCAGTTTCACTAGGGTTGCTGTCAAATATTGATTCTAAGGGCTTTCCTCACCACCCTACGCGTCTTGGTGTAGATATATGTGCATTTGCAAAGAGCGGATGATGCCCATCTGTGAAATGTCTAGAACAAACCTGAAATATTAAAATATAATTTATGCATTTTTTTTTAATTTAATGGGCCGAGATAAGCGGTTGACCTACAGTATAAACATTACTGTAAAAAAACATTTACGTGACATAATTATTTCTTCAATACAAAATAAACAAAAAGTGATGGAATTCCTCATGTCCGAAATGTTTTCATTTCTATCTTAATATAGTATCATTTGTTTGCTTGCTTGTACAAACATGTTTATGATTTTCTAACCAAGCCCTGGCCAGATGGATCATATTTCTTTCGATTTGAAACTCTCAACCACTTACGAGTAGCATCCTTTTGTAAACAATGGATTTTAAAAGTGACAATGCATGTGAATGTCACATATTGGCTTTTTCCATGAACGGACATCCGTTGATTGTTGCTGCTTCCTTAAGCACTTCATTGTTTCCCTTTGATGTCTTTGTAAGACATAATAATTGGATTTTCTGAGGGTTTATGTACTGATAAATTTTGGCGACAACATGAGTATTTAAGGGAAATAATTCGTACGGCTAATTTTCTGGAATATGTAGACAGGATGAAGTCGGCACGTGAGAGACATCTATCTCAAAACACGTCAATCTAAACAACATTCATAAACGATTTATCGCATATTTATACCTGAATCCACTTAAATAATGTTTTTAGTGCCTTTTGTTCATATAAAAATTAATACGCATAATTTATTACAAATCAATCACCAGGTCGGAATTAAACTTCCAAAATGTGATGGAAATCTTTATACCATAGTCGACTCGAAGCCGTTGCGAAATTGACAATATCAAATAAAATCATATGGAATATGATAATACACTTGGTTCATTAAATTGACATTTCCGGGGGGAAACAAGTCAAATGTTATCAACTTAACAACACTCTACTGAATGATGATAATTCGATTTCGACATCCGACACCACACACTCACTTCGTACAATTGTGGTCATACCTAAAGACTCGGGGATTCTTGAATACAAGTTATGTGTGATTATTATGCACCAGTCAATTGTGACCACGCCCCCAGGTCCGGGGGAATAGCGGGGACTTTGACTTTCGGTCCAGCCAAGCCCAGGTAAAATTCCCGCTCTGCGGTAACGAACTGCTGGTAAAATCCCCCCAATGCCCCCCGCATCCCAGAGACCCTAGGTAAGGCCCATTCCCAGCTATTTTTGGCGTGAAGACAAAACCACTGCATTCACACGGCATTGCGGGGCCACCTGGAAGGTAAAAACACGGTCCATTTCCCCGGCTATTCCTGGTGGGGGAGGGGCGTGGTTACAATTGACTTGTGCATTAGTTTGATTCAATTTATTATACACATCAATGCGTATAGGACATACTATCCCTAATCGAAAAAGAAAATGACCGACAATATAAACCACAAGCAAATTGTATAAAACTAGATAAATTAGCCACAGGTTATCTTCGGTGCATATCAACTATTTGTTTAAATATTATTAAACAATGTGGATGATGTCGTCAATCAATGATAGTTTGGATATCTTCCCGATACCGATACGTATTTTCGAAAATACAACACTCGATTGTATTTTCGGAAAATGAAACGCGAAGTTATATAATGAGAAACAAAAATACATTGCAGTACAATATTTGAAAACCTGTTATTGAACGGCCTTTGAAAACAATGTACGGATTCTTCGAATGTTCTGACTGCAATTTGGAATGGGAAAGTTCAAAGGTGTACTTCAAAGACCGACTCAGAAATGTGGTAAGTGAAGAAAACAAATATTTTTCGTGGTCAATGCATTAGCTATATTTATCTCGGTAAATCATTAACATAATCCGTACAGTTTAAAAATAGATACCAACCTGCATATTCAAACCAGTTATCAACATTCTAACATAGCTCAGTAGTTAACAGAGAGCTGACACACTCGTCGAGATTGCAAGTACGAAGTCCCACGAAAAATATTTGTTTTCTTCTTTCTTAGTTAACTTTGTATTTTTGCTCTTAATATTTGTTCCTTAACTCCTTATGTATGTTATTTGCCATGTATTTATATCAACTTAAAGTTACATTTTACAATTTAAGAAAACACTTATTTTAAGTCTGCTTTATAATTTTTTTTGTTGATATGGTCCCGGAAAAGTATGGCGTATTTCATATGCAAAATTTATGAAGGGGAATGAAAAAACAGTCTAATGAAACGCCTGTTTGATATAAATAAGTATTAAAAGGAATGATTAATGTCGGTGTCGAACCTGTGTCATTTTGGTTGCAAATTCTGTATCAAATAACTGAGCTATGCGGGACGTTAAGACGCTGACTTATTAGTTGTAATTTCAAACTGATTTTTTTATCACTGTTTTTTTTCGATACGATAGGTAATAATCCTACAAAAGATACACATAGTTAGACCACTGGTCGTGTAATAAATCATACAAGGGTTGGTCGTACAGTTTGTGGACCGGTTTTGTATCGTATAGTTATGAAATGTTGATCAAACTTTCCAAAAAGTGACCTATTTAGAATCATATAAGAGACAGATTGTATTGATAATGCAATGTCGTGTTCTAGTCAACCTGTTTAAGGAAACTTAGGGTATATAAAATACTTAAAACGTTATTCGCATTATACGGAATTCATAAATTAATCGTAACTAAACATACAATTAGTATAAAATAGCATGCATAACTCTTGAAAAATTGTTCAAAATTAGCTATGGGATTGAGAAAATTTATATTTCCTCCAAAGGAAGTATACATTTCACCCAATTCTGGCCTTAAGCGATAGGTTTCTGACCTTAAAACTTTAAATGCTCTTTAGAAGCTTTTCATGAGCATTGCGAAACCACAATAAAACTTACATAAAACGATAAAGAAATATGAAAACCAAACAGGGGGTCTTTAATAAAAGAAGCTCATATTTTAGTTTAATAATATAAAATGATGAAGAAAACACACAATAAGATAAAGCATAGCAAAACTGTATGCAAATAGTTTTAGTAGTATTTGAAATGAAATGAATTGTTTGCTGCATGGCCCAATGCTATTGGCGAAGGAGATTGTTGTTAAAAACTGCACAGAAGACTTTAAGAACAGTCCTGGTATATCTGTGACGGTTGAAATAATGCGGACAATGTGACTGCATCTAAACCGAACGGTGAACGGTTCAAAAGTGTTGCAGTACTAATAGTTATAATTGGTTGCGGCGCTAACAACGTTTTATTTGAACTTATACAAGTATTATACGGACGATCATATCACAAGCATCAACCGACTTGGTACGATAACGCGAGTTGCGTTGGAGCGCCTACATCGACCATCATACCTTACATAAACGTGCATATATATTTTATAGCATATTATCTCGCTTTGTTTCAGTATTACGGACAGGAGTGTAAGGAGTGTGGCACCATGTGCCAGCCATACCGTGTTGAGGAGACGACGTGCTCTCGATGCGGGCAGGTGGCCAGAACATGCGGGTGCGACAAGACCCGCCACACGGATCCAAGAAAGCCGCACAGGAGAGACCTCTGTGAGAAATGCAAGTCCGGTAGCCCTTGCCAGTAGCCTCCCATTGAATTGAGCTGTGAGGCTCGTTGACCCTTGCTACGGACATACCATTGGAATCTAGTCTTATATAGCATACACACTATTTAACAATTGATTATTTAGCAAATTATTTCAGACAGAATATGATTGGTTTAAATAATAATAATTATAATAAAATATTAATTATATTATTGTTTTGTTTTGTCTATAGACGATTACCATAAAGTTTGCCACAATCATAGAATCAAAGCGCTGATAGCGCTGTATGAACAGGGTTTTAAACGGGTTTTCACCATTATGATTTACGATCATGTTTGTATTAATAAGGTGCTGATATGTTGCACAGTGACTCTAAGAGTCGGCGTGTAAAACAACCATAGGGACCGCCCAAGGTTTATTGAAGCATGATGGTAAATGACAAGTTAATATTTTATTGACAATAAAATTAATGTCGCTGTGTAAGAAGGCACACAATGATGGAGAACGTAACCAATCCGAGCAGAACTCCATCATATGGTGTTACATATGAGTATATATATATATATATATATATATATATATATATATATATATATACTAATCAAACTTTACTCATTAGAAAGAGTTTGCCTATGTTTTGCCTTGTTATTCACAAAACAACTTCGAAAATGAAAAAGATTAAAGAGAAATGGTTTCTTAATTAAAATGATGAAAAATTAAATAATTTCAAACAATTGTAGATATATATATATACACCATATAAAGTTAGCATAAAATCTTTAATTTCAAAACTGTTTTTTTCTGCATTGTCTATATGGTCAGCAACTCTCATCTATTTCTATATCGTCAGGTTACTCGTCAGCACTTTAGCACGTTTGTTATTCCCACGTGGGCTATCACGTGATGTTTCAACCAGGGAAACTGTGTGATAATTGAGATCAATGAGACCATTGTTGCTTTCTAGGTCATTCCAGGTTTTAAGATGAGAATACATTTGTAATTCCTAAGCGAGGGTGGGTCTATATGTCCAGGTTACCATATGTAGCAGTTAAAATTCAAACAACAAACACAGACTGTGTTTGTCAGTGTTCTTCAATATCTCTATATTCAACATTATCGAAGGTAGATATAATATATTATATAAATATAAACAACCATAAGATAATGAATAATAACATGTTTATAAGTTAACATCTTATATCTTATACCAGGTACGATTTAATCGTGTGCAGTGGCAGATTAAATTAAATGGCTAAAACATATAGAACACACATATAATACAAGCGATTACAACAACAACAACAACAACAACAACAACAACCACAACAACAACACAGTTCATCATAAAACAAATCATTGACATGGAACTTACTGATTTATGGAATCAAACACTCCTACTCCCTCGTACTCCCATGGTGACTTCTGTTATCTATGCATGTTATCATCATTAACCAAACCCACATATATTAGTATATGGAAAGAGGCTAAACGAATCTCACGGAACTGCCATTCTCGGTTTAAATACAAAATCTGCTGATGTCGTAAAAATACATGACAAAACTAAATAAATGCAGCTGAATGCAATAATGATCATTCCAATCCATTGCTAACCCAAGACAAACACAAAAGACTACAAATGCAAATTAATACTACAATCAAGTTTTCTAAAACAAAGTAAAACAAACATTTCTGTAGACTTCAAATGTGCACGACAATCAATCAAGCTTGGATTTCCCGCTTCTTCTTTACAAAGGCAAGGCAGAGAAATCTGATTAACTTACTGCATTATCTCATTACAGTATTATCTCTCTTCGACTGTAAATTCACTTGGCTTCATCATTGTGTCACGTGATTGAATGATGCGCTTAGAGTGGATAGTAATTCTTTGTTTACGTTTCGATGTTCATTCATCTTTTGGTGCAGGGATACTTCTTTAATGTTATCTTTATCTAAGTTCAACGGATTAAATTATTTAAATAGATATTGCGTTATGATTGCTTCTTGCTTTGTCAAATCTACCTCGGTTATTTAAAACATAGCTTGCAATTAATATAGTCTGCACTTTCTCAAACTATATTTTTGGTGGTAAATCGGGTGGCGACATTTGTAACTATTAATAGGAATTTTCTGTTGTGAGTGTCGAGTTTGTGGCTACACTGAACAGGGTTGAAATAACCCTGTTCAAAAATAGATTGATTTGATGTAAAAAACAATACATAAAATATATCTGATTATGTCGCATGTTTATATATGCGACTGCAACATACCTTTCTTTCTACTAATGCATTGGTTTGATCTGTATGTATGGTCGCGATTGTCACATGTACGTGAATTAGCGGCCTAGCGGCCTAGCGGCCTAGCGGCCTAGCGGCGTGAAGTTAGCGGCCTAGCGGCGTGAAGTTAGCAGCCTAACGGCCTAGCGGCCTAGCGGCGTGAAGTTAGCGGCCTGGCGGCCTAGCGGCCTAGCGGCCTAAAATGGTTTCCTATTTCAAAGCATATATACATGCATTTTCTTCTAAAACAATGACAATCATATTAACTGTTTTTATGCACAAATTAACACTTTGAAGCAATTAGCGATAATCAACATATTTTTTTCCAAAAAGTCGATTGAGCAGTCAGCTAATTCAAAGCATTAAACATGCCTGATCTTCTAAAACAATGATATATTTACTGTTTATGCACAAATTATCACTCTAAAGCGTTTTTTATTTTTTCTCTCAAAAAAGTCGATCGAGCACTTCAGCGGCCTAGCGGCCTAGCGGCGTGAAGTTAGCGGCCTGGCGGCCTAGCGGCCTAGCGGCCTAAAATGGTATCCTATTTCAAAGAAATTAGCGATTATCAACAGTCTTTTTTTAAGATCGTCGATAAAGCAGTCAGCTATTTCAAAGCAATAAACATGCCTGTTCTTCAAAAACAATGATATATTTACTGTTTTATGTACAAATTATCACTCTAAAGCGTTTTTTTTTTCAAAAACGTTGATCGAGCACTTCAGCGGCCTAGCGGCCTAGCGGCGTGAAGTTAGCGGCCTGGCGGCCTAGCGGCCTAGCGGCCTAAAATGGTTTCCTATTTCAAAGCATGTATACATGCATTTTCTTCTAAAACAATGACATATTAACTGTTTTTATGCACAAATTAACACTTTGAAGCTATTAGCGATTATCAACAGTTTTTTTCAAAAGCGTCGATAAAGCAGTCAGCTATTTCAAAGCATTAAACATGCCTGTTCTCCTAAACAATGATGTATTTACTGTTTTTATGCACAAATTATCACTCTGAAGCGTTTTTCAATTCTTTTCCAAAAAAGTCGATCGAGCACTTCAGCGGCCTAGCGGCCTAGCGGCCTAGCGGCGTGAAATTAGCGGCCTGGCGGCCTAGCGGCCTAGCGGCCTAAAATGGTATCCAATTTCAAACCATGTATACATGCATTTTCTTCCTTAAAAAAATGATATGTTAACTGTTTTTATGCACAGACTATCACTCTGAGGCGATTATCAACATATTTTTGAGAAGGATAGGCATGTTCACATGCTTTGAAACGCTGACTGCTTGTTCGACTTTTTGAAAAAAGGTTGATAATCGCCTCAGAGTGATAGTGTGTGCTTAAAACAGTTAATATATCATTGTTTTAGAAAACAATGCATGTATACATGCTTTGAAATAGGATAGCATTTAAGGCCGCTAGGCCGCTAGGCCGCTAACTTCACGCCGCTAGGCCGCTGAAGTGCTCGATCGACTTTTTTGAAAAAAAGAATGAAAAACGCTTCAGAGTGATAATTTGGGCATAAAACAGTAAATATATCATTGTTTTAGAAGAACAGGCATGTTTAATGCTTTGAAATAGCTAACTGCTTTATCGACGCTTTTGAAACAAAAATGTTGATAATCGCTAATAGCTTCAAAGTGTTAATTTGTGCATAAAAACAGTTAATATGTCATTGTTTTAGAAGAAAATGCATGTATACATGCTTTGAAATAGGAAACCATTTTAGGCCGCTAGGCCGCTAGGCCGCCAGGCCGCTAAATTCACGCCGCTAGGCCGCTAGGCCGCTGAAGTGCTCGATCAACGTTTTTGAAAAAAAAAAAAAAAACGCTTTAGAGTGATAATTTGTGCATAAAAACAGTAAATATATCATTGTTTTAGAAGATCAGGCATGTTTAATGCTTTGAAATAGCTGACTGCTTAATCGACGCTTTTAGAAAAAAACTGTTGATAATCGCTAATAGCTTCAAAGTGTTAATTTGTGCATAAAAACAGTAAATATGTCATTGTTTTAGAAGAAAATGCATGTATACATGCTTTGAAATGGGATACCATTTTAGGCCGCTAGGCCGCTAGGCCGCCAGGCCGCTAACTTCACGCCGCTAGGCCGCTAGGCCGCTAGGCCGCTGAAGTGCTCGATCAACTTTTTTGAAAAAAAGTTGAAAAAACGCTTCAGAGTGATAATTTGTGCATAAAACAGTTAATTTAAAATTGTTTTAGAATAAAAGGTAAAGAAAAATATTCTGAATAGATAACAATTTAAGGCCGCTATGTAACTATATGAATAAGAAACCTTGATTTATCATTGTTTTTTTTTTAAACAAAAGCATTAACAATTGCTTGGAAATAGAAAAAATTATTAGGCCGCCAGGCCGCTAGGCCGCCAACTTCACGCCGCTAGGCCACCAGGCCGCTAACTTCACGCCGCTAGGCCGCTTGGCCGCTAACTTCACGCCGCTAGGCCGCTAGGCCGCTAGGCCGCTAACTTCACGTAAATGATTGTCACAAAGATCCAATTTAATGATGATTTTATTAAGGCACTCACAATAGTTTAGCTCTTTTTATTCTAAATTCAGTAACAAGTCAATACCAGTGTTACATAGTTTTCTCCATTGTAGAATGATATAAAACAAACCCGATATTTTTGTCTTAGTCAAAGCCACATTTTACATTGTCCAGCGAAACTTCACCGATTTCTGAAACTCAATAGAATTGGCATTGCCAAGTGGTATACTGACGATGTTGGCGCGTGTAGAAGCTTTGGAAAACTTTTGTCCTTTTTCGAAAGTTAGAACTACCGACTTTTTTCCTCATCAGTTACCGTTGGATCTGTTGATCCCGTTAGGAATTGATAGAAGCTTTCGGCGTCTTCGTCTTTGAAAATTAAACAGACAAACATGACATTTAAAATGCATTGAAACGACTATAGTACGCTAAAGTTCAAAGTGAAAAACAATTCAAAAACATTATAGTCAGAAACTTCAAAAGCTGGTGCACATCCTAACAACGAGTAGACCTATTCATTGTTTGAGCTAGATACCTACCAGTTAGATTCTCTAATCAATCTTACATAAAAGACTTGGCTAGTTCCATGATATGATCTTCATCACATTTCAAACCCTTAATGTTTGGGCTAAAAATCGTCTTAAAAAGCCGCAACGTGGTGTTTGTCTGAGAACACCAACAGGGGCAAAATACTCGGATTTCACTTAGTCTTTTGCAAAATCCAATGTGCCGTAAGCCAAGCTTTAAATTGTCCATAGAACGTTTTCATTTGTCCAGCATGTCTCACTTTAACAGCGGTTGAATCAGCGAGTCCATGTTCCTCAGCTGAAAATATGAATGTATGTCATTATATTAACGAAACTTTTCACTAAAATGCTACATGATAATAAATGTTTAAATAATCGTAAAATTAAGACTATTTCGGCGTGACGTTTCGGAAGCATAAATGAATCCAGAGTGTGAAAACAACTGTCTCGGCTTCAAAGAAAATGATTTGTGTATAACAGTATTGTAAGGGCAACACTTGCAATGTCCCATAGCCAAATACGTAACAGTCCGACAACATTAATGACACACCACTGATAGCAAACTACGAACAATAAGTAACTACAAAGGGAAAACCACTGATAGCGAAATACAAACAAAAAGTAAGTTTAAAGGACAAACCACTGATAGTGTACACTTGAATACCGCCTGAGGTTATCTTTTAATGATGATTGAAGTTAGTTAAACCACAACAATGTTACGTTCTTTCATGTTTATGCACATTTTTGAAAATGTCTCAATGGTATGAATTAATTATAAGGGAGCCAGAAGCGTGAACAAAAAACATCCTACGACAAATATAGTCAGATGGTCACTAAACAGTACGACCAATAAATTCAGATGGTCACTAAACAGTACGACCAATATATTCAGATGGTCACTAAACAGTACGACCAATATATTCAGATGGTCACTAAACAGTACGACCAATATATAGAGATGGTCACTAAACAGTACGACCAATATATTCAGATGGTCAATAAACAGTACGACCAATAAATTCAGATGGTCACTAAACAGTACGACCAATATATAGAGATGGTCACTAAACATAACGACCAATATATTCAGATGGTCACTAAACAGTACGACCAATATAGTCAGATGGTCACTAAACAGAACGACCAATATAGTCAGATGGTCAGTAAACAGTACGACCAATATATTCAGATGGTCACTAAACAGTACGACCAATATATTCAAATGGTCATTAAACAGTACGACCAATATATTCAGATGGTCACTAAACAGTACGACCAATAAATTCAGATGGTCACTAAACAGTACGAACAATATATACAGATGGTCACTAAACAGAACGACCAATATATTCAGATGGTCACGAATCAGAACAACCAATATATTCAGATGATCACTAAACATAACGACCAATATATTCAGATGATCACTAAACATAACGACCAATATAATCAGATGATCACTTAACATAACGACTAATATAATCAGATGATCACTTAACATAACGACCAATATATACAAATGGGCACTTAACATAACGACCAATATATACAGATGGTCACTAAACAGTACGACCAATATATAAAGATGGTCATGAAACAGTACGACCAATAAATTCAGATGATCAATAAAACATAACGACCAATAAATTCAGATGATCACTAAATATAACGACCAATATATTCAGATGATCACTTAAAATAACGACTAATATATTCAGATGGTCACTAAACAGTACGACCAATATATACATATGGTCATGAAACAGTACGACCAATTTATTCAGATGGTCACTAAACATAACGCCCAATATAATCAGATGATCACTAGCATTGCCACTGGAATTACCGACATACTTATAACAGGGGATTTCAATCTTGATGTAATAAAACCTCATCTTTAGGCTAAAGTTTCACATATTGCTTCCTCGTTCGGACTGTAGCAAATTATCTCACAACCAATTTACTTCACTGAAACATCATTGTTGATCATAGACCTTTTTCTTGACCTCAAATAGTGATAATGTTACAGTATGTGGTGTTGTCGAATCCATCTTAGATCAACCAATTTGCTACCACACGTTGTTTTGGTCCCTTAATTTATCCAAACCTATTCAACTATTTAGAAGCTAAATTTGGAACTATGAACATCTTCGACTTAAAGTTAGAAATAATGACTGGTCTTCTGTACTGGATCATAGCATAGACGAATATGCAACTAATTTTACTTTATTCTTTTGTCTCAAAGCAAGACAACTATACCAAATAAAATTGTAACCATGGATGCATAATAACATCAGAACACTCATCCGCATACGCAAGCGTGCATATGATTATTTAAAAGCAAATGTACCTAATCCAGCTTTAACCCATACATCGATCTTAGAAACCAAGCATTACAGATAATTCCAGTAGCGTGTTTACAACACAGAGAAACAACTATATATACTCAAAGAGCCAGATATAGTACTGACTTTTGGAAAATATATCAGAAATTTAGCATCACAAATACTACAGCGAGTATCATACATGCTCTCAAACAAATTGATACTTACATATTCGATAATACTATTAAGGCTGACCTTCTGAACAATTTCTTCCAGTCCTAAACCCATCTCGACAATGCCGACAAAGAACTTCCTCCAATAGACCCTACCAGTATTTCACACCACTTATCTACAATAAACGTAACTCAAGGTTATGTCTCTACAGTTCTAAAGTCATTAGCTACTGGCAAAGCGACAGGCCCTGACAAAGTAAATGGTAGGATTCTGAAGGAAATCTCAACTGAATTAAGTGTCCCAAAATCTAATTTATTCATCTATTCACTCTCCATGTGTCAAGTTACTACACAGTGGAAAATCACTTACGTCTTTGCAAACTGATCCACATGAAGTAAGTAATTATCGTCCAATCTCTTTGCTTTCTGTAATCAGTAAGTCCCTTGAAAATAGTATTCACAATTGCAAATACATATTCATTTTTTTTTCTTATCTATACAAACGGTAACACTTCTCTACAATCCAACGGTACCTTATGATTCCACAGTCAAACAGCTGTCCTTTTTCTACCATTCATTCTGTCAAGCTCTTGGCAAAGGAAAAGAGGTTAAAGTAACATTTTGTATGGCACAAAGGTCTTTTACATAAACTCAAATCAAAAGGCATTTCTGGATCGCTTCTCCTGTGAAGCCATTTGACACCAGATCTGTACAAAATTTATCAGAGAAATGACGATTTGTTGTCATAAATACAAACGAGAGCATCGTTAGAATGCAAAAGCAATCTCTCAGTCGATAAATGGGTATACTTTGACAATTCTTAAAGCAGAATTGTCGGTCTACATGAGGATAGTGTTCCTGTTAGCTAACCCTAACTCAATGTTTTATGCGAATGTTTTAAACTTTTGTATATAAAAATAATGTTGGCTAATCAAATAGCTAGAATGTGCAAACTATATTTTCCGAATATAGATATAATGTACTAATAGCATGAACATGTCAGTTTTAAGAACAAAATTTGCATTTAAAATTTGCATTTAAAATATCGATTCAAACACAATCGCTCAGAACCTATATTTAGATCTCATATTTGTTCATAGGAATGCATTTTGAATTTGATTTTGGTGATATCGATGATCAATGGAAGTTTTCATATCTTCCTGATTCGTATTTTCTGAAAATGACATGCCCAGTTGTATTTTCTGAAATGAACCAGGTTCTTACATAATGCGAGACGGAGCTTAGGTTATGCACATTTCAGAACCAGCGATTTGACAGCATTTGAAAAAGATGTACGGTTTCTTCGAATGTTCTGACTGTGGTCTGGAATGGGAAAGTGCGAAGGTGTATTTCAAAGATATGGGGAACAATGTGGTAAGTGTTAATAATAAATATAAAGTTAATTATAGAAAATTTTATAACGAAATATTGATTTGATTTAAGGAAAATATGCGTGGCCGCCATATTGTTCGTACTCCAAGCTGTAGTTTAGTTCTTAAAATTAATTATTCATTAAATTGATCAAAGTTAGAAGTTGAAATAAATTCAAATTCAATTCGTTAAAGTAAACGAGTTTTTGAATAAATACACAACAATTGGCAATTTGCTATACTCTGATAAAAATAGTTTTTAATAAAATGAGTTTAAACATTGGCAATCTTCGACTTCGAATTTCAAAAAAAGATTTTGAATCATATACAAATTCATTAATAAAACAAATTCATATACAATTAAATTGCTCAAATGGTTCCGGTCCATTGCACAATATGGCCGCCAGAGCTAAAAATAGCAAAATCTTTAAACGACATCTCCTCTGAAACGGTTCGGCAGATTTTGATGAAACTTGACAGTAATGTTCCTTGGGTGGTCCTTTATTAAAATTGCTCAAATGGTTCTGGTCCATTGCACAATATGGCCGCCACAGCTAAAAATAGCAAAATCTTTAAACGACATCTCCTCTGAAACGGATAGGCAGATTTTGATGAAACTTGACAGAATTGTTCCTTGGGTGGTCCTTAACCAAAATTGCTCAAACGGTTTCGGTCCACTGCACAAGATGGCACCCAGAGGTAAAAATAGAAAAACCTTTAAACGACTTCTCCTCAGAAACCGATGATCGTATTGCAATGAAACTTGACAGAAATGTTACTTGGGTAGTCCTTAACCAAAATAGCCCAAACAGTTCTGGTCTGCTGCACAACATGGGCACCAGAGCTAAGAATAGAAAAAAAGTTAAACTACATCTTCTCAGAAACCGATTATCAGATTTTGATGAAACTTTACATAAATGTTCATCGGGATGCCCTTTAACCAAAATTGCCCAAATGGTTCCGGTCCGCTGCACAACATAGCTGCGAGAGTTAAAAATAGAAAAACCTTTAAGGACTTTTCGTCCGCAGTCTTCACGAAAAACATTTTAACCTACTAGCCAGTTGGACTAGCATAATGGCATATTTTACTAGTCCGAATGACAATCTAGTAGTCCGACTATTTTGCCACATTATAAAACTGTATGCTTGAGGTAAATACCTATTTCAATTGAGCAGCTTGTAGTTTGAGTAAACATTTCTTTATTATGATGCTCATGCAGTGATAGGGAGTGACATCCTTCTGTTGGGAATAGTGCTCCTTGTTTTTCAGAACCTATGGGTACTATGTAAAAACAAAAGGCATCTTGCTTGAATAGACTGTAATAATATCAACATGGTTAGAAAAGAAATGCCATGCTTTAATAGCTTTGATTACATTTTACTACTGAATTACCTCCCTTTAATAGAAAAAAAAATAATGTCTTAATTTTTCACGTATAGCATCTTTAAATAATTTTTAAACAATAATAATTTATGAGTAAACATATAAGCATAAAGTTCTCACAAAAAGATCAATTTAAAAACCTTACATTTATACATAGGAAAGTATATATAGACTGAACATTAATTTTCGTTTAAGTGACATTCTGAAAGTTTATGAAACAGCTATTTTTAGTAACTTAAATGGCCGAAAAGTGTAAGTGAAACACCAAGTCGTTTCTATCTCGTCAGTTCTTGTTCAGGTTAGATATTTGCTTCATAATCTATTCAGATGAAATGTTAACCGATGATCAGATTTTGATGAAACTTGACAGAAATGTTCCTTGGGTGGTCATTAACCAAAATTTGTTAAATGGTTCCAGTCCACTGCACACCATGGCTGCCAGAGCTAAAAAATAAAAAAAAACTTTATACGACTTGTCGTCGAAACCGATGACCTTTTTTCGATAAAACTTGACAGAAATGTTTGTTTGGTGCTCCTTTACTCAAATTGCCCAAATCATTTCGGTCCACTGCACAACATGGCAGCCAGAGCTATTAAAGTAAAAAAATAAAAAAAATAACTTCTCCTCAAAAATTGATGATTGTATTTCTATGAAACTTGACGAAAATGTTCGTTAGGTGGTCTTTGCTTGAACCTTTTGGCCAGTGGAGCACAGGCACTGATGTGCCTCTTGTTTGTTGCAGTACTGATATTAACAACTGGTCTTGGCTTTTATAAGGAACTATTTTGAACTCAAATTATACGTTACGTCCGCGCGTCCCGTTGTTGCTCGTATATCGTCGATGACACCGTATACATGCCTCATAGAACACTATCTCCTCTTATTTTCAGTATTACGGACAGGAGTGTAAGGATTGTGGTGACATGACCCAGCCGTACCGTGTTGAGGAGACCACGTGCTCTCGGTGCGGGAAGGGGGCCAAGACGTGTGATTGCGACAAGACCCGCCACTCGGACCCACACAAGCCACACAGGAGCGACCTCTGTGAGAAATGCAGGTCTGGTGACCCCTGCATGTAGCATCCCAGTGAATAGTGCGGAGAGATTCGGTGACCCTTGCTGGAACCTACCACCTTCAGTGAACCCTGACTTATCGTACACAATATTTATATGAAAATCTAAAAACAATACTTGAATAAAATGTTTCAGAAAATTATTTATTTCGGACATAAAATGATTAATTGATTATAATGATAATAAAAAGATAACAATGTATTAATTATAGTGTTATTTATTAATATATGGCTACAATAACTATAATCTACATGTGGAGGAAGTACATGGTGATTATTTTTTACAAAGGTTACACTTGTCTCAACATTTATCAATGCTTACACAATTTAAAATGCAAAACAATGCAAAATGAAGAAAATGGTAAGTGATTTTAAGTACTCAACGGCATGATACAGGCATCACATGTAAAACAAATTAATGAGGCTGAAGAAGCAGTGCCAGCTCTTCACAAAACCATTTAATGCAAAGTTGAATTGGTCTGCTCTCACCGTAAATGTTTGTCCTGTAGGCCACCCAATATGGTCAATTACAGCACTTGTTTTGCTATCTATCACAGCCAGCAAATCATCAGCAGATTTAGCAGCCCTCAGCTATTATATGCTACCGAAGTTCTATGATAACTACTGTAGTCAGACAATTACCATTACGAAAACTGATAAGTGGTTATTGTGTCTGTGTTGCTTTCAGTTATAACTATTTGTAAACACGTTAAATCCATTTGATTAAAAAATCATATTTTTTTAAAAATAAATGTCCATGAAAACATCTAAAATGAACGTATATCTTGGACCAAAGCTTTAATGGTTGAATCTGGCACAGCATCTAGCGTTAAAAGGTTAGTATAATCTTCTCCAACGAGATATTTGTAGACTATGGGTGAGAGATATGGAAACCCGCAGTCACTATTCAGTACAGATGCAAAAGTTGGTCGCCCTAGAGCCTCAAAATAGCCTTTGTTGACAAAGTTAATTTCATTGGATGGAAACTTGTGTCGACCTTCACCAACAAACATATGCCTTCTTGAAAGTGTAATACAATTTTTGTCTGAAGCATGTAACAGAAAAATACACTAAGGAATATGCAAATGAATGGAAAAAATAAAATAATGATTTTACGACTTGTAAGGTGCATGAAATACCTGGCCCAAATTTCTTGAATTCTCTTGAAAAAGTCCTATATAATGTTGGATGAAGCAAAATACTTTAAATAGGATTATCTTTATAATCACAACTAACCATTTTTCATTTATCAAATTTAAGAGTGAATTTTGGCTAATTGGAATAAGCTACTTAAGCCTATTAAGCTTAACATGTTTTGAGAAAATGACCAGATTTATTCAATTTGTATTTCAGTGTATTATAAACAAAGAATATGATAAAGATTTTGCTGTTTTTTAATATAGTTAAGATTACCGATCAGATTCGATTAATCATTAAATTGATGTTTATATTATTGACTCTCAAAATTGCAACGCTATCTTCATAATCTCACTATCAGGGGTAATAAAGATTATTTCGCTACTTGAATTCATAATTGATCTCATTACGTCTGGGTGTGTGTGTGTGTGTTTTTGTCATTCAAAACTCTTTCGCTTTCAGGCTTCACAGAACTTATATTTATATACCTTATGTAGGCGGGTATCAAATATTTGTTTATAGGAGTTCATATTGTGACGATCGTGGGCGACAACGGTATTTTCACTGTCATACTTACTCATATTTTCTGAAAATGATAATCCCAGTTGTATTTTCTGAAAATGAAACGGGAATTTATATGATGAGAGGCTGCGTATTGGTAATACAACATTTTAGAATCTGCGATTTGAAAGCATTTGAAGAAAATTATATACGGTTTCTTTGAATGGTCAGACTGCTGTCTGCAATGGGGAAGTGCGAAGGTAAATGTTAAAGATAAGAGAAGAAAGATGGTAAAATGTAATAATTAGTATACTGTTAATTTAATTATAAATATGATATACCGATAGTATTGTTTGAATTAAAGAAAAATTTGCATGGCCGCCATGCTGTTTGCACTAAAAGCATCTGTTTAGTTCTAAAAATAAAATATGATACAAAAAGTTTATGAAATCCGTTTTTGATTGAAATGGATTTAATCTTCGGTAATTGTCGGTTTCCAATTTAGAAAAAAAGATGTTAAATCATAAACAAATGTTCCATATAAAATGCTTACTTGAATAAAACACTCGCTGCTTTGCAAATATTCTCCATATTGAAAGACAATCAAGAAGTTGCTTTACACATGTGCAGGTATCTGTTTGTTTGAAAACAACATCTGGAAATGTCAAGCCAAGGTAAACAGTATCAATGGCAATGTATACAATTATGTGTTACAGAATGCGAATATATTTGTTTTCATTGGTATCAAAATTCTTTGAAAGGAAAACTGCAAGTGTACCTAGACCTTGTTGATTTGACCGATTGTTTAATTACTTTTTAATACATGTAACTACGAAAATTGTTTTGTTCCTGTACTGACAATTACGCATGTCAGCCGTTTTCCATAATAGGTCCCCGTTTCAAATTGTTAAGTAAACGGAATGCAAAACAATAGTTGGCTTTCCGCCCAAATATTGAAACTTCGCTTAAGTTCGACTGGATTTAAAGAAAACGCCGTAATAGCGGATAGCTACTGTAATGCTATATGGAGAAGATATATCAAATCCATTATTGTATGTCAAATTATTGCTTACGGTGGCACACGTAATATGCCTTAGATTTAGTAAATAAATACCATAGAAAAGTGTTACTCTTGTTTTCAACGAAACATGTGGTCGAATCTTTTAGCTAAGTCGGGGCCGACATGTTGACCAAATACCATGTTTAGATCACAATAAAAACTTCGCATACAGCTGCTGTTTTCGGACAAGCAAAAACGATATGCTCGGTTTTGTCAAAGAACACGTGTTTGTAAATTAAACACACGGAGTGCAGTAAAGAGGGCTTGACTAGCCACAAGTTAGACAAAGTGCGCAAGTTTTAAGTCCGAGCGATTACTTGCGGACTGCCACACAAGACATGGCTCAATTTGTTTCTGGAGATTTTTGAACAGTAGAAAATTCCTGACACAGGTAAGTCTTTCGGGCCATAGAGTAAGTTATGTGGACGATTCGACGTAACGTAGCCATTGTCCGGCAAATGTTACTAATAATGGAACTAACGAACGTTTTGTGGAGAACGACAAGCAATTTTGTAACACGGACGCATATTAAAGTCACTATTCTTATCATCAGAAAGTTGATATAACTGTCTCGAAAATTTTGACATAAAACATGTTCATCTAATACCCCTAGTAAAGTGATCACCAACCCCTTATTACCACACGTAGAAAAGGATATATTGTTTAATCCTTGCAAAATATAAATGAAAAAAAGAGATTTTGAAATATTCTTAGCTAGCCCTCCACACCCCAGAAGTTTATTATCTTCTTGCAGAACTAAAAACAACAATTGGTTGCGGCGTTTACAACGGAATATTTGAGCTAATAGTATCCGGACGTTCACATCATCGGCGTCAACCGGCTTGGCGCAGTAGTCCCTGGCGTCCCGTTGTGGTGGGTATATCGCCCAAGCACTTTGTACATACTAAAGTACTGGCTATATCGGGGCTAAGTTTTGTCTTTAAATAGTACGCCGTTATGAGGTGCTTTTCTGAGAACACCAACAGGGGCAAAAGACTCGGATTTCTCTTCGTCTTTTGCAGGAATCCCATGTGCTCTTAGCCAAGCTTTAAATTGTCCATAGAACTCCTTCTTTTGTCAACAATGTCCCACTTAATCAGCTGTTGAATTAGGGATTCAATGTTCTTCAGCTGGAAACATAAAAGTATGCCTTTTGATATTAACAACACTTCAAATATATCTGTTTATATATGGTCACAAGACAATCGAGATTTTTTTTAAAACAAAACAAACTTTTTTTCTTTTTGGAACTGCTAAAGTATAACAGTCCGTTTATTAGAAAATAAAAGCAACAATGTCACAGGCAATAAAGTAATACATAGACAAAGATTTAAAAAAAATATATACACTCATAGTATCTATTGAATGTACTTAAGGTTTTTTATAAAGTCATTTAGGAATCGGTAATTGACATTTTGTATTCGTAGGTATGTTTCTAAAGCAATCAGATCGTAATATAAATAAGACAATATGTTTATGGGCTTCATTCTCCGGTCGCATATGAAGTATGTTTTATAAATACAGTAACATATTTGACTTAAAACAATATTCACACAGTTGTATTCTTTTTGGTGTATCTTATATCCTATTACAATATATTTGATATCATTAAACATTTTCTTTATACCACATTTTTTAAATAAGGCATTTATCGTCGACCAAACATTTGATAATGAAGAACAATGGATAAAAAAATGTTGATAATCTTCAACTTCCTTGCAACACATACACAGGGGACTGTCTCTCAATTTCCATGTAAATAAATTTAAGTTAGTCGCCACTAAATTATTTAATAATTTAATTTTGAATTGTTTAACTTTGTTGTCAACGATAGATTCATGAACTATATAATACCATGATTTCCACTCGATACTTTCTTGTACACGTTTATTCCAGTATCTATGGATATACGGTGTTTCGAAAATTTGCCGGACAAAGAGCTGATATATTTCCTTGTTTGTCATTTCGTTAATTAGTTTGTTCCCAAACCTTATTAAAAGTTTTGAATTGACATTAGTATTTATTGATTCATTTGATTTCACAGATATTTTCCATTGGATCGGAATGGCTTTTTTAACTATATTTAGTTCCGCTATCCAATTAGTTTTGTTTTTAAGTTTATCTAGAATCAGATTGGTGTCTATAGTGCCAGTATTTGAAAGTATGTCGTTTACGAATATTAAATCCGATTCAATCCAATTCTTAAACAGTAAGCTTTTATTATTATGTTTTATAAATTTATTGCCCCAGATAATTTCTTTTCTAATATCATAAAAGGTATTGGGTATTTTAGTTTGGTTGGCATTCAGTTGTTTAAACTGAATCCACGTTGAAAGTAGTTGATTATAAAATTTGGTTAGTTTATATGTGATAGGTTGTAAAGATTTGATAGATTCTATGTTCATGTAAAAGATGAGGAAATTCTTTCCGAACTGGTCAAGCAGTACAGATGGTATAATTTTCCAATTAGCATTAGTTTTGCTTATAAGATGTGTTGCCCATTTTAATTTCATAGTTTTAGAGAAAAGTCCAAAGTCTGGCATATCTAAACCACCCTCAAGTTTATTTCCAATAATTGTTGTGCGCTTTATTTTGTCTCTTTTTCCGTTCCATAAAAATTCGAAGATCATCGAGTTAATTGTCTTAATAATGAAATCGGGTGTAACTATATTTTGGGCTAAGTATACTAGTTTTGGAAAAAGTAATGACTTTATAACAGTTATCTTCCCAAAAAAGGTGAGTTTTCGTTTACTCCATGAATTAATAAGTTGTTTACATTTTTCGATTTTTTCAGTCCAACTTAAATTTACACATTTATCTTTATCATTGCCAAAGAAAACCCCCCGAGATTTTATGTACTCAGTTGTAAAATTAATACCATGAATCAATTTGATACTTTTGTATTTTGATCTACCTATCCAAAGACCATGCGTTTTTGTCCGATTAAGTTTAAGACCTGAATGTTTTCCAAAGGTATCTATTATTTCAAGAACAATAGGTATTTCATTTTGGTTTTTAAGAAATAATGTTGTGTCATCAGCAAGCTGTGTAACTTTTATATGTTTTTCCTGTATCTTTATACCTTCGTACATTTCACAACTTTTTAATTTCATTGATAGGACTTCAACAACTATTATAAAAAGCAAAGCAGATAGAGGACATCCTTGACGGACTCCACGATGTAGATAGAATGAGTCAGATATCCATCCATTATTTGAAATTTTTGATGTTATATTGCAGTAAAGGGTTTTAACTAGAGATGCAAACGAATGGCAAAATTGATATTCGAATATTCGGTAATTCTTTCGATCGAATATTCGAATATTCGATAACCAAAATACATCTTTTCAAAGTTGTATTAAACTATTATTATCATTCGCCAGTAATAACCAATTCATTTTGATCCTTCTTTTTCGTAGCAACTACGCGCGGCGGACCCTGATTTCCCCATATGAGTCTCTGAAATTCCCCATTTTTATATTGAAAACGGTAATTCATTATGAACAATCAAAAATCAAAATCGAATAATTCCGCTGCCTTCATATTGTGAAACAATGTGAAATTAGATGGATTCCTAATCATATGGCGTAATGAGCCAATGGAGGGTCTTTCCGTAGGACGAGCAGTCTCGTTCTGGGATAGACCTCTACCTTATATACCAAACCAACTCGAAACATATATGAATTTGATTCTTCTACATCAATAGGGGCAATTTATCCTAAAACGCTATACTATACAGTAACATTTCAAAGCAAGAACAGTGCATCGAAACATGGAAAACAGTTAACAGCACATGTATCTGCATTATTGTAGCAAATGCCCTACATAGTATCACGGCAATTTGAGCAATGTTGCATAGCTTAATCTGCAACCAAGACAGCGCATTAGTGTGAAGGCCGTTTCCTTAAATCCTTAATTGGCAAAGGCATTGGTGTCACTTGTCCAATAGCAAGTTGTAAAATTACAGGGACTTTTTATAGCACCCGGCGATATGTCCCTAAATGACAAATGACGCTTGTTTAGTGTATTGTCATCACATTCACACCTCTGGCATTAGGGGCCAATCATTGTAAAAACATGACAAAAGAACTAAATACACAATTGCAGCCTTGTAGGTCAACGGTTTTTTTATTTTATTTATTCAACATTTTTTTCGAATATTCGAATACCGATTTTGCCATTCGAATACCAAACGTTTGATCGAATATTCGAATATTCGAATATTCGTTTGCATCCCTAGTTTTAACCCATTTGATAAAAGATTCTTTAAAGCCAAATTTAGTCAAAATATTAAGCATGAACGGCCATTCAACTGTGTCAAAGGCTTTTTTAAAATCTAAAAATAGTATTGCTCCTTCTTGATTGAGAATATCAGTATAGTCTATTACGTCTTCTATTAATCTAATATTAAAACATATATTTCTATGTTTTATGTACCCTTGCTGATCAAGGCTTATAATACTCGGAAGAACCAATTGAAGACGATTTGCTAGAATTTTTGCTGCGAGTTTATAATCTATGTTTAAAAGAGATATCGGACGCCAATTCTCCAGATTTTCTGGATCGTCTTTTTTATACAGTAATGAAAACAAACCTTGTTTCTGAGTATAAGACAGTTCGCCTTTATTGTAACTTTCATTTAGTGCCAAAACTACTAAATTACCAATAATATCCCAAAAGGCTCTATAAAATTCGACAGTTAGACCATCTAGGCCAGGGCTTTTGTTTAGCTTCATGTCATTAAGAGCTGCTGTTGCTTCTTGGAGTGTTATTTTACCTTCGCATTTGTCGGCTAAATCAGATTTTAAAGTAGACTGAATGTTGATACTATTTAAATAATGCTCATATTCTACATTATCATTTAAAACACTTGTATATAAATCATTGTAAAATTTTACTTCTGCGTTTAATATTTCCTCAGTTTGAATGATTCTGTCTCCGTTTATTTTTAAGGAATTTATAACTTTTCTGCTTTGGCGAGATTTTTCTAGATTCAGAAATAATTTAGAATTAGTTTCGCCCTTTTCAATGAAGACAACTTTAGAACATAGTTGTGCACCTGCGGCTTTGTGTTTATATCTATCATTTATTTCTGATTCAACTGAGTTAATTTGGCGTTTAGTGTCTTCATTTTGATTTTGAGTATCATACAGAAGTTTGAGTTCTTTTTCTAAAATGTTCAAATGGTTATGCTGTCTTCTTGAAAATTGTTTAGAGAATTCTATTGTTTTTTCCTTAATTTCAATTTTAAAAAATTCCCATTTAACTTGCGGATTAATATTCATTTTGATTAATTGGGTAAGGAGAGTTTTAATTTTGCTTTGGTATTCTTTATTGTCGAGAAGGGAATTGTTGAATTTCCAATAACCCGGACCACGCGTATTTGGTATTTTTATTTTAAGTGAAATTGCCATATGGTCTGTTGTTTGTATAGTTGCAGGTCGGATGTCAGCTGAGAATATTTGTGGCGTAAAATTATCGTCGATGAGCCAAAAATCTATTCTACTTTTCTCTATATCATGTTTTCGTCTCCATGTAAACTGGCTTTTATTTGCGTTAAATATTTTCCAAATATCACACAAATTGTACGTTTTTATCAGATTTGTTAAACTTTTAACTGTATCAACTTTGAAAGTTTGTAATTTTCTTATTCTATCATTTATGTTTAATGTATCGTTATGATCCCCGCCGATTATTTTTATACCGGAACTTTTCTCTGAAATTATATTTAATAAGTTGGAATAGAAAGTATTTCTTTTTTTTCTATTATTAGGCGAATATAAATTTAGTAGTGTGTATGTTATTCCTTGTATTTCAGTATTAAGTAAAATATATCGGCCGTTTTCGTCACATAATTGGTCTAATATGCTGTATTGAATATCTTTTTTTAATAATATAGAGCAGCCTTTACTATTTGATTCACCATGACTGTGTACTAGTACCCAATCATGAAACTCATCTTTAATAACATGTTCAATATCTAGTGTAAAGTGAGTTTCTTGTAGAAAAGCAATGTCAGCCTTTTGATTTTTGAGCCATTGAATAAAGCGCATACGTTTACCTCTATCTCTTAGACCTTGAACGTTAAGGGATATAAGATGAATTATGTTCTGTTGCATAGCAGAGATTTAGTTATCATGAAAATATAAATATTATATAAAAAAAGTTCGATGGTTAACTCCTTAATAAAACATTCTTATCATTTAAGAAAACGAAAGATAAGAAAGTTAAAGGAACCATACCTTTATCAATTCTAATACACCAAAGTAGGCTAAACTTCTATTGAAGTAAATAACGTGTGTATATAAATTGAACATCAGTATAATATTACAAACATATGATGCATTCGACAAAATATTAACGTAATAAATATATTGTACATCGATAGTTAGCAATAACAACCAACATCGTGGAAGTACCACAATAACTACAGAGTAAATGATCAAAGTAATGCTTGGCTGAGTAAACGGTACAATTGTTGGAAATTAAGGCAAAACAAAATAAGCGTGTGTTTCCCAAAACCGTCGGTGTTTAATATTACAAACTAATAAGTTATTTATGTCGATAGAAAACATTCGCCAGTGGTATAGCAATGTCATTTATTTAAGTTACAGGCATTTACACCAGTTTATTATTGAACTGTGTTTTTATATAAAATAGCGAAACCAGGGTTGTGCAATATATGTTTAAAACGACATGTAAGTTGTTTTAACGGCAATATTAGGGTGTGCAATATGAACTTTAAGATGAAAAAAACACCAGTTTCTTATTAAACTGTGTGTGGGTTTTTAATAAATTATATCTATTTAGGGTTGTGCAATATGTACAAACCATAACGACAACTCCGTATTGACTGGGCGTAAGTTCCGTATGTAAGCGTATTAACATTGCGAAACAAACAAAAGTAACGACGTATATCAAACAAAAGATAAACGTAGCTATGTTATACAACAACAATTTGATGCAACATAGATTGTTATGATAGGATACGCCTAACGCGTATGGATAAATCATATAAAATCGCAAATCAAAATCATAATCCATAAACAGGATAGTGTCAGTCATCGTAATATAGTGTGGTCCAAGAAAGAAAACAGTTATTTTTTCTTCTTTGACTTTTTGCCATTGTTTGTTTGTGATCGGTCGTGCATGATTTCTACAGGTGTGGGAGGCGACCTCTCCGGTGCATGGCCTACTTTTCCTTTGTTTGGAGTTGCGGTATTGTTTTCTGCACTCGACATGTTTATAAAGCGATCAATTGAGAGTTGACCGCTACAGCTACTGGACCTCGCATTTCTCGAGGATGCCGGTTTGTTTAGACTGGTATCCGATATGCGCCCTCTGTTAACCTGATCGGTGTCTTGTGGCTTTTGGGGGCTGCTGCCTTGACTTTGTGGCTTTGAGACTGATTCGGAATCCGATTCTTTTTCAGTTTCAGAGCCAGAATCAGAGTAATTTAAATCTGGACAGTCTGTTTGCTTGTGGCCAATATTTTTACAGTTCCTACACACCCAGTCGTTGGGACAGTCACTGAATTTGTGACCAATTTGCGTACATTTGGAGCAAATAATGTCGCTTTTGGTGCCAGTCAATTTGTTTTGACCGCTATGTAAGACACGGCCTTTAAATTGAGCGAATTCCATGAAACTAGGAAGAGGCTCATGAAGGGTCGACGCTTTAACAATCAAAAGTCTGTCGCCGGTGTCACAATTAGTGAGTTTGCCATCAATCCTTAGTTTCTCGCGAATGACACGAATTATTTCGATACCATGGAGCGTTAATTTTCTGGTTATTATCCCATCATCGGCTGACAGCGGGATATTTTTAACACGAACTCTGATTGTGTTTTCTCCATCGAGTCTACCAGGATTTGTAGACAGTACACTGACAGTTTTACCCCTTATGGGCACCCCGTCGGACATCAATATTACTTTGTCCTCTAGACTATCGAGATATATTCTCCACATGGCACCAACTCTTTGTAGCCCACATATATGAGAAGCATTTACCTTTCGGCCTATTGCTTTATACAACTCTTCATGCTTTAACCATTCAGTTTGGGTCGGCTTTCTATTCCCAAATAGATCTCTCTCTCTGAGAAATACCAGAGGTACATCATGTCCGCCATTTAAACTCATGACTGTCTTATCAACCTCACTATAATTCGTGTTTTCGGCCATAACAAGATTGTTTCACATAAAACAAACAGTACCTTGAATTTTCCAAGTTGAAATAGTATCCTTTTAATCCAGTACACATAACATTTGATGCTAGATAGTTATTGTTTTATCAATATTTATACGGACCGAAATAAACACTGTCTTCACTGTGTCGCTTACGTCCTTTAAAATTTAAAAAAAAATTAAAATTACCACACACAGCACAATCCGCACAAACAAAACAAACTTGACATATACAAGATACCACACACAAGATACCATAAACAATATATCACACACGTACAATATACCACACACACAATTACACGCACGATATAAATACCACAAACAAGACACCACACACAAGATACATCAGTTAAATGACAAGAGACAAATCAACTAGACGCATACAAGATAATATATAATAATACAATAATATTCCACAAACAAGACACACACAAGATACATCAGTTGCTCATCATATATATGACAAATAAACAAAACACATACAAAATACCTCTTACCATATACTACAAACAAAACACACAAAGGATACCACACACTACCAACAAGAGCCACCCAAGAAACATCAATTATAGAAGTTAAATTACAAAGGACAAACAAACTAGGCACAAACAAGATACCACACACAGAATACCACGCACAAACACACTAGATCTCTTACACAATATACCATAAACAAAACACTATCAAGATACATCATTTATATATGTTAAATGACAAAAGACACACAAACTAAACTCATACAAGATACCACACACAGCACAATCCGCACAAACACACTATATCACACAACTGGCACACCATAACTACAGATTATTAATATAGAAGTTTTAAGTTAAAAGGCAAACAAACTAAAAACATACAAGAAATCACACACAAGATTCCACAATTTAAACACACATAAGATATGCCAGGTTATCAGTACACTGCATTCCGTAAATGAAATCCTTCTGAAGCATGGACTATGGTCTGAATGCATCTGAATGGAACTGTTCTTTGAGACCCCTGAAATGTTAACCATTGTCAATGCCCTCTTTCAAAGGCGTTAGCGGTATGCTAATACCAGAAATGACAGAAGTGACTTGAAATAATGTTTAAGTCATTTACTTACACCTTGGAATTCTGTAAGTTTGTCTAAGAAAATCTTACCCAACGAGATTAAAATCTACTAGAAAAGGTTCAACTTGAAGCATTCACAATTATCACTGGAACTACAAAACCTGTCTCTCTCGGTAAAAAATATGAAGAAACTGGGTTTAAGTCACTTCAGTAACGAAAAGAACAGCATATGCTTAAATATTGTTTTACACCTACATATCGTTCATCTCTTGTCCCAGACCAAGTACGCAATGTTACTTCCTTTAACCTCTGGAACTCTTCTACATGGAACTACTTCTGCAATACAGGCCTTTTGCAACCTCTTTTTTCCATTCATCAATTGCTCTTTAGAACGAGCTTCCCGTACATGTCAGAGGCTCCGATTCACTTCCCATATTCAAACGCAGACTTAATTCTCTTCATAACGGACCAGATGTTTCGTCTTTTTACTACGAGGGCACTCGTAAGGTCGCGCATTAGGAATCACTGTAGCACCCTTAGAGAGCATTTGTTTTCAAAGAATATTGTTCCAGATCCATTCTGTCAGTGTGGCCAAATCCAATCAACAGAAGGTTATTTATTTTACTGTCAACTCAACCACCAGCAGAGACAAATCCTTTTTTAAATTTTCCAACAAACTAAACATTTCACTGTCCAGACACTTCAATTTGGAAACTCTTGATGAAACGCAAATTCAAACAGAACTATAATCAATAATTTTCACACATTTATCTCCGACACGAAAAGATGTATTTAGTTATAAAAGGCCTATTCGGGATTTCCACTTATTTCGGGCATGACCAGTCTAATATTTAACTAGTTTTCGCATGAATATTGATTCCTCCTCTAAGATCTTAGCTATATCCTTAATCCTTACTTATCATGTATGTATTTTATGTATTTGCCAAATGTACATATAAAAAATAAGCATTGTCTAAACCAAGTCGGAGAAACAGTGCAAACTCTTCATATGACAACCTAGTACAGATGCAACAAGTGTATGCCCTAGAGCATTAAAACAACCTATGCTGACAAAGTTTACTTCATTCCAAACTTTTGTCGTCATTCACCAACATACATATGCCTTCTATCATCAAGATATTTTTTGAAAAATGTGTAATACAATGCTTTACAATGTTGGATTAAGCTTAATACTTTAAATAGGTATTATTTTTATGATAGTCATAAAAAAACATTTTTCATTTATCAAAATCAAACTTCAGTAAGTATTTTGGCTAATTGAAATAAGCTAATTAATCCTTTTAAGCTTTAGATGTTTCGAGAATTGCGAGCAGATTGTATCCATTGATTATCCATTGTATTATAAAAAATGTTTCTATCAATGCTGCTGTTGTTTCTTTTCTTTAGAATGAGAATACCGATCGGATTCAAATATTGATTAAATCAATGTATATATTTAAATATCTAGAAAATAAAAGATTGCAACACTATCGTCACCTCCACACTTTCAGGGGTAATAAAGATTGTTTACGATCTGTTCTCTTTTCTCTTGTTTTGGTGTCATTCAGAACGCCTTCGCCTTCAGGCTTTGAATGTTTTGTAACAACCTACTCCTTCTAATGCTTGTTCGTTAACGAATCTCACTACACTTAAACGTGCTGAATTGGGCTTCATTTCTTGTAGAAATGAATGACTTTTGAAATAGGTTTTCCTCTGTCAACTTTAAGGGATACTTTGACTTTGTTCACGCCGATTATTCAGTCCAGAATTTGAAGCAAAACTATGCTATATGACACCAGCTCTAAACAAAATATTTCAGAGATTGGTGGGGGTAATTGCCATTTATGAAAAATGCTCGACCGTTTTCTAAGTCGATAAAATGGTATCATTTGATAATATTTAAAGCAGAGTTGTCGGTTTAGCTATGTATAATGATACTGTTAGCTAACCCTAACTGTAATTCATGCATCGTGCGAATGATTTACACTCTTATGTAAATAATACTGTTGGCCGATCAAATTGCTAGACTGTGTAAGCACCTATCTTCGAATATAAATATAATGTACCAAAAGCATGAACATGTCAGATTTAAGCAATTAAAATATCGAATTAAACGCAACCGCTCATTATCTATATTTAGATATCATATTTGTTGTTTATATGATGCATTTTATGCAAATCGATTTGGGCGATTTCGATAATCAATAGTAGTTTTCATATCTTCCTGATACGTAGTATTAGAAAACGCAATGCTCAGACATATTTTTTGAAAATTAAGCTAGAAGTTATATAATACGAGACAGATTATTGGTAATGAAACATTTAAAAACCTACGTTTGAAGAAGATAATGTACGGTTACTTTAAATGTTCAGACTGCGGTCTGCAATGGAGTGCGAAGTTGCATTTTAAAGATAAGAGGAGAAATGTGGTAAGTGTTAATTATTTATATGCTGTTTATTTAATTTAAAATATTTTATTACGATATTATTGATTAAATTAAGACAAAGTGTGCATGGTCGCCATGTTGTTTGCAGTAAAAGCTGCTGTTTACTTCTTAAAAAAATAATTTGAACTAGAAATAAGTTCATTTTTATTTAATGAAGTAAACGAGTTTCTGAATGAATGCATTATAATTTGAGTACATATTATGATAAAAAATATTTTAAATCCGTCTTGAATAAAATCAATTTAAACTTTGATAATGATCGGTTTCGAATTTCAAAAAAAGATGTTGAATCATATACTAATGTTCCATATAAAATGCTCACTTGAATAAAACACTCGCTGCTTTGCAAATATTCTCCATATTGAAAGACAATCAAGAAGTTGCTTTACACATGTGCAGGTATCTGTTTGTTTGAAAACAACAACTGGAAATGTCAAGCCAAGGTAAACAGTACCAATGGCAATGTATACAATTATGTTTTCAGCCCTGTGTTACAGAATGCGAATATGTGTTTTCATTTATACCAAAATTCTTTGAGAGGAAAACAGCAAGTGTACCTAGTTGATTTGACCGATTTTTTAATTATTTTTAATACATGTACATGTATTAAACTACGAAAATTGTTTATTCTCCTGTACTGACAATTACGCATGTCAGCCGTTTCCGATAATTGGTCCCTGTTTCAAATTGTTAAGTAAACAAAATGCAAAACGATAGTTGGCTTTCCGCCAAAATATTAGAACTTCGCTTTAGTTCGACTGGATATAAAGAAAACGCCGTAATAGCGGATAGCTACTGTAATGCTATGTGGAAAAGATATATCAAATTTATTCTTGTCTGTCAAATTATTGCTAACGGTAAACAATACCATAGAAAATTTCTTTCTCTTGTTTTCCACGAAAAGAAATGGTCGAATGTTTTTTAGCTAAGTCGGGACAGACATGCCATGTTTAGATTAAAACAAAAACTTTCGCGTACAGCTACTGTGTACTGATAAGCAAAAACGATATGCTCAGTTTTGTCAAAGTGTTTGCAAATTAAACACACGGAGTGCAGCAAAGAGGGCTTGACTAGCCACAAGTAGCAATACAGTGTGCAACTTCAAGTGATTTTTTGCGGACTGCCACACAAGACATTGCTCAATTTGTTTCTGGAGATTTTTGAACAGTAGAAAACCCCTGTCACCGGTAGGACTTTTGCCATAGAGTAAGTTCTGTGGACGGTTCGACGTTACTTATCGATTGTCCGGCACATGTTACGAATAATGGAACTGACAAACGTTTTGTGGAGAACGACAAGCAATTTTGTAACACGGAAGTGAATTAAAGTCACTATTGTCATCATCAGAGACTTGATATGACTGTCTCAAAAATTTTGACATAAAACATGTTCATCTTGTCGAAATACTTTCCGTTTGGATGCAAACGAACCTTCGACAAATCCCCCTAGTAAAGTGATCACCAACTCCTTATTCCAACATGTAGAAAAGGAAATAATTCCTGGCGTCCCGTTGTGCTGGGTACATCGCCCATGCACTTTTTACATACTAAAATACTTGCTTTATCGAATAACAGTGTGTGTATACCACGTGATAAATTGCATCATAAATGCTACGTCGGAAGGCAATATTATGCTTCTAATGAAGACTTTAAACAAAGATAACTTCACTATTGCTTCACCATTTATATGAAACATAGCGCAGTCTACGCCGCTCACGGAGTCCCACCTTCGGTCTTTCACCAGAGTTTGATTGAGAGTTTAGTTTCTTAAAACACTTCGACAAACCTTTCCACAATACGTTCGTCTGGCGGAGCACTGTCAAAACACTATTTTGGAAACAGGTTTGTCGAGTGTTTGATGAAACTAATCATCTTATCAAACTTCGGTAATAAAAGGAAGGTGAGGCTATTCAAGCGGCATGGAATGCCCTTTGTCTTATTGAAAATGGTGTAGTAAAGGAAAAGTTATCTCGTTTTAAGCGAAATGTAACCTTACGACGTAGCATATACGACGTAATGTATCACGTGATATACACACACTGAATCATATCTCCTATTTTTCAGTATTACGCACATGACTGTGCGGTGTGTGGCAATATGTGTCAGCCGTATCGTGTTAAGGAGACCACGTGCTCTAGGTGCGGGGAGGTGGTTAGAACGTGCGGCTGCGACAAGACCCGCCGCACGGACCACAACAAGCCATAGTGTGGTGAGGTTTGGCGACCCTTGCAAGGAACCTACCAACTTCAGTGAACCTTTACTAATCCTACATAATATTTGAATAAAATGCTTCAGAACATTGTATATTTCGGGAAAAAATAATACTAATTATAAAATATAAAAACTGTTTATAATAATGTTATTTATTTGTATATGGTTACATATAAAGTATGCATATACAGTCATGGGAGAACAATATGATTTTGATTTTTAACACACTACAAATATAAATTATTACTTCAATGATAATGATGTTTTTAAATGCGGAATGCAACATGCCTTTCTTTTTGCTTATGCATGCTTTTGTTATGTACGTTAAGACTAAAATAACATTAAAATCCACTGTTATAACGATCTGCAGCCAATTATAAAAAAAAACTTTGATAATATGTGGACCGGTTATGTTTTTGGCCACTTCGCACATTTAAATGATTTGATTGATTGATTCAGAGTAATACTTGGATAAATAATGGCAAATCAACATTGTTTTGGCTAAATATGACCAAACCAAAGAATTAAGTCACTCATAAAAAATACACTCTTAATTCTCTATGTAGCAACCAACCAATTTTAGTTTTGTGTCATAGTAGAATAACACGAAACCGAGTTTTCATTTTCTCTTTAGTCAAAGCCGCATTTAGCATTGTCCAACGCAACCTTGATAGATTTCTGGAACTCGCTAGAATTTGCGTTGCCAAGTGGAATTCTGAAGATGAAAGAGCATGTGGAAGCTTTGGGAAACTTTTGTCCTTTTTCGAAAGTGTTGAACTCCAGAACTATTTCCTCATCAGCCACCGTTGGATCTGCGGATCCCGTTACGAACTGATAGAAGCTTTCGGCGTCTTCGTCTTTGAAATAAAACATACATACGCTCGTATTTTCCATTTATTCATAAAAACGAATATAGTGTGCTAAAGTTTTAAAAAAGCAATGTAAAACTATTTATGTTCGAAATCTTTAAAGTGAAACTCTTATTCAAAATCAATACATGCACATGTAAATCAAACATAATTTTCGAGTGATACACCCTAAACTACTTTCTTAATAATGCATTTATGGAAAATATATATAAATATATATAAATTACTATTAACTATATTATAACCGTGTATAGCTGAAAACGCAAACATATTAAATGATTGGAGAATGCTAAAAGATTTACTGCGATCTACTAATCTCTCGTATCAATACCGTGTTTTCTGCACATTTCTTTTAAATTAAACTCGGTATCCTTCATAAGTACATTGCTTTCGACATTTGTTCATCCTTTTTGGTATATTTTTTTGAAATGTGTTAAATCTTATTTGGGAGTAATTGTGCATGTTTAAAACAATAAAGTACAGCGATGTGCAAATATACATTATTATAGCCAGATACTTACCAGTTAGATTATGTAACCAATCTAACATAAACGACTTGGCTGATTCCTTTTTATGATCACCATCACATTTCAAATCCTGAATTTTGGGGCTAAGTTTTGTCGTTAAATAGTACGCCGTTATGCGGTGCTTTTCTGAGAACACCAACAGGGGCAAAAGACTCGGATTTCTCTTTGTCTTTTGCAGGAATCCCATGTGCTCTAAGCCAAGCTTTAAATTGTCCATAGAACTCTTTCTTTTGTCCACAATGTCCCACTTTATCAGCTGTTGAATTAGGGATTCAATGTTCTTCAGCTGGAAACATGAATGTATGCCTTTTGATATTTACAAATACACTTCAAATGCATCCGTTTATACATGGTCACAAGACAAACGAGAAAAAAAAAAGACAAAGAAACTTGACATATACAAGATACCACACACAAGATACCATAAACAATATATCACACATATACAATATACTACACACACAAATACACGCACGATATAAATACCACAAACACGACACCACACACAAGATACATCAGTTATATAAGTTGAATGACAAAAGACAAACCAACTAGACGCAGGATCCCACACACAAGCTACTACTCTTAATATTCCACAAACAAGCCACACACAAGATACATGAGTTTCTCGTCATATATATATGATAAATTAAATAGACACATACAAAATACCACTAACAATATACTACAAACAAGACACACAGAGGATACCACACACAACTTACTACCATCAAGAGACACCCAAGATACATCAGTTATAGAAGTTAAATTACAAAGGACAAATAAAGAAGGCACAAACACGATACCACACAACGAATACCACGCACAAACACACTACATATCACTCAAAATATACCATCAACAAAACACTGTCAAGTTAAATCTGTTATATATGTTAACTGACAACAGACAAACAAACTTGACACATACAAGATACCATACACAGCACAACACACACACTATATCACACAAATGACACTTCAAACATACATCATGGTAAACTACAGGTTATGAATAAATAAGTTTAATTGAAAGGCAAACAAACTAGAAACATGCAAGATACCACACTCAAGTTTCCGCAATTTAGAAACACACAAGATATGCCCGGTTATAAAAACAATACATTCCGTAAAATAAATCCTTCGGAAGCATGGACTATGGTCCGTGTGCATTTGAATGGAACTGCTCTTTGACAGCCATTAAATGTCTTCACGTGTTAATGCCCTTTGGCAAGGCGTTAGTGGTATTCTATTTTTAAGAGTTGTTAATAAGAAAAACTACAAGCGCGTACAAGAAACTACACTGTTGACGAAGTACAGGGTGATTATTTTTTAACAAAAGACACGTTTAAAAGGGACGGTATGCGAACCCAAAAGGGCACACAATTCAGGATCTTAGCCGCTTTTTGAGTACTCAATGATATAATGAAATATACAGTGACAACCCAAGTAAACAACAATGAACGAAAGAAATTAACACCATCAACAGACAACACACGCATCGACATAGCTGTATCAATAAATGATGGTAAAACAGCCTCGAAACGGTCTGGGAAACACTAGTTTACTGGGACATGAGTTAACTGGGGACTTAAAAGAATCCATATGCGTATAACCGCACACTTGTCTCAGCATCTATCAGTTAACTTGCAAAATGAAGAAAAATCAATATATTAACTGGTTAAATACTCAACGGCAGAAAACAGGTACCACTTGCAAACAAATGAATCAGGCTGGAGGAACAGTGCCAACTCTTCACAAAACAATTGAAGGCAAAGGATTTTAATAGATTTATTTCTCACCGTAAATGTTTGTCCTGGTGGCCATCCAATATGGTCAATTACAGCACCTTCTTTGCTATCTATCACAGCCAGCAAATCATCAGCAGATTTAGCAGCCCTCAGCTGCAAAAAGACAGATTATATGCTACCGAAGTTCTAACTAGTGTAGTCAGACAATTACATGTATGATTTTTTATTAGTGTGTGTTGTGTTGTGTCTTTGTTACGTTCAGTTATAACTATTTGGAAATACGCTAAAACCATTTTGATTAAAATACATATATTGTAAAAAATGAATATCCATGAAAACATTACTAATGAACGTACATCTTTGACCAAAGCTTTAATGCTTGGATCTGGCACAGCATCTAGCGTCAGAAGGTCGGTATAATCTTCTCCAACGAGATATTTGTAGACTATGGGTGAGAGATATGGAAACCCGCAGTCACCGTTCAGTACAGATGCAACAATTGCTCGCCCTAGAGCCTCAAAATAGCCTTTGTTGACAAAGTTCATTTCATTGGATGGAAACTTGTGTCGACCTTCACCAACAAACATATGCCTTCTTTCACCAAGACATTCTTCGAAGAACGTGTAATACAATTCCCGTCTGACGCCTGTAACAGAACAAAAATACACAAGTAAATATGGAAATGATTGGAAAACAAATGACTGGTATTCTTTACTTCATATTGGTATAAAGGAAACATAAACTTATGATATTACGACTTGTATACATGATGCATGAAACACCTGGCCCAAATTTCTAGAAGCATCTTAAGTCCCTTAAAATGTTGGATTAAGCTTAAGACTTTAAATAGAAATTATCTTTATGATAATCTCAATTAACTAATTTTCTTTTATCAAAATCAAATTTAAGTTTGTAATTTGGCTCATTGAAATAAGCCACTTAAGTTAGTCAAGCTTTAAATGTTTTGAGACATTGCGATCAGTTTTATCCGTTGGTATATCATTGTATTATACACTAAAACGATTTATGTTGCTGTTGTTGTTTTCTGTATAATTATGATTGACGACCAAAATCGATTAATGATTAAATGAATGTAAATATTACTAATTCTAGAAAATACAAAATTGCAACACTATCGGAGTTAATACAGATTATTTCGCTCCGTGAGTTTATAATTGTTCTTTTTACTTCTGTTGTTGTATCATTCAAAAACGCTTTCGCTTTAGGCTTTAAATGTGATGTACCAACCTGCTCCATCTAATGCTTGTTCGTTAACGAATCTTACTATCACTTGAACGTGTTGCTTTGGGTTGCATTTCTTGTAGAAATCAATGACTTGTTGAAATAGGTTTTCTCTGTCAACTTTAAGAGATACTATGACTTTGTTCTCGCCGATAATTCTGTCCAGGATCGGAAGCCACTCCATACGATATGAAACCAGATCTGAACAAAGTATATCTGATATAGAACGAGTTATTGCCATAAATACAGACAATGGTATCTCCAGCGGACGCAAATGATCGACCTTTTTTATTTCTGTCGATAAAAGGGCATATTTTGACAATGTATAAAACCCGAATTGTCAGTCTAGATATAGATATTGTTACGGTTAGCATGTGAACTTCAAGTGCCGTATGGATGTGTGTTTTAAATTATGGCCAAAGTTTATAAGACAATAAACATCAATAAAAAAAAATACACATTTCTTAAACATGACGAATTCAAACGTGGACGCTTGTTCGGTTTTTATAAAGTCTTGGTCTACACACAACAAACTAATAAAAATGACGGTGGTGTTTCCATCATAGAAAAAACAATTTTAATACATTACCGGGGACGGTCGTGGCTTGTGTAAGCCATGTTGCAGTGATGCAGGCTTCCTGAAAGCGCGATTGAAACCATCAATATACAGTGAATTAATATTTGATAAAACAATGAAAATTACAGGGACATGCCCAGTAGCCTAGAATTTCACCAATATTATGTTTACATGCACAAGGATCAAAGCCGAACAAACACGAAACAAGAGAAACGGCTAATTATTGCAAACAATAAGAAAATATATTTATTATTGTATTCATGTGTTTGTTTTGTGAGATGGTAATGAGTCATTATTTCAAAAGCAATACGATTGTCTATAAATAAATAAGTATAAAAAAGAATGAAAGAAATATGGTGAAATCCGCTATTTAATGTGTGTGTTCTTAAGTTGCGGATATCACTATATATAGGTTAAATACTGATAGGTAAACATACCTTTACAACAGAAGGCGTTTTATCCTTTTCCTTTGGAGGTGGTGTCGGCTTAGAACCTGCAGCAAACACACCTCTTATGTTGGAATTCATTTTTGCAATCTATGTCATATTTTCCATTTAAACAGGTATGTACCTAGATACATGATTAACAACCGTTAAAACATTTTAAAAGATAACAATCAGTTCAGTTCATGTTCGACCTACATTATTGATCGAGGATCGAATTGCAAGTTTCTATACCCTGTCATAATATAATTGTGATTGGCTGCCACAATGATTCAATCTTCCTTGTTCAATGCATTGTTCAGTATACGAAGATATTCAGCATAAAGACTGTACTTTTGGTTTAAACATAAGGTCATTAACGTAACTAACTATTTATAATCACAACTGAACATTTTCGTGTCTATAAATAAACAATTTAAACAATTATTCTCCGTGGACGTTTTCTCAATAATCACAAGTTTGAATAACGTTTTCTTAATAATGAAATGTATAATAGGACTTATTTATAAATACATATGATATAGGAAATGGGAGCAGTAAGTACTAAAGACGACACATCGAGAGAGGCAGCGCTCAGAGAAGAGACGCGTACGTATTTTGTTGCTTCAATCAACGGAATAAAATTAAAAATACCTTCCTAACGAACGTCTTACAATATCATCCTTATTCATAAGCAGAGAGAGAGAGAGAGAGAGAGAGAGAGAGACAGAGAGACAGAGAGAGACAGAGACAGATACAGATGTAGCATCATTGTAAACTATGTTTACATATTCAAAACCGCGCAATAACAAAATCCAATCATTTCAATTGACGTGAATCCATAGTATGTTTAATTAAGCAATACTTGCAACTGCTATATTACATCTTTTATGCAAATGTAACATCTGCAGTTTCTAACAAGTATCGGAACATTTACAGCTCCAAATGATCTCACAAAGGTCATTGCTGAAATGAAGAAACAACAGAAAGGCCAAACGAACACTCTTGAGGTCGAGAGAAGTGATGTGCTACATGTAGCCATTTCATACTTCAAGAGTCACGAGTGCGAGTTTAGGCCCCTTGTTGTCAAAATGATTACCGAAGGAGTCGGCGAGAACACGCGTGATTTAGGTAATACAATAAGTATACATGCATATACGCGTGATTTACGTAATACAATAAGTAGACATGCATATACGCGTGATTTAGGTAATACAATAAGTATACGGTAATACAATAAGTATACATGCATATACGCGTGATTTAGGTAATACAATAAGTATACATGCATATACGCGTGATTTACGTAATACAATAAGTATACATGCATAAACGCGTGTACTATTTTAAACCTTAGACATAATGTTTCCAGTGGCTATTTAGCCGCTATCATTCTTAGCTATGTTAATACTCATGGGTATTTAATACAGTTTTAAAATAGTGTTTTTTTAACTCCAATATTTTAAAACTTTTATAAACCAAACATCTTAAACGTAAATACATTAACACAATTGCCACAATATACATTTATATATTCTCTAATTGCGTACGGTTTATCATTGCTTGCTTTTAAGGAGGCCCGTTGAGAGAATTTTTTACCGTGTTTTTCAAAGAAATCCTTCGGAAAAACATCGACATGTTCGAAGGACATGAACAAGGACGGACTCTTTTCCCTGTATACAATGAAAGAGCATTATCGGACAACTGGTTTGAAGCGTTTGGAAAAGCAGTTGTGGTGTCAGTTATGAATGGTGGTCCGGGGTTTCCTTACTTGGCGCCATGTGTTGTGAATTTTTTGCGTGGTAGGGAGTATGAGTCGATGTTGAACATAGGACTGGTGTACAACACGCTCTTGAGACAATTGATTAAAAGAGTAAGAAGCTCATCGCATTAGTTTTAATAATATATATTTCCTCAAATAAATTGATTATAATCTTTGTGGTTATCTTTCGTATCGAATCGTACCGAAGCGTTTGATTAGAGCCGTCAACTGATTGAACTAAATTTGTTATCAATTGCTGGGTTTAATGTGTTTAAACCCTGTTACGTGCATATAATATACTTTATTCTCGTTGGTAGATCAACAATTCCGAAACTGAAGAACAATTAAACGGTGCAATAGAATCTGATTCAGAAAGATATATAGACCATTGTGGGTGGCCAAGATACCAAATGATCACGGTAACTTTTATTACATTCCTATGTAAACCTTATTGCGTTCTTATCGTAGAGGTAATGTTTGTTATAAAAGTATTTGAAAATCTTCAAGTCATGTGCTTATTAAAATTCATGGCCTGTATTAAAAAAAAATCATGTCCTAAGTTTAGAATTAAACAACTTCATGATATCTTAAATGAATATTTTGATTAACTAGTATTAACTATGTAATAGACTAACTTTTACGCTAAAAAGACTTGTCATTCTCTTTGACTTTGATAATTTCAGTAAAACGATTTTCAGTTAAGAAATAGATAGGATTCAACGATTTAATGACTTGATTAATATGTTGAATGCACAGGATCTGTCTTTCTGCATAGGTTAGGAAAGTTTAAAGAAGTGTCGAAATGATGACCCCTTTAAATTTAACAGATGAACAACAAGCTCGAACTGACACAGACCTTGCTCAAGTGGGAACTAATCGGAAAGAGAATTCCGGCCCTTGAGCAGCTTAAAAGGGGGCTGGACACCTTCCAGTTCCTTAGCAGAACTGAAAAATATCAAGAGGCAGACAAACTGCTAATGCACATGGATAGTGAAAAGGCAACCGCTGAGTACTTGAAGAAGTCTCTCCGTAAAGAAATTGACAGACTGAAACTAAGCTGTAAGGAAGAGGAAAATGCCAAGGAATACACCCTTAAGTGTATGGATCTGATGACAGGTTTGTTTTGTTGACATGGCAATTTTCAAACATATATGAACATCAAACACAGCGTGGTCATGGTAAAAATGTGGATTACAATGTCTTATCTCAGAGTATGGTTTGCATTTTTCACTACATAAGTTAGCACCCGGGAATGTGTATGGAACATCGAGTGAAATTAAGATACGTTATCAGTCTTAAAGCTCGATGAAGATCGTTTGCATAACACAATAATTATTGTTCATCCAGTCATATGTATGTTTCAGACACAGAGGCTACCAGTCTCTTTCACTTTATCACCGGAATGTCATCACTGCCAGTTGAGGATATCCCACTTGAAGTGGAATTTAACAAACTGAACAAGGCAGCAGAACTACCTGAAGCCATCACATGCATCCAGCGACTGAGAATTCCACTTGGAAATGATTCTCCTATGGCGTTTTATTCTTCATTTCATAAGGCGCTGGCCCATGGAAAATACGGCTTTCATGGAAACGATACACTTCATTGATTAAATAATTTCTCAAAGTTTGTTCTAAGTCCATAGCCTGTTCTCTTTTGTAATAACTTTGATTTTATTTTGTATATACGCCGATGCATTTTACCATGTAAGCATTGATAAAACATTATCGCATTATCGTATAGACGTTTCTCAGGACACTATATATACTTTTTCTATTATTTTACTTTACTTCTTTGCGCTTTCGTGTACATTTTGTTCCTTTTTACATTTTACTGACTAGTAAATGTGACTGAATTTTTTTAATAGTGCATTTATTATTCAGAAACATGCTTCAAAGTGTATGCCTTCCGTAATGGAACATAGAACAATAATGTGTTGTTTTTTTTCAAATAAATAAATAGCTAAAATATTAAAGCTTAAATATTTTAAGTGATTATTATTTTTTTTGCGTTTTGATATCACTAAAAACCACGTATAAGTTAAATTCCAAATTCAATAATATTATGAAAACTACATACAAGCCAAATAGCTAAAAGACACCGATGTCCATGTTTAAAGACACCGGGTTCACGGCCGAACATACGGCAAACGACGTTAACAAAGTCACTATATAGTGCACACAGATTACGCTCACATTAAACCGTCCTTGTAAATAATTGTTGTAGTAACCGCTTTAGACAAAGAGGTTCACTTTTCGATGGACACAGGGGTTCACTTTTGGTTAAGACGCAGGGGTTTATTTTCGGTTTGGAAACGGGGGTTCAGTCTCGGTTAAAAGACAGGGGTTGGCTATCGGTTTGGAAACAGAGGTTCACTATCGGTTTGGATACCGGGCTTCACTGTCGGTTTGAAGACGGGGGTTCGCTATCGATTTGGAAACAGGGGTTCACTATCGGTTTTGATACAGGGGTTCACTCTCGGTTTGAAGACGGGGCTGCACTTACGGTTTGGATACAGGGGTTCACTATCGGTTTGAACACGGGGATTCGCTATCGGTCTGTTTGGATACAGGGGTTCACTATCGGTTTGAACACGGGGATTCGCTATCGGTCTGTTTGGATACAGGGGTTCACTATCGGTTTGTACACAGGGGTTCACTATCGGTTAGGATACAGGGGTTCACTATCGGTTTGAACCCGGTGTGTTGCTATTGGTTTCAATACAATTCACTATTGGTTTTCATACAGGGGGTCACACAATCTGACTGAATACAGGGGCTCACTCTCGGTTTGGATACAGGAGATTTAATATCGGATTGGATACAGGGGCTCACAATCGATTTGAAAACTGGGGTTTACTCTCGGTTTGGACACAAGAGTTCGCTTTCGGTTCGTACACAGGGGTTCTCTTTATGTTTAGATACTGGGGCTCAGTTTCGCTTTGGATACAGGGGTTCACTTTCGGTTTGAATACAGTGGTTCGAATTTCGGTTTAGATACAGAGGTTCACTGTCGATTTCGATACAGGTGTTCACTCTCGGTTTGGATACAGGGGCTCACACTCGGTTTAGATACAGGGGTTCACTTTCAGTTTGGACATAAGGGTTCACCCTCAGTACATAGGGGCTACTCTCGGCTTGGAGAGAGGGGTTCATTAGCTGTTAAGAAATAAATGTTCACTCTCGGTTTGAACAAGGGGGTTCACTATCGGTTTGGATACAGGGGTTCGCTATCGGTTTGGAACAGGGGTTCACTATCGGTTTTGAATACAGGGGTTCACTCTTGGTATGAACACGGGGGCTCACTATTGGTATGGATACAGGGGTTCACTCTCGGTTTGGATACTGGGGCTCACTATCGGTTTAGAATACAGGGGTTCACTCTCGGTTTTGATACAGGGGTTCGCTTTCGGTTTGGATACAGGGGTTCACAATCGGTTTGGATACAGGGGTTCGCTTTCGGTTTTGATACAGGGGTTCACTCTCGGTTTGGATACAGGGGTTCGCTTTCGGTTTTGATACAGGGGTTCACTCTCGGTATGAACACAGGGACTCCCTATCGGTATGGATACAGGGATTCACTTTCTGTTTGTATACAGGGGTTCACCTTCGGTTTGGATATAGGGGCTTACTATCGGTATGGATACAGGGGTTCACTCTCGGTTTGAACCCGGGGGTTCGCTTTCGGTTTGGATACAGAACTTCACGATCGGTTTTGATACAGGCTTCGCTATCGGTTTTGATACAGGGGTTCACTCTCGGATTAAACACGGGGATTCTCTATCGGTTTGGATACATGGGTTCACTATTGATTTTGATACAAGGGTTTACACTCAGTTTGAACACGGGGAATCGTTATCGGTTTCGATACAGGGGTTCACTATCCAAACTGGTCACTATCGGTTTGGATACAGGTGTTCACTATCGGTTTCGATACAGAGGTTCACTATCAGTTTGGATACATGGGCTCACAATCAGTTTGGATACAGGGGTTCACTATCGGTTTGGATACAGGGTTCACTATCGGTTTTGATATAAGGGTTCACACTCAGTTTGAACATAGAAAATCGTTATCGGTGTGGATACAGGGGTTCATTATCGGTTTTGACACAGGGGTTCACTATCGGTTAGGAAACAGGGGTTCACTCTCGGTTTGAACGGTTGCTATTGATTTTGATACAGGGGTTCGCTGTCGGTTTTTTATACAGTGTGTCACACAATCTGTTTAAATGCATGGGCTCACTCTTTGTTTGAACACGGGGATTCGCTACCAGATTGGATACAGGGGTTCGTTAGCGGTTTGGATTCAGGGGTTCACTATCGGTTTTGATACAGGGTTGCATTATCGGTTTGGACACAGAGGTTCACTATCGGTTTGGATACAGTGGCTCACAGGGCTTCACTTTCGGTTTATATACAGGGGTTTACCTTCTGTTAGGAGACATGGGTTCGCTATCGGTTTTGATACAGGGGTTCACTGTCGACTTGGAAACAGGGGTTCTCTCTCAGTTTGGACATAGGGGTTCACCCTCGGTGTGGACATAGGGGTTCACCCTTGGTTTAGACACGGGGGTTCACCCTCGGTCTTCACACAGGTGTTACTCTCGGCTTGGAGATAGGGGTTCTCTCGCGGTATATATATAGAGGTTCAATCTCGGCTTAAAACAAGGGGGTTCACTATCGGTTTGGATATACGAGTTCACTCTCGGTTTGAGCACGGGTGTTCATTATCGGTTTGGACGTGGGGGTTCCCTATCGGTTTGAGCCCGGGGATTCCCTCTCGGTTTGGACACTCTCGGTTTGGACACTCGGTTTGGACACGGGGGTTCACTCTCGGTTTGGATATAGGGGTTCATTCTTGGTTTGGAAACAGGGGTTCACTCTCGGTTTGGACACGGGGGTTCACTCTCGGTTTGGATATAGGGGTTCATTCTCGGTTTGGAAACAGGGGTTCACTCTCGGTTTGGACACGGGGGTTCACTCTCGGTTTGGACACGGGGGTTCACTCTCGGTTTGAACACAGGAGTTTGATATAGGGGTTCACTGTCGGTTTTGACACGTGGGGATCACTGTCGGTTTTGACACGTGGTGATCACTGTCGATTTTGGCACGTGGGGTTCACTGTCGGTTTTGAGACGTGGGGATCACTGTCGGTTTTGACACGTGGGGTTCACTGTCGGTTTGGACACGTGGGGATCACTGTCGGTTTGGACACTGGGGTTCACTCTCGGCTTGTACACTGCAGTTCACTTTCAGTTTAGACACGGTTAAACTTTCAGTTAAACCGGGTGTGATACCAAACCTACCCTTTACAATAATACTAGTACAGTTTTAGCAATCTATCCCGAGTTTCCTTGGGGAAAATGAAGTAGAACGAATGAAATAAACTTTTCAAATAATTTCAAGATGCACGCAGCTGAACTAAGTATTTTTTTATGGTTTAAAACTAAACATGCATATAGCATCGTAATGGTTGACATTGTCAGGGTCCTGAATTTTGATATTAACTATTAAACACTTAAATCTGTAGGAACACCGCTTTTGGCATTATGTATTTTCTTACATTTTCTCGATTTCTTTTATTCAATTTAAAGACTCACTTAAGTTCAATTGGCACAAATCTTTAGTAAAATAATGACACTAAGATAGTTTCAATTAACGACTAAAATCTGTATGGTAACAGAACCCAGTAGGTCAAAATAAATAAATAAACTTTTATCAGCATTTAAAAACAACAACAATATTTTCTTTATATACACCAAATAAAAAGAAAAACTCGTGACATAATATTTTTGGCACGAACATCACAAAAACATTCTTTACAGTGATTCTTCATTAATTATTGACATTTATCAATGTTATCATACATTCGGAACTCCTCGGCCATTTTCCATCGGATGTTTGCCGGTACATCGGTAGAAGAAGTTCGTAAAAAATACTGGTTTTAATTAATAGTAGTGTTTTAACGTGTGTTTTGTATTACTAAGTCTATATGTATTGCCATTGAAGTTCATTATTGCATAATTATGATTTCCGAGAGTAAAGTAATTAAGTTTATCTGCTATGAAAATAACGCGATCTACTTGCAGGGTAGTTAAAATTTAAGATTTCGGACATAGTAAACCGTCCATATACATCAGAGGCTGTTTTCGATGGAAACTGGTCGCTGTGTTCCGAATATGGTACCACATTGCCGACTTAGTCCGGATTGTTTCCTTAATGAGTAATCATGCAACAAAATATGCTAACAGATTTTTTCGATTCTCAGTAGCAGCTGGTAACGATTTGACGTAACGGAGATTAGGTGTCTTATTGGTAAAGAAAATTCCAACTCAATAATCATTATGGTGGAAAGTTTGCGGAGAATGCGCATTATATTATACAATTTAGAAATGAATGGACATACACTTATATATAATTATATATAGTTGTAGCTGTGTGTCGTGGTTAGGCGAGACATAGTGAAAAACTAAAAAATCAAATATGAATAAGTTTGAAATAATACATAATCATACATATTTAATGTTTAATCTAATTTATAAATTGGAACAATGATATATAATTACACTGTATTTTTTACATTACTTGGTTTAGTAGGAACATACTGACTTGCCTAAAAATGCTACGTGTGGCTTGTTACTACATAATTGTATTCATAACATCGGCTGAGTTTGTGAGATCAAAAATTGTAAGTATATATATATTCATTTGACTTGAAACTATTAATTTAACAATATTATATGAATTTTAAGGTACATTGATTTACAATTGATAATAAGAATATTTTTCCGATGGTTTTTAGAGTTTTTTTAGTTAAATGAAAATTATGTCACTCTTCCAAACAGTGAAATTATTTTATATTTTCACTGTTTTGTTTTCATTGTGTGCTGCTATCCTTATCAAATATCTGTGCCCGTACTCACTAACGTATTGAGTCTAAATTTCAGACTCAGGCTCAGAAAAGTGAATGTTTAAAAAAATATATTATGTAGCTTCTTATCAAAGGTGTGTGCCTTATTTTAAAGCTGCACTCTCACAGATTGAAGGTTTTGACAACTTTTTTATTGTTTATCCTGGAACGAGCCATTTTTTGCGAAAATCCATGGAAACCAGTTATGTAAGACTGCTAACAAAAAATAGATCGCAGATTTTTATATTTAAGTTTAAATAATAAAATTCAATTAAATGTATTTTTATATCAGACACTCTTATGCATGAAATAAAAACAAACAAAAGTCAATTTTACACTCATTGCTACGCCACTCGTGGAACATATAAATTTTGTACCACCCGGTGAAATTTATTGCAATCTTACATTGAAACAAACAATTATTCCTATGTATCATCTAAACGCAGCGTAGCTGTAGGTAGTTATTCTCGGTAGTTGTGGGTAGTAATACTCGGTAGTTACACATTTAAGCGTGCCTTTCAGGTTTGGGATAATTTTTGTGGAATAAACTTTGGTTGTTTCCATGACTGCACAGACAATGGGTGTGGATTTCTGATTTCTTGGGTCGACAGACCTTGGAAACAAGGCTTTGACTTCACCATGTCATTGGCAACAGACGACATTTACACCCAGCAATGGTTTGCAATTGGACTCTCTGATGACGACAGGATGGTGAGTTGTGTGTACTTAAAATGTATATGCACAACTTTGACACTTAAACTGTGACGTCCGGCACCTGGTCATACTCCGTAACAAGTTTCAATCAGTGTAAATTATTTTTTATATATTATCAACATTCTGTAATGAAGTTACTATTCATTTTTTTCTCAATAAGAGAAATGACAGTGCTGTTGAATGTTAATGGCAATAAACCTTGGTAAGGTAATGGGAGTGTTATTCCATGTTTTCTTTATTTCCAGGATAAAAGCAGTGGTATCAACTTATTTCTTTATTTTCAGGGTAATGACAGCTTGATTGAATATTTTGTATATTCCGAGGTTCATGACAAATTATTTCTTTCAGAGTTGCGACCATAGTCACCGAATATTTGTCTATTTCCATGGCAATGACAGTGTTTATGAGTGTTCTGTCTATTTCCAGGGCAATGACAGTGTTATTGAGTGTTGCGTCTATTTCCAGGACAATGACAGTGTTATTGAGTGTTGTGTCTATTTCCAGGGCAATGAGAGTGTCTATGAGTGTTCTGTCTATTTCCAGGGCAATGACAGTGTTATTGAGTGTTTTGTCTATTTCCAGGGCAATGACAGTGTTATTGAGTGTTGTGTCTATTTCCAGGGCAATGACAGTGTTATTGAGTGTTTTGTCTATTTCCAGGACAATGACAGTGTCATTAAATGCTTTGTCTATTTACAGGGCAATGACTGTATCATTGAATGAATTGTCTATTTTCAGGGCAACGACAGTGCTATTGAATGTATTGTCTTCTTTCAGGGCAACGACAGTGCTATTGAATTTTTTATCTACTTTCAGGGCAACGACAGTGCTATTGAATGTTTTATCTACTTTCAGGGCAACGACAGTGTTATTGAATGTTTTGTCTACTTTCAGAGTAACGACAGTGTTATTGAATGTTTTGTCTACTTTCAGGGTAACGACAGTGCTATTGAATGTTTTGTCTACTTTCTGGGCAACGACAGTGTTATTGAATGTTTTGTCTACTTTTTGGGCAACGACAGTGCTATTGAATGTTTTGTCTACTTTCAGGGCAACGACATTGCTATTGAATGTTTTGTCTACTTTCAGGGCAATGATTGTGCTATTGAATGTTTTGTCTACTTTCAGGGCAATGACTGTGTTATTGAATGTATAAAGAATGAGGAGATGAGACAGTTTGCCTCCGTTCAACATTCGTACAACGAACAATACTACAACATTGACATTCCAAACGTACGTTGAAATGTGTTCTATATTTTAAATCATAAGTAAATTTATACAAAAATGTTAATGTTGAAGTATTACGTACTGATCGCATTGTGTTTCAAAATAAGCTATCTGTCCTAATCGGCCATGTAGGTCAAGTGTACCAAAACAGAACTTTGCCTTACTCAATCGTCCATATTTACCAGTAAATCAATTCATTTCATGTCCATGACCAGCCTCAGACGGGCTTACGGGCCATGTCAGGGTCGTATGAGGATGGAGTTCTGAAGTGTGAATTCACAAGGCAGATGGACATGGAGGGAGACAAGAAAATCTTTTCCCTAGACACACCGAGATACATGTTTGTGGCCCATGGAAATATGCATCATGGTGAGTACAACGCTGTCGAGACTTTACGGGGAATAAAACAATGCCTGGGTGTATAAGAATATATTCGATGCCAGGTTCAGCCAATTGTATGAAAGGGGATATGTAACACTAGCGTATCCAGGTGGGGGCGCACCCGGTAAAAAATTCGTCGGAAAGAACCCCCAAACCCCCTACCAACACTTTAAACCATTGTTTTCGGTTCTGAGGGATGAATTCAAATGAACGCCCCTAAGATACGTCCCCTCTAATGTGGAATCCTGGATCCACCCCTGTGATGTCCATATGTTATAGTGTGTCTTTTTGAGAGGGAGGGAGGGAGGGAGGGAGGGAGGGAAGGAGGGAGGGAGGGAGGGAGGGAGAGAGAGAGACCTTGAATAACCTAAATGAATAGAATGTTCGGCAGTGAAAAAAAAACAGCTAGAAAATTGAATCTAGAAAGAACATCCCTTACGCGGTGTACATGTTTGAAATTTGTCTAATTATCGGCTGAAAAAAAATAAATCAAAAGTTCCATCGCATTTAATTCTATACCACCTATCATCCCTGGTTCCGCTAGTGGCATTTATTTTATTTATTTCAGGAAGTAAGGTCAGACACAGTTTGTTTCCGGGACCTTTTATTTCTCCAAAACCGGTCGACCTTACACAACTTGATGACATTCAGGGAAACCATAACGACTATTTTGTCAAAATACATGGTAAATGTATAATTCGCATCCATTTGTCATATACCATTTTAATTTATAATACAACCTACATGCAATCGTAGAAAGACAGTCATAGTACTAGGCTTTATCATTAAAAAATTCAATTTTGCTACGCTTACCTCGCCCATTCTTTATCAATAAGAGTTTACTTCATGTCACCCAACTCTTACTTAGATTACCCTTACAGCAAATGAGTCCACCCATCGACCTCCAATAAGGTCCATGCGTATTTATTTAGAATTGCATTTTTATAACTTAACGGACATGACGTCATAAGATGGTTCCCCGCCGGCTGAAAACAATCGGTCGTTTCGTCCTTCTTAATCATGAATATTTTATACACTATGCTCTATTAACTATTACTTATATTAATATCAAAATTGTAAATGTCGTGTATGCGAATATAATACAATGCAATTAAAACTACGAGGAAATTGCAAAAGACAGAGTGTTTATGTATCAGAAAATTGCGCGTAACATATGTTCATAGTGCACTTAATAATAATGTATTGCAACTTAAACTGCAATCGCGTACTGTAGTTTACATAGAGCATCTACTTTCGTTTCAAAGAAAATCAGTTAACTTTCGATTTTAACCTGACAAGGTCGTTGATGTTAAAACATTCAATTGTTTCGATGATTAGTGTTTGACCCTGTGTTTTATTACAACATTATACTGATAGGCAAGTGTTCATTGTGGAAGCGTCCGGACTTAAACTGAAAATGAGCAGCAACAATTGTACGATGCACAAACAGAAGGTTGAATATATTTGTTTAATGAACAAATCTAGATTATGTCCATCTTGCTTGGTGGACCATTCGGGATGTGAAAAAGATCACGTGCCATTACAAGACATCAAACGCATAGGCAGAGTTTCGGCGGAAGGACATAATCAGAAGCTTCATTTGAATGATTTGTCAGTTCTGCTCAAATCAGTTGTAAGACATTCCAAAAATGAAGTTGATAAGCTTGCGTTAGGAGTTTGTAAAGCGAGAGAATTTCTTCAAAATTTCAGAAGTGAGATCAATTGGCAGATTGATGAACTAGAAAGTACCTTAGTGAAAGAAAGTAAAAACATGAAAGTAGAGGTAGTTGAGAGTAGGGAGCAGGTAGTATCCACTGGTACGGTTTTGATTGAGAATATTGAAAAGATGGTGGATTTTCTCGGTGAAAACAATGAAATCCCTGAAGCTGAAAATCGCTACATGTTTAGGAAAAGGAAAATACAAGAACTTCAAAGACAAGTTGACTCACTCTCTTCGAAGCTGGCACATGTAGACGTGAAAATGGATTTTCGACCTGAGAAAAGGGACGGTCGTATACACATAGGGACCGTTTTTGTTGAAAGAAAAGCGGTTTTGATAGATAAAATCGCTGATTACAAAGTAATTGAACTGCTTCCACACATGTCTGCTGATATAGAAAAGGATGACGTCGATTTGTTTAATCCGTGGTACAGGTCAATTACATTTATGGGATCTTCACGTTTGGTTGCAATTGACCACTGGAACTGTGAATGTTTAATACTGAATAGAGAATTGGATGTTGAACTGGTAGTTCATCTCAAGTCTCATCCAATGGACATGGTTGCAGACACGGATGGCACTATACTGATTGTGAGTGGCGAAGATCAGACGATTGAGAAGGTTAAAGTTACAGATGATAACAAACTTGAAAGCCAGAAGAGCATTGCATGCTTCCAGTATTATGATTGCATTTGCAAAGTTTCCGACAAGAAACAGTACATAGTGAGTCGTTATGGATGTTCTAGTCCTGTAGCATTTGCTGAATTAAATGGCAATGATATAACAACGCAAGAACTGCCACTGAATCTTCCTAAAGCAAACTTCTACAAAGAAGATGCAAAAGCCTTCTATGATCCCAGCCAAAATACTCTGATCATAACAGATAAACTGGACAACAGGATCTATATCTTCCCCGACATGACGACAGAACCAATAGTATTGTCAGACAAGCTGATCCAGCAACCACGGGGCATATGCCTTGGGCCACATCACACATATCTCGTGTGTTGCGCTGGTAACAGTTCGATCGTCCAGTTCTCAGCCGATGGATTCGTATTCTCTGTCCAGTTTATAGACTTGGTAAAACCATATGCCATTGCAATATCCGAAGATAAGACACTGGTTGCAATAGCGAATGCTGTATATGGAACAAGGAAGCTGAACCTATACAAACTTATGTGAATACCGTTCATAAACAGTACAGACTTATTGTTTACCTGATAGATGTGATAATAAACTGAGTTTATAATTCAATTGTTCGCCCAAATTGCATAAAATAAACTTGCTTCTTCTTTTCTTAGTAGAGAAAGAATACTTAAAGTTATTTCAGAAAAAAAAGATAAATAAAGAAGCTTTTTGATCCTTCGCAGATGGCAAATTATTAGATTTCACGTCAGATTAAAGTAAATGTTTTTTATCAATGGTTGTCTAGTTTCGGTCATTTATGCTAAATCTCATTATACCACAATTATGTATGGTAACAAGGAATCCAACTTACACAATTTGGTACATTGTTCGAACTTTGTTAAAGTCAATTACTTGTTGTCAAGTCATCGCTCTTAACTTTAAAATCGTTTCTGCTCTGGAAGTTTAATTTATACACTTGTTATCTGAAGTATTTGTAACAAGACTTGGGACAATTGTTTCAGCTGTACTTGTTCATATCTAAATATGTGATCACAACCTTAAATATTTTATATTTAAAAGTTAAAAACTATGTCGTAAATTACGTTGTTGATTTTATCATCGTTCTGAAAAATCGGCCCATTATTACCACCAAGCTTATTGATGATTCTATGATATAGCAGCCTGTCCATCAGTACTGTTTTAAATGTGTGTTCAACAGGTTCCATTTGTCTAAGCAGACTTAAATTACTTTAGTTTTTACATCACATTGTTTTTACTTGTAAAAGTCCACATCACAACCTGTTGAATTCGCATGTCTAATCTTTGCATGTATGTATGGATTGTATTTTTGCTAGCACACAATCATATATTAGGCGTAAAATAGATTATGCACCCGAAAAGGGCATGTAGGTTGGAAACTATTTGAATTTTATTTTTTATTAAGAAAATTGTTTCTTGAGATTTTTCTGTTACCCAAAATTATAAATTATATGATTATGAACCTCTTTACACTCAAGATTAGCATCACTAGTGTTGTAAAAGGCCAAAAATGCTTCATTTTGTACTTCCATAATAAAATCAATTAATTAATAAAAAGTGTCTCAATGCAATAACAATGTTTATGGTCGGGGCAAAAAATAAGATAAGGTTGGGAAACCAAAAAAGAAATATATTTTGTGTAAAGCCTTTGGGTGTGACATTCCTATTTCATTAGGAAGATTGAATAAAAACTAAACCTTGCAGATGTGCTTGTCGTGCTTACGCAATGCATTATCTTAAACTTTGTAGTCATTCGATTGTGATGTAATCCGAATTATTATGTGATATATATTTGAACATTAAATAAGGTTATCTTATATGTTTGTCAATGTTGTATATTTAGTTTATACTAATTAATTGTATGCTCGGTTGTGACGAAAGCTGAAAGCAAATAGAATCGCCCTCGAATTCGAGTTCTGGTGTCCTTCTGTTTTTGCGGGGGGGGGGGGGGGGGGGGGGGGGGGGGCATGACAAAGTACCCCTGGTATGAATCGAACCCACAATTTCTTTGGGTGATTCTATCCATGATACCCTAATTTAGGCTGCAGATACTGACTGTTTTAATAAGTATATTTAATAAAACATTATTGATTTGAAGATTAAGTAAATTTATTTTGTCACTCTCACGGGCAAAGATAAAACAAGTTTCCGCCAAACACCCTACGCTCGGGTTGGGATGAACCTATCTTACACCCTTGGCTATGGATTATATTTATAATCTATAGTTTAAATTACGGGGTTAATGGGCATATCAGTTGTTTTGTACCAGATTGTTACGGATGGCATACGTTTTAAGTGTATATCATTGAAATCAATCAGAAGGTTTCTTATTGGACGATAGAACACTGCTTACTGATTTTACATCCGCTATGTGAATGAATGAATGAATGAATGAATGAATGAATGAATGAATAGAAACAAAGAAGACGCTTTAAGATACGGTTCACATCAATCATATAGTCAATAACAATTCCATTCAACTCCATATAAAGAGATATGAATACCATACATAAGTGGAGAGAAAACCAACAAAACAGGTATACAATTTATAAATAACATGCACATGATAGGTAAATATATACAGAAACGATAATGCACAAGAATAAGATAGTAAAATAATATTGTTGAACCCGTTGTATGTTCGAACTGGGCCTTGTGGAAACAAAAAAAAACAAGGTTATGATTTATGTACATATAAATTGAATTTTATAGAGGCAGTTTTGGCATGTCTTCGGGGTATGTGCACTCTCCCCTTTCCTGTTAGGTTTCGCCCAGGTTCCAGATGCCATACCAAGGAGATGAGTTTCGACTTACATGCCGCTCCCTGATGCGTCAATCTTAGTTTCATATATAAGTTAAGCAAAGTAACGAACATTGTTATTGTACACTGCATCGGTGTGGTTCTACTAGATTCCGATTAACTACGTCTTATTTTGGTCCTAAGGTTCCTTGATGATCCTGGCCTGGGTGCTACTAGCAAGCCTTAGCTTGGTGCTTGCCAGATATTACAAGCAACAGTGGCCCATGGGGAAAGTTTGCGATCGACGGGTGTGGTATCAGGTATATTTATGATATGTGTATCTATCATCACTATGTGTATAAAGCCATTCAATATTAACAACTTCTAACAAATGATTTACGGAGATAGACCTGTCAAATGATATTGACCGAGTGCGTTTTCATGCAGCTAAGATTGTGATTGGGTGTCACATCTGGCGATACTGGCAATTTTCAATTCGTATAATTTGTGGGATTTGTAGATTCGAGTCTTGTTTTAAAGCTGCACTCTCGCAGATATACCATTTTTACAACTTTTTTTTTTTTTTTGTCTTGGAAAGAGCAAATTTTTGCGTAAATATCTGCAAACCAATGATATCAGATTGCTGACAAAAAAATCAGATCTTAGTTTGTCTTATTTCCGTTAGTTCGTGTTTAATGGCCTAAACGGTTTAAGAAAAATGCATAAAACATCTATTTTTGAACTTAAATATAAAAATCTGCAACCTAATTTTTGTCAGCAGTCTTATTTAACTGATTTCCATGAATTTTCGCAAAAATTGGCTAGTTCCAAAACAAAAATAAAATTTAAAAAAATGGCAAAACGTTCAATTTGTGAGAGTGCAGCTTTAAGCCATTCATTATTAACCACTTCTAACAAACGATTTACGGAGATAGACCTGTCAATTGATATTGACCGGGGATGTTTTCATGCAGCTAAGATTCTGCTTGGCTGTCACATCTGGCGATGTTAGCAATTCTCGATTCGTATAATTTGTGGGATTAGAATAATCTATAATTTAGCTGTTATATTATTATATTTCTATTTTGTACGGAAAAGATATCATTAAATATTAAAAATGTTGGATGGAAATGTATTACAGTAGTTCAACATTTTCTAGTTTTAAAGAAAAACATAACAAACACAAGCAATTTGTTTAATGTCAGACATTTGAGATTCGAGTCTTCGCCTTTTTATTTTTAGTGACGATTTTGTAAAAATGTAAAATTTCATCAATGTATTGTATGCCAACAATAATCTATGAATTAACTCTTTACTTTATTTCCATTTCCGAAGGCCCACAAGGTGTTGATCCTGGTGACGTTTTCCCTCGTCTTGAGTGGCTTCGTTATCATCTGGGTGAAAACCAGAGGACTGTCCAAGGTATTGAAATATGAGTATTAAATCGTGTGTTTATATAAGAAAAACTCAGTCGTGAATCAAATTATAAAATTGCGCTCTATATACTTGGCTTGCCATATGCACATTGAAAAGTATACTTTCAATTATGATTTTAGTATTTAGAAAATGATTGAAATGATGCGTATTTTGAAACGATCCTTTTCAGAAGCACAGTTTTAGGACAAAGAAAAAAATACAGTAATAATAGGAGAAATAGATTCGTATAATAAAAAAAAACCCATTTAATTATTGTGTTTTGCGTATTCTTATCTTATCGATTAAGTTAGTTCATTTTTTGTTAAACTTTGTCTTTAATAGATGCGAGGTGCGACGACAGTACAACACGCCCATCCTTTCCTGGGAGTGGTCATCATGGGGCTGACATTTATTAATGTATGTATGCTGGGCGATTGTTGCAACAAGATAAAAAAATCCTTGTTATGACCAACATAAAAGTTGTTCCAATACGCTGCTTACTCAATCTCATTAAAATCAGGTCCCCAATACACGCTTCACGACGTTACGCTTTGTCGTACATAACGTCGTAATAAAATGAAGTGAACGTCACGTCAGATTGCCGCTAACTACGACGTCATCGAAACTATGATGCTGCCACTACCTCGACCAAATTTCTAAGATTAAGATATATGAAATGATTCTTTCTAAACTCGACTGTATTTGCATGTTGTTGTTAAATTCTTGATACAGACATTTGCACGCCCAATTATTTACAGGATTACTATGCGGTTAACTTGCAGCTTACATAAGGGCACCGATATTTTAAAAGGCACCTCACCGGCCCCGCGTATTATATTACCGCTAAACACACCGAAAACCTTTGCGATACCCTCCATTTCTCAAGTATTTCACGGCGGCCGCAAGAGCACCGTCGATATCACTGCGGCCGCCGTGAGTTATTTAATAAACACGAAATGTGGCATCGGTTTGTTGGTATCAATGTATTATAGGCGCAATGTATACCTCAAATAAGAATTCCAGTGTTCGACACTAACGGGGTCCCGGGATCCCGAGGACACCAATTTTTCGGGAGGGACACCTTACTTCAAAGTCTGGTATTCCGTCGGGACACTTAAATTTCTGACCGATAAACGCTAAGTATCAATAAATAAGTAGCATTTCATTAGTTTATTACATAAATTCGGGTCCCCCTAAATTTCTTGACAGTGCATGTCAAAATGATATTATAATTATTATTATCGGACACACCAAAGCCAAAGTATAGCTGACTTTTTGACTATAGTTTCGTCATGAATCTATAAATAAACTGGTCATTACACAGGGCGCATGCGGGTTAACGCTTCCGTTTTGTTGTTTACATTTTCAACAAGGTCAGAGGTGACAGAGATTTATTATCGGTAAAATACTTAAGTGGAATTGTTTTGCTTATGTGTCAGAACCGCTCAAAAAAGATGCCATTACTGGTGATACCTTTATGATACGACCTTCGAGTATTTACAATAACATTTATGGCACAAAAGACCGGCATCATACATTCAGCATTCTTTGTTAATTGGCATTCAACTTATCAGTATTCTTTGTTAATTTTAAAGACGTATATTTTAATGCTATGATCAAATCAAAATAGAAATAAACTTTGCTAAGTTTTATTCATTATCTACAGTCAATTTATGAAATGTTATGACTTTATGGCGCGAAAATTAACATACACAATTTTTGGTCGTCTGCTCTTCCGGTATGCACTATACCTGTTGGGCAGTCTGATTGATTTATCAGCAGCTCTACTTAATATTGGCTTCAGTTTTCACAAGCCAGATGTAATATTCCTACTGTTTCTCAATGAAAAGCACCGACATCTGACAAGACCCTGAACCATGATGTATTTTATGCGTATTTTCTGAAAATCTAAAAATAGTAACAACATCAAGTTTTTGTTTACATAGTATCCATCTTTGTTTTTGACTGAAAACAAAAGGGACTTAGACACTCTACCGCTTTTGAACCCATTAATCTACCAACTAAGAGACCCAAATATACCTTACTGCCATTGCCAGAGGTTCACATGTCTGACATTCAGTGCTACTAATCTTGTTATTACATGCTGCTGAAAACATGTATAATATGGTGTATACTTGAATTACAAATTGAAAAGTAAAAGACACTGTATTTGTATGTTGAATTTAATATTAAACAGGCTCAAAAATGTAAAAAGTGGAAGGGACTCCTAATTTCAGGAAGGGACACCTGATTTCAAATGTTGGTGTCCCTTCGGGATCCCTTGGAAAAATGGTTAGTGTCGACCCCTGAATTCAGAAACAAAAATAGCTGTATACGACTGCAAGTCATTTATTGAAGTAAGCAGAAGAAAATCATATGGCGTGTACATGTCTGTATCAAGAGTTAAACAACAAGATGCACACGTAGTATACAAACATAACGCGCATATTGAAGTGATACTCGTATTTTAAATCAATACGTACACAAGTATAACAAACATACATTTTGAGTGATAAACCTTTAACTACTTACTAAATAATGCATTTATGGAAAATACTAATTACTGATAGTAAGATTGTAACGTGTATTTAATAGCTGAAAACGCAAAAGTATTAGATGATTGATGAGTGCTGAAATATTTACAGCGATAACTTTCAACTCATAAGATAGAAATTCCGTGTCTTTCTTTCAAATTAAACAAGGTATCCTTCATAAGAACCATTGTTTCGATATTTACTCACCCGTTTCAGTAAATTAAAATAAAAGTATTTATTGTGGTACATATCATATTTAGGAGTAAGAGTGCATGTTAAAGTAACGTGTGAATCACTTTCAGCCTTTGATGGCGTTTCTGCGGCCAAACACAGGGACGTTAAACAGGCCGGTGTTCAAATATATCCACGGATTTATCGGCACTATCGTCTACGTTCTGGCAGGTGAATATATAGATAGGCATCGACTTGGCAAAAGAAAATTCATAGCAAGTTCAATAATACTGTTTTAAATGCGACCCTGTATTTGTAAGCTCCATTATGTACGCGCCACGATCGAAAATATGTTTTCAAATGGAATATCGTTAAGGCTAAAGGCAGAAATAAATTAGTTTTTAAACTGTAAATTTATTTTAAAAAAATGAAATAATTGAAGGCATTAACATTACCTCATTCGACTATAATGATAAAAAGCGAATGATACAGATACAGGTACAGATACAAGCCTTTCTAAAAATTAAAATAAATATCTCTGTTGTCACACATTCCCAAGTTAAAACGCGTCATAACATCGCTTATATATTTTTATCTGAACCTAACTCAATTGTTTTTTGTTGTGTTTTTTTGGTTTTGATCATTTAGGTCAATGTTAAACCTGATAATACATTCAAATTATAACAAATACATTTTGGCATCAACCTAGAGTCTAGAGTGCGCCTTTAAGACATTTTACCTATCCATATTGAAGAAGTGTGAACTGTTCACCCTTTGTGTTTTTCTGTTCGGGTCATGAATATGTAGCGTGAAATGCTTTTCCAATAAATTAAATAGTTCAAATGTTGGTATTAGTATGTCATGAAATGAACACTGTTGTTTTTTTTACAAACCACTAACAAGTTAAAGGCTACACAAATTGCTATGTGCATTTGGTTCGGGATAGAACCCACAACCTCTCGAAGAGATATATACCATGAGCTGCCCACTGTCGCAGACAGACACAGGCAGCTTAATAGCGGGACAGTATAAGAGCGCTTATGTACGTTTCTTATTTACGATATACAATTATCTTATTATTTATCGTCAAAATTCGTTCTAATTGCTTCAGTCCTGAATGTATTGTTGGGCATGTCGCTGCCAGAGAGCAAATCCCCGGCCAGTGCATTTTGGGTTCTCGTGGGTTTCGCTGTGTACCAGGTTGTCTTAGAAATATTTCTCGGACTGCACGAGTGCTACTTGATAAAAACCGGTAGGCACTATTTAAACAAAATTAACATTATGAAGTTTTTATGACCATTACCGTGCATATTATTTTATCTGGCTGTATGTAAATTCAGGCCCCGTAAAAATGAAAGATTTTAGCCGATAGTTGAAATATTCTTAATCGTAGCAAAGTCACAGGTTAGAGTGAATATGTGGGTATATTTTCATCATTATTTTAAAATTTTCTCAAATACTACTCTTGTAAAACTTCGTTTTCCACAAATGAAAAAGAATAATGATGAAACTTTGTCGATAGGATAATTTCATATTACGGTTAAAATCGTTTTTAAAACGGACATTATTATTCAGACTTATTTCTCCACACAGGCCGCCTTTCGGACTATGAGATGAAAGAGTTGTCTGCCATTCGACGAGACTCTATCACCTCCATAAACAAGCCACCACCGGGCTCCTTGGTGAAAAACATCGTCCTCATCGTTCATGCTACAGTACTAGTTGGCTTTACCGTGGCATCGGTGACATTGCTGTGTACCGCATGACGGCCGCACTGTCAAACGTTCAGGGTGATGCGTGTTGAAAACGCCTGCATCGTTGACACAAACGCCCATGCTGTTTTCGTTGAACGGGAAACTTATCAGTCTGCGGATATTTACTTCACGTTTTGCATTCCATAAACGGAAACATACCATACACGTTTATCGTTGAAGCTTTCGCTATGAAGAAAACTGCATGGAATTTTGTTGAGTAGAAGTTGTTTCGTTGAACGGCCAACTTTTCAGACTGCGGATATTTACTTCACGTTTTGCATTCCTTTTTTTAAAACGTTTGGGCGATGCGTCGACTTGTATCGATATACGAAAACATACCATAAACGTGTATCGTTGAAGCATTCGTTATGAAGAGAACTACATGGAATTGTGTTGAGTAGAAGTTGTTTTAAGCATTGTATTGCATATAAACTATTATGAAAAATTGTTCACAACTTTTTCAATTATCTGATATAAAAGACACTGTTTTAATGCTTTACTCATTATTTGTTTTTGAAAATTGGGTGCAATTATGGAACGCCTTTTGTGCTTTCCATTTGTGTTCGCCCATAGAGCCGTCCTTGATATACACCTGGTTTCCATCTCGCTAAAATTTGAAACTAGAGGGGTTTTAAGTAAAGTGATTAATCTCCCTTCAAGATATATTAACATCTGTCCTTCTGATTGAACATTATGAGGTGTACATTGAAAGAAACTAAATCTGATTTTTAGATCATTTATATTTCGATTTACGAATATTCAAGTTCAATAGATGTGTCATAGATTCCTCACTACCAAAGCCACACTGTTTATTTTAATGTACAAGCATAAACTATGGAATATCGTCAACTTAATTACTATACACAATAAAATAAATAACATTTATAGTCGATATATATGTGATATCGTCAGCGAAAATGAATCCAGTATAGAAAAAACTACCCTTTCGGGGTTTTTTTGCGATAAATCGAGTCTTTTAAGCAGGCAATCCAAATCTTGTTTGAACCTATTTTGTAAACAATCTCTAATTTAAGTTTATTCAATACTTTAAGATTAGTTTGTTTCTGTCGCATGGTTATTTTCTTACAATTGGTAAATCCATCAACATGGCTCATTTTCACAGATGACGTCACATATAACAAAAAAAAAACATAAACAAGACACACGCAAAAACACAACCTGTTTTCTAAAACAAATCATGCAAAACATAACATAGTATGAAACAATATTGAAAACAAAACAAAAACAATATGTCCGTTAATATCTAATCAATATAATGACTGCATGCGTCTTCAGTTTCCATATTTGTTTTCGTTGTAATTGACAAATATGACTGGACTACTTTGCGGATTTAAATATTCCTATTTGACATGAGCTGTGTTGCCTATTTAGAATCACATAAGAGAAGGATTTCTTTGTATCCGTATATTCAATAATCAGTTTATCATTAAAAAGCATGCGGAGTTACAATGACATTTTAAATATACGAAAGCCACTCATTGAGCCTTAACCTCGACAACATAGTACAGACGGTTACAGGGAGAAGCAAACATGATCAGTTACAGTATGCCAAAATAAATAGATAACCTCAAGTACTCAACAAAACACACGGCCATGTTTTGCAAGTCCCTGTTCTGCCGTTATAAAAATGCCGTACTAAAGGATTGGTTCTATTTAACGTAATATAAATTCCATATCTTATTTCCCTTTCTAAATAAACCGTACCTCATTTATTCACAGAACATCCATACAGCGTCACAAAATTAAACAAAAAACTATATCCAATACTTAGGTCGGAGACGGAAGTAGTAGGTCAAAAAGCGTCTCATTCTGCTTGACTGCCTTTCGAAACTCTTCAAACGTAATGTCACCGTCACCGTTCGCGTCCACCTCGGCAAACAAGCGGTCCGAATACTTTTGTGGTGAAAGGCCTTGCAGAAAACTATTGTCTGGTACAACGTCTGCTACCGCCTTGAAAATAAATAATTACACATACAAAACTTTGATTTTCTAGTCCTTAGTAGATTCTCACAGGAGGCTTAATATAACGTTTCGTTTTCTTCAGTGAAAAATGACAGGGAAACAAACAAAAAAATATGATCTGGTCTTGGATGACGCGTATATAGTCATTAAATGTTGAGCAAAACAGACATCGCTATTTCTTGTATAGTTTTGAGTATTAAATTCAAGCGGTATAAATGTTATCTGCCGTGAAAAGGACAGTTTTACCTATTCAGAGTTCAGCACATATCCCAATGGCAATGATGCTTATAAAACTCTAAATGAAGTCTCTATTTACATGACACGTATAGTGGAAATTGTGTACAGGATTTTCTTGTTCGAATAAATGATAATATAACATTAGAAACTACAGAAACAAGCACAATAGGACCAAGAACCGTCTTGAATACGCAAGGATACTGGCCAACAATCACCAAATATGAAAGACATAACGCCACAAGAAAACAAACATTAAACACTATAATAATATCGCCGTTGGAAAAGTTTGGGATAATGCCTTACCCTAACAATCGCTCTCATCTCATTCCTGTCGATGGTGCCACTCTTGTCTTTATCGTACACATTGAATGCCCATTTCAGTCTCTTAAGCTTGGATTCCTTGTCCACGTCTGCTAAACTAGCTTCGGTGATGCTTAAACCAACGAGGAACTCCTCAAAATCCACATAGCCACTATTGTCTGTGTCGAACGCGGTAAATATATTTTCAGCAAGGGCTTTCACACCGTTTTTGCCTTCGAAGGCTTGCTTGTAAACCTTCACAAAGTCTGACTTACTCAGCCTCCCTCGTCCTCGTGACTGGCGTTGAAAGTCCTCAAATACTTGAAGAATCTCATCCATGTTCATGTTTGGAACTTTCTTATGAAGTTCAAGCAGGTATTGGCCCTTTGGCTTTGCATTCTTGTTACCCATAGTGTTATGTTTACTCCTTTGCTGTATTGTATTATAATTGTAAAAGATACAGCTCTAGGTAATCTGATTCATCTGATGCTTTAACTCAAGCCATCAGCACGTCTAATGTGTTTAAGGCTTTCCTATATTAAATAAAATAGACGTATTCTCGTCAACTTCCTTGTCTAAAATGTTACTTTTTCCCTGAGACGAACACTTTAAGATTGATTAATGCATTGATCAGGTGAGAAAATAAACGCTTGAATAAAGGTACCTGCAAAAAAACACACATTCAGGTTGTCAATTGGAAATCGTTTATATTATTTGCAGATCAGAATAGATTTTTCAGGGAGGAACTATTGGGCCATTGCTCTTACGTTTAATGTTATACATGTATAAACATATAATCATGCCTATAATATACTATGTCTCACGCAACTTAAAAATGTGTACAATTCAAATATATTAACCTTTTCCTAGATTTCTAGTTTTAACCATTAGGTTATTTAATGTTATATCACGTTTGCGAGTACTCACACCAAACAAAACTGTTTTTCACCACAAGTTTTGAATAAAGTTTCCCATTGAAAAGTGTAAACAAGTATTCCTCTAAACGCGGCCTTCGCGTCAAATAACATGTAAGTCTACGACACGCGATGTCAACGAAAATATTACGTATGTACGGTATATAAAGTGTGTGTAACGACATTTTCATCTCATGTATGAAAAAAAATTAACCTCAAACTTCGGCAGAACTCGTTTAGTAGAATGAATAAAAAAGCTTCTAAAATAATAATATATGGAGAATAAATGGAAGCATTAAAGGAATCTATATAAAAACACATACAAACTACTTGATAATCGTTAACCTATGTACATCATAAATATCACATTGCGTGTATATTTTTAAATAGCTAAATTTTGAAATATGAATGATAATATGCATATTGTAACGACCAATCTGTAATCCAGGGAGACCTTGAAACACAAAGAAAACTGAGTTAAACGTTTAACGGTTTATGTATGGTTGCACATGTACATAAAACACATGTATAATTATCCAATAGCAATTTAAAGTCCATGGGCTCTATCGTTTTCTATATTTGTTAATCAATAAACTATCTATCGTTGAAACAAATTGTTATTTATGTCAGGTCAAACTACTAGACCTATCAGGTTTTTTATTGCTCTCAAACCAAACCGAGCTATCCGACTTTAAAGGTCAAGCTGCTGATCCAGAGGTGGGAGGGGTGTAAGGTTATTTATACTCGCACTAGGGCAATTCCCATTTGGCGAGTGATCGATGAGAGTGTTAGTCATTTTAAAGTTTTTGGAGTATAGTGCACAGACAGCATGTAACTCTGATTAGAGTTACCCTGGTTCTTTAGAACTGTCACACGGGAACTGTTAACGTCCCTATCGGAAGATGATTAGTATTTTTAGTGATGTGGCGGTGAATCGAACCTTCAACTCCTGGATTGACAGTCAAGAGTGTTAACACTAGACCCCAGATCCGCCACATATCCATTGCTGCTGATCCGGTCGTGGTGTGTAAGCTTATGTATATTCGCACTCGGGTCTTACCCATTCGGCGAGTTCTCCGATAATATGGTTAGTCATTTTATGTTTTGGAGCATAGTGCACAGATAGAATGTAACTCTGGTAAGAGCTACCCTGGTTCTTTAACGTGCACCAGTGAGTAGCACTGTCACACGGGACCCCCCCCCCCCCCCATTTAACGTTCCTCCCGGAAGACGATTAGTATTTGTTTAGTTGTGCTGCGGGGAATCGAACCTGCGACCCCTGGATTGACAGTGAATGTGATAAAACATTTATACTTAACAATTTAAATGCATTACAATATTGATGCATTAATTTTAATATAATGTTATATAGAAATTGGCTTATTGCATAACTCTGTCATTCGTAGAATTATGAATTCAATGACAGTATATCAAACGAACTATAAAAAAAAACATAGAATGAACGACAGAAGCTATATCGGTTTAAATGATAATGCCAATTGACAGCAAATCTTAAAAACAAATACATTTGATTTTGTTTTACCACAAAAATTGATAATACCTTTTATGACTTAGTATTACAAAGAGTAAATAATACCAGGCATATTTTTTTTGGATGAGAGATTTGTTTAACCGGTGTTTCAAAGTTTAGATCCAATAAAACGCCAACACTTTTCCCTCCTATTGTCATGCGCGACACCAGATATGATACAAGTGACCCTGTTGGTTATATGGACCATGCAGATGACTCCAGGGTTGCTACCATTGTTCACATCATTCCTCCCTACTTTGATGCAAACAACACACTATCAAAGCAGACATTAACTGATATTGCTGGTCATTGCGAGAGCACTCGATATGGGTAGCAAAAAATCGCAGCTTTTGTCTGCTGTTCAGCGCATTGAGACTCGCCTGGAACTAATTGAAAAAAAATGTCCACAAATTCGATTACGCTCATTTCAAGATGAATCACGGTTTGCGGCCCACAGAGTCACTGTCGGTCTTTAAGAGCAAGGTCCACTAAAATGTTATGGCAGCCGGTATCCCCTTACATGTATGCATCTGAACGGGGGTAACAGCACTTTCAGTGTGCACAGAGAATCGACTCGTGGGAACTTCACAGCTAAATGTATATGAATATTTAGTGTACCTGCCAACGTCTGCTACGTTGATTTCGGGGATGTAGTTTCGGCCGACTCTTCGGGTCAGCTGTCAGGGCGTTCAAATAAATGTTCAATAGAAATTATTCTTGTTTATTTTGATGAAATACCAACAGTTTGTTTGAAGGAAAATGCTCAAATTGTTAACGGTATTTTTATGCATCATACAAGATGTCAATTTAATCAATTTAATTATCTCGTTTTGTGAGGCAGCCGCGGTTTTCCAGCGAAACGTTTGCAAATATGCGGCATTTTGTAAATTTCCCACAAACGTGATAAAAAGATGTACTTTAGTAAATGGTGCACTGTCATATCTCTTGACCGATGTGGTATTGTTGACTCTTTTTTAACAATAATCAACTAACATGAATCGACAGAAATGCTGGCCCTGTCTCAACGAACGCTTTTGAAGTTTCAGTCATCAGACAAAGTGACAAGCAGAGTATCAAGATTGGTTTTTGAACAGGGTTGTTTTCAACCCTGTTCAGTGTAGCCACAAATTCGACACTCACAACAGAAAATTCCTTTTAATAGTAACAAATGTCGCCTGCCGATTTACCACCAAAAATATAGTTTAAGAAAGTGCAGGCTATATAAATTGCAAGCTATGTTTCCAATAACCGAGGTGGATTTGACAAAGCAAGAAGCAAACATAACGCAATATCTATTTAAATAATTTAATCTGTTGAACTTAGATAAAGATAACATTAAAGTAGTATCCCTGCGCCAAAAAATGAATGAACATCGAAACGTAAACAAAGAATTACTATCCACTTAAAGCGCATCATTCAATCACGTGACACAATGATGAAGCCAAGCGAATTAACAGTCGAAAAGAGATAATCCTGTAATGAGATAATGCAGTAAGTTAGTCATTTTTCTCTCTTGCCTTTGTAAAGAAGAAGCGGGAAATCTCAAGCTTGATTGATTGTCGTGCACATATGAAGTCTACAGAGATATGTTTGTTTTAATTTGTTTTAAGAAACTTGTTGGTTTTACTTGGAATCTGATGTTCTGATGGTTAGTATTGTAGTCTTTTGTGTTTGTCTTGTGTTAGCAATGGATGTGAATGATCATTATTTCATTCAGTTGCATTTATTTAGTTTTATCATGTATTTTTACGACATCAACAGATTTTGTATTTAAAACGACAATGGCAGTTCCGTGATATTCTTTTAGCCTCTTTCCATATACTAATATAATTTATGTGGGTTTGGTTACAGATGATAACATGCATGGATAACAGAAGTCACCATGGGAGTACGAGGGAGTACAGGAGTGTTTGATTCCATAAATCAGTAAGTTCCATGTCAATGTTTTGTTTTATGATGTACTGTGTTGTTGTTGTAATCGCTTGTATTATATGTGTGTGTTATATGCTTTAGCCATTTAATTTAATCTGCCACTGCACACGATTAAATCGTATAAGATATTAGACTGTTTACGACGTTAACTTATAAACAATTTATTATTCATTATCTTATGATTGTTTATATTTTCAGGACGCTCCGATATTATATCGGCTGTCAGACTTTTCAACCCCAAGACTTTTCAACCCCTTTGTGATTTGTGAAATCAAATACTTTTCAACCCCTTTGTCATTTCAACCCCTAAAAGTGCTAAGACTTTTCAACCCCCCTCAAAACAAAGACTTTTCAACCCCTGATAAACGAAGACTTTTCAACCCCTTAAATTCTCACCTTTTTATATACTACCTACACAAATAAGCAATTTATTTTGATTTTTTTTTAAATCAAGAATATAGTTAGAATAAAAATGCAACAATTAGTTCAAAGAAAATACATAACAAATATGAAATACATATAAAATATACATAAGAACACATGCTAATACAATAATTCATAAAATAATACATGAAAATAAATATAAAAAAGAATGACTCAGTTCATTAAAAGCTGTTTAGTCGCTTAGCAATAAATCTTCTATCTCCCTGATGAAATCCTCACACATTATATCATGTGCATGGTACTGCTCCCACAATTAATTGAAACAGAATATTTTTTCTTTTTTTTTCTTTTAGTTTGTCCAAAATACATAGAATTAATAAACATTTTTAAAACATATTTTTTCATCAATAAAAAATACACCTAAATGTGTTGAACTTCAAATAAAATTCTTCACAATTTTTCAAAATATCTATATTTAGCAGAAATACAAAAGTATATATTGAGTTTCAAATGCTTTCAAATTACAAATAGAATAACATAGAATAATAATTATATCAAGCCTAGATGAAACAGTTTTAAACAGTGAATAAACAACATTATGGCTGGAAGAATAAAAGGGGTTTTATCACTGCTTTTAAAATGTGTTGATAAAATGTTACAAACATAAACCAGTGTGACATAAGATTGTATTAATGTTTTTTGCTCAGATTAAAAAAATCATTCTATTATTAAAGCTGCACTCTCACATATTGAACGTTTTGACAACTAATTTATTTTTTGCCTTGGAACGAGCCAATTTTAGCGAAAATCGATGGCAACTAGTGATACAAGACTGCTGACAAAAATAGATTCAAAATTGATATTTTATGCATTTTTCTTAAACCGTTAGTAACGGCTTATGCCATAAAACATTAATTTTCGAACGGAAATTTGTAAATCTGTGATCTGATCTTTTGTCAGCAATCTTTTATTATTGGTTTGTAGATATTTACGGAAAAATTTGCTCTTTCCAAGACAAAAATTAAAAAAAGTTGTGAAAATGGTATATCTGTGAGAGTGCAGCTTAAATTGGCTTATATATATATATATATATATATATATATATATATATATATAATTATATGTAAAAAAAAATGCTATTCGCATTGTATTGTTTTATGCAATTAAAGAATTGGATGAAGGTCGCACATCCGTTAATGGGCAGCAGGTGTGACATGGTCATAAATTCTTAAGGGATTAAGGGGCTTCATGACACCTTTTTATTTAGGTTATAGTGAATTGAAAATGACAGTTCAAATTAAGGTTGTAATACCCTGATGGCCATCATTTTAAACTTTGAGCAGCTTGTTAAATTTTGTGTATGATTTTCGGATTTAAAAACTGAACAAAAATAATTTAACTTATTTACCCCCCCCCCCCCCCGTGCTCAGATTTTATTGATTTCATTATCAGCAACTAAAATTGAACTGTACTGAAAAAGCAATATGGTACTACAACAAAATGTTTCGACCGCTGACCTTTTTTAAAAGCAATAAAAGTTTAACAAATTTTGAGTAATATATATTCTAGTTAAGCAAATCCACTGTTTAAAAAAATCATATATTTAATCAAAGGTATTATTTGCCTTCATCAAACAAGTGATTAGTAAAAAAATGCAACACCTTTGTCTCAATTTTATCCAATACTTTGTAGTAAAGAGTAACAAATAACACTAACAAATCTTTAATTGTTTTTCAAAAACAATTTGTGAAATTTGTTAAGTTTCTTGCCAAAAAATAAATAAATAATAAAGACAACACCTGGCTGACAAAAAATAATAGGGGTTGAAAAGTCTTTGATATAGGGGTTGAAAAGTCTTTGATATTGCTATTAAAATATGTCAACTAGGGGTTGAAAAGGCTTTGATATAGGGGTTGAAAAGTCCAAACAGGTAGGGGTTGAAAAGTCTTTGATATAGGGGTTGAAAAGTCCAAACAGGTAGGGGTTGAAAAGTCTTTGAAATAGGGGTTGAAAAGTCTAAGGGTTGAAAAGTCTTCGTTTTGAGAAGGGGTTGAAAAGTCTTGGGGTTGAAAAGTCCTGCTCCCATTATATCTACATTCGATAATGTTGAATACAGAGATATTGAAGAACACTGTGTTTGTTGTTTGAACTATTAAACTGCTACATATGGTAACCTGGAAATATAGACCCACCCTCGCTTAGGAATTACAAATGTATTCTCATCTTAAAACCTGGAATGACCTAGAAAGCGACAATGGTCTCATTGATCTCAATGATCGCACAGTTTCCCCTGCATAAAACATCACGTGATAGCCCACGTGGGAATAACAAACGTGCTAAAGTGCTGACGAGTTACTTGACGATATAGAAAAAGAAGAGAGTTGCTGACCCCAGTAAAAATGTCAGTGGAATACCACTGGAATACCACTGTATATCAGTAGAATACATAAATACACTGGTATTCTAATGAAATACCATATAATACCAGTGGAATACAAATGCATTTCAGTGGTAAACATTATAACACTGGTATTCCACTGGTAAACAATAATCAGTAGTGGTATATGCCACTGGTCAAATTTAATTCAATTGTTTACCAATGGATTTCCAGTGGACTGGATTAAGAAAATTAAAATAATAAAAGAAGTTAAATCAGGTTGTGCCAAATGTAAGATGAGATATAAGGGTGAGTTTTGATTCATGTTACATTATGCACCAGTCTATTGTAACCACGGCCCCCCAGGTCCGGGGAATAGCCGGGACTTTCGGTCCAGCCAACCTCGGGTAAAATCTCTGCCCTGCTGGGTCAGACTGATGGTCAAATTCCCGCCAAATGCCCCCGCACCCCAGGGAGCCTAGGAAATGCAAATTCCCCGTTATATTTTGCGCAAAGACAAAACCACCGCATTCACCCGGCACTGCGAGGTCCACCTGAAAGGTAAAAACATGACCCATTTCCCCGGCATTCCCCTGGACCTTGGGGCCGTGGTTACAATTGACTGGCGCATTATTCATACATGATATTCTGTGGGTCGATGGGGCCCAACAGTAGACCCCTTGGTCTTAGGGATGTACTTTGATGATAGGCAAAGGCCGACTGGCCCTTTTGAAGCTTGTGGGAAATAAGCATTTTAAAGTTCCAAGATTGCATTTAAACATAGCTTTGCCAGTTGTTAATGCATCAGTGAAACAAATGTAACCCCTTCCCCCCATCCCCTGGCTGGGGTACACCAGGGATTGAGAGTGGATGGTTTTATCTTATCAACTTCTATACAGATGGTCAGTGATTTGTGGCTCAAGAAATATTCTAATGCACCAGTCAATTGTAACCACGCCCCCCCCCCCCTACGGTCACCATATAGACAATGAAGAAAAAAGTTTTGAAATTAAAGATTTTAAGAATCGATTTCTATTTTTGCTGGTTTGGTGTAAATATGAGAAAATATCGAGAATTTAATAACTTTTTTAGGTGTTTCATCTACAATTGTTTGAAATCAATTATCTAAATTTTCATCATTTTAATTAAAAAACTATTTCTCTTTAATCTGTTGTATTTTCGAAGTTGTATTGTGAATAACAAGGCAAACAAAGGCAAACTCTTTCTAATGAGTAAAGTTTGATTAATATATATATATATATATATATACTCATATGTAACACCAAATGATGGAATTCTGCTTGGATTGGTTACATTCTCCATCCTTGTTTGCCTTCTTACCCAGCGACATTAATTTTATTGTCAATAAAATATTAATTTTTCATTTACCATCATGCTTCAATAAACCTGGGGCGGCCCCTGTGGTTGTTTGACATGGGGACTCTTAGATTCACTGTGCAACATATCAGCACCTTATTAATACACACATGATCGTGAATCATAATGGTGAAAACCCGTATAAAACCCTGTTCATGCAGCGCTATCAGCGCTTTGATTGATTGCTGTAGCTAGTGTTCAATCAATATGCTACAGAACAATAAAGACTTATATACGTATGTGCTTAAGAACAAGACATTTCGTAGAACTTGAACTTGACCACTTAGTAGTTTAAACTTCAGGTGATGGTATTGGTTATTTAAAAGTGATCTTTTCCAATGCTTTTGAATGGGTAAACAATATTCAAGCATACAACACAAGTTTCATATCCCTCTGGCTTTTCAAGGGTTTGTGACCTTCAGTCTTACCAATACAAAATACTTAACAAACCCTTTCAAGGGCAAGAGGTATTGAAGCTCATCAATACTATGTACATTCTCCTCTGCCTTCAAGTCACCCATACATTACATTTTCAAGTACTCGATACCTTCAAGTTCATCTACGAATATTACCTCACTCTCTAACTTTTCACGGGCTCAGAACCTTCAATCTCATATAAATATACATTACTTCCTCCCTTTTTCTTTTCGAGAGCGTGGGACCTATTGTCATCAATGCAAGTTACACCCTCTCCCATCAGCGTTTTCAAGAGCGCGGGACCTCAAGCTCACCAATGCAAGTTACCTCCCCTTTGCATTTTCAAGTGCCCAGGACTGTCAAACCCATCAATACAACTTACCTACCCCTCTGTTGTTTCAGGGTGTGGAACCTTCACGTTCTTCAACACAAGTTGCCTCTCATCTGCTCTTTCCAAGGCATTGGTGCGTCAAACTTAGCAATACAAGTTAACTCCCCCTGTCTATTTTTTTCAAGGGCCTGGGACCGTCCGAGTTACCTCAACCTGTTTGCTTACCCACACAAATTACATAAACCTCTTTCTCTTTAAAATGCAATTCTGGCTAACCTTCAATTTACACAAATAAAAGGAATAATGACGAAACTTTGTCGATAAGATAATTTCAAATTACGGTAAAAATCGTTTTTAAAGCGGACACAATTATTCAAAGAATACTTATTTTTTGCACACAGGCCTTTCTGGCTATGAAATGAAAGACGTGACTGCCATTTATAACCTGTTTACGTGCTTTACTTATTGTTTATTTTTTTAAAAACTGAGTGCAATTATGGAACGAATTGTTGTTTACAATGTGTGTTCGCCCATAATGCAGTCCTTGATATACATCTAAGTTCCCCTCTGGCTGAAATTTGAAACCAAGCTTGTGTTTAATCACTCTTCAAAATATATCGACATATGTCCTACTGATTGCTATACGGTGCACATTGTAAGGAATGAAATCTGGTTTTTAGATCATTTATATTTCGATTTACGAATATTCAAATTCAATAGATGTGTAATAGATACCTAACCAACTAAAACCAGTACGTTTCCGTTATCTGTTTATTTCTGAGTACAAGCATAAACTATGGAACATCGACAACTGACACAATAAAATAAATAAAACTAACATGGATATATGCAATATATTTATAACGCCGTCAGCGTAAATGAGTCCTGTTTAGGAAAGAAACGACCGTTTTTGTGATAAATCGACCTTTTTTAGCAGGCAATCAATAGCTTCTTTGAAATTATTTTGTAAACAGCCTAAAATGTAAGTTTATTCAATTCTTTATGATTATTTTTCTTCCTATCGCATTTTTTACAATTAGTGAATATATCGACATGGCTCATTTTCATTAATGACGTCACATATGACACGGCGTAGTAAAACAAAAAAAAACATAAACAAGTACGACCTATCTACTAAAACAAATCAGGCAAAACATAACATAAATTAAAACAATCGTGAAAAAAATATTTTCGTTAAATTTGCATCAATACAATATGACTGAACGTGTATTCAGCAACCATATTCTTTTTCGTTGCAACTGGTTGTTGACAACAGTACTGTGCGTAAGTAAAATCTTAACATTTGGTATGAGCTATCTTGACTTTTTGTGCCACATAAGAGTAGGATTTCTCTTTTCTTTGTTTTGTATATTTATTAATTTGTTTAGTATTAAAGTAGCGTGCGGAGTTACAAGAAGTAAACATCTAAAGTATGCTGAAAGATTAAGATTACCTTAAACACTCAATCATTAGACATATTCATTTGCAATGCGCTGCTCTGCCCTTTAAGAACTGCAGTCCTAAACAATTGCTTCATCACAACTAATATTTATTTCCATATTTGTTTCCCGTTCTACATATACAGTACCTCAAGTCTTCACAGAACATCCATACAGCGTCACAATATTCAAGATTTTTTTTTTATCTAACATTCAAGTGGGAGACGGAAGTAGAAGGTCAATAAGCGTCTCATTCTGCTCGGCAGCCATTCGGAACTCTTCGAACGTAATGTCACCGTCACCGTTCGCGTCCACCTCGGCAAATAAGCGGTCTGAGAACGCTTGAGGTGAAAGGCCTTGCAGAAAACTATCGTCTGGTACAACGTCCGATACGGCCTGGGAAATAAGATAATTACACATATAACATTTTGATTTATTAGTCGCAAGCAGCGTGTCACAGCAAACTTGATATATTGCTGTTGTTATTTTTCGTTGTCTGCAGATAAAGATAAAAGAGGAACTAAATAATTTAAAAACACGCACGCACGCACGCACGCACGCGCATAATAAGGGAAAATAAGATAATTACACATATAACATTGCGCGTGCGTGCGTGTGTACGCACGCACGCACGCACGCACGCACACGCACGCACACACACACACACACACGCGGCGCTTATAGGGCCTTTATATGTTCAACAAAACAGACATCGCTATTTATTGTATAAACAAATATTCAATAAGTTTTGAGTACACTTAACAGAATAAAAAAACTCAAGCGGTATGAATAGTATTCGCCATAAAAGAAAAGGACAGTTTTACCTATTTAAAAACCAACCACACATTCCATTGACGACTATCTACTTACATGAAGAGTTTCTTCAAATGTGTTTAAACATACACGATTGGAAACTACAAAAGAGGCATGTAAGATAAAAATGTGACCAAGATCCTGGTCAAATATGCAAGGATGGCGCACAGCAAACACCAAACATAAGAGGCATGATGCCACAAGAAAACACACATTAAACCACTATAAGAATATCGCCATTGGAAAAGTTTGGGATAATGCCTTACCCTAACAATCGCTCTCATCTCATTCCTGTCGATGGTGCCACTCTTGTCTTTATCGTACACATTGAATGCCCATTTCAGTTTCTTAAGCTTAGATTCCTTGTCCACGTCTGCCAAACTGGCTTCAGTGATGCTTAAACCAACGAGGAACTCCTCAAAATCCACAAAGCCACTGTTGTCTGTGTCGAACGCCGTAAATATGTTTTCAGCAAGGGCTTTCACACCGTTTTTGCCCTTGAAGGCTTGCTTGTAAACCTTCACAAAGTCTGACTTACTCAGCCTTCCTCGTCCGTGTGATTGATGTTGAAAGTCCTCAAATACTTGAAGAATCTCATCCATTTTCATGTTTGGTACTTTCTTATGAAGTTCGATCAAATATCGGCCCTTCGGCTTCGCATTCCTGTTACCCATATTTATTCCTTTGCTTTATTATATTATAAATGAAACGAATATTTTTTCTTTATGTTATCCGACCCATCTGATGGTTTAACTCAAGTAAACAGCACGTTTCATATAGAAATGGGCATTCAAGAATTGGAATCCCTTTTAAGCTTTCTATATTAAATTGTATCTATATAGACGTATTCTAGGAAATACGAAATATTCTAACTATTCTTAATCTCACACCTTTACGTTTGGTAACTTCCTTGTCTTAAATTCTTAAATGTCACAATGTCCTTAAATTCAGACGAGCACGTACTTTAAGACTGATTAATCTATTGATCAGGGTAGAAATAAACGCTTGAGTAAGAAAGAGATTCAGGTTGTCAATTTGGTATTGTTTACATTATTTGCAGATCTGCGTAGATTATTCAAGGAGGAACTATTGGATATTTGCTGTTACGTTTAAATGTAATATAGATATATACTCATGCCTATTTAAATAAACTATGTCTTATGCAACTTAAACATAGCGTAAAATTGTAATATATTATCATATATATGCTTTCGGGTGGTGTATAGAGATTTTCAAGTGAAATAAAAGTGATATCGGCAACAATAATTTTCACTGTTATGAAATTTTAGCCCGTTCTTAAATCCATATTAAACTTAAACGCGCACAGGGCTGGGACACAATTTTAACGACATTTTTAACTCCGCATAGAAATTGGCGCGCTTTTCTGAAAAATCACCAATTTTATGTCCTTTTAAGCATATAATAAAAGACAAGGTGGTTTAGTCTGTGTAAGAATGCAAAATATTTCACCTCGTGAACACCGAAAATAGATATGTTACGCCACTCGTAAACTTTATAACTTTTGGTGCTCGCTCGGGCAAATAAATTGTTTAAAGGCATCAACCCTTAAAATGCATATAATCGTTGTTTGTGTTTGATTAAACCTTTGATTTCTAATAAATACAATCGGTAAAGGATATTAAGCATGCTTTATCGGATGAAAGATTTGTACATTCAAACGTAAAATTTTGACTCAAAAACTACCAACTCGTTTTGTCAGGCATGCCGACAAAGATGATTCAAGCGATCCTGAAGGTTGCATTGAAGATGTAGATGACTCCAGAGTTACTACCACTGTGCACATCATCCCGCCCTACTTTGATGCAGACAATAGACTGTCAAACCAGGCTGTCAATGATGCTGCTGAGGTCATTGTTTCTCCTCAGACGTTGGATAACTTGTCGTCGGCAGCAAAGGAAGCAGTAATTATGTGAACAATGGTACCTGAAGGACATTGCCGTTTGCATATGACGAACATCGGCGTCCTGGTCAACATTGGTGTTATTGCCTGAATGATATTGTCGTTGTCTCATACCGAACATCGGCGACCTGGGGACATTGGAGGACATTAGCGTTGTTCCATGAAGGACATTGTCATTGTTACATAAGGACATTGTGGCTGTTACCTAAAGGTAATTGTTGTTATCACCTGAAAAACATTAGCGTTGATTCCGGAAGGAGATTGACGCTGTTACCAGTAGGACATTGGCGAAGATACCTGAAAGACATTGGCGCTGATACATAAAGGATGTCGGCGTTAAGAACATTGGCGTTGTTACCTAAATAGCATCTCCGTTGTCACGTGACAAATATCGGCGACCTGAAGAAAATTTGCGCTGGCATAACATCGGCGACCTGGAGAAAATTGGATTGATCAACTGATCGGTAAAAACCTGTATGATTCCTCATGTGAATGAACTGTATAGACAAAATTGCTTTTGAAACAGATTTTGCACTGCGATCTGGAATATACGAATAAGTAGTCACATTTATAAAATTAACAAGTGAATCATGGACATTTCAAAATACATGGGATAAATCAATATATTTGAAATTGCCTATCATCAGGTTTGAAAAAATAAATTTCATAGAATTCAGTTCTTTTTAATTAAAAAATACCCCCCACACATCAAAATTGATCACGTATACAGATATATTTTATCAAAATACATATTTTGTGTAAATATTTTGTTGATCCACTTTAGGGACAATACGCAATACAAAATATAAATTAAACATTCAGTTTTAAAACCTACTAACTTGGTAAAAGTTTATCACTGGTTTAACAATCTTATCGAATGCTAGTAATACTCAATACATGTGGTTTAACATAAGTTGGCTATACAGTTCATATTAGATACATGTACAATGCATAGTTTAGTGCTGTATTTTTACGTTTGGGCACTTTAATGACATAAATGTCCCAAGTATTGTCAATTTGTGCAAATGAATACTTATCAAAAAATTGTTAAGTCTATTTTGTTGTGAATAAACACCTGCTTGAGTGTTATACAACCTGTAAATGTTTTGGTGTCTTTGAACTAAAGAGCACGGGACCTTCAAGCTAACAAATACAAGTTACCTACCCCTCTGCTGTTGTTTTTTCTAGGGCGTGTGACCTTCAAGCTCACCAATACAAGTTACCACTTCCTCTGTTTTTTTTTCTAGGGCATGTGACCTTCAAACTCACCAATACAAGTTACCTTCCCCTTTGCTGTTTTATTTCTAGGGCGTGTGACCTTCAAGCTCACCAGTACAAGTACCCCCCCCCCCCCCCTTGCTGCTTTTTTCTAGAACATGGGACCGTCCTTCAAGCCCACCAATACAAGTTACCTTCCTCACTGCTGTTTTTTCTAGAGCATGGGACCTGCAAACTCACCAATTCAAGTTACCTCCACCTTTGCTGTTTTTCTAGGGCATGTGCTATTTAAGCTCAACAATACAAGTTTCCTCCTCCCCTATTGTTTTTACTAGGGCATGGGACTTCAAAGCTCACCAATGCAAGTTACCTCCCCATTTGCTGTTGTTCTTTTCTAGGACATTGGACCTTCAAGCTCACCAAAACAAGTTACCTTCCTCACTGCTGTTTTTTTCTAGTGCGTGGAACCTGCAAACTCACCAATACAAGTTACCTCCCCCTTTGCTGTTTCTTCTAGAGCATGCGCTATTTAAACTCAACAATACAAGTTGTCTCCCTCTCTGCTGTTTTTTTGCTAGGGCATGGGACCTCAAAGCTCAACAATACAAGTTATCCCCCCGTTTGCCTTTTTTTAGGGCATGTGACCTTCAAACTCACCAATACAAGTTACCTCCCCTTTTCTGTTTTTTCGAGGGCATGTGACCTTTAAACTCACCAATATAAGTTTCCTCCCCCTTTGCTGTATTTTTAGGGCATGTGACCTTCAAACTCACCAAAAGAAATTACCTCCCCTTTGCTGTTGTGTCTAGGGCATGTGACCTTCAAGCTCAATAATACAAGTTACCTCCCCCTTTTTTTCTAGGGCAGGTGACCTTTCAGGCACACCAATACAAGTTACCTTCCCCTTTGCTGTTTTTTCTAGGGCATGTGACCTTTCAGGCCCACCAATACAAGTTACCTTCACCTCTGCTGTTTTTTTCTTAGGGCATGGGTCCTTCAACCTCAACCTCAACAATACAAGTCAGGGGCGTAGCTCGGATGGAATCAATGTGTAGGCCGAATTCGAGAGGGGCTGGACGAATGCCCCCCCCCCCCCGATTTTATTTTACCCTAGAATGTCAGAGGTTCATTTTAACGTATATTTGGTACAAAAAAATAATGTTTCATAGACCATATACCAAAAAATATTACTTAGATTTAAGTCTCGTGACTATAATAAATTTGCCGGCAACTAAACGTTGATTTTATATTGTTAATTAATACACTAATTGCTGGCTATTTTCCACTTGAGGTTTGTTTTCTGCATACACATAATTATATTGATGACTTAAATATATGCTATGCCGTTATGTTAAACAATATGTTTTAACCGTCGAGTATTTTGTATAACTTTTAAAGGTTTTTTTAAATTCATAAAATATTCAGTAATTATTGTAAAAGACAAGAGGAAAACTAGCGACATCAACTTTCAACATCTAAATTTATGCGTTTCAAGTCAATGTCAAAGTAACAATAATCCAACGTCAATTTAGAAAGAAAATATAGTTTTCTGCATTTCTCTGAGGCAAACACGTTGATCACTTGGTCAACATCAATGTCCATGTTCTTGTGTACATGGATCAGGGCTAACGACGACAGCCTGTCAGACGTCATTGTTGTTCGCAATTAGTTTTTTATGCGTTTCATACCACTAAATGACCTTTCACATGTGACCGACGTCGGTAGCATGGTCAAAAGGACCCCGATGATGGTACAAATCCACGGATACAAGTCCTTGCGACGTGCTGAAGGGTGTCTTGGAGTATTGAATCCTTAATGTCTGTCATACTCCATCTAACTCTCCAGCTAGCAATTCCGACTTGAATGTCTCGTATGTTTGAGGAAGGTCGGGGGCAAAGGCGGCATATATTATCGGCGGCATATTATCCCGCAGGTCAGCCAGTTTGAAAGGCAATAATTGTTGCGCACAGTGCCGATCTTCATTACACAGAATACGAGTTTCAATTTCCTGAACTAAATGGTGCAGGAATACATTATACAAAGTGAACCTTTAGTAATCGGACACCGTTTGGACATCAGGGTTATCTCTGTTCTGCTGTCGACCAGCTCTTCTCGGCATTGATGGTTGAATGTCAAAATCAGCGCTTACGTCTACGACGTTGTCGTATAGCGCATCCCAAACATACTGATCAGCCCTTTCATCGTTGCACAGCTTAATAACTACGCGCGTTTCACTCACAGCATGCAACAAGTCGTTGTCCTGCTTTTGTAGGAGATTTGTCAGGGGAACGGTGTGTGTTACACCACAAGGAGCGCAATTGTAAATTCGAAACGCAATATGACGGCCAGATATTGCCCTGCCTTTTCGTCGCCATCTGCCTGTAATGTCTCAAATGCGTGAACAACTACAGGGAACGCATTCTTGAATGTTTCAAGAGCGTCTGCCCGACTGGACCAACGTGTTTAACACAGAGTACGGAGTTTAGTGCGCTGGTTCATTTCCTCTTGGGTAGCAACATCGTGTGACAGCTCGTTCTGGAATGCGAACAACCGTTTAGCAGAATAATCCAACAGGAAGCTTATGTCCTGAACAGTCGACATGACGGTTCTGACACAAGGAATGTTTGACCTATTGGCGAAAAACAGGTTCAAACAATGCGATTTGCAATGCACGTAATTTGCATGTGGTTAGCGTTCACGGATAAGAGCTTGAAGTCCCCGAAATTTCCCAGACATGTTTGACGCACCGTCATAGCACTGAGCTATAATCTTAAGTAGATCGAGATTTGCTTCTTGCAAGAAATCCACACTGCTTGCGCAAAGTGCGACTCCCTTGATCGATTCACACTCGATGAATCCAATAAATTCTTCTCGGATTACGCAACTCCCATCGACGAAACGCACGCAAAAAGACAATTGTTTTTTCTGTTGCTTTATCAACCATGATGGCATAATAGGGGCACGACCGACAGTCTTCCAAAAGTTGTTTCTTTACCTGACTTGTGGAAATGCCAATTAATTAATTTTGGATTTCTGTTGAAGTGTATTTACTGTTAAAGTGTGCGTTGTCTAGATGATTTGCTAGGATTTGATCATTTTGTGCAAAGGTCCTCAGTATGACCATGAAATTGCCGTTATTTTCGGTGTGTCCGCGTAATGGTATATTTTTGCTTTGCCCAAAGCACAATTACTTCAATAATTCTGGACAATATGTCGATATTTGTTTACCGATTATTTTGATACGGTTTTGTTTATCGATTCACATTTTCCGGACAAGATATGCATATAGCCTTCGCCACGAACAGGCGCATCAAGATGGGATTTTTCAACTGCATGACGTTTAATTAGCATGGAAATATTCTTCTAATCCCATGTGACGGCCGTAAAGGCTTTCTCTCGTCCGTCTATGCCTCCGAACAAACAGCAGTTCACACAAAAGACAGCATCCTTTGTCATGGAGTACCTCAACCATGGTGTTTCCATTAACCATTTTCCGCTGAGTTTTCGCAGCTTACTACTTGTTTCAAATGCCCTGGAAAAGAAAACTGCAATAATAAATAATTGTATTTAAATTACAATTGTTACAAGACAAAGAATAAGTTTTAAAAAATCAGCCGGACGGGGGATCTAATCCGATATGTTCGGATGCGAGCACTGATTCCCAGCGCTTTTGTCTCAGTACAGCATTAAATTTAAGTGTATTATATAATTTAAACCAATAAATTAAACACTTCCATTTGGAAACAATACGTGTACAAAAAATAACTGATTTACATAGTAAATCTATCTTAATTGGTTTACATTTTAGTTTCTTACTGTCAGGACAAATCCACTTTAACAATATACTGGTCTGTGAGTTATTGTACTAAGCACACAATTTAATACAATTTATTAAGGCTAAAGAAAAAGACTGACCGTGTTTGAAATGGGAACTGAAGACACGATGGCCAGGTTCCATTTAATATTTTTTGTTTGGTGTCTTCGTCTACAGGGGATAAGGTACGACATCCGATTTCCGGATACTTAGGAACGTTTTCGGCCATGATGACCTTGGTCTGTTTACATTTCAAAAAAGCTCATACCAAGCATTGTTTGAAAAGTTTAGAAGACGGAACTTAACAAAACGCGACCGGTCCTAACTTTACAATATGCGGGCTAAAGTCGTTCGAACTCTTTCTTGGGGTGGATAGACTATAAATCATTTCATACGTGTAGATTCCGACAAATCAAGCACGGTCTGTTCTTGGCAAATTTTGTTTCTGGTGTTCCATTTACCCCTACCGTCCTACCCCCTCCGATTTTTATTGCATTTTTGGCATTTTTATTTTTTCGACTTTCTGGGGAAATGTGTAGGCCGCGGCCTACACGGCCTATAGGAAGCTACGCCCCTGCGTTGAAGTTACCTCACCTCTGCTCTTTAGAGGGTATGAGAACGTAACACTCACAAACAAGAGGCCCATAAGGCCCTTTGCTCTACTGGCATGGCTATTGTGGTCATTTTCAATCCAGAGCATGTATGTATGGGTAAAAGGCAACATACATATAGATCATGTTTTGTGTTTGGGCTACCTGAACACGTTGCACGTTCAACATCTGAGGACAGAAAGTGTTGTAAGCAGATTAGTTGCATGAACTATTTTAATGTGTGCCAAGTAAAGGTCATCTGACAAAAACAACTGCTTTCAAAACTGTACTCATGGTCAAAATTTCATTTCTGTAGCTTTAAAAATAAAAAAGTTGGTCAAAAGGTCAAAGTCAAGGTCATCCGAGGACAACATTGATGCTCGTTTGCAAAACTATACACATGGTCAAATATCATTGCTGTAGCAAAACAATTTAAAAAAAGAAGGTCAAAAGGGGTGGGGCCAGCTTTGGCCCCAGGGGCATAATTTCAACTGTTTTGCTAGACATCATATGATGCTCATCAACAAATATCAAAGGTATGAGCCTTGTGGTTTGAAACAAGAAGATTTTGAAAATATTTCTTGAATACGTCTCCAGAAAACTTGTGACCCCAGAGGCCGTGCCAGTTTTGATCACAGGGGCATAATTTGAACAACCATGGTAGCAGACCACTAAATTATGCCTTATTCAAAATAGCAAGTGTCTGCATAGCTGGTTCAGACAAAAAGATTTTCAAACATTCCCAATTTAAGAATACCAAACCAGTGAACTCCGGGGGATGGCCAGTAATAAACCCAGGGGCATAATTTGAACAAATATTCCCAAGCAATTGTGCTTAGATGGATGCGCAAACACTCAAAAAGATTTTCAAACATTTCCCAATTTAAGTATACCAGAGCTGTGAACCCTAGGGCGTGGCTAGTAATGACCCCGGGGCATAATTGGAACAAACATTCACAACCAATTTTGTTTAGTTGAATGCGCGAACTACAGACACTTTGGCCAATAGAGCTAAAAATGGCCTTTGGTCTTTCAACAAGAACAAGACGGAGTAATTCACAAAATCAACTGCAGAACCATCAAAGCAAGTTGTCACCCTTTCATCTTTACTTTACATGTAAACTTGGCTAAAAATAGACAAATTCGCTCATGCAAACTTAGCTGTTAAAAAATAGGTTAGCTAAAATAGCATTTCTTTAAAACTTTCAAGGCCCCTAATCTAGGCATGCATGGGCGGATCTGGCTGGTTTTCGAAAGGAACCAAGCTCTGATGGATATTTAAATACTGTGCAAGTTTTATCGAGATACAATCAAAACTGTAGACTGTAGAATGAAGACTGTATCATGTTCACAAGCAATTGTTTACAGACGCACTGACGCACGCACGGACGCACAGGCGAACATACTACGTACACATTATTTGGCCAGAAGAGCTAAAACTACCCTTTTTTTCAAAGGCGTTGGACCATCATGCTCACCAGAAGAAGATACATTTTCCACTCGTTGTTCCAGCTAATCAATACAAGATAACCCTCCCTCTGCTTTTTCAAGAGCTTTAAGGACCTTAAAGTAAACATACAGTTATCTGTTTGTCCAGCTGTCTGACTGCAAGTTTGGTAGCATTAAGAGGCTTTAAACGATAAAGTGAAAATCAGAAAAGAGTTAGCATAAAATTGAATAAACTGTATTAGGAAAAGCCAAGAATGTCGAAAAAAATAACAAGGGAATTAGAGAAAAGTAATTAAAGCCTCAACTCAACTTCGTATGGTTTTTTTTTATTGGTTTGAAAATATACTTTTCTTGAAACGTGTGACGATCTTTTTACGAAATGCTTTAGAAGAATCTATGACTCGATAGAAAAACTACCATGATCTAACTCCACAATTACTGCTGATGCTGCCGATAAAAAGTGCTGCTACGAAAACTATATATTTGCATGAGTCTGAACATTTTGTTCGTGATACTAGAATTGCTGCGGTTGTATTGTGACTGTGTTGGTGATGTCGGACAGTGTAGGTGTTACAGTAGCGGAACTGTTACTGTGTTGGTGATGTCGGACAGTGTAAGTGTTACAGTAGCGGAACTGTTACTGTGTTGGTGATGTCGCACATTGTAAGAGATATAGTAGCTGTACTGTCAAGGTGTTGGTGATGTCGGACAGTGTAAGAGATACAGTAGCTGTACTGTCACTGTATTGGTGATGTCAGACAGTGTAACATGGTGTTGGTGATTGCGGACAGTGTACGAATTACAGTACCTGTACTTTCACGGTGTCGGTGCTGTCCCACACTCTATATGGTCAACATTTGTGGCAAGTCAAATCCTTCAACAGATGTGGAGTGGACACAAAATGTAGTCATGATCTTTGACCTCATAAGTGTGACCTTGACCTTGAACTGAGCTGGTTTGACCTTGAACTGAGCTGGTTACCACATGTGCTCTGCACATCCGACGCGAAAAATAGTCATATTATAGTCATGTGACCTTTGACTTTTAAGTGTGACCTTGTCCTTGAAACAGGTTGGTTGTGATATGCGAACGTCTCAATATGGTGAACATTTGTGGCGAGTTATTTAAAAAAAACTTCAAGCCGTTCAAAACATTATGAAGCGGAGACAGGATTTGTGACAGACAGACATACAACCGGGACACAACATGTGACAACATAATAGACATGTAGGAAGACTCTACTGCACATCGTCTCGATGGTGAAGATTTGTGGCGAGTAATTTCAAAACCTTTAAGCGGTTCACGGAATAAGGAGCCGTAACGAATTGTAGTCATGTCAATCGACCTCAGTGTGACTTTGACCTTGAACCAATCTAGTTGCAATATGCGCCCTGGACATATCAAAATCCTTCAAGGGGTTCAAGAGATATGGATCGGACACGATTAATAGTCATATTAAATTTATATGACATTTGATTTGTATGTGTGATCTTGACCTTGAACCTAATACAGACATGCGCACGTCTTAATATGGTGAACATTTGTGGTGAGTTTATTCAAAATCCTTCAAGGGGTTCAAGACATGGAGCTGACATGAAAATAGTCATAGTATAGTCATATGACCTTCGACCTCAAAGTATGACATTGACATTGAACCAAGCTGGATGTAACATGTGCTCTGCATATCGTCCCAATATGGTGAACATTTTACTTTTGTGGCAGTTATTTCAAAGTCCTTCAAGAGGTTGAAGAGAAATGGAGCAGACACAAAAAACGTCATGGACAGAAAGACAACTCGAGCAAAAACAATGGGGGGAGACATAATAATGTAGTCAAACCTGAGGATGCACCTAAGGTTATGAATGAACCCAATAAACAGATTTCACATTTTTCTCTTTTTGGTACTTTGTTTGTAATGCAATCAGGCCAACTAGTCAATATAATGGACTGTTTGACGAGTTGTCTTTGACAGTGGAGAAAAATGTCAAAATAATAAAAAAATGTTTATCTGAATGTCCATAATTTCACCTACACATAGTGTTGATGACTATCACGTCTTCCTATTTGTCCCCACAAACAAAAAATACATATATGTACATGTATACAGGGGCTAATATTGAAGAAATATCAGAATTCTAAAGAACTGGAAAAGGCTTTTGAGAAATCATTTTATTCTTGATAATAAATGCTTTATTTACAATGTAATATAATAAAGAGGCAACAATAATGTATCATTCTCTAGATAATGCTCACAGTTTTAGATGAGACAAAAGAGAACGTTATACTTGAATCACAGAAACTAGAACACATCAGTTGAGGTCTTGCCCTCAATTTCTCACTCAAGCTCAGCACCCTATTTTTGGTATAAATTGTGAAATATTCTCCTTTTTCAAGAAGTTAAAAACTTTTTGTACGACATTAATTTAAAGCACTCCCACTAAAATAATTTTGTATTGTAAAATCAAGTTAAAGCACATTGCTAAAGTAATAAATCAGACATGAGATTTGAGAATGTAACATAAATATTACTGTTTTATTAAGATGTTTTGAGAAATTGGGGCTCAGTGTAAAATTCTTCTATAAGACGTACAGACACTGGGCCGATTGTTCAGAACTTTGTTAAAGTTAACAACTTGATTTATGGCATCGTTGTTAACTTTTAAACCTGAAATAAGTGACTGATAACCTGATATATTTAAATAAAACAAGTGCAGCTGAAACAGTTGTCCAAAATCTTGTTAGAAATACTCCAGATATACATTCAAAATATTTGAAAATTAACAAAGATGATTTTAACATTGTTGTTAACTTTAACAAATTTCTGACCAATCGGCCCAATGATGTATATTATGCACCAAGTTTATATGACACACTTATTCTTTGCATAATAAGGTAGCATAACACATATATTAATATATCTATCTGCATTACTTTTAAACACCAAAAACTTCCTTAACAAATCTAAACATGCATGTGTTGCAAATCATCTCCGATAACAGAACTGTCATAGATCCAGTAATTACAATGTAGCACTATAAGATAAATGGATAAATAAAAAGAATTTGATCACAGATGCATTCATATAATCCCTGGTCCACCATATTTTCGTTAAATTTCACTATCTATTAAATAATTGTATTATAACCCAAAACAAGAGCCAAATATACCATGAAACGACTCAGGGTTTTTGGTGTTGTATACATAAATATATTTTATTTAAACATTTTACAAAGACCTTCTTTAAAACAACAGGCTTTGCTGATAACAATAATGATTTTTAATCATTATTTCTCCCACAATCATAATTCAAAAATCCTACTTTCAGATGTCAATGAATCAAACTTAAAAGATTCCTAACACTTAAGGAGTTCAATATATAACAACACAAATCACTTATAGAACTTCTTGCTGGAGTCTTTAGCATGGTCAAGCAGCAGCTGACAAGGCGTAAAGGCTACACCGTACCATTCCTCGTACTTCCTCATCTTGTCGACGAGCTGGCTGGCCCCGTGTAGGTCAATGTAACGGAAGGGGCCTCCTAGGAATGGTGGGAATCCCAGACCAAACACGGCACCCATGTCTCCCTCCATCTGTTAGAGGGAAAAGTTTTAATGAATGGACAAATTAAATTAATGTTAAATGCAATTGACCTTCAATGAAAGTCTGAATTAAGAGGGGAGTCTCTTTATAAATGAACGTTTGTTTAAAAAGTAGTTTTTTGTTAAATCATTTAAATGGTGAGGTAAATGTTAATCTGAAAAATGTCTTTCTTCAACTGGGATTATTAGACATAGATAATGAATTGATGATTTCATGATACTGGGGCGTATCTGTTGGACATAACAAGATTTTACAATGCTGTTAAATTCTTAAATGGGAATGAGAGCTAATATTACAAACTTATCAACCAAATAACTTGTGCACATGTATATAGGGTGTTTAGGCAGGGTGCTGAATGACAAGGTATCTGGCAGTTCATAATTAAAGCATTACAAATTTCATAAAAAAAGGTTAGGAATTGTACTTATTTGAAAAGCTATAAGGTTTCAACTACTAAATGTGTAAAGTTTGTTTGAATTCATAATCATATTTCAAGCTGTAATCAAAACAAAAGAAATATTTGATCATCTTAAGCATTTAGTTCTTTGAAGGCAGGAGAGTGCACATTCTGGTCTCCATGAGGGCAGAAGGGTGCTTCCAAAAACGACCTCCCATAACCCTCCAATTCAAAACCTACGTATAGCATTATCATCAATTCAGGGTTGTATACATACAGGGTTTGGGAGAATTCCTTCCTGGAGACACATGACAGCCTCGTTGATGAATCGGGAAGCCAATCTGTACTGTATGTCTTCATCCGTGTTACTATCAAGACAAACACTTCTATCAATTTTAAGTACACAAAATCAACATACTTTATTTTATCATTTTCATGAAAACTACAGCCAGGCATTTTCACGACGAAGATTAAATCCTAACTTCTAGAAGGCTGTTCCAGCAAAATCTTGATGAGACCTAGCCTTTCAATTTAGGGAAATTTTAGTGACTGGGAAAAAAGGAAAACAAAATAGAATATGATCAAAGAGAGAAAAGGCTTTTATTCTATTTATCAATCAATACTTTATTTTCTACATATTCATCATCTTTGGCTTTTGGGAATTCGCCTAATTTTGGGCCTTATTATAGGTAAAAAATGTCCAGCCCTGTTTTAAAATAAGTAATATTCCAAGTTAAAATAATATTGCATGTTAAAATGGCTAACAGAGGTAACTAAGACAGACACTAATCCCTTAATATTCAGCTCATATAACATACCCTGGTTTAGGTTCCAGCTTGTATTTTTCCAGAATGTCCTTGGCCCCCTGGTTCTCGGGTCTCTCCTTCTTGTTTCCCCACACATACACACCCTTATTCACCTTGTGGCCTGCATAAAATTATACTTTCAATATAATATTTTGGCATCAGTGCAAGTTTGTTCACACTTTTATACAGGAAGGATTGAAAGGATTTGTTTTTGATCGGAAACTGATGTCTACGCTTAGTAACAAGGGGAGGGAACTGTAGAAATAATTGTCCAAGAGTTACAATTTATGCAAGGGGCAAAACTTTAAAATTCTATCAATTTTTTTCAAGTAGTTTCAGAGTTCTGATCTAGATAAAAATTGATCGAAGAATAAGAATACTGACAAAAATGGTCAAAATCGGGAGGACATTAGTACTCTTAACCCATAAAAACACAACCAAACTTAGACACCAAGCAGGACATTTATGTTTCCAAAGCGCAAATATCCCGACATGAATTTAACCCCCAATGACCCTAAATCCAGATTCCCAATGACTTACCGAGATATCCAGCAGCAACCATATCTTGCAGCACATTGATGTTACCGCCAGAAAACCTCTCTCCGAACGCCTTGCCCAGATCCTCAGCCACGTGTGCTGCCACATCAATACCGACCTCATCAGCTAGTGTTGCCACGCCCACTGGCCACCCGAAACCTGTTGACAGCGAGTCCAGTTTCTTGGGGGACACGCCTTCCTGGAGTAATGAAATGAAAAGGTGAAGTGTTTCATTTCTAAGTATCTCTAATTTTCAGACTACTTAGTATATGCTTAACCATCTTGATACTTTCTCTATTTGGAAAAAATGAGCTAATTGTACAGAACTCATATTGTAAACATTTAAATGTGAACTTTTTTCTCATATTCAAGTAAAATAAGTATAGCTAAAATGATCATGTTAAAAATGTTCTGCACAATTACCCATTATCAGTCCATTGCAACTTTCATTGATGGGTCAAGTCAAAGCATGATCTGGTAAACCATCATGAACAATTTTGTTCAGAAAAAAATCTGTACAATTTATCGAATTTAACTTTACAAGATTATTTTTGTTTCTATATAAAAAGATTGAGGCAAAGTAAATACAAATAATTAATTATCCCACCTGTAGGCATCTGACAGCCTCTGACAGGGTGGGTCCCAGAATTCTGGTGGTGTAGAATCCTGGCCCATCTTTCACAACGATCACAATCTTACCCTGCTGCAGACCCACCTGGACAGCGGAAGCTGTAAAATAGAGGATAGTTGAAGAAAGGATAACAAGAGCGCCACAATGTGAACACAACTGCTTGTCTTTTTTGGTCAAACAATGGCCATAACTTTACAATTATTTAAGCCAAAGTTATGGGTCATGCTCTACATATGTGAGGGTTAGGATTTTACACAACAATCACCACACGAAGACTATCACAATACCTTCACTTTTAATCTTCGAAAAACAGACAAAGTTAAAACTAGCATCCATTAATGATAGAGTTCTACTGATTATTACATATGGTCAAAATAATTCCACACTATTAAACATAATATTCATTGTATCTATAAAGTTCTGAAATGTTTTGAGATTATCATATTTTAGCACCTTTTGAAAGTGTTTATAGTAATGGGGGGATTTTTACTCTCAAAGAGGAAAAAGACATCATTTTTTAATGGATGACTGTAGCCTGTTTGGCCCCAAAATGAGTAGATTAAATGTTTTTGTAAGTAGCCTGGACACTATTGAAACCCAGCGACAATAACTACTTTTTTTTCTTTTTCGCTTCATGTCTTAAAATCATTATGGTCATGCGGTTGATTATAGTTTGGTTTATCTTTTTATCGGTTGCAAATTACAACAGTCATGTACTAGAGGCAAAACATGGATTCCCTTAACTGGTATGTCCTGATTTATTTAAACCAGACTTATATACCTTGCTACTCAAATGCATATTGATATTGGTAGCATGTGTACTATAAATTCAATGGAGTTAGTAGGGCAATGTTTTTAGCTATAAGCAATGGTACTATTTGTAAAGAAGGATAGGCAGTGAATAAGGATTTGAAACAAGAGTACCGGTAACATGATCATGGTGGGGTTTGTTTGTCAAATTGTGTGTTTTTTCTTCAGATAAATGAGGGGCATAACTCATTAATTATTGAATCCACAGTTATGGGCCTTGTTTATTCTCATTGATTACATAAATGTACACATCATCATATAATATCCTAAACTTTATTGAGCATGTCCAATATGTGAATTTTTGCATGATTTTTTCAGGGTTTCAAGGGGCGTAACTTGAAAATGATTGAATCCAAAGTTATGGGCCTGGCATGTTCTTACTGGTAACATAAGTACACACCATCATGTAAATATCTTAGAACGTTATCAAGTTGCGGCCCATTTGATAGTTTTTGCCTGACTTAAGACTGTCAAGTAAAGCCAGGTTAACAGGCCTTGTTAAAGAGCTATATTATGTCTTGTGTTATTCATGTAAATATCTAAAACAGCTTTGGAGACCTGGTCAAATTGCAGACACTGACACAAGGGCTTTGTCAATAGTTCCACTTTTTCATCGAAAGAGAGAAAACATATTTCCATACCACAAGTGTCCTGTGAGGTCTCCTCGGTTGTGATAATTTCTAACAGCTGCATCTTCTCCACAGGTGAAAAGTAGTGCATTCCAATAAACTGAAAAAAAAGAAGAAAGAACATACATACACAATTAATTTTCTACAGACAAGTTTTGGTAGGGTAATATAGTTTGTGTGTTTGCAGTTCACAGCATTAAAAGTGTAGCCAATATAGCATTTGAGATAATATTGAATTATTTGTCCAGCAATTTTTACTGATAAATTAGAACTTAAATCCTAATGAGTATCACAAATCTTTATAAGAAACGCATTTACTTTATCTGGCCTGATGCTGGCTTTGGCAATGTTGGTGATTGGCAGAGCTGAAGTGTTCGACGCAAATATGCAGTGCGCTGGGATTTTCTGAAATACATTAGTACAGATAATACATGCAGTAGTAAGAAGGCTTCATTTAAACTTAAAATCATTCCAGGGTAATAGGAAATTGGGCCTATTAATAAATTTTATTAACTGAGAATCTTGATAGCCACTTTCTCGCTGTTGACTATTGCAAAACCATTCATAGTTTCAATCAAAAAGATTGGAACAACATTCATTTTAGCAATGAAAGCCAAGGCTCTTCAATTACTTTCAATATGAAATGAAAACTGTTAGCACATTTTTTCTTCGGGGAAAAAAATAATGTAGTATTGGGGACAAGTATACCTGTTCGACCTCCTTTACGACCCTGTGTTTGATGTTTAGATCTTCAAATACTGCCTCCACAATCAAATCACACCGGTTGAAATGCTCGTACGATGTTGTAGGGTCAAGGAGCGTCATCACTTTGTCCTTCTCAAAACTGTGAAACATAAATGTAATAATAATATAAGTATTGAACATGATGTTTCCACTTTTATAATATATGCACACTCGTTATGTTTTTTAAATAATGTTTGAAAGTAGGAAATCAGTTTGAAAATGTTAATAATACAGTGGATGTGTCCAGCAACCAAAATCTATTGGTGAACATGTTCACCAAACCATAAGCATAATTGAACCACAATTAACAAAACATAAATTTCATTTTGTCTGCCATTTTTAAGAATATAAAAACAAAAGCTTCATGAAGTTACGGAAGTAACTTTGCAATGACGAGAAAATCATATTTTTTCTGGATTTTGAACAGGGTCCTTTTCCTAAATAGCTGGAAGAACACCTCTAATGTTGCTTCCGTGAAATTCAGTTATTAACTAAACCATTTAAATTGCCATAATTTAAAAGTATACAAAGGGCCATAACTCTAACAATATTTAAGCATACATTTCAACTTTCATAACCTGTCACAAAAAAGCATACCATTACTGTGAAGAAGTTTTGAAAGTTTTAATTTGAAATCTTAAACAGCTGATAAGTTATTATATTATTAGTTATTATTATTATAAGTCATCTTGGACAGTTACCTGGTGAGCTTCTTCCGTTTCACCATTTTGTCTAGGTTAGCTGTGATTTGTTCTTCCCCACGTGCCAGCCCTTTCTCCGTGATGTCCTTGAGAATGACCTCTATGCCGTTGGTAATGGACACCTGGGCTATCCCCGCCCCCATCAGACCTGCTCCGAGCATACCAAGGGTCCTGAAAGGTATGCACATATGATTGCGTTCTGACTGACAAAGAAGCACTTGAACTTAGGCTTATAATTGGTGTCTTAGGTGATTTCCTTTTATTTGTAAGGCATGAAACCAGAACGATTTTCTTAATTTGAATGTTTATATAATTATACATAAATGATTTTCTGTAAATTCTTCTTTGACAGCATAAACTTATCTATATGAAATAGTGTGTACAATAATAGACAAGAGGGCCATGATGGCCCTAAAACGCTCACCTAAGCAAAGGGCCACAACTCTGTGATAAAGCATTAATTAAAATGTTGCAATTTAAACATATCTTTACTGATGCCGATGCCTTGCTTCATATTTGTAAAGGGTCATGCAATGAAGCTACCTGTAAAGTTTCATTGAATATGGCCTGGTTGTTTCAGAGATTTGTTTAAAGCAAAACATTAAGTTGGCCATTTTGTTGCTGTTGTTGATCAATCTCAATGCTTTGTTGTATTTTTGTGGTGGGTCATGCAATGTGGCTTCCTTTAAAGTTTCAGTGAATTAGATCAGGTAGTTTCAGGAGATGTTTTTTTTAAAGCAAAACAGGAAGTCGGCCATTTTGTTGTTATTATTGTTGATCAAGTGTGACCCCTTATTGTATTTTTGTAGAGGGTCTCCAAAGGAAGCTTCCTGGAAAGTTCAATTGAATTTGGACTGGTAGTTTTAGAGGCGATGTTTTTCTAAAGCAAAATAGGAAGTTGGCCATTTTGTTGATGTTGTTAATCAATCGTGACCCCTTGTTGTATTTTTGTAAAGGGACACTCATAAAGAAAGCTCCCTGTGAAGTTTCATTGAATTTGGCCATGTAGTTTCAGAGGAGATGTTTTTTAAGCAATTGTTGACAGACGGATGGATGGACGACTGACAAAGACTTATCACAACAGCTCACCTTGAGTACTTCCTGCTCTGGTGAGCTAAAAAAACATGGAGGCAGTATACACAAACAGTAACATAAAAGTACTTGGCAACTAGAGCTGTCACAGGAGTGACGAATACCCCCAAATGCCGCCTGGACACAGGAATGACAAACCATTCCTTTGAAAAGAGGCCATAACTCCAAGGTTACTGCACACTGCATCTTCTTTTATCATGCATGTATTGTTTGTCCGGAAAACGTTTTTCTATTTTCGTAACAGTGCACAAAAGCCTTTACTCCACTGACCCCATTTTCAATCACAAGCATTGTCTTCCCAGAGGCTGCCTATACAGCAAGTTTCATCACAATATCTCAGCCCAATTAAAGTTATGAAGCAGAAACCATTTTTCTATTTTTAGTTACAGTGACCTTGACCTTGGCCCCACCAGCCCCAATATCGAACTTGACCTGTATGTTCTGATGTTACACCTGTGTACCAAAAAATGTTCAATTCTGTCAAGCCTTTCATGAGTTATCGTCCGGAAACCATTTTTCTATTTTTAGTAACAGTGACCTTGACCCCACCAGTCCCAATATCGAACTTGATCTGTATCTTCTGATGTTACACCTGTGTACCAAAAATTGTTCAAATCCGTTTAACCTTTCATGAGTTAACGTCCGGAAACCGTTTTTCTTTTTTTAGTAACAGTGACCTTGACCTTGGCCCCACCAGCCCCAATATTGAACTTGACCTGTATCTGCTGATGTTACACCTGTGTACCAAAATTTTTTTTCAAATCTGTCAAGCCTTTCATGAGTCATCGTCCGGAAACCGTTTTTCTATTTTTAGTAACAGTGACCTTGACCTTGGCCCCACCAGCCCCAATATCGAACTTGGCCTGTATTTTCTGATGTTACACCTGTGTACCAATTTTTTTTTAAATCTGTCTAGCCTTTCATGAGTTATCGTACGGAAACCATGAAAACCGACCGACCGACCGACCGACAAGCTCATTAACTTGATCTGTATCTTCTGATGTTACACCTGTGTACCAAAAATTGTTCAAATCCGTCTAGCCTTTCATGAGTTATCGTCCGGAAACCGTTTTTCTTTTTTTAGTAATAGTGACCTTGACCTTGGCCCAACCAGCCCCAATATCGAACTTGACCTGTATCTTCTGATGTTACACCTGTGTACCAAAATTTTTTCAAATCTGTCAAGCCTTTCATGAGTTATCGTCCGGAAACCGTTTTTCTATTTTTAGTAACAGTGACCTTGACCTTGGCCCCACCAGCCCCAATATCAAACTTGACCTGTATCTTATGATGTTACACCTGTGTACCAAATTTTTTTCTAATCTGTCTAGCCTTTCATGAGTTATCGTCCGGAAACCATGAAAACCGACCGACCGACCGACAAGCTCACTCCTATATACCCCCTCAAACTTCGTTTGTGGGGGTATAATGACCAGTAGAAACCTACTTGACTGGTTTCTCTGGTTTTCCAAACTTGTTTTTCTTAAGGGCTGTCTGACCATGGTACAGTCCAATCAAAGCCTTGCTTTCTGTAGTCATAGCCAGATCACCAAACGCCTGTAGAAAGATAAATGGATTTTAGATTAAGATTATAACGTTGTTTTTTTTAAAATTTACGTCGCAATGATCATTGACAATCTAGAACTTGTAACATAAGCTCTGTAGAGCTTTCTAGTGATGAACATATGTACAGTTTGTAAAATCTGTTATGTTCATGCAGGGCTTTTTCTGCCCATTTTGGGAAACAGACCCTAGACATTTTGGGAAAACTTGCATCATGAAATATGAGGAAATTGAGAAATGGTATCAGTCTCCTGCCAAGGAGGAAATTATAAAATATTAATTTCTTTTCCCTTCAAAAGACCTGAAATGGCTGATATATCATTCCTTGGGGTGTAAATATCAATTTCCATAAATCATGACAGATAATATTTCATACCGATCTCTGAATGTGATGAAAATCAACGATTTTTGAATTCAATTACCCCCAAAAGTTTACATCACATAATGCATAATGATGTTGAATGAACCAGTACAGGTAGAAAGTCATTTATGAAAAAAATTTTTTTTTACTTTAGATTGGGATTTTTTTCCTGAAGAATGGGAAAAATATCTTTAATATATTATGCTTTAGGAATGGGTCTGATAGTCGGACCCATGGCTACTACAGAAAAAGCCCTGACATGTGATTATGAATCCACTTTTCCTGGAATTTAACCAATGCTATCTCCATAGAAGCTATGAGCTGGGATCAAACCCAGGACCCTCTGATTCAGAGTCCCAAACGCTAACAACTAGGCCATTTTAACGTACATGTAAAGAGTATACCTGATGCCAGCAAAATGCATTTCAGATTTGTCCATAAAAGATAAGCAAGGAAATTAAATATATATCTTGAACTAAATAAATTATTCAACTTCTCTAATTTATTCCTAGATCATTTACAAAGTCAACTTGTTCACTACCAAATTAAAACAATGATATTTTATCAGTTGCCATTCAAAACTGGCGTAAATTAAAACTTGTCTTAAAAGTGATAAACAATAATTAAGTAAAGTTTTCCTGATGAAATATTGTTATAGGACAAGAATATCTGCCCTCAAAAACTCACCTTGGCCTCTGCCTCATAGCCGGCCTTAGCTCCTTCCCTGGCTCCTTTCTTGGCTACCTGGAGAGTAATCATACAACAGTGAAGTATAAGAACACAGCATGGTAATGATTTTTTCTAATCTTTCTATATATATACAAACTCAGTTTCTCCATCAGAATTGTCAAAACATTAAAAGTGAGGCTCGACATACTGACATGCTGCAGTTTTAAACATGTTCTATGTATTCACCGCAGTTTAATAAGTGGATGTTGTTTAAACAAAAATCATAAAACATGGTATGAGTAGTTTTACATCATATGGTGATAATAGTTTTACCTCAATAATTCTGAGGGGTGCTGGGTATTTTCCCTTGGTAAGCTTAATGACAGGGGCTTTAACTCCCTTCTCCCAGAAAATGTCACCAAATCTTGAGCTTGCAAACATGTCAACATACTCTGCAAATAGAGACACAAAATTAGGCATCAATGATTCAAAATTTGAAAGTTCTTAGCTTAGGCGTTATATGAGATTGTAATTCATCATTGGGTAATTGGTGTTCAAGTAATCTTCTGTATAAAGCTTTGTGGTTTTAACTACATATTAAAACACACGCATAAAAAATAAATATATATAGTTAACCTGAACCAAATATTTTTGTTTTTATTAACCTTAAAAAAGACTTTTTCAAGACTACTTTTCGAAAGCATAAGTTTTGTTATCACATAACCTATTGACCATTGCACATTTGTTACTGTAAATGCAGACTTTTTCAAACTGTATGATAACTTAACACATACATGATAATGTATAGTAGTTCATTGGATAGTTTCAATACCGATTTCTTCCATCATGATATTCTTTATATAATACCAACTCACTAACAATAAACAATTCTATATTTTAGTTTTTAATATTTAAGCTTGATGGTGATGATGGCTATCAGCCAATAAGAATCATTCTTGAGTTTATTTCATGGGTACAGTTTGGTGTCCATTTTGAAAGGCAAAAAGATGCTTTGGCTCAAGCCCATGACCTCTTGATAGGCAGGTGGACACCTAAGCACTATACAACTCTCATCCTCTATTTCAGAACTTTCTTTCATAAGTGCACAGTGCCTACCATTCCCTAGGCACACATCTATGCTCTCACAAGTCGTCACAGAACAACCAGGACTCACCACCGACGCCTTATGTTTCATAAGTCAATGCAAAGGTTACCCTCTAATTTGAACTTTTTTATGGTTGATTGATCAAAAGAGCACCATAAGGGCCTTTGCACGTTATGGCATTACTCTTTTGGTAATTATTTATACAAAGCATGTACATATTAGTAATAGGCAATGTACTGAACCCACATTTAGGCCAATAAATTATTTGCTAGATTTTCATCTTTTTTTTTTTTTAATGGGGTTTAAACTCAAGACTGCATTGTGTTCAGAAGCAATTATTTACACAGCCCCATCGTATAATCCTTTGTCCAGGAAAGCTAATAAAACTAGAAATGTGTCCATAGGACACGGATGCCCCCACTTCGATTTTTTGTCACAGAAAATAAGCCATAATGATTATTCAGGATAATCTGCACATATAGGATAAGTTGAGTTGAGTTGGGTTTTAGGGCATCGCAAGACTGTATAGGTTATATGGCGCCATTCAGGCAGAAAAAAACTTGTTGGATCCACATTGGACACATACTTTTCAAGAATTAGATTGGAAACATATATTTTTGAAGTATTTTTGGCAGAAAAGGGCCATAACTCCTAAATGACTAAAGCGATTTCCATGACTATCGAACTTGATCAAGATATTATGGTCACAAACATGTGTTTAAAGTTTGGTGAGGATTGGACAAACAGTTTTCAAGAATTAGATTGGAAACATATATTTTTGAAGTATTTTTGGCAAAAAAGGGCCGTTACTCCTAATTGACTAAAGTGATTTCCATGACTATCGAACTTGATCAAGATATTATGGTCACAAACATGTGTTTAAAGTTTGGTGAGGATTGGACAAACGGTTTTCAAGAATTAGATAGGAAACAATCTTCGGGACGTACGTACGTACAGACAGACAGACGTACGTACGGACAAGGGCAACCCTATATGCCGCCACTTTGTGGGGGCATAACCAGACATCTTACTATTCATCCCTTTCTTCCCTCTGGCTGGCTTCTTTATAGTTCCGTTGGCCAATCCCCTGTAAAAGAATTGTCACATGTCAAGTGTTTACCTAATCTGTGTTTGTAACTTACTGATGTTTTTAAACTCTTAGCATAACGATTAGTCTTACTGGCCTCATTTTTTTTTGTTATTCCCAAAGTTTGTTTGTACATGATGATTTAATCAGAAATAAAGTAATGATAATAGTAGTTATTTAAATGAAGACTTTTGAAGACCAAATTGTGGTGTTGGTTTTTTGTTTCATACCACAATGTTAAAATATATCAAATAAAAATAATGTTCTCTATACAACTTGACCCATTTATGGGAACCTACCATTCTGACTCTTGAGTCATGCAATTTTTCCAGAACTCCATAGTTACCTCTTGGAAACTTCTAATTTCTAGCACTATTTTTAGGACTTTAGGACACTGTCCGCCCCAGAATGTCCCTTCCCAAAATAAGAAAAAATCACAAATTGCATCTCCGTGTATTACCCTGCTGATTTGATGTAATATAAAGTCTTACTTGGCTGTGAGGACAGCAACTCGCTCCAGTTCATCCATTGTGTTCTCCTCTGCTGACTTCAGACCGATACCTGAGTTAGATAAGAGACAAATATTCACATTAACAAAGAGAATTGTAATAAAGAATATTGCATCAAATACAAAAAACATTCTTTTAGTGTACCTGGTTTAGATAAGAGTCAAATATTCACAATAAAAAAGGTGAATTATGATTAAGTATATTTTATGTGATGAAGTATATTTTATCATAAGTATATGCAGTCTTTTTCCATAAAATTAGACTTTCAAAATAATCTTCAATCCATTTACCCATTTTATCAACATTAGAATATTAAACAACTGTAAAAGGATGCCAACACTCTTGAGGACTTCTCAGTCAATCAAAGGGACACTACTCAACAACTATTGTTGCCAGAGTGATGGAGCTTGCTACACATGTGCTCACATTCAAGAAAACACATAGAAAATAATTCCTTACAGTTATCTGTTTTACACACGTACCAATGGGTTCAACAACTTTGTCCACAAGGCCGATCTTCTTTGCTTTTTTGGCATCATAGGCTTTTCCTGTCAACATCATTGGCATGGCTGTTTGGAATGGAAGCTGTAAATAAAACCAACATGTATTAATGATTTGAAGAAAAAAAACATGAACAATGTAAATTTACATTTATATTCAATTTTTCACTCCATCATTGGAAATTAATTTTACCAATTAAGTTAAATAATAAATTATTCACACCAAGAAATATTCCATTAAACATACTGACTGTTCAGCATTGAATATTAACTAACTTGATGAGAAAATTAATTAAACAATCCACACATGTTATACCTAGATTTCCAATGAAACAGTTGTCTTTCTTACAGTAATTCAATCAACAAACTAAATTTCTAACATTATTACTTGATTTAACAAGAAAGCCATGAGATAAAATAAATGCCAACTATTGTTACTTTTTTATGAAAACAGGCATAACTCAACAATTAAAGAAGTCAGAATTATGGGTCTTGCTATACATGTAGACATTGTCTCGCACAGCATGTGTACCAAGTTTCATTCAGACGCCAAAGCCTTGAAGGCTGTCACAATTGCCAGGTTTTTCTCCTTGAAAAAACAGACAAGCTAAAAATGCAACAAACCCAACTGGCTTTGTGTAAAATTCAGACACTGAAAATTCCTAACAATGTTCCAGCGCAAAGCTGATGATTTTTTATGATTTTGTCCACTGTTTTCATAGTCTCAATGTAATGGCAAGCATTCTTCCGCCACATTTCCATAAACATACCAGTTTAAGGAGGCGTTGTGTTCCGCCGGCACCTGGCAACAGTCCTAACATCACTTCAGGTGCTGACAGCCGCGTCTTTTTGTTGTTGACAGCAATACGGTAGTGACACGTCAGGGCAGTCTGCAGAAGAAAGACATATGAAATATCCAGCCCCAGTGAATGCGTGGTACCAAAACAAGTACGCAAAAATTAATCAGAATGCAGAGCAAGTGCTGGTTGAAATTGCGTGATACAACAAAAAGTCGTACATTATACATATGAATCAATGTATTTTTCTTCGTTGATCATAATACTTAATACATAGAACAGAAAGGACAATATTTCTTTGAGTGAATTGTCTTAGCAAGTGTCTTTTGGTTCCTATAATATCATAATATACCAGTATTATTATATATATTTATGAAGGTGCCTCACTCATTCGCAAATTTAGCAATTAAGGAAAGGCTTAAGTAAAGAACTCTTCTGCAAGTTTTCCCCATATAATTCAATGCCATTATTCATTATTAAGCTTGAAATATAAACAGAAAATCATAACACTTGTTTAATATTTTGGAAAACATTTCATTATGTATATAAAATTCAAATAACAAAATAAAAACAAAAAACTCCTAGGAAACTCTGTTTGAAGGATAAAATAAACAAGGGGGTCATGATGGCCTTCTTCGCTCACATGAGAGGGTATGGGAATAGCTCACTATGAGCACTAAAAAAAACCAAGATATATTCACCTCCAGGCCTCCACCAAGACATTGTCCATTTATAGCAGCCACAACGGGTATCTTCAAGCCCTCAAGTCTGTTGAACTGGTCTTGTCCATTCCTCGATAGTTCCTGCACTTCTGATGCTGACTTGCATGCAGATATCATGCTGCAAAGTGGAACTTTCTGTTTTCAAACAAACATCAAGCAAACTGTGTCATTGCATCAGTTATTCTCCTTACTTTGAGAAAACGACATTAACTGTTAATTATATACTGTACACAGATAATACTTCTTTAAATAAATTAACATCCGTAGAAACTTTTCGTCATTTTTTAGGAAAAACATCTACATTTAGGATCTTTAAATAAAACAGACAAACATAAAAAATATGCTCTGAAGATTGTCAAAAAATTGAAACATTTGCCAAAGTCCTGCATTGTGAGCATGATATGTTAAACAATAACCAGTTTGTCAAACCCTTAGGGCTTATAATGTATAACCAATTGATAACCTGTACATACTTGATGTCAGCCCCTGCTATGAAGCAGCCGGGTTTCCCGGAGATGAGAACAATGCCCTTGACATCAGGGTTTCTTGTGACTTCCGCAAACACTTCCTCAAATTCAGCCATGGAACCCCTGTTCAGCACATTGACCTGAAATTATAAATAATTTACCATCTGGAAAAAAAATAATCCTGGAAATATATGACATGTTTCAAGTGCTTTTTTATAAGCTTATTAAAATGCCCCCAAATAACATCATAGAAATTTTGTTAGTTTATACTAATCTATTTTTGCTGGGTAGTGAATACAGTAATAAGCTGATAACAATTTAAATGACGCTGAAGTTTGTTTCCATGTTGTTTATTTCTGGGTAGAACCTAGAAAAGATGTCCATTTTGAGAGAATGGTGAGAAATTGCCCCAAGTAAAGCTTGAATCAAGAACCTCTTCACAGAAAAGCAGACATGTATACCACTAAATCAACTCACATGCACTTCTTTTCAAAACGTGTTGGTTATGCGTAGAGACTAAACCTACCTTGCTTTCCTTCTCATCAAACTTGACAACAGCAATACCATCATTCACTGAACAGGTCATGTACTTTCCTGGAAGGAGAAGAGGTATAAGTTTTACAGTATTTGGGTGTGTACTTGAGTTACTGCCTGATTGTTACAGAAAGTTCAAGTTTTAGAATTTAAGCTTTGGTAAAGAATGTCATGCCTGAAAACATGACTGGAGTTGCTTAACTTCAATAACAAAAGTTATTGAACCTTTCACTTTATTGTTATCAATTGTAAGATAAGATAGGATAAGACACATTAAATTTTTTTGACTTCTCAACATAAAAACAATACAAAGTAAGCTGATGTGAGCTTTTGAACTAAATGTAAATCATGTAAATGTGTAATAAAGTTTAACTTAAATTGAAATAAAGAGCTGAAAAATCACCATAATCCATTCTTGACGTTGTCGAAAAGTAGTTTTTAAACCCATTTCCACCTGAAATGAAATTATATTGTTGTAAAGTAATTTAATCATCTAAGGATTTGAATCCCAAAACCTGCCTATTTTAGCAGTAACTACAATGCTTCATTTATAGATATGGTTTCCAAATCGTGAACTTTAAGCCAAGGCATTTACTGACACCATTTCTTGCCAATACTGTTTCATTGCTAAACTAGAAAATTGAATCCAGAACCTCTCATTTCAAAAGTTGACATTCACCAATATCCCTAAAGCATACATGTGATAATATCTTGGGTCGATTCTGGGACACTCGTCGTAATGTCAACGCACACTAGGGGGGTTCGGGGGCATACCCCCCCGGAAATTTTTTTAAATGGGGAACGTCTGTGGTGCATTCCATAGCATATCTGGGGCTATTTTAGTCGTTTTTAACGTCGGGAAAATGTACCTATTTTGACTGTCAAGACGTATTTTTTACCTGACATGGTTGTTTTTTTTTCTGCATTTTCTTGAAAAAATAAAACCACCAGATATTTTCCCAGGCTTTAAATGAAGTGCTAACCAGGAGGATATGCAGTCTACTTTCGGTTTCATCAAAACAGGAAATAAACAACTATACGGGCACCTGTTTTCCCGCGCTTTTGAGAACATGCGTTACGAAATATTTATTTTTTCATCACATTTAAAACGTTTGCAATTAATGACACACAATATTTTCCAGACGATAAAGAAGATTTTTAAGTCGATGAGCTTTTTTCCGTTTGGAGATGCATATAATTTTGATAGAGACGTGTCAACAATCAGCTGTATAAAGCGATCACGTGACTTACCATGGTCACGTGATTAAAGCACTCTATATAACCGTCTGTAAACCCCATATCGTCAGTTTTATTTCGGCGTAAAAATACATAAAAATACACACGATAGTTCGGAAACGGTCAAAACACTAAAATTCCTTGTTTTCCGTGTTTTAATTTTGTTTTTTTTACTCATTTTGTCACTTTCTTTGAACTTACCTTCATGCTCGTTTGTTGGTAAAATGTGTGAAAAATATCAATTCATCAATTAAAAGCTATCATTCATAAGACCAAACAAATCCATATGAAAACAATGAATTAGTATACAAGAACCCTCCCCCACTCGTTAAGCACAACAATAGGCCGATAGATCAATTATCGGGTGATTGACGATGACCTCGACGACACACGTACCAATTAACGGATTAGTGTCAACATGTCCTGTGTTTTACGACCAGTGTCCCGGACAGGCAAAATAGCTGACTTACAATGGTAAAATTAAGATAATCGATTCCGATTCCGAGATTTTTTTTTTCGTTTTTTTTTTTATGACTTTCCGGGACAAACATGCACCCTCCGTGACTCCGTGACAGAGATACGATTTCCGGGACAATCCCGGACGTCCGGGACGTTATCACATGTATGCCTAAAGGGCTAGCCCAACAGCCTGTTAACAGCATGTTTTTTTGCATTGCCGATCACATAATTGAAAATGTAAGCACCCCCTGTAAACAAATCTAGCAAAGTGCTGTATTTAAAAATCATGTGTAAATATTCACATAATTTATACACGATTTTCCCTGGACTTTTAATAGGTTAAATGTCACTGTTAGTGACTTTTTTTTATATCAATCTTATGAAATTTTATCTTCGTATGAATAAAATATGCCATTGTAGCAGCAGAGATCCTTTCGAAATATGCCTATGATAATCGACGCTGAATAATATTCCAATTGCTGTCAAGACAGGAATCATACATTTTCGCGATGTACACTAAACTGCAATTATACATTAAAATTGATGAAACATACGAATAAAATGTTTGTAAAAGACAAAAAACTTCCAAAATACGACACTTACATGCACTAAAATTACACTGAGCTCTCGCTGCTTGTCTTACAACACCTAGAATTCGCCCTGCCATCTTCAGCCGGTACTTTGACTTCTCGTAAGTTCGCGTGTAACAACGCAGATCTCGGACTGAGATAACAGGCAAATATCAAAATAAGACGTCTTGTCAGCTCAAAAACTAAAGATTTTCTGCAATATACTTGCAAGAAAAAGTGAATGCAATTGTTTTCAACGCTGCCTGAACGTTTAAAAAAGAGTCTGAGCGAAATAATTTCAAGGTCACGTGACTTCATTCGGCGACAGAAAAATCAAGATGGCGTCGTTGTCAAACTTGTCGCGAGTTGCTCTCAAAATACAGCTCAAAACCGGTAAAGTATAGCATTTCATTCAATAAATAAATAAATACTAATTAGTCAAAGATGTAATTTATCATATATTTTAGTTATAGTCAAAGGAAAGGTCGTTTTACTGCTGTATTTTAACGTTATATTTTGTGAACTCGTTGTTCACGAAATATAGTTCTGTCATAAAAGGTTATGAAGTGTAACGAACGGGCTTAGCACCTCACTTTTCAACAATTTAGGGTCAAAGATAAAACTATTTGCTTTGGGTAGAAGTTTTTTCATAGGAAAACAAACATTTATGATAACTTTTTAAAATCTTAATTTATTTAAGCTGAAATTTCAAAGATGATCAGCTGTTTTTCTATCCACTGGCACTGTATCTGTGTTCAAAGTAAGCACAGAAACACCTTTGGTAATTTAATTTTTTAGAGGATATTAACATGGACCATGATATTAATGATGTTTTTAAATTCATAAAAACTAATATTAAATTGCCTAATAACATTAAAGTGACAGGTTCCATTCAATTCTAAACGCCAGTAAAGAAATCTTTAAATATGTATCATTTTTCAATCTTTCTCAGTCTCTCACCGATATCGGTAAAAATTCTATATAAGATCGATGTCATGATCTGGGAGTAGGATTTGTTATTAGTCCCAAATGTCATATAGAATCGATCTTGACATTAAGATCAACAAAATGCTTAAATGTTGGGTATTTTTGATACTGTAATAAATGTAATAATAATATTAATGATAAGAATAATATAAAACAAAATTAGGCTGAAATTGGATACTGTGCCTGAAAGGACCAGGCCGATAAGGTATATTTGGCTGAGTGGACCCAAATTCATCTCCACCAATGTTGACTGTTGTCAGAACAGTTTACAAAAGGACAACTATTTGCATTTTAGCTAAAGAGTATGGAAATTCATGTATTAATTTTCCACAGGCACTACAATGTGCCCTTTTCTCCCTTCACAGTACCTGTCCCTCTTTGGCAGCACCCTCTGCTTTTAAAACCTGGCTAAAACCCTACAGCCCTGGTGTTGATCACTTTAATGATGATTAATAAAATTAAAAATAAACTGGATTCAGTACTGTGTGTTGAATATTTTAATAGAGTCGAAACTCGTTATGTCTACTTTGTCTGGACCTAGGGAAAAAAGTCGAGATAACGAACATTTGACACATCCAAATTACAAAAATGTATCACCAATCCAAACATAATTATATGAGTTTGATGTATGTCCGAGATCGACTTGAATTGAACGGTCTTGTTACAGTCGTGGAAACAGCAAACGTATTATTTAAAAATAAAGTGATTCAAAAATGATTTTTTGTGCCAAATTAATTTTATTCACGTTTATGGATTACACATCAAATATTAAAACACAATTACATACACTTGTATATTTAAGAAAACGGCAAAGCACATATGTTATGCCCGTTTGTTTTCTGCATGCAGTAAAGAGAAATTACCTTGTCACATAACATGTCAAATTTTAAGATGATGTCATCGTAAATTTAAATTGTGCATTTCAATGTATAGCTTGATCAATAAATGTCTTTAATCAAACACATAAACAGACAACTTTAATTATTCACACTAACCAATTAATCTACAATTATATCAGTTTGTTATTTTGACACGCACTGTTTTTTAGCGACATGCCAAAAACCTTAAAAACAACTTTCGCACCTACAACTAGGTCTACAGATCGACATAAGGGACAAGTAAAACGTGTGAAATTCGATCAATGGGACTGAAATAGGAGGTTGACATAGCAAAAAAATAGAGATAGAACAATTGACACAAGCAGATTTATTTTATATAGAATAAGAAGAAATAAATTCGGGACTGGAGAAAACAGTCGACATAACCGGAAAGTCGAGATATCCGACATCAACATAGCGAGTTTGGACTGTAGTTAAAAAAATAATTTCAATTACTCCAATATTATTACCTTTTAATATTTTTCGATGGGATTTGTCAGAAAAGACATTTTCAACCATTTCGGAGTTACTCTTCTTTTTCCCTCTTGTTACAAATTCACTGCGGAAACTTGGCTGTGCAAATATAAAAATCCATATACATGCATTGTGGGATTGGGGCATTTCCTGATATGGATTATTATTAACATTATCAACTTATGATAAGAACCTTATGATTATATGTATCATATGTATGATATAAATTCATCATAATAAAAAGTTTGTTTTTGAATATTCCCATTAAGTTTTGTTTAGTGAATATACTCACTTTATTTACAGTTGGTGTGAGGACCCTGGCATCTACCGCTGCACAATCAACCAAGAGTAAGATATCAGTCTTTAGTCAAATTGAGGAGGGCTGTCCTTCCTGTATATTGAACATGTACCTAGTTAAACGTGTTTTGCAGTAACTAATCCCAATCAAATTATTTAAACATGCATTAAAAAATCTTTAAAATTGCATTTGTTTTAAGTATTTTCTAAAAATTTATTTAATATTGATCATACATGATACATGTATCATATTTTCAACTCGTTATGCAGGTTCAACGTGTTTTAACATGTGTTATATGTCTTTTACTTGTATACATGTTTTTAGGTAAGAAGACGCTAGCCAAGCCAAATATTCGCAATGTTGTTCTTGTTGAGGGTGTCCGGACACCGTTTCTGCAGTCAGGCACAGATTACAAGAATCTCATGCCTCACAATCTGGCTACAAAGTCTCTTGTGTAAGTCAACAGTCTAGAAACTTATTAAAAAATAAATTAAATTAATAAATCATTAATATATTATATTTGGTTTATATGAGAAATATGGGGCAAAGAAAACCATATTCGGTGAGAGCAAAGCTCAAACCCATTTATGGTTATCAGCGCCTTTAATATCCCATCTGGGCACCTATTGACCCTTAAAGTAAATATCACGTTTAAAACCTGTTTACATTGATCAATTTATGGCTAGTGTTTTATTTATTCATCAGAATTGGAATATATATGCGGTATAATTTAGTGACCCAATATGGAAAAATGTGGTCCAATGGCGTTGTGTCATTTATGATGAAAGCATTATGCACCAGTCAATTGTAACCCCCCCCCCCCCCTCCCCTCCTCTTCAACATTGTTCCATATAATGATTGATTAATCACATGTAATGGTTGTTATCTTATTTCATTCATTAACTTTGATTTGGTCTATCAAAACTTTAATCAATTTTGTTATTCTACAATTATGATAGTAAATATATCATTATACTGAATTAAGATAAAACAAATATTCATAAAAAAAATCTTAATGGACATTTATTGGAAATTTGTGCTATAACAGGAAGATTGAGTCTGCGCAAAAATTATTTTTAAAGAGCTGTGGAATAAAGAAATTAATTTCCCTGAATGTTAATCTGAAAGCCCATTACAGTTGACTTTTTTATACAGTACTTTGCCCAAACTATGATAAGCCCTTTGGGCCAGTCGCTTGATTCTATCGGCATCTGGTTCTGGAGATTGTGCATTCTGGGCAGACATATGCTTTGAAATTTAAGGAATATAAATATGCAGTAACAAAGATTTGGTGATTTTAAGTTGTAACATAATTTTGTTAATAATATTTCTTCTTTAGAATAAAACTTCTTCAAGAAATATCATTTTGCTACTGTAATAGTTAATTATGTGAAATATGTTTTTCTTTTAGTGGGTTATTGAAGAGAACAGGAGTTGACAAAGGTAAGGAGGGTTTGTTTGTGATAGTTATTATTATCAACTAATTGGTTGTAGATTTAATGTTATAAAACAGAAAACATAAAAGACATTAAAAGTTTCAATTAAATGACTACATGTACCATTAAATAATTATTGTAATAAACAAAGACAGTTGACTGATAGGTGTCAGTATTATTGTCTTAATACACATATCTAAATACAAGTTATGTATACTATATCAAAGATATATGAAGGATAATTGTTTGTTTCAGTGTAAGATCATCATATATTTCACCGAGTAAGCACTGAAAGTAATATTCAAGAGTGTAGCATGCACAAGTGTAATACTCAATTTTGGTGTCCATGAGGCAAACATATATTTTGATCTTACACTGAAACAAACAAGTTTTCTTTTTATTATATGCATAAAAAGGATTTTTAATGAAATTTAATTGCATTCTGAAAGGACCGTGCCGAACTGTATGTAAACATAACATTATTTTGGAAATGACATCTTTGAAATTGTGTCCCAGCCCTGTACAGGCTGATATTTGATTTGGACAAGACAATGGGCTTGAATTTCAAAACAGTGAAAAATACCAAATTTATATTTCCACTGTTTGAACGACTAGAAAGCATATAATAAAACATAGTTTGATGCAATACAATTGGTGTCAGATAACTTGTGACAGTTATCCACCACACATCGTGTTAACATATGACATATTGCTAAAAAGAAAATGAGTTTTGTTAAGGAACCTGGCTCAATATATTGGTTTATTAACTCCATGCATGCACAGACATTTTTGGTACTGTGACCAGGATTTTTTTTGTGGACAGAGTAAGGGCTTATTTTATGATTTTTGTCCACAGACCTGATAGACTATGTTGTGTACGGGACTGTGATCCAGGAGGTGAAGACCAGCAACATTGCCAGAGAGGTAAGGATCTTGCAGAGTTTTCCCCTGACACAGTAAACTGAAGGCCCCTGCTCTTAAAGCTAGGGACTGTGCATCCCTGCGTCTTACAAAATGATCTTTCATTCATGGACATAAAACTGAGTTCAGTGTTTTGGAAAATATTCCTTCTATGTTATGTATTGTGAAAATGGCATTCATGTAATGAATCACACTATTTTTTAATTTTCTCCCATGTTTCATTAAGGTGAAAACTAAGTATTGGGACCCCATATAGTTATCAAAGACCATGGATTTGTTAAACATTGGGGTCATTGGACCCCTCAGCTAAAAAATCCTAGGGAAAACCCAGAGATTTTCTTTCTCCTAAAGACTGTTGTCCGCCTTTCACCCAACAGGTCATGGATTCAAGTCCCATTTGAGCACAGGCTAGTCATCGAAATTAGACTTTTGGATGAACAAGTCTGAATTCTTATACTTTTGCTTGGCATCAAATGTTTGACCTGTCCTTCTATGTAAAATTCAAAATTTTAACAAACTTGGACAGCATTTTGCCAGTGCAGGGCTTGTAGACTTGTGTTAATTTTGAACAAATTACCTTTTGACATTTTCTTGGCTTTTCTAAAAAAGACACCAGATCTGGTTTTTATGAAGAAAATAGCCTTAAAATAATTAAAATTGTTCTTTGCAAATACATCATGTATTGCATTGAAATTTTAAACACAGGCTACATTCACCAAACCTTCTTATTCAAACAAGAAAGATAACTCTATCTTGCATAAAATAATCTTTGCCCCTATTTTATTGAACTTAGAATTTCTGGTAAGGGTTCAGCATTTAATATAATTTTACAGTGATCCATGCATGTTTTACTAAAACTATATGATCCTTAAACTAACAAGCATTGGAATAGTTGAGCGCCCTGTCGCTGTGACAGCTCTTGTTTGTTTTAAAAAGGTCTATATTGACTGTATATATTAACACAAAACATGTATTTTGTAGGCAATGTTAAGTGCAGGGTTCTCTGACAAGACACCAGCCCACACAGTAACTCAGGCCTGTATCTCCTCAAACCAGGCTATAACAACAGGTACGTGAATTATGCTGCTATAACAACAGGTACGTGAATTATGCTGCTATAACAACAGGTACGTGAATTATGCTGCTATAACAACAGGTACGTGAATTATGCTGCTATAACAACAGGTACGTGAATTATGCTGCTATAACAACAGGTACGGGAATTATGCTGCTATAACAACAGGTACGTGAATTATGCTGCTATAACAACAGGTACGGGAATTATGCTGCTATAACAACAGGTACGTGAATTATGCTGCTATAACAACAGGTACGTGAATTATGCTGCTATAACAACAGGTACGTGAATTATGCTGCTATAACAACAGGTACGGGAATTGGGCTGCTATAACAACAGCTATTTGAACTGTGCTGCTATGACAACAGGTACCTTAATTATGCTGCTATAACAACAAGTACATGAATTATGCTGCTATTACAACAGGAACTTGAATTGTGCTGCATACATAGTAAATACTGTAATAACATGTTTTGATTATTGGTGGTATTCATTTTGCAGTTTTGGAATCTAAGTCATCAAAAGATGTAATTACTCTTGTGGCTAGGAAATGACTATTCACCAGGTGTCAATCAAACAAGAGAACTACATTTTGTGTATAATGAATAGTATACTGTTTCATATTGTCCAATGGATCAGCTGAAAACCTTCGCCGAAAAACCTTGACACATTGTAGTAATTGCTTTTTCGACTGGTGAAAGAAGTTGATAAAAAATCCTAAATGAATGAATTCATATTTTCAGGAGTTGGTTTGATAGCGGCAGGGCAGTGTGATGCAGTTATAGCTGGAGGGGTGGAGTTTATGTCTGACGTCCCCATACGCCACAGCCGTATGATGCGTAAGATCATGCTTGACTCGACCAAGGCAAAGACCCCTGCCAAGAAGTTTGCCCTGCTGAAGAGGGCTCTTTCTCCAGCCGCTTGGTCACCTGAGGTACATACAGTGACCAAGCAATGACTAAGCCTTATACTGGCATACTAAAAGATCAGTCTAATTTTGAAGACACATAGAAAGGAAAACTTCTCAGAAATCATTGGATCCTTGTAATTTCTGGACATTTTTAACGAGTGACATATTTTTGTTTTTTTTGGCTAGAATGGTGATTTTTATGCATGCTGTTATAGCAAAAGACTGAAAGTTTTTCGTTCAGTATGACATACGTTTCGTTTCAAACAATCTAAGGCAAGGTACATAGTATTGAGATAGTGTTGGTGTTGGCATTTGCATTTTTGATGTACAAAAACCTTTGCCACAAGAAAAAATAAAGTTTCAGATAATCAGGGTAAATATGCGAGTGAAGCAAGGCCCAAAACTCTGGTAATTATTGAGAAATTACCCCTTTTAGACTGGAAGAGGCAAGTAGGTGCATACACTTGTGGTGCTCTTACTGAGGATCCATTTTCAGATCATTTTTGCAGAACCATAACACATGCGTATAATGATATACACCCAAAGTATTTGGTTGTTAGTTATAGTCCAGGGATATGTAAAATACAAACTCAAAACTTGTATTCCAGCTGCCAGCAGTTGCTGAGTTCTCTACTGGAGAGACAATGGGTCATTCAGCAGACAGACTGTGTACAGCTTTTGGAATCTCTAGACAGGCACAGGTATGTTACTCCTTGTGGATGAGGGGACATGGATGGTTAAAAGTTTGATCAGTAAGAGCTAATGTAAAAGCAAAAGAAGAAGGGTATGTAAATAAATAACATTTTGATGAATTTAGATAGTGCAGGAACACTTTATAAAAAAATTATGCAAATTCAAAGACTAAAAAGTTCTCAACATGGAAGGGCTGATGTCCTAAATGAATGTTAGTTTTTGCTTAACAATGTTGCATACATTGTTACATGTTTGCAGGATGAATTCGCCATAAGGTCACACCAGTTTGCTGCCGATGCCACAGCAGCTGGTCTGCTGACTGACCTTCTGCCATATAAAGTACCCAGTAAGCCTGATTAATTATTTTAGATTCCTTGGAGGGTTTTTTAGGAGAAAATTAAGGTATAGCCCGAGGGTTAGTGCCATTGTTTGATTTTTTGTTACCTCTGGCCATAATTAAAAAAAAATCCAGGATATTCACATGCTACGAGTTGTAATATGTATTCAAACGTTCTAAAATATTGAAATCAAAATTTCTGCTCAAAAATGAATTACTTTATGTAGGCATCTATGTTAACATTTTGTGGGAAGTTTACATATTTAACATCCCTCATAGATTTAAATTGTACATTTTCCACTCACCCAGAGGTAGCAGAATACATTACCAAGGACAATGGAATCAGACCATCTTCAATGGAACAGATGTCCAAACTAAAAGCAGCGTTCATCAAGCCTTTCGGAACAATCACAGCTGCTAATGCATCCTTCCTTGTAAGTACAACCTGTTCATAGACATAATACAGTATTTTGAACAATTGTGATTTTGGCAAAACATACCAAGTTATTTGTAACAGTTACAGCTTTAATTGATCATTCCTTGAACATATTAAGTTTTGATGTTACTTGTGGGGGTTCTTGCAAAAGCGTAATGATATTGAAATGAATTACAAACTAAAAGCAAATGTTATTTTTTTTAAAAGAATGTCACAAATATATAAGATTCCATTGCCGTATGTTTGCATGCACATATGATTTTTGGCTTTTTTTGCTTCAACCTGTCTACCTTTCAGGATCTCTGTAGGCGAAGTTTTGCAAGGAAGACCTTGGTTATACATAATATGTTAAACATGATTTTTTTTTAATCTCAAAATATACTGTACTGAAAAGAGTAAATTAGGATTGATTCTTATTTTCCTTGCCTTTATGCAGTATGAACGCCCAACCACTATTTTGCTGTTTTTGCAGCTGATCTATCTTACTGCATAAACCCAATAAAAGAAAGAATCCATTCTCCAATACATGAATATTTCTGTACCTAATGATGGTTCTACTGCTGATCATCGTCTCATATCTCCTGTACTCAGTTAAGCTTTGCACAACATGAAAATGAAATGTTGCAAAGATTTTACAAATACTAAAATTAACCCATTTCATTCTGAGACCCAGTTAGATATGATACCTTGAATATCTGGGCATTTTCCAATAACTGATAAGCCATCTGCCTTTTTATGACCATTGTGTTGTATAAACACTAATAACTTCTTTATTATTGGTACAAGACCCAATAAAGATTACATATTTGGAAAGGAAATAAAAATATGCACATGTTTATGTAAGTTTTATTAGCAAATGATTTTAAATAAATTATTTTTTGCAAGTTAACCAGGTGATGATGAAAAAAAAAACACCAAAAAATAAATATGCACAAATTGAAAGCAAAAAAATCACACATAATTTTTTTTCAAATGTCACATAATCCAATGTATGAAAGTTTCTAAATTAATCTGTCTTTAAAATGCAGAAAGAATTATGCATATATTTTCAATCTATAAAAGGTTATAACAGTTTATATCATCCCATGTCCACTTCGGAGCAAATCGGGCGGGTGGATGTTCATCGCGATGTTAGTTGGCATAGCAGTTTGAATCCTCGACCAGTAAGGTCCAGAAGTCTTGCCCCCATAACAGTTTTATTGATAAATGACAGTAATGCAATATCCTGGCTTTCTTGGGTCATATTGTTCTTTAGGACCACCATTCTTTGTATTCCCACTTGGAAACCTTGGGGTGATCCTCTTTGTCATTCAATCATTCTAGAACTCCTCAAGATCGTCATAAAAACTCCACCAAATAATGCAAATGTCATAGTTTGTGATTTCTATCGATGTTTTAATATGTCTTCTGTTTGTATCAAACAAATTCACATAAACTTCGTCATTATAACCATCCCAATATCACTATCGTCACTGTGGTCGAAAGTCCTATCCATTTCAACCAAAATTTGCATCAAAATCGCAATAAAAAGCTTAAATTTAACTCGATTTTTGAGTTTTAAAATTATTTCTTCATTCAAATTTTCTGCGCATCTATCTGCGCATAACATCCGGTCATTCCGGAAAACGTATAAACCGGAAACAATACAGTCAAAACGAAAGTAAATAAAGTGAAAGTTCAGTACGTCAAAAACTACACCTTTTGATGTATCCCGCATGTAAAGGGTAACTACACCAACAGGTGTATCCCGAATGAAATGGGTTAAACAATGCAATCCAATCCAATCTTCCGATGCTCAGCCGGTAGCGCCTCTGACTGCAGATGAAAAAAAGATATAGTATTGATCATTGACTCCCACTTAAGCCACAAACTTTTCTATCTTAACTTAATTTACTTCTTTTATTACTAAAAAGTTAAAACAAAACTTATCCTAGGGTAGTGTTAATATGGTAGTCAGTATCTTTTAACATACATGTGATGTAATGAGTACCAGTTTAATTTGCTTTTAAATAAAATTCATCCTTTCTACACAGACTGACGGTGCATCTGCCTGTCTGATCATGTCGGAAGAGAAGGCCCTCTCTCTTGGTCTCAAGCCAAAGGCGTACCTGCGTGATTTTGTCTATGTTTCCCAGGACCCCCAGGATCAGCTGCTGCTTGGGTAAGTAGTCTTATAGATTCATTCATATTAACTACTGCTTGAAAAATGTGTTAGTGTTCCAAGTTTTTGAACCACTGAATAGTCACAGTATTAACTGCTCCTCAATTGATACCTTTAGGGAATGCAAACAAACATTTGAATTTATATGAGTATTCCATCTCATGTTTGATATTCAAGTCAGAATTTGAATATTTGTTGTTGTTTTTTGTTGAATCAACAAAATAATTAACCTTCTGCCTGCATCAGTGTTGTGGTAAAGGTTCTATGGCCCCTAATGCCAAAGGCGTGAATGTGATGACAGTATACTGCACGCTCATCAAAAGTCAGTGAGGGACCCATAGTCTAAACTATAAAACAGTCCTCATAATTTTACAGTAACTGGGTATTACAAGTGACATCAAACAAGTTTCAATTATTTTCTGTACATTTAAATGACCATGCCAATTTAGGATTTAAGGCACCAGGCTTCACACCAAAGTGTTTTCATGGCTGCTAAATAAGCTTTGCAATATTGCTCAAATCGCCATGATGACATTAATATGTTCTAGAAATGTGCCATTAAATGTTTGCCATGTTCTGATATAACGTTCAAGCTTTTAAATGAAACTGTTATGTATAGTGTTTTAAGATATATATTCTTGAATTGTTGTACAAGAGATGAGTCAAAATCAATGTTTGTTTTCATTCTATAATTTTACTAGTTACAAAGTTGGTTTTGGTTTTCCATAGTTCTATTTAGTAAATGTCATGCCCAGCACGAGGCCTCAGGTATTGTTCATCATCCTAAGAATAAAAACAATCCCCTGTTGGTGCATAACGTCATTTAACCAAGAAATGAAATTATTTAATTTTTATTTTCGTTTGTTCAAAATCCATTGCTTTTTGTGGGGATTTCTTTCTCAAAATGGTGAATTTCAGAAATTAATTAGAGGAAAATAATGAAGAACAATGTACCCGCAGGTACCATTTGCAAAGAATGGTTAAAAGGCCCTGGCTATTACTATAGTGAATAATAATAGTTTACTACAACTTCTAAAAGATTAATTTGGGTAATCAAGTTTTCGAATATTCGATCGAAAGAATTACTGAATATTCTAATTTATTTTTGCCATTAGTTTGCATTCTTAGAAAAATGAAGCTTAATTTTGCGTGCTTGATTTCTTTTTATCTTTTATATGGTTATTACTGTTTTGCAGCCCAGCTTATGCTACTCCGAAGGTTTTGGACAAGTCTGGCCTCAGCATGTCAGACATTGATGTCTTTGAATACCATGAAGCATTTGCAGTAAGTATCCTAGCTTTTGCTGTAAATTTGTCAGGTCTTGCAGTAAGTATCCTAGCTTTTGCTATAAATTTGTCAGGTCTTGCAGTAAGTATCCTAGCTTTTGCTGTAAATTTGTCAGGTCTTGCAGTAAGTATCCTAGCTTTTGCTGTAAATTTGTCAGGTCTTGCAGTAAGTTTCCTAGCTTTTGCAGTTAGTTTCTCAGCTTTTGCAGTGAGTTGTCTAGCTTTAGCAGTAAGTTTCCTAGCTTTTGCATTAAGTTTCCCAGCTTTTGCAGTAAGTTTCCTAACTTTTACAGTAAGTTTCTCAGCTTTTACAGTAAGTTTCCTAGCTTTTGCAGTAAGTTTCCTAGCTTTTGCAGTAAGTTTCCTAGCTTTTACAGTAAGTTTCCTAGCTTTTGCAGTAAGTTTCCTAGCTTTTGCAGTAAGTTTCTCAGCTATTACTATAAGTTTCCTAACTTTTACAGTAAGTTTCTCAGCTTTTACAGTAAGTTTCCTAGCTTTTGCAGTAAGTTTCCTAGCTTTTGCAGTAAGTTTCCCAGCTTTTGCAGTAAGTTTCCTAACTTTTGCAGTAAGTTTCTCAGCTATTACTATAAGTTTCCTAACTTTTACAGTAAGTTTCCTAGCTTTTGCAGTAAGTTTCCTAGCTTTTGCAGTAAGTTTCTCAGCTATTACTATAAGTTTCCTAACTTTTACAGTAAGTTTCCTAGCTTTTGCAGTAAGTTTCCTAGCTTTTGCAGTAAGTTTCTCAGCTATTACTATAAGTTTCCTAACTTTTACAGTAAGTTTCTCAGCTTTTACAGTAAGTTTCCTAACTTTTACAGTAAGTTTCCCAGCTTTTGCAGTAAGTTTCCTAACTTTTACAGTAAGTTTCTCAGCTATTACAGTAAGTTTCCTAACTTTTACAGTAAGTTTCTCAGCTTTTACAGTAAGTTTCCTAACTTTTGCAGTAAGTTTCCCAGCTTTTGCAGTAAGTTTCCTAACTTTTACAGTAAGTTTCTCAGCTATTACAGTAGGTTTCCTAGCTTTTACAGTAAGTTTCCCAGCTTTTGCAGTAAGTTTCCTAACTTTTACAGTAAGTTTCTCAGCTATTACAGTAAGTTTCCTAACTTTTACAGTAAGTTTCTCAGCTATTACAGTAAGTTTCCTAACTTTTGCAGTAAGTTTCCTAGCTTTTGCAGTAAGTTTCCTAGCTTTTGCAGTAAGTTTCCTAGCTTTTGCAGTAAGTTTCCTAGCTTTTGCAGTAAGTTTCTCAGCTATTACTATAAGTTTCCTAACTTTTACAGTAAGTTTCTCAGCTTTTACAGTAAGTTTCCTAGCTTTTGCAGTAAGTTTCCTAGCTTTTGCAGTAAGTTTCCCAGCTTTTGCAGTAAGTTTCCTAACTTTTGCAGTAAGTTTCTCAGCTATTACTATAAGTTTCCTAACTTTTACAGTAAGTTTCCTAGCTTTTGCAGTAAGTTTCTCAGCTATTACTATAAGTTTCCTAACTTTTACAGTAAGTTTCCTAGCTTTTGCAGTAAGTTTCCTAGCTTTTGCAGTAAAATTCCTAGCTTTTATAGTAAGTTTCCCGGCTTTTGCAGTAAGTTTCCCAGCTTTTGCAGTTAGTTTCCTAGCTTTTGCAGTAAGTTTCTCAGCTATTACTATAAGTTTCCTAACTTTTACAGTAAGTTTCCTAGCTTTTGCAGTAAGTTTCCTAGCTTTTGCAGTAAGTTTCTCAGCTATTACTATAAGTTTCCTAACTTTTACAGTAAGTTTCTCAGCTTTGAAGTAAGCTTCCTAACTTTTACAGTAAGTTTCCCAGCTTTTGCAGTAAGTTTCCTAACTTTTACAGTAAGTTTCCCAGCTTTTGCAGTAAGTTTCCTAACTTTTACAGTAAGTTTCCCAGCTTTTGCAGTAAGTTTCTCAGCTATTACTATAAGTTTCCTAACTTTTACAGTAAGTTTCCTAGCTTTTGCAGTAAGTTTCCTAGCTTTTGCAGTAAGTTTCTCAGCTATTACTATAAGTTTCCTAACTTTTACAGTAAGTTTCTCAGCTTTTACAGTAAGCTTCCTAACTTTTACAGTAAGTTTCCCAGCTTTTGCAGTAAGTTTCCTAACTTTTACAGTAAGTTTCCCAGCTTTTGCAGTAAGTTTCCTAACTTTTACAGTAAGTTTCCCAGCTTTTGCAGTAAGTTTCCTAACTTTTACAGTAAGTTTCCCAGCTTTTGCAGTAAGTTTCCTAACTTTTACAGTAAGTTTCTCAGCTATTACAGTAAGTTTCCTAACTTTTACAGTAAGTTTCCCAGCTTTTGCAGTAAGTTTCCTAGCTTTTACAGTAAGTTTCTCAGCTATTACTATAAGTTTCCTAACTTTTACAGTAAGTTTCTCAGCTTTTACAGTAAGTTTCCTAACTTTTACAGTAAGTTTCCCAGCTTTTGCAGTAAGTTTCCTAACTTTTACAGTAAGTTTCTCAGCTATTACTATAAGTTTCCTAACTTTTACAGTAAGTTTCTCAGCTTTTACAGTAAGTTTCCTAACTTTTGCAGTTAGTTTCTCAGCTTTTGCAGTAAGTTTCTCAGCTTTTGCATTGAGTTGTCTAGCTTTAGCAGTAAGTTTCCTAGCTTTTGCAGTAAGTTTCCCAGCTTTTGCAGTAAGTTTCTCAGCTATTACTATAAGTTTCTTAGCTTTTGCAGTTTGCATTAAAGCTGTTGCCGGTAGTATTTTAGCTGTTGTAGTAAATATTTTAGCTGATGTAGTAAGTATTTCAGATGTTGCACAGTATCTCACGTCACATGTACACATATTTTGTTCATTTAAGAATAAGATCCATGAGACAACCAGCTTTTAGGATTAGGACTAAGTGTTACTCTGTAAAGACCTTGTGAGTTATTATTGTTGATAATGATTATAATTGTCAATGAACATGAACAAATATTCAGCAAAATTATGCAGATTTATTTTTTAAGCAAAATTGACTTGTTGGCATTAAAAAGTTTGCATTTATCTTTTATTTAAAGTACATGATTTTTGAAATCTTGAGAAAAATGTGTTCAGTAGAATGTCGAAGAAAAATTCAAATGAACTATGGGGATGAAATTACATTTTTTTACTTTCAGGGTCAGATTCTCGCAAATTTGACGGCTCTCGACTCAGATGTTTTTGCAAAGAACTTCCTTGGAAAATCATCTAAGGTAATTAAAAAGTTTCATCTTTCTGATATCTGCTACACATGTACCTTACCCAGCTTGTCTGGTTTTGAAAAAATATAAGTCAATGTTTTAGCTCTGACCTCATATCAGAAAAGAACTTTAATCCATTCTCTGGCCTTGATTTAACAGAAAGTTTTAGTTCCTTATAACAAGATCAAACTAAGATCACTATTTTTATCTTGTCATATATTGTGTAATATAATTTTTTTAGAATGCTGAGGGAAAACCCTTGATGCTAATCATGTTTAACATGGTTTTATTTTGTAATTTGGCTAATTATAATGAGAGACTTAAGCTTGTAATTGTTAAGATTTTTTGGCAAAAACTGGGGCCAGGCAGGTGTTTTTGTCATTATTGTAGTGCAAAAACATAAATCTTCTCAAGAATACAAATGCAGTTCAAAATATTTACATGAAACTTTTGTATTCATGTTACCAAACACAGAAGGCATATATTTATATACACCAAAGGCCCATATCTGAGAATCTCTGACATTATTACCGTATTTGTTGAGCTTTTATATACATTTAAGCCCCTTGATCAAAATGGAAAGTAAAAATACTTAAAATAGAACAACAGTGAACTTCAATATCTTGAGTTTGGGTTGACAGGTATATATAGTAATAGAGTTCATGGAGACTTTCCATTAGATTAAACAGTTGAAACTGAAAATCTTCAGTTACACTTCATTGTTGATATAATTAAACATTGAGATTGTTTGTAAGATAGACACATGATTTTACTGTGTCATATTTAAGGGTGTTATATATTCCAACCAATCTAGGGCTATAGAAATGCTTTATCTGGGTTCATCTGACTCACAAGTAAAACTACTGTGTATATTTTTAGCTCACCTGTCACATAGTGACAAGGTGAGCTTTTGTGATCACAATTTGTCCGGCGTCCGTCCGTCCGTAAACTTTTACTTTAAACGACATCTCCTCATAAACCACTTAGCCAATTTCATCCAAACTTCACAGGAATGTTCCTTGGTTGGTCCCCTTTGAAAATTGTTCAAAGAATTGAATTCCATGTAGAACTCTGGTTGCCATGGCAATGGAAAGGAAAAACTTTAAAAATCTTCTTTTCCCAAACCACAAGGCTTAGGCTGTTGATATATGGTAGGTAGGATCACCAAATGGTCCTCTACCAAGATTGTTTAAATTATGGCCCTTGGGTCAAAATTGGCCCCGCCCCGGGGGTCATGGGTTTCCTCTATATGTTTATAGTGAAAACTTAAAAAAAAATCTTCTCCTCTGAACTTACTTGGCCTAGAGCTTAGATATTTGTCATGATTCATCGTCTAGTGGACCTGTACAAAGTTTGTTCAAATTATGGCCCTGGGGTCAAAATTGGCCCCGCCCCGGGGGGTCATGGGTATGCTCTATATGTTTATAGTTAAAACTTCAAAAATCTTCTCCTCTGAACTTACTTTGACTAGAGCTTAGATATTTGGCATGATTCATCGTCTAGTGGACCTTTACAAAGATTGTTCAAATTATGGCCTTGGGGTCCAAATTGGCCCCGCCCCGGGGGGTCATGGGTTTTCTCTATATGTTTGTAGTGAAAACTTCAAAAATCTTCTCCTTTGAACTTACTTGGACTAGAGCTTAGATATTTGGCATGATTCATCGTCTAGTGGACCTCTACAAAGATTGTTCAAATAATGGCCTTGAGGTCAAAATTGGCCCCGCCCCGGTGGGTCATGGGTATACTTGATATGTTTATAGTTAGAACTTCAAAAATCTTCTCCTCTTAACTTACTTGGACTAGAGCTTAGATATTTGGCATGATTCATCGTCTAGTGGACCTCTACAAAGATTGTTCAAATTATGGCCTTGGGGTCAAAATTGGCCCCGCCCCGGTGGGTTAGGGTATTCTCTATATGTTTATAGTGAAAACTTCAAAAATCTTCTCCTTTGAACTTACTTGGACTAGAGCTTAGATATTTGGCATGATTCGTCGTCAAGTGGACCTCTACAAAGATTGTTCAAATTATGGCCTTGGGGTCAAAATTGGCTCCGCCCCGGGGCGTCATGGGTATACTTGATATGATTATAGTTAAAACTTCAAAAATCTTCTCCTCTTAACTTACTTGGACTAGAGCTTAGATATTTGGCATGATTCATTGTCTAGTGGACCTCTACAAAAATTGTTCAAATTATGGCCCCGGGGTCAAAATTGGCCCCGCCCCTGGGTGGTCATGGGTTTTTTCGATATGTTTATATTAAAAAAAATCAAAAATCTCCTCTGAACTTACTTGGACTAGAGCTTAGATATTTGGCATGATTCATCGTCTAGTGGACCTCTACAAAGTTTGTTCAAATTATGGCCCTGGGGTCAAAATTGGCCCCGCCCCTGGGTGGTCATGGGTTTTTTCGATATGTTTATATTAAAAAAAATCAAAAATCTCCTCTGAACTTACTTGGACTAGAGCTTAGATATTTGGCATGATTCATCGTCTAGTGGACCTCTACAAAGTTTGTTCAAATTATGGCCCTGGGGTCAAAATTGGCCACACCCCGGGGCTGATGGGTTTTCTCTATATGTATTATAGTGAAAACTTAAAAAATCTTCTCTGAACTCACAAAGACAAGTAACGTCTTAATTTAAACTGGATTTATATATATAACATATTTAGTACACATACCAATTTTCAATATGGGCCACATACAACAATTAATAACAAATATACATATATAGATACACACGTAAAATCAAGTAGTGACAAGAGCTTAGATATTTGGCATGATATATCATCTAGTTGACTTGTACCAATATCGTTCAATCTTTGGCCCTGTGGTCAAAAAATGGCCCCACCCGGGCGGTCATGGGTTTCCTTATATATGTATATGATGAAAACTTATAAAATCTTCTTCTCCGAAACCAAAAGGCTAAGGCCTTAGATATTTGGTATGAAGCATTGTTTTTCGGACCACTATTAAGATTGTTCAAACTTTAGCCCTGGGGTCAAAATTGGCCACGCCCCGTGTTCATAGGCTTAGGTTTTCAATATTTTTATATTGTCTTATATAATAAAACTTTAAAAATCCTCTTCTCCAAAATATAAGACCTAGAGCTTTCATATTTGGTATATAGTGTTACCTAGTGGACCTACACCAAAGGTATTCAAATTATTGTCCCCGGGTCAAATTGGCCTTGCTCAGGGGTCATTTGTTTTTACATTGTCTTGTCACTTAAACATCTTTTCCTCTGAAAGTAAAGGTCAGAATGATTCCATACTTGATATGTAGCATCCTTACATGGTCCTCTCTCAACTTTGTTCAAATGGTTTTGTTTGGCCCCTTTTAGGGGTCACCAGAGCAAAAAATAGAAAAACCTTTAAGTAACTTGATCTTATTAACTGCTTGATGGATCTTCAAGTCTGAAGCATCCTAGCATGGCCCTCTGTCAGGTCTTTTCAAATAATTTTGTTTGGCCCCTTTCAAGGGCCACCAGAGCTAAAATTAGTAAAAAAAACTTAACATTTTCTTCGCATGAACCCCTTGATAGATCTTCAGCAAATTTGGTTTGAAGTGTCCTTGCATGGACCTCTCTTAAATTTGTTCACATAATTTTGTTTGGCCCGGTTGCCATGGCAATCTAAAGGAAAATGTCAACAATTGGTTATAATCATCTTCTTCTCCTAAACCGCTTTGACAATTTTGATGAAATTTCATAGGAATGATCCTTGGTTGGTGCTTTTTCAAAATTGTTCAAAGAAATTAATTCCATGTAGAACTCTGGTTGACTTGGCAACCTAAAGGAAAAGTGTTAACAATTGGTTACAATCATCTTCTTCTCCTAAACCACTTGGACAATTTTGATGAAACTTCATAGGAATGATCCTTGGTTGGTGCTTTTTCAACATTGTTCAAAAAAATTAATTCCATGCAGAACTCTGGTTGCCATGGCAACCTGAAGTAAAAAAATATAGGCTGTCGTGTCCGCGCTGTGACTTTCTCTTATATGGACAGATTTTAAAATGACTTGCCATATGTTTTCAACATACCAAGACAACGTGTCGTGTGCAAGACCCATGTCCCTACCTCTAAGGTGAAAGATACATATAAGTGTTTATTCACAATGGAATGCTGAATATGAGGACATAAAGAGTGTTGGCTGTCATAAAGGCAAGATCAACTTTTTATGTACTTGTTCATAGATCAATGTCACATTGGGGGGCATTTGTCACATACTTTGACAGCTCTTGTTCAATATTCTTTGAGAAATAAGCTATATTAATAACAAAGGTTAAACTCTTTTACTCAGGTGAGCGATTTAGGGCCATCATGGCCCTCTTGTTTATCTGTTGCGGTATAGATGATTTACAATACAATATTGATTGATTGCAAAATCTACAATAATTGTTTGCTTCAATGTATTTATGTAGCCAGTAGAGCAAAGAATCCTTTTCACAACACAGGCTGAAGTTTTTCTGTTTTAAATTGTTTAATATTACCACAATGCTATTTTCTGTTACTGGTCTAATATTATCATACTGTGAAATCATTTATATTTGTTGGCTTGAAATTTCATGGTTTTTAAAAAAGGGCAATTTTGTGGGTACTTAATTTCGTGGATTGTCATTTTGAAAAATAGTGAATAACAATAGAAACTGCAAATTCATTTACTAGTATACCCTTGTACATAGAACGTTTAATTTCAGAATTAAAGTTTTTTGTTTTTTTTGTTGGGATCTTGAATTCATGGATAAGCCAACCCACGAAATCCAAGAAAATTAATGTCCCACAGATATAAATGATTTCACAGTAAGACATTACCACATTTTTCATTTATCAAAATCAATTATGCGTATGTATTTTGGCTGGCGTATTGCATGAGACTATACTTAACCAGGAGTTAAGCTAAATAGATACCAGAAAATGACAATTTTAACATATTCTGGTTAATATATGGTAAAAACCCATAATTTAAAAAGAAAAAGGATGTGTTAAGATTAGAATATAATCAAAATTTCGATGGCCTAACAAAAAGTCTAGACCCAATCAAATTTCAGTTCACATATATATGACTTTGTCTACCCAGATATGTTTTTGTTTTTTTCGGAAAACTTTTCTAAAATACCTTATTAGTAACTTATTAACATTTATGGCATTTTAATAAATGTCTGTTTTTCATTCAACCGGTGTTTGTTTTCCTTCAATCAATACTAGTTCGACTTCCTTGTACATATGTAGCTTTGACCTCGGACAATACATAAATGACTGAACTCTGTCTTTGTAAAGATATTATTCTCAATTATTCTTTCTAGAAAAATCTGCTGTAATAAATGTCATTTTGATTGTAGTATTAACCCCTAAGCAAATGTACTCTAGTACAACTGCATCCTCTTGATGAACTTTAGAAAGGTGCATTGTAAGAAAGTATGTACTTCAATGTGTCAGAGGATGTCTTCATACTCGGTGTACTTTGAGTGTAAGAGAACTATTCATTCCATTTATGCCTTATTTCCAAGTACGTTTGTACTCTGTCCAGGAATTCTAACCTATACTGTCTGTTATCTGGCATAGAAGTGCAAATGTCTGCTTTGTCTATGTACTGATAAATGTAAGGCTTGGTATGCAAGTACATACCGGTACTTTTAAAGCACTTTCTTCCAATAATATATCTACTGAGAGCCTTCATTTCCAGCTACACTCAATCTCTCCATTCTTCATAAGTATGATTGACCTCATGTCATTTAACTATTACAAAAAAAGCTTATATTCAAGAAACTTAGGATTGGTTATTTTCATTGAAAATATATGCTTTATTCATAAAACAATTTTTGTCTGTAAAATATTTTTTTGGCTTAATAAAAACACTATAATCAATTAATGAACTCGGAGGTGACCAATTAGTTCAATTTTATTACTGTGGATCAATGTAAAGGTTATGTTAAAATTTATTTTACTTTACAATTATCACAAGTATCATAAGCTCCCAGGCCATGATTACAAATAGACCCAAGTGATAAAACTGCAAATCTTCATTTCATTGTAACTTTCATTCTTGTCGAGTATTGATGATGAACTTTTCTATATGGAGTAAAAATGAATATTTGTAATATAATAAAAGTGCTTTTCTAAGTATAGATTTTGTCTGAGACTGTTTGCAATCATGGCCCCAGAAGAGACTTTATAAGGACAGACATAATCTCATCATTGTTTTCAGGTCCATGGTGCAAACACTTTAAAGTCAGCCTTCATTCAAAACATGTTTGAAAATTTAAATGAAACTTGGTGCACATTAAGCCAAAAACAATATGCACATGTATGGTGAGGGAAATAACTCTGGCTTTAAAGCATGTAGAGTTATGCCCCTTTTTCAACTGTTAAATAACAAGAGTTTTAGATTTTATCCCTAGACCATTGAGTGTTCAATTTCATACTGCTATTTTGAGATTTCATTGGATTTTAACATGTACATTGTACATTCCCTGCCCACCAAATATGGCAGTATCACCTCCTACTAACAGAAACAAGTTCATTTTGTTCTATCATTAATCATAAATGCACTTACAGCATAAAAAAGAACACTCATTGTAGGCTGCTCCAATTTAATGGTTTGTTGAACAGATTTTACAGAGAAAAATTGGAGAGAGCGGGCGAAATGTAGTCCTTGAAATGGAAGTAAAAACCTGTTATCTTACTATGGTTGATCATTCTTGAAGCAAGAAACCCTTTTCTTTCTTTTTTACCAGGGACAAAAAGTATTCACATTCATAACAAGATACATAACTCTGGTTTTAAAAACAACAAAATAACAGCCAAGTGTTGTAATCGCTTCGAGGCACCCTAATTTTTTTAGCATTTTCTAAATTAAATAAAAAGGTGTGGTAAATGTTACAACTAAAATAATTATTTGGTATGGCCTAAGCTTTTTCAATATTTGTCCTTATAGCATTAGGACACTGACAGACTGCATGCACTTACGAAGGTTTTTTAAGAACATAATGCAATAAATGATGTCAATTAAAAGTAATGCACAAAAAAGAACCGACTCTCATTATCTAAAAAGCAGTCATCAAAATTAGCCTTTTGGATGAACAAGCCCAAATTCTTATACAATTGCTTGGCATCAAATTTTTTAACAAGCCCCACTATACAAAATTCAAAATTCGAGAACGCCCGGAAGTTATTTTAATAGTGCAGGGCTTGCAGGCTTGTGCTAATTCCGACCACTGAAAAAGGACTTCAAGCTTATTCTGATAGACTCAAATATTTGTCCAAAAACCAGGACAGTGATACTGACATGCACTTAACAAAGGGAATGTTGAACATATGTTGAACATATTTGGATGAATCCAGTTTTAGAGGAGGGAAGGTTTCAGTAGTAGATATACTGGAAATGATCATATAGCATAGCATTTTTAGCTGCCTGGTTAGCAGGAAAAGTTCAACACATGTATTGTCTGATCAATAATGAGCTGTTTCAGGGACTGCATGTTGGAGTACAATGAAGAATTTCAATCTGCAGAGATGACACATGTATTGTCTGGTCAATAATGAACTGTTCTATAATTCAAGTGGCAATACAACTTGACTATAGACACATTTAATTTGAATTAAGGTGTTTTCCCCCCAAAATTGATGAGGTCTTTATAGACTGATCAACTCTGAACTGTTCCAGGTTTCACAAAGCCATGGACAAGTTCAATCTATTGGGAGCGTATTTTCATTGTCCCTGATTAACAATGGACTGTTCCATATTTCAGGTAGTATTACCACACAGCCATGGACAAGTTCAATCTATAGGGAGCGTATTTTCTTTGTCTCTGATTAACAATGAACTGTTCCATATTTCAGGTGGGAGCACCAGCCATGGACAAGTTCAATCTGTGGGGAGGGTCCCTTTCGCTGGGCCATCCATTTGGAGCGACAGGGGTGAGACTGGTCACCACTGCAGCCAATAGGCTTATCAAGGAAAACGGACAGTACGGCCTGGTGGCTGCCTGCGCTGCTGGAGGAATTGTATGTTTTGAACCTGTCTTTTGCATTATTAAATTGCAAATATTAATGATTATATTATTTGTAACAGTTAAATAGCAATACCATTCAGGTTTCAAATTTAAGATAGCCTTTAATCTCTGATTCCATTATTTGAGTTCTACTGGTAATGTTATTTAGTTAATTAAGCTAATAAGGTTTTGAAGGTATCATCATATTTTTGTAGTTATTGCCATGATTGTCTAAATTGGCATTTATGTTAGTATGAAACTTGACACACATGATCACTATAACACACATCTGTAGCAATTATATTAATTTTGGCCAGAATATTTGTTGTGTGCCCTTCGTTTAGAAAACTGGTACAAAACGCTCATTCAAGAAGCAAATTGTTATTTACTTTGATGGTTGTTAATGAATTTTCACTGGTGCTGTGAAAAAAATGAATAAACAAACTAATTTATTGCATTTCTCTTATTACAGGGCCATGGTATGATTGTGGAGCGCTACCCTTAACTTCGGATGAAACCAAGACTATAATTAACCATGCAATGTCTGTGATGCCTGAACAACTAGACTGACACTTGACTTGTGATTATCATTAATGACAACATAAAAAGCAGATCTGTGTGCATAATAAATAGTGGAAGTTGGCCTTGACAGAGCCACATAATGCTATTGCCGTTTTTCTGCTGTTTAAGCTATATTATGAAGAATAAGAAGATTCTTGTTGAATTCTTGTTTAATTTGACAAGAGCATTGGTCTGTATTTTAAATATTGGTGCATGATGAGTTACTATGTAAAAAAAATGCTGTATTCTACATAAGTACCTCCGGTACATGAAAATAAAATTGTTATGTTCACTATTATATTAATTATAAAGAAAAAAAAATTAAACAATTTTATTATCTTGTCATTAATTAATTTAGTCCAGGATTCAGTTTTTCAAGTTATTAATATTCTGTTAACTTGATAGAAATATCATTTAGCTGATGAATGAATGTTTAAGATATATGTGCTATATATAAATATACATGTAGGGGCGTGAGTAAATGACTGTGTTCATTTCAGATTTATTTATATTCATGAAAATATATTACTGTATGTAAATATCTGTACTACCTTCATTTCATTGAAAATGACCAATAAAATTGTAAAATGTTCTATGAACCTTTTATTGGCACCTATGTTATTTAAGAAACATGTGTAAAGATGTCACCGTGTTTTTGAAAATGAATCCTATGGAGGTATTCATGTTAAAACAAATACTAAAATCTGACCAAGTAAAAGGAATACATAACAATGACTTGATTGTTCAGAACTTGTTGAAAGTTAATGTTGTTATTAGTGTTTATACTTTCAAACCATCATTACATTGCAAGTTTCATGAACATTCTTACACATTATGAGACAACTGTTTCAGCTATGCTAATTCATACAAATAAGTCAGCACATTATAACATATTTCACGTTTCAAGTTTAAAACGATGTCGTTAACAAAGTTGTTAACATTTAAGTCCTGTGACAGCCCTTGTTGTTTCGTTCTTCACTGCTTGATTATTGACTTGGGTTATAATGAGCAAACCAATTTACACAATTGTATGAATTTGATTTGTATGAATTCATGGACAACATTTCCTATCACTGGCAAGATATTAAATATGTTATCTAACGGTTATATCATGTGAGTTTCAAAGCTTACCATCAGTCATCAAAAACAAACAAATATCACAATGATACCATGTGACATGTCAATCAGTTTACACTATGATATAAATACATATAACGAGTCATCAGTAATATGATACTAAAGTAATCAGTGATATGATACTATCATAGTGATCAGGTGAATTCCAAAGTTTAATATTAAGGTCTCCAAAAAAAGAAACATTGCATATATAAAATGCTATCACTCTGATGATGACTTATTTAACAGTCAATTGGTTTCTAAATAGAAAGTTGATTTAAAACTGAAATTATATCCTTTGTTACATGCATGATGACAAATAATTCAATACAGGAAACATTTGAATCATCATAAAATATATAATAAAGGTACGATTTTGATATATCTACTGTAATATTAGGAATATTAGAATCAATTATTTAATTTTAATAATAATGTATACATATATAATGTACTTATAAAAGAAGAGTCATGATTTGTTTTTAAACTAAGGTGTAGTATTATTAAATTTTTTGTGCAGTTTATCTGATTGCACTGGATGAAAAGCAAAACTAGCATTTGTGCAGTATATTAAGCAGTTTTATGAATAAACATGATCATGATAATTGTCATAGAATTCTCATCAACTATATATTATCTGTATACCTGATGTATGTGTACTGCAAAACCATGCAGCTATCATATTGATCATTGTTTTTCACACTTTTATGTCCCCTCAGTACACAGCTAATATTAGGTTGTGTACATATAGATTTTAGTGTGATCATATTTTTCAGACCATGGACAGAGAGAGTATGCAGAAGCTGTCCCTGCGTCTGTCCAGGGTGCTGGAGGACATTGGAGTCAGCAGGTACATCCGCACCAGAAGGAAGAGAACACTCCTGATGGAGGAGGCACAACAGAGGATCAAAAATGAGTTACATGGTTACAAGTTCATTCCCTACACCTTCGGTAGCCAGACAGAGGGGACCACCACACTGGGGATGGAGTCAGATATAGACACATTGACGTGTGATAACAACTGGCCAGTAATACTTGATTGGAGTGAATGGAGGCAGGGGAAGGGGAATCTTCTTGTGGTTAAGAATATACAATCTCCACCCCAGCACTGCTGGCTTCAGCGCGTAATACCTGACCTCCCATTACCATGGACAGGGGTCAACAGCCCTAGTGACATGGTAGATAGTGAGGGCAGAGTGCTGATGACTAACACTCAAATTGTGATCCTTGAAACCTTCAGACAAAACAGCGAGTCTGGAGAGGTGGTCCAACATGGTCCATCAAAAAGCATGCATGAAAACTTGGATCTTATACTAGCATATCACTGTACCAGCCTTCCTGAAGAGTGCAAGTTTCTATTCCATAGGCCACGCCCCGGTCACTGGCCCAGACCTGATACACTTACCACGGCAAGGCAGAGTGGAGTGTTCCTGGTACCACAAGGATACACTGAGGATCCTTCTATACCAGTCAAGTGCCGCTCCACAACATTTCATGTGCCTCCAGAAGACATGTACTATCCTCTATATAAGCGGGAGTGGAGATTTTCAACTTCAATCATGGAGAGACTTCTGGTATTTGATATGAATATAATACAGCATAAGGTGTATGTATTTCTGAAAATGCTCAGAAAATCAATAATAAAGCAGGTTGTTGATGATCGTTTCAGCACATTTCACATGAAGACTGCAATTCTGTTTACAATAGAGACATATCCACCAAACATATGGAGTGAAGACAACCTTGCACAGTGTGTAATCTACTGCATGACCACACTTCTCAGATGGCTAAAGATCAGGTTGTGTCCACACTACACCATCTCAGGGGTGAACCTGTTCACTGGAAAATTGTTCAAACATGAACAGTACAAACTGCATTCAATGATAACAGAAATCATTAATAACAACTTCCAGTGCCTATATACAATTGAAATGGATGATCTGGGGAGGAGAATGTCATCTGTTATTTCATCCCAAAATATTGGTGTTGACAAAAGATGTGAGCTCAATAAAGTCCAAATGACTGGATTGTACTATTGGTGGGCACGGGAAATTATTAGACCTGAAAATTTATATTTCAATGAGATTAAGAATTTAGATCAATATTTGGAGACATTGACTTTTCAGAAGAACAATGGAACTGAAATAGAACAAGAGGCAGCTTTCTTGTTCATGTCATTAGTGTGTGGAATCAATGCCTCCATCCAAGCCTCCAGGTGTATCTACCAAGGACAACCTATCACACACAACATTCTCCAGCTGTACCAACTGTCCTTTGACTCGGATCTGCTGTCCAGCAGACTGAAGTTTGGCTCCATGTTGTACTGCAGTGGGCAGTATGAGGCAGCAGCAAACTGCCTGACCTACTGTGAGGGACTGCTTGGGACTGCAGTATGGCAATGTTGTGAATGTAGAGGAAGACAGAAAAGACAACCAAACAATGAGTTCAGGGAAAAGACTGTGAACACACCATTCAAGGATATGTTACAGAAGTATACAGCCTTACATGTTATTTTCACTCAAGATGATATCCATTGTGTTCCACAACATATTGTGTATGAAATGTTCAGAACAGTAGGAGATGACGACAGGCAACAGAGACATCCAGCTGTTAAATATAAATGGATGGACTACATTGTGTTTGACAGTGTCCCATTTCTCCACTACCTGCAGTACCTCACACACTCATGTGAAAGAAACCAACCTGAAAGAAAGTTTAGGGCACTGAACAACCTTTATTACTACATATCTTTGAGTCAAGGCCATGGTCATATAGACACAGCCTGGAACATGCTGGGCCACTGTTATGAACTGGAGAACAAGCTGGACCTGGCCTGGTCCTGCTACACCAAGTCACTGCAGCTCTTCCCAAGAAACAATGCAGCCAACTGGCATGTAGCTAGGATCATGAATCAACACTTAATAGTTGAGAATATTTATCAACGTTGATGCACCTATCAGAACAAGATGAATCTATTCCATTTTGACACTGTATGGCTTCATAAATAATTTAATACGTTGGTGAAAAAAACTGGAATAAAAATTTCAACTTTAAATCTTGAACAAATACTTTATTTTAAGCAACAGAACTATCATAATTAACTTGTGTTTTAAAAACAAAAATGAAATTAAGTGGGCATCGTTCTTTTTTTTATCAGAGTAATATATAAAATAGGTGTTAATGAGTTTTTATGTATTTTTTACTGAATTTAATATCAGTTGTATTTTTTTGGTCATAAATGAAGTTGCCTTTAAAAACATTGTTATATAGTGATTGACCACCATGCAATACCCATACAATGAATGAAATTGTTCTTGCATAAAATACAAATTCAAGGCACTATTACCGGTATTTTATAAGGGCGTGCTAAGCACAAACTTCAGTAACATTTAATAGGTATTCATTGAAAATCTATATATATAAACACAAAGGAAAGTTTCTTTTTGTTCATACTCAGTTTTATTTGCAAAAACAGATTTTGTACTTCATCACATTATACGATTTTTCATCTTCAACAATACAACTTACAATTTTATTTCATTTTATTTAATTGAAGCCTTTTAAAAATCCAGCACTGTTCATGCAGATCTATGGTATGTTTGGACAATGCATGGAACTTAATCATATTTTCTTATTGCACAATTTCAATTCACACAACAAAAAGCACTGAAAATATATATGGTAGTGTGGGCATTCAAACTACCGGGTACACTATTTTCAATACAAATTATCAACAACAAAAACATAGTTAAGATAAAATGCTTAATAGAGGTGTTTTCTATGGCAAGTCAAAATCATATTAACATTTGACAGAGTATACACAAACACATTATATTAGGCATAAAAAAAATTCTTTGTTTCAAGTAATTTGGACCTACACTTTTTCTTCCTGACCCTATCTTCCTAACCCTATATTTTTGCCATTGGGTGGAATTTTTTTCTTATTTTCCTAAAAAATGTGCATTTTTGGAGTGATCATGTTAAAATTTGACCATTTCATATTTAGAATTTTCTACAAAAGTGATATACCTTGATAAAGGTAGGTCTGGTACAGAACCCCGGTTCACAAAAACAGGACAAAGTTATGCCAACTTGCCTTACCTATTTTTGAGATGTCAGTGGAAACAAAGAATATTTGTTTGCTCTATCTAAATAAGTAATGATCTTATGCACAAATTAAAACATGGCCTTAACAATGACACTTGCAACCAGATGGCACTATTTCAGTAAATCATGGCAGTCTTAACAATGTATGGCTAATTACAATAATTTATGTACATACATAACAAGAGTGACATGGAAATAATGCCATATCTCATCTGTTATTGTTTTTACGTCATGAAAGGGACATAACTCGACAATCGTATAAGTCAGTGACATGAGCCTTGCTGTGTGTATACAAGTCATATTGTCTCTGGCAACATGTGTATACCAAGTTTTAATTGAATAGCTTGAACATTTAGCTTTAAAATCAGGAATACCATTATGGCAAGACTAATAGTTTAGCTGCAAAAGCAGTGGCGTCATCTTCCTCCTTGCAGAAATGTCTATTAATGCTTGAATGACTGGATTCCTTCTATGCTAGCTTGACTGGATTCTTGCTTTGCTCAATAGACTGGTTAACTGCTATCTGTGAAGATAGCTGATTGTTTCTGGCTGTTTTTCTGGGACAACCAGTCGAGAAGAATTCCTGTATCTTCGTAACCCTGCCACACCCTCCCCACACAAGATCATCACCACACAACTGCCACCTGTGAAATACATGTAAAAAAATAGTGCTCGTGTGAAATTTGCTGTGGTAAACTCACCTAATAATATACTTTTCGTCAAGTTAAAGTTTTTTTTGCCTGATTGTTACATATTGTTACCATGTCAATATAAAATGTTAATATGTAAATACAATAACAGCATATATGTAAAAGGTCATGATTGAGGACATTACTCTTAATCTGCTTTTAAACAGTGTGGAATATGAGTGCCACAAGCAGGACTGGTGCAAACGTTCCTCCAAGTATCTTTATAATTAATGGGACATAACTTAAGTAAAGTTAATAATTAAGCCATTTTGAGTGATATGACTTGTAAATAAATGTAAAAAAAATATTTTAATATCTTAACGATTTGTTATCTTAAAGTAGATTGTTGAAATTTTAACATTGCTCTGCCAACAGGAACCACTCGCAACACAAACTCTATCTGAACACTTCTTTTTCAGACATGCCGCTTAAATAAATAAGCTTGGTTTGTCAAAATCCATCTCTTTAAGTCGGGATGATGAATCATGTGACTCAAAGGGGTTCTCACATGGGTCACCACAGGTCACAACAGATGTAAAAATACAAAAAAGTGACGTTCATTTTTAAATAACTTTTTTGACAGAAAAGATATGAAAATATTTCTTAGTTTATAAAAGACTATACCCATGATGACCCATATGAGAACTCCTTTAAGTCATGTGATTCCTCACCCTGTAAGTGGGCAGTCCTCGTTTCTGGCTGCTCGACATTCTTTCATCATGATATCTCAGGGAATATTCTGATGAAAGAAAATTAAAATTCTCAATAACATTATGAAAACTTTGAACTACATAGGTTTTATTGATGCATTCTGTCTTTCGTTAAATTCCTCTTTTACCCCAAATCAATACTTATAAGTATTGCATACACTTTCCAACCTACCTAAACAAAGCCACCATGACCAGTTGGTTGGAAAACTGAGCATCACTGAAACACAATCAAACACTCGAATCATTTACAACAGAAATTGCATAGAACATACAGAACCCATAAAAGTATATCTTTTTCATTAATGATATTGACATGAATTCTACAGAGGAAGAACAAGATGCGTTTTGTGATGTTTTGTGCCTAATAAGCTGGCAATCTTAGCTTTTTCCCATATTTTTACAAAGGGTCCTTAGTGTGGTATTTTCATATTGTTTGTAGTTTATAGGTTTGTAATTCTATTTCAGAGTGTTGATAACATGAAACCTCAACAGGACTAATTCTCGCACCTCATCACATATACAAGCAAATGTTCGCAAAGTAGGGAGTCCGACATCATGTCCATCATGCCAAGTTGGTCCAGTTATGTAAGGGAGATTTCTATTTAAACATGGGTAAAATAGCGGATTTCAAAATAAAAAAATGTCAATGCTGGATGCCAATCATCTCTGTAAGTTCTTGTTTATTTGCAATTGTGAGTCTGACCCCTTGCACACATTAAAAGTGTGTAAACACTAAAAGAAATGAATAACAAACTGTATTGAAGACTTCTACTTTGCTTAAAATTGCTTCAGAATTTTAATAGTACTTCAATATGAACCTGGTGCCCCTGTATCAGTTTCCTTATATATTGACTGTATGTCTTAAAGTTTTTTTTAATAAAGCTTTTTCTGTATGATATATTTTGTAACTTATACTCAAATACTCAATTATAAAGTTATATATATACATATATTCTAGAATAAAGTCATACATTTAAAGTCATATACAACTAGTAGCGGCACATGTTATCTTTTTCATCGTCAGCACCCAGGCTATTCATAGCATATTACTTATATTCTATTCAGTGGTCAGAATAATAAAATTATTTTCTGGGTTCATATAATGGACAAATTGTTCAGACTTTAGTTCAAGTTTAAAACACGAACTATTTGATGATGTGCTAACAATTTTAAATGTAAATGTATACATAAACAAGTACAGATGATTTTTTCTCTCTCTCAAATACAGTATAGATCACAAGATCCATTAAACTAACAGGGCTTTAATGATTTGAAAAAGTTAACCACATTCTTAACTTCAACAAAGTTCTGAACAATCAGCCCACTGTATTTAACAATTTGAGGGCTCAGCACAAGACAAACTAAACTCCTTATATCTATATAAGAAGATACATGTGTGTTGCCATTACTGCTCAAACTGTTCTTCTACTCTACTCACCAAGGCAGGACAAGGCAACATGGAGAAGGGTGACTGTTAAAGCATAGTCCCAGACTCTTGACGATATGAATGTGCCAAATACCACACCAGACAGTGGGTAGGTGAGACACATAGACAGCGTGTTCACTGGAATATGAGTTTCATTTGGTAAATGATAAAAACAAGCAAAACAAGGGATGATTGTCAATCATTATGCCCCCCTGAGCGCCATGTTGTCAGGAATATTTGGACAATTGAATGAAATATGCATGAACCGAAAATTCAAATGACAGCAGATTTGTCATTGACCGAAATGATTTTCTGATTGATAGTCTCAAAACAATAAGACTGGGACTAATACACCATATATATATTTATTATATAGTTATTTATATGACAGATAAAAAACACAGAGATCTGGAAAGTTTACTACAGGCCTTTTGTTAAAGGAAGTTTGAAAGTATATTTCACTCTATAAATGGGCTAAAACTTCGAAAACTGATTCTTCGGAAGTACAAAAACTTCCATAATATTAAAAAAAAATTCCGAAGTTGAAAGCTTGGAAGTTCAAAATATCAAAACCTTTTGTCAATATTTCTTTTATGGTCACAATTTCAATCAGTTTAACTGTTTTTAAGTAAAAAGAATTATTATAATATAAGTCTGTGAATTTGGCAAGTTATTTGCAAATTATTTGATTTTTAATATACTTGAAAAAGATATAGTTTTCGGGAGACTTAAACTTCAACATTTCAGTGTAAAACTTCCAAAATTGATTGACAGGAAGTTCATACTTCCAGTTTCAAATTCTTAATGGAAACATAATGTAAATTTCTGCAAGAAACATTTTCTTAGCAATGTTCATAGATGTCCGCTTTACATCTGACTATATCAGCTTTACATCTGTTTTAGATAGTGCTAAGACTTAAGTGATAATATATTAAATACCGTAAATGACTGGTTATAAGACGATAGGGGGTATAGGCGCAGGGAAAAAAATATGTGCTAAATCGGGGAAAAAACCTTTTAATTTATGTTTTGGGTTAAAAGACGCATAGAAAAAATGTCAAATTGTCTGGCATTTTCGGCCACCATGTTTGATGACAGTGACAAAAAAACTTTTTCGTGAAAATGGCGATGGTTATCTTTAAAACCATACAATGATAACACAAAGCAAAATTGGTTTCATTTTTATTCGTTTCATGTGATATAAAACATAACAGATTTTTTAAAATAAATACATTCAACCAGCACATATTGCACAAAGAAACACACAAATTGTCATTCACTAATCCTTAAATTGCTTTCCTCAAAGCCCTCAAATTCCTCGTCATCGTCGTCACTCTCGAAGAAACGCTCCATTTCATCCTCCGTCATGTCTTTGGTCGTCTTGTCCGTGTAGTAACCGCATCCATCATAGTCTTCTTCTTCGTCGGCTGCCTCATCTGTCTGCCCTGGCTTTTTGACAAACTCCTCCCATATGGTGTCATCTTCGGTCCCGTCCACAGCGTTTGATATGGAGCACTTCTTGAACGCATAAACAATGATCTTCGGATCTAGCTCTTTCCATGCGTCTACGATCCAAGCGCAGATTTGATCAAGTTCTGGCTTCCTTCTTCGCCCAGTCTTTGTGTAGGACCCATGTTGTTGATGCCTTGAAGGTTGATTAAACTTGATGTGTCTTCGCCAACTTCATAGCCTCGAGATGGATATAAATCGTTGATACGGCAACACCCCCTCTCTTCGCTCTTTGACGTATTGTAGAATAGCCGTCTCAATAGCGGGATAGAGCGCTCCCATGCCCCGGTTGGCTTTTCTCGTTTTCGTCATGGCCATTAATTCGTGCTTCTGTTTTCGCCATTTGCGTACGTTGACCTCATTCATGGTGTACTGGCGACCCGCTGCACGACTGCCGTGCTCTTCAGCATAGCTGATAACAGCTAGCTTTTCTCGTGCTGTGTACGATGTACGCACTTTCCCCATGATGGCACTAAAAAGTACCTAGTGTGACAATTTGTTGTTGGATAGCACTAAAAAGTACCTTTTATGACAATTTGTAAGATTCTTTCTGACAGTATATCGTAAACAAAATACGTCAAGAATGATAAGTTAAGTTTTGCAAAGACCTTATATTGTACGAGTTTGTTCTCAAAATGTCAACACCTACAGAAAAGAATAAAGAACGTGACAAAGTGCGAAAAAAACAAGACCATTATCGCAACAGTTTGTAGTATTGGTATGTCAACAGGTTAAAGGCAGTCGAGTTTTTCACACCTTATCGTACAACTGACAAAAAAATATTTTGACAGTGCCCAACTTTGCTTTCTTATATGCAAGTTTAATTATTGTTCAATTCAATTTATTATTCAAAATTAAATTGAATAACTTTAATCGAAAAACATTTAATCCAAAAATATTTTTGTTAAAATTATAAACGTCTTACGATATACCGTATACCGATCTTTAACTTGCGTTTTAACCCGTATATAATCGATCAATATGATGCGAGTAACTTCCCTTTCTACATAAATGTAAACAAACTCTCAGCTTAAAAATCGACCTCAGAAAAAAGCTTTGAAAAATTGTTACGGGGTATTATACGCAGGCATTTTTTTGCATCGATATCTGAGGAAAAAAAGGGCGTCTAATACCCAGTCATTTACGGTAGCAGACATCTAAATTGTGCAAAACAACAAACAAATGAAAGTGCATGTACCTTTAACATCAGGGCTGTACAGACAGCAATTATCAAATTTAATCCATGTCTTGAAGTCGAATGGTATTCTGCCATCAAAACCATTTAGGCTGAAACAAATAAGAACAATGTCTGATTGTTATTGCTTTTAACCATAATATAAAATAGAATAACAAAGCGGGCTTTACATGCATGTGGCAGTCTCGATGTAAAACAAGAAATGTTTGTCAAATATTATGCTCCCCTGAGCGCCATGATGTCAGGAACATTTGGACAATTGAATGAAATAATTATATGCATGGACTGAAATGACAGCAGATTTGTCATTGACATTAGATGCCTAAATTTGAGGCAGTTTTGAGATTATGACCATTCAAAGTGTGAGAATAGTAGGTACAGTTTTTCATCATGTTCAGATGATGACTGATTTTTGCAGATAAACATGTACCGGATATCCTCTTAGCAGCAGGGAAGAATGGGGAAGACGTTACTAATGTTGTTAGAACTTGTGTCCAATCCATTTGCTTTTTGTATACTCTTTATCATTGTTGTAAATATTGATCATGTTAAAAGAGAAAAGGCAATAAAATATGTATAATCAAAGCAGCAGGGAATTAGTAAATATGGCGTTAATTTTAATGGCAAAATTGTGTTGTTACTTTGACACTTTGACCTCAAAATCAATTGGGGTCATTAAATTGTCACCCCCTTACTAAAATGTAAAGTTTGAGGGCCATGGGTGCAGGCATTGTCGAGTTATCACATGGACAAGGTTGTTTTTTTTGTGTTCAAGGTCACTGTGACTTTGGCCTTTAACCCAATAACCCCTAAAATCAGTAGGGGTCATCTTGTGATCAGGCTAAATCTCCAATTCAAGTTTGAGAGCCATGAGTGCAGACCTTGTCTAGTTATCACTCAGGGTTCCCGCTGGCGATCGCCATTGTCGCCATTTGCGACAAAATCGCAAAAGTGGCGACAACTTTTCAAATTTGGCGAATTTATGGCGAAAACGATTTTTTTCTAAAATATTTTCTTAAAATGACGTAAGTGGTGACCATGCGGCCTGCATGATAATCGATTCTGTCACTGTCATAAATCAAGCGCATCTGCTGGTGCGACAACAAAAATTAATCCGATAATTAGGGCAAGCAGTCACGGCCCAGTCAACACCTCGCTAATTATTGCAGAATTTGATTGCTTTCACGGATAAACAATGACACCCTTTAACTGTTATGTCTCTTATTAGCAAACAACAGCCTTGTTGTTGCGTAATTATCGTGTTAGTTTTAAATATGCAAATCGTAGAATTTTATGTTGTCGGAAAGTCACGTGATATGCAAATTTCGTAATGCCGTTTACGCGCTAAAAATAGACTTGCTTTCGGTTTTGTCGCAATTTGTAATTGCTATAAATGCAGCATTCTAAGAGTTCAAAAAGTGTCAAAACGATTAACAGAAATCAAATAAATAGGATTAAACCCCATTTGATAAGGCTTCTAATATGTTGGCTGGAGTAAAGAGTAGGTAGACAAATTTCTATTAGGAAAGTTATGGCCCTAGTTTGACAATGTATATTTCTTTGAGTTTCCGTTTATTTTAAATTTATCTCATAATTTCACGAATGTATTCTTTTATTGTATGCAGGCATTAGACTGAAATCAACATATTGATGTTTATGTCACATTTTTTGCAATCTTTTTTTATTTATATCCTAGTCCATATACAATGAATTTTGTCAACAGAATAACAATTTGCTATTAATATCTTGTGCTTCATGTACAACAAAATGTTATGAGTTGCACGACAATGTGCTAATTAAATGCAATTTAAGGCTCTTAAAATGCTTAAACCCCATGAGCTTCAGGGAGCTTCGCCCCCTTGGCCCCCACAAGGGCGCTGCCCTGGACCCGTAAGGGGGCCTATCGCGGCCCCCTTAACCCACCGCGAAAAAGTGGCGACAACTTTTAAGAACCCAGGGGGAACCCTGATCACTCTGACAACCTTTTCACATTCAAGGTCACTGTGACCATAACCGTTGATCTGATGACCCATAAAGTCAATAGGTAGAATATAATATTATTATTCCAACACCCCTGTAAACTCAAGCAGAAAAACTCTTGACTCGTACAAAAATACATATTTCATATAATTTTAAAGAATTTACGACATAAGTGAGCACCTGTAAATAGCAAATATGATACTTCCTACGGCATAGTATAAACTCAAGTGACAACTATAACAGACAGCTATATAAAAGAAAATAGTTTTATTTGACAGCTTCGTTTTCATTGTTTGCAAACATTGTACTTTATCTCCCTTGAGTAGTCTTCAATATTCGTACCCAATATATTTCGTACCAAATTAGTAGTGTTTAATGATTTACTGAAACCTTGACTTAAATTGTTAGTTTAATACAGGAAACTTCTGAAGGTTTAATAAATTAACTGATTTTCCAACAACCTCCTTGCTAAGATATTATGCGTTGTTTGTTCTGCAGTCCGAGTCTTGGCACAGTGTATTTTTCTCTTTTTTGTGAGTTGGTCCCGCCATTTTTTTACGGCCGCTTAACTGTATTGTTCCGCCTCAACTAATCGATTATATACAAAAATAAAATAATTTTTATGGATAGTCATTGTTTCAATAATTATGCCTAATTGGAAATCATAGTGTATGATTTTAATGAATGATACACATTTTACACGCTCCATTCTTAATGTTTCCCTTTGAACTATTTTGTGTATGTGTGCTGTACGGTCAGAATGGTTGCAGAAATAGATTGAAACAAAATGGTTAAAACACGGCACTCTCATGAAGCCGATGAGAATTCGGGAGAAGACTTCTCATCTCTCGAGACAAGATCATCTGCAAGAAATATTGTGCAAGTTTTAAAGGTACGATGAAATTTGGTCTTCTCATTTCTTTGTCTTAAGATACTGTATGTTGTCAAATTGTGGGTGGGGTACTGTCAAAAAATATTTTTCATGTCGCACAATTCAAACGCCAATTCCAATATCCTTTTAGCTTTATTCCAATATCTTGACATTTTATTTATATGTTTGTTAGATTAAGATTGCATTTGTGTTTGTTATCCTATCATAGACAGATGGTGACAGCGATGAAGATAGTGGTGTGATAAACTTCAAAAACAACAGCCTTGCGAAGAGAAGGGACAGCAATGAAGACTTAGAGTTAAAGCCTAGGCGTGAGTCAAGGTCAAAAAGGTAAAAAAACCTTCATTTGTATGGTTTCAAATAAAAGTGTTTTTAGCTGAGTTGAGAGCATTAGCCTAGACTACTCACCCTGGCGTCAGCGTTGGCGTCACACCTTGGTTAAGATTTTGCATGTAAGCACCTCATTATCTCAGTAAATACATCATTTATTGCATTGAAACTTTGGAAATGTATTCCCAACAATCTAACCAACTAAATTAATGAATATAATGCAAATAATCATTAATGGGTCTTTAATATTTGACATAAATATTCTTGTTAAGGTTTTGCATGTAAGCACACATAGGTTAATATCTCAGCAACTTCTTGATGTATTACATTGAGACTTTATACAATGGTTCTCAACCATCCAATCTGTTTAAATAACCATGTAAGATAACTCTAGTTTGCATTAAATTCAAATAATGACATCATTCTATTTCTAATCTAATTTTATAGTGATCAATGCATGTTTCGCCAAAACTTTTCAATTCTTACACTGAAAAGCGGCGGAATAGTCTAGCGGGCTGTCTCTTTGACAGCTCTTGTTCTTTTGGCTAGGGCACAACAGGGTGTGTCATTATGCAAGATGCACATTCCCACTGCCCTTATATTTATTACTTGAAACTAATAAGAGGAAAAAATGTTCCCATGTTTATAAATACTCACAAGAAAACAGTATTAGTTTTTAACCACAATATTAAATCAGAACTAATTAAACATAATATAATTATTCTTAAAATATTTTTAAGATATTTCATATTGAAAATCCTCCATGTACAAATTGTTTTGACGCCATTTTCCGCCAGTTGTTTCGATTGGGATTCTGGGTTGAAGCATATATTGTGTCTAAAAAAGATCATGAAAACAAGCTAAATTACCCTAAAATGTTATTTCATATCAGTTCAGCACCAGAAGTTAATATCCAACAAAGTATTAGAAGTAAGTTTTTTTCCCCATTCCTTCCTGTCAAAACATTACAGTGTGTACATGAAACAGACATCAGTTTTGCATATGTCTGCTGCAGTTCACATAAATAAATTCGCTATAGTGTTTCATAACCAGCATGGCATCAATATTCAACAGGGTCATAATTTAATATTGCACCATGTGTAAAAAAGGTAAGTCTTTTGTGTGCATTATTCACTGGAACATCAATTGTCAGCTTTTTAATCCGGAAATGGGTCTTTTAGTTAAGTTAAGTTTAAGCTTAAAATACATTTTTTTTATTCCGAAACAGTAATGAATTATTTTGAATTACACATAAACATACATCACTACTGACGCAGCAAGTCTGCAAGTACCAAAAAGACTCCTGGCTTCTATTCATATGGACTATGTTTTGGGTATGCATAATTTAGGTATACTCTGAATGCAAGAGGGTGGTGTTCTGTTTGAAGAAGTTATATTTTTCGCACAATTCAGTAAGCAGATTTGCAGAACAGTTTAATATTATTTGGTATTGTTGGTTTTGATCAGACAATGGAGGGGTATTCAGTATGCTGATACATATCAGTATTGATGGCGATGAAAATATCTTGATTACGAAAGAGCCCAAATATAGAGTGAATATAAAATAATGAAAACATGCCCATGTTTATATAAATCTACTTTTGTTTTACCATTTTAGAGTCACTTATGTGGAGGACTACTACTTAGATGGTAAGTTCTGTTGTTTTTAAATTACTTTGCACAATAAGTCATCTATTGTTAATAGTTTTATAACAAAAAATATTATCATGATAGTTTTTTTCAACAGTATAATTCATTAAACAAAGTAGTTGGTTACTCTTAGCTACTAGCTATTATTTATAGAATATTTGAACTGGCTATATATAGCTGTGTTGAGTTAATATGACAAATTGAAACTTAAAAATACATGAATAAATAAGAAGTTATCTCTGAAGAAAACAACAGTGTCAAAAAGAAATGAATAATATTTTTCATCAATATTTTAATATCTCTCCAGACAGTGATAGTGAAGTTGAAGTGACGAGAAAAACTAAAACGAGGCATGGTAGAAGGCCTGTAATAAAAGATGATGATGATAAGCCTAGCCCAACAAAAGACAGGGATGGGAAAAGTGAGGATGATGATGTTGATGAGCCGCGAATGAGCACAGGGAGACTTACTAGAAATTCTAGGTAAGGATAGTGATAAAGTTATCTAGTATTAAGCTCAGGCTTGTATAGGATCTTGCTTATTGCTATTGCTCAACATATTATTTGGAGAAGTTTCAGAGAAACTGCAATGACATGTTAAACAGTTTATTTATATTCACCTGAATTGCATCTTATCGCACCTAACCCTTAAGTGTCGCCTACATCTTTAACTTCATATATGTATGTTGGTCAGCATTGGTTCTTGTGCACCTGCCATTTCTCTTCCACATTTCACTTTGTCTAAGAAGAGTTATGGCCATTGACTTATTTAAAGATAAGTGTGAAAAAATATATGTTTTATGTAGCTCTAAAAGTATTAAAGCTGCGCTTCATAGGAATGTAAGTCAGCATTGGCACATGACATTTCTGTCACTTATTGATCTTGCAAAAGTAATGGCCCTTGAATAAGTACAAATTAGTCTGAAAGACTGTGTCAGATGTAGCAGCATAAGTATTGTACATGTAGTTGCAATCATAGAACTTCATAGGACTTTTAGTCGGCATGGGCTGTTAAGCATCTGCCATTTCTGTCATATTTAACTTGGTCTAACAAAAGTTATGGTCCTTCACATTAAGGGTTGTCTGAAATATTTTGTGCTGCATGTAGCACCGAAAAGCATTGCAACTTCATTATGAAGCTTCAGAAGAAAGTAAAGCAATAGAATGCCTGTGCACCTGCCATTTCTTTCTCATTAATTTCATATCTCGTCATTTAAACATTTCTGTTGAGGTGGCATATTGGGTATTCACCACAACTATGTCAACCATACGTTTGTTACGAGTTCTTTATTGTCCTGTTTTGATGAAGAAATGGCTTTTGAACTTAAAAATCACTGACATTTCAAAACAAAAAATAAAAACAATGATGATATTGTAAATAAATGAATTTTGTTACAGATCACCCGGAGACTTATTAGACAGCAGTCAGGGATTAAGAAGGGGGCGTGGCCGGGGAAGAGGGCGACGCAAGCTCCATGCCAACAATCAACAAGATCTGATTATGAGCTCTTCGGAGAAACATACAAGGCTGCGTAAAACGGCAGACTACCTTGTAACGCATCCAAGTCCAAGGCAGATGAAGGTACTTGAATAAGAATATTTTTTATTATATAATTAGAATTGCTTATCGGCCTCAAATAAGCTTTATGCTTAATCATTCAGAGTTGCAGTTTAAAATTGAGTAACCATGAATTCAAAATTTGGTTTCCTGTCTGCCTTTAAAAATCTTCCTTATCTCGCACATACTACACATGTTAAATCATATTGAACAAGAAGGCCTTGGGTGCTGAACTTGCCCTCCTTGCTTAATCATTAAGGTTTTTCACAATGTTTTTTAGCTATAACATTGAATCTGCTTTTTGAAATAATGTTTTCTAAAAAAAATCAATTTAGCGAGAACTTCTTTCTGAGACTGAAGATCTGGGTAACCGTCGAAGCTCTCGAGTCCGTAAACCAATGTACTGTGCGTATAAGGAGGATTTTGATGTACAGCCGCCCAGGAAAAGGGGCAGGATTGAGGCGAAGCAGTTTGAAGAGGATGAAAATGAAGAAGAGGTTTGTTACTATTTTTTATGCCCCAAAGGGCAGCATCTAGTAATATGTCCGTCCATTCAGCAGTTGAGAAGATGGTTTTCACTTAGTATTTGTGCATCAAAGGTCAAATCTACACCAAAAAGTTATTTGGCTTAACTCTGATAAGGCCAATTCAGGGGCATTTCAAGGCCAACTCAGGGGCACTTCAAGGCCAACTCGGGATCATTTCAAGGCCAACTCGGGATCATTTCAAGGCCAACTCAGGATCATTTAGGCCAACTCGGGCATTTCAAGGCTAACTCGGGATCATTTAGGCCAACTTGGGCGTTTCAAGACCAACTCGGGATCATTTCAAGGCGAACTCTGGATCATTTAGGCCAACTCAGCATTTCAAGCCCAACTCAGGATCATTTAGGCCAATTCAGGGGCATTTCAAGGCAAATTCAGGGGCATTTCAATGTCATTTTAGGGCCAACTCAGTATAATTTAAGGTGAACTCTGTGTCATTTTTTCACATGCATGTTGGATCTGTGTTTAATCCAAGTTTCATTTGTGTATTTTATAATATCAATGTAGATGATAATCTAATAAAGTCATTTTTCATTGAAGATGGCATAGACAAATTTCACAGATTAGTTTCATTTAAATCTGAATTTCGTAGAGATAGATTCAGAAGTAACATAGTAGTGTTTTTTTAATTCGCCTATGTCAGTTTTAGGGAAAATGGTTATCACTATATCCTTCATGTATATGGCTTTCTGTTAATTTAATTGGATGTTGATATTTAACTTATGGTATGGTTTTTAGCTCTACTGGCCATAAGATCTTGTGGCACGGTGTATGTCATCCATGCGTCTGCAAACAATTGCTAATTATCGTGATATAGTCTTCAGTTTTGACCAAACTTATATACAATATTCAGAAATCCATGAGAGCTCAGTTGATGTCTTAAACCTGCCAGATCAGCCCTTTCATGACTGGAATATTGTCTTTGAATGCTGCAGTATTTTGTATGGGAGACAACTAGGTACAGAGAGTTGTGCATTATTCAAGTAGTTTGTTCTCTCAGCTCAGCTCATCGAGACAACTTCTTGCCAACTTTTTGCACAGGAAGAAAGCTGTGAAATGTACGGTTCACTGCTTCCTTCCTTGTGAGTTTAGTATATAATCATAAAATTCATCACGCATAGGCCACTTTAGGTTTCTACTGCATGATTCAGAAGTACATTACAATCATATACAAATATATTAAAAAGATATTCAGAATAATTATGTACAATGGTAACTTTCAGAGTTTTAAGGACATCTACAGTCGTGTGAAGCGCCAGAGAAAGCAGGTGAAACGAGACATGTACGGGATGCCCATTGAGACTGACAACGATGATAATGAGGAGGACAATGGGGACGGTAAACATGGATTGTATTTATAGAATCAAATCTAGATCAAATCTGATATTAATAACTTCTTTCATTGATGATCATCATACACCAGATACATTAGACAGTTTCAAAATAATTAAACACTAAGAGACAAGCTGTTAACAAAAAGCTGTTGAAACTAAAGTCAGTTTGTATTCGGTGTACAGAAATTATTTTTATGCCCTGAAGGGTGGGGCATATGATAGTCAAACTGTCCATTTGTCTGTCTGTCTCAGTGGTTTTGGAACTTAGTTTTATAAGAATTTCAATCAATTACAGATATGAACATCAGCATAGGAAAGTGTATCAGGCTTAGCATTCTTGCTCTTGACTCAAATGTCACACTTAGTGGTCAATTTGCTATCACTCTTATGATATATAGCAAGTCAGGGACCCTTTTTATGTCACTGTGACAGCCTTTGTTCACCTTCATTCACTTTAATAAGGAACTTGACATAGTTTAAAAAGTAAAAAGAAGCAAGGTGAATTTATTAAAAAAATGTATGATGTTTCAGGGGAGAACGAAAGTGATGATAACGAAGACAGCAATGACAATGATGATGATGGGAATGATGAAGGTGATGATGACAATGACGAGGATGATGATGACAATGATGAGGATGATGATGAGGATAGAAATTCTCAGAAAAACCGACGCTCTTACAATCTGAGAGAAAACAAGCCAAGAACCCAACTGTACATAGCTCCTGTTGCAGGTCTGTTTCTGATTATTTTAGCTGTTTTGGATTGATTTTGTATTTTCCCCAAACTCGACTTTTTTCCCAATTTGCAAGGCACAGCAGTAAAAAAATTCTTAGAAAATGCTGTGTATTTGGTTGTCCAAAGTTTTGTTGGTAGTGTAGCTGTCCATAATCAATAAATATACATGTATACAATTTAAATTAGATTTAAAATTGATTATGCGTTCATTCATTTTATGTAATAAAATAACATTTGTTAAAAAGCAAAAATTTGTGAAATTAAGCAGGCCTGCATTTGTTCTTACATTGGATCCAAGATTGAGTTGATTACATGTCAAGCAAAGGCACCGTCACATCCAATATCGTTTCTTCGTTGATGAAATTTCAATGCCAAGATTGCATGCAGGCCAAAGACAGATGGTAAAACTTGACTGTCTTTCCTCGGCTAGCATGCATGACAAAGGCGATAATGACAGGGATGATTTTGACTGAAATTATATCTATGTGTGTTCTTCATGCAGAAAAAAGACGTCGCATTCAGTCTCGTTTCTTGGCTGATGAAATTTCAACCCCAAGATCGCCTGCACGTCGAAGACGGATGGAAAAACTTGATTATCTCTCCCCGGCTAGGAGGAGAGGGCCAGGAATAAGGTGAGACATTAATCTGTACATTTCACTAGAGTTTTTAGCTCACCAGAGCACGAAGTGCTCAAGGTGAGCTATTGTGATCGGTCTTTGTCCGTCGTCTGTCCATCCTTCAACAATTGCTTAAAAAACATCTCCTCTGAAACTACTGGGCCAAATTCAATGAAACTTGACAGGAAGCTTCCTTGTGTGACCATCTACAAAAATACAACAATGGATCACGATTTATTTACAACAACAACTACAAAATGGCCGACTTCCTGTTTTGCTTTAAGAAGCATCTCCTCTGAAACTACCAGTCCCAACTCAATGAAACTTGACAGGAATCTTCCTTGGGTGACCCTCTACGAAAATACAACAAGGGGTCACAATTAACAACAACAACAAAATGGCCAACTTTCTGTTTTGCTTTAAAAAAAACATCTCCTCTAATACTACCAGTCCAAATTCAATGAAACTTTATAGGAAGCTTCCTTGGGTGACCCTCTACAAAAATACAACAAGTGGTCACGATTGATCAACAAAAACAACAATAAAATGGCCCACTTCCTGTTTTGCTTTTCACAAGGCTTTAAACCGGTAGGGGACACTTGGCGCCCATTGTGTGTTGCTTTCGTTTTTTTATCATTCACTTATTCAAAATCAAGTTTAAAAAAAAATTAGTATAACATAAATTTCAATAATGAAATGATAAAAATCTGTAATACCAAGTATCTGGTTTCCTGCAGACACAAGCGAAGAGCTTTCCACGGTTCCAGTTCCACATCATCCAGTGAATCGAGCAGCGATGAGGAGAAATTCCAAAGACGAAAGGCCAAGAGCATGATGAGAGCTAGGCAGAAGTAAGTGATGCTTTAATAAGCATGATTATTCGTTGAATACGTAGGGATTTACTACTCGCCCTAGCGTATGCGTCTGGTTAAAGTTTTAGGGCAAGTTGAAAATTTCACTTATTACACCACAACCTTACATTTAATTCACTTAATTTGCTTTACACAACTGTTCAACGCCATCCCACAATTAGATAACTTGACTCCATATTATCCTAAAAATTATGGCCCTAGACCAAAAGTTTGGCTAAAGTTTTAGGGCAGCTATGGGTTTTACCCCCGATCTCCAATACTGTTCATTCACATAATGTCAACATCCTGTTCTTCATGGGAGATTAAACTGGTCACATTACAGCTTACTTTCAACACCCTATGTTTTATAAGTGTGTGAAAAACAATATTATTCATATCCATATATTTCAGTTTGTTGCCGATGAACTTCAACCCAGATGATGTAACCAAGTCCACCCTTCTAAGGGACAGGCAGAAGATTGGTTCCAGTTTAGCGGATGTAGATCCCATGAACATAGACAGAACAGTAGGTTATTGCAGGGATGATAACATTCAACATTCATCTTTCATGAAACTTATTTCACCTTATGCCAAAGAAAAGGCACACATGTATAGCAAGGTCGTGAGGGAAAGTTGAAAATAACTTTGAAGAAAGAGTTCAATACTGTGTGACACTATATAGAGGCAAACAGATGGATTCTCTGACTGTAATAATTCTCTGTTTTTGTGGGCCACTTTTCAATTGATTAAAAAAAAACACATTGAGTATTGGCTAAACATTGCTCTAAGTGTTGAAAACATAGCAAACGTATGTCTCAGAGCTTATTTTTTTTCAAATTTACAGGTTAAGTTTGAAAGTGTTGGGGGCTTGGGGAAGCACATACGGGCCCTGAAAGAGATGGTGGTATTCCCCCTCATGTACCCGGAGATATTTGAGAGGTTTAAAATCAACCCACCCAGAGGCGTTCTCTTCTATGGACCCCCAGGTGAGTTTTGATTTAAAAATCACAACAAATTTTTGCATTGTATCGTGATGATCTTGTTCAAAGGTTAAAGTATCTTGATCATCTTGCTTGAAGGTAAAAGTATCTTGATCACATTGTTCCAAGATTTAAGTATCTTGATCATCTTGCTTGAAGGTAAAAGTATCTTGATCACATTGTTCCAAGATTTAAGTGTCTTGATCATCTTGCTTGAAGGTAAAAGTATCTTGATCACATTGTTCCAAGATTTAAGTGTCTTGATCATCTTGTGCGAAGGTAAGAGTATCTTGATCACATTGTTCCAAGATTTAAGTGTCTTGATCATCTTGTGCGAAGGTAAAAGTTGTTCTTGTGTTTATGTTGCACTGAAGAACAAGTTGCATACATGTTAGATGAACAAGTTACTTTTCTGGGGATTGAAACAAAAATACTGTCCTGAAATCATCTGATGAACAGTAATTTATCATTCCTTGGTGCTTAGAAGTACATGTATTAAAATGTATTAAGAAGCATTAGGATTTCAATATTATTTAATTCAAATCTGTTTTTAGACAACCTGAGAATTATAAATGAAACATTTGTTACTTAAAATCTGATTGAATTCCCTTGACAGGCACGGGTAAGACGTTGGTTGCTCGTGCATTGGCTAACGAGTGCAGCACAGATGGGAAACGCGTGGCATTCTACATGAGGAAGGGCGCAGACTGCCTTAGCAAGTGGGTTGGCGAGTCGGAGAGGCAGCTTAGGCTTCTGTTTGATCAGGTAAGAGGCTTCATACAACTGACTTGTTATAAGGTGAAATTCATGTAAATCCCAGTTTCTGAATTTTTATATGCCTATTTAAATACTTAAGAAAGCTTTGTCCAATCATCACCCAATTTGTTCAGAATGTGTATGGGCAAAAACAACTAGATCAAGTTCAAAAACCAGCAATGTCGCCTGCCACTCCAGAATTATGATCCTTGAATTAGCAAAAACTGTATTTACAGTGTCTGCCCTCTAAGTTTGGCTTTGGGCTATTCCATTTAAACATATAACCCACGGGGGTCTGCCCTCTAAGTTTGCCACCACATACAAACACTTATCACCAAACTTGGTGTCCTGATTTTAGGTCAATAGGACAGGTGGATTATGTTATTCAGTTTCATGTAGAATTCTGGTTGCCATGTAATAGTCAATAATGCTTCAACCATTCACCTTCTTCCTGCACATTGTGTTACAATTTCTTCCTAATCATTAAAAATGGGTGTTAGGGAGCATCCATCGCATCAGCGATACTATTGTTTAAGATGCCATTAGTTTGACTTAAACCTTAAAAAAAATACAGCAGATCAGTGCACATAATATTGAAATGGTTGCATTCCCCTTATTATGCCCCCCTTCGAAGAAGAGGGGTATATTGTTTTGCACATGTCTGTCTGTAGGTTGGTTGGTTCATCGGTCCTTCGGTAGACCAAAGCTTGTCCGAGTGATAACTCAACAATTCCTTGACGTATGGTCATCAAATTTGACATGAAAGTTTGGCCTGACCAGTAGATGACCCCTATTGATTTTAGGTCTCATTGAGTCAAAGGTCAAGGCCACAGTGACCTTTAATGGTAAAAGAATTTTAAAGCTTGTCCGAGTGATAACTCAAAAATGCCTAACCCTATGGTCATCAAACTTGATATGGAAGTTGGGCCTGACTGGTAGATGACCCCTATTGTTTTGGGGGGTCATCTGGCCAAAGGTCAAGGTCACAGTGACCTTGAATGGTAAAATATTTTCCGAGTGATAACTCCACAATGCCTGTATCCATGGCCCTCATACTTGACTTGAGGTTGGGCCTGACCAGTAGATGACCCCTATTGTTTTTGGGGGTAATCGGGCCAAAGGTCAAGGTCACAGTGACCTTGAATAGTGAAAGGTTGTCCAAGTGATAACCCGACAATGCCTGCACCCATGGCCCTCATACTAGACTTGGAGGTTGGGCCTGATCACTAGATGACACCTATTGTTTTTGGGGGTCATCGGGCCAAAGGTCAAGGTCACAGTCACCTGGAATGATAAAAGGTTGTCCAAGTGATAACTCGACAATGCCTGCACCCATGGCTGTCAAACTTGACTTGGAGGTTGGCCCTGACCAGTAGATGACCCATATCGACTTTGGGGGTCATCGGGCCACGGTCAAGGTCACAGTAACCTTTAACACAAAAAGTTAACAAAACTTCTCCCAGTGATATCTCAACAATGCCTGAACCAATGATCATTAACTTTGACATGGATGTTGGGCCTGACCAGTAGATGACCCTTATTGATTTTAGGATTCATAGGGTCAAAGGTCAAGGTCACAGTGACCTTGAATGGTTAATGGTCGTCCGAGTTATCACTTGACAATGCCTGCACCCATGGCCCTCAAACTTAGCTTGGAGTTGCCTCTGACTTGTAGATGACCCCTTATGATTTTAGGGGTCATCGGGTCATGGTCACAGTGACCTTGAACGAAAAAAGCTTGTCTGTGTGATAACTTGACAAATCTGCACCCATGGCCCTCAAACTTGACATTTAGGTTTTTGGTGACCAGCCGATGACTCCTACAGTTTTTGAGGTCATATAGTCAGAGGTCTTGGTCATAACAGTGCTGTAGCCAGGATTTGAAAAGGGCAGGGTGGAGTTTTGAAAAGGGCAAGCTACATGAGTCGTATAGGGGCAATTGGGGGTGGTTGTGAGAGGGGTCCACCCCTGTCACAAGGGGGGGTTTGCGGGGTCCCCCCATATAATTTGTTTTGTTTTCATACTCAATTTAAATCATTTTCCATGATTTTCAGACTGTAACAAAATGGGTTGTTTTTCTCTCAAAATTTAGAAGGGTGTGTTTGAATATCAAAATTAAAATTTGTCTTTTTGTCTGTGTTAGTATGATTGTACTTTTCTGAAGTCTTCTTTCGTGCGATGTCACATATTTCTCCTAAATATCATGTAAAAGGAAGAAAAAAACAAAGACAGTTAAACATTTGAAGCAATCAAATAAATAAATGCACCAAAAATGTAGGGGACGAATCTTAGTTTGGTATGATCGGGATTGGGTACTAATGTTATATTCAGCCTGGCTGTTATTTAATTGTCTTTGGTAAAATTATGTTTAATATGCTGATGTTTTAGAATAAAATGACAATAAAAATCACTGCCCTTGCTTAAAAAAATAACTTATAAAACATAGAACATTGATAAAATGGTGGTTTCAGCGAATTTTGACATGATCGTAGACATCATAGGTAAACGCTGCTTAAGGAATCAACATATTTTTATGGGTGACAAAGAAACTTTCATCATGAATATTTAACAAATAAACTTTCAAAACATTTACTGAAAAGTGATGTATTTGATTGTGTTAGCGCCACCTTTCTAATGTTAACATATCGGCAGTGACCGTCTGCTTCAAATCAACAATGTTTAAAATGGTGAGTCTCGTCTGTACAATACAATAAACAATTATTTTAAAAGATTTAATTGTGCTTGACAACATTTTTCACCATCCTTTCGCATTTTCTATCGCATTTTACAAACTTTCATCATTGATTGAACGAGTTCTCAATGTATATTCTGATTGGCTGACATTCAATAGGCACGCCTCCTGCCGATGTTTCCCTATTTGGCTCTTCCTAATTATCGGATTAGTAGATGACCGATTATGAATACACAGGTCGTCTGCTCACTACACAAATACACAATTAGCTGTCTTATGACTTGGTCAAGGCACTAGGAAGATGAAAGGGCAGTACGGCATATTTTAAGCAATCAATGGGGGCATGGTGACACCTAGCGGGAACACTATTATCATAAGTATTACGTAATTTGTTTCAATTATGACAGCGAATTAAGGGCTGTCAATCTTTTATAATGATTTCAATAGTAAAAAGGGCACTAAGGATATTTGGCGCTAATAGAGCATTTGTGAAAAGGGCACTACATAACACACTTTATCCTCACACTTGAATGGTCATAAACTTAAAACTGCCTTAACGGCATCCAATGTCAGTGACAAATCATCTGTCATTTCGATCCATGCATATTTCATTCGATTGTCCAAATAATCCTGACAACATAGCGTTTAGGGGGGCATAATGTTTGACAAACATCTCTTGTTTTCTTAGGCATACCAGACGAGACCATCCATAATCTTTTTTGACGAGATAGACGGCCTGGCGCCAGTGCGCTCTAGTCGCCAGGACCAGATCCACAGCTCCATCGTGTCCACTCTTCTGGCATTAATGGACGGGCTGGATAGTCGTGGAGAGATTGTCATCATTGGGGCAACCAACAGACTTGACTCAATTGACCCAGCTCTTAGACGACCGGGGAGATTTGACCGAGAGTTTCTGTTTCCTCTACCCTCAGCACAGGTGAGATTCCACCTTGATAATGATTGACCCAGATCAAAGGTGGCCTGGGAGATTTGACTTAGAGGCCGGTGCTTAATCATGGTTTAAATATCTGCATTTACTTTGCATATTTTAATTTTGTATCAAAATCTGTGGGAGGGAGTATCGAATCTTAATATTCATAATCTTTTCATTTCAGGCCAGAAAGCAGATTTTGAAGATCCATACAAAAGAATGGAATCCAAAGCTTTGTGATAAATTTGTGTCCGAGGTGGCGGAAAAGTGTGTTGGTGAGTTCTAAACACATTTGCCATGGTCAGTAGATGACCCTATTGATTGTGGTGTCAGAGGTCAAAATTTAGGGGCGCTCCTCATAGGCAACATATCTAATTCATGGTTTTCTGGTAATATATAACGTAGCCCTGTCCAACACTTATCCTTCATTCCATAAAGCCATGCTGGTAGTTTTCAACAACCACTTCTGAAAATCCCTCCACACATTTATCAACTCTTGACCCTTACATTAAAACAAAGCATTTATTCTAAGAATGCTGTTTATCCAGTACCATATTTTGTCTTTCCTGATCACCTGCAGAAGACTACAGAATGCCTTATTGTCTAATTTTTGGCAACCAATAAAAATGAAAATGATGCCAAATAGTTCATGTCACTGAAAAATATCTTAAGCATTTAGTTATCCCCTCGCCTTTTTAGTAATGGTAGGCGTGATTCCGTGTGTGTGTGTGTGTGTGTGCGTGCGTGCGTGTGCGTCCGTCCGTCCCACATTCATTTCTTTGCATCTCCTTTTACATTTCTCATGCGATTTCTACCAAATTTTCACAGATTGATGATCATAAAGTGAAGCAGCGCATATTGTCGGGCTTTCCTGATTTGACCATTTTTGAAAGAGTTATTGCCCTTTGCTTATTTTACATTTAAAATTGGTTTCTTCGCAACTCCTCTTACGTTTTTCATGCGATTTCTACCAAACTTTTACAGATTGATGATCATAAAGTAAAGCAGCGCATATTGTAGGGCTTTCCTGATTTGACCATTTTTGAAAGAGTTATTGCCCTTTGCTTATTTTACATTTAAAATTGGTTTCTTCGCAACTCCTCTTTCGTTTTTCATGCAATTTCTACCAAACTTTCACAGATTGATGATCATAAAGTGAAGCAGCACATATTGTCAGCTTTCGCATTTTGACCATTTTAAAGAGTTATTGCCCTTTCTTTATTTTACATTTAAAATTGGTTTCTTCGAAACTCCTCTTACGTTTATGACTATATAGTGACGCAGCGCAAATTGTCAGGCTTTTGCAATTTTTACCTTTTTTGAAAGAGTTACTGCCCTTTCTTAATTTTACACATTTCTTATGTTCCTGAGAAACTACCCTTACCATTGATTGGCTTTCATTACAAAAAATGTCCCCATGAGGCGGGGGATATATCTGTGACCGCTCTTGTTCTGCTTATTTTATGCTTGTTTATTATAACAGACAAGTAAACATGTATACAAGATGTAGCTTTTAATGCTGCACTCTCACAGATATACCATTTTTACAACTTTTTTATTGTATTTTTTTGAACGAGCAAATTTTTGCATAAATATCTGCAAACCAATGATATAAGTTTGCTGCAAAAAAAACAGATCGTAGATTTTCATATAACATCAGAACCAGGAATCTTGTCCTTAGCATTTTCTCAATTCAATAAGTTGAATATTGAGTCCGGGAACACTTGTTTTGAAGCATTATTTTAAGATTTTCTTTTCTTTAAATACATATTTTAGTCTTAAAAGTCTTCAGTTTGAGGGTTCATCTTCACTAAAGTCTTGAGACTGGGAGTCCATATTCACTAAAGTCTTGAGACTGGGAGTCCATATTCACTAAAGTCTTGAGTCTGATGGTCCATATTCACTAAAGTCTTGAGTCTGGGAGTCCATATTCACTAAAGTCTTCTGTCTGGGAGTCCATATTCACTAAAGTCTTGAGTTTGGGAGTCCATATTCACTAAAGTCTTGAGTCTGATGGTCCATATTCACTTAAGTCTTGAGTCTGGGGGTCCATATTCATTAAGGTCTTGAGTCTGGGGGTCCATCTTCATTAAAGTCTTGAGTCTGGGAGTCCATATTCACTAAAGTCTTGAGTCTGGGAGTCCATATTCACTAAAGTCTTGAGTCTGGGAGTCCATATTCACTAAAGTCTTGAGTCTGGGAGTCCATATTCACTAAAGTCTTGAGTCTGATGGTCCATATTCACTTAAGTCTTGAGTCTGGGAGTCCATATTCACTAAAGTCTTCTGTCTGGGAGTCCATATTCACTAAAGTCTTGAGTTTGGGAGTCCATATTCACTAAAGTCTTGAGTCTGATGGTCCATATTCACTTAAGTCTTGAGTCTGGGGGTCCATATTCATTAAGGTCTTGAGTCTGGGGGTCCATCTTCATTAAAGTCTTGAGTCTGGGAGTCCATATTCACTAAAGTCTTGAGTCTGGGAGTCCATATTCACTAAAGTCTTGAGTCTGGGAGTCCATATTCACTAAAGTCTTGAGTCTGGGAGTCCATATTCACTAAAGTCTTGAGTCTGATGGTCCATATTCACTTAAGTCTTGAGTCTGGGGGTCCATATTCATTAAGGTCTTGAGTCTGGGAGTCCATATTCACTAAAGTCTTGAGTCTGATGGTCCATATTCACTTAAGTCTTGAGTCTGGTGGTCCATATTCACTAAAGTCTTGAGTCTGGGAGTCCATCTTCACTAAAGTCTTGAGTCTGGGAGTCCATATTCACTAAAGTCTTGAGTCTGATGGTCCATATTCACTTAAGTCTTGAGTCTGGGGGTCCATATTCATTAAGGTCTTGAGTCTGGGGGTCCATCTTCATTAAAGTCTTGAGTCTGGGAGTCCATATTCACTAAAGTCTTGAGTCTGGGAGTCCATATTCACTAAAGTCTTGAGTCTGATGGTCCATATTCACTTAAGTCTTGAGTCTGGGGGTCCATATTCATTAAAGTCTTGAGTCTGGGAGTCCATATTCACTAAATTCTTGAGTCTGATGGTCCATATTCACTTAAGTCTTGAGTCAGGGAGTCCATATTCACTAAAGTCTTCTGTCTGGGAGTCCATATTCACTAAAGTCTTGAGTTTGGGAGTCCATATTCACTAAAGTCTTGAGTCTGATGGTCCATATTCACTTAAGTCTTGAGTCTGGGGGTCCATATTCATTAAGGTCTTGAGTCTGATGGTCCATATTCACTAAAGTCTTGGGTCTGGGGGTCCATCTTCATTAAAGTCTTGAGTCTGGGAGTCCATATTCACTAAAGTCTTGGGTCTGGGGGTCCATATTCACTAAAGTCTTGGGTCTGGGGGTCCATATTCACCAAAGTCTTGAGTCTGGGAGTCCATATTCACTAAAGTCTTGAGTCTGGGGGTCCATATTCACTAAAGTCTTAGGTCTGGGGGTCCATCTTCATTAAAGTCTTGAGTCTGGGAGTCCATATTCACTAAAGTCTTGGGTCTGGGGGTCCATCTTCATTAAAGTCTTGAGTCTGGGAGTCCATATTCACTAAAGTCTTGAGTCTGGGAGTCCATATTCACTAAAGTCTTGAGTCTGGGAGTCCATATTCACTAAAGTCTTCTGTCTGGGAGTCCATATTCACTAAAGTCTTGAGTCTGGGAGTCCATATTCACTAAAGTATTGAGTCTGATGGTCCATATTCACTTAAGTCTTGAGTCTGGGGGTCCATATTCATTAAGGTCTTGAGTCTGGGAGTCCATATTCACTAAAGTCTTGAGTCTGGGAGTCCATATTCACTAAAGTCTTGAGTCTGATGGTCCATATTCACTTAAGTCTTGAGTCTGGGGGTCCATATTCATTAAGGTCTTGAGTCTGGGGGTCCATCTTCATTAAAGTCTTGAGTCTGGGAGTCCATATTCACTAAAGTCTTGAGTCTGGGGGTCCATATTCACTAAAGTCTTGAGTCTTGGGGTCCATATTTACTAAAGTCTTGAGTCTGGGAGTCCATATTCACTAAAGTCTTCTGTCTGGGAGTCCATATTCACTAAAGTCTTGAGTCTGGGAGTCCATATTCACTAAAGTCTTGAGTCTGATGGTCCATATTCACTTAAGTCTTGAGTCTGGGAGTCCATATTCATTAAAGTATTGAGTCAGATGGTCCTTCTTCACTAAAGTCTTGAGTTTGGGAGTTCATATTCACTAAAGTCTTGAGTCTGGGGGTCCATCTTCATTAAAGTCTTGAGTCTGGGAGTTCATATTCATTAAAGTCTTGAGTCTGATGGTCCATATTCACTAAAGTCTTGAGTCTGGGGGTCCATATTCACTAAAGTCTTGAGTCTGGGGGTCCATCTTCACTAAAGTCTTGAGTCAGGGGGTTCATGTTGACGAAAGTTTTGAGTCTGATGGTCCATATTCACTAAAGTCTTGAGTCTGATGGTCCATATTCACTAAAGTTTTGAGTCTGATGGTCCATATTCACTAAAGTTTTGAGTCTGATGGTCCATATTCACTAAAGTTTTGAGTCTGATGGTCCATATTCACTTAAATCTTGAGTCTTGGGGTCCATATTCACTAACGTTTTTGATGAAGTGCTTTAATTAACCACTAATTGTAAATTATTTCTCTTCATATGGATACTAGCTTCTCAGGTTTCTTTTTGGTCAACAAGCAAGTCCTCTGCACTGTTACATTTGACTTTATCTGGGACTCTGTATGTTTCAGGTTACTGTGGGGCAGATTTGAAAGCGCTGTGTACAGAGGTGACTTTGCTCGCTCTCCGTCGTCGCTATCCGCAGATCTACACATCCTCTGAAAAACTTCAGATTGACGTCTCCAGTGTGAATGTAAACGCCAAAGACTTCCATAATGCAATGACGTTGATAGTTCCTGCCTCTCAGCGATCTGTGACCTCTCCTGCAAGGGCTCTTGGGGTCACGGTCGCCCCTCTGTTACAGGCCATGTTTAAGGAGATTCTGATTACACTTGGTGACGTCTTCCCGTCAGTTCTCATGCAGCTCAACAGTTTGGATTCACCAGGTCAGCTTATTTCTTAAAATTGATTCTCAGATTAGTTTGGTCCATAATTTAATTACCCATGACATACGTTTGCTTCAATTGGTTTATTGAATATTTCTCATAATATAAATGAAATTTCCTTAGATATCTATGGGAAGAGTGTTCTTTCAAGGACTTCATTTTGGAAGTTTTTAGCCCATTTTAAGTGGGTGATACACTTCCAAACTTCCTATAATTGAAGCGTTTGAGGGTGATCCCAGAAAGGAATACTTTCATAGAAGTTTAGGAAAAAGAATGTCTTTATTGTACTGTTTGTAACCGCTCTCCTATCTAGGAGAACCTGTGTCCTCAGAGGAAAACTGTGGTTCTACAGTTACGCTTGCTGAGTTGGAGAGCGATGAAGACAGCAGAGATGTTAGTATCTTTGAGCACAAAGTTGACAAGAGGCGCAAACAGTCCAACATTCCTGAACTACCAGAATCATTCCTCAACTTTACAAGGTGAAAATGAATGTTATTAATATTCCCCTTGATATCACTAGATATCAGCATTTCACATTTTGAAAAAATACTTATTTATTAAACAAGTAAGCCCTTGATAATCATATGGCAGTTCATATGCCCTTGATAATCATATGGCATTTCATTGATCAATTCCTTTCTTATATACACAGGTATGCAGACTGTCAGCCAAGCACTCTTACAGATCAGGTGACCTGTTGGCTATTTACGTTACATTCTTCTTTGTCATAGGTATGCGCGCCATCAGCCTAGCACGCACAGACCACGCCTCCTGTTGGCTATTTACATTATATTCTCTTTAGACATGGGTGTGCAGACCATCAGCCAAGCACTCGCAAAGACCAGGTGACATGTTGGCTATTTACATTACATTCCCATTTGTCACAGGTATGCGGACCGTCAGCCAAGCACTCACAGACCCCGCCTCCTGTTGGCGGGCCACACAGACCAGGGGCAGACAACCCACTTGGCCCCAGCTATTGTCCATTATCTGGAGCAACTGCCTGTTCACACGTTGGATCTGTCCTCTCTCTACACTGTGCAATCCAGAACGCCTGAGGAGTCTTGTGCTCATGTAAGCCATTTGAAACAATAAAGAAAATGTTACTCTCACAAGTGATTGCTGAGTTGATAAAGAATGAATGTATCTATGTGTCATGTAAATTCACACATCTATTAGCTAGGTACCATGTGTCTAGCTAGGTACCATGTATCTTTCAAGAGTAAGATTGATGTCAAATTTTTAGGTTCATGTACAGATTTTATTTTACCAACATTTGCAGGTGTTTCGTGAAGCAAAGCGGACCGCTCCAAGCATTGTGTATTTACCTCATGTTAATCAGTGGTGGTCGGTGGTTGGGGAAACTGTAAGGTCAACCATACTGACATTGGCTCAAGACCTTGACCCTGTTAGCCCTGTGTTGCTATTGGCAACCAGTGAAGAAAAATACGAGGAGTTGGAATTTTCGGTATTTGCTAGTCTTTTGTAATAATCTACTTAGTACATTTATTTGAATCCTAACTTTACAATTTCTATGAATCAATTTAATGATATGTGTAGTTTTCGGAAACATGAAAAAAAATTCATGGCATGAATGAAAGAATTATTTTTTTTATTATTATTTTAAACGTTAATAACGGCACAGTATCTGTATTTTTCTGTGTTCTACAGAGATTGCAAACTGCTTTGTATGAAATAGGCATAATGTAAAAGCAGCCATGTCATGTTTTCAAGCTTCAGGATGTGTTTGATGAATACTCAGGGGAGGTAATTGGTGTTAGAAATCCAGACAAAGAAGAGAGGCGGGCATACTTCAGGGACCTGCTACTAAATCAGGCCACACATCCCCCACCCCAGAGGAAAGGGGCTGGTAAGTGATATTATTCAAGGGATTTAAATAGTGTAAGAAATCTGGACCAAGACAAGAGGTGTGCATATGTTAGGGATACTAAACAATGCCACTTATCCCACTCAGTGGAAAGTGATATTATTCAAGGGAGTTAATCTGGACCAAGGCGTGAAATTAGCATACTTTAGGGACCTGCCACTAATTAATGTCACTTATCCCCCACCCTAGAGGAAAGTGGATTGTGAGTGGTAACCATAATTTGAAAGGGATGTAAATAGTATTAGTTATCTGGAAAAAAGAGAAGCAAAAACTTCTTAGGGACCTGCTTCTAAATCGGGCATCTTCTTCAATTCAGGAAACACATTGAAGTCACTGGAACTCTAGGAGGATGTTGAAGTTGTCCACTTGTTGTTTTTGAACCAGTCCTTTGTTTGAGTGGTGGTATGTCCTGGTGTGTTATTTAGCAGGACAAAAAAATTATTCCTGGTATTCGCCCCTGTGACGTACATTTGCATTAAATGTTGGCAAAACTTCATCAGAATAGTAATTTGCAGTAATTTGACAGCCTTGGATGTTCAAAATATGGAAATATTGAAATGTCTGTATTCTTTTCACAGCCAAGAGACTGTTGGAAGTCCTACCCAAGGCTCCACCCCCAGAGCCCCGTAAACTGACAGAACAGGAAGTGAAGATGTTAGAAGAACACGAGGAAGCGACGTTGACAGAGTTACGCCTCTTTTTGCGAGACGTGCTCAACAAACTGGCCCGAGATCGCAAGTTCTTCATCTTCGCAAAGCCTGTAGATATTGAAGATGTAAGGTTTTGTGTATGATCTGTAGACACTTAACTTGTGTATTTAATCTACCTGCATAATTGGAACAAGTGACTTTATCAGATTGATATATGCTGCAATGATAACTATATATCTACATAGCTTTTAAATGTTTTGGTTATTCACCTAATATATTTCAACTAATATATCTACAGATCATTTTAAACAAACTTGACGGCCTTTGTGTTAGGCTATGTATAACTACACGTGTCCTTTTAGGTACCAGACTACTACGAGATCATTAAGAAGCCGATGGATCTTTCCACAATGATGTCAAAGATTGACCTTCACCATTACCAGTCTGTGAAGGAGTTTCTCAAAGATATTGACCAGATCTGCCTCAACGCACTCGAATACAATCCGGATAAAGACCCCCAAAGTGAGATAATGTTGTCAGTAATACAATGAAAACAACAGGGACAAGCCTAGTAGTGGAAAATTCAAAAATTAAACACTGTTTAGACTCAAGAGCCAAAACGACAATGATCTAGAGACACAAACATATAATACCACATACACACAAACGACCTACAAACCACACCAATATATCACACACGAATCAAAATAGCTTAAATCTCTTTTATACTTGATTCTTTAAGGCATTCAATGTTTATAAATTAGTTTTGATCAAAGTGTATATGTCAAAATGGAGTATATGCATGACTATATCATACATTGTTTAAGTTCATATTGAAAAGGACATGAACATTTCACTTAATGCCGTAACCAGAAAATGTTGATAGAATTGTTGTCCCCCGCCAAAGTAAAATTATGTTTGTTTCCAGGTCGTGTTATTCGGCACCGAGCTTGTGCCTTAAAGGATACAACCAGTGCAATCATGAAGGCAGAACTGGACCCGGAGTTTGAAAAGATCTGTCGGGGAATTGTCGAGTCAAGAAAACAGAGAGGTTGGTAGTCTGAGTTATGATTATGAATTATGTCTCCCCCATGGGGAGACATATTGTTTTTGCCCTGTCCCTCAGTCAGTCTGTACGTCACACTGCGTTTAAGCTCAATAACTATAGAATGCTTAGACCCTGGTACTATTTGTTATTCTAGTTGATCATGACTATTAGATGACCCCTATTTATTTTGGGGTCACTAGGTCAACGTCGCCGTGACCTTGAGGTGAAGAAACGGTTTCCACTCAATAACTAAAGATCCTTTGGGTCAAGGAATTTCATAATTGGTATGCTCGTTGTTCATGCCTAGAATATGACCCCTATTGATTTTGAGATCAAAAGGTCAAAGGTCAAGGTTAACTTCAAGTAAAAAACAATATGTTGGCTGTGACCTTAAGCTTAAAAATGTTTTCTGCTCAATAACTGAAGAACGCTTTTATCCAGGAACTTAATACTTGCTACGCTAGTTGGTCATAACAAGTAGATGACTCCTATTGATTTTGAGATCATTAGGTCAAAGGTTAAGGTCACAATGACCTCGAGGTGAAGAAACACTTTCTGCTCAATAACTAAAGACACTTGCACCCAGGAACTTCATACTTTGTATGCTAGGTGGTCATGACTAAAAGATGAACCCTTTTGATTTTGAGATCACTAGGTCAAAATTCAAGGTCGCTGTGACCTTGAGGTTAAAAAACGGTTACTGCTCAGTAACTTAAGAACACTTGCACCCAGGAACTTCATACTTGGTAAGCAAGTTGGTCATGACTAGTAGATGACCCCTATTGATTTTTTTATCAGTGGGTTAGTCAGTCAGTCGGTCAGTCTGTATGTCACACTTTGTTTCTGTTCAATAAATAAAGAACGCTTGCACCCAGGAACTTCATACTTGGTATGCTAGTCGGTCATGACTAGAAGATGACCCTGATTGATTTTGAGATCAAAGGTCAAGGTTGCTGTGACCTTGAGGTGAAGAAGCGGTTACTGCATAGTAACTAAAGAACACTTGCACCCAAGAACTTAATACTTGGTATGCAAGTTGGTCATGTAGATGATCCCTATTGATTTTGTGATCAGTAGGTCACCAAGGTCACGATCGCTTTGAGCTGAAAAATGGTTTCCGATCAATAATTGAATAAAGCTTGCGCCCAGGAACTACATGCAATTTGCAAACTTCGTTTACATTTTCCAAGATTAATCAACAACACTGTTTTCTCTTCACTTTTTAATACGGGTGAATAAACCAAACTTAACTTTTGGTTCATATCCAGTCCAAAATTACAAATTTCATGTCCATCATTTATTTTTTCTCAGCTACGACCACACAATAGGGGAGACAAGTGCTTTTTCAAAAAAGCAATCTCTAGTTTTATTATCATTTCCCTTTATTTGTGTGCTTTAAGTATTAAGCTGGACTATCAGAGGAGGTTTTACCACTTGCGTCAGCGTCTGGATAACGTTTAAGGGCTAGTTGGCATTTTCACTAGTTAATCCTTCATTCAATTCACTTAATACTTTTCACAATGGTTCAGGACCATCACACTATGACATAACTCCATATTATACTTAATTCAAATTATTGCCATTGATTGACTTAGGATCTTGGATTAAAGTTTAAGGGCACATTTTGTCCGGTTAAAGTTTAAGGGCAAGTTGGGATTTTCACTAATTACTTCTATACCCTTCATACAATTGACTAAATATTTCACATAATTGTTAAGGGTCTTTACACAATTAGGTTACATATTTCCATAGTATCCTAAATACTAATTATTGCTCTTGTTCAGCTTAAAAAGTTGGTGATTTTTGGCATCTTGGGTTTTTTGGCATCTTTGGGTTTAAACTCAGATCTCAAAATCTGTCCATTTATTGGCCTTCATACTTTACAGTATCCATCACACAAGCTTGTGTTTAGCATTAATATCATAACAGGTATATCTGTTTAGAGCTTTACACCAATGATTAATGGTGGTATCTTAAATACTAAATACTATACTTCACACAGTATCCATCACACAATCTTGTGTTTGGCATTAATATCATAACGGGTATATTTGTTAAGTGCTTTACACTAAGAAGACAAGAAGGCTAGGGAATGCGAGTTTGCTAGTGCGATTAAGTTAAATAAGGGAAACATTTCACTTACCAATATAACCTTGCCTTTCCATGCAATTCTTTAATAATCGGGTATATATTAAAGACAAGTCATGTGTTAGTGTTCCTGTCAGTTTAAAAACCTCTGACCAATCTTAGTCTGATTAAGTTGAAGATTATGGGATGAGGATCCGATCATTCTACCACAACCAGCCATTTAACCATGCACTATCTTGCCCTTCCATGATTAAAAGAGTGAACACTTCTCCTGCATTCAGGTGAGGATGGTGTGAAGACAGCACCATCGTTCTACCACACCCGCCCCTTGAACCAGGGACCCATGCATCCTCTTGCCATCACCCGCCACTCGACCTCAAACCATACCACACCCAGGGACACAAATACTCGCTCTAGTCGCAGGCTTCAGGTGAGTTTAACTGAAATCATAATATTAAAATTAGGCCTCTTTAAGGCATTTTAGAATAGGCACTAACATCAATATGTTGATGAAGTTTCCTGGAAACCTTGGAATAAAGATTCCAGAGTAACTTGTCAAATTTGTAGAATTAGCATTATTTAAAAGCATTTTTAAATGGAGGTGGCTAGAAAAAGATTGTTGAAAAAAAAGATGTAGGATATATAGTTATCATTGCACCAATATGTTTGAAAACTGTTATCATAAAGACCATAACCTCCAAGGGGCTCAAGTACACACTCTAGTTACACAAATACTTTTGTTTCACACTTTCGTGTTAAAATTGTTGTTTGGTAATCATTTTCATGAAATGTGAACTTTTCAGGGAGAACATTTAGAAGAAGTTCCTTCACTGGAAGACATAGAGAAGCAAGCCCGGGCTCAGCGCAGTATTCAACGCATCCAGATGTCACCAAACAAGCAGGAAAGCAACCAGTCCACACCTCAGGGTCAGCTCAAAAAGAATACTCCATGTTCCAGGGATAACTCTGAAAATCCGCGATCTCTCAACAGCTCACAAGGCTCAGGGAACAAATCTTCTGCTGGAAAATCTCAGGCATCAACATCAACGAAGAAACCAGTGAAAAAAGATATCTGGGGAAGTACAGGGTATAGGCGTAGGCGCCGTAAACGGAAAAGGGTAGATGGTGATGGTGATGGTAATGACAATGAGTTTGAAGAGTTGCCTAATGACAATGATGAGGATGAAGATGTTGATGATGAAAGTGAGGAGGATTGTGACAAAACTGAAGACACTGAAGATGCTGGAAATGAGATGGAAGTGGAGGCCTTTGACGGGACAATGACTGTGAGTCCTGGTAAGTCTCCAGCAAGACAGGAGGGCTCAAAATCACCGATAAAGGTCACAGACTTGTTACATGTGGATGTTGGAGAAAAGGCTTCCAGAGAGAAACAAACTTTGCCTTCACCAAGGGACAGCCAGCGATCACCTAAAGCAGATAGTCAGAAATCGCCGCACTGTAAAAGTGGGGATAGAGAAAGCCAGAGATCCCTTAGAGTGGAAGGTCAGAAATCTCCGCGCTGTAAAAGTCGGGATTCAGAGGACATGTCCGATTCAATGAGAAGGCACTCCACAGAGTCAAGGTCACCCAGAGGAGCAGACAACACTTCTACATCTCAGAGAGTTGTCAGTGGTCCAAAGTCTCCTAGAACTGTAGAAAGTAGTGAAACTAACAATGCCACAAAGCAATCAGTATTGAGTACTCAGGGTAAAACTGTAGTTCAACACTTGATGAATGGTTTTGTAGATAGTGGTTTAGGGACCTCAGATAGCAGTGGTGACTCGAACGACAGTTTGGGCCAGAAGTTGATGGACAAGAACAGTCAGGATCAGGTCAACATGGATACAGCTGAGGTATTAGTGTAAACTAGTTTTGAAATGTTTATTTGCTAAAAAATCTAATATTCTTAGCCTCAGTGTTTATGGAAGGCTAGCGTCCTGCAGGAACTGAAAATGATAACGAAAAAAATGTTTAAAATATGCCCATAAAACTAAGTACTTTAACTTAAATTACCTGTGACAGAATACTTTGGTCCATAACTCTTTCTTTATTATTGGAGCTATGCCCCTTTATTGACTGAAAATCAACGCATACTCTGTTATTAAACAATGTTTACTGGATTACTGTGGAATATATTTTACCTTGGCCATAACTTAAAAAACATTTGATATTCAATGAAATCTGGAACAGAGACAATATGTATATATAAACACTACAAGTTTTGAGCATGTCATACTGTAGTCAGGGCTTTTTCTATAGGTCCCACGGGTCTGACTATTGGACACATTCCCAAAGCAAAATATAAGATATTTTTCCCAATCTTCAGAAAAATATCCCAATCCAAATTATTTTTACCTGTACTGGTTCATTTTCAACATCCTAATAAATTATGTGATGTGAAGTTTTATTGGAAAATGAACTCAGAAATAATTGTTTTCATCACATTCAGAGATATGAAATTTTATCTGTCATGAATTATTGCGTTATTACACCCCAAGGATTGATATTTCAGCCATTGTGGGTCTTTTAAAGGGAAAATAAATTAATATTATATCATTTCCTAATTCACAGGAGACTAGACAGCTTTTTCTTTTCACTGTAAAATTTCCAAATTTCCGCATTTGCATGACGCAAAATTTCCCAAAATGTCTAGGGTCTTATCCCCAAAATGGACAGAAAAAGCCCTGGCAGTGCGCCCTTTAATCTGCCACAAATATGCTGTGCTGCCCTTCATCTTGCCCCGTGCCTGGTCATTGTCGATTGACAGCTTCTTCTGTATTTGTGTAATGAGCAGACATGTTTGTTTTTAATTGGGAATCTCCCAAACCACTTTTGCTTGCTGGACCTTTTCACCGTTAACACGAGTCAATCTGAATGCACATTGAGAACACCCTCATAAAATGATAAATCAAAAGTTTGTTAAATGCGATAGAAAAGGCAAAGAAATGATGAAAAATGTTGCCAAGCATTTAAAGAGTAAAGATGTATTTTACAAACGAGACGCACGGTTTTTGCTTTTGGAGGCTTTGTTTAGTAGTCTTTTGTTAAGTTTTTATAATAAAAGTTTCATTTTTTAATCACGAAACAAGTTTTTACGCTCTACTATTAGTATATTTTTTTTATTTTTACGTTTACTTTTAGTATTTTATAATTTTTATGATGTTAGAAAATGGCAAAAAATGAACAAATGACAAAGATAAAAATCAACAGAGCTGAAAGTGGCATTCATACCCTATCCGGATCATATTTAAAAAAAATCAGCTTGGTCCCCCATGATTAATGATTTAACAGTACATGTATTTAGGCCATGTGGATGGTTTCAAATATTCCGCTGTCTTTGTTTTTAGCTCACCTGAGCACAAAGTGCTCAAGGTGTGCTATTGTGATCAGTCTATGTTCGGCATCTTTCGTCCAACGTCCGTTGTTTGGCGTCAACAATTGGTTATAATCATCATCTTCTCCTAAACCACTTGGACAATTTTAATGAAACTTCATAGGAATGATCCTTGGTTGGTGCTTTTTCAAAATTGTTCAAAGAAATGAATTCCATGCAGAACTCTGGTTGCCATGGCAACCTAAAGAAAAACTACAAAACTTTTTTTGGCAAATACTATGAGGCCTAGTGCTTAAATATTTGGTGTGTAACATTGTCTATTGGTTATCTACCATGTTTATTCAAATTATGCCCCTGGAGAAAAATTGGCCTCACCACGTGGGTTTCAAGTTCATTATAAATACATTTTATTAAAATCTGAAAGTTATGAAAAATTTATTCTTGAAGCAAGGGCAGCAAGTCTTGCTATATGGTCTCCCTTTTTGTCGGAGATTGCACTACTTTCTATTTTTAATAACAAGGGAATAGATTTTTAAATTTCATTAAGTCTTCAACATAGTCACTTCTAAGGTAATTATTGTTCTTTTTTTAAGTTCATAGATTCAAATAATTATTATACGCTTCATTCTTTATAAGAAATTTCATTTTTACTTAATGATAAATTTAATAATCAGACTTTCCCAATGAACTTCATGTAGATTATTGTGAACTTCATGTAGATTATTCTAAGCTACAATCTTATCTTTTGTTTGGATAGTGAATAAGCCATATATATAAAAAAAATGATTTTGAAAATATGAAGGAATGTGATGTTGTCCTAGATGGAAGAAGAGACAATATTATTTAAAAGTGCCGAATGGATACCGATATTTGATTTTTAGAGCTTAAGGCAGTTAATTGATTTTATTGGTTGGTGCACTGTTAGTTGTTTGTGTGTCTATACTAAAATTTATTTCAGTGTGCAAGCAATTTAACATAGTTTTGCCAGTGTGCAGGCAATTGAACGAAGTTCTGTCAGTGGGAAGGCAATTGAACAAAGTCCTGTCAGTGTGCAGGTATCTGTATCAAGTGCTGTCAGTGTGCAGTCAATCATTAAATCCTTTCAGTGTGCAGGCAATCACCATGTCCTGTCAGTGTGCAGGAAACTGTGACAAGTCTTGTCAGTGTGCAGGTAACTGAACAAAGTCCTGTTAGTATGCAGGCATGAGAATCAAATTCTGTCAGTGTGCAGTCAATCATCAGATCCTGTCAGTGTGCAGGCAATCACCAAGTCCTGTCAGTGTGCAGGAAACTGTGACAAGTCCTGTCAGTGTGCAGGCACCTGTGACAAGTCCTGTCATTGATTATTGGGGCAACATGTTTGACCAGTATGTTTTTTCAATATTCTTTGAGAACAAATATCAAGCTATATTGATTACAAAGGTTAAACTCTGTTACTCATGTGAGCGATTTAGGGCCATCATGGCCCTCTTGTTTTATCTTTGTTTTCGATGGGGGGTTTTGTAAGAGAAAAACAATGTGTCATTTCACAAAAAAGGAAAATACTCCAGACAAGTAAAGTTCTGCTACCTGAAATGGACACACATTTTTCTATGAATATTCTATCAAGTTAATGCAATAAAGATAAAGTTGATTGAATATACATTGAGGTTTTGGGTATGGCTCTGGGCATGCTTTATTAGAGAACTGGTTAAAAAAATCATGCGGTGTTAAGTAAGATGATATCACTGCTAAATGGATATTATGATTAGTTTGAACATTATATATTTCACAATGATGGTGAAGAAAGATATATGATTACTTACACAAAGTGTGGTCTTGTGTTGTAGGGGAAATCAGAGTACCTGGAGATCATTTGTCCGGCTTTGAATAATCAAATACTATTGATGGTTGTACTAACAAATTCATACATAACCCATAATTATCCTGCTATAAATGCAGCAACGGTCAACCTAACTGTCAACTCAAATTTAAACTGTGCTTTTTCTTTTTTTTTAAAACTGTAAGGAAGATTTCATGTCTTATTTCACAGATGTTACAGTCCTCATTTCTGTATAGTAGATTTTAGGACCATTAATTAAAGCACAGATGTCCTTATTTCTATATAGTAGGACCATTTACTTCAATGATACCTTCTGACCAACATAGGGCATTCAATGAGCATACATCACTCCCAGTGATACTTCTTATTACAAGATGGTGGTGTGGCGGGGGTATTAATCACATTTAGTGATAGCTCTTCTTGGATAGAATACAAAATAGTTCATGTTTTGCTCAAGTTTGCGGTGGGACTAGAGAAAGTAATTCTTATTACGTACTGCATTATGACCAAGTGTGGAAACATGATGGTAAACAAATTGTTTTATTTGCAGAAGTCAAACGACACTGACCCAATGCAGGACACTACTCAGGAAAACAATGATGCTGACAAAGGTTTGATTTTGCTTGTTACATATCAGAATAAACATGTAGCTTGTCTTCAAAGAAATATTGCATAAATACAAGTACCAAAACTTGCATAAAAATGCCTCAGTATATATGAGTGTGTAATTTCTGCTCAATCTCTCATGTATTGTGGACAGTCTTGACTAATCTTGCAAGTTATTATCTCACATACAATACATGTACACACCTGGCTGTCATTTACCTTAAGTATTTCTCATTTCCGCCCAGAATACACTGAGATTTATATCACATGATCTTAATCACATTGACTTTCTGATTTTTTAGCAAGAATTATGTTTGAGTAACCTTTTTCTGAAGTACTTTACTTTCCCTCCAGGGCCATCACCTGTGTTCCACATCACGCGTTCTCGTGTACAAACCCGTGCCCAGGAGCAGGCCGCCGTCGCCGTCAATGAGTTCACAGAGCCCCTGATCGTTGATCACGAGAGGCTTGCACGTCTACAAGATCTCACAGTGACAATGACCGAGGACTTCACTGTCCCACGCCTGGAAAAACTTTACAGTCTGTTTGCACAGTGTATCTACAATCACAGGCTAGAGTTTGATAAAACTCAACTCATTGAGGTGAGAACTTTCAGATTAGCACTGAAAATGAATGATATAACATCACTTCATTGTCAAGCCCACTTGCAGTGAGCTCAAAATAGTTCTGAAAGTGGTGGTTTCTTGTATGTGCTTGCTCAATGCATTGGGACACAAATTTTCAATATGGAAAGATGGCATGTCTTTTCACACTCGGGTCACTGGTCAAAATTCCTTGTATTCTCACTTTCCAGACAGTAACTTGACCATGCATTTGGGTATTTAAAAATATGTCCAAAGTCAAGGAACAACTTTTCTAAGAACTGTTTCAATATTGTGACATTGGCGGGCTCAACATTGGTGCCATTTCACTGATGAACTGAGTATCAGTATTCAATATGGGTCATGCCTCATTGTGAAGCTGTGCAGTTTTACAACTTATTCGACATAACATCATAATTTGGTTCCTTACCTACTGAAAGCACATGATAATCTTAATCAGTTAGATATTACATTGTATTATCTTTATGACTTGGTAATGTGAATTGCTTCATTTCATTCTCATAGTAAGCTGTCATAGATGTAACTTTCTATTTCAAAATTTGGATACACCAGCATTAGAGAAATGGCTTCAATAATAAACAAAGTGCATGGCTGAGAGATTGAAACATGAGTCGAGATGTGAGACGCAAGTTATACTGTCTTTCCAGTGTCATACTGGTGAAAACTGTGTCTCTTTATTCAGGGCCTAGAGAGAAGGCTAAAACAGTACACCACAAGAATGGCTGAGAGAGAAAAACACGAGCAGAGACGTGAGAAGCTAGCTATACAGTCTTCCTAGTGTCTTAATGGTCAAACTATGTCTCTTTATTCAGGAACTCGAGAGAAGGCTAAAACAGTACACCACAAGAATGGCTGAGAGAGAAAAACACGAGGAGAGACGTGAGAAGCTAGCTATACAGTCATCCTAGTTCAAGACACTCCAGGCGTTATGTGCTGTACTTCAGTGATGCACTTTAGTCAATGGTGCTGTGGGAACAATGAAATGTGTGTGCCTGTCTGAACATAGTGTCTGTGTTTGTCAACTATGAAATATTTGTATGTGTTGAAACTTGTCTGTATTGTATGTCTACTATGAAATGTGTGTATGTATGTGTTTAAACTTGGTGTCTGTGTTGTATGTCTACTATGAAATGGTTGCCTGTGTGTTTGTGTATGAACTTGATGTCTGCGCTGTTTGTAAGAATCTTCGTCCAATCACAACAATATCTCTAGTTAAAAATGATAGCTTCTTATAGATTTTTCAATATTTAACTAGATAAGAAATAGATGTCTATTTATTGATGAATTTAATACAGATATAGATCATGTGTTTTGTGCAAATTTTAAGTTATTCATAAAAACGATTCCATCCCAGGTAAAAGAACAAAAAAATATGAATTTTGCTCATTTAATCACTTGGTAATGCAAAACGCTTGGCTATAGCAAGGCCCATAACTCTGACTTTATAGATTATTGAGTTATGTCTCTTTTCCAACTGTAAATATTACAGATGGCCTGTGGCACTCTTGTTAAGGTCTTTTGATCGTTTCATATAACTTATTGTATTTAAAATGATGAAATGAAATATTCTGTTACACTTCATTATATGTTTACAACTGTTATAAATTTCTCGTCTTTACGAAAGTTTGACATGAATGAATTTTATTTGTGGATTCAAATTTTTACTGTAATTATTGGAATATTTATAAACCCTTATTTATTGATGTCTATTTTTCTTCACTATGAAACTTTATTTATTTGGTGGAAACACAATAATTCTTATATTGAATAAATTTGATTGATATGAAATATGGGCTTCCTTCAGTTCTTTTGTGCCTTTAAAAGGTAACATGCAGGTGCTACTGAAAAACAAATCACTGAGAAATGGGCACTATTGACAGGACAATGGCTGTAGCATTGTTATGTAAATATTATCGGAAATATTTTGCAAAATGGTAAAGATTAAGTGAGTGATTGTATGGGCTTTGACTAATGAGTGATTTGTGCGGCAAGTACGAGGATTGCCTTAGGAAGCCGGTCGATGAGTCTGGCAACTTGGGCTTCTCATTGATCAGGTAAGAGGCTTCTTACAGTTTCATTTTATTCAGGTAAATGGGACCAACTACGGGATTTTATTTTGTTTACAATGAAAAATTGTTGAACTGATGTTTTAGGAATTTTCAAGTGAGAAGTTTAATAAAGATAAGAGTGTTTTAGTGATACAATGTGGACCTACCAATCCACTTCGGTGTGCAAATAGAAACCCTTCATTTGATTTCTTTAAAGCCTAAAAGCTTGTCAACATTTGGACTCCCTTTAATAGTATACAACAGGCTGCCAGTTCTTATCACATTGAATTGAACTTGTTGATTAATATTCTTGTAATTATTATATCTGATTCCTTGCACCTTGCTATATTGTAGGTGTACCACACAAGATCTTGGATCATCTTTGTGAGATAAACGGTCTTGACTGTGTGTATCAGTCATGATGAGATTTCCAGCATCCTTTCAACCAGCAGATCATCTCAATTAATGCGGTTTTAAGGAGACCTTAGATTTGACCGAGAGTTTCTGATCCTACCCTCATCTCAGGTGAGGTTTTATCTTCAAAATATTGAAGGAAATTTGACCTGATCTTAATAATGATGCATTTAACTGGTAAGCAGTGATCAAAGAATACATGGATACACATTGTATGTGTGCACACTGCTGTATCACTGGTCTGATGTGAAAATTTGCTCAAACATTGCATGTTTGCCTTATGTATTCATTAAGACCTGTGTATAAAAAACTGTTGGGTGGGGAGAAGGAAATAATCAAGCCTGATTGATACTTTGCATTTAATATTCTAATTTACCTCCAACCATTTCAGGCCAGATAGCAGATTTTGAAGATCCATACCAAACAAGGAATCCAACGCTGTTTGATGTGTTTGTGTCTGAGGTGGCTGAATAAGGTATTGGTGGGTTCTAAGACTTACAAGAGGTTTACCTTTCAATATCCATTTTACTATTCATACTTTTGTATTATTCATGTACATGGTCAGCTGGTCAGAAATTACTCTCGTACTATTTTTGTAACTTGGTGTAGCGTTTTCAAATTGGTCATGGTCAGTAAATGGACATTATTTATTTTGGATGACCTTTACTGGAATGTCGATGGGCGCTTTCGTTTCGAATCAACTACTTTGGGACAACTTTGTTATGATGTATCAGACTTGGTTTAGAGTCATCAGACTTGGTTTAGAGTCTTCAGACTTGTTGTTGAGATTTCAATGGTATATATACTAGTCATGGTCAGTAACCAATCAATCAACCTATCGAAAGACAAAATAAGTGAATCACAACTTCAAAAAACTTTGAAACATTCAGTTTTGCCCGTTTTGAACATCCATTGTTAAATTGAATGCTTACTATAGTAATTACGTAAGTATGCAAGTACAGTCAAACCAGGTTTGACATTTCCGCCACTTTAGCTTTGTTCAGAGATGGAGTATGTATCTTAACCACCATCTCACACCACAATCAGTATCATCTGTATCAATATTATTAAAGAAGGTTGAATACAAATGTAGATAAAATAACTTTATTTCAAATTTATAAATAAAATGCTTCAGCTAAATGTTGATACATAGCATAAACAAAACACACCACAGATCAGTCTACACATTTACACAACTACATGTACATACACATTTTTATACGCCCCAAGGGTCGTATTACGTTATGGCCTCCATCGTCTGTCCGTCTGTCCGTCCGTTAGCAATTCCGTGTCTGGGCCATAACTTGGTAACTAATAAAGCGATTTTCAAATAACTTTATACAAATCATCACTACATTAAAAAGATGTGTCGCGCGCAATTTCCAGGTCCATATCTCAAAGACTAGAATCACCATGTGGGTGCGTTAGCAAATCCGTGTCCGGGCCACAACATGGTCACTAATAAAGTCATTTTCAAATAACTTTATACAAAGCATCATTACATTAAAAGGATGTGTCGCGCGCAATTTCCAGGTCCAAACATTAGAATCACCATGGGGGGGGCGTTAGCAATTCTGTGTCCGGGCCACATCTTTGTTACTAATAAAGTGATTTTCAAATAACTTTATACAAATCATCACTACATTAAAAGGATGTGCCACATGCAATTTCCAGGTCCATACCTCAAAGTCTAGAATCACCATGGGGGGGGGGACGTTAGCAATTCCATGTCCAGGCCATAACTCAAAGACTTGAATTACCAATGGGGGGCGTTAGCAATTCTGTGTCCGGGCCACATCTTTGTCACCCGTCCGTTAGCAATTCTGTGTCCGGGCCATAACTTGGTAACTAATAAAGCGATTTTCAAATAACTTTATACAAAGCATAATTACATTAAAAGGATGCGTCGCGCGCAATTTCCAGGTCCATACCTCAAAGACTAGAATCACCATGGGGGGCGTTGGCAATTCTGTGTCCGGGCCACATCTTTGTTACTAATAAAGTGATTTTCAAATAACTTAATACAAATCATCACTACATTAAAAGGATGTGCCACATGCAATTTCCTGGTCCATACCTCAAAGTCTAGAATCTCCATGGGGGGGGGACGTTAGCAATTCCATATCCAGGCCATAACTCAAAGACTAGAATCACCAATTGGGGGCTTTAGCAATTCTGTGTCCGGGCCACATCTTTGTTACTCGTCCGTAAGCAATTCTGTGTCTGGGCCATAACTTGGTAACTAATAAAGCGATTTTCAAATAACTTTATACAAATCATCACTACATTAAAAGGATGTGTCGCGCGCAATTTCCAGGTCCATACCTCAAAGACTAGAATCACCATGGGGGGGGGGGGCGTTAGCAATTCTGTTTCCGGGCCACATCTTTGTTACTCGTCTGTTAGCAATTCCGTGTCCGGGCCATAACTTGGTAACTAATAAAGCGATTTTCAAATAACTTTATACAAATCATCACTACATTAAAAGGATGTGTCGCACGCAATTTCCAGGTCCATACCTCAAAGACGAGAATCACCATGGGGGTGCGTTAGCAAATCCGTGTCCGTGCCACAACTTGGTCACTAATAAAGTCATTTTCAAATAACTTTATACAAAGCATCATTACATAAAAAGGATGCGTCGCGCGCAATTTCCAGGTCCATACCTCAAAGACTAGAATCACCATGGGGGGGCGTTAGCAATTCTGTGTCCGGGCCACATCTTTGTTTCTAATAAAGTGATTTTCAAATAACTTTATACAAATCATCACTACATTAAAAGGATGTGTCACATGCAATTTCCAGGTCCATACCTCAAAGTCTAGAATCACCATGGGGAGACGTTAGCAATTCCATGTCCAGGCCATAACTCAAAGACTAGAATCACCAATGGGGGGCGTTAGCAATTCTGTGTCCGGGCCACATCTTTGTAACTCGTCCGTTAGCAATTCAGTGTCCAGGCCATAACTTGGTAACTAATAAAGTGATTTTCAAATAACTTTATACAAATCATCACTACATTAAAAGGATGTGTCGCGCACAATTTCCAGGTCCATACTATATCCAACAGTTCTCCTTCCACTTTGATTAAATGTCAGGAAGTAAAAGGGCACCTGTTTCCTGCGCATTTAAGACTATGTAAAATGTTAATTTTCTGTAACGCATTAAAAAATTCTATCTTAATTCTAGCTAACAAATCAAATACAATTAAAATGAAATAAAAAAATATCATTTTTTATATTGATATTTTAGCATTGTCGATTTTCACAGCCGACGTAAGTAAGCGAAAACTGCCGAAGTTATCCGTTAATTAATTTACATAATGGGCAGAGTTATTGACGTCATTGAGTTTGACTGCTGCTAAAATATGTTACTGGCTAGAAACCATCGATAATCACTTGTCACTTCGGGCGTTATTACTCTTCACATGTTTTTATATACATTAAATGAATAAACAACAATTTAGCACATGGCTTGCAGTCCAGAGCAATTATCTTTTTGACCATCGCAAATTACGGCAAATCTGACTTCACTTTGATCATTCCCCGTTGTCAAGGCGACTATTTGCTCTAGTTGCGCAGTAGGATACGTTCTTGAATAATAAGCGTATAAAAACACGAGTCTCTAAATGTTTAATTGGCTTTTTTTTTTAGATCGCATAAGGAAAAAACTGGTAGCCCGGTCGGGCTAGTTTCTGTGGATAATCTTTTGCCAGTGATCTCAATTCGCGATAACTCCAGGCTACCGAATTTCAGTTTGGGCTACCGCAAATTTCGAACACTGGAAAAGACAGGGTTAAACAAAGAAAACTTGAATCGTTCTTTGTTTCTAGGTAGGTATATGAATGTTATTCTAGATATATTAATGGCGACTCAAGAACGGAGTAATTATAGCTTTAAAAATGTGATTACAAGAACAACACATATTTTGGATACGATTATTTTCGAAAGTGTTGATTTTCTTCTGAAAGACCCAATTTTCTGTTACAATAACTGCTTTTAGCTAGTTTATCTTTTCAGCAAGGCGTTCTGCCATGTGCTGATGATTGATCAGGAGCACAGTTAGTTACTTGGTATTTTGACTGCATTTTTGGCCAGCCGAGCTACCTGATTTGAACGATTTAGTCCTTAGGGTGATCTCTTGGACTGAGAATCATAAAAAAATGTGTTTTAGTACTTTATTATACACATTACAAACAAGTTATCCAAAAACTGTTGCTGTCCAAAAACCAAATAACTGTGATCAGGAGAATGACTATTTTGATTGAAATTTCCTTTTATGAATAAAAATATGCATGTTTTCGACTGTAGGATTTCTTTTTTACTTGTATCAATGGAATTTACACTCAAAGCACATGTAATATGATGTGCAAAACAGAAATTTTGCTCTTACTCTTACTGTTTTTATAATGCTTAATATCGTTTCGGGCCCCCTGGACCCCCGGCTAAATAGGGGCTCTGCCCCTAAAACCCCGCTGGCGGAGAACCCCCAGACCCCCTTTCTACTTTCTATACTCGCCCTCCTACTTCAAAAATTATTGAGGGCCCTGCACTTAGTGAAACCACTTTTTCCGATCTTACACACTCTTCATCTTCCTCGTCAGGTGAATAAATGATTATGGATATGCAATTTGCTTTTTTACTTGGTCAAGATGAACGTTAATAACAATAATTATTGTTGACAAGCATACATGTGTGCATTATTTAGAATATGCATCCATGACGTATTGTATTGTTTATAAACAAAACTATAAAACCTGTATTGAGGAGAAAAGATAGCCCAAACTGAAGTGACAGTGGGTTTGTGTTTTTTGGCAAAAAACTAGAACTTGTCAAACAGATACCTTTGTATAATATGATTCATTAGTCAAATTACAACAGTCTGCCACAGATCGATAACCTTGATTAAGTGGACACCTATCTTAAGTTGCTCATATAGTTAGAGGAGATCTGACTCAAGAGATTTCTTTCCTCCACCCTCAGCTCAGTGAGGTGTCATCATGATAACAATTGGCCCAGCTTTCCAGCTGCCTAGGAGATCTGACTCAAGAGTTCTCTTTCATCTACGCTCTGCTTATGTGAGGTTTCACGATGAAAATAATCGGCCCGGCTTTCCAGCGGCCTGATTTTTTACCCAAGAGTTTTTCTTTCTTGTACCCTCGGCCTAAGTAAGGTATCATCATGATAATAATAATGATGCATTCTAACTGCCAAGCAGTGATAAAACAATACCTGGTCATATGTGTGAACACTGATGTATCTCACTCCTCTTTAAGGATTATCTTAAATGCAAAGACTTGTGTTAAATCATGATGTGAAAATCTGCTTATACTGTCTTAATATTTTAATAATACCCCTGACAGACAAAGTTTTAAGGAGTAAATTGGGGTCACCCTGTGGTTGGGTTGTCGGACAGTCGCTCTGTTGCAATATTCCTTGTATGACGGATAAGTTGATTATAGAACATACCGGTAATGAGAGGAAGTGCAGTGTATAAGAACCACAACTCTTTTCAGCTAATTACAGAGCTAAAGGACTTTGTAACTTCTTCTTTCTCGTAGTTTAACTTCAAAACCACTGTATGAAATTCGATAAAAATTCCACACAATGATATAATTTAATAAGTGGACATGCACTATGAAAGAACCATAATTCTTTGGTAACTAATTACTAGGGATGCAAACGAATGGCAAAATCGATATTCGAATATTCGGTAATTCTTTCGATCGAATATTCGAATATTCGATAAAAATTGAATCTTTAAAAAGTTATAGTTATCTATTAATTTTAGTTATAAACCACGATACCCTTTTCTTTATCTGTCGAATGTTTCTAGTGTTATCGTAATACAATACAATACATAGCAGCGTGTCGAATATTATTACATCGACATATGAAATACGTATCTAGCACATAACAAGCACATACAATTCGATGAAATCACTCATCAATAAAATCATCACATATGATGGCCTTGTTCTTATTCAGAAATATTATCTTATCAACAAGATCACATGACAGTCTGTTTCTAAGTTTGTTAACAATGAGTCCGGCGCAGGAGAAAATTCTTTCTGATGGCACAGACGTCGCAGGTATCCCAAGCAGTTGGCGAGCAACATGTGCAACGCGAGGAAAGCGTCCCTCGTTCTTTTTCCATCATGCAAGTGGAGTGGCCTCCTCGTCGGAAGGTTCGTGCCGGTACCGACGCAGCTCGTCGTTAGCCGTCTTGGTCGTCTTTGGAACCATGAAGCTAAGACGGGGTCGTTTGGAGGGTGTTGACGCACTCTTGTCGGGGTTGGCAACCGAAATGGAACATCGTCCAATCTACTCTCGAGCGCGTCTTCCGTGTAGCGCCGCTGTTCCGTTGACAGGAAGTCCAGGTCTTTGTAGCGGGGGTCCAATAGAGCGGCAAGGACTAGGGTGGATGTGGCGGTGGCATCGTTCGAAGGTCGGAAGCGGCGACGAAGCTCAGCAGCAATAACACCCTTCACTTCCTTGACGACATGGGAATCAGCCTCGCATGCACGGAGTGTGTTGTCCAAAAGACTTGTCACGATGAGATAAACTTCACTGCATGACACGTTCTTCTCCGTTGACATATACGAAGTCGTCTCAGTCAAATGACTGAGTACGTCACTCAGCTCGGAGACGACGGTCCACTCGCCGTCCTTCAACGACAGGTGCTGGTCGGCCTTCCGGGTAACCCGAGTGTCCAGCATGAGGTCGGACAGGACGCGGCGTTGCTCGTTCAGCCGGGCCAGTATAGCATGCGTGATGTTCCATCGGGTTGTAACATCCTGCACCAGCTCGTGTTTGGGCACCTTTAGAGTAGCTTGGCGCTTGCGCATTTCGGCCGTCAATGTAGTCGAGTGTTTGATGTGCTCGACCAGCTTACGACATCTGGAGACGACCCTGTTGACATCCGGGAGAGCAAATGCCGGCTTGATGGCCAGCTGCAGTGTTTGCCCAAAGCACCCAGAACACAAATCATGTTTAAGACAGAAACGCCAAACGTTTTCATTGATTGCTGTTTACTGCTTTCACTTTGAGAACTCGGATGCTTAGCCTTCACGTGATTCCAGAGATTAGTCGTCGTGCCCATGTACGACAACCTCACACTGCATAGTTTGCACGTGACAGATTTCTTGTCAACAGAGCGCGTAAAATAAGTCCATACTTCAGATGTGGCTGGCATCTTTTACGTTGTTGAGAAATACAAATCTAATATATAATAATAATAATAAGTTTAACTTATAATGTTTTGCGAACATATATTCTGAAGGAATGAAGTGGTATCTACTTTCAGCGTATAATATCAATCACCGATTTGAGCAATATTGCTCAGCTTAATTGGCAGGCAAACTGACAAGAGGTGTGAAGGCCGCTTCCTTAAATTCTTAATTGGCATGGTCATTTAAAAGAACTGAAAATCAATTAAACTTGTTTGATGTCATTTCCTAATAGCCAGTTATTTTACAATTGTGGACACTGTTTATAGTACCCTACGATCGATCCCTAATTGACGCATGACGCACACTCGATTGTCATCTCGTTAACGCCTCAGGCACAAGATGCGTATTGTTGTAAAAACAAGACAATATAATTTTAAACACAAAAACTGCCCTAAAGACTCAAGGTTTATATCATTATTTTTTGAAAAAAATAATCGAATATTCGAATACCGATTTTAACATTCGAATACCAAACGTTCGATCGAATATTCGAATATTCGAATATTCGTTTGCATCCCTACTAATTACAGATTTAATGCCCTTTGTTCTTTTTTCTTGTCTGGAACATAATATCAAAACTCCTGGATGGAATTTAATAAAAAGTCAAACAATGATAGAATATAATAGGAGAGGAAGGACAGTGTATAAGAACCATAACTCTATTTTAGCTAATCACAGTTATTTTCTTTTTTAGTCCCCTACCGGTTTCACCAGAGGGGACTTTAGGTTTACCCTCCATCTGTTGGTCTGTCATTCCACAAAAATCTCAGTCCTGCGATAACTATAAAAATATCCAAGCTAGGTTAATGAAACTTAGTATGTGGAAAGAGGGCAATATGGAGTTTTTTTTGCACTTAAGTTATTTTTTTCGTCCGACAAAGTTATGCAGAGTTATGGCCCTTGACTTATTAAAAATATAGCTGATTTGGTCCTGTGATACCTCAAAAAGTATTAAAGCTAGGTTCATGAAACTCAGTATGTGGATGGAGGGCAATACATCAAAAGTAGACATGGGTGATCTGGTAGGTTTTATGCCTAAAACTGTTGTATTTATGTCTCCCCCTCTCTGGGGGAGACATATTGTTTTTGCCCTGTCCGTCAGTCCGGTAGTCCGTCAGTCCGTCAGTCCGTCCGTACGTCACACTTCGTTTCCGATCGATAACTGGAAAACCGCATGACCTAGGATCACCAAACTTGGTAGGGAGGTTGGTCATGAGGTGTAGAAGATCCCTATTGTTTTTGGGGTCACTAGGTCAAAGGTCAAGGTCGCGGCGACCCCCAATGTAAAAAACATTTCCGCTCAATATCTTGACAATGGTTTGACCTAGGTTCACCAAACTTGGTAGGGAGGTTGGTCATGAGGTGTAGAAGATCCCTATTGTTTTTGGGGTCACTAGGTCAAAGGTCAAGGTCGCGGCGACCCCCAATGTAAAAAACATTTCCGCTCAATATCTTGAGAATGGTTTGACCTAGGTTCACCAAACTTGGTAGGGAGGTTGGTCGTGAGGTGTAGAGGATCCCTATTGTTTTTGGGGTCACTAGGTCAAAGGTCAAGGTCGCGGCGACCCCCAATGTAAAAAACATTTCCGCTCAATATCTTGAGAATGGTTTGACCTAGGTTCACCAAACTTGGTAGGGAGGTTGATCGTGAGGTGTAGAGGATCCCTATTGTTTTTGGGGTCACTAGGTCAAAGGTCAAGGTCGCGGCGACCCCCAATGTAAAAAACATTTCTGCTCAATATCTTGAGAATGGTTTGACCTAGGTTCACCAAACTTGGTAGGGAGGTTGGTCGTGAGGTGTAGAGGATCCCTATTGTTTTTGGGGTCACTAGGTCAAAGGTCAAGGTCGCGGCGACCCCCAATATAAAAAACATTTCTGCTCAAAATCTTGAGAACGGTTTGACCTAGGTTCACCAAACTTGGTAGGGAGGTTGGTCATGAGGTGTAGAAGATCCCTATTGTTTTTGGGGTCACTAGGTCAAAGGTCAAGGTCGCGGCGACCCCCAATGTAAAAAACATTTCCGCTCAATATCTTGAGAATGGTTTGACCTAGGTTCACCAAACTTGGTAGGGAGGTTGATCATGAGGTTTAGAAAACTCCTATATTTTGGGGGGTCACAAGGTCAAAGGTCAACGTCGCTGTGACCTCTAATGTAAAAAAATATTTCCGTGCAATATCAGGAGAATGCTTTGATCTAGGTTCACCAAACTTTGAAGTGAGGTTGGTCATGATGTCTAGTTGATTTTGCAATCAGTTGGTCAAAGGTCAAGGTCACTGACCTTGAGGTGAAGAACCGGTTTCTGCTCAATAACTCAAGAACGTTTACACCCAGGAACTTCATACTTGGTATGCCAGTTAGTCATGACTAGTTGATGGCCCCTATTGATTTTGGGATCCATCATTGATTATTTCTCACCTACGACCACACAATGGGGGAGACATGCGCTTTTTCGAAAAAGCAATCTCTAGTTTGATAGATAAAGTTTACTGTAAATGCCATTAGTTCACTATCACATGGGCTGGGGTGACTTAAACAACTTCGATTTATTTGTAGAATTTGTTAGTTTTCACTTGGCGCGGCACTCTTGTTAATCTTTTCTTGTCCAAAGCATAACTTGAAAACTATTGCATAGAATTTAATAAAAGTTCATACAATGGTAAAGCCAATAAAAGAAAGTGCAGTGTAATGGAACCATAACTCTATTTTAGCTTATTACAGAGCTATATGCCTTTGTTACTTTTTCTTGTCTTGAGCATAACTTGAAAACTACTGCATAGAATTTAATTGAACTTCATACAAAGGAAAAGCGCATTAAGAGAAAGTGCAATGTAAAGGAACCACAACTCTTTTTCAGTTAATTACAGAGCTATAGGCCTATGTTAATTTTTAGCTCTACTGGCCAAAGGCCAGAAGAGCTTATGCGATGGTAATGTGTACGTAGTATGTGCATCCGTGCGGTCGTGCGTTCGTGCGTCTGTAAACAATTGCTTGTGAAGAGTGATACAGTCTTCAGTTTTGATTGTATCTCGATGAAACTTGTACAGTATTTAGATATCCATTAGAGCTGGGTTCCTTTCGAAAACCAGCCAGATCCGCCCATGCATGCCTAGATTATGGCCCTTGATAGTATAAAAAAATGCTATTGTGTAAACAATTGGTTGTAAACAATTGGTTGTGAACACGATACAGTCTTCAGTTTTTATTGTATCTCAATGAAACTTGTACAGTATCTAGATATCCATTAGAGCTCGGTTCCTTTCGAAAACCAGCCAGATCTGCCCATGAATGCCTAGATTATGGGCCATGAAAGTTTTAAAGAGATGCTCTCTATTTTTAGCCAGGTCTGCATGAGCGAATTCTATTTTTAGCCAAGTTTACATGTACATGTAAATTCAAGTCTAGAGTTAAGGGAGACAATTTGCAAGTCAAGGATTTTGAGAGACAAATTGCTTTTTGCTTCTGCAGCTGATTTTGTGAATTACTCTGCCTTGTTCTTGTTGAAAGCCCAAAGGGCATTTTTTAGCTTTAAGTTCTGTAGTTTGCGCATTCATCTTAAGAAAATTGGTTGTGAATGTTTAAGTTATGCACCTGGTGTCATTACTGGCCACACCCAGGGTTCACAGGTTTGGTAAACATAAATCTGGAAAGGTTTAAAAATCTTTTTGTGTGTTCGTGGATCCATCTCAGCAAATTGATTGTGAATGTTTGTTCAAATTGATCATTGTTGTCTTAGGATGCCCTTGACTTTGACCTTTTGACCAGCTTTTTTTAACTTTTAAAACTACAGAAATTTTTACTATGAGTACAGTTTTGAAAGCATTTTTTTTTGTCAGATGACTTTTACTTGGCACATATTAAAATAGTTCATGGAACTATCTGCTTACAATACTTTCTGGGCTCAGATGTTGAACATGCTACGTTTTCAGGTAAGCCAAACACAAAACATAAACCATATGTCTGTTGCCTTTTACCCATACATACATGCTCTGGATTGATATGACCACAAAAGCCATGCCAGTAGAGCATAGGCCCTTTTGGGCCTCTTGTTCTTGCTCATAGCATTACTTCCAAACTACTGGATGGAATTCGATAATACTCCATACAATAATAGAACATATCATATTGCCTTTTTTCAAAGAATAAGTTGACATATCTGTGTCCTGCTGGCATTCAGGGGTATTCATCACTCCTGTGACATGTCTAGTTTAAATTAATTTCATATATTTACATCCGTACTTGATTTTCTGAACAATAAACATTGAGTTCATTTTGCATGAACCGGTCAACTTTTCGTGATCTTTGTAGGAGGAGTTTGGCATGAAAGCAACGCTCTGATTTGGTGCTGGTGAATCACCGCGCGTAGGGATCTTCACTACGATCTACTTTATTGCTAAATATAGCAAGGCACATGTTCTGTTGAATGCCGGCTTGTTTACATGTTTCTTTTAATGTTTTGCGAATAATTTAAATGATAGACATTATTTTTTAGACATATCATTTGAAAAATGCTTGATTTCGCATTTGATAACAAAAGAACATGCATTGAACAAATAATAAAAAAAATTAAAATTGACACGGTCTTACTACGGTTTGTCTGCAACAACTGTCAAAACAAACATGGCTGATGATTCTGAGGTCGGCGATTTCTTTCTAGGAAAAATGTATGATCCATTATGGGATTCAGACAATAAATATCTTTACGATAGAATTAGGCGATATCTTCGTCTACATTTAAATACATGAAATGATTGGAGACTGTCAATGTGTCATGTATTTTCACGAGTTCGAAAACGAATAATTCGTGAAGACTAGCACATCACAACACTTCAAGATCTTCGTAAAAGTTAAGGCAACAAAAAAATGAAATTATGTCATTATAATTACCTTGAACTGGAAGTTATCCATTAAATCACCATGACCACATTTTTTATGCCCACTCTCATGGGTCATGCATATGTAAAACAGGAGTTAAAATGTATCAAAAGTTCTCTTGATTAAAATGAACATATTAGAACAAAAATCATTATTACCTCCACATATTTTACAGAAACTACTAAATGATTAAAAAATATCTTTGACAATTTATTTTTTCTGCAAATTACTTATTGACTATTTATTATGCGGAGGATAAAAAAAATACCAAGGGCGACAAGTGCTCTTACATTTACATTCGCTCTACACGTTTTTTTCCCCGTTGTTGTAATTAAAGACTTGTTCTCGAACACTAATGTAAGGAAAAATGTAAATATGTAATAGATACAGTACGAGTTTTTCTTCAAAAGTGTCCTCTAACAAACGTGAGAAGCCAGTTCGCTAGGACGAACACCAATTTTGTTAGAGGCGAAGCCGAGGATAACATTGGTGTCCGTCCTAGCGAAACGGTTTCTCACGTCTGTAAGAGGACACTTTTGAAGAAAAAACGAGTTACTGTATCTGACTTATACGACGATAAGTGTATTGCATATATTAGTGAGCAGATTTATAATAGAAATATTTTTCCGAAAGATAAACATTAGATTATTATTATGGCCTTTCTAAATACAATGTAACGGCTAGTGGGATTACTCGAAATTCTCGTGCACGGTCCGCTTACAACCGTAAGAAGACACTTTTTCAATAGCTCTGCTGAGGGTATAGTCGTATAACTATACGCGATTCATGAATATGCCAAATCGCGGCCGAGTGCATGAACGCACAAAAAATAAGAATCAATCCTTAATTAAACCGTTGTATCAAAAGCTGTGTGAAGAAGGTGTTGTAAATAATCCTGATACTTCAGGTTGGATATTCTTAATCTTTTGATCACAGGCCAGAAAGCAGATTTGTAAGATCAATACTAAGAATCAGAAGCTATGTGATAAGTTTGTTACCGATGTGGTGTAAAAGTGTGTTGGTGAGTTTTAAACACATTGGCCATGGTCAGTAGTTGATCCTATTGATTGGGGGGTCAAAGTTTATTGTGATGATAACCTTGACTAGAAAAACTATGCATGCTCCCGACAAGAAACGCATTTGATACGCTTGAGTGATATTTAAAATATATTTATTAAACAGACACTTGTCATAAACGGTCACTTATCTTTTATCCCATGAAGCCATTATAACTGGCCAGTTTGAACAATTTATTTTGAAAATCCCTTTATGCATTTATTGACTCTTGATACTTGCATTATAACACAGCGTTTTATTTTTAGAATGCTGTTTTTTCAGTACTCAACAGCCCTATGAAGGTTACAGAATGCCCGATCACATCAGAAATTTCTGGCACCCAATCAAATTGCAATGTGATGTCAATTAATTCACATCAGTGAAAGATATTTGTAACATTTAGGTTTGTTTATTTGAAATTATGAGGAATTCTACATAGAGTGATTATGTAATTCATAGCTCCTTAAACTATACAGGAAGTTGATGGTGGTGGATTTTCAATTGGCTTCACCAACTTGTATTCAGGAGAAAAGATTACAAAAACTTAAATAAAAGTGTTTTTCAAATAATAAAAAGCTTGTCAAAAGGATTATTTGGTCTTATACCAGCATCCAATCAGACTTTCTTGATAAGCCGGACACCAGTCTTAAGCAGCTATTATTCTGGTACCTGTTAGCAGGTTAGACTGTATTTTTAATCCCCCGCCACGGAGTGGGGAGGGGATTATAGGAATGCACTTGGTCCGTCTGTCGGTCCGTCCGTCCATCCGTCTGGCTGTAACATTTCGTGTCCGGGCTATAACTTACTTATGCATGGATGGATTACCATATTACTTTGTACAAATGTTGTCCTCATTGAGACGATGTGCAGTGACCTTGACCCGGGTCCATACCTCAAAGGTCAAGGTCACACGAGACATTTAAAGGTCAGAGTACACATGCTCGTGTCCACGCTATAACTTACTTATGCATTGATGGATTACCATATTACTTGGTTCAAATGTTGTCCTCATTGAGACGATGTGCAGTGACCTTGACCTGGGTCCATACATCAATGGTCAAGGTCACATATGACATTTAAAGGTCATAGTACACATGCTTGTGTCCGGGCTTTTTACAGTTAGCAGTGTAGGCATGTCAATTCTTACTGGATTTATTGACCTTATACATTTCATGTACTTTTAGCAACAATAACTGAATTGATCCAAGAACTCGAACCAATTGCAATTTGTGCCATAAATCCATCTTTCAGTTTTGGGTCCATATTATGACAATGCTAAATAGAGGATAAGATATAAATGTTAATTGAAAGTGTTAAACAAGTTGCACAGATTTATACTTAGCGCACTCTACCAAGCATTATCATTATGTGCAACAAGCTTAATATTTAAAAAAAAACAATGGACACAAATGTGATAATATATTTATAACATGTGTTTTCTCTTCAAAAGCAGTAAAACAATGTTATAACGTCACCACAATATATATGTATCACTTTATCGAAAATACTTAAGGCTTGCTATTTCATCGATGTTATAAATCACTCATTTTCCTTCCTATTTTTAGCCAAAATACCTATACTACACACAATATGAATCAAAGTGCTGAAAGCATTGATGCACTAGGGCTTCATTTAGGGGAATGTTGATAACCATGTTCTAAGCATTAAACAAATCGGCTCACATCACAAGGGGTCACTGTTTAATGGGCTAGCTTAAACTTTAGACTAAAACTGCTTGCAAGCTGCAAAGGAAATTTGAAAAATCTTGTTAAGTGTGGGTAGAGGGAGGGGGGGGGGGGGGGGCTAAAGCGTTTAATCAGATAAAGTCATAGTTCTTTTGAATTTCTCAATGTCGTTAAATCAGACCTATACAAATTAATTTACGTGGTTGGCGTATGTTAACCAAAGTACACATACTTCTTTAATTTGATCAAATCATTTTATATCAAAGATCTGTTATTTGCAGTTTCAGAGAAGATTTTCAATGATGTAATTATATCCTATATAGAAAACCTGTCACCTCTTTTTCAGGGGAGCTTTAAACCACAGGGCCATACTTTGGACAATATTTGCATCAATAAATGCAACAGTTGGCCATTCTTGTATTGTCCTCTGTCTCTGTCCTGATAGCTCCCTATCTCAATAGATGCAAATGGTTGTAGGTTCATGATTCTCCTGGTCATTGGTCATACAGAAAGGAGATGTTGAATGTAGAATCAAGAAGCTTTCATTTCAGGCACTCCGAATTGAATAAAACTGTAACATTTGGAGTGCCTAGAATTTGTTGGATTCCTAGGCAACATGTATCAGGTGTTGCAGTACATTTACTTTACTACAAATACTTTTACCCGTCCTTGTAAATCTAAAAAAGCTTTCATTTCGCAAAAGTAGTTCATATATTAAACTAGAATAAGGTTGCTATATCAGAGTTTGAATAATTCTGATATCTAGATGTGCCTTTAATTGCAGCAATTTAAACTCCAACTCATGATGTCAATTGAGCTGGTTAAGCTATACTGCAGTTCGTTGGTGTGGGGATTGCCTTATTTACTTGAATAAACAAACAGTTCTTGCATTGGAAAGTACAATGTATTAACAATGTTACATGCAATGTTCTTGCCCTGACTCCATCCAAGCCTTAAATCTTAGATCAACATGTACTTGGGGCTATGTGTTTTATCAATGAGAACTATAAATTATGTTCAATTTAGTGCCACTTATGATATATAATTCCACATACAAAAACACTAGCATTTTCTTTAAAACCAATAGCATTAATATCCTATGTTGTGATAAAACCATTGCCAAGTTGGTAATTTGAAAACACTAGAAATTTTATCTGGTAAGGGTTTGACATAGTCTTTCTCCCACCTCAGATAAGTAGATCCACTAATTTAACCATGCTAGATATTCTTATCTTGCCCACGAGCGAAGATAAAATGCCCGTATGGAACTCACATTACCACATTGTAATTACCTCCCTTGTTGAAGACTGTCGTAAGTAGCATCAAGGAAATCTTGTCTTATGGTAATATTTAGAACGCTAATTAATTATTTCTCGCTTCAAATGTCACCATAAAACAGTTTTCAGGCACCATTCAAGAAGTAATGCTTCATTCTCCTTAGAACTATTTAAAAAGACCGATTTGACTATTAACATTAACTGGATCACTGCGCGTATATCCATGACAACCACGTACTATCGCATATACATACGCTATTATTTTCACTAAGCAAAAAAGAGTTCCAGCAAAAAATACAATTTTACTTAATTTTGTTTAACTGAGGTGGGAGAAAAAGCATCTACCATAGCCGCTCGTGTAAGATAGGTTCATCCCGACCCTCGCGCAGGGTGTTTTGCAGAAACTCGGTAAACCTCGTTTCCGCAAAACACCCTACGCTCGGGTCGGAATGAACCTATCTTACACTCTCGGCCATGGAAGATACTTATATTCTAGACAGCTGGACTTGTTTTGCAGTTACTTTGAAAATCTTCAAAAGCTAAACTGATCAAGACTGGAGCAAAAAACTCACAATACCAAAAGGGGTTTTAAAAACTTAAGAGATCATTCACACAACACCTATACCATTAGTTTTTATCTACAAACTTAAGTCAACATAAAAATGTTTTACATTAATAATGCAATGAATAAAACATACCGGTATTGTAATAACATAGCAATCAAGTATGATCACTATAGGCCTAAACATGAGATTTCACCATTTTCCTGATAAACAATAAATAATTTTACGAAATAATTTTCTCAATACCTACACAAGCTGAAAAATGGTCTCTTTTTGAATACTTCACATATTTCATGGCTTTCATCATTCAAACTAACATTTCCCTTGTTATTTCAATATTCAATGATTTTGTAAACATTCATAATTGATGGTTAAAATTAAGATTCATGCTAATCATGCCTACGAAAAACACCTGACTGACCAATCAGTATCCAATTTCAGCAGGGCTTATTGGTGGTTCATTAAAATCAACCATGACCTCCCACAATCTGCACTGATCAACAGTAGTAAATGCATTGTTTCCATTGTTCTTATTTTCATAAAGTTAGAAAACAACTACAGTGAATTAAATTTATTCCTTATCACTGAGAAAAGTTGAGAATGAACGAAGCCGACGGTTACATTTAGTGGGATATCAAATCCTACAAATGTATTCATCATTTTATGTAACCGTATTTAGTAAATGTTAAAGTTTTGAAAGTCTAAAAAGTTTCTTTTTTTGTATATCAAAGATTTTATAAAACGGAACTTTTATTGCTTGAAATTCTACGTGTCAAATTAAACATGCTACCCCCATAAGATGACAATAAGTCCGTTTGATGGTGGTAATCATTCAATGGCGACTTTATTGATAAATTTCTTCAATAAAACACGTATAAAATTCACATCATCAGCATCCGGAAGTAGTGATAACATGTACATGTGTGAATCATTCGGGCGCTCTGATCAGAGTGAATGAGTCAATACAGTAGACTGGTACCCGAATTTACTTTTCCTCAAAAACACAAGTTATAAAGTTATACAGTTATAATAGTATTTAAACAATCAATATCAAAAATCATGCTGTATTTAAAAAAAGTGCTAAGTGCCATGCAATGATTAGTTAAAAAATAAACTTTGTATTTGAAAAGAAAATGTCACGGAAACATGCAAATTATGTTGAAAAAAAGAACAGCCCTGTTAATAAATTAATACCAACATTCTTTACAAAGGATAACAATACTTTTTTTTTAAAACCAAATATCCTGGTTATTTACTACTTAGACCGCACGCTTGATTCGGTTTACGTACCCACAAGACATTTCGAATGTGCCATGGGCACCGTGGTTAGCTGACACTGGTCTCTTTTCGGATAAAAGAGAAAGCGGCTACCAGTCTATCAATAAAGAGCATTGAACGGAAAAATGTTGATACATACTTTTCCAATATGTTCGTATTCTTATTGCATTTAATCTGACCGTATGCAAGAACATTCTTGTAGTTAACCCGATTAACTCACTCGCTACATATCCATTTCTTGTGCTTCATTAAAAGAACATACAATTAGCTTGTCTTGTTAGGAGAACTATTTTTATTGGATGTTTTCATTGTAATCAGTTCTGGTACTACTTTGATTATTCAAATTTGCTAACGGCAATCCAATCAAAATACAGCGTATGAATACATTACGTCAGCGAACCCCCAGATACGGCTTGAGAATGCAGATCGCGTGTTTACTGCTATGAACAAGGCCACAAGTGCCCTAGTCCAAAAAATTTAACAAATATCCTTTTATAATATGTTCAAATATCCAAGAATATTTAGGTTACCAATTAAACAACTTGTATTTCCTATAATCCCACTCTGGACCAGTGGATGTGTACAATTTTGATTCAATGTACCAGTCAGGTTGCAAGATAAACAAAATATACTAAAAAAACAATGGCAGGGGATATAGCCATCCTTTGGACTGCCTTGTCAAAATTTAGGGCAGCAAGAAAACCCAACTAGTGACATTTGTAATTGTCTGGTAACAGTTCTTGTTGTTGGCTATTTTATTCCTAAAAACATAAATTCTGCTTGGTTTAAGTTTTTATTAACCAAGGTGCATTTGTATTCAGTTAAACTTGATAGAAATTATATGAATGGTTTAATAATACCATGAAACTGTGTCAATTTGGAAAATCAAGTTACAGTATCTTATACATAATACTTAGACCTAATATATAGTTAGTTTCATATTACAAAGCAACTATTGGCAAAAAGATTCATGGCTCTATCCCAAATTTCAGATTGTCTGTGGTATTTTTGGCACAATTACATTGTCATTTTTCTGTGATACCTTTGATCTAAATGTTTTAGTTTGGGTGCTACAAGGTGACCTTGTCTTCAATGAAAATTTGCAGTTTGATTGTGCCTAGTTTAGGTTATTGACAAGATAAATTTTGAAAACAGAAATATAAACTTGACACAAACTATCTCTTCTTTAAAACACGTTAAGGTGTTTGAAATGTCACTGACACATTTGCGGTCACTATTCTTTTTTGCACCAAGGAAAATTTTGTAGTTGTAGTTTCATATATACATTACAAGTAATTAACATTTCAAAAGTATCTTTATTTCTATTCAACTAGTATCCATTTTCATTAGCAAAGTCAATACTATGGATGTTTTTTTTTTCCCTTTTAACCACATCCGGTCTGCATGTTGAGTAACAGCTTCAGCTGTTTAAGTGTTGATTCATGATTCTAGCTACATGCCAGTTGGCTGCATTGTTTCTTGGATAGAGCTGCAGTGACTTGGTGTAGCAGAACCAGGCCTGGTCCAGCTCGTTCTCCAGTTCATAACAGTGGCCCAGCATGTTCCAGGCTGTATCTATATTACCATGGCCTTCACTTGAAGATATGTAGAAATAAAGGTTGTTCAGTGCCCGTAAATTTCTGTCATGTTGGTTCAGTTGTGTGTGTGTGAGGTACTGTAGGTAATGGAGAAAAGGGACACAGTCAATCACAATGTGTTCCATCCATTCATATCTATGTGCTGGATGTCTCTGTATCCTGTCTTCATCTCCTACTGTTCTGAACATTTCATACACCAGATGTTGTGGAACACAATGGATATCATGTTTAGTGAAAATAATATGGAAGACTGTATACTTCTGTAACATATCCTTGAATGATGTGTTTACAGTCTTTTCCGCCAACTCATTGGTTGGTAGAGTTCCCTTTCTTCCTGTACATCCACAATATTGCCACACTGAAGGCCCCATCAGTCCCTCACAGTAGGTCAGGCAGTTTGCTGCTGCCTCATACTGCCCACTGCAGTACAACATGGAGGCAAACTTCAGTCTGCTGGACAGCAGATCCGAGTCAAAGGACAGTTGGTACAGGTGGAGAATGTTGTGTGTGATGGGTTGACCTTGGTAGATACACCTGGAAGCTTGGATGGAGGCAAGGGCTCCACACACTGATGGTATGCACAAGGAAGCTGCCTCTTGTTCTATTTCAGTTCCATTGTTCTTTAAAAAATTCAATGTCTCAAAATGTTCTATCAAAGATTGATATAAGTTGTTCTTGTCATTGATAAGTAAATCTTTATGTCCATTGATTACCTGTATTGCCCACCATTGGTACAATTCAACCATTTGGACTTGATTGAGTGTGCACCTTGTGTAAACCCCAATATTTTGGGGTGAAATAACAGATGACATTCTCCTCCCCAGATTATCCATTTCAATTGTATATAGGCACTGGAAATGGCTGTAAATGATTTCTGTTATCATGGTATGCAGTTTGTACTGTTCATGTTTGAACAGCTTTCCAGTGAACAGATTCACCCCTGAGATGGTGTAGTGTGGACACAACCTGATCTTCAGCCATCTGAGAAGTGTGGCCAGACAGTAGATCACACACTGTACAAGGTTGTCTTCCCTCCATATGTTTGGTGGATATGTCTCTATTGTAAACAGAATTGCAGTCTTCATGTGAAATGTGCTGAAACGGTCATCAACAACCTGCTTTATTATTGATTTTCTAAGCATTTTCAGAAATACCAACACCTTATGCTGTATTATATTCATATCAAATACAAGAAGTCTCTCCATGATTGAAGTTGAAAATCTCCACTCCCGCTTATATAGAGGATAGTGCCTGTTTTCTTGAGGCACATGAAATGTTGTGGATTTGCATTTGACTGGTCTTGAAGGATCCTCAGTGTATCCTTGTGGCACCAGGAACACTCCAGTCTGCCTTGCAGTGGTGAGTGTATCAGGTCTGGGCCAGTGACCAGGGCGTGGCCTACAGAATAGAAACTTGCACTCTTCAGGAAGGCTGGTACAGTGAAATGCAATTATTATGTCGACCATTTCATCCCAGCTTCTTGATGGACCATGTTGGACCATCTCTCTAGACTGGCTCATTTGTCTCCAGTCTTTATGCATCTCAATTTGAGTGTTGGTTATCAGCACTCTGCCCTCACTGTCCACCATGTCATTAGGCCCGGACACCTCTGTCACTGGTAATGGAAGGTCCGGTCTCACATACTGAAGCCAGCAGTGCTGGGGTGGAGATTGTTCAGTCTTTACCACAAGAAGATTCCCCTTCTCCTGCATCCATTCACTCCAGTCAAGTATTACAAGAGAGCCATTATGACATATCAATGTGTCTATATCTGACTTCATCCCCAGTGTGGTGGTCCCCTCTGTCTGGCTACCAAAGGTATAGGAAGCGATGTTGTAACCACATAACTCACGTGTGATCCTATCTAGTGTCTCCCTCATCAGGAATGTTCTCCTCCTCCTGGTGCGTATGTACCTGCTGACCCCAATGTCCCCCAGCACCCTGGACAGACGCAGGGACAGCTGCTGCATACTCTCTCTGTCCATGGTCTGAAAAATATTATTTGACATTTGATATGTTATATTGCCAGGACTCCCTTGAGTAAGTATAAAAATATAGAAGATTTATGTAATTTGATCATTTTCTTAAATCAAATTCTTAATTTAAACCAAAAGTGAAAAGTATGATGAGAAATGAAAAGTAGCGTTTTGTTTTATGTATATATTATATCATTTATTAGCTTGATAACAATATCATGTATTTAAATCTTAGTTTAGTGTCTAATGTCATCAATAATTACCTTTGCTGTAAAAAATCAAGATTACTTAAATATTTTGTTCTCTTGTTATATCCAATTATTGACGAAATGGAATGTTTTGTTTGAGCTTCCTGGTCTATAAATAGAAACAAGACATTGAACAAACTATTTATGGTAAGGCCAGCATTTTTTTATTAATTGATTTACAGGGAAAAAAATCAGATTTTGGGTCTGGGACGATGAAAAAATAAAAATGAAAAATCTCTGAAATGGGCCAGTCGCTGAAAAAATAAAAATAAAATTGAAAATTATAAGAATTTTTTTTTCAGTTTGAATTTGAACTGAATAAAAAGATCATTTTTGGGCACATTATTACTCTACTACAAACAGAGCATATAAAGCCCATCAAACACAAATGTCTTGAGCCACACATACATAGTAATTTGTGAACCAGGTGTTCACATAGTGAAACCTGGTTATTAGAATGACGAACGTCATTGTTCGGGCGGCCGGGCGGCATCAAACTCGGCTATGAAACTGAATAATTTCAGTAAGGGTTGACATATCTTGACCAAACTTGGTCTATAGGAAGAATTTATGGATACCTTTCATGGGATTGCGTTTGGGGTCCCTAGGGTCAAGGTCAAGGTCACTGTTACTAAAAATATAAAAACGGTTGAAACTGAATAACTTTAGTCAGGGTTCACATATCTTGACCAAACTTGGTATAAAGGAAGAGTTTATGGAGACCTTTCATGGGATTGCGTTTGGGGTCCCTAGTAATAAATATATTATACAAGGGCCATTCAAAAAATACGTAGACTGGCTTAATAAGTTATTAAGTTTTTGCATCGTCTCATTATATTTGGTGATTATATAAATCAAGATATTCTTGAAAAGATTCTTCAAGGAAAATAGACTTAATACATTGATTTCTTTGTATTTTAATGAGTGGTTGAACAATAAAAGGCTACAACGGAGCACATGGTATAAAATGGGATTTTATGTTAATCTTTTAGTGATTAAAAATAAATACATGTGTATAACGCTATCAAACTTTGTGAATGAATGCCCTAATGTATTATTGATAAAATATATAAATATTAGACTAACCTGAATCAAATTTTCTAAGAATCAGGCTTTTATTACTGAAGTGGGTGATATAAATTCATGACGGCAAAATGTGTACGGCGCAACACTTATTACAATTATTCGTAAATTTCTCCTTTCTGTAAAGTTTTCTGTTTAAAAGTGCTCTAAAATTAGATATAGGTGCAGCGAGAACAGTTATATATTCGTTTAATGTTACGATTACAAGTTGTCATAGCAATTTGCTGCTTTTTTGACATCAACAAAATGACAATCCCAATTGCAGATTGCAAAACATGAGATAACGACGTTATCTCAGCGTGCTGTGTTTAATATGCAAACATGCTGCTGTTTAATATGCAAACATGCTGCTTTTTGAAAAAATAAAACGCATGATTGATGTAACTTTGCAATGGTTATATTGTTACGGCATCTTTAACTTTGTAGTCAAAATCAAAATAAACAAAACAACTATATAAATTTTGAAGCTGAATAATGGTCTTCTTGCACAAATGAAAACAACGGCATTTGACGTCATTGGGTTGCGCCACATTACTCTACCTCACCTATTTTAAAATATTACTACATCAAGCATAATCAATGTACCTGATTGAATCAATTTGATATATATATATATAAAAATATTCTATAAAGATAATTTTCTTTAGAACAAAAACAAGTATAATGATTCAACCAGGGTGCCTTTTAGGGGAATATAAACATTGTCATGCTTCTGTGTGCCCTTTGGTAAAATATACCAAGCACATTATGAATCCTGGAGGATTCACTTACATAATTATACAGCAATGCCCATAGCTCTGACTTAAGTCATTGTCAAGTTATGCCCCTATTTCAACGGAACTAAACAAATGAGCGCATGAGTTTGCTGCATGGTTTGTTATATTGTTTTTTCGTATTGCTTAATTTTTACCCTGAAGAAAGCTAATAATACCGACATTATTTGGTGGTGGGGGCTATATAGAAATCACCGTGTCCCCTCCCTCCTTGGGACAAGTCTACTTATCTGCATATATTTGTTACTATTGAAGGTTATACTTAATAGTCGATACATGACCAGTTATTATCCTGCTATCAATACTGCAACAGTCAACAAAACAGTCAACTCTATTAAAAAGTGAGCTATGCTTTTAAAAACTGAAAAGAAAAGTTCATGTCATATTTCACGTGTTTTAATCCTCATTTCTATATAGTAGAACTTAATACCATTAACTTAATTGATGCGTTCTCATCTACATAAATCATTCAAGGAGCATACTTCACTCCCAGTGATACTTCTTATTACAAGATGGTGGTGTGGCGGGGGTATTAATCACATTTAGTGATAGCTCTTCTTGGATTGGATACTAAATAATTCATGTTTTGCTCAAGTTTGCGGCAGGACTAGATAAAATAATTCTTATTACTGTACTGCATTATGACCAAGTGTGAAAACATTGAAAGAAATCGTTTTATTTGCAGAAGTCAAACGACACTGACCCAATGCAGGACACTACTCAGGAAAACAATGATGCTGACAAAGGTTTGATTTTGCTTGTTACATATCAGAATAAACATGTAGCTTGTCTTCAAAGAAATATTGCATAAATACAAGTACCAAAACTTGCATAAAAATGCCTCTTAATGTATGAGTTCAACATTCCATGTTAATGTTTAGTGTGATTTCTTAAAAGAACTTCTGTAAGACCAGGTCAGTCTTATGTTTTCTGCACAACCTCTCATGTATAGTGGACAGTCTTGAACAATCTTGCAGGTTATTATCTCAAATACAATACATGTACACACTTGGCTGTCATTTACCTTAAGTATTTCTCGTTTCTGCCCAAAATACACTGAGATTTATATCACATGATCTTAATCACATTGACTTTCTGATTTTTTAGCAATAATTATGTTTGAGTAACCTTTTTCTGAAGTACTTTACTTTCCCTCCAGGGCCATCACCTGTGTTCCACATCACGCGTTCTCGTGTACAAACCCGTGCCCAGGAGAAGGCCGCCGTCGCCATCTGTGAGCTCCCGGAGCCCCTGATCGTGGATCATGAGAGGCTTGCACGTCTACAAGATCTCACCGTGATAATGACCGAGGACTTCACTGTCCCACACCTGGAAAAACTCTACAGTCTGTTTGCACAGTGTATCTACAACCACAGGCTAGAGTTTGATAAAACTCAACTCATTGAGGTGAGAAATTTTAGTTAAGCACTGAAAATGAATGATACAACATCACTTCATTGTCAAGCCCGCTAGCAGTGAGCTCAAAATAGTTGTCAAAGTAGCGTTTCATTGTAAAAAAAACTATTTTCTTGCTTCAATCTGTTAATTGGTCCTTTGTGTTTTGGCGTGACCGACTTTGGCATGGCCATTTGGACACAAATTTTCAATATAAAAAGATGGCATGTCTTGTGCAAGACCAATGTCTGTAGGTCAAAGGTAAAGGTCACACTCATAGGTAACAGGTCAAATTTCCTTTTATTCTGGCTTTCCAGACTGTAACTTGGCCATGCATTTGGGTAATATGTGAAAAGTCTTGGAAAAACTTTTCTAAGAACGGTTTCAATATGGTGACATTGGCGAGCGCAACGTTGGTGCCGTTTCACTGATAAACTGTGTATCTACTATCAGTATTCAATATGGGTCATGCGAACAATAACCATCTGATATATATGAGCCGCATCATGCGATTTTGGGCCTTCAGACTTATACTTTCTATTATAATGTTTTATGGTATTTAAAATAAATAATATTTCAGGAAGAAATTTTGAAAACTTCATGACGATATCACTTAAATTGCATGAGATACGTGTTTACAAATGAGACCATGTATTGCACATTTTGAATACTAAATTTGACGTCATTCATATGACGTCGTTACTAAAGCACATTATTCAAATGACTTCCATAATTAACCTATCAATATTACAACTAGCTTATGTTTTAAATTATTTTCTTAACACAACATCTTTAAAGAACATAATTTAAGATGAACATGATGTATAATTTATGTATCTTTAATAGATTTGGCCGTTTAAACACAGACTATTAATGCAGTTGAAATATGTCGGGACGAAGTCCATGGTTGCTATGGAAACATGAGTAAACCAACGGTCATAAATTGTCGAGAAAATGATGCTCCAATGACATACCTTTAAAAGAAAGGAATTTGGAAGAAATTGATATACATAGCAAAAATCATTATTTTTGGCATCTTTTATTTATGATTATTTCATTTGTAATAATTACGTCCGAAGGCCCAAAATCACGCGATGCGGCTCATATAGTGTTATTAGAAAAATACTTTTGAATGATAGATGTATAGAATTGCATCCTGTTGCATCTTACCATTGAGTGTACCTTAAAAGTAGTTCACCTACTCACATTAAACGTCATAGGTATGATGGTCAGCATGGGTTGTTGTGCACTTGCCATTTCTCTGCCACATTTCACTTGGTCTAGGAAGAGTTATGGCCCTTGACTTATTAAAATATGGTGTAAAAAGTATATGCTGCATATAGCTCTTAAAAATATTGAACCTACGCTTCATAGGAATGTTAGTTAGCATGGCAGTTGTGCACATACCATTTCTTTCACATTTTTCTTGATCTAACCAACGTAATGGCCCTTGAATTAGTAAAATTTTGTCTGAAAAACTGTCGAATGCAGTACCAAAAATTATTGTACCTACACTTCATAGAAATGAAAGTTGGCTTGGGCTGTTGTTCACCTGCTATACTGTCACATATTGCTTAGTCTAACAAGAGTTATGGTCCCATTGAAAATGGGCTGGCGTAAACTCCATGCCAACAATCAACAAGATCTGATTATGAGCTCTTCAGAGAAACATACAAGGCTGCGTAAAACTGAAGACTAAGTTGTCACGCATCCAAGTCCAAGGCAGATGAAGATACTTGAATAAGAATATTTTTTATTATATAAATATAATTGCCTAAGGGCCTCCCATAAGTTTTATGCTTAATCATTAAGAGTTGCAGTTTTACAATTTAGTTAACATGAATTCAAAATTTGGTTCCCTGTCTGCTCTTAAAAATCTTTCTTATCTCGCACATACTGTGTTAAATCTTTATGAACAAGAAGGCCTTGTGTGCTTAACTTGCTCCCCTTGCTTAATCATAACGGTTTTACACAATGTGTTTTAACTATAACATTGAATCTGCTCTTTGAAATAATGTTTTCTTAAAAAAAATCAATTTAGCGAGAACTTCTTTCTGAGACTGTAGTAACCGTCGAAGCTCTCGAGTCTGTAAACCAATGTACTGTGCGTATAAGGAGGATTTTGATGAACAGCCGCCAAGGAAAAGGGGTAGGATCGAGGCGAAGCAGTTTGAAGATGATGAAAATGAATAATAGGTTTGTTTCTATTTTCCATGCTCCAAGGGGCAGCATCTAGTAATATGTCCGACCATCCGTTCAGCAGTTGGGAAGGTGTGTTCCACATAGTATTTGTGCCTTTTTTACACCTAAAAATTATTTTGCTTAAATCAGACAAGGCCAACTCAGGGACATTTCAAGGCAAACTCAGGGGTATTTCAAGGCCAACTCTGGGGCATATCAAGGCAAACTCAGGATAATTACAAGGCCAACTCTAGGGCATTTCAAAGCCATCTCTGGGGCTTTTCAACGGCCAACTCTGGATAATTACGAGGCAAACTTTGAAGGCCATCTCTGGGGCATTTCAAGGCCAACTCTGGGGTATTTCTAGGCCATCTCTGGGGCATTTCAAGGCCAACTCTGGGGTATTTCTAGGCCAACTCTGGGGCTTTTCAACGGCCAACTCTGGATAATTACGAGGCAAACTTTGAAGGCCATCTCTGGGGCATTTCAAGGCCAACTCTGGGGTATTTCTAGGCCATCTCTGGGGCATTTCAAGGCCAACTCTGGGGTATTTCTAGGCCAACTCTGGGGCTTTTCAAAGGCCAACTCTGGATAATTACGAGGCAAACTTTGAAGGCCATCTCTGGGGCATTTCAAGGCCAACTCTGGGGTATTTCAAGGCCAACTCTGGATAATTACAAGGCAAACTCTGGGGGATTTCAAGGCCATCTCTGGGGCATTTCAAGGCCAACTCTGGATAATTACAAGGCAAACTCTGGGGGATTTCAAGGCCATCTCTGGGGCATTTCAAGGCCAACTCTGGATAATTACAAGACAAACTCTGGGGGATTTCAAGGCCATCCCTGGGGCTTTTCAAAGGCCAACTCTGGATAATTACAAGACAAACTCTGGGGGATTTCAAGGCCATCCCTGGGGCTTTTCAAAGGCCAACTCTGGATAATTACAAGACAAACTCTGGGGGATTTCAAGGCCATCCCTGGGGCTTTTCAAAGGCCAACTCTGGATAATTACAAGGCAAACTCTGGGGGATTTCAAGGCCATCTCTGGGGCATTTCAAGGCCAACTCTGGATAATTACAAGACAAACTCTGGGGGATTTCAAGGCAATCCCTGGGGCTTTTCAAAGGCCAACTCTGGATAATTACAAGGCAAACTCTGGGGCATTTTAAGGCCAACTCAGGGGCATTTCAAGGCCAAGTCTGGGGCATATCAAGGCAAACTCAGGGTAATAACTGGGCCAACTCTGGGGCATTTCAAGGCCAGAGATTGGGCATTTCAAGGCCAACTCTGGATAACATCAAGGCCAACTATGGATCATTTCAAGGGCAACTGCGGGTAATTTCGAGGCCAAGTCAGGGGCATTTCAAGGCTAACTCTGGGTCATTTGAAGGTTTACTCAGGGGCGTTTTTCACATTCATGTTAAATGTGTCTATATTCTAAATTTCATTTGTGTATTTAATTATATCAATGTAGATAATTATCTGATAAAGTCTTCTTTGTATTGAAGATTGACATGACAAATGCCATAGATTAGTTTTCATTTAAATCTGTAGTGATAGATTCAGTAGTTACATTGTATTTTTTTTAATTTCCCCTTAGGTCAGTTTTAGGAAAATGGTTATCACTGTATTCTTCTTGTAAATGTCTTTCTGTTAATTTTATTGGATGTTGATATTCAACTTATGGTATGGTTTTTAACTCTACTGGCCAAAGGCCATAAGAGCTTATGCAATGGCGCCATGTCTGTGTGTCAGTTAAAACTGCTTGTGATCGTGATACAGTCTTTAGTTTAGATTGAAGATTTAGATTTGATCTTCACCAAACTTAAGTTAGATGATGACCCATGAGAGCTTGGTTTATTTCTTAAACTAGCCAGATAGGCCCTTCCATGACTGGAATTTGGTCCTGGAAATGCTGCAGTATTTTCTAAGGGAGACAACTAAGTGAGTTTTGTGAATTATTGTAGAAGTATGTTCCCTTAGTCGAAGGAGACAACATCTTGCCCCATTTGAACTCTTCTTTTTGAAGAAAATCTGTACACTTAAACTACACTGCAAGTAGATCGCGCAGTAATTTCAATTTAGCAGTTAAACTTAATGACTTAACTCTTGGGAATCTTAGTTACGTTTGCAATAATAAACTTCACTGGCAATTCATTTAAACTAAGATCTACTAATACACTTGGTAAAAAACTACATTTAAGTTACAATATAATTCAAATTTTACGAACTACTTTTACTGATGTACCGGCATACATCGGAGGTTGTTTCCGTAGAAAATGGCTTAGGAGGTGCGAATGCCTCTTGCCCTTTGTGAAATATTCAGTTCACTGCTTCCATAGTTGTGAGTTCAGGATATTATCATAAAATTCATGACAGTGGAGGATTAGGCCCTTGTGGGCCGCTTATTCTTTGATTCCTTCAACACCGACTGATTGCTGCATAAATTCGAAATACAAAATTTAAACAAATATATATATGTTAATAAATATTCTTTATAACTTTGTACAATGGTAATTTTCAGAGTTTTAAGGACATCTACAGTCGTGTGAAGCGCCAGAGAAAGCAGGTCAAACATGACATGTATGAAATGCCCATTGAGACTGACAACGATGATAATGAGGAGGACAACGGGGACGGTAAACATGGATTGTATTTATAAAAAAAATTCAGCTGCACAGAGGTCGAAATTAATACAAGCCTGCAAGCCCTGCATTGGTAAAATGTCTGCCGGGCTTGCTCAAATTATGAATTTTATATAGCAGTGCTTGTTTAAAAATGTGCTTCCAAACATTAGTATTAGAATTCGGGCTTGTTCATCCAAAAGTCTAATTTCGAACTTAATAACTCTTTAATTGATGATCATCATACGCCAAATACATTTGATAGCTTCAAGAATTTTGTTGAAATTAAAGTCAGGTTGTGTTCAGTTTACAGAAATATTTTTTATGCCCTGAAGGGTGGGCATGTAATAGTTAAACTGTCATTTGTCTGTCTATTACTGTCATGTTTCAGTGGTTTTGGAATTTAGTTTTATAAGCATTTCAAGCAAACCTTACACAAATGAACATCAGCATGGGAAAGTGTATCAGGCTTAGCATTCTTGCTCTTGACTCAAATGTCACACTCAGGGGTCAATTGGCTATCACTCTTATGATGGCAAGTCAGGGGCCCTTTTCACAGCAGTGTGACAGCCTTTATTCACCTTCATTCATTTTAATAAAGCACTTTACATAGTTTAAAAAGTAAAACAAAAGTAAAAAGCAAGGTCAATTTATAAAAAAAAATGTATGATGTTTCAGGGAAGAACGAAAGTGATGATAACGAAGACAGCAATGACAACGATGATGATGATGAAGGGAATGATGAAGGTGATGATGACAATGACGAGGATGATGATGACAATGATGAGGATGATGATGAGGATAGAAATTCTCAGAAAAACCGACGCTCTTACAATCTGAGAGAAAACAAGCCAAGAACCCAACTGTACATAGCTCCTGTTGCAGGTCTGTTCATGTTGGATTGTACATCGATATATATTGCAGTATTTTTCTCCACCAAAATGGAAAGCTTGTCTTGGACATTCTGGTTCGGAAAAATGCGCCGTTTTGGCTAAATTGGGGAAGTATCACTTTTCATAAAAATAAATTTGTAAAAAAAATTAAATTAACAAACTGCAATTATTTTTTTTTTCTTAAAAAAACCCATCAAACTTGAAAATGTATTTCGTTGTCTAAAGTTTTGTTGGTAGTGTAGCTGTCCATAATCAATAATTATACATGTATAAAATTTGAATTCAATTATGCTTTTAGTTCATTTTATGTAATAAAATTAAATATGTTAAATGGTAAAAATTTGTGACGCAGGCCTGCATTTGTTTATAAATTGGATCAGAGATTTAGTTGATAAAATGTCGAGCAATGGCAACATCGCATCCAATCTTTTTTCCTAGCTGATGAAATTTCAAAGCCAAGTTTGCTTGCAGGCCAGACATATGGAAGAACTTGACTGTCTTTCCTCAGCAAGCGGGCATGACAAAGGCTTTAATGACAAATATGATATTGACTGTCAAGAGGAAATTACAATTTCTGAAATTATAGCTATGTGTGTTCTTAATTCAGAAAAAAGACGTCGCATCCAGTCTCGTTTCTTCGCTGATGAAATTTCAACCCCAAGATCGCCGGCACGCCGAAGACGGATGGAAAAACTTGACTCTCCCCGGCTAGGAGGAGGGGACCAGGAATTAGGTGAGACATTAAACTGTTATATTTCACAGGAGCATTTTATAAGTCTGGAAAGATCTTAGCCAATTTGAGATGAAATTCAAATTATCTTAGTATCATACTTTTGTTATTTTGCTATACATTTACTAATACATTTACCGTTACTTATATATTGAACTTAAGTAAGCATTTAAGCCCAAAATTGAGGAAATTATTATTTTTTTAACTTTATATTGCCATTGTGATGTTCCTAAATATTTTTAAGTTACAACTAGATTTGGTGTTGCTGGAGTTCTGGCGTATATGTTTTAATGGGTTTGAATGTATTATTTGTTATAAAGTTGTTTTTCAGATTGTGACATGAAGTCCCACTGGGACAGTGTTCTCTCCTTTACACAAACTGGACTTGAAGTACTGGCTTCTTCTCATACCAGCCTTTTATATATACAGATAAGGGGTTACATTAAGAAAAAAATTTGAAGATTAAACTTCCTTGCCTTTAACACTGGAAGTTTATATATCCTAAACATCAATTCTCTCGAACACTTTATTATTGTACAACTATTTTGATATTATTTTGAAACAATTTGCAAGTAAAACAAGCGAGTTTAAAAAAAATTGATTCAATTAAACCATTTTTATGTAAAATATACTGTAAGCATGGCCTTAGATATATCATTAACACCACATTTTGATAAAAAAAAATTGCATTCACCTATGAAAGTTTTATTCAAAAGTTGCCTTCACAAATAATAAAATAGAATAGTATAACATCATGAAATGATAAAAATCTGTGATAACATGTATCTGGTTTCCTGCAGACACAAGCGAAGAGCATTCCACGGTTCCAGTTCTACATCATCCAGTGAATCGAGCAGCGATGAGGAGAAATTCCAAAGACGAAAGGCCAAGAGCATGATGAGAGCTAGGCAGAAGTAAGTGATGCTTTAATAATTGTCAAATCCTCATTCTGAATGTTAAGCTTGATTATACGAAGTAAAAGGAGAGCTTTACTACTTGCCCCAATGTCAGCTCCTGGTTTAAGTTTTAGGGCAAGTAAGAATTATCTCTTATTACACCTATACCTAACATTTAATTCACTTAATACTTTACACAATTGTTCAAGGCCATCCCACAATAAGGTAACTTGACTCCATATTATCCAAAAGGCAAATAATGGCCCAAAGTCAAATGTTTTTTAAAGTTTCATTGTTCATTTACATAATGTCAACATCCTGTTCTTCATGGGATTAAACTGGTCACATTACAGCTTACTTTCAACACCCTATGTTTTATAAGTGTGTGAAAATACAATATCATTCATATCCATCCATTTCAGTTTGTTGCCGAATTTCAACCCAGACGATGTTACCAAGTCCACCCTTCTGCGGGACAGGCAGAAGATTGGTTCCAGTTTAGCGGATGTTGAACATGAATGAACATAGACAGAATGGTAGGTTATTGCAGTGATGATAACATTCAACATTCATCTTTCATGAAACTTATTTCACCGTTTGGCAAAGAAAAGGCACACATGTATAGCAAGGCCGTGAGGAAAAGTTGAAAAGAAATTTGAAGAGTTCAAGAGTGTGTAAGAACTTTGAAGAAAGAGTTCAAGAGTGTGTGACACTACATAGAGGCAATCAGGTGGATCCTTTGGCTGTATTAATTCTCTGTTTTTATGGGCCACTTTTCAATTCTAAAAAAAAATCCGTTTAGTATTGGCTAAACATTGATCTATGTGTTGAAAACATAGCAAACGTATGTCTTAGAGCTTATTTTTTTTCAAATTAACAGGTTAAGTTTGAAAGTGTCGGGGGCTTGGGGAAGCACATATGGGCCCTGAAGAAGATGGTGGTATTCCCCCTCATGTACCCGGAGATATTTGAGAGGTTTAAAATCAGCCCACCCAGAGGCGTTCTCTTCTATGGACCTCCAGGTGAGTTTTGACTTAAAAATCACAACAAATTTTTGCATTGTATCTTGAACATCTTGTTTGAAGGTAAAAGTATCTTGATCACATTGTTCCAAGATTTAAGTGTCTTGATCATCTTGTGCGAAGGTAAGAGTATCTTGATCACATTGTTCCAAGATTTAAGTGTCTTGATCATCTTGTGCGAAGGTAAAAGTTGTTGCACTGAAGAACAAGTTGCATACATGTTAGATGAACAAGTTTCTTTTTGTGGGGATTGAAACAAAAATACTGTCCTGAAATCATCTGATGAACATATGTATGAAGTAATTTATCATTCCTTGGTGCTTAGAAGTACATGTATTAAAATGTATTAAAGCTGCACTCTCACAGATTTACCTTTTGACAACTTTTTTATTTTTTTGTCTTGGAATGAGCAATTTTTTGCGTAAATATCTGCAAACCATTAATAAAAGACTGCTGACAAAAGATGAGATCGCAGATTTTCATATTTCCGATCGAAAATTAATGTTTTTTAAGAAAAATGCATAAAACATTAATTTTGAACTTAAATATAAAAATCTGCGATCTCATCTTTTGTCAGCAGTCTTTTATTAATGGTTTCCATGGATTTTCGCAAAAATTGGCTCGTTTCAAGACAAAAAATAACAAAGTTGTCAAAACGTTTAATCTGTGAGAGTGCAGCTTTAAGAAGCATTAGGATTTCAATATTATTTAATTCAAATATGTTTTTAGGACAACCTGAGAATTATAAATGAAACATTTGTTACTTAAAATCTGATTGAATTCCCTTGACAGGCAACGTAAGACGTTGGTTGCTCGTGCATTGGCTAACGAGTGCAGCACAGATGGGAAACGCGTGGCATTCTACATGAGGAAGGGCGCAGACTGCCTTAGCAAGTGGGTTGGCGAGTCAGAGAGGCAGCTTAGGCTTCTGTTTGATCAGGTAAGAGGCTTCATTTCAAGGTGAAATTTTTGTAAATCCCAGTTTCTGAATTTTTATATGCCTATTTAATTACTTAAGAAAGCTTTGTCCAATCATCATCCAATTTGGTCAGAATGTGTATGGGCAGAATATCTAGATCAAGTTCGAAAACCAGCAATGGTGCCCGTCACTCCAGAGTTATGATCCTTGAATTAGCAAAAACTGTATTTAAAGTGTCTGCCCTCTAAGTTTGGCTAAGGGCTATTCCATTTAAACATATAACCCACAGGGGTCTGCCCTCTAAGTTTGCCTTCACATACAAACACTTATCACCAAACTTGGTGTCCTGATTTTAGGTCAATAGGACAGGTGGATTATGTCACAGTGACCTTTAATGGTAAAAGAATTTTAAAGCTTGTCCGAGTGATAACTCAACAATGCCTAACCCTATGGTCATATAACTTGATATGGAAGTTGGGCCTGACCGGCAGATGACCACCTATTGTTTTTGGGGGTCATCGGGCCAAAGGTCAAGGTCAGGGACCTTGAATGGTAAAAGACTGTTCGATTGATAACTCCACAATGCCTGCACCCATGGCCCTCATACTTGACTTGGAGGCTGGGCCTGACCAGTAGATGACCCCTATCGACTTTGGGGGTCAACAGGCCAAGAACAAGGTCACAGTAACCTTTAACGCAAAAAAGTTAACAAAACTTCTCCCAGTGATATCTCAACAATGCCTGAATCAATGATCATTTACTTTGACATGGATGTTGGGCCTGACCCTTAATGATTTTAGGAGTCATAGGGTCAAAGGTCAAGGTCACAGTGACCTTGAATGGTAAACGGTTGTCCGAGTGATAACTCGACAATGCCTGCACCCATGGCCCTCAAACTTGGCTTGGAGTTGCCTCTGACCTTTAGATGACCCCTTATGATTTTAGGGGTCATCAGGTCAAAGGTCATGGTCACAGTGACCTTGAACGAAAAAAGCTTGTCTGTGTGATAACTTGACAATGCCTGCACCCATGGCCCTCAAACTTGACATTTAGGTTTTTGGTGACCAGCCGATGACTCCTACAGTTTTTGAGGTCATAAAGTCAGAGGTCATGGACATAACACACAAATCCTCACACTTGAATGGTCATAATCTTAAAACTGCCTTAACGATATCCAATGTCAGTGACAAATCAGCTGTCATTTCGATCCATGTATATTTCATTCAATTGTCCATATAATCCTGACAACATGGCGCTCAGGGGGGCATAATGTTTGACAAACATCTCTTGTTTTCTTAGGCATACCAGACGAGAACATCCATAATATTTTTGACGAGATAGAAGGCCTGGCGCCAGTGCGCTCTAGTCGCCAGGACCAGATCCACAGCTCCAGCGTGTCCACTCTTCTGGCATTAATGGACGGGCTGGATAGTCGTGGAGAGATTGTCATCATCGGGGCAACCAACAGGCTTGACTCAATCGACCCAGCTTTCAGACGACCGGGGAGATTTGACCGGGAGTTTCTGTTCCCTCTACCCTGGGCTCAGGTGAGATTCCACCTTGATAATGATTGACCCAGATCAAAGGTGGGCTGGGAGATTTGACTTAGAGGCCGGTGCTTAATCATGGTTTAAATATCTGCATTTAATAATTCAAACATCAATTCACATAGAACATAAAAACTTCACATTCAATACATATAACATATTTTACATAATTCCTGCAATTTTCAGAGCAAAACATTGAATTTTCGCTGAATTGCAATTAGATTACGATACATGGTTGAACCCGACCAGCACAGTCCAATGACGTCGATGACGTTGCGCTCATAAAGCGTCATATTTTTTCGAAGTATTACCAAACAACACTGACACATAGCGCGTAATCCACTGCATATATTATAAAAATATAAATAGATGGAAAAAATGAACCCCTAAATCGTCTCTTAAAACTCTTTGCACTTCCGTATCCTGCCCCGACGATGCTTTCTTCAACAAAAACCGTCAAATGGCGATCCCATCTGATGACGTTCTTTACCAACGTCAAAAACGTCGTGCCACTCGTCTTCATCTGGATTTTTCCTTATCGTCTTCTATGGAATATCATCATTCTCTTAAACCTTAATGTCAGTTAAATACTAATGAACGACACATGTTGCTTCATTTTCACCTCGGCCATCATTATCATAATCTGTGTCCATGTTTTCCCCAATTAAATGCAAAACTTCATCGTCTCGCGCTTCCACAAAGTCCGATGACGCCATGTTGTGTCCTAGACTGTGCTTGTAATCAAGTCAGAATATTACAACTTTCAAACGGAAATGACGTAAGAAACTTGAACAGTATATTAGTATGAAGTCAACGTAGTATGTGACGTAATTTGGCGGAATTTCATAGATAAACATGGAAGAAAAGCATGTTGTAAGAGATACATAAAAAGATTGTAAACGTTAATTTAAGACGGTGTGCCGACCGTGCGTTCCTGTTATTTTACATTCCGTAATTTTGCAATACTCATTAATTTTACAGACCTAAATTTCATACCGTCTATGCAGAATACTTTGAATAAGATATTCATGAATTAAAAAATCATTTGGACGAAAAATATAGAAAATATGTAAGAAGTCCACGTAATTCTGGATCACCCCTCGTACTTTGCATATTTTAATTTTGTATCAAAATCTGTGGGAGGGAGTATCGAATCTTAATATTAATAATCTTTTCATTTCAGGCCAGAAAGCAGATTTTGAAGATCCATACAAAAGAATGGAATCCAAAGCTTTGTGATAAATTTGTGTCCGAGGTAGCGGAAAAGTGTGTTGGTGAGTTCTAAACACATTTGCCACGGTCCGAAGATGACCCTATTGATTGAGGTGTCAGGGGTCAAAATATAGGGGCGCTCCTCATAGGCAACACATCTAATTCATGGTTTTCTGGTAATATATATACGTACACCTGTCTAACACTTATCCTTCATTCCATAAAACCATGCTGGTGGTTTTCAACAACCACTTCTGAAAATCCCTCCACACATTTATCAACTCTTGACCCTTACATTAAAACAAAGCATTTATTCTAAAAATGCTGTTTATCCAGTACCATATTTTGTCTTTCCTGATCACCCGCAGAAGACTACAGAATGCCTTATTGTCTAATTTTTGGCAACCAATAAAAATGAAAATGATGCCAAATAGTTCATGTCACTGAAAAATATTTTAAGCATTTAGTTCTGCTTTTTACATGCTTGTTTAACCATCATTATAACAGACAAGTAAACCTGTATACGAGATGTAGCTTTTAAAGCTGCACTCTCACAGATATACCATTTTTAGCTCACCTGTCACAGTGACAAGGTGAGCTTTTGTGATCACAATTTGTCCGGCATCCATCCGTCCGTCCGTCCGTCGTCCGTCCGTAAACTTTTACTTTAAACGACATCTCCTCATAAACTGCTTAGCCAATTTCATCCAAACTTCACAGGAATGTTCCTTGGGTGGTCCCCTTTGAAAATTGTTCAAAGAATTGAATTCCATGCAGAACTCTGGTTGCCATGGCAATGGAAAGGAAAAACTTTAAAAATCTTCTTCTCCCAAACCACAAGGCTTAGGCCGTTGATATATGGTAGGTAGGATCACCAAATGGTCCTCTACCAAGATTGTTCAAATTATGGCCCTTGGGTCAAAATTGCCCCTGTCCCAGGGGGTCATGGGTTTTTTCTATATGTTTATAGTGAAAACTTAAAAAATCTTCTCCTCTGAACTTACTTGGCCTAGAGCTTAGATATTTGTCATGATTCATCGTCTAGTGGACCTCTACAAAGTTTGTTCAAATTATGGCCCTGGGATCAAAATTGGCCCCGCCCCGGGGGGTCATGGGTATGCTCTATATGTTTATAGTTAAAACTTCAAAAATCTTCTCCTCTGAACTTACTTGGACTAGAGCTTAGATATTTGGCATGATTCATCGTCTAGTGGACCTCTACAAAAATTGTTCAAATTATGGCCTTGGGGTCAAAATTGGCCCCACCCCCTTCGGGGGTCATGGGTTTTCTCTATATGTTTATAGTGAAAACTTCAAAAATCATCTCCTCTGAACTTACGTGGCTTAGAGCTTAGATATTTGGCATGATTCATCGTCTAGTGGACCTCTACAAAGTTTGTTCAAATTATGGCCCTGGGGTCAAAATTTCCCACACCCCAGGGCTGATGGGTTTTCTCTATATGTGTTATAGTGAAAACTTAAAAAATCTTCTCCTTTGAACTTACTTGGACTAGAGCTTAGATATTTGTCATGATTCATCGTCTAGTGGACCTCTACAAAAATTGTTCAAATTATGGCCTTGGGGTCAAATTGGCCCCGCCCCGGGGGTCATGGGTATACTTGATATGTTTATAGTTAAAACTTCAAAAATCTTCTCCTCTTAACTTACTTGGACTATAGCTTAGATATTTGGCATGATTCATCGTCTAGTGGACCTCTACAAAGCTTGTTCAAATTATGGCCTTGGGGTCAAAATTGGCCCCGCCCCGGGGGGTTAGGGTATTCTCTATATGTTTATAGTTAAAACTTCAAAAATCTTCTCCTTTGAACTTACTTGGACTAGAGCTTAGATATTTGGCATGATTCATTGTCAAGTGGACCTCTACAAAGATTGTTCAAATTATGGCCTTGGGGTCAAAATTGGCCCCGCCCCGGGGGGTCATGGGTATACTTGATATGTTTATAATTAAAACTTCAAAAATCTTCTCCTCTGAACTTACTTGGACTAGAGCTTAGATATTTGGCATGATTCATCGTCTAGTGGACCTCTACAAAGATTGTTCAAATTATGGCCCTGTGGTCAAAATTGGCCCCGCCCCTGGGTGGTCATGGGTTTTCTCTATATGTTTATATTAAAAAAAAAAAAAAAATCTCCTCTGAACTTACGTTGCTTAGAGCTTAGATATTTGGCTTGATTCATCATCTAGTGGACCTCTACAAAGATTGTTCAAATTATGGCCTTGGGGTCAAAATTGGCCCCGCCCAGGGGGGTTAGGGTATTCTCTATATGTTTATAGTTAAAACTTCAAAAATCTTCTCCTCTGAACTTACTTGGACTAGAGCTTAGATATTTGGCATGATTCATCGTCTAGTGGACCTCTACAAAGATTGTTCAATTATGGCCTTGGGGTCAAAATTGGCCCCACCCCCTTCGGGGGTCATGGGTTTTCTCTATATGTTTATAGTGAAAACTTCAAAAATCATCTCCTCTGAACTTACTTGGCTTAGAGCTTAGATATTTGGCATGATTCATCGTCTAGTGGACCTCTACAAAGTTTGTTCAAATTATGGCCCTGGGGTCAAAATTTCCCACACCCCGGGGCTGATGGGTTTTCTCTATATGTGTTATAGTGTAAACTTAAAAAATCTTCTCCGAACTCACAAAGACAAGTAACGTCTTAATTTAAACTGGATAACATTTTTAGTACACATACCAATTTTCAATATGGGCCACATACAACAATTAATACTAAATATACATATATAGATACACACGTAAAATCAAGTAGTGACAAGAGCTTAGATATTTGGCATGATATATCATCTAGTTGACTTGTACCAATATTGTTCAATCTTTGGCCCTGGGGTCAGAAAATGGCCCCACCTGGGCGGTCATGGGTTTCCTTATATATGTATATGATGAAAACTTATAAAATCTTCTTCTCCGAAACCAAAAGGCAAAGGCCTTAGATATTTGGTATGAAGCATCGTTTATCAGACCACTATTAAGATTGTTCAAACTTTAGCCCTGGGGTCAAAATTGGCCACGCCCCGTGTTCATTGGCTTAGGTTTTCAATATTTTTATATAGTCTTATATAATAAAACTTTAAAAATCCTCTTCTCCAAATTATAAGACCTAGAGCTTTCATATTTGGTATATAGTGTTACCTAGTGGACCTACACCAAAGGTATTCAAATTATTGTCCCGGGGTCAAATTGGCCTTGCTCAGGGGTCATTTGTTTTTACATTGTCTTGTCACTTAAACATCTTTTCCTCTGAAAGTAAAGGTCAGAATGACTCCATACTTGATATGTAGCATCCTTACATGGTCCTCTCTTAACTTTGTTCAAATGGTTTTGTTTGGCCCCTTTTAGGGGTCACCAGAGCAAAAAATAGAAAAACCTTTAAGCAACTTGATCTTATTAACTGCTTGATGGACCTTCAAGTCTGAAGCATCCTAGCATGGGCCTCTGTCAGGTCTTGTCAAATAATTTTGTTTGGCCCCTTTTAAGGGCCACCAGAGCTAAAATTAGTAAAAAAAAACTGAACATTTTCTTCGCATGAACCCCTTGATAGATCTTCAGCAAATTTGGTTTGAAGTGTCCTTGCATGGACCTCTCTTAAATTTGTTCACATAATTTTGTTTGGCCCGGTTGCCATGGCAACCTAAAGGAAAATGTCAACAATTGGTTATATTCATCTTCTTCTCCTAAACCGCTTTGACAATTTTGATGAAACTTCATAGGAATGATCCTTGGTTGGTGCTTTTTCAAAATTGTTCAAAGAAATTAATTCCATGTAGAACTCTGGTTGACATGGCAACCTAAAGGAAAAGTGTCAACAATTGGTTACAATCATCTTCTTCTCCTAAACCGCTTGGACAATTTTGATGAAACTTCATAGGAATGATCTTTGGTTGGTGCTTTTTCAAAATTGTTCAAAAAAATTAATTCCATGCAGAACTCTGGTTGCCATGGCAACCTGAAGGAAAATATAGGCTGTCGTGTCCGCGCTGTGACTTACTCTTATATGGACAGATTTTAAAATGACTTGCCATATGTTTTCGACATACCAAGACAACTTGTCGTGTGCAAGACCCATGTCCCTACCTCTAAGGTGAAAGATACACTAAGTGTTTATTCACAATGGAATGCTGAATATGAGGACATAAAGAGTGTTGGCTGTCATTTAGTATGATTGTTTTTTTTTCTATGCTCAGAGGCAATTTAATATAACTTACAATATGTATTTGACACATAAAGGCATGATCAACTTTTTATGTACTTGTTCATAGATCAATGTCACATTGGGGGGCATTTGTCACATACTTTGACAGCTCTTGTTCAATATTCTTTGAGAAACAAGCTATATTAAAAACAAAGGTTAAACTCTTTTACTCAGGTGAGCGATTTAGGGCCATCATGGCCCTCTTGTTACAACTTTTTTTATTTTTTGTTTTGGAAAGAGAAAAATTTTGCATAAATATCTGCAAACCAATGATATAAGTTTGCTGACAAAAATTAAAGATCGTAGATTTTCATATTTCCGTTTGAAAATTAATGTTTTGTGGCTTAAACCATAACTAGCGGTTTAAGAAAAATGCATAAAACATCGTTTTTTTTAAACTTAAATATGAAAATTTGCGATCTAATTTTTTGTCAGCAATCTTATTAAACTGGTTTCCATGGATTTTCGCAAAAAAAGGCTCGTTCCAAAACAAAAAATAAAAAAAAATGTCAAAACGTTCAATCTGTAAGAGTGCAGCTTTAAGTGTTTTACTTTTCTTTTTAACAGGAAAAAAAAAATTTAATAGCATAAAAAATGTCGCCCAAATTGAAATGTCAGTGTCAGTTTTTCTCAAAAATGAAATGAACAAAACTATAATGGTTTTCTGTGGAAAGAAGAAAAGAGTCATAACAACTGGCCACCGATCTGACCGCCTTGATTAGCCAGACACCTGCCTTAAACAGCTATGATTAATGCTTGTATCCTGGAGGTACCTGTTTTAAACAGATTTATTGTATTTTCAAACTTAATTTTTTTTAGGGCAGCAGGGAAATGTTTGACATATAGCATAATGTTTGTGCTTTCATCACTGATGATATTTCTGTTTTTAGCAGTTTAAACAAATTCATTTTGCTTTTTGATTGATCATTCAATTAGGTTATGTGACAAATATCAGTCCGTGTTCACTGGACTAGGCAAATTAAAAGACAAACAAATCAAGTTCCATGTTGACGAAAACGTCATGCCTATAGCACAACCAGCTAGAAGAATTCCATTCCATGTGCGAGTGGAACAGGAAATAAAACGACTTGAACAGCAAGATATCATTGAAAAGGTGGAGGGGCCGACACCTTTGGTTTCGAACATTGTTGTAGCACCAAAGCCGAACGCTCCAGACTAAATAAGGCTTTGTGTAGATATAAGAAAAGTAAATCAAGCATTGAAATGCGAGTGTCATGTAGTGCCTACAAGTAATCCTGGAATTAAACGGATCAAAGGTGTTTTCCAAAGTGGATTTTAATAAAGGATTTCACCAGCTTGCGCTGTCCGAGGAGTCACACAACATGACAGTGTTTGCATTACATGTCAGATTAGACAGGTACAAACGACTGAATTTCGGTGTAAGCGTAGCACCAGAAATATTCCAGAATGAAATACACCCAGTGGTAACAGGTCTCAAGGGAACATTGAACATATCGGATGACATTATAATACACGCACCGAACCGTGACGAACATGATCGGAGACTCGAAGTCGTACTGCAACGAATGCAAGACAAAAATCTCACACTCAACAAGCAGAAGTGCGAATTCGGTAAAACTTCTGTCAAATTCTATGGCTTTGTTTTTTCGGACAAAGGCATAAGTCCCAATCCGGCCAAAATCACAGCAGTTCAAAATATAGCCGAGCCGAAGACTACAGGTGAATTAAGGTCATTCTTGGGTATGACCAATAACCTCTCAAAGTTATGAAACAAGCGCTATGCAGCGATACAGTAATGAGCTACCTTGACCCGAAAAAACCCCACAGAACTCTGGGTAGATGCAAGCCCCGAGGGAATATCAGGGATATTAATACCAGAAAACAAAGTTATCGCATATGGAAGCCGGTCATTGACGCCAGTGAAAAAGCGTTACAGCCAAACAGAACGAGAAATGCTTGCAAGTGTTTGGGGCTGCAAACATTTTTACATTTACTTGAATGGAAAGGCATTCCAGCTAGTAACCGACTGCAGACTACTGCTCTCAATATGCACAAACTCTAAACAAATACAGTCAGCTAGACTTGAACAATGGCGATTGAGACTTACCACCTACAATTTTACAGTCAAGCACATGCCTGGAAATAAAATGATAGCAGATTACTGCTCCCGACATCCAATAAATAATTACTCACACAAAAACATAGCTGAGGAATATGTGAATTTTATTGCCAATGCCGCAGTGCCCAAGTCATTAAATCTCCAAGACGTGGAAAGTGCCACAGCCCAAGAGTGTGTGTTGACATTCATAATGTCCGCGCTTCAAAACAACACGTGGATTAAGCAAACATGCGCCGGTGATGGCAGCTATAACTGTTATCAGCAGATTGCAGACGAATTGACCGTCCTGTCAACAGAGCATGGAAACGTTCTCCTACGAGGAATCAGGCTGTGCATACCAAGCAGCCTGCAATCAAAGGTAATTAACCTGGCACACGAAGGTCACCAAGGGAGAAACAGAACAAAAGCGCTCTTACGTGAAACCTGCTGGTTCCCCTATCTGGACAAATTAGTCGACAAACAATGCAAGAATTGCATACCATGCATGTCTGCAACACCACAAACGAAGGTAGAACCGATCAAGCCAAGCCCATTACCAAAGAAACCGTGGGATAAAGTGTCAGTTGATTTTTGTGGGCCGTTTCCCATAGTAGAATTTTTTATGGTAGTTATCTGTGACTACAGTAGATACCCATTAGTTGAAAAGTTAACAAGCCTGACTGCACAAAATGTCATATCGCACCTTGAAATTGTTTTTTGAATGTTCTCTATTCCAAGTGTGGTCAAATCCGACGCTGTTCAAAAGCCATGAATTTACGCAATTTTCAAAAAGTATCGGGTTCAAACACCGGAAGGTAACCCCACTAGCCCCACAAGCCAACGGATTGGTAGAAGCATTTATGAAGCCACTAGTAAAAACAATGAAAACTGTGACAGCGTCTGGAAAGAACTTTAAATCTGAACTTACTATTTTTCTAATGAATTACAGATCAACCCCACATCCAAGTGCAGGACTTTCGCCTTTTTAAATAATGTTCAATCGCAAAATGAAGACAAAGCTTCCAACATTTACCGTGCCGAGAAATGATATATATGTACGCAAAAGAGACACTAAATCAAAGCAAAAGAACAAAAGTATGCCGATGAGAAACGGAAGGCAAAACCATGTACATTACAGCCAGGCCATCCGGTCCTTGTTAAACAACCAAAACAAAATATATTAACAACGCCATTCAGTCATAAATGGGGATACGTCGTCAGACGAAAGGGATCCATGGTCACAGGACGTAATGCTTGTTCTTAATGATCTATAATGTGTGTGCTATTAGACAGATTATTACCTGACATTTTCTAAATTTGTGAGGAAAAAGGGTCAGAGGTTAATTTATAGACAGACAATAATCTTATTTACTTTAATACATGGTTGCAAGTGATTTGATTATTGCAATAATATTTAAGAAAATGATAGTTTCTGTTAAAAAGAAATAATACAATGTTTTATGAATAATTCATGAAAATATGTCTATATGATTTATTAATCTTTTTTCATATTAGTAAAATCAAATCCGTGTAAAGGAGGGATGTAGTGGCCAATCAGAGCCCAGTATTGATAAACCTGCCTCTGTGTAAGATAAGCCCGCCTCTGGCTAACAGTTGCATGTATGTTGATAGTTCAGTTATTGATTAGATTCAAGATCGTGTGCGAAGAGGTCAAATTATTGATTTACATTAGTAGTTTTTGATGCTTCCTAAAATAAACAACCAAACCAGGAATCTTGTCCTTAGCATTTTCTCAATTCAATAAGTTGAATATTGAGTCCGGGGACACCTGTTTTGAAGCATTGTTTTAAGATTTTCTTTTCCTTAAATAAATATTTTAGTCTTGAAAGTCTTTAGTATGAGGGTTCATCTTCCCTAAAGTCTTGAGTCTGGGGGTCCATTTTCAATAGTCTTCGAGTCTGGGGGTCCATCTTCAGTGAAGTCTTTAGTCTGATGGTCCATATTCACTTAAGTCTTGAGTCCGGGGGTCCATATTCACTAACGTCTAAAGTCTAGGAGTCCATCTTCACTGAAGTCTTAAGTCGCATGGTCCATATTCACTAAAGTCTTGAGTCAGGGGGTCGATCTTCACTAAAATCTTGAGTCGCGGGGTCAAACTTCACAAGTCTTGAGTCTGGGAGTCCATATTACTAATGTCTTGAGTCTGAGGGTCCATATTCTCTTAAGTCTAGAGTCTGGGAGTCCATCTTCACTAAAGTCTTGAGTCTGGGGGTTCATGTTGACGTCCATATTCACTAAAGTCTTGAGTCTTGGGGTTCATATTCACTAATTTTTTGATGAAGTGCTTTAATTTACCACTAATTGTAAATTTCTCTTCATCTGGATACTAGCTTCTCAGGTTACTTTATGGTCAACAAGAAAGTCCTCTGCACTGTTACATTTGACTTTATCTGGGACTCTGTATGTTTCAGGTTACAGTGGGGCAGATTTGAAAGCGCTGTGTACCGAGGTGACTTTGCTCGCTCTCCGTCATCGCTATCCGCAGATCTACACGTCCTCCGAAAAACTCCAGATTGACGTCTCCAGTGTGAATGTAAACACCAAAGATTTCCATAATGCAATGACGTTGATAGTTCCTGCCTCTCAGCGATCTGTGACCTCTCCTGCAAGGGCTCTTGGGGTCACGGTCGCCCCTCTGTTACAGGCCATGTTTAAGGATATTCTGATTACACTTGGTGACGTCTTCCCATCAGTTCTCATGCAGCACAACAGTTTGGATTCACCAGGTCAGCTTATTTCTTAAAATTGATTCTCAGATTAGTTTGGTCCATAATTGAATTACCCATGACATACGTTTGCTTCAATTGGTTTATTGATGTTTCTCATAATATAAATGAAATTTCCTCAGATATCTATGGAAAGAGTGTACTTTCAAGGACTTCATTTTGGAAGTTTTTAGCCCATTTTAAGTGGGTGATACACTTCCAAACTTCCTATAATTGAAGCGTTTTAGGGTGATCCCAGAAAGGAATACTTTCATAGAAGTTTAGGAAAAAGAATGTCTTTATTGTACTGTTTGTATCCGCTCTCCTATCTAGGAGAACCTGTGTCCTCAGAGGAAAACTGTGGTTCTACAGTTATGCTTGCCGAGTTGGAGAGCGATGAAGACAGCAGAGATGTTAGCATCTTTGAGCACAAAGTTGACAAGAGGCGCAAACAGTCCAACATTCCTGAACTACCAGAATCATTCCTCAACTTTACAAGGTGAAAATGAATGTTATTAATATTCCCCTTGATATCACTAGATATCAGCATTTCACATTTTGAAAAAATACTTATTTATTAAGTAAGCCCTTGATAATCATATGGCATTTCATTGATCAATTCCTTTCTTATATACACAGGTATGCGGACTGTCAGCCAAGCACTCGCACAGACCACGTGACCTCTTGGCTATTTACATTACATTCTTCTCTGTAATAGGTATGCGAATGAACAGTCAAGCACTCACCAAGACCATGTGACCTGTTAGCTATTTACATTATATTCTCTTTTGTCATAGGTATGCGCATCATCGGCCAAGCACTCATAGACCACCCCTCCTGTTGGCTATTAACATTATATTCTCTTTAGACATGGGTGTGCAGACCATCAGCCAAGCACTCGCAAAGACCAGGTGACATGTTGGATATTTACTTTACATTCTTGTTTGTCATGCGGATCGTCAGCCAAGCACTCACAGACCACGCCTCCTGTTGGCGGGCCATACAGACCAGGGGCAGACAACCCACTTGGCCCCAGCTATTGTCCATTATCTGGAGCAACTGCCGTCACACGTTGGATTCGTCCTCTCACTACACCGTGCAATCCAGAACACCTGAGGAGTCTTGTGCTCATGTAAACCATTTGAAACAATAAAGAAAAATGTTACTCTCACAAGTGATTGCTTAGTTGAAAAAGAATGAATGTATATGTATCTACCGTAAATGACTGGGTATAAGACGATAGGGGGTATTAGACGCAGGGAAAAAAATCTGTGAAAAATCCGAGAAAAAAACTTTTAATCTATGTTTTTGGTTAAAAGACGCATAGAAAAAATGTCAAAATCGTCCGGCATTTTCAGCCACCATGTTTGTTGACAGTGACAAAAAAAATTTTTTCGTGAAAATGGCGATGGTTATCTTTAAAACCATACAACCATACTGTCGAGAATGAAAAGTTATGTTTTGCAAAAAATATTTTGACAGTGCCCAACTTTGCTTTTTTATATGTAAGTTTGATTATTGTTTAATTCAATTTATTATTCAAAATAATATTGAATACCGTAATTCACAAAAGTTCGGACACCATAAATTAATTATTTTTTTCGCTCTCCGAATACAAAGAAAATTATCATTTTTACATTTTATTTACATGTTTGTTTAACCTGCCTTTTTTCTTCATGTTTGCTTTTTACCACTTATTACTTTATCCGTAGTAATCAATGGTCATAAACTTATTTATTACGCCTATAAGTGTAAATCCTTCATGAAGTTAATTAAAACACCATTTTATACATGCACTGAACTGAATAAACACATTCTATCGGCTTCAGATCAAAGAGTCACACTGTGTGACGTCACATAACTTACAGTTATACCCACGAGGATCTCGTGGAGAGCATGGACATTGCTATGCAGGATTAATGTATAACTGTACGATTATTGCTTCATATAGTCTATAAGTGTGGTACAAGTTTAAAAGCTTATTGGCAGATCGTTTTACAAACATGTCATGTCGATGTTTTCTTAATCCCTTGATTGCCCTTGTTGTTTGTTTAATCCTCAAATAAATATATCACACTTCCTTTTCAACAGGCAATAAATCGTTTAGGATCGGTAGTAACTAATAAAATTGTCTCAGTGGTGTATACGGTTAGGTAATCTAGCCAGGCATTGTAAAGATAAAAATCAATAATCTTCGTCTGTGAAACTTGGTAACTATGAAAGTTATGATTGATGTCCTTTGGGTGCCCGAAAATTAGGTACGCAAAATAAATTATTTTGGGAAATAATTATTAATCTTTTTTATTTTTGTTGAAATTATAAACGTCTTACGATATACCGTATCCCGATCTTCAACTGCCGTTTTAACCCTTATATACTCGATCAATATGACGCGAGTAACATCCCTTTCTACATAAATCTAAACAAACTCTCGGCTTGAAATTGACCTCAGAAAAAAAGTTCAAAAAATTGTTACTGGGTATTATACGCAGGCATTTTTTTGCATCAAAACCTGAGGGAAAAAAGTGCGTCTAATACCCAGTCATTTACGGTATGTGTCATGTAAATTCACACAACCATTAGCAAGGTACCAAGTGTCTTTTATGAGTAAGATTGATGTCAAGTTTTAAGGTTCATGTATAGATTATAACTTACCAACATTTGCAGGTGTTTCGTGAAGCAAAGCGGACGGCTCCAAGCATTGTGTATTTACCTCATGTTAACCAGTGGTGGTCGGTGGTCGGGGAAACTGTAAGGTCAACCATACTGACCTTGGCTCAAGACCTTGACCCCGTTAGCCCTGTGTTGCCATTGGCAACCAGTGAAGAAAATTATGAGGAATTGGAATATTCGGTATTTGCTGGTCTTTTGTAATAACCTACTTAGAAAATTTTAATCCTAAGTTTACAATTTTATGAATGAATTTATTAAATAGTTTTCGGAAACATGAAATTGCTTTATGGCATGAATGAAAGATTTTTTTTTAAATTATTCTAAACGTTAAGAACTAGACCTTATCTGTATTTTTCTGCGTTCTACAGAGATTGCAAACTGCTTTGTATGGAGTAAGCATAATGTAAAAGCAGCCTTGTCATGTTTTCTAGCTTCAGGATGTGTTTGATGAATACTCAGGGGAGGTTATTGGTGTTAGAAATCCAGACAAAGAAGAGAGGAAATAATTTTCTCATTTTTTTTATAATTTCGGTCCTAAACGACTAGGTCAGTAAAAGTTGTAGAAATTGTAGTACACAAATATTCATGGGTCATTCACACATTCAAAACTACCCCCAATAGGTCGTAAATATGAGACTAATGCGACCAGCTGCTTTTTCTGCTACGCTGATCATTCTATAGCCTATCAGATTCTGTTATTTAGCAGATGCTTACCATCAGTCCAATCACATGTATTGGTAGGTCGCAGAAGACACAATTAAACAAACTATGTGTTAGTTGTGTGCTTGCAGCTATCCTGATTAAGTGTTAAAATCAGTCCATATTTTCACATGGCAATTATGAATATACTTTATATGTTGTCGTCGACCATTGCATGATATATCCGTTTGTTGATTACCAAACTGTTCAATTTAAATTGTAATAAAGAACCATTTCTGGTTATTAACAGTTTTAAAGATAAATGCATATGTCATTGTTAATCTGTGAAAGCATTAAAAATCCGAATTTTAAAATTATTTACCTAGTCATATATAGGATATCAACAGCGACACGCTTGATTAACTAGATAGTCTGGAAGCTAAGTGCACCGCTTACATCATTTTAATTTGCAGTAATGAAAAAATTGTTGTCGATATCCCACTTATAGCTTGAAACCCCGTTGAACAGGTCATTCTTTTTTTGTGGGGGGGGGATTTATTTTTTATAGTGGGGAGGGGTTGTCGCCGGGTCCGGACCGTTTGAGGTTCCAATATTTTAGAAGCCCTGGCTGCAATGATAAATAAATATCTACATAGCTTTTTAATGTACTGGTTATTCACCAAGCATAAAATATGTTTTCTACTTTTATATCTACAGATTATTTGAAACAAACTTGACGGCTTTTGTGTTAGTCTATGTATAATTACACGTGTCCTTTTAGGTACCAGACTACTATGAGATCATTAAGAAGCCGATGGATCTTTCCACAATGATGTCAAAGATTGACCTTCACCATTACCAGTCTTTAAAGGAGTTTCTCAAACATATTGACCAGATCTGTCTCAACGCACTCGAATACAATCCGGATAAAGACCCCCAAAGTGAGATAATGTTGTCAGTAATACAATGAAAACAACAGGGACAAGTCTAGTAGTGGAAAATTGTGAATTGTTAGGGATTAAATATTCGAATACCAAATGTTTAGGAAATGTAGTAAACTACTATTATTATTTGCTTTAGTAATAGCCGGGGCATTTTAACCCTTTTTCGTTGTAGCCGGTATACGCGAAGTACCCTGATTCTCCCAAACATTAGCACTCAAATTCTGCATAAATTTTACAAAAAATCTAACAAAAGCAATAGCTTTTGAACAAATTAAAAATGACCTATGAACCTATCTTACACTCTCAGCCATGGAAAATATTTAAAATCTCTTTTATTGTTGATTCTTTTAGGCATTCAATGTTTATAAATAAGTTTTGATCAAAGTTTATATGTCAAAATGGAGTATATGCATGACTTGATCATGCGTTGCTTAATTTCACATTGAAAAGGACATGAACATTGTACTTATTGCCATTACAAGGAAATGTTGATGGAATTGTTCTCCCCCGCCAAAGTAAAATTATGGTTGTTTCCAGGTCGTGTTATTCGGCACCGAGCGTGTGCCTTAAAGGATACAACCAGTGCAATCATGAAGGCAGAACTGGACCCGGAGTTTGAAAAGATCTGTCGGGGAATTGTCGAGTCAAGAAAACAGAGAGGTTGGTAGTCTGAGTTATGATTATGAATTTCCCTTTATTAGTGTGCTTTAAGTATTTAGCTGGAATATTAAAGGAGGTTTTACCACTCAGGTCGGCGTCCGGATAAAGTTTAAGGGCTAGTTGGCATTTTCACTATTTACTCCAATCTTTCATTCAATTCACTTAATACTTTACATAATGGTTCAGGACCATCACACTATAACATAACTCCATATTATACTTAATACAAATTATTGTAAAAAAATACTTTTTAGAAAGTTTGGGGTTTTTGGCATCTTTGGGGTTTTTGACATCTTTTGGTTTAAAGTCAGATCTCGAAAACTGTCCATTTAATGGCCTTCATACTTGTGTTTAGCATTAATATCATATAAACGGGTATATCTGAAGTGCTTTACACCAAGAAGGCAAAAAGGCTAGTTAACTCACGCTTGCTAGTGCTATTAAGTTAAACAAGGGAAACATTTTACCTACCAGTTATAAACTTGCCTTCTCTGCATTTCTTTAATAATTAGGTTTATATTAAAGACAAGTCATGTGTTAGTGTTCCTGTCAGTTTAAAAGCCTCTGACCTATCTTAGTCTGATTAAGTTGAAGATTATGGTATAAAGATCGGATCATTCTACCACAACCAGCCATTTAACCATGCACTATCTTGCCCTTCCATGGTTAAAAAAGTGAACACTTCTCCTGCATTCAGGTGAGGATGGGGTGAAGACAGCACCATCGTTCTACCACACCCGCCCCTTGAACCAGGGACCCATGCATCCTCTTGCCATCACCCGCCACTCGACCTCAAACCATACCACACCCAGGGACTCAAATACTCGCTCTAGTCGCAGGCTTCAGGTGAGTTTAACTGAAATCATAATATTAAAGTTAGGCCTCTTTAAGGCATTTTAGAATAGGCACTAACATCAATATGTTGATGAAGTTTCCTGGAAACCTTGGAATAAAGATTCAAGAGAAACATGTCAAATTTGTAAAATTAGCATTATTTAAAAGCATTTTTCATTGGAAAAAGCATTATTTAATAGCATTTTCCATTGGAAATGGCTTGAAAAAGATTGTTGAAAAAAATGATGTAGACAGTTCAAAGCCAGTATGTTTGATAATTGTTATTATAAAGACCATAACCTCCCAGGGGCTCAAATACACGCTCTTGTTACACAAATACTTATAAATTTGATGTTCAGCAATCATCCTCCAGAAATGAGAACTTTTCAGGGAGAGCATTTAGAGGAAGTTCCTTCATTGGAAGACATAGAGAAGCAAGCCCGGGCTCAGCGCAGTATTCAACGCAACCAGATGTCACCAAACAAGCAGGATAGCAACCAGTCCACACCTCAGGGTCAGCTCAAAAAGAATACTCCATGTTCCAGGGATTACTCTGAAAATCCGCGATCTCCCAACAGCTCACAAGGCTCAGGGAACAAATCTTCTGCTGGAAAATCTCAGGCTTCAACATCAACGAAGAAACCAGTGAAAAAAGAAATCTGGGGAAGTACAGGGTATAGGCGTAGGCGCCGTAAACGGAAAAGGGTAGATGGTGATGGTGATGGTAATGACAATGAGTTTGAAGAGTTGCCTAATGACAATGATGAGGATGAAGATGTTGATGATGAAAGTGAGGAGGATTGTGACAAAACTGAAGATGCTGGAAATGAGATGGAAGTGGAGGCCTTTGACGGGACAATGACTGTGAGTCCTGGTAAGTCTCAAGCAAGACAGGAGGGCTCAAAATCACCGATAAAGGTCACAGACTTGTTACATGTGGATGTTGGAGAAAAGGTTTCCAGAGAGAAACAAACTTTGCCTTCACCAAAGGACAGCCAGAGATCACCGAAAGCTGATAGTCAGAAATCGCCACACTATAAAAGTGGGGATAGAGAGAGCCAGAGATCACTTAGAGTGGAAGGTCAGAAATCTCCACGCTGCAAAAGTCGGGATTCAGAGGACATGTCCGATTCAATGAGAAGGCATTCCACAGAGTCAAGGTCACCCAGAGGAGCAGACAACACTTCTACATCTCCAAGAGTTGTGAGTGGTTCAAAGTCTCCTAGAACTGTAGAAAGTATAGAAACTAACAATGCCACAAAGCAATCAGTATTGAGTACTCAGGGTAAAACTGTAGTTCAACACTTGATGAATGGTTTTGTAGATAGTGGTTTAGGGACCTCAGATAGCAGTGGTGATTCAAACGACAGTTTGGGCCAGAAGTTGATAGACAAGAACAGTCAGGATCAGGTCAACATGGATACAGCTGAGGTATTAATGTAAACTAGTTTTGAAATGTTTGTTTGCTTTCTAATTTTCTTAGCCTCAGTGTTCATCCTGCAGGAACTGAAATGATAGCAAAAAAAATGTTGAAAAATATGCCTATAAAACTAAGTACTTTAACTTATATTACTTGTGAAAAAACACTTTGGTCCATAACTCTTGCCTTTTTATTGGAGCTATGCCCCTTTATTGTTCATTCTTTACCACAAGAAGATTCCCCTTCCACTGCCTCCATTCACTCCAGCCAAGTATTACTGGAAATTCATTATCACAATACAATGTGTCAGTATCTGACTTCTTTCCCAGTGTGGTGGTCCCCTCTGTCTGGCTACCAAAAGTATAGTTAGTGATACCATCTAACTCAGTTCCAATAGTGATACCATCTAACTCAGTTCTGATCCTCTCTAGTGTCTCCTCCATCTGCCATGTTCTCCTCCTCCTGGTGCGGATGTACCTCCAGTACCCGGGACACATGCAAGGACAGCTGCTGCATACTCTCTCTGTCCATGGTCTGAAAAACATTATTTGACATTTGATATGTAATATTGCCAGGGTTCCCTTAAGTAAGTATAGAAATATAGAACATTTATATAATTTGATAATTTTGATCGACTGTATTTAAACCTTTGTTTACAGTCTAATGTCATTAAATATTACCTTTGCTGTAAAGTATCAGGATTACTAACATAATTATGTTGTCCAATTATTGCCTAATGCAAAGTTTTGTTTGAGCTTCCTGGTCTATAAATAGAAACAAGACATTGAATCAACTATTTATAATGTAGATGAGTATATGTTTTGCGTTCTGACCCATGAAATACACAAGTGAAAACTTTTGCAGAGTACTGTTCATGTTTAAATAAAATTGCCTTAAATGTCACATTGATTAATTTGGTACTGTGACTAATGTCATCGTAACTGATGTCACTGAGTATCGAGTCCAAATACTTCAATGGTCATATATTAAAAGACACTCAATATATTCACATTAAGATAGTCTAAATGAGTTTCATGTCAAATGATGAAGGTTTAGCAAAGCCAATCAATCTGGCTAAAATAAAGTATAAAAAATGAAATATGATCTTTGGTAAACAAATGAGAATGAAAAGGTATGGCCCATATTCACTATTGAGTCATAGGTTTCATTTCCACTTAAGTCTTGAGCCTGAAGGTCTAAATTCTTGAGTCTGATGGCCCATATGCACTTAAGTCTTGAGTATGGGGGTCAATACTCACTACAGTCTTGAGTCAGATAATCCACATTCATTTAAGTCTTGAGTCTGAGGGTCCATCATATTCACTCAAGTCTTAAGTCAGGGGGTCTATATTCACCCAAGTATTGATTCTTATGTTTAATATTCACTAAAGTATTGCGTCTGATGGTCCATATTCACTAAATTATTGAGTCTGAGGGTCAATATTCATTAATGTGTTGAGTCTGATGATCCATATTCACTAAAGTATTGAGTCTGAGGCTCAATATTCACTAAAGTATTGAGTCTGATGATTCATATTCACTAAAGTCTTTAAGCTTAGGGTGAATACTCATTAATGTATTTAGTCTGATGGTCCATATTCACTACAGTATTGAGTCTCAGGGTCAATATTCGCTTATGTCTTGAGTCTGGGGGTCCATATTCGCTAACGTCTTGAGTCCGATGGTCCATATTCACTTAAGTATTGAGTCTTTGGATCAATATACACTAAAGTCTTGAGACTGATGGTCCATATTCACTAATATCTTGAGTCTGGGGGTCAATATTCACTGAAGTATTGAGTCTTGGGGTCCATATTCACTAACGTCTTGAGTCCGATGGTCCATATTCACTTAAGTATTGAGTCTTTGGATCAATATACACTAAAGTCTTGAGACTGATGGTCCATATTCACTAATATCTTGAGTCTTGGGGTCCATATTCACTAATGTCTTGAGTCTGAAGTTCCATATTCACTAAAGAATTGAGTCTGGGGGTCCATCTTCACTTAAGTATTGTGTCTAAGGGTCCATCGTCGCTAAAGTCTCGAGTCTAAGGGTCCATATTCACTGAAGTCTTAAGTCTAGGGTCCATCTTCACTAAAGTCTTGAGTCTAAGGGTCCATACTCACTAAAGTCTTGAGTCTAAGGGTCCATATTCACTAAAGTCTTGAGTCTGGGGTCCATCTTCACTCATGTCTTGAGTCTGAGGGTCCATATTCACTTAAGTCTTGAGTCTGATGGTGTGTCCATATTCACTAACTTGATTCTGATAGTCCATATTTACTAATGTGTTGAGTCCGAGGGTCCAAATTAACTAATATTTGAGACGAGATACTTGAATTAATGACTGATTATAAATTATTTCTCTTCATCTGGATACAAGTATCTAAGGTTACTTTATGGTCAACAAAAAAGCTCTGTGTATTGTTACATTTGACTTTATCTGCGATTCTGTATGTTTCAGGTTACTGGGGGGCAGATTTGAAAGCCCTGTGTACTGTTACATTTGACTTTATCTGCAACTCTGTGCACTGTTACATTTGACTTTATCTGCCACTCTGTATGTTTCAGGTAAATATGGGGTAGATTTGAAAGCGCTGTGCACTGTGACATTTGACTTTATCTGGCATTCTGTATGTTTCAGGTTACTGTGGGGCAGATTTGAAAGCCCTGTGCACTGTTACATTTGACTTTATCTGCCACTCTGTATGTTTCAGGTTACTCTGGGGCAGATTTGAAAGCCCTGTGCACTGTTACATTTGACTTTATCTGCCACTCTGTATGTTTCAGGTAACTGTGGGGCAGATTTGAAAGCGCTGTGCACTGTGACATTTGACTTTATCTGCCACTCTGTATGTTTCAGGTAACTGTGGGGCAGATTTGAAAGCCCTATGCACTGTTACATTTGACTTTATCTGCGACTCTGTATGTTTCAGGTAACTGTGGGGCAGATTTGAAAGCCCTATGCACTGTTACATTTGACTTTATCTGCCACTCTGTATGTTTCAGGTTACTCTGGGGCAGATTTGAAAGCGCTGTGCTCTGTGACATTTGACTTTATCTGCCACTCTGTATGTTTCAGGTAACTGTGGGGCAGATTTGAAAGCCCTATGCACTGTTACATTTGACTTTATCTGCGACTCTGTATGTTTCAGGTAACTGTGGGGCAGATTTGAAAGCCCTATGCACTGTTACATTTGACTTTATCTGCCACTCTGTATGTTTCAGGTTACTCTGGGGCAGATTTGAAAGCGCTGTGCACTGTGACATTTGACTTTATCTGCGACTCTGTATGTTTCAGGTTACAGTGGGGCAGATTTGAAAGCGCTGTGTACCGAGGTGACTTTGCTTACTCTCCGTCCTCGCTATCCTCAGATCTACATGTCCTCTGAAAAACTCCAGATTGACATCTCCAGTGTGAATGTGAACGCCAAGGACTTCCATAATGCAATGACGTTGATAGTTCCTGCCTCTCAGCGATCTGTGACCTCTCCTGCAAGGGCTCTTGGGGTCACGGTCGCCCCTCTCTTACAGGCCATGTTTAAAGAGATTCTGATTACACTTGGAGACACCTTCCCATCAGTTCTCATGCAGTTCAACAGTTTGAACTCACCAGGTCAGCTTATTTCTAAACTGATTTGATTTTCCGATGTTTATGATCCATAATTCAATTGCCTATGAAAAACATTTGCTTCAATTGGTATATTTAATGTTTCTCATGATATAAATGAAATTTCCTTAGATATTTGTGTGAAGAGTCTGTACCTTTAAGGACTCAATTTTGGAAGTTTTGAGCCCATTTTTAGGTGGGTAATACACATCTGAATTTGTTATAATTACAGTGTTTTAGGGTGATCCAAGAAGGGAAGAATTAGATATGGGTAAAGGAAAAAGAATGTTTTTATTGTACTGTTTGTAACCGCTCTTCTATCTAGCAGAGCCTACGCCTCAGAGGAAAACAGTGGTTCTACAGTTACGCTTGCTGAGCTGGAGAGCGATAAAGACAGCAGAGATGTTAGGATCTTTGAGCACAAAGTGGACAAGAGGTGCAAACAGTCCAACATTCCTGAACTACCAGAATCATTCCTCAACTTTACAAGGTGAAAATAAATGTGATTAATATTGCTTTAGATAGCATTTCACATTTTTACTAGGGATGCAAACGAATATTGGAATATTCGATCAAACGTTTGGTATTCGAATGTCAAAATCGGTATTCAAATATTGGAAAAATAGTGCCAAAAAGAGAATAAAAACCTTTTGCCTACAACACTGTTTTTTGTTTATAAAGTTCACTTGTCTTGTTTTTACAACGATAGACCCCTAATGCCAGAGGTGTGAATGTGATGACAATACACTCAACACGCGCCATATGTCATTTAGGGACATATCGTCGGGTACTTTAAAGAGTTCCCCTTATGTTACAATAACTGGCTATGAATCGGCTTTAACACCAATGTGTTGTCTTGGCTGAATATTAAGTTGTGCAACATAGCCTAAATCGCAGCGATGATATGAATGCCATGTGCTTTAAACAGTTTTCCATGTTTCGTTACAATGTTCGAGCAATGAAATACAAATGTATATAATATAGCGTTTTAGGATACATTACCTATATTGTTGTACATAAGATGAGTCAAATCAACATTTGTTTTCGTTTTATTATTTTACTAGTTCCCGAGTTGGTTTGGGTTTTTCATAGTTATATTTAGTTAATTAAGAGGTCAATCTTAGAACGAGGCTGCTCATCCTATGGAAAGGCCCTCCTTTGGTGCAAACGCTCTTTGACTAGTAATCCATCTAATTTTTACATTGTTTAGAAATATAAAGGCTACAGATTGAAATTATTCCGTATTTGTTTGTTTAAAATGTATTGCTTTTTTTTCTTCCTGGTAATGAAAAAAAAATCAAAGACTCATTTGGGGGAAATCAGTATCCGCCGCACGTACTGGCTACAACAAAGTAGGGTAATAATGCCCCGGCTATTACTTTAGCGAATAATTATAGTAGTTAACTACATCTTCTAAAATATGTATTTTGGTAATCGAATATTCGATCGAAGGAATTACCGAATATTCGAATATCAGTTTTGCCATTCGTTTGCATCCCTAATTTTTACAAAATATTTATTTATTGAACGCTCAGGCTCTTGATAATCCCTGTTTCAGATACATGGTGTTCGTATGCTAATTGATCCTTTCTTTCTTATATACACAGGTATGTGGACCAAGCTCTCACAAACCACACCTCCTGTTGGCAATTTACATTACATTCTCATTTGTCACAGGTATGCGGACCGTCAGCCAAGCACTCATAGACCACGCCTCCTGTTGGCTATTTACAATACATTCTTCTTCGTCACAGGTATGCTGACCGTCAGCCAAGCACACACAGACCACGCCTCCTGTTGGCGGACCACACAGACCAGGGGCAGACAACTCACTTGACCCCAGCTATTATCCAGAGCAGCTACCCGCTCAAACGTCTGTCATCTCTGTACACTGTTCAAGCCAGAACACCTGAAGAGTCTTGTGCTCATGTAAGCCATTTGAGAAAATAAAGAAAATTTTGATTTTTTTTTATAGATATGGCAATGTTATTGAAGTACATGTAATATGGGCAGAGACGTGAGAAGCTATTTATACAGTCTTCCTAGTGTCTTAATTCTCAAACTATGTCTCTATATTCAGGACCTAGAGAGAAGGCTAAAACAGTACACCACAAGTGTGTGTGCGTGCATGCGTGAACTTGGTGTCTGCGCTGTTTGTTTGAGTGTAGAAAAGAGTCTACGTCCATTCACAACAATATTACTAGTTAAAAATGAATGTGTTCTTATAGATTATTCGATATTTAACTAGATAAGAAATAAATGTCTGTTTATTGATCAATTTATTACAGATATAGATTGTCTTGTGTCCAAATTTTAAGTTATTCTTAAAAATTATTCCATCCCAGGTAAAGGAACATTTAAATATGAATTTTGCTCTTTTAAGCTCTTGGTAGACATTTGCCAGAGACAATACGCTTGGCTAAAGCAAGGCCCATAACTCTGACTTTATAGATTGTTGAGTTATGTCCCTTTTCCAACTGTAAATATTACAGATGGGCAATGGTGTTTGCCCTGTGGCACTATTGTTAAGGTCTTTTGATCGTTTAATATAACTTTTTGTATTTAAAATAATAAAATAAATTATTTTGTTACTCTTTATTATATGTTGACAATTGTTATAAATTTCTTGTCTTTACGAAAGTTTGACATGAATGAATTTTATTTGTGAAATTAATTTTTTACTGTAATTTTTGGAATATTTATAAGCCCTTATTTATTGATGTCTATTTTTCTTCACTATGGAACTTTATATATTTGGTGGTAACACAATAACATAATAATGTTGAATAAATTTGATTGAAATGTAATATTGGCTTCTCAGTTCTTGTGTGGCCTTAAAATACAACACACTGTTGGTGGTGTTGGTATCCTGCTGCAGTGGTGTCTTGTTAAGGTCGTCCAGATAATAAAATAATCAACATTCTCACTGATCAATCCTGTTGAAATTTGACAGTGTCTATTAGAATAACGTCAAGCCCAGTACGGTATTCATAAAGCATCTTCAGTCATTTCTTTACTCAAGTCATTTTCATGAATTAAGCATCTCACTTATCATGTTATATAATGACTTCATGATATCTGAAATACTTTATTTTCAATGATACTGATTGAAAGTACATACTTTTTTGTTAAAAAACACACATTGTTCTCTTTTATTTTGACTATGAAAATTGTAGGAAACTGACTAAAGTTGAGAAATGAGTTAAGGTGTTTTATGAATACTTATCAAGGTCAAAGTTAAGTTCAAATTTCAGATGAATTGCTCTTGTAACATTAGAGTTATGCCCCTTTTAAGATGTGAATTGTCACCTTAGTGCAATATCTGCTGCTATTTTCATATGAAGTTGTTGAGTGATTGCACTAAGGTCAGACAGTACTTTATTTCTTGCCGTGTACATAAGTGTTATAAAATAAATAATAAAAGAATGGATAATTCATACCAGTAATGGATAATTCATACTGGTACTGGATAATTCATACCAGTACTGGATAATTCATACCTGTACTGGATAATTCATACCTGTACTTTATTAAAGCTGTGTATTTATGATTCGAAGCAACCAAGGTCTGACATGAATTAAAGTTTCGAACTAGTAAAACTTGTGGATTATTAGATAGCACAACTTGGATAAGTTTAAAACATTTATAACCAAAAATATGTAAAGTACAAAAGACAAACTTCATAAAAAACATCACAGTCGTCTATGGAAATATAAGTAATAATTGGTGTAAGGGTAATATATGTAGGCAATTAATGTGAGCAAGAACATGCAAAAAAAAAAATGATATTATTAAGTTGTGGATAATATTCAACAATACTTTTAACATCATTAACAATATTAAATTCTTATAACATCATTAACAATACTTATAACACCATTAATATACTTACAACATCATTAACCATTAAACATCAATAATAATACTTATAACATCATTAACAATACTTGTAACATCATTAACCATACTTATGACATCATTAACAATACTTATAACATCATTAACGATACTTATAACATCATTAACAATACTTATAACATCATTAACCATACTTATAAAAACCATTAACAATACTTGCAACATCATTAACCATACTTATAACATCATTAACAATACTTAAAAAATAATTTATGATTAACGGTACTTATAACATCATTAACAATACTTACATAATCACTAACGATAGTTATAACATCATTAACAATACTCTTAACCATGTTGGGTATCATTTTCTTCATTTAAACATGTATCTGCCGCCATGTCATTTATGTTCATTTTATATACTTCATTTGCCATAGTTTATGGTATAAGAGAATAAACGTTGTTTGACTAACAATACTTCTAACAGCATTGACAAAACAAATAAACATTAATGTTCAATGTGTGTAAAATGATAAAAGCAAGGCAATGGTATCATCGCTACTTTACACTTAACATCTTCCCACCTTAACTCAAGGAATACATTGTCCCTTCCATTCAATATGTACATACCGTAATTATCATGATTTCAAGATTAAATGATCCATTTTCATAAGTGAAAGTACTGGTATTGAGGTTTATATGATCAATGGAATTACTTTGGTTCTCCTTGAAAGTGCATAATATATGTTGATGCGTAAAATAATGTTGTTGTTTTCAATTTCAATGCATTATCATGTTTAACTGATTTGAATGATAAAAACAAAACGTGATATAGGTACAGATAAAAAATAAATAAGGCCTGACAAATGTTGTTGTTGTTTTTATTCATAGCTATATAGATGTGACCTCAAAACATCACAGCTAAAGTTGTGCCAAATTATCACTAATATATTTAAAAAAAACATTTTTAAGACAAATGAGTTAAAGAAAATAATGGATTCAAATTAAGTCTACCTTTATTATGTGCCTGAAAACGTTAAAAGGCATTGATGTACAATATTCTTCATTTTTGTAAAAGAAATTCAAACTTCTGATACAGCCTGAACTGTACGTACATGTACAATGTATGTCTTGGTGATGTGCGTTTTTAGAACACTAGTGATATGTTAGTGCTGCTGCCAATATTTAATTCCTCTCCCTCCCTCCCTTCATGTCCATGTGTACCCTACTATGCTCCACATGCATGTACATTGAAGTAGTATATGCATACTTGACCCAATATTCATGTCCACTGCAGAAACAATGTCTTGTCCTTATCACTGTCAAACTTCGGTGCAAAGTCAATGTTAATAATTTCCGTGAAGCCCTCAGCCTTGGTTGGTGCCTCATAGTTTTTCTTATAAACGTTGTAGCCCACATCAGGTATGCGTCTGACCCGTGCGTTCGTCTGTATCTGGCGAACATAGTTGAGATGGTGGGCAAGGTCAAGGGGCGTGGCCATTACAAAACAGCGACAGGGAACTCCTGCAGAAACAAGAATATGCCTATTTTATCTACTTGTAATTTTAGGACACAGCATTATCACTTCTCATAAAAAATAATGCTAAATAAGTTTCCCCTGTAGAATTTTCACCAAAATACTCATAAATGGTTTAAGAAACTGCTGTTTTTTTTTAGTTTATAAGGTCTGCATGTGCAACCTTAAGCACAAGTTTACCGCATTAAAGCTTGACCTAAGCTGAAAACCCTGTGGGGTGTAAAATATAGATTGGAAGTATAAACTTTCAATGGAGGTGTGGGGATTTACCCTCAGTGGATTAAGTTTGAAGACGAAGATAATAATTTTCTGCCCAAATAAAGCAGTTCAACATTGACGCCTTTAAAAGTTTTCAGTCTAAAAAAGCAGTTGAACAATGATGAGTGATGTCTAAACTGTTACATAATTAAAAAAGAAAAGAAACAGAGCCACGCTAGGTCAAATTGATAACACGTCTTTTATGTTTAGTACACATATTATATGACAAGTGTAAGGGTTACTTTCTCTGCTCTTTTGCAATGTTTATAAATCACTTTCTGGCAAAATGCTTGTGTTTTTCTTATCTTTATTCACAGTGACTCCAAGAACCAAGGTTACACTTTACCTGCTTTTTTGGCAATGTCGAGAAATTCCTTCCTGGCTGTCACACTAGGGTTGGTGTTATCCACTACCACACTCTTCCCAGCCTTTAACGCTTCTTTTGCTGCCTGAATACGGAAAATAAACTAGATCAATTGAAACCCTACTCAAAATATTATGTATAAACCTCAAATAAGCATACTTTGCATATTTTTTGTAATTTGCTGTCAGTGTAAGTTTAAACATCATTAGGTTCAGGCAAAAACATTAAGCATTATTCATTAGGACATTAAAATTGAGTCAGTCTAAAAATTCAACAAAAACAAAAATATTAACAAAAATTAACAGGAAGAAAAATCAAACATTTCACTCACTTTGGCACATTTCTGCACAGTTCCCATTGTGTCTCTGTTGACGGCTACGTAGCCATGCGACTCCAGGAAGCGCTTACGGAATGTGCTCTTCCCACAGGCGGGTGGGCCCACCATCATAGCTAGCTCTGGAGACTGGAAGGGCATTGTTAACATATTATCACTTACAAATATATTATATTATTGAATTTTCTTGTTTATTAATGACTATCTAACAATCTATACAACCATGCAATACCATATTTATGTCTTATTCAACAATGAATTTTTTTTTTAAACAATGTTTATACTTAATGCAATGTTCACGCTGATCTTAAGTTAAACAACCTGCTGTACGAAATCAGAAATTTGCTTCTTATCTTACCAAACTATGATAGGACTTCTTTGCAGCCTCCTTGGCCCCCTTTAGAAATGTGGCTGGGTCGGCTGAAAGCCAGCTGAACTTGGCAGGTGACTCCCCTAGGAAAAACTCCTCAGGTGTCTGAAACTCTGGAATATGTAGTACATCTGTCTGAGTTCTTATTCAAATATTCATTTCCTCATGATATTTGATATTGAAGATAAATGTATTTAATGTTTTAAAAAGGTGAAAAGCCAATTGAACAAGAAAATGAACAATTAATTAATATTGCAAATGTGCACATGGCGTTAAACATAACAGTGATTTGCTTGCATGTACTTTAACCCTTTGCATGCTGGGTAAATTGTCGTCTGCTCAAAAATGTCGTCTGGTTTATTCTAAATTTCTTTCAATTTACTTAAAACTTTGGGGATATATTGACTGAGTGGCAAACAGCTTGGAACCTCACCAGGCGCCGAGTTACTCGGTGTCTGGTCTGGTTCCAAGCTGTTTGCAAAGCCTTTAAAATCGCCATCAGCAGCCTAAGGGTTAATCCACATACTAATGTTTGTTTGCATCATCAACAACTACTTAAATATTGTTCACAGCGTGCATGAGTAACAGAGTATCAACAACTCTGTATATATTATTTAGCAGTCATGAAACATTCAAATTTTAAAACCCTGACCTGTATGATAAATGTTATTCCTTCAATTCACTACAAAGTCAATGTACTTACTGACGCCTAGGTTGGCAGCAAACTTCCGGTCACTGCAAGAGAAATCCTTTGGTTTCCCTGGGCTCCACTCTTTGGCACGCCCAGCCGCATCTCCGACATACAAACACTGTGAACGGTCCACCTGTCAATACAGTTCACATAATTACAATTTCACCTCCTGATGCACTATGCCATTTTTGTGCAATTTATATTATTTTTGAATATTTTATTTAGTACGGAATATGAAGGAAATACCTTTGTATAAGTTTTTTTTTTTTAAGAAGTGCTCAGATGAATTATGCACCAGCAATAATAAGTTTGCAGAGGACAATAAGTTTGACTAGTGTGCACATTCTTTCTTTAGTCAGTCTCGTGCAAAATTCTTCGATACCTTGACCCCGTTGTTGAAATTGTCTTCCCAGAAGTCCCACATCAGCGTGCTAGGTTTTCTGTAATGGTTCTCACCCGTGCACACAAATGCCTGCAAATAAGGGGGGGGGGGGGGGGGGGGGGAGAGAGATGGATTCATTTCTTCAGTATGACAGATACCCTCATACTTGATAATGCATTCACTTCATCAAGTACATTGTTATCAGAATATGCACTATGGACGCCGAAGATAGTTAACATGCCTTAAGAAAGTCTTCATTACTGCATAATATACTTTTCAAATGTCAACAACAGATATGATAACATTTATAACCCAACATAATGTTAGAAGTTTTATGACTTAAAGCTATTTTGATGTTTTTCACAACCATAACACTATATCCAACTAAGCAAAGTTAAACTTCGCACAGTCCACAACACTTACATGAAATCCAAAGCCTCCTAACACACTGCAATAATACATCCCATTACAACACTGATAAACTTTTCTACACTCACCATAACAGGGATATCCAGTTCCTTTATGATGGCCTCCACTTTTATCTTGATCTCTTCTGGTGTTACTTTGAGTTTCTCAATACCAGCTTGATTGGTAAAGAACAGCACCCGGAAACCTTGCCGATGAAGGTCCCGTAGTTTCTCGGGCACACACTCGTCCCACCATTCCCAATCATTAGCTCCTGTAGGAGAGAATATACATAAATATACATGTACACATACATGTACAATACTGAAGTCTGTGTCTGCTGTTGCGACAGATTTTTTTCTGTATGAATGTAGTAAAAGATAACTTAAAACTTTACATTGAAAACAAAGAATGCTCAGATTTCAGAGAATATTAGCTACCCATCTTTTGTATATCTGTGATAACTGTTTTTTTTTAAATTGAGCCAATATTTTGACATTTGACAATTTGTTTTTAAAGCTGCACTCTCACAGATTTACCGTTTTTAACAACTTTTTTTATTATTTTTTTGTCTTGGAATGAGCAATTTTTTGCGTAAATATCTGCAAATCAGTGATAAAAGACTGCTGACAAAAGATCAGATCGCAGAGTTTGATAAACAATTATGTTTTATGGCTAAAAGTGTTAATAATGGTTTACGGAAAATGCATAGAACATCAAATTTTTAGCTTAAATATAAAAAGCTGCGATCTAATTTTTTGTCAGCAGTCTTATAAGACTGTAAAAATATTTTCGAATAAATTGGCTCGTTCCAAAACAAAAACTAAAAAAAAATGTCAAAACGTTAAACCTGTGAGAGTGCAGCAACTCTCACAGATTGACTGTTTTAACAACTTTATTTTGTGACATAGGTTGAGGGCATTATTAAGATACATGTTCATCAAACATATAGGAAATAAATAGTATGTGAGTGATTCAATCCAGAGGTATTTGGCATTGTAGAAAGAAACCTTAAACATAAACCTAATTAGTATGTCCAATGCATTTTGTTGGGATGCATTTGGTTAAGCTGGCAAACCCTGGTAGTAAATTAAATACGCCTAAGTCAAGTTTGAATTGTAGAGTAGATTTTACTAAAATCCTAAATGCTTTATCCGAGGCAGTGCATTGTTTATGAAACCAAAGCTCAAGATAAGGTTTTATATGATATTGAGAATTACTCCATACCTATAAGTATCTATTTGGCATATTCCACATTTCAAGTGACTTAAACTATATGATCTCATTGAGAATCAACATAAAACTCTAAAAGCTTTTGCGACGGAAATTATGACCGAGCTTATACTATCTTTAGATTTTAATGTTAATAATTATGTTTTACAATTACATGACTATACTCACAAAAAAACTGCAGGCCAAGCGCCATTCAACGCTTTAAGCGCTTTGATTATTTAATATATTTATAGTTCATAAGTTGTACATGATATATATATATAATTTTCATGAATAAAATTAAATTGAATTGTAACCTGTTGCAAATTTTCTGCCGCTAGCTGTTTTAATAACGGTGAAATCAATGTCGAACCCCGCAGCTTTAGTACATCCAGGCAGCGATTTCGACCCCAGCAACAGCAAGGGGCACGTGCCTTTGATAACCTCCCCCTGGTACTCCCATTTCAGGTCATCACTTAGATCCGTCTCACCCTTCGCACGTTTCGCCTTGATTTCTGCTTGCTCAGCAGCCTTCCTTTTCGTTCCTCTGCGACGTTCACTCATGTTAATTGCAGGAGCAGATCTAAAAGTTGTGTGTCGTTTTCTGTTTATATATATTTCCGGTTTTTATAAAAATAGTAGTTTATTTTTAGAATGTGATGCGATACCAACATGCCTATACACGAAAGGAGGATGTAATCATTTCTATCCATTCAGCTTAAACATAAGTCAGTATCTTACGAAGTATTTCAAAAGTAGAACTTGATCACACCTGGGATGTAATCTTACTCCCAGATCACACTATGCTTTTTCAGAAATGACAAAATGCATAGTTATTAAGCACGTATATGTTATTATACTGTATGTCACGTATAATATACGCAAAACTATAATGGAATATATACAAACCAAAGCCACGCTAAACACATATCACAACACATTTCAAGCCTTTATATAAGTTTGCGATAAAATTATATTGTCAGAATAGTTTAAACGCATTCACTCTTTTATTGCCTCTCCATTACAATGCGCCTGCTTCGAACAGGAACCCAGGCGCGTATACATATACATACGCCTAGATGAATAGAGGGCTAGCTACGGCCCCTCCAACCAATGTTCAATAATGAATGATTATGAATAGTAATGTGTTTATAAATAAAACAACGTATTTTAGCACCCGTCAGATATGCACTGTTGGAAAACTTCCGACCGTACATAATCAATTTTAAAATGGCCATGTACTTTATCGGTTTTCGGTTTTTCGCCCCTTTGAAATACCTAAAAGAAGTAAAACCATCGCCTCTGAAACCTACACAATGCATTAAACTTCCTGCAAATATGATTATCGTATGATTTTTTTACGACTAAGCCCAAGTTTATATATAAAAAAATTAAAGTTAGAAGCCATGTACATAATTTCCCTATTTTTTTCAAATTCGGCATTTGGTCAAGATTGTCAGAAAAACGATTTCTGATTTTAAAGAAAGTTCTATAAAGCCCGGAAATTGCTGGGTTTGTGGTCTTTACATGACAAAAAAATATCCTAGTATTATATGAAGAAAGCGTACCTGAATCGAAACCTACACATGTATATGATATCATGACACTGCTGGCGTTACACTTGCCTCGGATAATGTGGTATGCACCGTGCTAATGCCAATTGTGAAGAAACTTCGTTAATATATCTCGCACAACCAGTGCATATCTTTGCATACTCCAGTACGCACGGGCGTACATGTACAAATCAATTTTGGTTACCCCGAAATGGGAAGTACTTTTCCAAAGGGGTATACGTATATCAGCTGGGACCAATAATCCTACTCCCAGATAGCAGGCCTCTCTCTCTCTCTCTCTCTCTCTCTGTCTCTGTCTCTGTCTCTCTCTCTCTCTCTCTCTCTGTCTCTCTCTCTCTCTCTCTCTCTCTCTCTCTCTCTCTCTGTCTGTCTCTCTCTCTCTCTCTCTCTCTCTCTCTCTCTCTCTCTCTCTCTCTCTCTCTCTCTCTCTCTCTCTCTCTCAAAACAGGCTGCGAGACGGCTCCCGCCCCGCTCCGACCACTGGCATAAAATATTTTGTGACCATACTCATGAACTATTCTCATATTGTAAAATCTCACTTCAATTATTAATCAAAATGTTCCTGACAACCTTAAATTTTATTTTCCATCGTCGGGTACCCACGGTCACCAATGCCGTTTGGGGATAAGAAGAACCCCGTTTTGAACGTCTATTATTTTAGACTAGACCATGGACCCGCATCAAGCGATATCTTTTTTCAAGAGCCCCTTTGACTTTTATTTTTACCATTATATGTTGTGAATAAGTCAGTACGTACTAAAAAGAAACATGATATTTGGTATTTATGACTAACAAAATATAAATGAAATAAGGAACAACCACTAGCATTTATAATTATTTATCTCTTTGAAATTATTTTTATTTGATAATCAAGTTTTATTGTACTTTAAGGGTTGGGGGGGGGGGGCTTTGGACTGTAGGTGATTCCCGACATGCGGGATCCAGAATTGGTCGTTGTTTTGTTTTTCCAAAGATTTTGGGGGTATTCAAAGGGAAGTAATCGTTGCATGGAGTTGGCTCCGAAACGACGGTAACCTTCGTGTAAGAAACGTCTGGAATGCGCGGGATCGTCTCACGTGGTACGGATGCAGATTTTCGACCAAAAACAGAAGTTTTGTGAAAGTCAGAAATGCAAAATAAATGACAGTCAGTCAGCCATGTTAACTACTTTGAGGTTAACAATTGTTTCGTTCTGATTAAATGCACCCATTAAATTCATTGCATAATGTCGATGTTTAAAGTTGGTGAAAAGGCACCTGTTTTCGTGACTCACTTAGAATTTGTCGGCAAAGAATGTCAAGCTTTTTGTCAAGTAGGGGATGTTGGAGGTCAGGCTGACACGTTAGCAGAAAGAATAGCAGAGGTTGTGGAAAATGGAACGGCCTCGCAGGTGTCTGGTTGTACGGTTGGGGATCTTTGCTTGGCTCTTTTTCATGAGGATAACAGTTGGTACAGGGGTCGTGTGCTGTCAAGCACTGGGCAGTCAATCACTGTATTCTTTATTGACTATGGCAATACTGAGAATGTGCAGTTAAACAATGTGAGAAAGGCACCAGATTATGTCCTGTCTATTCCTGCCCTGTCAACAAAATGTGTCATCAACGATTGCACACCGTTAAGTGGTGTTTGGTCTGCAGATGAGAAGAAAAAGATGGAGTCAATGCTTCATAGTGCGGAGTTCAATTGTGAAGTGGTAGATGTTAACCAGGCAGATGTAAACAATGTAGTACATGTGGTGAAATTATATAATTTAGATGCACCAAACACTCCAATATTTGTTCGACCAGCAGCAGGAGGGAGCCAGACAATCAAGTATCAGACACTGAAGTCAGGAGAGACTCATCAAGTATTCATGGCTTTTGTTGAGTCTTCAAAGAAATTCTATGTTCAATTGAAAAACCAAGAGTCCGAGCTTAATTCTCTGATGAATGACATTGGGGCGTGTTTTGCTGAAGACTTGCCATCCACAGGTGATATTGTAAACCCAGGAAACGGCCAAGTGTGTGCGGCTTGTTTTTCTGAAGATGGAGCCTTTTACAGAGGAATAGTGAAGGACATTCAAGGAGATTCTTGTACAGTGTTCTTTGTAGACTATGGAAATAGTGAGAAAAAATCTACATCAGAATTGTTTACCCTTCCACAGGCCTTGTGCAAACTACCAGCTCAAGCCATCCCATGCCAGTACAAGTCCATCAGTGATGATGTTGAAGACGCGTTGCACAATTTAACAAATGATGATAAGCCTTCAATGCTGATGGTCATTTCTGGTAATACAGAAAGGGGATATGTTGTAGAAATTGAAGCAGTTGAAAAACTGTTTGGCAGGACATTAAGTTCTCAGACCCCGAAAAGCGTGTCCGTGCAACAGACAAAACCAGCAAGTAAGCTATGGCACAGCTACACCTCCGTGATAATGCAGGTTGACAGTATTTATGATGTGTGCGTGTCATATGTGGACCATCCAGGCCAGTTTTATGTGCAGCTTATAGCCAATGCCAAAAATTTAGATTTGCTGATGCAAGCAATTGATCAAGTAGCTCACAATTATGACAAACTGACAAATCTGTACACAGGTTATCCATGTCTTGCGAAATTCAGTGATGGTTCATGGTACAGAAGTGAAGTGCAATCAGTAGAAGGTGGGCTGGTTACTTGTGCTGCTGTAGACTTTGGCACAGTGGAAACCCTTCCCCCTACACAACTTAGGAACAATGACATTAACTTCAAACAGCAGCCTGCTCAGGCAATAAAATGCACCATCGATCTAAGGAAGTGTGATTCAAGTTCTTGGACTTGTACAGATATAGACAGTTTTAAAGCGCTGACAGAAGGAAAGGCTTTGGTTGCGAAAGTTACGGGGAGGCATGGTTTTTTGTATGAATTAGATCTGTATGATAGCAATGAAAGAAGCATTACTGCAGAAGTTGGTCAAGGTAAACAAAGACAGCCGTCTCAGCCTGTTCGAAGACCCCCTCCAGTGCAGTCTCAGACTTTCCATCAGCAAGCTAAACCAGCAGCCCCTGTGCTTGCATCAGTTAACATTGCTCCTCCAGAAGTTTCAGTTGGTTCAAAGTACACTTTGTGTTGCACAGCCGTTAAGCCACCTTTATTCTATGGCCAAGTTACACACACTCCAGTGGAAAAGGTTGGAAAATTGCAATCTGATCTTCAATCCTACTTCACCAAGAACCCAGGTGAGCCATTAGGCAATGTTGCAGTTGGAAGTTTCTGCTGTACCAAGTATGTAGATGGAGGCTGGTATAGAGGAATGATCACCTCCCTGAGTGGTGGCCAAGCTACCGTGGCATTTGTTGATTTCGGTGACAGCGTAGACAAGGCTACCCGTGAGCTGAAGGACATGCCTGCCAGTCTGGCTTCCCTCGCTCAGCAGTGCTTACTCTGCAAGGTGGAGAATGTACCACAGTCCAGCAAACTAGAGACGGCCCTTGTCAACAACCGCGTTGATGTAAAGCTGACCAGAAAGGAAGGTAATCGTTAGTTTTGAAATATTAGTCTAGCAAAAAATAATATTGGTCAATTACAGTACACTCCACGCGGACCTACCACTTTCCGTTTTCCTCGGCGGATTTCGGTCATCGCGGACACGACATCCAATTGATCATAATCCTCTTTCCTCGGCGTTTTTACTCGTTCACCCACCGAGGCTGATCAGTGGACCGTATAATTACAATCGCCGCGTTACTCGGAGGTAAAAACACCGCGAAACTCGGAGGAAAACCGATAAGAATCTCCCACTATATCTAATTTTGTTTAATTTATTTGATAATTTTTGCTACACCCGTAATTGTTTATAAAAATAATTTATTTCGCGTACCTAATTTTCGGACACCCAAAGAACATCAATCGTAACTTTCACACTTACCAAGTTTCACAGACGAAGATTATTGATTTTCATCTTTTATCCTGGCTTGATTACCTAACGGTATAGTACACCACTGTGACAAGTTAATTAGTAAATACCCATCTTAAACGATGTATTGCATGTAGAAAGAGAAAGTGTGAAATATTTGTTGGAGGATTAAATAAACGACAAGGGCAATCAAGGGATTAAGAAAACAAAGACATGACATTTTTGTAAAACAAACTTTAAAACTTATACCAAACTTATAGACTGTAAGAAGCAATTATGTACAGTTCTACTTATTGAATCATCAATAAAAGTCAACACATTCAATGATATAGGTAACTAATTAATGTGATGAATTAAAGTTGGAAATGCAATACTCCAGTTACATTCGAAAACACCACTCAGACACATTTATCCTGCATAACAATATACATGCTCTCCATGAGATCCTCGTGGGTAAAACTGTGAGTTATGTGACGTCACACAGAGTGACTGTTTGATCTGAAGCCGATAGAATGTGTTATTCATTTCAATGCATGTATAAAATGGTGTTTAATGGGATTTTAATTAACTTGATAAAGGATTTACATTTATATGCGTAATAAATAAGTTTAGAACCATTGATAACTACGGATAAATTAATAAGTCAGGTAAAATGCAAATTAGGAAAATTGACCGAAAAATATTCACACTTACAAAGTTCTCAACACCTTCATTACTCCAATCTAATTTAAGTTCTCAACACCTTAATATAGTAAGAGAAAGATAACAATAACAAACACAAACGCACGCTATGGTATATCTTTTAATTACATAATGTGAAAACAACAGTTGTAAGACGATTCTGATGAAAATTGATATGGAAATTTTCGATAATTGTTTTTAAAAAGAAACTTACTGTACTTTGAAAAATTAATTATTTAAAACTGTTTTAACAGAAGCAATGTATTGTAGTAGCTATGCACAACACGCGGAGTTCCGCAATTAGGTCAATAAATCGATACGATCACCGGCGCTACCGGCAATAAAACCCTCCATAGAAAATGATTAACTCGGTGCAACTCGGCGAAATTTAGCGAGGAAAAAGGTTGCGTACTCGGCGGAAATCCGCGATAAATTAAAAACGCCTCCGAGTCACCGAGGAAAGTGGTAGATCCGCGTGGAGTGTACTGTAAATGTATATCTTAATGTAAAGTTTATTTCCCTTTTAAATGTTGTCGTCACCTATTTTAGACCCAAGGAGTATGTAGTCATAACATGTTTGGAAAAAATGAGCGTGCTAAGGTAAAGGGATTTTGAATTGCCACTTAAAATTTTAGTGCGCTTATGGCAGAACATTGGTCAATCAAGAATGTAGTATGGTTGATAAAGCTGAGAACATATTTAACCTCTTCACAACCAGGCGACAGCTTTATCAGAATGTAAATGAGTGCAGATGGAAAGGAAAGTTTTTTTGGCAGAATTCTTTTACATAAACTTTTTTCCTTGACTCCTGAATTGCTAGATTATATTACTTATGCCATTCAGATGGTGCATTCCCGACGTATGGCTGTGATATCGTGGACAGTGCCTTGTTGGAGAAGATTCAGGACCGGCCAGTGTTTAAGGGCGCATCAACCCGTACTATGAGCAGACAACAGAGGGAGGACAGGCAGAGGTAACGGACTGCGATGTTTATATTCTCAGACACTTGTAATAATTAAGGGTAAACTTTCTCCTTCTCACTTTGAATTGCCATTTTACACCATTTGTAATTAATGGTAGATGAAAATGTCCTAACAGACAAGTAGAAAAAGAGATTCGTAGTGAAAAATTGATTTAGCCAAATTGCTAATAAGATGTGTTTACACATGCATGAATTGTTTTTATTAATAACTGAGTATTGATTGGTTTTCTCATATCTCAATAATCAAAGGCAGAATTTGGTCTGACTCTCGACACTTACAAAATCACTAGAAGCCTGATGTTGATCATGAGGTCAAAATCTTGAGTTAATAACTCATTCAAGTTAATTAATATCAAAGTAAAGTTGTTCAGTGATTAGATCAAAGAAAACACCGTGATCAAAATAAGCATCAGCCAGAATGATGCCTAGGCATGTACAAAAATCTTGATTTTGTTATTTATGAACATATTCTGACTAGTTGGTTATAATCTCATTTTTATATGAACTTGAAGTATTTGAACTTGTTCACACAAAAACAAGATAAGATGGTTATGTTATTATCTTTCTCTTTATCTCTTTGTCCATGACCATTAAAATAGAAAAAAAATAGCCACAAAATGCCCAAAAATGTGAATTTTATATTTTGTTTCAAACAAAGAATCAGGGAAGCCCCCTTTATGATATTTGGTATCAACAATTTTAAGAGAATAGGACTGCATTTTTACATAGATCTCTGCAATTTGACTTTCTTAGAAAAGATTCAAAACAATAATTTATGGTTGTGAATTTTGAGTCCAATTTTGGTATACTTTTTGGCATTTTGAGTGTGATAAGAATGCTGTAAGACCACACTCTTTCATAACACTTATGAGTTTTTATGTGTTATTATTTTATTTTGTTCTGTTACTATTGTTGTAAAATACCTTTTTGTAACTTTGACTTATTTTCTTGAAATCGAAAATGCTAACAACAAATGTGCAATTACAATTATGTAGGATTTGTAGTAGTGGAGGTCCTAATCCTTTGTTACAGCCCAAGTGCCCTGCCGAGTGCCTTCAAGAAGCTCAATATGGCTGTTGGCAGCACACAGGAAGTGATGGTCACCTATGTCAAGGATCCTGACAGATTCCAGGTTCGTTAAAAGTGGTATGATTCCAAATTAAATTAAATATTTTTTTAAAGCTAGATATTAACTAAAGCTAATTTTGGTTCTAAGATAAAGATCATTATGAACACAAATTATAGCTCTGAAAGAAGCATAAATCTGGTTGAGACCATACAATCGACAATGTCTTACAGTAACATGTGGCATTGTGGTGATTTTAAGAAAAATATTTGAGCTTTTGTTACCAGGAAGTGAATTTAGGGCACTTTTTACCCTGATGTTATTCAATATCTTTCATATTCAAAAAGATATCATCAAAAAGCTATAAGACATTGTTGATATTTATTTATTAATATTTTGATACAAAATAGCATGTATTGATACATGATATTTTTGTAACAGTGCAAACTGGATACACCTTTTTTTTGGTGCAATTAACTGCCTTCTAAAAGCTGTTTCCCCTTTGCCAAAAAAAATGTCCTTTTTCCCCAAAAGTTTAGTAGCTGTATTTCTGCCTGTATGAAATCAATAATTGTAAACAGCCCTAAGTGCTCCAGCTAGCCCGTGTTTAAGGGTGGTCTGCCCCTGCCCCTTAAAACTGGGTAGTGCCTTTTTCAAAATTGCTCTACCATAGCCCTTTATCCCTGAACCCTTTTATTTTCGGAATCATCAATGATTGACAGTCCTGTATTCTGTTATCCGCTGTCAAATTTGTGACATATTGCTCAATTCACATGATAGTAGGCGTTTTGTGCATGGTGCCAACTTCATGCTGTCCTTTTAACTGCCGAAAATTTGATGTGCTGCCTTTTCATCTTCCCATGAGCCTTGTACTTGTCATATGAAAGCTTCTTGTGTAATCAGAATGTATACTGACAACTCTTATATTTAATGATGAAAATTAGTGAAATTTGAAAAGATGAGAAAAAAAATGTTGTGAAACACTTAATAGAAAACAATTGATAACTGTACAAACCAGGTACGCCATTTTAAACATGGTTGCTTTTGAAACAGACAGCAATCCAGATATAAGTGTATAACGGCAAGGTGGTGCTAAGAAAATAGAATTTATCACTAATGTTTGATAGTTTATTTGTGAAATGTTAACGATGCTCCACTTTGTAGGTCGTGTTAGAGAGTAACACCGAACAGCTGAATGAGTTGATGGACAAGCTACATGAGCACTATGACAAGCTGGCCCCAGGTTCTGAATCCCTTCAAGGGACCAAAATGGGTGACCCCTGTGTGGCACAGTTCTCAGATGACAAGGGATGGTACAGGGCTATTATCACCGGTAACTTTACTTTTACTTGGAAGGGACTTTTCACTTAATTTGCTAAAAACCCTGGATGTATGCCAATTCTTTATATACAAGACATATGACAGCAAATTTACTGAATTTTGGTTACCCCGGTAATCTTTTTATTTTGACCATCAGAAATTATTATAGAAGTTAAGAAAAAATTAAAGAAAAAATATGTTTCGGCCATCTTGCTTTTCCTAAAGTTGAATACATATACTGGAAATTTCATTCAGGACAGTGAAATGGATTTTTTGTACAATTGTATCCTAATTGATATACAAACATGTACAATGTTCACACTACAGGCCTGAAGGCTGATGGTTTGGCAGAGGTTAACTTTGTTGACTACGGTAACAACGAGTACACACAGAGGGAGGCCTTAAAGACGATCAAACCTGAGTTTCTCTCCTTCCCTGCACAGGCTGTACAGTGCTGTCTTGCAGGTATGACAAATGACAAAGTTTACTTAAGAGGACTGACTCATAAGCTGATAAAATGAAGTGTATTTTTATTGCATACATGCCATATCCAATGTCGGGGAGGGGGGGGGGGGGTGGATTCCGCCCCATCGCCGGGGGATCCATATGCCCTGGAATTTAAAAGAAATACCAAAAAAATGTAATAAGGGTGTTTTTCTGTATTTGTTCTTATATTATAAATGCAGATATTGCGCAAAATTTCAACGCGTAAAATCCCCTGGTGTAATATCAAAATCCCCTGAAATTCATACCAAAATCCCCTGGGAAGCCTCTCAGAAATAAGGCATATATGTTTTTATGCCCCCTTTTGAAAAAAGTGGGGTATATTGTTTTGCACATGTCGGTCGGTCGGTCGGTCGGTCGGTCGGTCGGTCTGTCGGTCGGTCGGTAGGAATACCAAATGGTTTCCGATCAATAACTTGAGAACGCTTTGACCGAGGGACCTCATACTTGGTATGTGTATTGGTCATCACCAGCAGATGAACCCTATTGATTTTGAGGTCAGTGGGTCAAAGGTCAAGGTCAGTGTGACCTTTACATGAAAAACGGTTTCCGATCAATAACTTGAGAACGCTTTGACCCAGGAACCTCATACTTGGTAGGTGTATTGGTCATGACCAGCAGATGAACCCTATTGATTTTGAGGTCAGTGGGTCAAAGGTCAAGGTCAGTGTGACCTTAACATGAAAAACGGTTTCCGATCAATAACTTGAGAACGCTTTGACCCAGGGACCTCATACTAGGTAGGCTTATTGGTCATGACCAGCAGATGAACCCTATTGATTTTGAGGTCAGTGGGTCAAAGGTCAAGGTCAGTGTGACCTTTACATGAAAAACGGTTTCCGATCAATAACTTGAGAACGCTTTGACCCAGGAACCTCATACTTGGTAGGTGTATTGGTCATGACCAGCAGATGAACCCTATTGATTTTGAGGTCAAAGGTCAAGGTCAGTGTGACCTTAACATGAAAAACGGTTTCCGATCAATAACTTGAGAACGCTTTGACCCAGGGACCTCATACTAGGTAGGCTTATTGGTCATGACCAGCAGATGAACCCTATTGATTTTGAGGTCAGTGGGTCAAAGGTCAAGGTCAGTGTGACCTTTACATGAAAAACGGTTTCCGATCAATAACTTGAGAACGCTTTGACCCAGGGACCTCATACTTGGTAGGTGTATTGGTCATGACCAGCAGATGAACCCTATTGATTTTGAGGTCAGTGGGTCAAAGGTCAAGGTCAGTGTGACCTTTACATGAAAAACGGTTTCCGATCAATAACTTGAGAACGCTTTGACCCAGGGACCTCATACTAGGTAGGCTTATTGGTCATGACCAGCAGATGAACCCTATTGATTTTGAGGTCAGTGGGTCAAAGGTCAAGGTCAGTGTGACTGTAAGCTGAAAAAAGGTTTTCTGATTGTCCATATTTTTTTAATGCATGCACAGATGATTGGGATTGATGTATAAATGTTTGTATAGAAATGATTTTCTTTTATGTTACTATTTTAGTTGGGCATTTATTTGCCTTCTTAAGTTATCATAAGTAGATGACCTGCCTCATATGCATCCAATGACAAATCAGCTGTCATTTCAGTCCATGCATATTTCATTCAATTGTCCAAATATTTCTGGCAACTTGGCGCTCAGGGGGCATAATGTTTGACAAACATCTCTTGTTGTTGATTACATTTTAAGACAAATGAATTTTTTGTTTATGAAAGTATGACCTACAACTTTTTCGGGTTATCTCTTTGTTGAAAAAATCATGCCAATAGAATATGAATATATTGAAAGCTCTTTGTATTTGAAAGTAACTCTGTATGAAATGTAAGATGCAACTTTTTCAACACAGGTGTTTCAAGCAGTCAAGGTTTCTGGTCCCCGGAGCACACTGTCCAGTTCACAGAAATGGTGGAGGAGCAGACATTCGTGGCCACTTTCAAATCTGACCGGCCTGATCAGGGGGAGACCATTTACAGCGTGGAGCTAGTTGACAAGGCTGGGGTTAACATTAACCAGAAGTTTGGATCCATGACGAACACACTGGCCCAGACTGGGGGTGGCAGAGGATCAAGGAATGTGTCAGCACCCAGCGGTTTTGGATCCGACATGAAAGTCACTGTAAGATCGGTTTACAATTACTTTGAATTTAAATAATTTATTCTTATTTTTAGCTTATCTGTTCAAAATTTTAGAACATGTATAATTAGTCTACTTCAAGTGACACATTTGACTCTCGACTAAGAATAAGGTGAGTTATACTACTCACCCTGACGTTTGCGTGGCACCTTGGTAAAGTTTTGCATGTAAGTACCCTTGTGTCATTGTCTTAGCAAATGCATCATGATACATGTGTTCACAACCAATCAACCTACTTGATTAATTAAGTTTGATAACTCTATTTTTCATGTAATTTAAATAATTGCCTTTTATTTTTTGACTTAAAAATTCTCATTAAGGTTTTGCATAGAAGTACTCATAGGTAAATATCACAGCAACTACTTGATGTATTGCATTGAGACTTTACACAATGGTTCAACCATCCAACTTACTTGAATAACCATTAAATGCAAATTATGGCCCTTTATTAGTCCACTTAGAAATTCTGGTTAAGGTTTTGCATGTAACCATTTTTAAATCAGTATCTCAGCAATAACATCATATATTGCATTGAAACTTTTAGACATGACATTGTGTTCCCAAATATCCCACCAGTTACCTTCTAAATTAATCAAGTAAGATAACTCTATTTTGGATATTATTTAAACAATTGCCCTTTTAATGTTCGACTTAAAATATCTGGTTGAGGTTTTGCATGTAAGCAGATTTTAGTCAATAACTTAGCAACTCCTTGATGTATTGCATTGAAACTTTATACAATCAAATATGATAAGTCTTATCTTGCGCATTTATGCAATTTTTTCTCTTTTTTGATCCATGCATTTTTCACCAAAACTTAACAATCCCTATACTTAAACAAGTGACGGAATAGTGGAGTGCACTGTCTTTGTGACAACTCTTGTTCCAATAACATTTACTTCAAATCAAATCTTGTCACTTTTGCACTACACAGGTGAACAATGCAGGCGGGGACTCTGGCTGGGATGATGGGGGCTCATCAGGTGAGTGACATTAACACGGACATTTAATTTTCTGCACTTTCAAATCTTTTTGGAAGTATTGTTCCAGTGGCACTTGACAGAATCCTTGATAATGTGCCTCTCCTTATTCCAACTTGTTCAACTCTGCTGACATCACAACATGACAAGTATTCAAACATTATATGATGTTGAAATGAAATAAGAGAACATAATAGTTGTGTATGAATTGTCTTGTATCTGACGAATTATCAGTCCAGTGGTTGGTAGACAAACCCTTGTTTGATTGATAAATATAAGAAGGCTAGGTCCTCAACTTGGTTGGAAGGTTGGTCATAATCAGCAGATGACCCCTATTGATTTTGACCAGTAGATCAAAAAACATGTTGTCATGACCTGTAACACAAGAAGCTTGTCCAATTAATAAGTAGTAAGCTTGTGCCTAATGTGTTGAGAAGGTTGGTCCAGTTAGCCCATGACCCCATTGATTAAAGGTCGTGGTTACTGTAATAATGACCTTGAACACTAAAAGTTTGTCTGATTGGTAACTGGAGTATTCTAGGGCATACAGTCCTCAAACTTAATAGGGATGTTGGTCAATGGTTTTTGCTGACTTCTATTGATTTTGAGTCAGTAGTTCATGACAAACTTGAACTAAGGTACTAAGACTTGAAAAGGAGGTTGAAAATGACCTATAGATGAAACTTTGGTCACACAGAGACCTTGAATATGTAGACCTTTTTATGCCCCCACAAAGTGGCGGCATATAGGGTTGCCCTTGTCCGTACGTACGTACGTACGTACGTACGTACGTCCCGAAGATTGTTTCCGATCTAATTCTTGAAAACCGTTTGTCCAATCCTCACCAAACTTTAAACACATGTTTGTGACCATAATATCTTGATCAAGTTCGATAGTCATGGAAATCGCTTTAGTCATTTAGGAGTTACGGCCCTTTTTTGCCAAAAATACTTCAAAAACATATGTTTCCAATCTAATTCTTGAAAAGTATGTGTCCAATCCTCACCAAACTTTACATACATGATTGTGACCATAATATCTTGATCAAGTTCGATAGCCATGGAAATCGCTTTTGTCATTTAGGAGTTACGGCCCTTTATTTGCAAAAAAAGACTTGAAAAATACGTCCCGAAGATTGTTTCCGATCTAATTCTTGAAAACTGTTTGTCCAATCCTCACCAAACTTTAAACACATGTTTGTGACCATAATATCTTGATCAAGTTCGATAGTCATGGAAATCGCTTTAGTCATTTAGGAGTTACGGCCCTTTTTTGCCAAAAATACTTCAAAAATCATTATGGCTTATTTTCTGTGACAAAAAACCGAAGTGGGGGCATCCGTGTCCTATGGACACATTTCTAGTTTAATCAATATAAAAAGAAACCTATGGCCCTAAAACTTGGTTGGGAGCTTTGTCATGACCTGTAGATTCCTATTGTAGACCCGTATTAATATAAAGATCAAAAGTTCAAGGTCACCAGATTGACCACCTTCAAATTATTTTTAATATTGACAGGCATTTAAAATAAATAAAAAAGATTAATAACCAAGATGTGTTGCTTGAAAGCTGGAAAACATTTACCATTGTCATATTATTATTATTAACTTTGTGATTACCATTTCAATTCAACTTTCATCCAATACTAAACTATCTATCTCAAATTTAAAAGTAATGTTGGTCATAAGCCCACAAACATTTAATGTGAAATGGCTAATTGGCTGATATAAGTGGGAGCAAACACCTTGTTACAACTTATGCTTTTTCGCACAGAACTTAATGCTTTTTCGCACAGAACTTAATAGTTTTGTTCAATAACTGGAATGTCAGCTAAATCTTTTTCCTTTCTTGTTGGGTTATAATATCACTGCCTTTTCCAGGATTTGGAGGGAAAAAACCTTTTGGAGGTGGTGGGGGAGGCTTCAGTTCTTCTGGTGGTGACTCGGGTGGATCAGGATTTGGAGCAAAGAAAGGTTTTGGTAGCGGAGGAGGAGGAGGCTTTGGCAGCAGCGCTGGTGGTGGATTTGGTGGTGGCCGTGGTGGATCAGGTAGCAGCAGCAGTGGTGGTGGATTTGGTGGAAGCAGCAGCGGGGGTTTTGGTAGTGGTGGAAGTGGATTCGGTAGCGGCGGGGGCCAAGGTGGTGGTGGTGGATTTGGTGGTGGTCGTGGTGGATCTGGTAGCAACAGCAGTGGTGGCGGATTTGGTGGAAGCAGCGGTGGTGGTTTCGGTAGTGGTGGCAGTGGATTCGGTAGCGGTGGGGGACAAGGTGGTGGTTTTGGAAGTTCTGGTTAGTTCTTAAATTTTTACATGATCATTTACAGTGGTGGTTTTATGATGCACGAAGGATTCTTGTGCTGTAACAGGCACATTCTAAGCAATGAAGCACACATCAGTGGCTACATTTATTCAATGTTACTTATTGGTTTATCATTAATGATAGAAAAAATATTTGTTAGTTTTAATCTCATTACAAAATAATGAAACATTAATCAGTGTTTACTTAATTATATTATGCCAATGATTTGGTAAGAGGCCCTAGAAATGATGACTCATTAAGAAATTGTGTTCCATCATTTGCAGGAGGTGGGAGTAAGGACTGCTTCAAGTGCGGTGAGGCTGGACATTTCTCCCGGGAATGCCCTAATGCTGCTAGAGGTATGAGGGGTTTAGGATCAACAAATCTTTATAATAAGTATTACTAGTTGACTATGAATTTGCTATGTAATTTATTTTTTTATCAAGCCAGGAGCAAACAGTTTACCAGTCGAGGGTTGGGCTTATTTTTGTCCTGTTTATTAAAGGAAAGAGTAGTCCTGATTTTTCTTATTCTCAAAATTGAACATTTTGTTCAACTCAAACTTAAATTTTCAAATCCATTAAGAAATGTTTTTGTATTTGATTTTCAGGTTTCATAATTATTAATGAGTCTCAATGCCATTTTATTATCCCCCGCCGAATCGAAGGTTTCAAGAGGGGGATATTGTTTTTGGTGTTGTCCGTCCGTCTGGTACCATATCTTGGTAGACATTGATTAGAAAATGTCCAAACTTGGTCAGAACGTTCCCCTTGATGAAATCTCGACCCAGGTAAAAGTGGGTCAAAAACTAAGTCACTAGGTCAAATCCTTGGAACATACTAGAGGCATTATACGTGGTCAAATATTCATAAAACTTAATCAGAATGTTTTTCTTGAAGAACTCTTGATCGTTAACCCTCATCATGCTACATTCCTATCTGCTGATAAGCACAGCCAGTGCTGAATTAATTTACACTGAACAGGCTATGTGGTTTATTGTTGATAGTGATCCTCTTTGATACTTAAAAAGTGGTATTAATTAGCATCTAACCCCTAAATAACCTATAGTATTTGGAAAGATAAAAGTAAGAAGAAAACAATGGGTATAAATTTTATTTTCATTTTTATTTTGTGCTAGAAATAAACAATGAAATAAATGCATACTTCAATAAAATTTGAAGAGTTTTTCATTATAAGTTTTTTTATCTTTGATAGTATTACTTTTATAACAAATATATTGTCATCATTATTTCCGTCACTAAAATCACTGTCCTCAAAAATTTGGTTCAAAAACTTGATCAATATTCATTCTGCGTCGTTCTTCTACGGCCATCTTAATTTTTGAAAAATGGGACTAAAAAAATCCTCAAAAATCACGCAATATCGGAATGATTCTCATTTCATTGGACGATGTTTTTATATATAAGTCTTTCCCATGACGTCATTTGTATATAAATAGTTAATACTTACAACAAATTTCTTTGTTTACGATAAAAACGAGGCTCTCTATGGGACACCCCTTGATCGCGACAACAGGTCGCGCCTGGCTTATATCAATACCAGTGCTAAGTGCGACTTGTAGTCGCACTCAGCATGATAAGGGTTAATAAAACTGGGTCACATATGATCGAAAATTAGGTCACTAGGTCAAGTCTAAAAAAAAAAATTGTTCGGAATGGAAATGATTGGTCGGATTATGTTCAAACTTGGTCTTGATGTACCTCTTGGTGAAATACGGACCGCTTGTTAAAGTGGGGCACATTGGAGCAAAAACTAGGTCACTAGGTCAAATCTTCGAAAAATGTTTGAAACACATTAGAGGCATTATGTATGGTCTAATTTTCATGAAACTTGATCAGAATGTTTTCCTTAATGAACTCTTGGACATGTTTTAAACTGGGTCATATGTGATAAAAAAATTAGGTCAAATCTTTCAAAAATCTTGTCAGAAACTATTTTATGGTGGTAATTGGTCAGATTATGTTTAAACATGGTCAGAATGTTCTCTTGGGTTAAATTTCGACTGTCTTTTAAAAGTGGGTCGCATGGGTCAAAAGCAAGGTCAGTAGGTCAAATCTTATAAAAAATATTGGGAACACACTAGAGGCAATCTAATACTCATGAAACTTAATCAGACTGTTTTCTTGATTGTTGTTGAATAGATCGAAACTGGGTCACATGGGGTCTGAAACCAGGTCAGTAGGTGAAATCTTTGAAATATTGTGTCCCAAACCAAACATTGGTATTGAATAGTCAGTTATGTTCAAATTTGGTCAGAATGTTTGCCTTAATGAAATCTTACAAGAGTTTTAAAATTGATCACATGGGGTCAAAAACTAGGTCACTAGGTCATTTCTGACAGAAATCTTGGGAACACTCTTGAGGCAATACATCTGCTCTAATTTCCATGAAACTTAATCAGAATGTTTGCCTTAATGAAATCTTGGAATAGTTTGAAACTAGTAGGTCATGTGGGGTCAAAAATGAGGTCACTGGGTCAAATCTTAAAAAAACTTTATGGACACTCTAGAGGCTATATTTTTGGCAATATATCTGGACCAATCTTCATGAAACTTGATCAGAATGTTTGCCTTGATGAAATTTTAGATTAGTTTGGAACTTTGCAATCAAAATCATATATAATTATTTCACCAACAATTGATTTCCATTCCTTGACTTAACCCAATCAGGCTGGGGGATATCATTCAACAAATTTGCTTGGTTTTAAAACATTTTAACTGAAATGACCTTTAGATATTTCCAAACATTTCTGTAAAATTATCTCAATCAATGAGTACTAACGAGATAAAATCCATATGTTAAGGGTATTTTCAGATCTTACTATAATACTTTTACCCACTAAAACAGATGGTTTTTTTTTTATCCAAAATGAAATATACAAAATATGTCCAACTGTCATAAGGACATTCACATTGACTGATCATGGTAATGTGATTAAAAATCAGCCTGCTCTTACTTAGACATGTTGACACTGGTGGTGTATTATTGGTATAAACTGGTATAATGCTGTCTTGGTTTGCTTAAAATCTGGATTTCATAAAGCAGGTTTTGTTCATCCAAAATTCTTAATTTGATAACTGGATATGTTTAACGCAAAATTTGACCATGACATGGGCAAAAGGTAGCTGTTGCAACAGTTTTAAAAACCTTTATTGTGATTGTTATTGGTGAAGCTAACAATGTATATAAGTTTGAAAGTAAAATTGTTATTTGTTGTATTTCACTGCTATCACTCAATGAAGGAATAACGAGATTCTCTATTAAACAAAAAGATCCTTCATTCAAAAGATATGGAAGAGGTAGATTATATATATTATACACTGTCATGCATGGTAGTCAGTGGCTCATACTGTCACTTTTGCATGTTTTTGTAATGTAAATCCTGTTTATTTCAACTGAATATATTACATAGGCCTTTTTCTTGAATCTATCATTGTTGTATTGTTGAGTGAAAGGATTTAGATCAGTCTATGAGTTTTTAGCTCACCTGTCACTTTGTGACAAGGTGAGCTTTTGTGATCGCCTTTTGTCCGGCGTCCGTTGTGCGTCGTCCGTCAACAATTTCTTAAAAGACATCTCCTCCTTAACCGCTGGGCCAATATTAATAAAACTTCATAGGGATGTTCCTTGGGTGGTCTTCTATCAAAGTTGTTCAAAGAATTCAATTCCATGCAGAACTCTGGTTGCCATGGCAACCAAAAGGAAAAACTTTAAAAATCTTCTTCTCCCAAACCACAAGGCTTAGGCCGTTGATATATGGTAGGTAGGATCACCAAATGGTCCTCTACCAAGATTGTTCAAATTATGGCCCTTGGGTCAAAATTGGCCCCGCCCGGGGGGTCATGGGTTTTCTCTATATGTTTATAGTGAAAACTTAAAAAATCTTCTCCTCTGAACTTACTTGGCCTAGAGCTTAGATATTTGGCATGATTCATCGTCTAGTGGACCTCTACAAAGTTTGTTCAAATTATGGCCCTGGGGTCAAAATTGGCCCTGCCCCCTTGGGGGGTCATGGGTATTCTCTATATGTTTATAGTGAAAACTTAAAAAATCTTCTCCTCTGAACTTACTTGGCCTAGAGCTTAGATATTTGGCATGATTCATCGTCTAGTGGACCTCTACAAAGTTTGTTCAAATTATGGCCCTGGGGTCAAAATTGGCCCCACCCCCTTGGGGGGTCATGGGTTTTCTCTATATGTTTATAGTGAAAACTTCAAAAATCATCTCCTCTGAACTTACTTGGACTAGAGCTTAGATATTTGGCATGATTCATCGTCTAGTGGACCTTTACAAAGATTGTTAAAATTATGGCCTTGGGGTCAAAATTGGCCCCGCCCCGGGGGTCATGGGTTTTCTCTATATGTGTTATAGTGAAAACTTAAAAAATCTTCTTCTCCGAAACCAAAAGGCGAAGGCCTTAGATATTTGGTATGAAGCATCGTTTATCGGACCACTATTAAGATTGTTCAAACTTTAGCCCTGGGGTCAAAATTGGCCACGCCCCGTGTTCATAGGCTTAGGTTTTCAATATTTGTATATAATGGAAGAATGTGCAATATATGACAGGTGAGCGATTCAGGGCCATTTGGCCCTCTTGTTTAGTTTGAGAAAAGCATATAAGAGCACTGTGTATGATACCAATGAGAAATTGAAGATTAAACGAGGATCAAATCTGTAATTTTTATGGTTTTTGAGACCCAATTTTCAAGGTCTGCGTCGACCTACCATCTTTATAGTCCTTCGATTAAAAAAAGTAATGAAAAAGATATAAGTGTGTTTTAATACGCAGTTTAAATATCTTTAAAGCTTTATACTGAAGATAACCCTAATGCACTTCCCCAAAGATGACTATTATTTTCTTACATGAAGCCTAAAAAAGATTTTTTAAAAGCCTAACTACCCTACATGTACCTGTTTTTGGTAAGAATGTAACCCTAAGCAAACATTATATGTTTAGGCCCTTTCATATTTAAATAAAGATTGGTCTGATTGAATTGAAACTAATGTGATCCCTTTCAGCTTATTGCTGTCTTCACCATAGAGCTTAGACCGAAAGTAAATCAGTCTTTAAAATAGAGCTTAGACTGAAAGTAAATCAGTCTTCCCAATAGAGCTAAGACCGAAAGTAAATCAGTCTTCACAATAGAGCTAAGACCGAAAGTAAATCAGTCTTCACAATAGAGCTAAGACCGAAAGTAAATCAGTCTTTAAAATAGAGCTTGGACTGAAAGTAAATCAGTCTTCCCAATAGAGCTAAGACCAAAAGTTAATCCGTCTTCACAATCGAGCTAAGACCGAAAGTCAATCAGTCTTCACAATAGAGCTAAGACCGAAAGTAAATCAGTCTTCACAATAGAGCTAAGACCGAAAGTAAATCAGTCTTCACAATAGAGCTAAGACCGAAAGTAAATCAGTCTTCACAATAGAGCTAAGACCGAAAGTAAATCAGTCTTCACAATAGAGCTAAGACCGAAAGTAAATCAGTCTTTAAAATAGAGCTTGGACTGAAAGTAAATCAGTCTTCCCAATAGAGCTAAGACCAAAAGTTAATCCGTCTTCACAATAGAGCTAAGACCGATAGTAAATCCGTCTTCACAATAGAGCTAAGACCGAAAGTAAATCCGTCTTCACAATAGAGCTAAGACCGAAAGTAAATCAGTCTTCACAATAGAGCTAAGACCAAAAGTAAATCCGTCTTCACAATAGAGGTTAGATCGAAAGTAAATCAGTCTTCACAATAGAGCTAAGACCGAAAGTAAATCAGTCTTCACAATAGAGGTTAGATCGAAAGTAAATCAGTCTTCACAATAGAGGTTAGATCGAAAGTAAATCAGTCTTCACAATAGAGCTAAGACCGAAAGTAAATCCGTCTTCACAATAGAGCTAAGACCAAAAGTAAATCAGTCTTCACAATTGAGCTTAGACTAAAAGTAAATCAGTCTTCACAATAGAGGTTAGATCAAAAGTAAATCATTCTTTACAAAAGAGCTTAGACCGGAAGTATATCAGTATTCACAATAGAGCTTAGACCGAAAGTATATCAGTATAACAACAGAGCTTGAAACAAAAATAAATCGGCCTTCACAGTAGAGCTTAAATAAATCATTCATCACAATAGAGCTTAGACTGAAAGTAAATCTGTCTTCACAATAGAGCTTAGACCAAAAGTAAATCAGTCTTCACAATAGAGCTTAAATAAATCGGCCTTCACAATAGAGGTTAAAGCGAAAGTAAATCAGTCTTCACAATAGAACTGAAGAAAATATGTATAAATTTATTGCATGTATTTGATATCTACATGTTCTGACCATCTGATGTGTGTTTCCTACAGGTGGAGGGGGAGGTAGCCGTGACTGTTTCAAATGTGGGGAGAGTGGCCACATGGCACGTGACTGTCCAAACCCACAGAAAGGTTAGATAAAGTAAAGCCAATAATGATTGTCAAGTTACAGTGTTGTTGTTTTTTTAACTTTGAAGGGAATCATAGAGCGTTGTTTTGGCAAAAAGGAGAAAATACTAACATGATTCATATATTGTTCAATTTGTTTTCAAACAGTTATTCAAAAAACCTATCGGCATACCCATTGATGTCACTAGATTGCTACATTTGCTAAATGTGAAGAGGACAATACTAAAAATGTAAAAAATGTCAGAAATGTAAAATTAAAAGGGATTTGTGGTCGAATTTCAATAAATTGGACATTAGACTTGCACAGGTTTAACAGTTGACTGGCATTGGAGGAGCAGTTATGGTCTCTGTTTATGGTTTACAAATGAACTAAATGATGAGAAAACAATTGAGGTTTTGTTATAGCTTTGCTTTTCCATGTGAGCATCGTCCTGCACAGGAGTTTATCCTTGGCCTTGATTTGACAAAGCAATTACAGAGTTTATATAAGCTTACAATATACTCCTGAAACTTTATTTCAATTTCCTTGCAAAATGCAAACTTGCATGGATTGTTCCTTGCAGCTGGAGGAGGAGGTGGTGGTGGTCGAGAGTGTTACAAATGTGGAGAAGCCGGACATATGGCCCGGGACTGCACTAACCCACCTAAAGGCATGCCTTACTGACATCTTTCAGTGAACTGTTTACTTAAAATCTTTAGGGGATATGATTTGATTTTTTGCTACATGTTGATGTTTTTAAATATGTTATCTAATACCATGTTTGAGGGAGTTTGTTGTTTCAATCTACTCGTTAATTCCTATATATATCCAAAAGGTTATAAGTAGAATGTGCGTAGCTATTTTGTTACTGCCTTGAGGATATAATACAGTTATTAAACTAACAGCATGATGCTTAAAAACAAAAAACGTCAGAATGATCAACCTGTGAGATGGCAGCTTTAATATTTTATGATTTTCTAGCCTTTTAACCTTTATTGAAATGAGACCCAGGATAGTAAATTGAAAGAAAAAGTGGGAATGATATTGGCACCAACAAAAGGGCTTAATATCCTGTGGTATTAATAATTTAAGTATCAATTAGTGCCATGAAAACTAAGACGAATATTGCCATGCCCTTATCCTGCCTGTGTTTTGAGATCTTATTATTCACCAAAGGCATATTTAAAGGGGCTAGACACCAGATTGTCCAAAAATCAGAAAGTACAGTATTTCCTCAAAACAAGCCTTGAATTGTCAATGCTATTTTAGGAGGAGGAGAAGGATGCGCACTTTATCAATCATGTTGCTGTCTCATCTCTATTCCACATTTAAAACATTGCATAACGGTTTCCAAGTTGAAATCATATCTGCTTATAAGTTGTCTTTTCTGGTGACTTTCCCCTTTAAAAGTGGTATACAATTTTGGTTCTTGAAATACCGATTTATGATAAACAGCACTCAGATCACAAAGTAGAAATTCACAAATAACATCCATCATATTGTTACTGGGTTTGCAGCTGGAGGTAGCAGTGGCAGTTTTGAGTGCTACAAGTGTGGAGAGGGCGGACATATGGCCAGGGACTGCACTAACCCACCTAAAGGCATGTGTCACTCATGTTTGAATGGAATATGTTAACATGTTATGAATTTTTCAGAGTGTGAGTTTTTTTATTGTTTTATTTTTTAAATTTAGTTCGAAACTAACCATTTTCTTTCAAAACTTAGCTCACTGACATTGCTAATTCAAGCTCTGAATGCAACTCCAGATTTGTCATCCATCTCCTTTTTGCGCTTTAAGCCCTTTTTATACAAGGGCCACAATTATTTATAAGTTTGTTTTTTTCATTTTTCTACTCAATTAGGATATTTTTGCGCTTCGTTAGCCTTTCATTCTCTAAAAAAAAAAAAAAAATGACCTTAAATGAGGCTAAAAAATTGTTTGGCACATATTTTGGTGAGTGGATCCGAAAATGCCATACAAACTTATAATTGTTTGTGGCCTTTTCATCTTCTTAGAAGGTAGAATATTTTAGTACAAGATTCACATGTTTGTTGTATTTTGGCTTGCAGCTGGAGGCGGCGGTGGTGGTCGAGAATGTTACAAGTGTGGAGAAGGCGGACATATGGCCCGGGACTGCACCAACCCACCTAAAGGTAATATAAAACGTTCTGGATATTGTAACGAAAGTTGGTATACATGTCACTACAGACAAGATGCACATTTATAGCAAGGCCCATAACTCTGACTAATAATTGTCCAGTTTTCCCCTTTTTAAAAGCACAACAAATAGATTAGGTTTTGGTGTTCCTTCCATGGTACTTGTGTAGAAAAAATAAATATGAACTATCAAAGATAGAATTTCACTTACTATGACATTATAGCCTTTTTAAGTAGGAAAGTGAACGCTGAAATGTTGCCAAGAAACATCTTTGGCATAATTTTAGATGAACTGCAACCATGAAATAAAAAGAAAAAATGCATGTTTCAATGTAAAATGGCTATATATTCAGCAGAGTGAGCACTGCAAGTTATATTCCACAAGTGGCATTGCTATGTTGCTCTGTATTGAACAATTATCTTCCATGTATTAACCATTCCTGTTCGCTCATTAAGCACCAAACTCGGTTTTTGTCATTCATAACAGTGATGGTAAAAAGTGCTTTTAGCCCACAAATATGTACAGTCTAAACTCGTTGGCTCAATATTCTCAAGACCGGCCAAAATACTTCGAGCCTTCGAGAATATCGAGCCAAGCGAGATTGCTTACAGAATGTGATTTTTCCTTTGATTCGTTACAACAAAGTCATGTTTACCTCGTTTGTTATATGCTACGCTATCTCCGCAAGAGAAGAGCTAGCTTACTTTCAAGCTGTTTGCTCAAACAGGAGAACCATTTAAATTTAATTATAATTCAAATACCAATGAAGCAATTTTAATCAATAAGCGCCTTGGGCTTAATGTGGCCAAGCAAATAAATCAAGGTGTGAAAATCTTACCTAAAACCGCGAAAATGACATCGACCCAAGCAAACAAAACAAAGTTTGAAATTCTTACTTGGGACCCTGAATATGACATCGAGCGTGGAGAAATATAGACCCTCAAGATATCGAGCCATCTGATCCAATTTTTTATGAACAAAGAGTGGCTAGAGCCAACAAGGATATCGAGCCATGATATATCGAGCCAACAAGTTTCGACTGTATATCATTAAATTTCCCAGGAGTTAAAATATTTTGGTACAAGATCATATGTTTGTTGTAACTTGTCTTGCAGCTGGAGGTGGCGGTGGTGGTCGAGAGTGCTACAAGTGTGGAGAAGGCGGACATATGGCCCGGGACTGCACCAACCCACCTAAAGGTAATATAAGTCCGCCCAATTGATGTTTGTTTGATTATGAAGACAGTAAAGCATATCAGTAAGAAGCTGAATTCAGGTTTCTTTCAGAGTAGAATCTAATACTAGCATCAGCTATGTGAGGTAACAAAATCTATCCTTTGCTTTGGATTGAACCCAAGACTTCTTTTTGGGTGAAGATACCTCCATTTACGTATTTGTTGCTTAGCAAACCTGCGTTTGTAATTGTAAGGCATTTAGGGCATCTTGATGGTATATGTAATGATATGTTCAATGTTTTGATCTGTTACCGGGTATGTTATCTCAGTTTGGAAATTTGAAGTATTATAAATCATAAATGAATACATTTCAGAGGGAGCTGGTCCAAGACGTGGTGGTGGATTTGGCAGTAGTGGCGGGGGATTTGGCAGCAACAGCGGTGGAGGATTCGGCTCTAGCAGTGGGGGAGACAATTGGGGGGACGGAGCTTCTACTGGCTCATCTGGAGGATTTGGATCAAAAGGCGGTGGATTTGGTGCAAAAGGAGGAGGAGGGGGCTTTGGCTCAAGTGGTGGTGGATTCGGATCGAAAGGGGGTGGATTTGGAGCAAAGTCTTCAGAAGATAACTGGGGTGACTCTAGTAGCAGTGGAGGAGGAGGAAAGCCAGGTGGAGGATTTGGAGGAGGGGGATTTCAAAAGAAAGGAGGTGGGGATGGGGGATTTGGTAGCAAGCCTGCAGGGGGATTTGGAAGCAAGCCTGCAGGGGGATTTGGAAGCAAGCCTGCTGGGGGATTTGGCGGTGCTCCTACACAAAGTGCTGGCTCTGATGATTGGGACACTGAGGCAACACCTGCAGCACCAAGTTCTAGCTTTGGACAGTCAACACAGCCCATTGGAGTTGCCTCGGGCCGGGGAGGGAAAAGTGATGTGTATAACCCTCACACACTTGAAGTGAAAGACATGGTTGATGTGTATGTTGTCTTCACCACTAGCCCTGACCAGTTTTACTGTCAAGTGATAAAAAATTGTCCCAGTCTTGAAGGACTGATGGAAGAAATGAATACCTACTATAATGGGCTTGGGGACACTGAAATGGTACTTCCGAATGTTGAGGTTGGTGCGCCATGTGCGGCAAAGTTCACAGAGGATAATATGTGGTACAGGGCTGAGATCACCACACCAGGACAGTCAGAAGTTGAGGTCCTCTTTGTGGATTATGGAAATTCTCAGAAAATTACAACATCCAAACTTAAACAGTTGAAACCTGAGTTTATGAAGCTTGAAACACAAGGATTGAGGTGTGCTCTAGATGGGATACGATCTGCAGATAAAAGTTGGACTGACAAAGCTATAGAAGACTTTGAAGATTTGACAATAGATAAACATCTTGTAGCCAAAGTTGTTGGTAAGAGTGGAGGTTTATGCTACATGCTAGATCTAGACAACACAGAAGACAAGGTGAATATTGGTGTTGCAATGTGTGACAAAGGACATTGTTCATTCACTGCTCCCAAATCTTCTCCAGTTAAAGAACAAGTGTTGAATAACCCTTTCCCAGATGCTGGACTGGAGGTTGGCTCAGAGCTGGACGTGTATGTATCATGGGTAGAAAACCCCGAGAGGTTCTGGGTGCAACCAGTTAGCCAGGAAGACAGCCTTGTTGAGTTTGTAGACAACATCCAGGGGGTTTACACCACTGGCCCAGGACAGGATTTGAAACTTGAATCAGTGTCAGTGAACCAAGCAGTTATAGCCTTGTTCTCTGAAGATAATGCCTGGTATAGGGGAAATGTGGAAAAAGTCATGGAAATGGAATGTCAAGTGAGATTTGTGGATTATGGTAATACTGACAAAGCAGCAAAAGCGTCGTTACGAAAACCAACAGAGGAGTTACTAAAAGAGAAATCGCAAGCAGCTATGTGTAAACTTGCAGGTGTGAAGCCTCTGCAAGGTTCAAAATACATTTCTGATGCTCATGACATTTTTGACAGTCTTGTGAAGGACGCTGTAGTAAAGTGTAAGGTTGTTGATGTAAAGAGTGGACATTATGAAGTTGAGCTGTCAGTGGAAGGTATTGATGTCAAGAAGAGTCTGGTCAGTTCTGCTGTAGTGAAAGAATATAAGGTAGCAGCCCCTGCAAGTCCTCAAACAGACCAGCCTACACTGAACTTCCCTCCAGCTGTGGAAATTTTCCCAGGAACCACTGAGACCATGTATGTATCCCATACTGATTCTGTCGCCAGTTTCTGGTGCCAAGTGGTAAAGTATGAGATGGAACTAGAAGACCTTATGGCTAAGCTTGAAGCTCATTGCAAGTCCAACTCAGGTGTTTCAAGTTTTTACACAGATATGGCATGTGCTGCCAAGTTCAGTGCAGATAGCAACTGGTACCGAGCGAAGGTAACGGCAGCATACCCAGACAGTGTGGAAGTCCTCTTTGTGGATTACGGAAACTCAGAGAAGGTACAGAAGTTTGACATCTGTTTGCTGTCAGAGGATCTTGTGAGCCTGCCTCCTCAGGCCATTCAGTGTGAACTCCAGAACTCTAACAAGGCCAGTAACCAGCTTACTGCCAAGTTTACCAAGCTGGTAGAGGATCAAAACCTGCAAGCTACAGTATTGGACAAACAGGACATCTATGTTGTGAAGCTTGTGCTACCTGATGGACAGAATGTGGCAGAGGTTTTAGAACTAGTCGACATGAGAACCAGTGTTGATACTGTGAGCACTGAGCCAACTGCTCAGCCACGAACCCAGAACCAGCCAACTCAACAGTTTGTTGTTCCTGAACTTCCAAAGTCATGCTCCATTTTCTTGTCAAACATTATGTCACCTGGCGAATTCTTTGTTCAGAGAGGGGACCAGGAGTCTGCTTTAGCTGAGCTGATGGACAAAATCACAGACCACTGTAAATCTGCTACATGTGTGGGTTCTCTGTCTGAGGGTATAACATGCTGTGCAATGTTCTCAGAAGATAATGCTTGGTATAGAGCTAAAGTTTTGAAATGTCGAGGAGAAAAGGCTACAGTTGAGTTTGTCGATTATGGCAATTCCGAGGAAACAAGTACTGAAAATCTAAAAACTATTTCAACTGAACTAATGCATGATCCAGTCTATGCCCTCAAGTGCAACCTGCACGGAGTAAAGCCATGTGGGAACACTTGGTCAGACGAAGCAATTGCGAAGTTTGAAGAATTGACTCTGGAGAAAGAACTGCTGTGTGAAGTAGTTGAGGGCTGTCATGTGAAGCTGGTGGTTGATGGTGCAAGTGTCGGAGATGCCTTGATAAGCAATGGCATGGCATTGGCAGTTGAACAGTTGTTGGGTACTACAGAAGAGACGCCAGAAATTAGGCAAGCGGAAACTGGTTTTCCGAGATACACTTACATGATGCCATGCATACCAGCGGAGGAAACTCCAGTGTACATCAGCCATGTTAATAATCCAGGAGAGTTCTTTGTTCAGATGGTTAACAGGGAAGAACAGCTGAATGCTCTAATGGAAAAACTGGCACGCCTCTATGATGGTGAAAGCTCAACTGGGAAACATAATTGTAAGACTGTATCATTAGGTTCAGCAGTCATTGCTAGATATTCTGAGGAAAAGGCGTTCTACAGAGCTGAAGTATCAAGTGTGAATGGGAATAAGGCTACAGTAATGTTTGTAGATTATGGCAACTCTGAAGAAACCACTATTGGGTCTCTGAGGATCCCTGAACTCGATATCCTTTCAGAACCTGTGTTTACCATGAAATGCAGTTTGAATGGTGTAAATCCTGTTGGTGGGACTTGGTCAGAGGACAGTCTAACTTTCTTTGATGAACAGACCACAGATAAGGAGTTCATGTGTAAATTTACAGCTGGCAATAGAGTGAATCTGACGAGTGATGAAACAAACATTGCTGATGTCCTGGTTGCAAAAGGCTTCGCTGAAAAGGTGAAAGATGCTGTAGATCTTGGTCAAGCTGAAAAAGAGGTTGAATCTGCGCAATCTAGTCAGAGCAGAGTGAAGCTAGCAGATCAGTTGCTTCCCTCGGAGCCAGTTACAGGGTTTGTGTCCCATGTAGATGAAGATGGTACACTGTACATTCAGCTTGGGGAACAGGAGGATGTTCTAAACACTCTTGTGGAACAGATACAGAACATCGGTAGTTTACAACCTCTGGAGATATCGTGTATGGCAGAAGGTGCGATTGTGTGCGCTCAGTTCTCTGATGATAACAGTTGGTATAGAGCCCAAGTTATGTCAGTGGACTCTGGGTCAGTTAAGGTTCGGTTTGTGGATTATGGAAACTGTAATACAATCACCTCATCAGAAAACCTAAGAGCTGTCACTCAACAGTATACCTCTGCCCCACCCCTGGCCTACCCATGTAGAATTGTCACCTGTCAAACCAGTCTCACCACGGACAAGGTGGAGCAACTCACCACGTTAACAACAGACAAGGAGCTTACCGTGACCTTCACCTCTGGAGGTCCTATATACGCAGTGACCATTGTGGATGATGAAGGGAAGGACCTAGCTGAGAGTTTGGGTTTTGGAGTCCAGCTTGAGGCTACAGAGGAACCAGTGACAGAGGAAACAGTCACTGCAGATAGTGAAGCCAGAACAGGTATGTTTCAGTGCAAGTGTTGCTCCAATAAAGTGTAATATTTTTATGTCTGATTTCAATTTAAGATCTCTGCTTTTTAGCTTGACTATTCAAAGAATAGGTGGGCTATACTACTCGCGTCGGCGTCCGGTTAAAGTTTTAGGGCAAGTTGGGATTTTCACTTATAAGTCCAATACCCTACATTCAATTGACTTAATACTTCACGCAGTTGCTCAGGGCCATCACATGATGAGGTTAGATAACTCCATATTATTCTTTACACAGATTATGGCCCCTGATTGACTATGGAACTTATGTTAAAGTTTTAGGGCAAGTTGGAATATTTATTAATTACTTCTATATCCTTTGTTCAATTGACTTAATACTTCACACAGTTGTTCAGGACCATCACACAATGAGGTTACATAACTCCATATTATCCTAAATACAAGTTATGGCCCCTGATTGACTTAGGTTAAAGTTTTAGGGCAGGTTAAAGTTTTAGGGCAAGTTGGGATTTTCACTTAAAACTCCAATACCATTCATTCATTTGACTTAATACTTCACACAGATGTTCAGAGCCATCCCATAATGAGGTTAGATAACTCCATATTATCTTTTATACAAATTATGGCCCCTGATTGACTATGAAACGTAGGTTAAAGTTTTAGGGCAGGTTGGGATATTGTTTAATAACTTCTATACCCTTCATTCAATTGACTTAATACTTCACACAATTGTTCAGGACCATCACCCAATGAGGTTACATAACTCCATATCCTTAGTACAAGTTATGGCCCCTGATTGACTTAGGTTAAAGTTTTATGCAAGTAAAAGTTAAGGGCAAGTTGGGATTTTATTAAAAAAAAACTTCTATACGGTTCATTAAATAAAATAAAATTCAAAATTATTTACAACCATCTTACAACAAGAAACATAACACCGTTTTAAGCCTAAATACAAATTATGTCCCTTGAATTTTTTTTTATTTTTATTTTTTAATTTCCTTTGAAAGGCATATTTGTATATTCTTAACCACATTTTCATAATGAAAAATCAAATTATTTGAATGACTTGCGTCACTGTTCGGGCGGGCTGGTGGGAGGGCAGCATCAAAGTCACCTTATGTATCAAATAATTTTAGTTAGGTTTGACAAAAAGAGACCAAACTTGGTATTATTACATCGTTGTTGTATTCCAAGTCAAAGCGGCGTAGTTGAGCGCGCTGTCTTACGACGGCTCTTGTTTTGTGTCTTCTGCCAGCAGGGCAGACTGATAGGGATAAAATTTGTCTGGCACTGTTATTAGTGCTTGCTTCAAATTATGAACTTCTGAATGGCTTCGTGTATTCTTCAAATTTGATATGCATGTTGGACATGGTCAGGAGGTTTTGGGTTCAAATGTCAAGGTCATACTCCCAACACATTCTATAAAAAGTCATGTTCATTAAACGGTGAAGCATATTGACCTGGCATGACTTTATGCAGATACGTAGTTCAACTTTTCTTCAATTTTTAAAGGTATTTTTAAGAATCTGATATATAACGGATTCCTTCTTTTTGCTTAGAATATACATACAAGTCCTGTCATATGTTTTTTTTCAGAGTCCGCCATAGAAAGTGCAATATCCCTGGAGTTTGTGGACACCACAAGTCAGCTGAGCAGAGAGACTGTCATTGAAGGTCAGCGTGTGAAAGTACTGGTTAGTCACAGCGAGTCTCCTTCCAATTTATGGGTCCAGAATGAGGCTGAGAATCAAAAACTGGACGACCTTCTTAATGCAATGTTTGAATTTTATAGCGAGACTACAGATAAAAGGTTAAATTTAAACACTGCTAAAGAAGGGGATGTGGTCGCAGCATTGTCGTCCGACGAGTCATGGTACCGTGCAAGTGTGATCAAGCGAGATGGGGAAAATGTCACTGTGATGTTTGTAGACTATGGCAACACTGAGACAGTCACGTTGGAGAATGTCAGAAAGCTGACGAAGGAGTTTGCTACCTTGCCTGTGCAGGTGTTTATACTCTTCTTGCTTTGAATTTATAGTAATATGACAATTTTAAGAATCTCAAGATTGTGCGTAGCTTTTAACCATCTTATAATCAGCTTATGTAGTCATTTGCAGCTAATGAAATAAAATGTAAAGCAGTTTTTCACAAAATTCAAGTATTGGTAAATTGTTAAAGCTCATGTAGGCGTTGACATTTTGGGGAAAATAATATCATTTGTTTGAACAAATTGAAGTTGCACCTACGGGCAGGCGGCATCAAGAATGTGCAATCATATATCACCAAACTTGATATCCCTAATAATGGACGGGCTTATTTTGCCACAGTTGGTGCTCTTGTCTAAGTTTATTATCAAACTGCGATTCATGTTGACAGGGTGTTGCTGTGTGTCTGGGAGGGGTGCAGCCGAGTACAGAGGAGGGCTGGAGTACAGAAGCCATCGCGGCATTCACAGAGCTCACCACTGACAAGTAGGATATTGTTGGTCATCTGTTATGACAGTCAACAAGATGTAATGTGAATGGATGACCATGCAGATTATTATAAGCAAAGCAACAGAAAGTCTGCAAATTAATCATTTAGGGTGTATAATAGTCAGCTGTTTGCAAATGCATTAATCTAACAATCCAGCCACATTTATAAACAAGTTCTCTAACCTTCTGAAAATAAAATAATTTAACAAAGTACAATAAAATTTACAAACAAGATAACATTTCAGGGTATTACTGATGGATGTGAGTGAGGCATTGAGCACTGATTTGCCCAAGGTCCAACTGCTGGACATGGGGATGTCCGTGGCTGACGCCCTCCTTCAGCAAGGTATAGGGGCCCAACAAGCCACACCTGTCGCTGTCAATACAAAAGTGAAAAAGGTCTTCTCGCCAGATCCAAATGACGCAGTCATTGCTAGGCTGTGTGATGCCAAGTCCACAGGGGAAGTTGGAAAATATGGGTAACAAAATGTTATATATATATATATATATATATATATATATATATATATATATATATATATATATATATATATATGTAAGTCATTTCAATTATGCGTAAACATGCCCACACTTATTATTTCCAATACTTTTAAACTAATCTTTATTTCTTGACTTGCATACTTTATTACTAAGACAAAGTTATTCTTATTGGTAAATTAGAGCTGAACTGTTGCATTGTTACTTGTCAGCATTATCCTTGTCCATTAATTGCTATCACAATTTTTTACACAGTTACCAAATCCGCGACATAGGCCTAGATGACCCCTCCATTGACGGTCATGCAGTTGTTATCACCGTGGCTACAGATCCTGGTAACTTCTGGTGTCAGCTTGATGATGGAACATACTTCTATCACCAGGACAAGCTGCAGAACTCATACATAGAGGACAAGGAACCCTTGGCTGACCCTAAAATAGGTAATCTGCTTGAAATAAGCATTGCCCTGAAAAGTACTTCCAAAATGGACTTTTCTGTTTGAGTGTATACTACACACATCTGTTCTGTTGAAGTAAAAAAATGTGCACAAATATCTTAATAATAGTTATATGTTTTTTCACTTCAGGTGACCAGTGTATAGCCCAAGTTAGTGATGAGTTCCACAGAGCATGCATTACTGGCAAACTGGAAAACAGCTGTGACATCTTCCTGGTAGACCTTGGGAAGAGAGCTGATGGCCTGGTTAACTCCCAATTGTTCCAGATTAAACCTGAGTTCGCCACATACCCTCAGCTGGCTTTCCAGTGCTCCCTGGCCTGTCTTAGCCCTGTTGAGACTGACACTTGGAATGATAAAGCCTGTAAGGTGTTTGAGCATACTATGCTTGAAAAAAGTGGAGAAGAAACGTTCCCTGTGCCGGCCAGAGCCACTGTTGTGGTTGTGGAAGAGGGGAAAGTGTTTGTGGAAGTGCAGGTCGGAAAGAAGGACTTGAGTGGTGTGTTGGTGGCGCAGAATGTTGCAAAGTTTGATGCATTGCCTGATAATTCAGTTTTAGAGGATAAACCTAAGAGGAAAGCTCTCAGAAACTTTGCTGAAGACTTTGGTACTTTTAAAAATGTGATATTAGACTCCGACCAAGACTATGAGGTTGTGTTGATAGACTGTGATGATTTAGATAAACTTGTGTTTCATACAAAATCCAGTTTGAGTACTGTGGATGAGATCATGTGCAGTATAGCTGAGTATGTGGAAGGAAAACAAGGTGGGGAAGGTATGGAGGATGACTTCTGTGAAGGACCCTGCCTCGCCAAGTGCCCTGAAGACGGTCTCTGGTACAGGGCAAATGCCCAGTCAGTGAAAACAACAGAAGCTGTGGAGAAAAAAATCAAGGTATAGACAGAGGTTCTTGACATCTAAGAGATGAAGATACCAAGAGTAATGCAAACAAAATACTGCTTAAGATTAAAAAGAAATGTATATATTATACTTCTGCTATTTAATGCTCATTTGACTCGTACAAGATTCAGTTAGCAGGCTTAATGGTGCTAGTCTGTATATATCTGAATGCATCGATTTATCATTATACCCCCCAAAACAAAGTTTGGGGGGGTATACTGGAATCGGGTTGTCCGTCTGTCTGTCTGTCTGTCTGTCCGTCCGTTTTTTTTGTCCGGGATTCATCTTTGTCGTTATTGAACAAATCTTTTTCAAACTTTCAAATATTAATGACCATGATGTAAACCTGTGCCTCCGTGGATTTGGTCAGAGTCGCATGATCCTGAGTGGAGTTGTGGCCCCTTAATGAGTTAAATTGGGCAAAATTAGCTTTGTCCAGGATTCTTCTTTGAAGCTATTGAGCAAATCTTTTTCAAACTTTCAAATATTAATGGCCATGATGTAAACCTTTGCCTCCATGAATTTGGTGGGAGTCACATGATCCTGAGTGGAGTTGTGGCCCCCTAATGAGTTAAATTGGGTAAAATTAGTTTTGTTCGTCCTACTCCTTCGTCATTTTTGAATGAATCTTTTTCAAACTTTTAGCCATGGTGAGAACATTTGCCCCTGTGATTGTGGTTGGAATCACATGATCATGTCTCCAATTATGGCCCCTGAATAAGTTAAAATAGGCAAAAATTATACAGCTTTGTCTAGCCTAATCCTTGGTCATTTTTTCTCATTTTTTCTATAAATCTTTTTCAAACTTTCAGATGTCAATGACCATGATATGAACTGTTGAATATGTGATTTGGTGCACCTGTATTAATCAGAATGTTTGCATGGCCTTAAAAAGACCTTTAATTGATTTTGTCCTTAAAAAGACCATCAAAAGTCCTGAAGTTAGGTGCATACAGGCCTTAAATTTGTTACAATATTCGCTTTGGTGGCCTACTCCTTTGTCATTTTTCAATATATTTTTCTCAAACTTTCAGCTATCCATCTCCATGATGTGAACCTTTGTATATGTGATTTTGTGCACCTGTATTATTGCCTTGTGCTTTCTAATGATACCATAACTAAGGCCAGGGCAAACAACCTAGACAGGGAAGGGTTGGGGGGTATTCGTTAGCCTTTGGCTTACAGTTCTAGTTATTGTAATGCTATAAGTTGTATTGTTATTTCTTGAACAGGTGTTCCTTGTGGATTATGGGAGCACATATGTTATACCTGTATCACATCTGCTGCCCTGCCCTGCCCCGCTCCAGGACACGCCCCCTGGTCAGGCAGTGTTCTGTTCCTTGGCAGAGATCGAACCTGTGGATGGTGGTGCATGGAGTGAGGAGTGTGAGCTGTTCTTCTCAGAGTCATGTAAGTGGTGCCCTGTTGGGTAAAATCTTTCAGTGAAAATAGCAGATGTAAAAGAAACCGGAACTGTTTTGTGTTTTAGAAATTCTCTAACAATTTGTAAATGAAAAAAATGTGAAACTAGATGAAATACAATTAAATGTGTGGATGAAAAGTCTTGTAATCAGACTTTGACTGTGAAGTGCTTTTGATGCTTTAAAGAATGTCTATCTTGTTTATCAAAAAGAACTCAATATGTTTATTTGATATAACTGCTAGAAACAACAAATGTTTTAAATTTTAAATATTCAAAGAAAATGGTGTAATGAGTACTTTACATTGTCAGATGCCAGTGATGGCAAGGAGATGAATATGTACGTGAGCAGCTACAGTGGAGGTGTCCATGAGGTGCTAGTTCACACCCTCGAGCAGACTGATAAATCTGTGAACCACCTTCTAGCGGAGCTCGGCATGGCGGCACCCGTGGTCGGCTCCCAGCTAGAGATGTCCATACTGGCAGATACTGCAGGTGAGCTTTGGGTGCAGTGTGCTGAATAAGGTCTTGAATTGTTAGCTGTGTATAGAGTTTAATGTTGGTGTTCTACATGTGAATACAATCTGGCAGAGTTCTTTCAAAATGCATGCAAATTGTAAACAAAAAGGCCTTGGTTTGATTGTGACTTCATTGAAAGTAATCGTAGATGAAGTTCTCCTAACTCAAATGAGCTTTTGTGCCACAGATGTTCTAAGTTCTGTTTCGTTGGTTGTAAGAAGCAAATTAGACCTTATATGATTAAAAAAGAAAGGAGTTAAGAGCTATTTAACCTTTTTTAATGATTCATTAATGCATGAAAATATTTGATTGGTGGAGTCCGAAGAAGCAGATGTTACCATTCACAGATGAACCGCAATTCTAAATTATTTAATGTTCATATTGTACTCATTGTTTGCAAAATAGCTCTTGGATTATCAGACTACTAAGCTAAAAAAAAACAATACTTCCAATGCAATTGAACGAATGATAAATTTGGCTGTTTAAACACACAGCAGCCTTAATGAGGTCACTAATTTTATTGAAGTCACATGCTTTTATCACAGTCACAAGTTCAATCAATTCCACTGATTTTGTGTTTATCATATCTGATGTGTTGAGAATCGAAACAGGACTACAAATATTCAATAATAATGATGTTTATTTGTGTTTTAAAGGGACTGTCAACCAGATTGGCACCAAAAAGTTTTTTCTGTAACTAATCTCAGGACAATTATTTAATAGAATGTGTTACGCTTTGATCTCATTATTTAAAAAAAAAAAATACCGAAATGTAAAAAAAACCATAATGAGTACTGTGGATGAGACATAATTAAGCTATAGAGCTAACTCGGTAATATCACGTGATAACATCAACTAGCCAGTCACGCATAAGGAATGAATTGTACTAGGTAGACATACCCAGTAATCTTTTTTAATGGAAAAATACGAAATAACTGCTAAACTTAAATTGTAAACTATGTGGTACTTCAGTTAGTAAGTTTCAATGCATTGTACACATTAATACCAAGTTTATGTCAGTTTTTGACGATTTTTTTTTTCTTGCAAATTGATCATCTGGTGCGCAGTTGCTATAAGCTGTTCACAATTTTACCTATTTCTTTAATTTCAGAAACATCTTTCCATGAGGTATCTTTGTCAAGAATGGATTCCCTTGGTGACAGTTCTGATAATGGTTTGTATTAGTTGCAATTACATAACGAAGATGTTGATGTTAAACATGGTATTTATATGCATAGGAAATTGGCTATTAATGTCAGGGAATTTTCCAGCTTTAGAAAGGAGCCTTGGCCTTCATTTGGTGGGAAAAATTCTTGAGATATCTTAAAGATGCACTTTTACTCCCAAATTAGACATAGCACAATTGGTATAATTGTTTTAATTACATGAAGGTTGAATAAATGTTGAAAACTATGGTTCTTATGAAGGATGCTTAGTTCAATTTGACAGAAAGGTGCAGAAAACATTCCTGTATTTCCTATATTTTTACCTTATGAGACGACAACTAAGTTGATCATAGTAAATCTTTTAGCACTCGCCCATTATTAAATAATTGTATGCATATATACCATTACAGTCTTGTTTTCAGTAATTAAAAGTTTCCATTAATGCATTATTTAGTTAGCTGTTAAAGGTTTACAGGCTTCCAAGGCCCTTCTATTCCTACTTTTCCAACTTTTCCCTACTTTTTAGCTCGACTTTTTGAAGAATAAGGAGAGCTATCCTAGTCACCCGAGCGTCGGCGTAACCACTTATGTTTAAATTTTTGTAAGAGTTTGCGCACCACCTCCAATATTTTCAAAGTCCATTGACATATGGCTTTGAAACTTTGCACACTTATTCACCATCATGCCCCAACCTGTACACAGTAGGAGGTAACTTTATCAAGCATTTTAACAAAATTATGCCCCCACAAAGTGGCGGCATATAGGGTTGCCCTTGTCCGTACGTACGTCTGTCTGTCTGTACGTACGTACGTCCCGAAGATTGTTTCCGATCTTATTCTTGAAAACCGTTTGTCCAATCCTCACCAAACTTTAAACACATGTTTGTGACCATAATATCTTGATCAAGTTCCTTAGCCATGGAAATCGCTTTTGTCATTTAGGAGTTACGGCCCTTTATTTGCAAAAAAAGACTTGAAAAATACGTCCCGAAGATTGTTTCCGATCTAATTCTTGAAAACTGTTTGTCCAATCCTCACCAAACTTTAAACACATGTTTGTGACCATAATATCTTGATCAAGTTCGATAGTCATGGAAATCGCTTTAGTCATACATGTGATAACGTCCCGGACGTCCGGGATTGTCCCGGAAATCGTATCTCTGTCACGGAGTCACGGAGGGTGCATGTTTGTCCCGGAAAGTCATAAAAAATAAAACGAAAAAAAAAATCTCGGAATCGGAATCGATTATCCTATTTTACCAATGTAAGTCAGCTATTTTGCCTGTCCGGGACACTGGTCGTAAAACACAGGACATGTTAACACTAATCCGTTAATTGGTACGTGTGTCGTCGAGGTCATCGTCAATCACCCGATAATTGATCTATCGGCCTATTGTTGTGCTTAACGAGTGGGGGAGGGTTCTTGTATACAAATTCATTGTTTTCATATGGATTTGTTTGGTCTTATGAGTGATAGCTTTAAATTGATGAATTGATATTTTTCACACATTTTACCGACAAACGAGCATGAAGGTAAGTTCAAAGAAAGTGACAAAATGAGTAAAAAAACAAAATTAAAACACGGAAAACATCCCATATTCCTTTCAAATTTCAAAGTCGATACATCGTTATACTTTAAACAACTTTAAACAACTTACGCGTCCATAAGGAATTTTAGTGTTTTGACATTTTTTTCCGAACTATCGTGTGTATTTTTACGCCGAAATAAAACTGACGATATGGGGTTTACAGGTGGTTATATAGAATGCTTTAATCACGTGACCATGGTAAGTCACGTGATCGCTTTATACAGCCGATTGTTGACATGTCTCTATCAAAATTATATGCATCTCCAAACGGAAAAAAGCTCATCGACTGGAAAATCTTTTTTATCGTCTGGAAAATATTGTGTGTCATAAATTGCAAACGTTTTAAATGTGATGAAAAAATAAATATTTTATAACGCATGTTCTCAAAAGCGCGGGAAAACAGGTGCCCGTATAGTTGTTTATTTCCTGTTTTGATGAAACCGAAAGTAGACTGCATACCCTCCTGGTTAGCACTTCATTTAAAGCCTGGGAAAATATCTGGTGGTTTTATTTTTTCAAGAAAATGCAGAAAAACAACAACCATGTCAAGTAAAAAATACGTCTTGGCAGTCAAAATAGGTACATTTTCCCGACGTTAAAAACGACTAAAATAGTCCCAGATATGCTCGAGAATGCACCACAGACGTTCCCCATTTAAAAAAAATTCCGGGGGGGCATGCCCCCGGACCCCCCTAGTGTGCGTTGACATAACGACGAGTGTCCCGGAATCGACCCAAGAAATTATCACATGTATGCTTTAGTCATTTAGGAGTTACGGCCCTTTTTTGCCAAAAATACTTCAAAAATATATGTTTCCAATCTAATTCTTGAAAAGTATGTGTCCAATCCTCACCAAACTTTACTTACATGATTGTGACCATAATATCTTGATCAAGTTCGATAGCCATGGAAATCGCTTTAATCATTTAGGAGTTAGGGCCCTTTATTTCCCAACAATACTTAAAAAATATCATCTCGATGTAAATGAGATGTGGATCCAACAAGTTTTTTCCTGCCTGAATGGCGCCATATAACCTATACAGTCTTGCGATGCCGTAAAACCCAACTCAACTTATCCTATATGTGCAGATTATCCTGAATAATCATTATGGCTTATTTTCTGTGACAAAAAATCGAAGTGGGGGCATCCGTGTCCTATGGACACATTTCTAGTTCAACTTAGAATTTATGTTAAAGTTTGCGTACCACCTCAAATATTTTCAAAGTCCAATGACATATGGCTTTGAAAATTTGCACACTTGTTTATCATCATGCCCCCCCCCCCCCCCCCAACCTGCACACAGGAGGAGGAAACTTTATCAAGCATTTTAACAAAATTATGCCCCTTTTTCAACTTAGAATTTATGTTAAAGTCGGCGTACCACCTCAAATATTTTCAAAGTCCATTGACATATGGCTTTGAAACTTTGCACACTTGTGCACCATCATGCCCCCAACCTGTACACAGGAGGGGATGACTCTATCAAGCTTTTTGACAAAATTATGCCCCTTTTCCTACTTAGAATTTACGTTAAAGTTTGCGTACCACCTCAAATATTTTCAAAGTCCATTGACATCTGGCTTTGAAACTTAGCATGCTTGTTCACCATCATGCCCCAAACCTGTACACAGGAGGGGATGACTCTATCACGCATTTTGACAAAATTATGCCCCTTTTTCGACTTAGAATTTACATTAAAGTTTGTGTACCACCTCAAATATTTTCAGAGTCCATTGACATCTGGCTTTGAAACTCAGCACGCTTGTTCACCATTATACCCCAACTGGTACACAGGAGGAGGAAACTCTATCACGCATTTTGACAAAATTATGCCCCTTTTACGACTTATAATTTGCGTTAAAGTTTGCGTACCACAAATATTTTCAAATTAAATTGATGTAAATTTCTCAGCACATCATGTTTTGCATTGAAATCTAATTTAACAGTGGTCCATGCATGTTTCGCCAAAACTTTTCAATCCATACACCGAAAAGCGGTGGAAAAGTCGAGCGCGTCTCTGTGACAGTTCTTTGTTTTGTAAGGCTCATACTTTTCCCTACTTTTTCTTGAAAAAGCCCTACTATCCCTATTTTTTGTAAAAATAGTTTGAAAAATAATTAAAAAAATGTTTTAATCAAATGCATTTATTCTTCAATAATCTAAATCTTTATTTTAATAAGGAGCCATTTCTAGTATTTTTAAAAGGATTAGTTTGACGCGGTAGGTCTCCAGTGCTGCAAAGGGGGTTCTTTGATGAGAAAGAGTGGTGCATGTTGACAAGTCAGAGACTCCCATTTCAGGTTCATCTCCTCATCCTGTGAATAAATCCTTCTTGAAGCATTGGTTTTTAAGCAAAGATAACTACATGTACATCACAATTGATGAATAGTTTTAGCGGTCATTTATTTGCATCCAAAAAAGTAAGTTAAAAGAGCCCTACTATCCCTGCTTTTTGCTCTTAATATATCCCTATTTTATCCCTACTTATATTGGTCACTTGAAAGCCTGGGTTTATCACTCAAAATTTTTGTTTGTTATACATGTGTATGAATTGATTTTGAATAGAGTGTCACTTTAAGATTTGGGAAAACTGCATGATTTTGAAGGCATATTAATTCCTAGAAGATCCCTTTAAAACTGGCCTTGTGTATGAAGTAAAAGGTGGGACCTATTTCCATAAAGGTTTTTGAAAATCAAATTATATTAATGTCATATTTTGTTTATTATTTGTGTGAATTTAACATGAGCAAGTATCAAAAAAGACTGCAATGTTGACGAAATGAAAAAAGTCTGCATAATGCCGTTTGAGACACCTTTACAAATTTAAAGATAATTAAGGTTAAAACTGAATATCCTTGTATAAAATGGGCATAAGTCTTCAGTATTTAAAGCTGCAATCTCACAGATTGAACATTTCAACAAGTTTTTTATTTTTTGTCTAAGAACTAGCTAATTTTTGCGAAAATCCATGGAAACCAATTATATAAGACTGCTGACAAAAAATCAGATCACAGATTTAAGTTCAAAATTTGATGTTTTATGCATTTTTCTTAAACCGTTAGTAACGGTTTAAGCCATAAAACATTAATTTTCGAACGGAAATATGAAAATCTGCTATCTGAGCTTTTGTCAGCAATCTTATATCATTGGTTTGCAGATATTTATGCAAAAAATTGCCCTTTCCAAGACAAGAATAAAAAAGTTGTAAAAATGGTAAATCTTTGAGAGTGCAGCTTTAATATCATGTATATTAATGATATCAAATGAATACTGTTGAATACATGGAAATTCATGAAATTAACATCACTCCAATCCACACTTCTTTTCTGTAGGAGACACAAGCTTTGACCCAGAAAATTACTCCTTGTTTACCGAAGGTGACACCTCATGTATTAGCAGTGTAGACACATCACGGGTCACAGCAGGAGATGCCAGCTGTCTTACTGATGCTTCCTATCTCACTGAGGGTAAGTGTGGAATTCAGAACAATTTGACTTAAGGGAAAATAAGGGTAATGGTCTGACAGTGGAATGAATTATTCATGAAACTATGAATAAACATGCCTCATAAAAAGTAGGGATGCAAACATATGGCAAAATTGATATTAGAATATTCGGTAATTCTTTCGAACGAATATTCGATAACCAAAATACATCTTTTAAAAAGTAATATTATATTCGCTAAAGTAAAAGCGTGGCATTTTAGCCCTTCTTTGTCATAACAACCACGCGCAGCAGACCCTGAATTTCACCAAATGAGCCTCGGATATTCCTCATTTCAGAAAGACAAAAAGTAATACAGTATGAATTAGGAAAAAAAATAAAAAAAATAATTGATATTCCTCTGCCTTCATATTAGTAGACAACGTAAACTTAGATGGATTCTTGTCAAATGGCATTATGCGCCAATGGAAGCAGCCTCGTTCTGGAATTGAATTCTCCTAAATAACATTATGGAAAAACCAAACCAACTTCGTTAACTAGTTTATTCCTTAATTGGCAAAAGCATTCAAATTACCGAAAATAATTGTTGAGTGTCACTTGTCTTATTAAACCAGTTATTGTAAAATTATGGAGTCTTTATTTTATAGTACCCGAAGATATGTCCCTAAATGACATATGATGCATGTTTAGTGTCTTGTCATGACATTCACACCTCTGGCAGTATTGGCCAATTGTTGTAAAAACAAAATAACTTTAAACACAACAACAGAGTTGTAGACAAAAGGTTTATTAATATATTTATTCAGTAACAAAATATTGAATATTCGAATACCAAATGTTTGATAGAATATTCGAATATTCGTTTGCATCCCTAATAAAAAGATTGTTTATGCTTCAAAATTTCATGCATTCGTGTGTTTTTTTCGTATTGAGGACATGCTTAAGACATAAGGGTTTTTTGCTTGCATGGAAATTCTTCAAAATTTCTCGAGTGTTGATGCGTCTTCTTTTGGACGAACAAGAAAATGTGTTCATTTTATTTGTCTTCGAATACATACAATTGTGCATATTGGTAAATGAATGTTATCAGTTGAATTAAATATGTAATATTTATTTGCTACTTATTATAGGTGATACAACAGGGTTTACTGAAGGTGACACAACTGGCCTGACAGACGCTGATACCACAGGACTGACGGAGGGAGATACAACCGGTCTGTCCGAGGGTGATATGACAGGAGCGCTGGAAAGTGAGGGTGACACATCAGTCAACACGCTGGACGGCACACACTGGGTCTGTGAGGATTGTCAGTGTGAAAACAACGTGGATGAATCCCTCGTTGAGTGTCTTCACTGCAGAAAAGTCCGCACAGGTCGGTACATAGAGTGTTAGGTGGTGTTTGTGTGATATTTAAACAGCATATGGATTTGTGGTGGTTTGATGGCTTGTTTCATAGGCTGTACACAGAAAGTTGTTTGCTATTTGTCAAGGTTTTCACTGTTTCTTCAAAAGCAGTGTGTTCATCTCATCACTCGATATTCATATTGAGTCTAGTTTGTTTGACATCAATGAAAAAAGTTGAAAATTTTGGCAGCTATAAACAACTTTATATGTATTTTTTAAAGGCTTAACTTTTATGTTTAGTTTGTTCAGTATCTCCATAAACAGGAATGGAGAAGTGTTTAAGTGGCCTATTAGTATAGTGTTCATGGAATCCAAATGCTTGCAGTGGTTATTTGCTTTTATGTAATAGTTTCCTATAGTGTTTGTTTTAACTTGCATAACTTGCATCTTCCCTTTGACTATTATTTCTTTCAACATGTTTTGACAACAAATAAAGCACTTCAACAATATAAACGATAGCAAGGTTTGTTTATTTTTCAGTAAATATCAAACTTTGATATTATTTTGTGTTTTAAATATTCATTTTGACATACAGTCGAACCTCGTTATGTCGAGATAACGAACAGTTGACTCATCCGAATTACAAAAAAATTTACCAATTCCAACACGTTTGAGTTGGATTGTACGATGTTTTCATCCACAATTGAACGGTCTTGTTAAATATTTTCGTCGTGAAAACAGCAAACTTATTATTGAAAAATAAAGTAAAGAAAAGAATTATTTGTGTCAAATTTATTTCTTTTACGTTTATGGATCACACAAAACACATATAAAACCACAATTGCATACATTTATACATTGTAAGATTTTATACCAGGTCCTTCTCTGAATTGGTCGAACAGAGCAGTGGAACTAACATTTGACATTTTGAAGTTATTCTTTAAGTTCCCATTCGGGATTGATATCTTATCAATTAAATGATCATGTTTTATACAATACCAAAGCGCTTGAGCAATAAATGCCTCTTAAATTAAATACATAAACAAACAACTTTAATTATTCGCACTTACCAATTACATTTTTGTATCCCCCCAATTATGACAGTTTGTTATATTGACACGCACGGTATTTTGCGACATGCCGCAAACCGTCATGAATATTTTCACATCTACGTCTCGATCTACAGTTCGACATAAAGAACATAGGAAATGTGTGAAATTCGACCACTGGGACTGAAAAACGAGGTCGACATAGCGAAAAAGTCGAGATAAAAAAATCGACACAAACAGATTTATTTTATATAGAATAAGAAGGAATAAATTCGGGACCGGAAAAAAGTCGACATAACCGGAAAGTCGACTTATCCGAAGTCGACATAGCGAGGTTTGACTGTAATTATAATTATTCATATGACTCCTTGCTTTCTGTCTATTGTTGTATCAGTGCTTTTGACTTTTACACATGTCAGTGCTGTCTCTCAGTATTCAGGGAAATGGACTGGGGCCCTTCCAAAGGGGATTTTTTTTCAGAAAAGAGATAAATCGAATAAACACATTTTTCACAATAAGATTATGTGTAACTAAATGGTTGTTTATAATAGTCATCAAATTAATAAACATTGTAATAGCAGAATTCTGGGTACTGCTGTGTTAAAAAAAGGTATATATCTTGGATATTTTTTTATATCTCTTTTCTTTCTGAATAGGGATAAACCTCAAGAAAATTTCAAAATTTGGGGAAAATACTTAAAAGGTGGGAATGGGGCTGAACTTTTTAGGTCCTAAAATTATCTAAAAGACATCCCTGCATGTATGAATAGAAGTGTTCTTACAAGTTTTATATCTATTCATGTTTCTCTCCTCTATACAGACTATGAAACCTTGAGCATTCAGAAGATTACTGATGATTCATTACCAAAAGTTTGTGAAAACATTGATGACATTTGTCGGGCAGAGGTTCTAGATAAAAGAAATGATAACCTCCATGAAGACCATGATGTTAATGGTAACATTGTAGATTCATCATCTGAAATGATTGAAGACATGGGTGAGAACAGTGAAAATGAAAGTTTAGATAAGAAAAATGAAAATTTACATAAGATTGAAAAAACAGATGAAGAGATGGATAAAATAGATGAGGAGATGGAAATGAAAGATGGAGAGAATGAAATTTTACCTGAGCAGATTGGAAAAATCGAAAAACTGAAGGAAAATGCATCTGAAGACAAAGGTGTTCAGCTTACTATTGAAGATAATGTGGTTGACCTGAATGTTGGTGAAAAAGATGACAGTATTGAAGAAGCAAGAATCCTTGAAGCACATGAAGAAAAAGTGCAAAATATCATTGTTGTTGGAGAAGAGATTCTGATAGCAAAAAGAAACCAAAGTACAGATCTTTATGCTAGAAGCACTGATGAAAGTGACATTGACTCAAGCTATCAAAAAAGTTACTACCCTGGAGATTACACAACCAGTGAAGTTGAAAGCAGTGGTATCCTTGAATCCTCAACAGATACTTGTGAAGTAGATACAACTGGGCTCACTGATTATGACACAACAGGATTTGAGGGAGGTGGTGAAGACATCAGTCATTTAGACATTAGTTTAAGTGACTCTAGTCAGGAGGTTATTACAGTTCAAGAAGAAATTGAAATTTCAGAATTGATCTCTATAGAGGAAATTGCTAAATTAGACACTGGCAACAAAGATGATGAATCAGAAAATAAACCTGAAGCAAATGTGGACAAAGTAAAAAAGGAAACAGAGTTTGATTCAGATGGAATGAAACCAAGGTCAAGCCTATGTGAATACATGTATCCAAGTGTATCAGGTGTATCAGATACGGAATATCCAAGCACCTTGACAGATGTATCAGACTTTACCTGTACAACAATAGACACCAGTCAGACTGATGATAGTATTGTTGTTTGTGAAGATTGCAGGCAAGATTTTTCATCTGGGCTAGAGACTACTGGCTGTGAGTCTGAATTTTCGTATCATGTCTGTGCTGAATGTAAAAGCAGAAGGTTAAGTTCTACAGATGGTTTTGGTGATAACAATGGACTAACTAATATAATGAAGGTTGAAAGGAATCAACGGGAAGCTGAAAATGCTAGAATGATTGAAGTGGCAAATGAAGTCTTTGAAGATATTATTGAGGTAGCTCAAGACGTAATGGAAGAAGATTTTGAAATCAACAGTCTGGCAGAAGAGAGTAAAGATGATGTTGAAAGAAAGGAAGACACTATGTTGACTGAGAAAGCTTTCAGTTATGCAGATATTGTTAAAGAAAATAAGGGAGATGATGTAAAAACTGAAGAAGGTAGTACAGATTATGTTAAGTCTGGAGAAGAAAAAAATACTGATGTTACGGAAGAAAGAAGAGAAGGTAGTAATGCTGAAAAGGATGAAGATAAGGGGAAAATAGATAAAGAGCCTGAAGATGGAAATGATACTGATGTAGAAATCAATAGTGATGAAGAGATACAAGACGGTATGGAAAAAGTTTATAAAAGTAGTTATTTGAAGGACATCACAAGGACAGACAGTTCTGATGAAGAAGCAAAAGAAGCACAAGAATCAGCTTCTGAAGATTTCAATACAACAATTGAACATTCTGTTGAACTGTTACAATCTCCTAGTGGTACTGACGTTGATGGAGGTTTTAATGTTTCATTGAACGAGGCAGGAATGGGGATGATGGAAGATGAAAAGCCTTTTCTTGGAAAGGAAAATGAGAGCAAAACCCTGTTTGGAAAAATAATTTCAATGGTTATTCCAGATGTTGAAAACAGACTGCAGAGAGATCCTGATAATGGTTCAAAGGAAGAGGTGGATGTGTTCGAAACCAGTGTCGACCCCATAGAATGTGAAGAAAAAGATCATGCTGTTGGGACAGAGATGGATGGAATCAATGATGAAGGTAAAAATGAGTTTGAGTTGAAACCTGAAACAGCTGATGGCGTCTTGAATCAGGGTTCCTACATGGCATCTTATGCTGAGATTTTGAAAATGAATGATGGAAAATCGACAAGCTCATTCAGTGCATCAGCTGTTGTTACTGAAAACAGCACTGATGCAAAACCGTGGAGTGAGACATTACCTGAAATTCAGACTAGATTGAAAAGAGTTAAGGAAGAGTTGGATGAAATGAAGGAGGATCTTGTTAGATCAGAAAGCATTGAGATGAAATCAGATGAGGAGGAATTAGGTGAAGATGTCTTTGACAGCATGGCTTATGGCTTTAAAGAAACTGATGGAAATGAAAGTTGTGCTTCTGAGAGCACCAACAGCAATGATAACTTTGAATTTGATCTAAATTTGGCAAAAAGTGTAATGGATGAATTATGTGAAAAAGTTCTCACCAAAATTTATGCAGAAAGTCCTGACACAGTGAATGATTTAAATAAAACAGATGAAGAATCTGATGAATATTTTAAGTCTGCAGATGAAATTGAGTTTGAAATAGATATTGCTGGAACACCAATGAAATGTGAACAAACTGATAGTAGTGAAAAAGACTTGCAGCATGAATTAAGCAAAATAGAAGAGATATTCACTCCAGAAGATTTCCTCATAACAAGCGAAGTGACTGAAGATATTGAAATTGAAATAGAACAATCTTTAGGTAATTTAGTTGCTTTGTTAGCATGGCACAAGGCATGGCTTTTGTTGTTGCTTGATCCATTTTCAGCTTTGCTTTTCATGTTGCAGCACTGTTTCTACACTAATTGCTTGAGGACTTTGTATCTGTAGAAAGAGTCAAGTTCAGCTGTTGTTTTTCAGGCTAAAAAATCATGTCATAAATTATTGGTCATCGATGCTCTGTATCTTTTATACATCATACAGAGTTCTTGTGTTCAAATGTTTAACACAGTTCAGTGTGTTTTAGTTATTGGATTCACATATTGTCATTGTTACATTTAGATGGTATTTGTCTACTTGTTGTTCATGTTTGCATGTTTTGATGTTACTGTTTATTTCATTGTGTTAATTTCAAAAATACAAAATAACTGTGCAAGAAATTGAAATTGCACATTTTTTTTATAACATGTTTATTAAATAATTACATGTATCTGTACATTATTAAAGTGGAATACAATGTTCTAAATACCACACACCGGTGCTAACTTTTCCACAAGCATATGTATGGCAAAATATTAGGTTAGGACATTCAAGTAAATACTTATCAGCTGTCAAAAATCAAGAAAGAAACGGAACTTGTAAAATCATATAAATATTGTCTCCCATTTCCAGTCTATTTGATTCAAAATGTATCTCATTACAATCAAGAATAAACCATTTGAAAAGGAATGAATAACCATACGTTTAAGTATAAGGTAAACCCTCTGTTGTTGCTGTTGCTCTTTGTTCCACAAATCTAAAGAACTAAAGTGAAATATTCTGGACAAGGATATTTTTCTAAACACTAGCCTTACAAATCTAGGATTTTGTTGTAACCTTTTTTATCGAAATGTCAATAATGATTCATTTTATTCAGGTGTGGAGAATGTTGTCAACCAGGATCCAGTCAAAGAAGACAACTTAAAGAAAGTACATGTAAGTGAAACTAAGGTAGCACAACTAAAGTACATGTAGGTAACACAACAACAGTAACACTGCGTAATAACAGGTAGGTACAGTCAAACCTGTATTAAGTGGCCACCCTTGGGAAACGATCAAATAGGCTGCTTAAGACAGGTGGCCACATAATCCAGGTTTGACATTTCCGCCACTATAGCTTTATTCAGAGATGGAGTATGTATCTTAACCACCACCTCACACCACAATCAATGACATCTGTATCAATATTATTGAAGAATGTTGAATACAAATACCTTTGTATAGATAAAATAACTTTATTTCAAATTTATAAATAAAATACATTAGATAAAAGTTGATACAAGGCATAAACAAAACACACCACATATCAGTCAACACATTTACACAACTACATGTACATACACATTTATTAGTTCACCTTTTAAAGTAGTATGTCATTTTTGTTTGTTTAACTCGGGTCTCTAATTTAAAGTCCATTAACAAATCCTGAGTAGTCATTACCGAGTCAAACACTTTTGATTAGTCTTATTTTCAGCCCTTATCAAAGTTTAAAAAAATATTAAGAACAATGCATTGTAAATTTCCGTTTGTAGAAATATAAATCTGTGCACTTTGAAAAATAATATTTAAGTGAATAAAAATCCTAACTTGTTTCACGCCTTCGAATGACAATGCAGACTGTGAATTCATAAAAACCGGTGTTTTGTCGGTATTTAATATATAACTTCGTAATTATTTAATTATCTTATTAATTGTGTCATTAATTGTGTCAATTCCGATCAAAACATTCGCCAACGTATAATAAACATGATTTCTCCATGAGTAAACACACATGGCAATTGTGTGATGCAATATTCATTTTCACTGGATGACGGAAATACCCGAGGCAGTCGCTCTTTTTCGTAAACTTCTATACGCAATTAAAGCTGTGTATTGTAAAAATTATAAGCGGAAGTGTCAGTGACAAGGGATTAGTGGCGGCTAATTAGTGTTTATATATGGCTTCATGGGGACAAATGTTAGTGGCCGTGGCCGCGGTAGACAGTTGGCCGCTTAATGCACGTACATTATATAGTAAAAACGTACATGGGGGGGGGGGTTTGGAGTGGCCCGTTAGGGCAGGTGGCCATTTAAAGCAGGTGACCGTTCAGCCAGGTTTGACTGTAACACAACTTAATCACATGTAGGTAACACAACTACGGTAACACAACTTAATAACATGTAGGTAACACAACTACGGTAACACGACATAAAAACATGTAGGTAATATATCTATGGTAACACGATATAAGAACATGTAGGTAACACAACTATGGTAACACGACATAAGAACATCTAAGGTAACACAACTACGGTAACACAACTTAATAACATGTAGGTAACACAACTACAATAACACGACATAAGAACATCTAAAGTAATACAACTATGGTAACACGACATAAGAACATGTAGGTAACACAACTATGGTAACACGACATAAGAACATCTAAGGTAACACAACTACGGTAACACAACTTAATAACATGTAGGTAACACAACTACAATAACACGACATAAGAACATCTAAAGTAATACAACTATGGTAACACGACATAAGAACATGTAGGTAACACAACTACGGTAACACAACTTAATAACATGTAGGTAACACAACTACAGTAACACGACATAAGAACATCTAAGGTAATACAACTATGGTAACGCGACATAAGAACATCTAAGGTAACACAACTACGGTAACACAACTTAATAACATGTAGGTAACACAACTACAGTAACACGACATAAGAACATCTAAGGTAATACAACTATGGTAACACGACATAAGAACATGTAGGTAATACAACTATGGTAACACGACATAAGAACATCTAAGGTAACACAACTACGGTAACACAACTTAATAACATGTAGGTAACACAACTAAGGTAACACAACTTAATAACATGTAGGTAACACAACTACGGTAACACGACATAAGAAAATCTACGGTAACGCGACATAAGAACATGTAGGTAACACAACTACGGTAACATGACATAAGAACATCTAAGGTAACATGACATAAGAACATGTAGGTAATACAACTACAGTAACACGACATAAGAACATCTAAGGTAACACAACTACGGTAACACGACATAAGAACATGTAGGTAACACAACTACGGTAACACGATATAAGAACATGTAGGTAACACAACTACGGTAACACGATATAAGAACATGTAGGTAACACAACTACGGTAACAGGACATAAGAACATGTAGGTAACACAACAACAGTTACACAACATAATAACATGTATGTAACATGACATAATAAAATGTTAACACAACTTAATAACATGGAGGTAACACAACGTAATAACATACAGGTAACACAACGTAAGAACATGTAGGTAACACAACTAGGGCCAGAAAACTTGGCCAAGACTGATGGCCAACCTTGTCGCCCACAGTCAATTGAGTTATAAAGCCATTGAATTGCTTATATGTCACAAACTCAGTTGTCTGCGCTGCAGCTTGAGGAAGTATTGTACCCAATCCATACATGCCATATTTTCTGGAGACCATTCAGGGGGATTTGTTCAAAAGGCTGAAAATTCAGGGGGATTTTTTTAGCAGGTCTAAGTTGGCAAAATTTTAAAGTATTTTTAGACGCAAGTACGAAAAAATGTATTCACATATAGTTTGCTTTGAAAACCTCTTAACTTTTTCATTATACAGAATTATTTTATGTCATGATTTATCATATTCTTATGATACACTGTCATGTCATACTGTAATGCACTTGCAGAACAAAATATGTCATGGGAAAAATATGTCTTCATCAAAGCTGATAGAATTAAGCACAATTTTTTAAAAGACTGGAGGAAGGTAAATTTAATTTAAATATTATTGATTTCTTCCTTCCAAAATAGTAATATTTCTTTGCCTTTAATAATTACTACAAATAAATTGATCACTTGTTGTAAAAGTTTCCTTTTGGTATTTCACCCTTGTGGAGTTGTTAGTTGTTTCTTTACATTCGATTTCACTCACATACTGTGGTTTCACTTACTTTGTCATTATTGCCTGATGTAAAATTTCTAAAAAAATATATATATTTTTTTTATATATAAATTCCGGGGGATTTTTATCTCCCGCCGGGAGACCGGGGGATGGATCGAAATTCCGGGGGATTTTTCCCCCCGCCGGGGGATATGGCATGTATGCCAATCATCACTAAACTTGAACAATATGTGTATTGGCAGAATATCTTGTCCAAGTTTGATAACAATATGTGTTTGGGCAGAATATCTTGGCCAAGATTGGTCACCGCAGTCATGTACCACTAATTGCTTAAATTACACAAACCTGCATGGGTGAAAGTTTTCAGTATTGATACTGAATTCAGTATTTTGGAAAATATTTATGGTATATAATGTATTGTAAAAATGACATTTCCCTATGTAAACACCAGTATTCAGTATTTTGAAAAATTCAAACTTTCACCCATGAACTTGGACAAAATGTGTATAGAAGAATAACTTGGCAAGATTTGATTTGCAGTCATGTCCTCCCAGTCACTTGCGTGTTTTGGCCAATAAAAAAATGCTATGTTGTCTGTGGAGTTACTTGAGGACCTTTTGTCCAATCATCACCAAATTTGGAAAATAGGTGTATGAGCAGAATTTCTCGGCCAAAATTAATAACCAGTCATGTCACCCATGTCACATTTTGGCACTTGAGTTGCTTAAATTTCACAAATTTTCAATACAAAACAACAACATTTTTTCAACAAATATTCAAAATTAATAATTTTGTTGAAACTAATTATGTGACAGTTTGTCACTCTTGTTTGTTGTTGTAAACCCAGCTTGCCTTGTTGAAAAAAAGCTTCTTTTTTGTCTACATGAGGTGAATCATGTATTGATGTCGTCACCCAGTTAACAAGAGACAATCATGGACTTGAATCCTACATTTTCAGGAGAATGGAGTGGCCTCTCCTGGCAGTGAACGATCATGTGACAGCGATGGGTTGGAGTTTCAGGATGCTGCTACAGAAAAAGAGGCTGTAAAGGAACGGGGCACCGCAGACGATAGCGAGGAGTCTTTCCACGATGCAGGTGAAGAGCAGGGGAAAGATGCATAGTGCTGGAGATTCGAGAGCCAGGATTTTATATGATTAGAGGTTAAACTAGGTTTGATATATTATTGAGAATTGTTTTCAACCAGGAAAGAGTTGTATAAAGCTCCAAAGTTGTAGGACTTGTTGTTTGTGTTTATTGAATGATGTCAGCTATGTTCAAGCACTTACAATCATTCATCAAGCCATTTTTATTTTATTTTTTTAAATTTCACGACTAATGTTTCATGAAGACAAATGTAGGTTGCAATGTTTTTATTATCTGTGTCAGATTATTCTTGCTTTGTAGTAAAGATTAAGGTTATAACATTTATTACTGTTTTTTGTCATTGTATGTTAATAACACTTTAAATGAGTTATTGCCTGTTTAAATGTTTTTGTTGTGTGCATATTAATCAGTGCTATTTAATTCAGATTTGCAAGGGTGATTGTGAGGCTCCGTATATACATGTAGTGTAAGCTTGTGTGTTTTTAAAAGAAAAGAATGTTGAGGTATGTCAGTCTGGGGGTGCTTTTGTGGTTATCAGCTTGCAAGAACTTTAATATTGACACTAACTTAAAAAAGCATTCAGAATATTGGAATGAAACCTGTTACACATGTTGCCATAGACATTTACAAGTCCCATAACTCTGTCTGAAATAAATTTTACCATTAAAAACAAGAGACAAGTTTTCGTGTTCTGTTCTCCGTGATGCTTTTTCATTGGACTTTATAATGCTAATGGCTTTCTTAGACTATTTATGTACATATATACATTTATGTAACCACCACAGCAAGCTTTGTTAAAATGTTTTGTTTGAGATTAGTGTTCTCCTTGAAAATGTTCATGTACATTATATACACAACTATATCAGTGCTTTATCTGAAGAAAGATTCACTGTTCTGTTTGAATAATCATGTTCAATTGTGTTAATCAACATTTTTCTTTTTCACTACATATTAAAAAAAAATGTTTATACATTATAATAGATGATTTTGTAACCATTATGTAAGCTAGAAAAACGTGTTCTTGAAAACACCTGTATGGCTTCAAAATTGCATCAAATGTATAGAGTACCTTTTGTTTTTGTTGCAAATATAGTATACCATGGACAAATCATTAAGTCCTCTGTTCTGTTCACTGTTGATAGTTTTTCTGTTATGTTTGGACTGTTTTTGATTACTCGGCATATTGCCTATTCTATTATGTTGTATATTATTAATCTTGGTGAAATTTCACTTGTATTAATGTTTGAACTTGAGTTTTAAATATAACCTGCAATTTTGAAGAGAACACTTGAAAATAATCAACATGCATTTGTATTTAGGCTCAAAGAGCTCCTACAAAATGTAGTTTAGATCACTATTTTATGCTGTGGTACTTAAACTAAATACTAAAATCTAAATTCTTTAAGCTTTCTTTAAAACCTAGTATTACAACAATTGGTGAACAAACATGTAGTTAAATCTGTTGTGCAATCGTCTTAAAATATTTCATTGTAACCACTTAAATCATGCTGTCCATCTCCTTAATAAAGTTTTGCTGTTCGAAACCTTGGCAGAAGTGTTCCTTATTTATGTTCCATCCAACAGTTTGTGTAAATGATAAAATGAAAGCCTTATTGAGCTGAATAATACAACACCGACGATGTCCATGCTCTTTTAAATCGGTTTAACTAGCATGGATTAGGAATACCCTCGACAAAGCGTTAATCCGGTCCGATCGTTCTTATAGAGCTTTTCTTCAAAGTGCCCATTTAAAACGACTAGGAGCAAGTTGACTATTATATACTGGGCTAGGAATGGGTATACATTACTACTCGTGTGAATTGACCTTTCACTGTTCAAGTCAGCTTATACAAATCTGAGAGTGCGGTTTATTGTTCACAAGTGCAGCCGTGACTTCTGATTATGAATATGTACTAGACGAATGCGGCCATGTTCAAACCATTGCGCCAGGATAATAACCATTTTCCTTAATGCATATTTTCAAGGATGTATGTTGAACGTCCAAAGAACTTGAAAATTGAAAAACGTAATGAATTGATTGGATTATTTTGGATTGAAACAATGTAAGCACATCTTTGTGTTGGAAACGCACCTACTCAATTAAGATCGACAATCGAGCATGTTTGCCACTAGAAATTCAGGCAAGCCCGAGTTCCTACTGTATTATGGACGCTCGCTCCCCTTGCAGCCTCCCCGGGACTTTATTTACAATAACTATGCGCAGAACGGCCTGGCTTTACCCGGATACCAACCTCGCAAAGAACAGCATCATTATCACCAACGTCGTAGCCGGGAAAGGAGCCGAAGCAACCACCGCCGTCGACGGTCACGTGAACGTCGAATGGAGAACGAGGAACGGACCAGTCGTGATTCACTTGGAATTTCGTCCGGCAGAAGTGGTACGAATGTTTAGCTTATATGATTTAAAAAAAACAAATACAAGTTTTATTTGAGAAGCATGAGAAAATACATTCATAACTGGCAAAGTTAGAGATAGCGTGCAAGTTACCGGTACATAGCGTGCAAATTACCGCTACATAGCTTGCAAGTTACCGGTACACAGCGTGCAAGTTACCGGTACATAGCGTGCAATTTACCGGTACATGTTGAAAGAGCTTTCGTGAACGACCAACTGCAACTTATTGTACGGGAGGCTACATGTACAAGTGGTGTTTCGCAACCTTTAATTCTTTGCTTTAATGGCCATCCGCAGTGCAAAAGTCGGCCATTTTAAGGATAGTCTTTAAATCGGGGTACTTGTATGTCGGTGGGCGGTATAAACAATTCGTATTCGGGTAGTAGCTGAGCTGCCATGCGTCGAGGGAGTTTAAAATAACTTCGCACAAATGATCTCCACGACAGGCCGGTGTGTCGCATACAAGATCCTAGTATGTACATTAAAGGTCAAGGTTACACTTAAAGGTCATTGGTCAAAATGCTTGTATTTAGTGTTCGGGCTGTAACTTCGCCACGTATTGGGGGATTTAAATAGCTTTCCTATGTGAACATGTATTATCAAGGAACCACAATACAGGGTTGATGGGATTGTCTAGTGCATTTTGACAGGACAGCATACATGTTCCAGCATTTTGAGCCAAAATTTCTTAAAAAAAAAAATATTTTGTAAAATTTGCATAACTCGTTTTAACACCAACATATTGTGCAATGGATGTATGTTTCACTAAAACAAAGTAACTGTTCCTCACAACTCAACTAAGTATAAACATTTTCTTGTTTGTTCTTCCCACCCATTTTTGTACTGTGAAATGCACCAGTCAATTGTAACCACGCCCCCTCCCCCAGGTCCTGGGATAGCCGGGGAAATGGGCCGTGTTTTTACCTTTCACGTGGCCCCGCAGTGCCGGGTGAATGTGGTGGTTTTGTCTTCACTTTTAATATAGCGGGGAATGGGCCTTACCTAGGGTCCCTGGGGTGCGGGAGCATTTGGCGGGGATTTTACCATCTGTTCGTCCCCGCAGGGTGGGGATTTTAGCCGGGGTTGGCTGGACCGAAAGTCAAAGTCCCCGCTATTCCCCGGACCTAGGGGGGCGTGGATACAATTGACTGGTGCAAAAGGGCCATATAAGCGGCTTGTCAAACACTACTGATGTGCCTCGCCGGGACTAAACCGGAACAGAATAAACAACGGCAAGAAAATTTGCGGAGCTCCGTCGAAAAATAACTTGAAAAAACTCAATATGCCATACCAACACCGATGTTATACCGGCGTACGGGCCGAAGTGCTGCCAAATACCACTCTTCCGTGACGATTGCGCTGCCGTTGTACTACCTGAACGACACTAGTACGGTATCACATTTTTAAGAACGGTAGTACATTGTTAGTATTTCGGCAGAACAACGGTATCACATCTGAAACAGTATGGTATACATTGAGACTCACCGATCCAGTACGGGCCCTACCAATGCTCTACCGACATTGAAGAAGTCATACCGGAATATTGCCGTTGTAGACCCGTTGCTCGCTGCTGCAGCGCTACGACAGAACATTTTGAGCATGTACAGAAATACCACTGTTTTCACCGATGTCCTGACGATGTACTGTAATAGGATACATTTGCACTGCCGTATTAGTACCGATCCCCGAATATCGCCAAATTTGTGCACCCGTCCGGTATATTTTCGGCGAGCAAAATCGACTTGTGACAGGCCCTTAACCGGTTGTTATGGGTATTCAATATTTTGCATAACCGGCACAAGTCTGCAAAACATCTAAATGTCTTTTGGTTTAGGATATAAGTATGATTTCTCGTTATAAATGACATTCTTATGATGACCAATACATGGGCAAAATAACATTTTGATGAATAAGTTTACAATGTATGAGTGTATTGACTGTTCTGTGAAATTCATCGTCACATAGCCCAAACACACCCAGCATAATAAACAAAACAAAATAAACCAAATATTAAAATATGACTAATGTATAAAACTACTTCTGTACTTCGAACTAATTAAACTTACTCAAATTGTGTACCGCCCTTTGAAATGATATAAATGACGCGAATTTTATTTTCCAACGTGCCCGTGGGCTTTGAATTTTGTTGAGTTTCCTTGTATACGATCATAAGTTGTCAATCATTGGTGAATTCACATGTAAAATTGAAATGGTGGACAATGATAATTGATTAATATAACAAAAGGATTTGACTCTGATAAAATAATAGATAGTTGAAATAAGCATATAAAAAAAATGAGCCGTAAGTTTTTCTTCAATTGATTGACCGTGAAACCTGGAACGCGTAGCGCAACGTCTGAAGGCATTTTTGCGTAATAATTGTGGAAAATCAGTAACGATTTCTGAAATTTGGTTAGGAGCTTCATGCGTCATAGTGTTTGGATTTTTGTAATGTTTTCATTAATTTGATTTTTAGGTTTTTTTAGTCATTTGTGTTATTTTCAGGACGAGGTAAAATGACCACGGGCTGCCAACAGTTTCTGAAATATGCGAACTTACTTTTCACATTTATTGTATTCGTAAGTATACATTTTAATTTAAAACTTCTCATTTACTCAAAATTGAAATGTCATTTCAAGTTAAAAAGTAGAATTGCTTAAATATCACAATATTAGTGTATTTGTACCGTCTTTGAACTATTTTTTATATACGTACTAGTCCTTTTATTGCTTTCGAATATACCATTCAAATTGAGCGTTTGACATAGCCATAAAGAATTTGATAAAACACATTCAATTCGAATTTTGACCGTACATTACATTTGTTCAAAAGTTCAGTACATGTATGTTCGTTTTTAGATTATGAACTTGACCTTTTTTAGATTGCAGGCGCGGGTATTCTCGGACTTGGCATCTACATCCTCGGTTCCGACTATGGCGCCCAGCAGGTCTCCGAGGCGCTTGGTGACGATCTTTATCTCATAGCCGCTTATGTGCTCATCGCTTCCGGTGGCGTCCTCGTCATCGTGTCCATGTGTGGATGCTGCGGCGCGCTTCGGGAGAGTCGGATAATGCTAGGAATTGTGAGTTTATTTTAGCTTTAAGGCTTGAAGTCGTTCTTTCTTTCTTCTTTCGGATTGTTTTATATAAGTTTCAAATGTGCTTTAACATAAAACAATATAATTCTATATACTTATTGTGTTCGTGGCGTCTGCGTCGAGCACAACCTGTCTTGGACACCTACCGACATATTCATTTCATGGTACAATACGCATAGAACGCATGTGTTACAAGGCCTGCCTTTAATTAATAATTGTTGCATTTCCCCCTTTACAGACGTAGAAAAAAACAGACGGGTGTTGGTACCCGCCCACGGTGCTCTTATTTGAACTGCTATAGTATGTTCAAATATATACTTGTATTTATTGTACATATCACAAAACTTTCTTTACTAAAATGTCATCGCCATTTTGCGTTTTCAGTTTATATTCTCTGTATCGATACTGGTGCTAGCGTTGGTAGCTGCCGCAGTCATGGTGTTCGTATTCAGGCAAAAGGTATACTAAAGATACATTCTTACTCCAGAATAAGACTTGCCACAATTAATACAATTGTTTTAATATTTAAAAAGATGAATAAATGTCGAAAAATAATGGTTGTTATGAAGGAAAGCAAGTTTAATTTGAATGGCATTAGCATTATACATGGTATTTCTACCTTATGAGACTATTGTAGACCACAATAAATCTTTAAGCATTAACCAATCATTTAATATTTTTGCGCTTTCTGCTATTAAATACACGTTAACAGTCTTGTTATCAGTAATTAATATTTTCCATAAATGCATTATTTATTAAGTAGGTAAAGGTTTATCACTCAAAATTTAAGTTTGTTATACATGTGTTTGTATTGATTTTGAATTAGAGTATCACTTAACACTTACATGTTTTAAATATAATTGTATGCATAGTTAGCTAGTTAATTATTTATTGATTTCAAAATGCATACCCCAGGCAATAAACAAGGGGATCGATGAATTACTAAGATAAATGACTAATCTTATATCATATTGAATCAAATGTATTATTCTCTTTATAATTGAAGATAATTTGCCCATCATAAATCGCCAATATTATTCTATTTCTATATATATTTATTTATTTATCTATCTATATTTATTATTGAGAACCATATTTTGAGATATTCATACTTTGAAGAAAAAAATCAACAATGATAAAACTACTACCAGAATGCAATAAAGGGGTTTATATAACAAACAAAAAAAATAAATAATAATGAAAAATACACGATTTTTGTAAGCACATTCCAATATGTGAATTACACATGAATTAATATAATAAAGGGAGACGAATCTTCCGACATTCAAAAACCATCACTATCTCGAAACCTGACCAAGTATACAGTTGATAAGGCCTAAAAAAATACATTTTGTTCGGGTTACCCGACCCTACCTACGGAATAGGCGCCGACCCTAACGTTTTTATAGTCAGTTTGAAAAAAAATGAAAAAATATATATATATTCTTTTGGCTTTTCAATATGTAGTTTAAAATAGAAGATAACTTTAACACCATTCTCCAATGATGAAAATGACATTCTTATATAAAGCCTAATAAAAAAAGCCTACCTACCCTACCTATTTTTGAAAAGGATGTAACACTAACCAAACCTTTTTTAGGCCTAACAAGTAAGCAATTATTTCTTTACATATTTACATGGTGACGTTCAGAAAAATATGTACGTGCAAGTATTGTCCGTTTTTTTTGTATTAATCACTCAGAAACTTGAACATCTTGAAAAGCAACCTAGCATTTTTTTATTCGTCCAAAGTTTATAGTGTTTTCAAGAACATCAAACAAAAATCATATCACCCTTGCAGACAGAACAAATCTACTACAGTATTTATACTTCTGTTCATCTCGAGATCGCAAAGGCACCCAACTCACTCGGTAACATTATCTATTACAGATGGAAGGGGACATAATCCACTCGATGGAAAATGTGTTGATAGACAAATACGGAGTGGACCTCGCCCATCACTCAGACAACCGTATGGCTACGGACTGGTGGAACTGGCTACAGAGGGAGGTAAGCACCTTTAGTGATGGGGTTAGGGGGCAGGGTTTAGGTGCGGGTGGGGTTGACGAGAAGTGGCTGGGGTACACCTGATCATAGATGATGGATCTCTAGCGCGGCGCTTCAACCACCGTATGGCGGCGGTGCTCCAACCAGCGTATGGCTTTTGATTAGTAAAGCTTGGCACAGGGGCGGTAGTGGTCTGAGCATGGGACGGGAAATAAGTTGGGTGGGAATGACGGGAGTGGTTGAGATTGGTACCTATACTTGACACCGGGCATGGGGATCATATCGCCAATCAGACCTCTGTCATGACATCTCAATACTTTCATTTTCTGTTAAGGTCTTAAATTATGTATCGCTGTTGTAAGTGGAGAAGACTTTAAATGATTAGTTCGTATGGCCAAAGCACATAGACAACGAATACTAGAAGAAAAGAAATAATAAAGTTTATGCTCAATGACCCTTCTAATTAAAAATGGCATTTGTTTATTTATTATATATTATGTATTTCAGCTGAAGTGTTGCGGTGTTACTGGTGGAGTAAACAGCACGACGTCGTGGGCCATCTACCGGCACACCACATGGTACAAGGGATTCGAGACAGGTACGTGAAATTGATGGATGGAAGGTGGTATTTTATGTTAGTAAATAGTATGACGTCGTTGGCTAACTACCGTCATACACAATCGTATACCATGGTTTCGAACAGCTAAGGGGAGGTAGTATTTTGTGATAATTTAGTGAATAATTCATATATGTGTGTATAGTTTTTGAATTGCACTAACTCAGTAATTAAAGAAGTTATTTTCAACAATATCTGTAATCGCCATCACGTCATGATTTTCATCAAGCTTAACCGAATTATTAACTTTCCCAGGAAAGCCGTACGTCCCTCAGAGCTGCTGTGATCCCGAGGGCGACCTTAACGAGTGCACGGGGATCTCGGACTTTAATGGCCCGCCGGCTCGAGGCCCTCCGTTCACTGCCTCTATGGACTCAAACCCCAACCTCTTCACTACGGTGAGAAAATCTAGGGTTAAGACTAGTGTTTACTTGTGTAAAAAAACCTCTTCTCACCAAAGAGGTCATGGGATCAAACCTCACGACAAGGCACATGCTCCTTTGGCCTCTTAAAAGGGACTACCGGCACTATGTTCTACCAAGGAAATAATTTAAAAGAGATTCACATAAGCTTATGGTTGTCTTCACAATCGAGCTATTTGAAATAGATACAGATATTTAATTAGTCCGCATTTCGCCAATTTGGCACCGAAATCGATCATTAGGGTTATGTATTTTTATCTACGAAACACACCGGGGATGGATTCACATCGATAATTATGTATTAACATGTCGTGACATTGACTTTGTGCTACTGAGAAGTTTTTCAAAAGCAAACAAAACCGAAACTATGTGTCGGTCGGGTCGTCGGCCATGGCTGAGATTGCCGGAGATGGCCGAGTAGTTACGATTGAGATGTCCGCCTCTTGCACAGGTTGTCGGTGTCGTTACGAGATCTACCAGGGGCATGCTGTTCCGGTGTTTAATGCTATGGCTAACATGTTTCAGGGATGCTATGACGAGTTGGTTCACTACATTCAAAACCACGCCATCATGATCGGCGTCGCCGCCATTGCTGTTGTTATTATCATGGTATGTGGTTTCTTTTTTATAGTATACATGTTTGCATCAGTGTCGAATGCAATTTATGCGCATAATAGTGATCTTGAAATGCATTAAGTATATATGCGGCCGAATCTTATATAAGATAAATAATAATACATGTAGCCTGTTAATAGTTTTTGTAATTACATGTTAATGATATGAAAATCGGTTACTTTAATTCGCCGTCTTTTAATTTGATATGAAAATCGGTAACTTTAATTCGCCGTTTCTTAACTTAATAGTACTTTGTCATTAGTGAGGTTTCTCAGCTGTCATGCCAATATCAACGTTTCTAAAGTGTTTGTATCGTGGGTGTCTTGACTCGCATCTGTAACATGTTTTGGAGTGTTTCCTATGTTAGTTCCAATATCGGACCAATTACAATGGGCGGAGTTTAATCGTTCAACAACTAGCATGCCAAATAATTATAACGCTATTCACTTACAACACACGCTTAATTATCGAACGTTGTCCTTGACAACATGCTACAAAACAATGAGAAAGGGGGTTTACAACTGGATAACTTAGCCGCTGGTTACTTTTTTTGTTAGTATGCACATCCAGGCAATTTGATTGGTCAACAGTGATTATTGAGCTATGGTAGCGTAACCGGCTTTATACAATTAGCTGTGGGTGTATTTAACTAACAGTGTCAAGAAAATGATTGTGTATGGCGTTTTTACTGGGCATGTAAACTAATTTAATTTTATGTATTTCAGCTGTTCGGGTTATTCTTTGCCGTGTTCATGTGTAGACGGGTGGAGCCAGAGCACTCCATTTACTAAACCAAACATGCGCAGGTGGACAAAGAGGAGGAATGGCAGTCTCATATAGAAACGTAAAGTGACCACCCGAATGTTCACCAAATGTGTCCACTTAACGTTTCTTTAACAAACGAATAATAAAATATGAACGCCGGAGAGTTTAAAACATTTTTCGGGTCGCGGTACATTTTTCGGGTCGTAGGTATTTCTGTGAGCCGATCATGAATCGACATACAAACTATTCATCGTTGCCTATGCCACTCTACATATTCTTATAAAAATCTTAAGTATCTATAATAAGAAAGCAAACACTATTTAATTGTATATAGTATAAAATATCAACGTTGAGCATTTGTACGTTTTTAATTTGAAAGAACTATTACGAAATCTCATATAATTATTTAGTTGATAACATTGATCTTCTTTTTTTACTATTATTTTGTTCATTTGTAATAATCACATGTACGCAAGCATGTAATGTTTCTTGAGTATAAATCAATCTTGAATCTTTACTATTAGATCGATGTCATGTGTCAGAAAAAATGATTCCATTAGAAGCATTGGGGGGAAACTGTCTTGCTCACTGTACGAATTAAGAAACAGTTGTATGCGGTATAAGGGACACAGTATATATTATTTCCTTGCACTATTATAGATCCTCTACTATATTGAGCTCTGACGACAAGAATTTACTTTTCTTGAATATGCCATGTTGTTCGTAATACTACCGTATTCTACATAAATTCCACAAATATATCACATGTGCGCAAATATTTCTTGAACATTTGCAAATTTTTACTAAGATATTTATGTGTTATAAGTGTCCGAAGTGTTCGTGAACATACAGTGTATGTATTTGTAAAGTGTCACTGTATGTTGTATGTTACAATGAATTGAGATTTATTTATGTATTTATTAATATTTGTTATCGATATATTAAAATATAAACATGTTGATTTCCAATGTCACACCTTATTATTTGAATTTTCATTGTCGGTTTGTGCTGACGTCATACAGGATCGAACTTTGATAGTGGTGGTTGTGTGTCAGCTTATTTATTACCGCACTCGGGTTTTTCCCATTTGGCGAGTGCTCCGTTAAGATTGTTATTCATTTAAGGTTTTTGGAGATCAATGCACGGACAGAATGTTACCCTAGTTAGAGCAACTTAGTTCTTTAACGTGCACCAGTGTATAGCACTGTCACACGGAACCCCCCATTTAATGTCCCTCAAGGAAGACGATGTATCATAGTATTTTATTTAGTGTTGCGACGGGGAATCGAACTTGCGATCCATGTTACCACAAGTACACGGATCCGCTACTTTGATAGCCATCGTCGGATCTAACACTATAGATCACGCCTTCAAAATGAATGACGCAACGCCATCGGTCCAGGACTTGTCATGCGTTGACCCCATATGTTTCCATATTTGGTCACTTATATTTATATCGTATCAAAATGGCTTTTTCCCGATTCCGATGATTAAATGAAATATTACCCATAAGTTGACCAATGTAAACAGGTTGTCGACGTGAAAAATACGTCTTTGGTTCACCTATTAACCCCGTAACTTGTAAAATAATTGAGTTATACGTTATGAATAGTCGGGGATCTACCCAGATTGTCTGATACCGTACATGTGACGTCGGTCTGTTATAGTTTCTACCCATCAAAAGGCAATGCAGTGGTGATGTAAAAGTTCGAACAGCGAGCCCCTAGTTAGGACCCGGGGGTGTGTTCGGCTTTGGCACGATAATTTCTTTATATTTAGGAATAAAGGTATACAAAATATGTTAACAATGTCGAGTGGAGACTTAATAATTGTTACCCAAATAGTTGGTAACGAAAACTATCGGCAAAAACGGTAATTTTGTTCTCAAGTGTGTTAGATGGTGATAAAAATAAATATTTAGACTTTACTCGGTTATATAATTGCCTTAATTGGTGCAGTGAAAAAGTCCACTAACTACAGACCTAGAGGTCCAATCACGTCACCCTCCGTGTCTCGTGAAAATCTCCTAAAGAATTCTAAGTGAGGCAGTTTCATTGGTCCCGCAATGAAACCTCTCCGGAAATCTGACTGCCATGTACACACACGCTCATAGCGTTCTACTGATGTTTTCCCGCATTCTGGCGAAAGCTACAGTTGACCTCGGGCAGCCTTATCACTACAATTTTTAAAACCTGCCACTTCGACCATTCGCCTACGGAGACAACTCACAGTACAGGGTTATTGATGAGTATTTACTTGTAACATACGATTTCATTGGAAGAAGAAGTGTCTACCCTGCTTCATGCATATATACATATGCATTTAACGATATTCAGTCAGTCAATTTTCCCACGGTATGTATGTACTATGAAGTGTCACGAAAGATAGTGCCGAGGTTGCTGCCGATGCCTTCTATGATCAAGAATATGTTACGAAGGTTATGCTTATCAACCGAACTTTGTTCGTTAAACATTACATACCAGCTAGAAGCCAATATACGCATTTAATTTTATTAATTTATTTTTTAAACAACTGTTGGTTATTAATCCACAACCGGAAGAGGATCAGCTGTCCTGTCGTCTGCATCATTGATTTCGAGAAGCTCTGAAAATAAGAAAAAATAAAATAAATAAATGCATTGGTCAACACAAGCCATTAAATATAAATATTTTACAATTTTGGTACAACATGTACTTCCCATAAAGAAATCAATCTAAAATGAAATGATAATATAAGAGTATGGATATTCCGTTCTTTAGAATTATAGTATTACTATTAAATGTAAAATATGCATTAATTGCGCCAATTTCATTCGCATTTCGATTTTATTATTTGAAAACAAAAATGTAGGGCAAAGTATCGAACAAACGATGTCAACCTTTAAATTATATAGTTTAATCGTAATTTGCACTCCAAAATGGACGCTTATTACTCAAAGTTGCATGCTGTATTATTTATAAAACCCACTAGGTTCTGCTGTTTTGTAAATGTCTTCGGGCTGTCACATATAAAAAATAAAAGCGTTGAAAGGCTGTATGTGCGACAAGCCTGATTTTACTGGTTCTGTTCACAGGCAATGAAAATCAATCCAAAAAAAATATTTTGACTGGCCCCGAACTGTTACTGTGCCTGTCATTACCTGCTAATAGGTAATTGATGAATTTTGATATAAAAATCGCTAGTTTCATAACAGTAACCGATAAACCTATGTGTACTAGGATATACGAACATTGCTTTCCTCTCGATTTGTTTGTGCAAGTGCAAATTTAATTAGATGAAACCTGATATTGGCTGAGGACGTTTTGCCATTTGTGGTCAACACATTACCATTTTAAGCGTAGTTATATATAATCACCCTTTCCCATTCGGTGCCTCAGCAAGATGTATTTAATACTCTTCAGCTTGCTTTCAAATCCACATTCACGTTGCAATCTTATACTCGTATTTTAAAAGAGTGGTCTTTTAATTCGCACTATTTTAAACCGCAGAACTGCATACGTCCCATTTTTAACTCCGGTGCATTAATTCTTTTAACATTTCTTGTCAAAAAGTAGACCTGACTTTATCTGTTTTCGATTTGCGATACTAATGTATATAAGCCTTCCAATTTTGAATGTGTCAATGAATTTTTAACCATATGTATGAGTTTGATAATCAATTTCTCTATCAGCGTTAAAACAGCATGTCGGCATTCTGTTTTAACATTTGAGGCGATGGAAACGTGAATTGTTGGTATCTTACCTTGAAAGTGACCATTATAAAATAACCTTATTTACCTACCTTGCATCTCACGGACCGTCCTGGGAGCCCTATTTCCGGTTGCGGACTGGTTGACATCACCAGCGGCCACGAAGTTAGTAAGTGAACGAATCACTGCAGTCTCGGCCAGTTCTGTGAATATTACTTACACTTTTATTTAAACGATGACATTTTCAAATGTACGCGCCTGAGAAATAGGATAGATTTATATAGAAGATATGGCAACATCTTTTTGTATTTTTAAATCTGAATTTTGAAGCAAAAAAGGAATTTACCGCTTATAATGCTTGAAGATATGGACACATCGTCTATAATGTCCCTGTCATTGTCCTCGCGGATGCTAATGACTTTCTTCTTTGTGACGTCATTGCAGAATGCAACGTCATGGTTTTCAAGTTCAGCGGAACCAACGTCTTGCTGGACGATGCGGACGGCGTTTGCAATGATTCCTTGGACATACTCGCGAACTAGAATGACAGAAGTGTTTGTTTTTCATGCAAACATCGTTGTTACTATCAAAGCAAATATTTCACTAATTTCTTCCAGAAAATAGTCAAATTTACAAATAATGATATCTACTTCAAACCAATCTGCAAACCAATGATATTAGATGGCTGTCAAAAGATCAGATAGCAGATTTTCATATTTTCGTTCGAAAATTAATGTTTTATGGTTTGAACCGTTACTAACGGTTTAAGAAAAACACATTAACAAATCTGAGATCTAATTTTTTTTATCAACAGTCTTATTTTTACCATGAATTTTCGCATATATTGGCTCTTTCAAAGACAAAAAATAAAAAAAGTTGTCAAAACTTTCAATCTTTATTAGTGCAGCTTTAAACAATACCAGCAACAATTACAGCAAGCTATCATCCAAACATGCATTAACAGTAAAATGAAACATAAAAAATGATGATCACCTTTTTCCTTTAATTCTTGCTCGTCATCCACTTTTAATAAATTCCTTTTCACTGACTCCATGATAACTTCATCATCAGAATCCACGATAAACTTCTCCGTGGGTTTCTTCGGGACGGGCTTCGAGATAGAGCTTTCCGAGACGGGTCTCTCCTTTGAGCTGTCAGGTACGGGCCGCCGAATGATGTCCATATCCGGACGTCCGGTCTCATTCTCAAGCGCGCTCGCGTCCATGGGGCCCTGATGCTTGTTGTCGCGGAACAACTTTCGACGAAGGTTGTTACGGAATTTAGCAACCTACAGGTATTCAAATGTATGCTTCTTAAATAAATAAGTGATGTTTTTACAGCAAGCACATCTTAAGAATACCACTGTTGCTTTTTGGATTTGCATCAGTAAATAATAGTGTAATGCCATTGAGTCTGACTTTCAAAATAATCCAGAGATATGTTTAAATGAGACATGTGTATCAGTAAATAATTATTTAAAAAAACAACAACAAACATTTAACGATTACAGTAGATAGTATGCCGATATTGACTTTTTTAAACACTTATTTTGAAAATTGGGGCCATCTATAAAACGCGCTTTTCTAGTCCGATTTATTTGTTTACCATACGAATTACAAAATGTTTGGATTTTTTTAATCCTTAGTTTTTACTATTTCACAAAATCAATTCCCGACCTACCGACCAACTAAAATCAGTCCGGGCCGGATAGTTTACACAAACAATTATGAAAGAAAAAAATGAACTGGTGGTTATGCGTACCCTTTCGTTTGCAGCCATCTTGAATGTTATGCACCAAGCAAAACAGTCTGAATTCTTAGATTTTGCCATTTTTTTTTTATATATATTATATATTTTACATCAAACTAATCTGTAAAAGCTGTATACTTTCTTGTTACCAAGTGATGACGTCAGACAACGGAGATCATTGATTACATTACGTCATTGACGTCGCTTCCAAAAATAGCACGAGTTTTCTTTTCAATTTATTATTGATATTACTAGTATGCAGAACTTTACAGGAAAGTATAGCTACAACAATATGCAGTTGTTGACAATACAGCAACAGTCACCGAAATTCAACCGCAATCAGCAGAAACATAGTATAAATGACAGCAACGCAGGATGACATCGATCCAAACTTGATTACCAAGTTCATGCAAACAAAATGGAGAACCCTAATCCAACCATCACACAAAACCTTAGTAAGCGAGAGTCAGGACCAATAAGATAGTACCTTTAAAGCTGCACTCTCACAGATTGAACGTTTTGACAACTTGTTTTTATTTATTTTTTGTCTTTGAACGAGCCAATTTTTGCGAAAATCCATGGGAACCAGTTATATAAGACTGCTGACAAAAAATTAGATCGCAGATCTTAATATTTAAGTTCTAAAATTGATGCTTTATAATATGCATTTTTCTTAAACCGTCACTAACGGTTTAAAGCTGCACTCTCACAGATTTACCATTTTTACAACTTTTTTTATTTTTTTGTCTTGGAAAGGCCGTAGATATCTGTAAACCAATGATATAAGATTGCTAACAAAAAATCAGATCGTAGGTTTTCATAATTCCGTTCGAAAATTAATGGTTTTATTAACAGTTTAAGAAAAATGCATAAAACATCAATTTTTGAACTTAAGTATAAAAATCTGCGATCAATTTTTTTTGTCAGCAGTCTTGTATAACTGGTTTCCATGGATTATCGCAATAATTGGCTCGTTCCAAAACAAAAAATAAAAAAGTTGTCAAAACGTTCAATCTGTGAGAGTGCAGCTTTAAGCAATAAAACATTACTTTTCGATTGAAAATATGAAAATATGCGATCTAATTTTTTGTCAGCAATTTTATCTTATTGGTTTGCAGATATTTACGCAAAAATTTGCTCATTCCAAGACAAAAAATAAAAATGTAAAAACGATAAATCTGTGAGAGTGCAGCTTTAAAGTTTACGCTCACGCTACGTGAGCGGATCTTAGGACTATTTTCATGAGAAAGCTTCTTACGTTAACGACCACTAAAGTTTTACTAAGTTATTAATAAACTTAGTTTTATTTAAGTGGTGTATCAGAAAACGGTCGAATATTAAAAAATATACTACAAAAGTCTCCCGAGCTTGCTGAAGATGGACGGGTAGTTACAATGAAATGATTTGATGGCAGAGATATTCTGGTGATATGTAGCCTTCTTTTCTATAGATTTTCTTCAGGTTAAAAAATATCATTCTTCAAAACGGAAACCAAATTTGGTAGATGTAAACAAAAACATGTTTTGATGTGTTGCTGATTTTTTCAACTTTGTATGCAGATATTTACTTCAAGATGGTTCGAAGTATGTTTTAGATGCTCGATTCTAATTTAGAAATCACACTTATTGATTAAAATACGAATTACATCCTTGTATTAGTTCTGACATTTACCTAGTTACAACTTTATGAAGTAAAAGTTTATGACTGAAAAATTATACCTAAATGAAGACATAATCTTTTATCTTTTTTATTTTCAAGTTCATAATTTAATTCCTTAAATGCAGTTTGTAATTGCTCTTCAACAGTTCAGGTAACTCAACTTCCATAACACATATGTCCACAGGTGATCGTCACATAGCTTGGTCACTAATGACTCTTCAGTCCTTTCAGACTCCGCATTTTTCTTTAACCGTTAGTAACAGTTTAAGCCATAAAACATAAATTTTCGAACAGAAATATAACAATCTGTGATCTGATCTTTTGTCAGCAATCTTTTATCATTGGTTTGCAGAAATTAACGCAAAAGTTTGCTCTTTCCAAGACCATTTACATAAAAAAGTTGTCAAAATGGTATATTTGTTTATATGAACTATTATTGCTTTTATATGAACTGTTTCATCTTTCAGTAACAGAAGCTTTGGTGAGGAAGAAAGCAGAACACAATGAAAGAGAAATATTCTCACTGGAAGAGATTTCATTACATCAAGAAAACATAGAAAGGTTGGCATTCAAAGATTTCTTATTTAAAAAATTTACTGTTTTTTCTTTTGTGTCACTAAAGGCATTTTCTGAACAGATCTCAGTTGTTTACAGTAGGAGCTTATGAAATGTAGTGAGGAATAAGTCAGTCATTATTCTATTAGTTATATTTTAGCTGGTCTATTATTTGAAGAAAACAAGTCTAAATGTCAAGAGCAAAGACTTTAACCTTGGTCATGATTCAAATGCCATTTAAGATATTTAATTGAAACTTGGTACACTTTTTGCCAGAGACAATATATACATATTTAGGAAACTACTGGAATTAATAAAAGGCGTGTTATGCCCCTTGTTCAACTGAGAACACAACAAATACAATGAGACATAAACATAAAGTTACTTTTGCGCCTGTTTTGCATATACATGTGTTATTTATTTGAACCAAGAATATTTGGATTTGGGGTATGATTTAAAGGGTTTTGTTGGCAGGAATATGAAAAATTACAGAAAATAGTATACAAATGTAACAAAGAATTTATTTTTTATTATTATTTTTTTTGAGGGGGGGGGGGGTGATGTTCAGAGATTGCAATATACTGGGTAGCTCATTTTACATTTGATTTCAGTTGAGATAAAGTGCAAATACATTGTATCTACGAACTGTTCTTTCTTTATGTATAACCTGGGAGTATTATTATTGGTCCCAGGTATAACATTATCAATTATGTGTGTATAAGTTATCAGCCATCAATTACCTTTTAAGTGAACTGAAATTATATGACGTCACCAGGCATCAATCTTTAAAATTAAGGTCAGTGAAGTTATCAGAGAGTTAGCTTATTTGTTATCTGGCTATTAAGTGTGTGTTTTTCATCTTTTTCAACAATGTTTATTGCAGAATAGAAAACATTGATAAATGGTGCAAACATCTGAAGATCCTGTATCTGCAGAGTAACCTTATACCAAAAATAGGTATGTGATTTGTTGAGAACTAGTTCGCTAGTCTAGTGTAAAATAATTATTATTTTGATACAATGCAACTGGCGATACACAAGATTAATTTACATGTATATCATTTTGACTGCAATCATATTTTGGCAAACACAACATCTTCAGTATTTCCCAGATATTACAGATGGATCAAATCTACTGTGGTAAAACATAAGTGGTTTTATAGAACAAGACTTTAATAGTAGTGTCAATGGCGCCTCTACTATTCGAACAGCCAACTTTGAAACACTCGCGTAATTAGTCATGGTGGTGTTAATGCTTATTTTCAGTTGGATTTTTATATTTTATAAATTTTTAAAATGCAGGGGATATTTAATTAAATACGTCAAATGTTAAATGGATGATACCTATTTTTTGTTAAAATGTTGTAAAAATTGCATTCTTTCTAATTTAACCAGAGAATGTTGGACGATTAAAACAGCTGCAGTATCTCAATCTGGCCTTAAACAATGTAGAGAGAGTAGAAAATTTAGAAGGTAAGTGTTGTTAATAAAAACATAGTAAATAAAAAAATAATAGCTTAAACTTATTTCTATTTCCATGATAATGAAACAAGCTTTTACAGCATTATATTAAACAACCTTGAAGTTGATGTCAAGGTGTAACACAAGAGTGTGGCCTTATATAAGCGTTTAGCCCTCTCCTCATCATAACATAATTTCTATGTTTATTATTTAAGTCTTAATGTATATAAATATAATTCATTCTGATAAAGAGATCCTTTGGAAGTATAAAAGGGAAAGTGCGAATGTGAGTTTGGTTTGTGATCTCGAAGACAGGCATTGAAGTAGGTTTCGTCCAGGTACTAAGGTTTTCCACCCACAACATATATGTAACAGAAAGCACACATTGTTATGTGCATCTGGTGCGAATCGAACAACAGGACCTCTTGCTCTGCAGACAAAATCTGGGCTGTATCACTATAGTAGCTAGTTCAATAGCTAGATAATATAAATGCCTCTTTTTATATACGGTATCAAGTATCAGGTTATAAAAAGTATTACATCTCATTGAATGTTTCAGGTTGTGAATCTCTGGAGAAGTTGGATCTGACCGTTAACTTTGTGGGGGAGCTGACTAGTATTGAGTGTCTTAAACACCACATCTTCTTCAATGAACTGTATGTGCATTTGTGGCTTGGTTAAGTTTATACTGAATTATTGAGCTTGGTTTTTAAGACAACTACATGCTTTTATAGATCACTAAATAGAGTCTGGCTTGAAACTACTAGAAGCCTTTATGATAGCTCAGGTGAATGTTCACTTGGTGAGGCTCAAACCAACAATCTCTTGGGTAATATGACATTTGTTGTTTTATCATTATAAAACATGTAGTTTTACCAAAATTACAGGTAGTAAGTTTTCTAACATTTTTGTACATTTAAATATCCAGGAATTATATTATTTATGATTGTTAGTTTGATTTTTTTTAATATTTCCTCACCCTAGTGCAAGAACTCAATAACTGCATATAGAAATAGAAGTTAGATATTGAGGTCTTGCATTAAGATGACAGTTTTTTCATTTGAATACAATTATGTAACTTGTGGTAAAAGTTATTGAGAGCGTGAATTCTTGTTCCAGATACTTAACTGGTAATCCGTGCAGTCAGTATGAGGGCTACAGGGAGTATGTGATAGCCACACTGCCAGGTCTGAAGGCAAGTAATACGACACTGGTGACTACTTTATCATTCAATTTACCAATAAAGGAACTATTTTTTATCAGTAAATAATAGCACATGATTGTATACATGTATATAGATAACTTTGACCACTTCTGACAAACAACCTCCTAGAAGTGACCAGACAGATCCCACTCACATCATGTTAATTGTCACCATGTTTGTCTGGTTTGCTGAAAATATAGGTACATGTATTTTGAATAGCATCTTGATTGAGTCCTGCAAGAACTTAAGCCTTTGCCATTTCAAAACAAATGTTTATTAAACAAATGTGTCACATCACACTAGATCAGAACTTAATTTGATTTTTTTTTGAAAAAAAGATTGTTAGTGTTATATTATTATCATTATAATATTTATTCTGAGGTGGTTTTTTTAGGCTACTGATTTTGAGCAAAAACTCTTCTGATGTGATTAGGACCAATTTTTTTATAAAAAAGATAGCTACTGACATGTTATTATAGTTATAATTATTATTCAGAGTTGTGATTTGCTTAGGCTTCTGATTTTGGGCAAAAACACCTGTGTTGTGATATGCAACTTAGTACAAATGTAACCTGTGACAATAATTCACACATCAAAAGCAAAGCCCTTAACTCTGCCTTAATACTTGTCAAGTAATGCCCCTTGACTGAATAAAATGGACATGGGTTGGGATGCGCATGTGCTTCTCTTGTTTAAGTATTTCATCATCACATGCTGTCTGGTACTTAATTATGGTTTGGTTGATTGGTTAATTAATTGACTTATTCAGGTTAAAATTAGGTTTGCCCATGAAAGCCCTAGAGAGGTAAATCACTTCTGTACTGTTATCTGAAACTGCACTGTAGTTGCCTTTTATATAGCAGTGAATGAATATTGCAAGAACATGTATATATGCAAACACTTTATACATTATTTACTATATTATTACATTAAAAATATTTTTTCTTGAAAGTTAAATGTTCTAACAGTGACCTGAGGCTCAGCAGGTTGTAAACATTATTGATTGTGGATTTTGCATCTTCATGTATTTTTGTATTTCCCAATAGGGTATTTGGACAAAATAAAAACTTTGTCATTTAAACCCACTGCTGGAACAGAAAAATTTGACAGAATCTCTCAAATCTGAGAGGCAAAAACATTAATACATGTAGATGCAATGAAGAGAACAATATTTTGTAAATTATTTTCATCCAGTCGTAAATAGGTCCGTGATATTTTGTTGAATTGGTAAGAACACTGCAAAAAAAACAACTTTGGTTGACCTAACAATGAAGAATCAAATGAACCAGCTATTATACAAAATATATTTTTGGTTTCAGATGTTGGATGGTATTCTTGTAGAAAAATCAGAAAGGATTTTAGCTGCACAAGTAAGACATTTTATATACATTTATCATAATACCAGTCAGTGTAATATTGTAATATATACATTATCATAAAACTGGTGTTATATAGTTATATATATTCTCATAATGATTATTATTGTCCTACAGAATTTAAAGACGTTATTATTTCAATAGTTAAAAGTAAATGCTACAATAGATACTTGTTAGTTAGTTTTCTAATTGCAGTTTCAAATTATTTTATTGTATGTGTTATCTCCTTTTAAGGATTATGGTGTGATCAGAGCCAGAATAATTCAACAACAACTGGAGTACAAAAAGAAAAGGGTAAGAAAGTAATTCTTGTACTATTAAATGATAACCCTGTTGACGAATGGGTCCACAATCCAGCTGAAATTAAATTGTATAAACTAACTTTGTTGAAAAAACATACACATGTAATTTGTTACTTTATTACCATATATCATTTAAGGGCGACAATCCATGAATTTAGGAATACAGGTAGTACATAGGTATTCTTAAAAATAGAACAAGCATAAATACCTTAAATGTTCTTCAAAGATTGTACTATATCACTAGCAGCATAAATTGACAGGACACTAAAGCCTGAATATGCCTGACCTTTGTTCAACAAAGAATATAGTGAATCCAAGTAATGTATTATTTTATTTATCCATGTACATCACGGTTTTGCACTCTTCAATGCTTAAATGTACTAAAAATTGAAAACAGGGTGGCTCAGCGTCATTTCAAATGCCAAAAGGTGGTGCAGCATTTAGGAACCTGAGATGTCATCCCTTATGGATTTGATAAATGTTTTTTTTTCTGAATATGACATCACATGAAGAAGAAACAAATTATTTTCTTTCTATTATGTATATTGGGTATATATATACTGTATAGGCCAGATTTGTTTTTATTTCTGCCCCATCTGATTTTCATAAAAGATAAGGACCAAAGATATAAACTACTTTTACTTAGACCTTTAATAGATGAAAATATGATTTATCATTAGTATAACCGTGGTGGAGGAGCTGTCAACAATGAAACAGCCTGCTGGGATGGCGGCAGCTTCTTCATTGCGCTACTAATGTTCTTGTCTGTGGCACACTCTTGCTGGTATGCGATTAACTCTGAAAAAAGGATATGATAATTTAAGAATAAAATTTAACATGTATATTCCTCCCATCTCAGGAGATAGAGAAAGAGGAGGCGCGACTTCAGGAGGAGAGAGAACAGCGGGAGAAGGAGGAACAAGAATCTATAGAAGGGAAACCCGGGTTTGATGGAACCTGGTATACAAACATCAATGAAGAGTAAGGATTGAGTTTACAATGAATGACAGCATACATATAGATTTGGGAAAAGAAATCTAACTAGGGCAATATTGACAGCTCTTAGTACACAAACATCAATGATCTGATTAAAAACATCAAATGAAAAGTGAGGTTTAATTCTAAAATTTAATGTATTATTTTATAGTTAGTTTTACAATATAGTTGAGTTTGTATAGGCAACTGGAAGCTAAGACTGAATAAAACATGATTAAACATGATACACAAATTCAGCCATCATTATTGAGTAAAGCTTACATGCTATGGGATTGGGTTTAAATATCTGTATATAATCAGTTGCTGGTCCAGGATTTGTTGGAGGGATGGGCATCTTTTGGGTTCGTGCCTCTTTTCCAAGGAACCCCAAAGATAGGAGTGCGTAAATGGGTTACAGTGATGGGGAACAGTTCAATTCGTTGCCCACTGTACTATACAGTACTTTGTATTATGTAGAGCATTATAGGAGCAAGGTATTATAGCTTTTAAATGTATTTTCAGAGACAAAGAAAAGATAGCAAAGAAAAAAACTGAGAAGGCAGAAGAAGAGTTCAAGAAGGATAAAGAGTAAGTAAGGTGTTTGCTAGAGGCAGTTTTTTTATTGTCTGTCTGCGCTGCCAGTCCCCTCACTCCGGTGATAGCTCTAGTTTATTATTACCCTTTGCAGGAGGTCCAACCTAATTTATTTTTTCGGAAATTTAAGTCAGGGAAATGATTGATGCAGAACAAAAGGGCGGGTTATAAAGTATTTTGGTGTTTTAGGAGGATATTTTGACCTCGTAAGTTATCACTTCTATCGCAATGTAAATAAGCCTACCAAGAGGCCAGACGTCATAAAATTCAAAACAATTTTCTAATATAGGTCATCGATCATCAAGAATCCTAGAGGTGCTTTCATACCTAGGAAAGATTTTTGATAGTAGTACTTCACTGTTGAAAATCTCACCTAGCACGAAACCATTTCATTCATAATGAAACAGCCCTATTTTAAAGTCAGCATCTTGTTCATATGCATATTTTTAGGGTTGAAGTAAAAGAGTTATGGAAGGGTGATGAACCCTGTCCTTTTTTCTAGCACCATAGTGACCAACATGTGCAACCTTCTGCCCTCATAGTATTCAAAACCAAATGATATGATATAAATAGAAATATAATTATAAATACTTACAAAATTTATATGGCAGTTGACACCAAATTTCTAACACTCTTCAGGCGTGTAGCTGACTGTACGCAAATACGCAGTTGTGTAATTAAATTTTGACAGGTCGAAGTTTTTGTCATACCAAAGCCCCGGAATTTGAAATAAAAACTGAAGGGGGGTAGGGAGTGAAGGAGTTAATATGCTGTCTGGCATCAATCTGCGTAATCCCAAATTTGCCCTAGCTACGCACATGCTTTTAGGCAAATCTAAAATGTCTTCACGGCCTGTATCAATGTGCCCTTTTCTCCTTTACCACCCTGTCTCTCTTCTTCGGCAACCTGTCCTTTTTAAAACCTTAGCTAAAACCTTATTATTATTTTCTCTTTTTCAGGTTTTGGGATACCAAGTCAGTGTTTAGTCCAGAAGAAAGAATAAGAAGCCATCGCAAACTTGAGGAACAGAAAGATAGAGACAAGAAGAAGGAGTAGGTTATTTACATGATGTTTGAGTATTCTTTGGATTCCTTTAACTTTCAGCTTAAAAAAGATGATGTTTTTTATAGGCAAAAGCATATACACTCCTATACACAGGGCACAGAAGGTTGAAAAATATAAAATATTGCTCTCCCTGAGCCAATTTCTGACGACTGTGCACATGAACATGATTTTAAATATGTGTGTTATATAGAAGAAATTGTTGTTATTTGAGAAATTTGATTAGATCTTTTGCTCCTAAATATAGGAAAATTGTTGAAAAAAATTGTTGAAAAAAATAATTTGAAAGACTAACTCACATTTAAAGCTTTGAAAATGGAATTATTTTAGTTTTAGGCTTGAATTTACAAAATTTAGTTTGACTGAGTATCTATCTGTCAGCTGCTAGTTGAAATTTGTAAAAAAAGAGTAAATTTAACTGAGTTTGAACAAATTTTGAAGCACTTTCTGCCAACATAAAATTTGTGAGTTTCTTATTAAAAAAAACAATCACCAGTAATTTTCCTCAATCTTAGAATATCATATACATCTTAAAATATGTTTTTGAAAATAAAACATGCAGTAGAGTAAACAAAATCTTTAATTTTCTCCTATAGGGATGAAAAGAACCCTCCTAGACCACCTCGACGCATGTTTGCTGATGATGGGCGCCCGCTTAATGTCAATGAAGCCAAGTAGGTGTCCTATTCTAGCGAGTTTGTTCATCCAAGGATGCAAAAATGTAAATTTAAAACAGCTAATTTTGTTTAGAATTTGCTTTGTATTTGTACTTGTAACAAATTTAGAGTTAATGTAGTCCAGTATTGTCATTTCTAAATTAAGAGTGAAGGTCAAAAACCTCCAAAAAACACAAATATATCAAAGCTTGAAGGTATTATTTTGAAAGTCAAGTTTTCAGAAAGTTTTGAGAATTGTTTACGACTATTTATTGTTACTATTTTCAGAATAAATTTTACACTGACAGAGGATGAAACAGGGAATAACTATCTTCTAGATTACCAGTGTTATAAGTGAGTATGGTTAATGTATATGGCTTTCGAAAAACAAGGCTACAAGTGCTTATAAAGAGATAAATAGATAGGTAGATAGATTTCAAAAAAGAAAGGAAATCACACACAGTATAGTATAACCAAAGCCTAAAAGTTGTTTTCAGTGGTAGGGAGTCTGGAAAGAAATGGCAATTGACCTATAAACCTGACCTTGAAATTAAGGGTATGTGACCTTAGTATGCGATCTACATGCTGTCTAGATGGAAATGGACATTTGTACTAAGTCAGTGTAAAATCCTTTTGTCAATTTAAGATTTATTAAGCCGAGATAATGTCAGGACGGACATGCGGACACATCAGCAAATGGATGGGTTCTGTTTTGGGAGCATTAAAACTGATTCGGGGAAATTTTAATCATTCGGTCACAACATATGGATAATGCATACAACGCCTATCATGGAAAAAACGGAACCAGTTACGAAAGAGTGTGCCGGCGTTTTAAACATGACCATTTAAATATTTATACTTGCCATGACATCTCGATTGACTAACAAAGCAAAGCTGACTATGACAGCTCTATGCCAGGTTTAAATTAATTTCCGTCCGAAAATATTCTTCCCTTACGGCCAGTGACTTCCAAGGCCACCTTGTAATTTTGTAAAGCAATCAACCAATGTCCGATATGTGTTGTCGTCGTTTCATACCGTATTCACTCTATTCAAGTGCAATTTCAGTATTAGCGATTTTGCCAAATTTCAACTGAAAACGTACTCGTACGGAGCTCGTAGCGGCATAACCTGACCATGCAAATAAGTCCTACAACTACACAGGCATTTCCGAAAACAAAGGCTTTTGTAATAGGTGTGCCTTTATGGATTTGGCGACAGCTGCCGACATCGAAAAAGCGTGGTCAAATGTAGCATGGGGGAACATAATTGATAACCCATTACTTCCGTACCTCCAGTTGTGTGCAGAGTCAAATTTTATTAAATACCCAAATATAAAATAGTTTGGATTGTCCAACTTTGATCGATTTGCATATCATAATGGAATGTCAGTTTATCCACAAACCTTGCTATCAGCATAATTCGTAGATGAGTTGTAGTGTCTTAATTTCAAAAATAATTATGCTAATAGTCACTTGCTATCTTGCTTTGCAGTTTTATTTAAATTTACGACCAAATGTTCTATAAACAAAAAAAGTTCATACAAAAAGTACAATGAAATGATACTTTGTTCTAGTTCGTTATATCGATCTGTGGTTTCATAAGTTTGTTTGCTCATTCAATAAATTAATACATGTTGTTGTTTTTTTAAATCCCAACTCTCTGTTAAAGTTTAATAGAAGAGTTGTTTTCTTCATTTTGGTAATCCCTGTATTTATTTCAATGACATGACAATATGTGCAACAATACAGTGATACATGTACCATAACAATTACAAAATATATAGTTCTACTTTCGTTTCGTAAGCAATAAACAGATTTAAGGTAGCGAAACCATTCTAGTATAATAGTATTATTTAGAAGTATATAACTTATTATCTTCATGGGAGTCATCTCTTGATTATTTCAGGTACCTTGACACAAGCATGATTGACGTCGATGTGCAACCAAACTATGTTAAAATCCAAACGAAAGGAAGGGTAAGCTTCGTCCTCGGTACAAGCAGAATCGTACCAACATTGTAGTACCACTACCATGTCGTACCTTATTCGGAGAAGTCATCTCCCGTGTGTACATTAATGTTTAGATGTCAACAGTGACCAAAAATACTGTGGAATCGAAAACAGTTTGTTATATTTTCAGACTTTCAGTGCGTATTTTACTCTGAATTTTATAACGATGCAAAATATTTGGCATAATATATTGACCTTTTCATTAGTAACGTGGAACGACGTCTTTTTGGTACTACACGTCTTGTGATCTGGTCAATTACATAGCAAGTTTGTCATGCAATTAACATTAATTGTATTTCATTTCAAAATGGTAGTACAGCCTTTCAAATAGAAAACTACTGTAACATGTGTATAATTATCATCCATGTAAATAAAAAACTAAACATTGTAAAATTCGAAATTAGTGATATTCGGTATATGGCAAACCAGGTATGTACTTAGTGTACAGTAGTTATTATGATAATGTTTGCACGCATCTGCCTGTAAACTTAAAGGCAAATTATCCATGTTGGCTGTGGACGGTCATCTAGAGGTGAACAAAAACATAGAGAAACTATAGTGGTACAAGAGATGTCGCATCTACGTCAACTCGTGCCAGTGCGAAATCGCACCCGATTTGAAGAAGTCGTCCCATGATGATGATCATCATGATCATGATAATAATGAATGTGAAGACGCTTGCATCTGTTTCAGACGTTCCAGCTATGCCTGGATCAGGAGGTTAATGCCGACTCGAGCTTCTGTCAGCGGTCCCAGATCTCCGGACACCTTCTTGTCACCATGCCCAAGGTTGGAGTTACCAAACATTCCAAACTTTAATAAAGATTAACTTTAATTAAGATCAAATATGGCTTTATAATCGTTCAATTACGGTTTTGGTATAGTCCTACAATTAGGCCAAGGTCTTTGGAGCTGGGTCGTTTATGGTATAAGGCAAGTTCATCGATCTTGGCCGAATGGTACGCCGATCTGGACCATATGGCGGGCGATCTTAATCGTTTTGGCCATATGGTACGCAGATCTATACTGTTGATCCGTCGTTCGGCACTTTCTGTTCTCCCTCTCTCGGCCTGTTGGTAGGAGTAGTATGGGGAATGGACCATTTAGTCCAAAAGTAATTTGAAATAGGGGACAATTTTTAGGATGTTAAGCTGTCATTTGTTTTTGATTTAGGCCAAACAAATCGTCCGACCGCCGCCGAAACCGACGAAGGTAAACACTGAGAACAAAGAAAACGAAGATGTTGGATCCAATAAGAAATCGGGGTATGTGTTCGGAGACATTTTGCTTTTAAAGGCCTAGTTTAAGCCTTCTATAAGTGACCCCCCCCCCCCCCCCCCCCCCCCCCCTAAAACTATGTATTAGTACACAACCTCTGTTTATTGATCTTAATCTTATTGTCTAATTGGCTTATCTGATCTCCAATCTGATTATCCTGCTGTGCAGTTTTCGATGTTTTATCAAAAAATGGACCCTCAATGGCCCTGAGCCAATAAACCAATACACAGGAAATTGGCCCCTACTGTTACACCAGTGTGATTAGTAGGAGATGCTCTGCAGGGGATTATCATGCCAAACATTCCTTAAACTAGGCCATTAACATATACATATATATTTAACACATGGCAATGAATACCGACAGCAAGGTTAAAACACGGTCCTCCCCCCATACATAACGTGGACTGGGCACATGGGTGGACAGCGTTTTAAACCTTAACAATTTCGTTTTAAAAAAATATAATCGTAGTAAATGTATTTGTATTATGCAAAAAGCTCATTGTTGTTTAGTATTGTTTTCCATGAGTAGAATGACATAAAATATGTGACAATTAATAGATTGTTATTGTGATATTTTAACTGTGATCCGATACTAGCATCCCCACCAATAAATACTACAGTACTATTCAGACTGTGGGTTGATTAAGAAGCGAAACTGAATGGTTGATAGTAAAGTAATGCTAACAAGGAATACTATGCAAGTGAATCTAAATTTAGACATTCCTATTTTGTAGGAGAACGGTAGAAAAGTTGGAAGTGGACGAATCAGCGCGGAAGACTGTTGATATTGGGAATATTGTGAAGGAGAAAAGGCAGGAGGTGGTGCCACCCCTGGGCTCCAAGCCCTTGGGTCGGAAACCAGAAGAAAAACAGACCAGTGAAAACTTTGTTGATGACCCTGATGTCCCACCACTAGAATGATTGCCATGACTTTCAGTGTGTTATTAATGTTTGAGCGACCCTGGGTAGCCATATTGGCGCAGTTTGTGGAAATCAATAGCTGAAGATTCTGGTTTGCAGAAATACTATAATTTTAATGAAAATAGTTACATGCGCATGAGTGATAAAGACAATCATCTGATATGAACATCATACATGCCATATTTTCTGGAGACCATTCAGGGGGATTTGTTCAAAAGGCTGAAAATTCAGGGGGATTTTGATTGTATTCAGGGGGATTTTTTTAGCAGGTCTAAGTTGGCGAAATTTTAAAGTATTTTTAGACGCAAGTATGAAAAAATGTTTTCACATATAGTTTGCTTTGAAAACCTCTTAATTTTTCATTATACAGAATTATTTTATGTCATGATTTATCATATTTTTATGATACACTGTCATGTCATACTGTAATGCACTTGCAGAACAAAATATGTCATTGGAAAAATACGTTTTCGAGACAATTGAATGAAATTTACCTTCCTCCAAAGTCTTTAAAAAAATTGTGCTTAATTTTATCAGCTTTGATGACTTTCGGACAATAAGGGAATAGAATAAATATTATTAATTTCTTCCTTCCAAAAGAGTAATATTTCTTTGCCTTTGATAATTACTACAAATTAATTGATCACTTGTTGTAAAAGTTTGCTTTTGGAGAGTTTCACTCACATACTGTGGTTTTACTTTGTCATTATTGCCTGATGTAAAATTTCAAAAAAATTTTTTTTTTTTTTTTTTTTTTTTTAAATTCCGGGGGATTTTTATCTCCCGCCGGGAGACCTGGGGATGGATCGAAATTCCGGGGGATTTTTCCCCCCGCCGGGGGATATGGCATGTATGATGAACATTGCACTCAGTATTTTTACACAATCATATACGTTCCGTTCATGATTGTGTAAAAATTCCATCCATGTTACTGGCAAACGTTTTCATAGTGTCGGCGCATGTGCACATGTCTAACTGTTATGAGCTTATCTGTTCTTCTGGTGCAAGTGATCTCATTTTTTGCGACCACTGGTATGACGTTTATCTGTAACCAGATTAACAACAAACAAACATTCCAAAATGATCAGTATTTATTTATCAGTCATCACCTTAAGTTTTGCATGTTGATATTGTTCAATCCGTCCATATTAATAAAGTATTTATTAAAAATTTGTGATTTTTGAAGTTTGATTATGTGATTTTTTTTACATTTTTTTACCCCCCCCCCGGTACGCTGTATTTAGATGTCCTTCTAGGTACGCAGAAAATGCTGGGACTTTTTCCATACACAAGGGTGGGGTAATGGGTGGATAATGTACATTACACTTACCGGTAATAACTAACATTTTGTTCATACGTCTATGTAATACAATATTGAATACATGTAAGAAAAAAACTACTATAAACATCCACCTACAACACTGCCTTTAACACGAATTCCTGAGTATAAACTTGAATGCCATTCGAGATTGCAAACAACGTGTCTCTAATAATCCATGGAATGGTGCCTTTTTGGTGTACCTAGCTACTGTTTCATCAAATCGCCACATGTTTTAATAGTTCTTGAAATGGAACAAGGCGAAAATCATAACGAAGAGGACCGCGAACTTGTGCAGCGCATGCACAAAGAAGTAAGAGAAGCTCCTGTGGTCGTGGACCACGTGTGGCGCTTCAAGCGTCAGGTAAACCAGAGCAAGCCACATGGCCAAGATGGCGGCGTCTTCCCAGCTCCGGATCGTGAAGTATTGTCTGAAACAAAAAAAAAATAATTTAGTTTCCTTTTTTACTTATGATGTATGTTCACAGCGCAGTTGGTTTGACCCAAGTTTTTGAAATTTTCGGGCATAAGCAAACGTCCATCTATCCAGAAAATCGGACATGCTATATTACACATGTGTGCATAATTAACTATCTATGGCTTCAAAAATACAGTACTTATAATACAGTACTTTTTAACTTTTAATATGTGTATGTATGAAGATAGAAACACCAAAGAGATACACTTTAGAGATGCAAAGGTCCCAATATCACAAAAAAAATAAGTCAAATCTTAATCTCAGTGTCAACTCATTTAACCAGATAGCATCAAAAGTGATTAGTAAAGTGATTAAAAGTAACATGATTTTACACCTATGGAAAGGCATTCTAGCATATAATATGTTGATTTATGCCTTTGGTCAAGATTTCAGTGGAATAATCTTAAACAGCCAAACATGTATTTGAGTGCAATTTCTTGTTGTTGTTTTTACAATTACTGGAGTATATTGCTCTGGAATTAAGTTTCTTTGAAATATTGACAAATCTTTTTATCAACGAATTCGAAGAGAAATAACGTTTTCAAAAAATTAAAAACATGCAAGACTTTAAATCATACTTTGCTTTTATTTGGTAAATTGAGCTGAGATTGAGATTTTCGTGATATTGGGGCCCCGAAGTTAATTAAGAAGTACGCAACATACTCCATGATCCATTTGAGTATGACAACGAGGATGCCGTCACACACGAGTGCCGTGATGAGGAAGCGGTCGCCGATCTGTCTCCCCCAGGCGCTGTGGTGGTTGAAGAACAAGACGCTTACCAGCTCCCCGAGCACCGCCGCGATCACCATCGCCATGTTGAACGACACGTGGAAATCGACCATATTTGCTGTTGTCTGGCTTTACCTGAAATACACGTGATTGTCTATTGAGTAGCTTCTGCAGTTTGAATATGTACAGTGTAGGAGCACGTTTGAAATGTATGATCTTGTGTTGTAGATGTCCGCATCTCATCAAAGAAGCCGCTGGTTCGAGTCAAACTTACACTTGGACACACAAATTTAAGCTGTTTGTTCATTCGGTCTAAAATAAATTCAGTGTATACATATATACAAGTATTAAATATTTTGTACGCGTGCGAAATAAATGCTTAAGAAGCTACTCGAAGTAAAGTATGATGGGCTACTTGAATTGAATATGAGGCGGAATACGGTTTTAGTTACATGTACGTCGAGGGCATCTGAGATATCCTATAACAATTCATTTTCAACAGCATTTTCAGTTTTTATAGCAGGAAAATATTTTTTCCTGTGATAACTATCAAAGTATAATTATATCCGTTTCAGAAAAAGGCGAGATCAGTTGACACTATTGGAATGTTGTCCAATAGTAATTGGTATCACCTTACTTTAGCGGTCGGGACACTTAAAAGGATTTTGCTGTCGAATTTATTTACTGATAAATGTTTGAAAGTAATTTTGTTTGCCTTTATATTTGCAAGCAGTCAATGGCAGTTCAAACATAGCTATACAAACGTAAACCACAAAAGATGTCCGTCTCGATCACTTGTAACTTTATGGCTTTGTATTAGGAAGACCAAGTCGACCAAGATAAAATACTACACAATAGTTTTTTTTTTTTTTTTTTTTTTTTTTTTTTTTTTTTTAAACGGTTACCTTTTCTTAAGTATAACTGATAACTTCAAATCACGTAAACTGTTTTTTCTATACGTTTTGTTACAAAATTAACAATACAAATAATTCATTTATTCATCACAATTTGCCAGTAAACAATAGATGAATAGTCAAAACCTTCCAAACATAGCCACGATTTCTCGTTTCTTTATTGCCTTTAAGATTTCATTAACTTGAACAAAACTTAGTACATCTTTGCAGTTGAAATTGTTTGCTAAATACCGTGCATTTTAAGAATAGTTTAATTAATAGACACACACATGACACAAAGAACGATTTCGCCCATATATTTAACACGGTTATTTCGCTCATATATTTAACACGGTTATTACGTTATCAGAATCATATATATCATATGCATATAATCAGTGACGAAGAGTATTCATCTGTAAATCTACATCCTCATCATGTAATAATTATACTGTTAAAGCAATCGTTGGCTTTATGATGATAATGATCATATTGAATTATGATTAAATAAAAACGTAACAAAATATTTTTGAATATCATTCAAATCAAACCTGTAAAATCGAGGTGAAAAGTGCAGTATATTCCTTCGTGTACAACCACTCTGCTTTGTTTATTTCCTGACGCGGAAATCTAGGTTAACACAGGCGGAGCTATCAATATCGAAGCTTTGATGGATTTGCCACTGCGTAGCCAGGCGGTTAAAAGAGCCAGCGGCGGGGAGCAGCGGGATTCGATAAAAAGCGTAATTTAAGTTACAGTTTGCTTTCATTAGTATTCAACGAACAGTATCACATTATACGTGCAGTTATTTGTGGTCTGTACACGCGCCAACAAACATGCTTTTAAAGTTTTATCGCGATCCGCCGCAACATCGGGCTCTTCTATTTCATGCAGAAAATCAATAAGAGTTAGATCGATAGCCATGATGATTTTCGTTCCTCAACGACAACGAAGAGCACAACGGTTTGATAACGACGTACTATACAGTAGCGTTTGCAAAACCCACAATAATATCACATTTCAACAAAATAAACACATATGATCACGTATAACGAAGTCGTTATTAAATAAAGCACAAACAAATGTATTAAATATTTATAATAATATTTATCTAAGATTAAAGCTGCACTCTCACAGATTTACCGTGTTTACAACTTTTGTTTCTTTAAAAGAGCAAATTTTTGCGTAGATATCTGTAAACCAATGATACAAGATTGCTGACAAAATATCAGATCGTAGCTAGATTTTCCTACTTTCGTTCGAAATTTAATGTTTTATGGCTTAAACCGTTACTTACGGTTTAAGAAAAATGCATAAAACACCAATTTTTGAACTTATATATAAAAATCTGCGATCTATTTTTTGTCAGCAGTCTTATATAACTGGTTTCCATGGATTTTCGCAAAAAATGGCGCGTTCCAAGATAAAAAATAAACTGAAATTTTTAAGTTGTCAAAACGTTCAATCTGTGAGAGTTCATCTTTAAGGGAAACAAATTTGTAATCATATTGACAAAATCAAATAGGATGTTTTTCTACATTTCGATTCAGATATGTACACAAGATACGCCGCTGTATTCTTTTCATTCAAGTCAATCTTTGAGTGGGTTGTATTGCCAATATCATGGACGCATTGACCACTAATTGGCAGTCAGAATGTTGAATGAATATAAATCGATAAGTTATGGCGTATTGTCAGTGTCATGAATAGCCGTGAAATAAAGGTTTTTGAGTCCACTGGCACAATTTGATAATGAAAAGAAAACATTCCGATAATAATTACAGTACGTAATGTCCTTAAAAATATAAGGGTTTTTCTTAATTTTGATACACCCCTTAATTGATACATTCATATTTTGATACTACACTTGTGGACACAATTGTTATTAGACGTGGCCTGTATACTAAGAAAAAAAAAAAAAAAAATTCAATTGAAATCTGTTATATGGAGGGTTAAAATTGAAACCTGGTCGGGCATATATTCATTCGATTTACCTGCGCATCGCACATACATCTAGTGGAATGTAGCCTTAGACTGTACGGTGCGAGCTTTGCAATTCTCGACGATTTCGAGCCTCTACGAGACTTCGATCACAACTGACAGAAAAATGTCAACATCGTGATTTTTTTTCCACATTTTCTCTTTCACTGACGTTTCACTACAAATAACAACCATGGATCTTAATGTGATGGATCCAGCGATAGCAGGATCGAACCGTGTGGTTCGAGTAAACATGATGGAAGGCGTAGGGGCGAGGGTAATTCGAGGGACTGACTGGAAATGGGGAAAACAGGATGGAGGGGAGGGGCACATTGGCACCGTTAGAAATTTTGAGAGCCCTGAAGAAGTTGTCGTTGTGTGGGACAATGGAACGGCAGCTAACTATAGGTGTGCTGGAGCGTATGATCTGAGAATATTGGACAGTGCCGCAACAGGTAATGTCAAGAAAAAGCTTGGGTTAAGTCTAACAGCTTCACAAGTTAATAGTACAAAGTGGTACGATATGATATTTTGTAAACTCGTCGTACATATATTTTCTACTGTAAGATGCTGAGTGTGAAAAACAATATATACCTCCAATAAAGAGATTGAAGGCAAATTATATATAATATTTTCGGAGTATACTCAATGTATCATCTATCGGTGTATACTGTCTATCGATGTTATCCGAAACATGCCGAATAACGATCATGTGAGCGGGTACCTGCACTTTGGATTGTTTATATTCATACGAGAGAACTGTCAGCTACAAACATTTGAAGAACATGTCGTTTCTACGCGTAAGAAGTCCCCAGAAATTAAAACATATACGTAATTACATTTTTTTTCTATATTATAATTCAACTTTCTTAATGTAAGCCATTGCTATTGCTAGAATCTCGCAAACCCAGATCGGATTTTCCTGATTTCATCTATTTATATATGCTGATGACGTCACTGACAGGTGCTTCTTAACATCGTGCATATTCGCGGTCACGTTACCTCCATGTTTGGTATTGTTATCTACTGAAAATGTCATATACACCGATTGATTGTACATACGTCACAAAACAAAATGGCCGACACCTATGTCAACAAATAGGTCAGGTGTCGGACATATACTATAGAAATACTTTTTATGGCCACATAATTTGAAAGATAATTAAATCCTCAACATATATGTATTAAAAATTATACACTTATATGAATTTCGATTTAACAGTAAGCAACGGAAGTCTTAGTACACCGATAGATGATACACACAGGCTATATCCCACACTAGAACACTCAGTGCATTCGTATTCATATTTGTAACTAGATGCTATCACAACTAAGGCTCACACGTTTAAACCTGTAAACTGAATTTCTCTTTTTTTGGCCGTAAACGATAACTAATTGGCAGACCATTTAACCGAAATGGTCACGTGATTAAAAAGTATGTGAAAAAAGTTGTCTGGCAAATGGTCTGAAATGTGGCAACATTTCACTAAATTTAAAAAAATGGTCTTACTAAGGTTAACTGCAACTTCTGTGAGATGGACTTCTCTTATCTAGGGGAAGTACAGGGACCATGAAGAATCATTTAAAGCAATATAGCTACAGGGCTTCCGTTAAAGGAAGTTTGGAAGTATATTACTTCCTAGAAATAGGTTTAAACCTCCAAACTTAATTCCTTGGAAGTACAAAAACTTCCATAAATTTGAAGAAAACTTCCAAAGTCAAAAGCTTGGAAGTTCAAAATATCAAAATCTGGTGTCAATATTACTTTTATGCGTACCATTTCAATCAGTCTTGAAGTAAAATGAATTATTATAATATAAATCTGTGAATTCGGCAAGATAAATAGTTTCAAATTACTGTGAAATCATTTATATTCGTTGGCATGAAATTTCGTGGTTTGCCGAAAAATTACAATTTCGTGGGTACTTAAATTCGTGGTTTTCACTTTTGGAAAATAAAATAAAATCGAAACTGCGATCGTTCTAGATCGTTTGCATTACTAGTATCTCCACATGCTAGCCCGTGATTTCCGTTTTCTATGTCATTCGGTTTATGACACTCGCTAAAGTGGTACGACATGCCAATTAGTGCATATACCCATGTCAATTATTGATTTAATTGGAAATTAAGGTCATAAAGGAAGATGTACCCTGATCATAAATACAGTTAGGCGAAGCCATTGAATGCCAATTAAAGATTTTGCAAACTGTTAAAACACCGAGAAAGTCCGTATACTTCAGTAAACAATCCCTAAAGATTGCTGATGTCAACAAATTCAATCACTTATGAATATCATCTCATTTCAATATTTATTCACACGTTTTTGTTTAATAAGAATATTGAACACGTTGTTTTGTACATTAACACGTTTGGAGCTCAGTAACCTCCAATGCAATCGATTAATTATTTCATTAAAGAAAAAAAATCGAGAACTGACACACATTATCCTCATCTTGTAAACTTGGAAATTTTCATGAACAGCATATGTTTAGGCACGTGATTCAGTCATTTGGTTGATAAAAAAACATTAAAATGATTTGGTTTATTATTTGTTAAAGACTGATATAATATATTAACAAAACAATGATAGTAAGATATACAGTGAGACGGATATTTACGCTGTATACTGCGGCCTCTGTAACGGATAAACTAAACTATGTACATAACATGGCAATTAAAAAAGTGAATGAAGGGTTTATATTTCGTGGGAACTTAAATTCGTGGATCACCAAACCCACGAAAACCACGAACATTAATGCCCCACGAACATTAATGATTTCACAGTAGTTGATTTTTAACATCTGTTGGGACCAAGATAAGATATCTAATTATTGTTTTTGTTATAAACCACTGTTATGTTTTCTAGATATTTTCACACATTTACAATTATATGCATGAAGTCAATTAACAAAAATCAGTACCATTTTATAATATGCCTGTCAATTTCCTTTTCCATATCCAACATAGAAAATACAGTGCAACGTATTAAATAAACTGTATCATACTTCTGATGTTTTCTGGATCTAGTAGCGTGTGTGGAGTGTTGCTGGTTGCACACTCACTTTTATTTATGATATTTACTAATGCATCAGTATTAATATATTTCATAAAGTCAGTAACTATTCGGAAATACTACATCTGTTAATTAAATCATTAATGTGATTGAGTTACTGTATGGCATAATTTCAAGACTGAAAATGCCAGGAAATGTAGAGTAAAGGCTAACTGCAGTTTCAATGATTCAAAGTGCTAACAGTGCTATTAGCAAAGGACGCTTTTCCGACGTTCTTTGTCACACCTCTTTGGGTATATAAACATGCCACCTGAGGATCTTCATAATATCCCTTCTGTATAATTTTTGCTTATGCCATTTGTACCACTATTAACTTGTATAATTGTTTAATTATTATAATAAATATCAATTCTAGGTCAGCTGACCTCCATGAAAACCTCTTAAAATCTTTGTAAATTGTATATTATCATCGATATTTACCTTAATACTGTCATTGGAAATACCGGTATATGTAGGCAGTAAATAGGACGTTTGGATCAACCAGCCTGAATTCTTACACTTGTGCTTAGCTTCAAGATTTTTAACAATCCCTGCTTAAGACTTTGTTCTCTCCAGAATTTGAACAAGCCCAGATTTTACAAGTGCTAATTTCAACCATGTTATATAAATAATATATATAAAAAAACACACCAACAAGTTATGTTTTTTTAAAACCTTATATCTAAACGTTTAGGCGTAATGCCTTCATCAGTAGATAAATAAACAATCCTAGAACACGGCCTCTAAACGCCAGCTCCACCACTTTACGGTGGTGCAAAGAAAAAGAGCTATCGACACTTCCGTGGTGGAGCTGTGCTCTATGTTTACATGAACAAACGTGAGTATGATTTATATTTTATTTGATAATTTCATTTAACGGACATATTTCGAAAATCGGAGAATGTGGTACCGTGTAAGAACACTTCTACTGTAGGCTGGTTACTATTTCGTTTCAATATTGTGCAAACTGTGGTGTCAGGAGCTTTTCTCCCGAATCGGACTTGTGCATATTTTGAGATCTGATTGAATAGCAAGTACATTTCGGTGCTTACACACCCCGTAAGAACATTTTTACGCATGCAAACATAACTGTTATGTATAGTAACTATGCCGGAACACAACAAAACTGATAAGCACTTCTTAAAAAGGAAAATGCACATATTTATAAAAGTGGTGGCGCTGTTGCCCTAGTGGTGGCGCTATCGAGTATGTTTTGCGCTTGAAGTAAAAGAAAAACGCTTTTGGAATGAATACAAAGTTGCTATGTTTATCATTCATTGAACAGTATGCTGGTTATGCATACTACTTGCGGAAACAAATCTCTACGCGAACTACCTTTACCTTCCTGAAAACTATTTCGAAAACAAATGGCTAGGTGCTGTTAATTTTACCATATAACTATAAGTATCTATCATGTGTGTCCGGTTATGAGAGAGGTATTCTTGCATACCGGACGTGTGTTTCCGGTCATTTGACCAGTGCTGAAAAAACGCATCTTACACCACCATGTAAGATGAGTTATGCGCATCAACTCGCTACTTCTTATTTCTTTTATTGTATGGTTTATGAAAAGTACATTATTTCATTTCAATAAAGCGCAATCAATTATATATAAGTATGCAATTAATTAAAATAGATAATGAATAATCGTAAAAACGCGATTTAAATATTTACTATTTGACATCAATAGTGATTTAAAATCACTGAGCTTTATGACGTCAGTAAACAACGTTTCACGCGGTTTTTGGTAAAATGTACAAAAGTGCGTTTTCTACCTCAATTCTTCCACAAATTGATAATTTTAGATATGCAAGAAAAAAATTAAATCATGTTTTTCCGGTCCGGATTGAAAAATCGGTCCTTTGGTCACGCTGCGTGGCCGGTAACTCTGCAAACCTCGTTACCGGCTTACGCACGTGCACTCGGGTCAGATTTTTCTATTCGTACCGGACACACATGATAGATACTTACAGTTTTATGGTAAAATTAACAGCACCTTGCCATTTGTTTTCGAAATAGTTCTCAGTAAGGTTAAGGTAGTTTGCGTAGAGTTTTGTTTCCGCAAGTAGTATGCATAACCAGCATAATGTTCAATGAATGTTAAACATAGCAACTTTGTATTCATTCCAAAAGCGTTTACTTTCTTTTACTTCAAGCGCAAAACATACTCGATAGCGCCACAACAAGGGCAACAGCGCCATCACTTTTATAAATATGTGCATTTTTCCTTTTTAAGAAGTGCTTATCAGTTTTGTTGTGTTCCGGCATAGTTACTATACATAACAGTTATGTTTGCATGCGTGAAAATGTTCTTACGGGGTGTGTAAGCACCGAAATGTACTTGCTATGCAATCAGATCTCAAAATATGCACAAGTGGTTAGTCCAATTCGGGAGAAAAGCTCCTGACACCACAGTTTGCACAATATTGAAACGAAATAGTAACCAGCCTACAGTAGAAGTGTTCTTACACGGTACCACATTCTCCGATTTTCAAAATATGTCTGTTAAATGAAATTATCAAATAAAATATAAATCATACTCACGTTTGTTCATGTAAACATAGGGCACAGCTCCACCACGGAAGTGTCGACAGCTCTTTTTCTTTTCACCACCATAAAGTGGTGGAGCTGGCGTTTAGAGGCCGTGAGAAAGGAAGTGATGGTAATGTCACTACACTGTTTGATGACGGCAAGTTGTAAAGTGGCAAAACTAATGACGTTGTTACGAACAGAAATATGATATAGACACATACGTATGAACATAAAGCATTATGGATCAAGTGATCACCATCTTATATCAGACATGTATTAACTTGACTTTATTCTTGTAATGTAAAATTGAAGTCAGGTCGATCTTACCTAATAGATATTTTATTTATTTATATTGACTTCAGTAATCATGATTCAGGAAGTGATTTTTCTATGGAAAAATGTATAAATTTAAATATTTATCAACTAGGAAGTTTAACAATCAGTGTGACATCAAGAATTTTCCAGCTTGAATATTAATTTGAGTCGCATGAAAAAAGCTGAGTTGTTTTCTGAATTTTTAAACATACCGGTGGCAAAAATAAAGTGAACAATATTGTCAAACTGATCTGTGTTTTTCTCATTTTCCTAATGCCATAAGTGTAATAATTGAAATACCCTTCATTATCGCCATTGCTTCATATGACATCGTTTAATCGCTCTTTTCAAAGAACATTGTGTAATGAAAAATAAAAATGTTTGAAATTTCTTAACTTCAAGGTTTTTGAAAAAATGTGCAGGCACATTGGGGTTTTATATCATGATAAAACAGTGTAAAAAGATTTCAATTATCACTGGATAAATTTGTTAGATTTATAGGTGAATTAATCTGTCTATTGATTATTTGAGGGGATTCTTCCATTTCCAGGTATCAAACATGATGGCACCATGTGTGACACATGCCGACAGCAGCCCATATTTGGCATCCGCTGGAAGTGTGCTGAGTGTACAAACTATGATCTGTGTTCTGTTTGTTACCACGCTGACAAGCACAACCTGCGACACAGGTTCTACAGAATCACAACACCCGGAAGTGAACGGTGGGTGAAAGTTCTTGTACAATAGTATTACCCTTTCCTTGTTATACTCAAAACACCTAATGGGAACACTATTCTATCATGAGTATTGCACAATTGGTCTCAAAAATGACAGTGGATTACTGGACCATCGATTTTTAGCTCGACTATTTGAAGAATAAGGAGAGCTATACTACTCACCCAAGCGTCGGCGTCACCCCTTGGTTAAGGTTTTGCGTGCAAGCACATATAGGTTAATATCTCAGCAACTACTTGAGGTATTGCATTGAGACTTTATACAATGTTACTCAACCATCCAACCTACTTAATTAACCAAGTTTGATAACTCTAGTTTGTATTTAATTCAAATAATAGGCCTTTATTATTTGACTTAGAAATTCTGGTTAAGGTTTTGCGTGCAAGCACACATAGGTTAATATCTCAGCAACTACTTGAGGTATTGCATTGAGACTTGATACAATGGTACTCAACCATCCAACCTACTTAATTTACCAAGTTAGATAACTCTACTTTGCATTTAATGCCAATAATAGGCCTTTATTATTTGACTTAGAAATTCTGGTTAAGGTTTTGCGTGCAAGCACACATAGGTTAATATCTCAGCAACTGCTTTGGTATTGCATTGAGACTTTATACAATGGTACTCAACCATCCAACCTAATTAATTAACCAAGTTAGATAACTATAGTTTGCATTTAATGCAAATAATAGGCCTTTATTATTTGACTTAGAAATACTGGTTAAGGTTTTGTGTGCAAGCACACATTGGTTAATATCTCAGCAACTACTTGTGGTATTGCATTGAGACTTGATACAATGGTACTCAACCATCCAATCTATTTAATTTACCAAGTTAGATAACTCTAGTTTGCATTTAATGCAAATGATTGCCCTTTATTATTCGACTCAGAAATTCTGGTTACGGTTTTGTATGTAAGCACACATAGGTTAATATCTCAGCAACTACTGGATGAATTGCATTGAGACTTTATAAAATGGTACTCAACCAAGTAAGATAACTCTAGTTTGCATTTAATTCAAATAATGGCCCCGTTTTTATTCAACATAGAAATTCTGGTTAAGATTTTGCATGTAACCACTTTTAAGTCAATGCTTCAGCAAATACATCATGTATTGCATTGAAACTTTACACACAGGCTCCCAACCATTTAACCTTCTTATTTAATCGAGTAAGATAACTCCTTTATATTATATAATTTTTGCCCCTTTATTATGCGACTTAGAAATTCTGTTTAAGGTCTTGCATGTTAGCACACATAGGATAATATCTCAGCAACTACTTGATGTATTGCATTGAGACTTTATACAATGGTATTCAACCACCCAACCTAATTGAATGATCAAGTTAGATAAATGTGTTTTGCAAATAATGGCCCTTTATTATTACACTTAAAAATTCTGGTTAAAATTTTGCATGTAACCACATTTCTGTTGATATCTCCGCACATCATGTATTGCATTGAAATCTAATCTAACAGTGATCCATGCATGTTTCGCCAAAACTTTTCAATCCTCACACTGAAAAGCGGCGGAATAGTCTCTGTGACAGCTCTTGTTGGTGATGATTCTAATAATAAAAAAGGCTTTAACGGGATAGTAGGGGCGATAATAGAGCAATTGTGAAAAAGGCACTACCCCAACAAGGGGGCAGGGCAATAAGAAAAAGGGCAGGGGCGGAATGCCCTCAAAAACTGTCTAGCTGGAAATGCTTTTTTACTATTCTATCCATAGCTTCGTTGCTACCCCTTTTTACTCTAAAGTTATGAGACAAGGGGATTAGCTAGAGGTGGCTGATGTGGACACTTCTCTACGAAGGAAAGGGTTAAATAAAACTACTACGTAGGTATTCTCTGAATGAAACTGTCCAGTGATTCATTTTAAAATCTGCTTTATTGCAGTCAACAGGGCTCACATATTTCACAACAATCAGCCCTGAGCAAAAATCTGAGAGTCCTGAGCATTACATTGTTCTCATATTACTTAAAACTAGTGTTCAGTAAAAACAACCAGCATAGGACTTTGGGTGTGCAGCAAAATGAACCACTATTCTTGGTACCGGTATGTACATGAAACATTAAATAGATACACTGTCCAGGATCTGACAAGCTGGAAGAAGACTGCAGAAAAGAAGTCAGAAGTCTCCCTTTACTTTCAAGGTTCCTCTATATCTTAAGCTGTAGGAGAAGTATCTCTCAATACAGATTATACCTGTAACTTCTAGTTTGTCAAATACTTTTGCTTGTTTGCAAAGTGTCACTTGATACCTTAAAACATTCAAATAAATCAATAAAACTAGCATATGATTACAGATGGATGCTGCTTTGGTCTGAATGATTGATCAGATTTAAAAAAAATAATTGGATGTCTGATCCTATAAAATGTGAACGAGTACCCTTAAATTGCCAATCATATGACATTTATAGTCTTATATATTATTCAATGTTATAGGGTGTGTATGGAGACTCGACGTAAGAGTAAAAAGATCACAACGCGGGGGATATTCCCGGGGGCACGGGTGATCCGGGGGGTCGACTGGCAGTGGGAAGATCAAGACGGGGGCAATGGGCGGCGGGGCAAGGTCACCGAAATACAGGTAATCAAATGAATATAAGACACACAATGGGTAGCCATTGTATTAGATTGGTGGAAGTATGAGTGAAAATGTGCAACATGTATGTAATGTTTCATATGTTCAGTTCACCAAACATTTGACATTTCATAAAGCCTTATTTATTAGGAATGTATGAAAGAAAGCAGTACCAAAATGTTGGAGAAATAAAACTATTGAAGAAGAAGAGAGTTTATGGCAAAACACTAAATTTGACAAAATAATGATGCTCTGTTCCATTGCTTGACTTAAAGTAGCAATAAACTGTGTAGAATTGAATGCAAAATTGTCATTTTGATTTTAAAGTAGAAATAAACAAAGTTGAATGCAAAATCATTGATTTGGTTTTATTATTCCAGGATTGGAGTGCAGCCAGTCCGCGTAGTGCTGCTTATGTGCTGTGGGACAATGTAGCCAAGAATCTCTACAGGGTCGGATTTGAGGGAATGGTATGGGCTAGTCCAGCTGATGCTTCTATTTGTAATCTCCCCGCAAGGAACTAATGATACACATACATATTTTGAATATTGCTTTTGACTTATAAATACAACACATAATTTTTTTATGCATGAAGCTTATCTTTGAAAAAACTTTGGTTGTGAAAGAAAATGAAAGTAAAGTACCAAAATTAGCTTAGAAAGCACATGATCCTAACTATAGAAACAATAATAATTTCTTTAGTGTCTGTGAATATTTTCAACCTGTATATATTATATATTTACAATTTAAACACATTGATTTTCACATAATTCTACAATTGCTTGTTCATGTTTTGCTATTACCAATTGATGCCACATATCTCTATGCTAATGCTTCATATCTCATCCATGTTACAGTCGGACCTGAAGGTTGTCACAGATGCCAAAGGGGGCACCATCTACAGAGACCACTTACCCTGTCTCGGTAAGATATTTTTCCACTGCAGGTACAAAATGTTTTCAAACTCATCTTTTATTTCCAAAGAATTAAGTCAAAGTATCATCATAGTCTTGGTGGTGTTGTATTTGGCATTATTGTGAAAAACTTCAACCTTGGACATAACTGAAAAAAGGATCATGATCTTCAAAAAAACTTGGTATCCATTTAAAGATTTTGCCAGGGACAATACGCTCATGTTAAGCAAGGCACATTACTCTGAGTGTAGTTATTTTCGAGTTATGCCCCTTGTTGAACTGAAAAATCCATTGGCGTTCGCTCAACAGTGCTCTTATAGGGTGTCTTAAAAACTGATATGCAGTGGAAAAATACCTTATTTTACTGTCTTATAGGGTGTCTTAAAAACTGATATGCAGTGAAAAAATGCCTTATTTTACTGTCTTAAATCAAGTTATGGCCAGTTACATGTATGTTGTCTGGATATGTTTTGTATTATTGTAAACTATTATTATTGTTACATAGTGTCTTTACTGTTGTACATGTAAGCTGTCTTTTCTAAGTGATGTATTTCCTTACTGGTGATATGGTTTTCTCCTATCTCAGATAGTAGATCTAAAAATTTGGCCATGCTGTAAATTGTTATCTTGCCCACGGGCAAAGATAAAACAAGTACCGTATGAAACTCCTTCTTTATTGTCATCACACAATTACCTCCCTTGTCGAAGACTGTCGTATGTAGCATCATTGAATCCTTGTCTTGTGTAAAGATATGTGTAATCTAATTTCATTATTTCTCGATTCAAATGACAACATAAAAAGTATTGAGTATTTAAATAATCTGAAACGAATTATCACACATATATACGCAACTTATTTTCACTACGCACAAAAGAGTTCGGCAAAAAATAAACATTTAACTTTATTTTTTTAACTGAGGTGGGAGAAAAAGCATTTACCATAGCAGTCGCTCGTATAAGATAGGTTTATCCCAACCCTCACGCAGTTTGTTCTGTCGAAACTTGGTAACTCTCGAATTGTGATGAACCTTTCTTACACTCTCGGTACATGTTGTATTGGGGACAAAGTCAATATTAACTCACACAGTCACTTATCCCAGTTTCTGATCATACATTAATTGACTTGAATCTATATCCATCTTGCAATGTTTAACAGGAGAGCAAGGTCCAGGGTCAAGATCAGGCCCTGGGGGTCTGGCCATCGGGGACCAGGTGAACGTTGATCTGGACTTTGAAATTGTGCAATCTCTACAACACGGCCATGGGGGTTGGGCGGATGGAATGTTTGAGGTTGGTATTTGTCTCTTGTAGTTAGTTGATAGTTATTTTTGAATTTAGATCAGAATTGAAAGGATATGGTTTGTTGGGTATTTACATACATAATTGACATATGTTTCATACTACGTAATATTGTATGTATTTTAAATTTGTAATAAATTTGAAGTTTGGCGAATGTTTTTCAAGAAAGTAAAAAACATGTAGCAACTATAAATGCAATGGTACTAGATTAATGTTTAAATTATTTGAGCTATACAGTTTGAATGGTATGATTAAACCTATGGACTTAAATAGTATTTGTGTTTTGTGCTTGCAGTGTCTTGGGCAAACAGGGACAGTTGTAGGCATTGATGAGGACCATGATATTGTCGTCTCCTACGCCAGTGGAAACAGGTCAGTACAGTGTACTACTAGTTGATAGCCTTAAATGTTTGATGGAATATATTAGAGCTCTAAATGTGGGATGGAAGATTGCCATTATTTACAATTTAAAGGGTTACAAAAAGATGAGGAAAAAACTCTAATGACCATTACTCTGTTTGTTGATATATGCCCCATGTTTGTTTATTTCTCTCACAGGTGGACTTTCAACCCGGCCGTATTAACAAAAGTGAGCACCCCCAGCAGTACAAACTCTGCGGGTAGCGAGTCTTCAACCAACCTGGCTGGAACGAGTAATGGGGCCACGAGCACACCACAGTTTGCTGTTGGTGATCTTGTGCAGATATGTAGCGACATGGAGAGAATAAAGGTTCTACAGCGAGGTCACGGGGAGTGGGCTGAAGCCATGGTGCCGGTTAGTACAAGTGTAATGGGTTACAATATTAAAAACTGCAAGTGTTTCTTGTACTATTGTACACTTTCATACATTTTTATTTCTTCGTATTTTCAGAGATAAAAAGTTGGGATATTACTGAATTGTTCGAGCTTTGGGAGGTGAATGGCATCATTGTTGTTTTCATGCAAAAACATATAATAACAGAACTGTTGGAAGAAATTCAAATTAAACTCAATACATCATTATGTTCATTGGGAATATTATGTCGCAAGTTACATAACTCTTGATTCAGTACAATATTGGTTGAGTCATGCCCCTTGATTTACGCAAGAAAAATAAAGGAGCATAAGTACCTGCTTGAAATACTCTTGTTTCATAAGCCACGGTAAATTAACTATGGTTAGAACTTCTTATTAATTGAAATGAAAAAAAGGTTAGATGGTCTTACTCTTGTTAGTGTTTAGTTTAATATTTGTAACTCGTAAATACTGGATAGATGGTGTCTAACAGGTGCACCATGATTATGACCTGAAGGTTGTGGTACATCCTGGACAAATAACCCCTCTTCCGTCATCAACTTGGACTAACCCAGGTGCACCATGATAACGACCTGAAGGTGGAAGTGTGTGGTACATCCTTGACCTAAACCCCTCTGCTATCATCAACTTGGACTAACCTAGTCTTGTTCCATTTCAGACTCTGGGTAAGATAGGTCGGGTACAGCAGGTGTACCATGATAACGACCTGAAGGTGGTAGTGTGTGGTACATCCTGGACCTACAACCCCTCTGCTATCATCAATTTGGACTAACCTAGTCTTGTTCCATTTCAGACTCTGGGTAAGATAGGTCGGGTACAGCAGGTGTACCATGATAACGACCTGAAGGTGGAAGTGTGTGGTACATCCTGGACCTACAACCCCTCTGCCGTCACCAAAGTGGCATCTTCCGATGGAGCAGCTATTGGCAACTCCTCTGGAGGTAAGCATTTCCATTTATAATCAAAAGATATTCATATCAAATAATGTTCTCAGCAATGGATTATTTTAACTGAATTATGCTGCTTGATTGACTAAGAAAATCAGACAGGTGATGAAGTGTTGGCATCCGATTGCAGTTTTCAACATTAAAAAGTTTGCATATGTAATTACAACATTTTAATTGTAGAGAATTTGTGTATGTAATTTTCATTTTTCACCCCTATTAGAGCGGCTGAGTGCCCTGCTTAAGAAGTTGTTCGAGACCCATGTATCCGGTGATGTGAATGAAGAGCTTGTGAAAGCTGCGGCCAATGGTGATGCTGCCAAGGTTGATGAAATCCTGCAGAGGGCTGACACAACTGTCAATGTAAGGAAAAAAGGAAAATAATGCTAATTTGCAGTAATATGCTTTTAACTTGTTTGTTTATATCTGTCCAGTACAAATATGCATGAGTATCAATTCTGATTTATTTTCCCTGATGTACTGAAGAAAAGTATGAGCATTGGTATGTTGTCCACGTGTGATTGTGAAGTTATTACAATACTATATAAAAAAAACTGTGAGAATGTGGAATATCTAAAGGAAACTCACTTGCTGTCTTGGTAACTGCAAACCAAACTCTGACCAAGGTCAAGAATATAACATTGAATGACTGCTGAGAAGTAATTGATTGGTAAATTTGTGTCCCTTAGTTTCTAGTTTCAGTTTTATTCATACCTATGTCTGATAAGATCCTTGATTTTTTAGCTTGTTTATTTTTCAAAGAGAAAAATGAAGCTTTTTTTTATTGCGTTGGTGTCTGTATTGTAGTGCAAACACTTTAAGTTGGTGTCTGCATTGTAGTGCATACACTTTAAGTTGGTGTCTGCATTGTAGTGCATACACTTTAACCTTGGCCATAACTAACAAAAGTTCAATATACTTGAATGAAACTTGGTACACATGTGGCAACAGACGATACCCACATACATAGTAAAACCCATAACTCTTGGTTTAATATTTTAAGGCTAAAATCAGGGATGTGATTTGTCCACGGATTTGTGGAATACCGGTACCGCGGATCTAATGGCCCCAGGGATCCACCCCCACAAAAAAAAAAAAAAGGTTGATTGGTTTAGCTGATTTAAAAAGTTTGTAGAGTGCTTTTGGTTGTAAGTGTTGATGTTCCAGTTTGCTACAAATTTAAAGTCAGAAGAACTTTCAAAACAGCTTCTAAAAAGCCAGTTTTTCTTATACGGCAGTGTGCTTTTGACCCCGAAAGTACACCCAAGAACCCATGGCCCAAATGGTTTCAGGTCAATCACGTCCCTGAAAATATTCCCATGACTCATTACACATAAGTTATACTCATAGATTATTCACTATTTTCCTTTTTCTGCAGGTAAATGGAGTGTTTGCAGGCCACACGGCCTTGCAGGCGGCCTCCCAGAATGGACATGTGGATGTGATCAAGGTCCTCATGAAGTATGACCTTGACATGGAAATAGAGGTATGTACATGCTCTGTTAGGATCCATGCTTAAAAAAAGTCTCAAGGCTCAGCTTTACTCTCACAAAGGGAATTTTTAAACTGTTATCCTGTAATATAATATCATAGATAAAAGATTCTTGCTTCAGTTTGCTCTTCGTATCTTACTTAAAACTGCACTCTCACAGATTGACCAATTCGACTACTTTTAATTTGGTGTCTAGGAATGAATCTGATTGTTTACAGTTATTGGTTACCATGCATATGATCTCTTTTCTGCGTTCGATAAACTTCTATACATAAAATGAAAATTAATGTTCTTATTTTTCTATCATACATCCTAGGACAAGGATGGTGATAGAGCAGTGCACCATGCGGCATTTGGAGACGAGCCAGGTGTGATAGATATGCTTCACCGAGGAGGGGCAGACCTCAACGCCCGCAACAAGCGTCGCCAGACACCGCTACACATAGGGGTCAACAAGGGGCACATAGGGGTTGTGAAGGCTCTTCTGGAGATTGGCTGTCACCCAAGTCTGCAGGTTTGTGGGGAGTGGAGTGTGCATGGTGACCCAGGTTTGGTGTTTTCAGGGTTCTTACTCACTTGTATTTAGCTTTTATTGACTCAGTGACTCACAGGTTTTGGACATTTAACATCAAAGAAGGTTGGGCTCAAAATTATTTTTGATTGGTCTGTAAGGCTCATAATTTTAGCTTGTTTATTGTTAAAAAAAGTTCAGGTATTTTGAAAGCCTTGGCCATAGCTCTAAAACATTTCAAAATATTCAAATGAAACTTGGTATGAATGTTGCCAGAGACAACATGCTCATGTATAGCCTAATCTCTGGCTTTAATTGAGTTACGCTGGTTGAAAAACTCGTGCAAAACTAAGTCTTGTGACTTGGACATTTCTTAATACTCATTCAAGATATTTTCATAAAAATTTGTGCACATGTTACCAGTGACAATGTTTACATGTAAAGCAAGGCCAACTACCCTGACTTTAAATATAAGTGTCGTGTTACGTCCTTACTTTCAAAAACCATGGAACAGACTTTTAATATCTGTAAATTAGTTGGTCATTATACAGTTTTACCATAGTTATGCTGTGATTAGAAGTTGCTCCTATCTTCAGGATTTTATAGTCTGAACCTTTAAATCTTAAATTGTTAACGACAATGACTATTTATTTAATAAACAAAAATGCAAATTCAATGGGGAAATGCATGAATCATGAGTCTAACTAATGCTTATCATTGTTTATGTTGGATTCTTTTCATTTGTATTATAACAAGGATTTACAAACAAAGCTCATATTTTGGTGTAGGACAAAAATAATTCGTGTTGTAAGTTGCCATTTATAATAGATAACATATGATTTTAATAAGTGAGTTAGTATATATTTTGATTTTATTCTCTAGCAATTTCAGAAAATTCTGATGAGAAATTGCAAAATAGTACAGTTTTGAGTATGTCACCATAAGCTTGAACTTTACCTCTATTTCAAGTGGTTTGATTTGATTTTGTATTTATTAAGGGAATGTTCAAGTTTTCACCTTGTTATGTATATTTATTTTTGTGTTTTACGAGTTAATGTTAAGTCCAACATGTAGTACATACTGTGGAACGGATTTAATTAATTTAAAAACTTTCAAATTAATATAGCATGTCTTTTCATATTTTTTTTCTAAAATTGATTTCCTACCACCTAGAAAAACAAAACCTGACATTGAATCAAGAATATATATACCGGTACTAGTCGTAATTACCTCCCTTTGACCACTAGGACTCTGAAGGAGACACCCCACTCCACGACGCGATCAGCAAGAAACGTGACGACATGATCACATTACTGCTTGAGTTCCATGCGGATCTGACCATCACCAACAACAACGGCTTCAATGCCCTACACCACGCTGCGCTTCGGGGAAATCCCAGGTTTGCCTAGTTAGAGTATAGTTACAGTAGGAAAATACAAGGGTTTTTTTTATTGTGAGAAAAAGTAATCTTTGTCTATAGACTTAAAACTTGCACTCAGATTAATGAATTTAAATTAATTGGCTCTTTCAAAATTACGCATATACTGTATCGAATACAAGCAGGTTACTCTTAACCCATTTATGGAAAAAGCGTAACCATGGCAATAGTTTTAGAGCTCAGTTTGAGAGTAATCTCCCTTTTGTCGCTGTGTTTATTTTCTATTGATGTAACATTTATGCTATTGTCATTATCATCACCACCATTATCTTCATCATCCTCAACATCATCATCATCATCATCATCATCGTCATCCTCATCATCAATGTCATCATCATCATCATCATCATCATCATCATCATCATCATCATCATCATCATCATCATCATCATCATCTACTACATCTCTTTAATGACTATGAAAATGGCTAATAATACCTCTGTAAGATACTACATGTATGTTTAGTCACTCCTGTGTAATAATAAACAATGTCCCCTATAAAACAAGACATGAAATGCTCACACCCCTAAATACCTTTCCCAATTGTTATATGAAGAACCAGTAATCACATGCTGTGAGAAATCCTTTTTTGCTGCCAAAAATATTATATTCTAAGTCAACACGAAACATCAACGTTGCAAAAAAATAACTGTGAGGTTAACAGTTGTACTCATTCTCAGGATGTAGATAGTCACTCATTTTTATTTTGTGAGGTTCTGCATGATTTTTGCTAATTAAACCTGTCTGCAAGAATATTTTGTCGTCAAAGAATAGAGTAACCATTAATCACATGTGATGCTTGAGTTTCTCACATATAAAGTAAGTTTCATGTGGTTCGGATTAGAGTCATAGAGCCAGGGTGTGTGTGGGGGGGGGGGACTTATGTACCCTATTTTTTGGGTAAGACCAATTCTCTGAACAAAAAAAATGAATTTGCTCACTGCTGATACATGTTTTGTGTAGGATTGACACAAGCCTACACTCAAACCTCAGGCCTCTTACATTGAAAGATTGGAAGATTGTTACTCATAAAGTTGACCACATAGGAAATCATAGCTATATCCAAGCATTAATGTTAGTCATTACTTAATATAATTATACGGTATGATTGTATGTAATGGTTTCTTTTTATTTGATTGGTAATTTATACTAGGTTACTTTCTGGATTCTACCATTTCTTTTATATAATACAAACAATTAATAACATTTATTGTTTGAGGTTATTGATTGAATATTGTTGTTATCATTTCAAATTGATTTTCATTATTACCAGTAGTTTCTCACTGTGTTTCTAGTGCATTGCAGAGACTAACTTTATAGTTTATCTATATGTTTAGAAGTGACTGCAATTCCCAGTCACATTGAGATTACCTATGATAAATTTCAGTCATCAGTCACTGGAGTTAATTCTACGCCAAATGGGGTGCCAATTAGTTACAGTATGGTCTAAATCAGTTGTTCTTTTGTTCTCAACTCTTCATGCTGACCTGCCCTGAACTCGCCACATCTATGTTGACTCAGATCATCATCTCTCAGACAGGGAGCAAGAAGACAGCTTGTATCGTTGACAGGTTTAATTATGGCAGCTCAAATGAGAAACACAGGTCTCTGAAATGCCTGCTATTTGCAGGAATATGCAGTTGTCTTTTGATGACTGACTACTAAGAATTAGAGCCATTCATTTCTGTGTCTGTTTTTCATGTTCCAATCAGGAGTTCTAGAAGAAAGTATAGTATTACTAGGAACAAAATATTTAACATTTAAGTTTGTCTAGCTTTTCTTAAAGTGACACTCTTATTAAAAAGCAATACATACACATGTAAAACAAACATACATTTTGAGTGATAAACCTTTAACTACCTACTAAATAATGCATTTATGGAAAATATTAAATACTGATAACAAGATTGTAACTGTGTATTGAATAGCTAAAAAAGCATTAAAAAAATAAAATATTGGTGAATGCTTAAAGATTTACTGTGATCTACTATAGTCTCATAAGGTATATATACCATGTTTTATGCATTTCAAAATAAAACTCGGTATCCTTTATAAGAACCATTGTTTTTGACATTTAGTCATCCTTTTCTGTATATCAAACCATGTGTAAAATTTTTATTTGGGAGTAATAGTGCATCTTTAAGAAAAAAGATAAGGTATTGTTATAGCCATGGTGTAATTGTCAGTTGTGTTGTTATTGGCATTGGCAGCATGCAAATGCTTTTACATTGACCATAACTCATAAACCATTCATGATATTCAAATTTTTATTTGTTGCCACAGACAATTTACACATGTGAATCAAATCCCATAACTCCAGCTTTAAAATTTTAGGGTTGAATCCTTTTTTGTCTGGAAAATAACCAACAACAGACGAACATTGATGTTTGCTCTGCAGTGCTCTTATTTCTTAGTCAGTTTGGCACTAAACCATTACACCATTATGTTCCCATATACACAGAAAGCATTGAACCTTTGACATAAATTTTCAAACAGTTTTTTACTTTCATATTGATCTGTCAAACAGTAGACTGCTGCCCTGAAGTCACACCATTCTTACTTAATGCTTAAGGAGTTTTGCCTCCTGATGAAATTTCAAGCATTTGATGTGCCTAATGATTTAACAACTTAAACTTTGGCCATACCTCAATATCGAGGGTTCAAAAATATCCATACGAGACTTAATACACATGTTGCAAGGGGTGGTATGCAACAAGGACAATAATACACATGTAACAAGGAACCATATGCAACAAGGCCAACAAAACATGTTACAAGGGATGGTATGCAACAACGCCAACACTACACATGTTACAAGGTACAGTATGCAACACTACTCATGTTACAAGGGCCAGTATGCAACAAGGCCAACAAAACACATGTTACAAGGGTTGGAATGCAACCAGGCCAACACTACACATGTTACAAGGGACAGTATGCAACAAGGCTAACACTACTCATGTTACAAGGGACAGAATGCAACAAGGCTAACACTACTCATATTACAAGGGACAGAATGCAACAAGGCCAACTATACACATGTTACCAGGACCAGTATGCAACAAGGCCAACAATACTCATTTTACAAGGGGTGGTATGCACCAAGATCAACAATACACATGTTTAATGGGACAGTATGCACCAAGATCAACAATACACATGTTTAATGGGACAGTATGCACCAAGGTCAACAATACACATGTTTAATGGGACAGTATGCAACAAGGTCAACAATACACATGTTTAATGGGACAGTATGCACCAAGATCAACAATACACATGTTTAATGGGACAGTATGCAACAAGGCCAACAATACACATGTTTAATGGGACAGTATGCAACAAGGCCAACAATGCACATGTTATTAGGGACAGTATGCAGCAAGGCCAACAATACACATGTTTAATGGGACAGTATGCAACAAGATCAACAATACACATGTTTAATGGGACAGTATGCAACAAGATCAACAATACACATGTTTAATGGGACAGTATGCAACAAGACCAACAATGCACATGTTATAAGGGACAGTATGCAGCAAGGCCAACGATACACATGTTACAAGGGACAATATGCAACAAGGCCAACAATACACATGTTACAAGGGACACTATGCAGCAAGGCCAACAATACACATGTTACAAGGGACACTATGCAGCAAGGCCAACAATACACATGTTACAAGGGACACTATGCAGCAAGGCCAACAATACACATGTTACAAGGGACACTATGCAGCAAGGCCAACAATACACATGTTACAAGGGACAATATGCAACAAGGCCAACAATACACATGTTACAAGGGACACTATGCAGCAAGGCCAACAATACACATGTTACAAGGGACACTATGCAGCAAGGCCAACAATACACATGTTACAAGGGACACTATGCAGCAAGGCCAACAATACCATGTTACAAGGGACACTATGCAGCAAGGCCAACAATACACATATTACAAGGGACAATATGCAGCAAGGCCAACAATACACATGTTACAAGGGGCAATATGCAGCAAGGCCAACAATACACATGTTACAAGGGACACTATGCAGCAAGGCCAACAATACACATATTACAAGGGACAATATGCAGCAAGGCCAACAATACACATATTACAAGGGACAATATGCAGCAAGGCCAACAATACACATGTTACAAGGGGCAATATGCAGCAAGGCCAACAATACACATGTTACAAGGGACACTATGCAACAATAGTTAAATATTTTAAATAATTTTTGATACAAGTACATGCTTGACATAAGATGGATCAATCTTTAATATCTGTTTTTAAAGACCGCCTGTCCAACAATGAAATGCGTCACTCTACCTTTTTGGGTGTTATTCATTTGATTACTATGAAACAAGGTTAATTTAACCCGCGCTTTAGAGCATGCTGAAAGTAGACTACTGACATACTTTTCATAGCACTCTGACTGATCCAATTTAAAAGTTATGACCCATGCTGAAATCAGGGAAACAAATGGTTTCAAGTTGATTAAAGGATTGTTTAATGTTGATTAAGTTTCAAATATGTGTACATAAGATTGACAACGCCATCATATTATATTACTATACCTAGATTAACTATTTTCAGTGTTTCGCCACTATGTTAAATGATTTTTTTTCATTTAAATGAAAGCTTGAACAAGTATTGTAAACAGGTCAACAGGATAAGGAGTATCCAGCTTTGTAATCTGCATCAACATGAATATCAACATTTAAACATTATGGCTCATGTGTACAATGTCTGTGTGTACAAGCTGCAGGAGATATTCATATCCTTCTGTGATTCAAAGTATGTTCATCACCAATATTATTCTTTTTTTCGATGTATCAAAACCGAGACTAATAGTTTTATCAATATGCAAAGAAACATCATGGGCTCTCAAGATGCTGTTTTTAGTTTAGTCAGTGCAGAAATAACAATCAAACACCAGAGGGACGTAAAGTGCAAACATTATTATGAACATGATTATGTCTCAATTATCAGCACCATTAATGATATCATAAAATCTCGCGTTACTTTGATTCAATATAAAAAACATGTGCATCTTATTGCCGAGGCTTTACTTCTAGTCGCAATGATGCAATTTTCTAGCCTCAAGTCAGCAACAGTACTTGTAATGTATGTTTTCTTCATACATGTATCATACCTCGGGATAAACCAATACCATGTATATATCTTGGGTATATAACTCATAGAAGTAAGCATCTAGGTGTTGAAGTTTTCTCCCAGAGAGCCGAAGAAACAGACATCTGTATTGAGGCATACATTCATATTCCACATGGATCATTTTGTGTTACTAAAAATAGCTCCGACATTCATGACTAAAAAAGCTCGTAGTTTGGCATGGGGGAACACAAACACGGCAAGATTCCAGTTGCAAGATATGGAGGCTAGACTGGTGTAGTATTTCCTAGATCTGCTACCGTTTCTTGCTTCTGTTAATAGACTGGTTTCCTCATTATGTTCATTTCGCTGTGAGATTATTTAATGATGATATCTTAAGCAGTCTTTGGAATGCACAATAATATTTGCCATATGTTTGTTTCCGGAACATCTTCAAAGTTTTTGTATGCCTTACAAGCCATATCTTGTTGAAAACAGACCTTTGATTGTATAAATAAAAATTTGACTAGAATTTTAATTCCAGTGAATGTTGATCATATTGTGTCTTTTCTGCATGTATTTATTTCTTTGCACCACTGCTTTCGGGCAATCATATTAGCAATATCTTAGTGTATAATTCCATTTGTAAGCTTAATATGCATGTTATCAGAAGAGGACTTTGTATCTGATGTATAATCCCATTGTGTTTCCATCATGTTTTGTCCACACTTTTCTAACTTCACAAAAACTAATAAGAGTCCTTATTGTTGTCGTTTTGTTCAAAAGCATCCATCATTTCATATAAACTACACAAAATCTGTTTAATGTGTATTGCTGCAATTTCAATTCATGACTGAACTTTTCCATCTGGTGACCAATCTAGCTCCAGTTTTCGCAGCCCTCCATCTGCGCCCCATGGTAGCAATGGAATGCCGAGCACAGCTGGTTGAAGGGGACCAAATTATTGTCAAAACTTTACATTTGAACCAGATTCAACCAGCGGTAAGCTCAGCACCCAGTCTTGAAGAATTTAGGGGCAAAGAGCTTTCTTTATTGTTGATCCATTGCCATACCTTTTCAATGTTTTTTTTCCAGTCCTCTATCCGAAAATACTTGTGATATTTTCTATTGTTGCTCTTTGAGTTCTTTTCTATTCAGATTTCTTTAACAAAATTTCTTAAATGTTATTAGAGTAAATAACGAAAATAAAAGTTTTTAACTTTTACCTCAAATTACGTTTCATTTATTCCTGTCTTCACATATTAATCCTTACTCACAATTCTGTTCTTTCCGTTCATCATGTATGATAACTTCATTCTTGTTGCTTTCTTTTTTTCCGTTGCACACATCCTTGTCAACTAGTTCAGAAATAATAACAATGGTTCACTTTGCCATCTTCCATATATCCGAAATATCCTGCACATCTTGATCACCCAAAGTGAAACTAAACATTCTTCATGTGGTAGCCATCTTGTTTCGTTCCTATGGCAACCAGAACATATCTCGTCCACCATATTTGATTTTTTCGGCAGCATGTGAAACATTTCATCTCACTTAATCTTGTATTTTCATAACACTCATTAGGAAGAACTCGATACTAAGTTCTGCCAATTACTAAACAATAATTGTCATTCCATGTGTATTGTTCCTTGCCAGGTACATAAACAATCACAAGTTAAAACCCATATACATGTTTCCTTATTATAGAAAGTAAAAAGATTTTCTTATTATATTATCATTTCTATATACATACATTGCGAACATTATTCATGTACACAAACTATAGAAACAAGAGACCAACAATAGCAGTCATTCACGACAACGAAAAGAGCAAGGAATGATTTTGAACAATCACTTCCTATTTATATATTGGTGATAAGTTGTTAACTGCCATGTGTAATTATCTCCTAGCCCCCACCCCCCCCTTTGAGGATGCCTGTTTCCAGTTTTCACCATCACTTTTCCTAGCATGGCTATAGATCTCCAAGATCTCAATCTCGTTACCCCACTCCCCCAGGTATGAAGTTTGGGCTGCTCTACTACGTTGTACCGTAAATGACCTTACAACTTACTACAAGGTGTAATTCAATCTCTGATTGTTTCCAGTGGGGAGATTAGCTCGTAGTAACCATTTCTATATATGTAATGTACACATATGCATCACTCAGATCTTCGGGGAATGCCAGGTAGATGGTTCTACCTCTTAGAAAATGTTATCCCATGCCTTCTTACCTATGCTCGGAGCTAAGATCGAGATGCATTCTCTGATATGTATACCAAGCAGAAGTTTATCATTAAGTAATATGGGGAATAGGTTTCCTTATTAACATGTATGTTGATCATTGAGATTGTGAGGAATTTCTTTCTGGTCTGGATTCTGTTGATTATATCAATATTGATAATTCTTACGTCTGATAGATGTTAAAGGGCAGTTCTGTCAGGCATTTTGGGCAATGTGGAACGTATTTATAAATAATGATGCTGCTGTGATAATGATAAGAACACAGTTGATGCATTGTGTCAACTATACTTAGCATCTGCTACACTTATTTGTTCATGATATAATTTCAAGGCCTTTATTGAAACATAGTGCTTTATATTTTATGTGTCATTATCTAACTTTTTTTTTATTTCCGCTTAATTTAACTTTCAAATTACAATTAAATAAAACAGATATTAGCTTTTGCTTTAATTCAATCATATTTCATGATATAATTTTGCATAGAACCAATCTCCTTCAGTTTCCCCACATTCCAAACAGTTATGTACAAGTTAATCATTAGCAGTCATTGATACCCAGTATTTAGTACATGATATACCAATTAGGCCCTGTTGCAGCAGGCGTGTGCCCAGCCAGATGGCTTATCATAAGTAGATAGACTGGTTGCTTTTCAAGGTCACTGGGTTTCTAGAATACAGACTGGTTTATATGGTGCTACAGTCATGTAGTTGATTTTAATTTATAAATTGTTGATAAAACTTATGTGAAATTCTGTGCTGAATTTAATGATGGGGTTAAGAAAGTATGAAAATCCAGTACCAATACACACGCTCCAAAACACTCTTATACACTTCTCTATATATAATTATGTGCCAGTTAAATAGGTATATTTTTAAATGAAGCCATTTCATTGTGTGTTGTTTTTTTGTATTTGTATTTCATGCCAATATAATAAAACTCACTCTGTCTGTGGCATTTGATAGTGAAATTTTGATCGTTATGATTTCTTTGATGAATTCAAGTTTTTGCAATATTTCAAATACTTTAAATTCATCTACTGCGCAATTTTATATAAAACTTAGAAGATAAATATGAGAGAATTTCAAACCTACTGGGTCAATCCTATGAAAGACTCATTTACAGCTCTGTAAATATTTTGATTTTATTACTTTTCATATTTTTCCTTTCAGTATTTTTATGCCAAAGTATACCTTTGTATTAGTGACTGTAAAAAAGTTTTGATTTTTATCCATGCAAAGATGATTATATATTTTCACAGCAAACAAAATAAATAGATTTTTACCAAATTCACACACAAACTTACTTCAATAATTATCTTCAAAAATAGTAAATCCATGAGAAAGAGTAGCTTATTTCCTTTCAAGTTCCGAATCTTCAAGTCGTACCAATACCAGTATATATGGGAACGGAAATTCAACTATCCCAAACCCCGAAGATTGACTGCATTGTGCCCTGATGTTGAAATGCATATTGCTTCCAAGTACCAGGGCATTCATTGAAAAAAAATAGATTGTGCATGAAAATATTGAAACCAGGTGAAAACTGCATTGTATGTGAACTCTGGTCTGTCGGTTATATAGCAATTTTTGTTCCATGACAGTTCCTTGTTTATACCATCTATCTGTTCATATATGTCTTACATGTACTTTACACATAGGTATTCTTGTTCTATACTCATCATATGCCCTTACAGTAACATTTTTTTACTGCTAATTATAAATATAACAGCTATTTGCTTTCTCTATCTGGGCTCCACTGCAGATGTTTGGTACCAGAAGTTGGATGAGGGAATATGTCCCACAACTTGAACATTAAACTTGGTAACACTGAATTGAATACCAAGTAATCTGGTTGTCTGGTTAGTGCAGTTGTTAGTGCACTCACTTCTCGCCTAGGTGACCCTGGTTTGATTCCCGGTCTTTGTGCAAGTGAGTTTGGTTTGTGGTCACCAAGCTGGACAAATGGGCTTCTTCCGTGTTCACCCACAACACAAGACCATACTATCGCGTTGCAACGTGCCAACAAGAGCAACTTAGTATAAGTTATCATAGCCTTCTTCACAACCCTTGTAAAATATTTTATCTTCAAACTTAGTGTTGGATCATCAAACAAGTTTTATTATTGGTAGTCAGATTGAAATTGACCACCATAATTGCTCATTGAACCTGAAATCATCAAAAATGAATTTCCATTCCAAGCATTGGATATGAAAATAACATTAATCTGTATTGTTACAACTCCTATGTCAAAACGTTTCAAAATTTGCTCAACATCTTCATTGACAACAGAGAAAATGAAGGGTTTGCTACCATCTGGCACCAACCTCATGAATAATGATGTTATCACTGGACGTATGATAATATACACAGTATTTTATGGTTTTTAAGTAAAATGAATAATAAAGGTTAATGAATATTGATTATTGAATATCATAATTAGATTATTGATGATTAACCAACACTATCTCTAAATCACCAACACTACCTCTAAAGGAATGTACACTACCTCTAACAGCACCACCACTACATCAATAGCTAAATGACTGCCTCCAGCAACACCAACAATACCTTTTACAGCACAATCACTACCTCTTACAACATCAGGAGCTGCTTAAAAATTTTCTTCAACCTAAATCAGTAAGAATTGATACACCAATGAAAAATGCATATAATTATGCAGCTCTGGCTGTTCAAGTTGCATTAATGCCTTTGATAGACGGCATCTGCTCGTTCCTAATAATTTTCTACTTACTACATATTTATTAATTTGATAAATGTTGTCTTTAAACTAACATAAGACTTTGTAAACTCCCATATATGAAGCAATGTTCATGTCACAAGGTAAATTGTACATGATCATAATAGATTCAGGGACGATTTCGGACTTCACAGCCCAACAACGGGATGGGGGTTTCACCCAGATTTGTCTTCCCCTGGGCCAGGTGTGCGACTGGCGCAGGAATTCTAACCATTCTTGTACACTGGCGGCCTACCCACACACACCACACATGTAATTTTGCCTGGGATTTCACCCAGTTTCATACCTTGTGCTGCCATGGTTACCAGAGATTCCAGTGTTCTGCTGCAATGTTCCTGATAAATTTTGCTTCTTAGGCCAGTCTGTAAAAAAGTATGGTTTGCTGTGACCAAATCATCTTAAATGTCCCACCGACTCAAAAACGAAAATGTTTTTTACTCTAGAGTTAGCAAAAAGGAATTGTTTAGCATACTTTCCCCTTATGTCACCACAAGGGTTTTAAAAAATATGATTTCGGAATGGAGAAAATTCTAGGTTCTGGCTTGGGTAACAGGAAACATACAAAAAGATAAAAGATAATAAGTATGATTAGGTTTATGAAACTTCAAGATTTGTCTACCTTCACTAAATGTTACTTTTATTACTTTGTTTAGCATTTGTTGGACAAGCTTTAAAAATATTTTTGGTTTAATTTGGCGTAGTTGAAGGATTTTTTTTAAACCTTCAACTTTGAAGTTTGATGATAACATTTGCAGTAATTGTTTTCAAAGGAACCTGGGAGGTACAGTATTTGAAAAACATTCTTAAAGAATATATTTCTTCATTTAAAGATTTCCAGCCAAGAATCCTAACATTTAATGTGCATCTGTCAAAAAACTTGTTTAGTCTTACACTGCAAGTTTACTCCAGGTCTGGGTTTTTATTTTTCAGTTTATAGCTCTGAAAGCCTGTTTAATTACAAACAGAATGAAGATCACTGCTTTTCATAAATTTCTCTTATTTTAGAGAAAATGGACTGATTTCAAACCCCCAGGCTGTAACACAACCTCATTTTTTTCAAGCAATTTGATGGCATCTCAAAGTACAAGTTTAAGATAGAATTAATATAGTTTCAGATGTTTATTGTGATAATATTAAACCATATAACATTTCTAGGCCTTAAAAACAGGATGACTGTCAAAATAATTATAACTGATAATTACGAACAACTATAATTGAAACATGTAACCTTAAATTTTATTGTGAAACTTCTTTAGCATTTAGGGTAATGTGACCTCAGTGATGACTGATGTTTCATCACATGACTGATGATGACTGATGATTATGTAAAAGTGTGTTTTTTCATAGCTTGGTTTTTCTGATAAGCCTCTGATACCATCGATAACCTCATATTTTCTAGAGTGTTAACAGCTTCTAGTTTGCATCATTTTTTTTTATGATTTTTTCATTATACATTTCATATGACATTATGGTAGTGTTTTTATTACATTTCATATTTCCTCCAAAATGAACCATTTACTCCCTAGCAGGGGTGTTATTCAAGAACATTTACAAGACAAGTCAACGGTTCATTGTGGTATAGGACCCCCTTGACACAGGAATATGGATGCAAATATTTCCCAAACAATTTGTGTGTGCACAAAACATGTGACAGTTATCATTATTTTATCAGTATTGTTATGTCGAGGGATATGATCTGTTAAAAATTAATGCTAAATTAGAATATTTTTTTGTTGAATTTTGAAAGATTCTTGGAAAAATTAATCTGCATGGAAGAAATCCTTTAGTATATATTTCAAGTACTCTTTGGTAAGAGTAAAACAATATTTCAAAGATCATATAACTTGCATATGGATAGAAAAATATTTTGATAACATAATTATGCCATAAAAATGTTTTTACAAAGACTGGGTACTGACTTTATGTTTCATCATCACTGAATGGAAATAAATGATATACAACACATGTGAAATCTTGTGAATAAAAGTTATTCAGATATCTTTACCCAGTAGATATGGTTAATCCACCAAATCTCTCTAATAGTCTTTCTCAGTAACAAGGGGCTTTCAGGTAGCAGACATCCATTATGAGGTAGTGTTCAGCTTCCAGCTTGGCTGGGAAACTGATGGTCAACAGCTGCACCATCTGGTCAAGAAGCGATGTTTATCTCTCACCCAGGATGGTTACAGGACTCTGGTCAAACAAATCCTCGCCCTTTAACCTGTATACTACTGTGTATGTTAATTTGTAGAGTGTAATTTCAATGATTGGTTCCATCTGTGATGCCCATGTGTTTCTCCTGTCCCGAAATTCTTCATTTTTTTCTGACCAGTTTTCATGCATTTTCAATCAGACATTTCATTAAAGTATCTTAAACTTTTAGGCCTGAGTCTGTGTTCAATTACGATTGGTGTCTGAATTTCAGACTCAGACTCAGACATCTTAAATGTTTCAAAATATCTATAATGTAACTTATTTTGTCAAAATATGTTTGCCTGATTGTGGAACATAATATTTGTGGTACAGCCATTTTTACCACCGTTGCTGCTGTAGTAGCATTTTTACAACAGTATGCAGTATTTCCTTTTCTGGGCCTGAATCACAAACACAGACTCAATATGTTCGTGAATATGAAACCTTGAATAATTTGTATGTTTTAGACAATTTTCGCCTTTTATGTGTGTTTGTTCAAGTACATAATATGCTTCCACTAGATTTCGTTCAATACAATTATCTTAATGATGTCTATGAATATATGACATTAGGCTGGGAACTCACAGCTGATCATTTCTAATAGTTGTTTTTGTGCGTTGGCATGCATTTGTATGAGCTGTAGAATCCTACATGCTATACATGCTTCTACAGTTTAATTGCAAAATAATGGTTGTACTTGTTATTTTAACAAAAAATTATCATTTAAGTTGGCAGGTTTTTTCATCTTGGTTGCCAAGTGAGAATCTTTAGCTGTCTGTTTGTAAGTCAATGGAAGATGTCAACATATTGGCTAGGGTCACAGCATTCACTTCAACATTGGCTGTAACTCTGAAAATGTAAGATGTATACCTGAAACTCATTACACTAAGTCGTGTTACCAGTAGCATTGAAACTCATTACACTAAGTCGTGTTACCAGTAGCATTGAAACTCATTACACTAAGTCGTGTTACCAGTAGCATTGCAGGGCCTTCCCCAGGGGCCATTTTAGCAGTCAAACCCAAACTGCATCTGAAATCATGTCACTTGTATAGCTCCTTTAAAAGTCTTAACAAATTATAGCATTTTATATAAAATATTTGAAGCAAGGGCCATAAATCTGTCTTTAATATTACATTTTAATTGAGTTATGCCCCTTGATTGGCTGAAGCATTGACATCCATTTGTTGTGTTCTTGTCAGTTATTGAGGTTGAAGCTTTTTTCTCAGTATTTTATGTGTTAAAGTTTGCATTTGAGTTTTCCAGCATGGCGGTGGGTGGTTATGGGTCACTGTTTGTGGTCTGCAGTCTGCAACCTTGTGCATTGTTGCCAACATTCAATACATACAAGTATACACAGAGTACTAAACAGCTGTGTGTGGTTTGTGGTTGGCTTTTGAGCTCGTTTGTCTCCAGCTTCTACATTCCCATTACCTGTGCATCTTTTGGCAAGCTGAACTATTCACGGTTGTATCCAGTGAGGGGCACACTCAGCGCATGCCCACCTAAAGTTTTCTAGCACACAGGATAGGCATTTCTGGTGATATCAGCCATCATGGAAAACTATCTGGCACCCTCAATGCTAGATGAGTCACGCACAGTGATGCAATACTTTTTATTTCTTTTATTATACACTTTATGTAAGCATAATTATCATACATTATATTTTAATAATTGATTTCCATAAACATTAACATTACAAAAATTAGCTTCAAAACAAAACAAAATAACCCTTAAAAGATGTTACATTGAAGAAACTTTTTGATGTATGCAGTGGATAAAAATTGCTCGTGTCATGACATCAATAAACATCAGTGTATTTGCTTTTTGGTGAAATGAACCAAAATGCGTTTTTCTATGCTATTTTTTTCACAAAAAAGTCATTTAGGGTGTTCTAGAACAAATATCAATGATGTTTGTTTGGTCCGGATAGAAAAATCCAACCCAAGGGCACCTGTGTTGCCAGGTGATGAGGCTTGACGGGATATTAAAAGTCCAAGTGAACCTTTTCTTTACACCAGAATGCACCACTTTATACTGGAATTTGCTTGAATGTTTGTTGGGGATTGTTCTCCAATCTCCTCATTCGGAGCATATTCCTTTTTGTTCCTGTGAGACCCCATCCATTAGTTATTCTCCCCTCCCCCACCCTCCAAATGTGCTCCCTCAAATCCTGGAACCACCCCTGTGTGTACAACTGACTGACTATAATAATTATGTACCTAAGCTCACCTACATTCAACAAAAGTCGGGGAGAAAAGTGGGGAGAAAAGTTTGATATTTCGAGAAAAGTTTGATATATCAGCCATTAAACAGCCAAAGAAGTATTGTAGCGATTTTATCTTAGAGATAGTAGTAAGTACATGGAATATCAAGATTGTAAATGCCTGTTGTGGAAGGGGTCATTTTTTAAAACATGCAACATTTGTCTATCTTAATAAAATAATATGTAATCATCTTGGCAGAATATCACCTCTTTTTTGGTGACAATGTGATTTTAATCTTCATTCAAACTTCTGTTGTTGAATGCTATATTTTTATTACAGATCAACTTCTGCATCCTGCAATAGCTTAATAAGCTTGGCCATTACTCAAAAATTCATATTCATATGGAACTGGGGGCACATGTTTCCAGTGACAATAAGTTTATGTGTAGCAATGCCTGTTGTTTAGTTACGCCCCTTGATGGACACAAATAAGGCAGAAAAAAGTTTTCGCATCGGCTTGCAGTGCTGTTCATCAGTGAAGCTTTGTATAGGCCATGTAGGCCAAGGCTTATACTTCCATTCCCCTTTTTTAAAACTGCCAGACATATGAATTTAAGGTTCCAAAGTAAACTGCAATGAAATCAGGTGCACTTGAAAATATATTCACTGCTAAAAAAAAATTGTCAAAATGCACCTCCAACAATCCAGTATTTTTTTTTCCAGCACGCATGCCCTTAGACCCACATAGAAAGCAGCCTACATATCATTTTAGCCAAACTTGGCCCCTGCTCTTGGTAACTTTTCTACTATTTCTCTCTGCTTGTATCAGAGATCCTCACTTGTGAAGAAAGCCAGCTACTGTTCATCTGCGCAACACCCCTGTGTTACACCTGCCAATCTTAATTTAAATGGTAACCATGCCAACCATTTCTTGAAAATCTGGCAGAGAGGGGCTCCAACTTGGGAGATTCCAGGTTTTGTAATAAAAACTCCATGTTCACTGTACTCTATATATTTTTAACCATTCTGTACCCTTTTTGAAAGAATTTTTCATGATTTTATATTGCAAGATATATTTAGTCCATGCTTAGACATATTGTAATCATCACATTTATTTATTTTGGAAAATTTTGCTCAGAGATAATTGTTACCAACAGATTCCAACTGCTATGAAAACAATAATATGTTGAAATTTGTTGCCCCAAAATGATACCTTATGATGGTTTTATTTTAATTTTTCACATTCATCTTGTGCAGCTTTATTTTGATTCAGATGTTCCAAGTCAAACAATCAAAATGCTTACATGCTCAAATTCTGAATATAAAATTCATGTATACTTTTTTTAAATCAAATGTGGTGGTATGAAATACAACAAGTTGCAAATTTTGTATGCACAGGTGCGCATAGGTGTGCATAATTATGTTAGATTGGTAAAAATAGTTTGTCATTCTAGTAAGTTCATAGACCTATCTTCAAACAGTTTCATTCATGTATATTTCACCTATGTTGAAGTGCTAAGAAATCCTCCAAATCTACAGAGCTGTTATCTTACCAATGGCCATGTCTTATTTCTAATGTATTGGAATTATTTTTCCATCAAGTATACTTTGGGGTTCATGGACCTATCTTCCAAAATCTACAGAACTTTAATCTTACCGATGTTTCTGTTCAGATGCACCCTGGGTACTGGGTATCTACGATGGCTGATAAACGGCCTCAAATGAAGATAATTACGGAGATTAGAGGAACCATTTTACACACTCATCTTCTTTTCAAGATCAGCACCCTCATTCAAATTGCTGCTTCTGTTTCAGAATAATTAGTTGCCAAAAAAAAACTGGGGTTTTCAGCTCAGCTTTTGAATTCAGCCTGGTTGTGAAGAATTCCTTGAAATCAAAATAACATGTAGGTATTTAATGCTCATCATCATCAACATCATCATCATCATCATCATCATCATCATCATCATCATCATCGTCATCATCATCATCGTCATCGTCATCATCATAATATCATCATCAGCAGCAGCATCATCATCAGTATCATCATCATCATCATCATCATCATCATCATCATCATCATCATCATCATCATCATCATCATCATCATCATCATCATCATCATCATTATCATCATCATATCATCAGCAGCAGCAGCATCATCATCAGCATTGTCAGTATCATCATCATCAGCAGCAGCAGCAGCAGAGCAGCAGCATAATCATTGAATTAATAGCAGCATCATACAGTTAGATTTGCAATTCTGTCATATGCTGAATGAAAGTGAAGGATTGATCACCTTTTTTCGTGGTGTGTTCATGTTGTATAAATACAGGAGGGTGCCACAAGCAAATTTCATGAAGCATGCAAGCTCCTCTTCAGAAAGTTGCAAGCATGCCTTTCTATATAAATATAATATGAACATAATTATGAAAAAGGTGGTCAATCCTAATATTTACATTTAAAATACTTTTTCGTCTTGATTGACATACGTTAATATAAAAGAACAGCTGATGCTTATAATGTCATATACCATTGTTTAAATGGTGTCACCCTAATCCAATCAGAGTGCTATATTGAAATTCATAAATATTACGTTTGAATGTTAATCTGTAAGACCAAACAACATAGCAGACATGTAAGATTCTGTTCTGTTGCTCAAGTTAAACAACCAAGAGGTCTCTTCAAAAAGAGCTATGGTATCTAGTGTTGGGAATATGTTTCAGCTTGACTATCGTTAATCGGTTCTAAACGATTATCAATAGTACAATCAGTTTTTGACAAGAACTTAACTGTAGTCTTACACTTGTACAATAAATTGTAATCCTTAACTATGCTTATGTTTTATGGTATGTTTGAAAAGATAAAGTGTTGTTGCTGCTTTCAGCCATATTGTTGACGATAAGAACTGAACACTTCCAAATGTATAAATCAACTCAATGCGCAAATATAAACCAATGTAAAGAACACGAGGAAAGAAGAAAAACTATGCGACAGTTGAATGGATGATAGATTATAACCAAATACAATCGATTGTTTTCGGTCTCAAGCCCAACCAATCAATTTTTTAGATTATAACCAAATACAATCGATTGTTTTCGGTCTCAAGCCCAACCAATCAATTTTTTATTATTATAGATCATAGGAACATCACTAATGGTATTCACATGTGGATATCCATGTATGTACTCCGTTTTTCAACTCTGCTAATATTTAGACAGTACCGGGAATGGCTGTCACTTCTTTCTCATGTCACATAATCATAGCATTTATAATCACATTTTAAGTCATGATGGTATTAATGCTGGGTTAAGCCTAAATGCAGCCAATTGGCTTTGGGAGATCTTCATAAACTTTGAATAACAATCTTAGATCACTTTATGATTTATGTAGAGCAAAATTATACAGTGCATAAGCAATTAAACAATTCAAGTGTATAGATATTTCAGTTTTATTTGGAATGTTTCTAAACCATAAAACTTTTCCCTTGACAAGTCAGTTTGGGAAACTTTTGACATGAAGGTAAAGGCCTAGTATTGAAGAACATTTACCCTTCAGTAGGCCCCTTTAATGCTCCCTAAGGAGTTTTGACAATAAATAATCCATGAAATCTTATCTCTAAGAATTCAGTAGCAAAAATGCATACCCTAGTCACAGACTTGGCACATGAACGAGTTATCATCAATAAGACTACCCTTCAACTTGGTTCAGTTTGCTTCGAACAAGTACCAAAATGGGAAAAGTTGGAAAAATGTAAAAAGGGCTTATCAGTGGAGCGGCTTCTTCTCCAGATAAGGTGTTCTGCTGGTGAATACTGTTTGAATGAGTAGCAGACAGCCACATGTGCTTCCTGTTAGCTTAGCCCTGCCGTGTCTGGGGCCTATTAATTTCTGGGTTTTGGTCACACTTCACTGGAAACCATGCTTATTCCTCTCTGCCTTAGAGTAGCTGAGAAAATAGAATAATGAACATTTTATGGTGGGGAAAAATCTGTATTATTAAGCTTTACTGTTTCATTGATAAGAAAAGGAAAGAAAATGAATGAAAGATGTTGATGTATACAATATTTACAGCTTAATTGTTCCTTTATTTCCTATCCTTTTTCTAACAGACCCTAAAATTTTGTCACCCTATTGTCCTTTATTGTATGATATAAACCAGAATTTCCCAAAATAGTACGATAAGAGACTCAAACTGTGCCCCTATTGTTTTATTCACTGCATTAAAATGGCTTCTGTTAATATTTGAACAACTATGATGATTGTTTTTGGGACCCCTTAATGAATAGTTTGTTTAGACAAAATTGCATGTGTTCTCAAATACTTTATTCGCTTTCAAGCTGCTATCTTCTATCAATTTTCTCTTTTATTTGCTATAACATTATGAAAACTGATCTTAAATCAACAACTTAAACAACATTAATTTTTCTTTAGTTTGGAGTATTTCCAAGGACCTGGGAGGCTTATCAGCAATAAATCTTCTGATTTTCTGTTTCAGGTGGTAATATTCCAAAATTTTCAATAAAACAGGAAAACAACCTATTCTCATTTGAGATGAAACTATCTGTTCTTGTACTAAATCAGAATTGGAGTATGAAGAAGTTATGATGTTTCCATCTCAAAGGTCAAGAGAGACTGTGAAATAATGGCGAATTTATGATGCAAAAATTTCTACCCCTCTGTGTAGATTTTGTTAACAGAATTTAGTATTATAGTTTATGTCCCAGCAAAGAGAATAATTTTATAGTTATACTAAAGTGATGTACATAATTATTTACAGTTTTACATATGATAAAGAATCATTTACCAGTCCTGGGTCATTTACTATACTCATCATTGACCATACCAGGATTGAAGCTGGTACCCTCTGATCAAGAGTCTAATATGATAACCCCTTGCCACCATTTTGAATAAAAATACTAATGCCTAGTGCAAAAAGAGGATAGATATATTTCCTTTCTTTGTACTTTTTATTGGTGTGATGATGAAACATGTGTTGTCAAGAATTTAGGGCCATGATAATTTCTGAATATGAATTTTCATATCAACTCAAATTTTCTAGTAATCTGAGAACTGTGGCCAATGTAAAATGTTTTATGAGCCTATCTGATACTAAGTGTTATCATTTGTGGCCAGGCACCCAGGGACTTATATATAACAGAGATAAATTGCTTATGTGCTTTTGCCTGTGGCTGTGCAGGCACATCTTCCATACTGACTCATATGCCTCTTATATTGCTGTGAAATATATGTGTACATGTTGGGTATGGGGTTTCTCCAGGTAAAATACTGTTACCTGTCAGTGTTTGAACCAGATTGTTCAGGTTCTAGGTGGCTCATTTTTTTTTGGTTTTAACTACTCTTTTTCAAAAGACTGATTATTTTTGCAAAAATTGTCTGTTTACAAAAGCATTCACATGATTTTTTGAAGAAAAAAAATATTGGTCAATCCATATTTGTTTGGTAATGATTTTATTTTCTGAAATTACAAATTTAATTCAAAACAATCCATTGAAACAGCATTTAGGTTGATGGCCATCTTGGCAGGTATCCGAAATATATCACAATTTCTTGAAATATTTTGTTTTGTTTCCCCAATGTTTCTGGTCATTTCTGACACATCCTGTCTCCATCAGCTCTCAACACCATGGAAATTGATATCTGAAAAAGATAACTTGAGCACACAGAGGTTAAATTACACTAATTGGATTCATTAGTCTGGGCTGATAAGCAAATTTATGATGACATGAATGCCTTGCTGTGTTTCTGGATAGAGGTATTTTAAAAATTTGATGAACATTTTGTTAAGGGAGTCCCACATGAAATCTAAGCTGAAGATGGTTTTTAAAATACAGAAAAAATATACCTTGAAGTCCTTAAGCCCAGTTTTGATCCACTTGTGTATCTCGATCCGTATGATGTGTATAATTATGTTGACAATGTAGGGACCAGACTCATACTTCTTTACATTCCATACTCTTTGTATAGAGAAGTTATGGGATAGTAAGGAAGTATGGACCCAGAACACCTACGATATATCCTCCGAACAATCCATTCATTTTACTCCTTCCATCGTTCTTCCTATTACGAATATCCGCTTCTGTATTCTCCTAGTTAACCCATGTGAAACTTAATATAAGTTCATCAAGCTGTTAGCAGCCATGTTTGTCAGCCATATTGCTTCTTCCGTCTTTCTTTTTCCAAATCCAGGATGTCGGCCATTTTGGTCATAATTCCATACAAAAGAAATTCATTCCAGCAATTGTATTGTTTATGAAGAGGATGTGTCGCCCCCTTGTCACATGTACACTCAGGAATCCATGATGGCTGCCGAGAAGAAGACTCTGTGCCAAGAATAGTTGTAACATGATGGCTGCACTGGCCCATCAGAGCTCAGAAAACAACCTTAGAATGCGTGGATTTCAACTAATGCTCCTTGACAGTATGTCCGTAGAACCCTGCATAACCTAAACTTCTGCCAGATAGTTTTACCAATTTCAGAGCATCTGGGTGTGGCCACTGAAACATCTTGTCCAATCAAAGGCCACCATGTGGAAGCTGCTTCTCAGGCGACCAATCAAAATGGAGTATTTTGAAATTAGTCACAGTGGAGGGAAGCTGTTTGATGGTTTGCAAGATGGGATAAATTAACTACCACAATCTTCTACTTGCTAACCTTGATTTCTGTTAAATTTTGATGGGGTGGAACAGGGGTGGAACTTTGAGGCTCATTGCTGATAAGCACTGCCTAGTGTGCAGAAAAATGCAGATTTTGTTCTTGGTTATTGGCAGGAGTATGCCAATGAATGTCGTTCATTGTCTGTCACTGAAAGAGAAATAAATGATTTGTGAAAGTTGTCAGAAACAATACTTTGATTTCAGCCTAATCTTACTTCAGGTGTAGGTGTACTGAACCAGACTTCCTATTTATAGGCATTCGAATGCATTTAGTAACATCATTTGTTATATAAATTTAAAATTGTATCATGTAGCATAAGAAGAAATCAATTGAAATACATACAGTTTTTACCAAGCATTTAGAAAAATACTGTAATCTTTCATCAACTGAAAGCAACCTATGGCTTATCAGCATGGAAAAAATACTGAAAGCAGCAAATTGTTTTCAATTTAATGTTTTGTATGTTACATGAAATGGGAGCTTTGTTTTGTGATATAATATCATCGTAAACTAATAGCTTCATAATTGTTTATGTAAACTTTCTACCTCTGTACTATCCAACAGCTTGAGGATGTAAAACTCCTACATGTACATGAGTGTACCCCTGTGTGGCACTCCAGAAACACAGGCATGGGTTGTTTGAGGAAGCGCTGGATTGGATGTGTTTTATCAATGGGTTCACTGTGGGAAAGTCTGAGGCCAGGTTCACCTCTATATTTGGTGTTGGGCACAGAGGGCCTCCTGAAATGACAGTAGCGCTATTAGGCTTGGCTTATCATAAAGGGTTGCTAGAAATAGCATGCAGAGATGTGGCTTTGTATGAAAATTGATTGTGTAGTCATAAATTATTGTTTTGTTTTGCTTGACTTGTTGGATTGGTTTAAAGATGGTACAGACAAGACCATTAATAGATAACATACGCTCTACATTTTATTTATTGAACTTGTATTTTCAAAAGTTATAGATTTAGAAGTCTGGCCTGCTTTTTTACATTATTTCTCCAAGATCTGGAACATTTTCCTTGCACTCACTGCTTGATTGAAGACCTGGAAAAGAATAGAAAAAATAAGTCAGGAAGGATGAGCATAAATTTTCATCTTAACTGTGTATCATGAAACACTGATTTATAGTGGAAGAAAAAATATGTTCCAGATTTTATCACTGTAACAGTAGATGGAAGGAAAATAAACAAAGACACATCTTCAGCTCTTCAGCTAATTAATGAAATGATTAGCTAACAAGTCCAGGTGTTAAATCTTAATAGAAAACAATCAAGTTTACAACTGGCTTATCTGCCCTTAACAAATGCATCATTTATGTCACCTTACTTATCAGTCTAGCCTGTTCCGGTAGCTGTAAATATGGGATTGGTCCCAGAAGGGCTGTATGGGTCTGCCATGGGGTTTTCACTGAAACCTAAAAAAGAAAGCAGTGTTTTTGGTTATTTTGCCATATTGGTGTATCTTTGATGTAGGGGTATTGTCAGACAGCTTATGACAAATAAGGATTTTTTTCCAGGTCATAGAGTCATTGAATTGAAATAAGTTTGCATGTTTTACTTTCAATTAAAATTTTAATATAAATATGATACTGAGAGATCCAGATCATTATGTCTTAAGTCGTGCTTGGTATAAACTAGGAGTCCGTAGACTTTCAAGCGCCCAAACCAGAAGACATGAAGAAAGACTATCAGATAATAATGAGAACAATTGTTTGTTTTGTTGTGAATTCGTAATATATTTCACCAAGTGAGCATCAAAAGGTAGATTTCACAAGTCGTGTAACCTGGAAGTTTTATTTGGAAGTGAGAGAGTGCTTTAAATTTTAAACAGAGAAAAATATCAAATAGTTATGTCAAATATTATTTTAATATCACTGATAAATCTCTATAAACCACAGGGGAATGTTGTTATAAAATACTCCCCCTTGGGAGTGGACCTCTGGGCCCAAGATTACGAACAGCCTAGGCTCAGGCTCAGACTCAGAAAAGCACTTTTAATAATTACAAAGAATCACCTTTATTCCATTCTTAAAACAAAAATAAATTTGATTAATTGTACACATTCAAACAGTAATAAGATTCAGCAAATTTTATGGTCAAAACTCAATTTTGCCACATGAGTCTGAACTCAGACTTGAGACCCTTTGTAATCATGGCCCCTAATTATGCAGTGTAATAGTGTTAAGATGAATACAAAACAAGTTTATTATGAAAATCTTTTGGTCAGTTAACAAAAAAGTGTGCATTTCTTTTACAAGTTATAATTACAATTAAGAATAAGCATTTGTCCGGATATATAGTATTTCTTGGAAATGAATGGATCTTCTATTAATGAGTTCAGAACATTTGCAATGGTTTATTAATGTATGGTGAGTCTTTATCTAGTATACTATAATTAAGATAAAATCTTTAAAATTGCATCCGATTTTAATGCATTATATGCCTATATGGTTATAAATAATGCCAACAGGTTTTGTTACATAACAAGGGAAGTAACTCCAGCTACCTTATTCATGTTTCACACAGAATTGGTATACACCCAGCAGAGTTATATTTCTTGTTACTGTTTGTAGGCTCTCCAATGTTAACTGATTTGTTTATGACTGAGCAATGTCTGAACATTAAATAAAATGCCACTGTAAAACTGTGCCTACTGTAGGAGTCAATAACAAGATTGAGTCCTAGCAGTTTTTGGCAAGTCCATCAGGCCATTGTAAATTAAATTGTAAATCGTTGGGTGGACTAAATTGAACATAATGGTTTAATGAAATATACTCGGAAGCCATTGTCAGCATGATAAATAATCTCTGTTCATTAGAACATTGGTATAGGGACTCTTTATGATCACAGATGAGTTTGTTGACAAGTCTGTCTATATTGTTTTGTTCTCTAGGGAGTAATGTACTCCAATCCAAGGAATTGTATTCTTCTCTTCTTCAAATATTAAACTTAGTGATGTAGGGCCAAATTTGACAGACTTTAGGCTTGGTTACATAGTTTGTTAAGTCAAGAAGGTTGTTAGTTAAAGTATCACAATTACATGTTATACTAGCTTGTCAATTTAAAAACAAAAACAAGGTTGAGGTATAATGTCCTAACTTTAATGTCATCATCGTTGTTGTTCTTATCGTTAATACGATAGAACTTGGTACAATATTACTGTGAAAATGTGCATATTTGGGTATTTTGTCTGATATCGACTTGACTTTATTCAAATCCGGTAAGTGCAGTAGTAAGCAGCGCGCTCTCTTCTCTCCTAGGCGACCCGGGTTTGATTCCCAGCTAGGGCGCATGTGAGTTTGGTTTGTGGTCACCAAGCCACAAGTGGGTTTCCTCCCGGTTCTCCGGTTTTTCCCACAACAAAAGACCACACTCTCGCGTAAAATATTGCCAATGAGAGTGATTAATATAATGTGGTAAATATGATTCACAATCGTTGTAAAATAAATATGTTTAAACTAAACCTGATTCAAATCTCTTTTATTTAAATGAAGCTAATTCTCTGTTAACATAGTATTGGGCCATTTTGTTAACAACATACTTGTTGGCTTAATTTGTTAAATAGATTACCATACTGTACACCTAGGGGATACACAACACCATTACTTCAACAATTTTTAAATGATGCTAAGGATAGTTAGTCCATCACTTTGGCTAGAACATTTTTTATTTGATCACAAATTGTTATTGTCACAAATATCAATTTTAGGAATGCAGAAAACATTTGACCAAAGGTTGCAAAGTTTACATACAGTATTGAGGATTTTTTCAGTCTGGGAGAATAATTTGCAATGATGTCTGCTGGTTACAATCAGTGATTTTTGTCATGTTGCACACAGAATATTGCTAATGTTGATGGCAGACAGTCTAAAAGCAATGTTATAGAGACATAATTACAGACCCAAATACGCCGTACCACAATGCATTAAGAGAAACTAGTTGGCAAGTCTGGTAAATTAATGAATGCCAACAACAATTTGTAAATTGTTCATTGTATTGGGGAACAAAATATTGTGATGATACTGCAAAGATTGGACTTTGGATGTTTTCTATAAGCACAAATTTAAAGCCTGAACATTAAGGTAACATTGTGATGAGATTGCAATAAAAACCACCTTGTATGGTATATATACACACACACACATATATATGTATCTATGCACAAATGTATAGACTGTACAAAGGTGACCTCAACTAGGAATAAAGTTAGTATTAAGAGTATAATTGTTAAAATATTGACCCTTGAAAACAAGATAGATCCCATAGAAGCTGTCCAAGGTCCTTTCCGGTAGAAGCTCAGCTGCCCCAAGTTGTCTTACGGACTAATCTAATAGTCCCAGGTCCTCTCAGGACAAGCCCAGCAGTCCCAGGTCCTCTAAGGGTGATACCCACCCAGGACCATTCAGGTCGTCTCACAGACAAGCCTAGCTGTCCCAGGTTGTCTCAGGGACAAGCCTACCCAGATTCTCTCAGGGACAAGCCTACTCAGGTCCTCTCAGAGACAAGCCCACACGGGTCCTCTCAGGGACAAGCCCACCCAGGTCCTCTCAGGCACAAGCCCACCCGGGTCCTCTCAGGGACAAGCCCACCCAGGTCATATAAGGGACAAGCCTAGCTGTCCAATGTCCTTTTACAGACAAGTTCAGCCATCACAGGTCCTCTCAGTATTCATTTACCAAATATAATCTTGATATTGTTCAACTGATCATTGTGATTGACAACTGAAAACTGTCAATTTTTCTTCTGTAATGCGCAATTTCTAACTATTGTCTTATGGTATAAATGTCAGCATCTTACCTAAGAGCTCTTTGTTGTATATTTTCCGAGAATGTGGATTATTAAAATGAACTTGTCTCAATACATCTTTTAAAATCATGCTTAAAGTTTTTGTAATATGTATTACTTATTAAAATTTTCTGCCTCAAGGAAGTCCTTAAAGTCAATTAACAGGTTTATTAGTACTGTGCTTTGATCTGGGAGGTTGTTTTTCAACAAGAGTGGATTCTTGAAGATTTAGATTTCACATAAAATGAAAATCGGAAAAAATGTTTTATGTATTATATTATATGAATTATATAAATTACTGGTTTAAATCACTTGAAAGACATGGTATTACATAATAAATTGCATTTAATAGACACAATATTGTTTTATGATGTCATTTTAACATCACTCAATGCAACGTGTTGTCAGGAGAGTATAATATGGTCGTATTGCTTTTAATGGAATATGGACAAATGTATTTTGCCTTATGTATTAATTACATATTTATGATGCATGTATAATAATAATTGTTTATGACAATTTATAAAGGTCATATATTTAACCTAAAAATGAATATCGCTGGCTAAATGTCATTATTCAAAGAACAGGATCAATTCATTGACAAATAGGACTTGAGTGATTTTCTGCCAGTCACTTTCTGCATACCAAATTTTACCTCATCAATCTTGAATATGTATCAATTGGTATTCACCAATCACAGGATCTTTGTGTGTCAACATCCACCTTTTCTTGGCGCTCAATTAGTTACCATGGTTACATGTCAATATTGTTGCTCTCAGAAACCCATTCAGGGTAGTATGTCTTAGGAACCATGGTCTGTTATGGTAATGAGCTAAGGGGTTTTAATGGCAATCTTATTTATGGGGAATAAAAGCTTGACTTTTATTTCTTGTTTGCATGGCTGGAATAAAACTAAAGGTCTGTTTGCTCTAGAATTAACTTTATTCCTTTACAGATGGGGGGCGCTGGATATTTTTATTAGTTAGGAGGTGCCAGCTATGTGGTTCCAATGTTTTTTGAGAAGGAATGTCGTTAAAAAATGTTCATTTTGCATTGAGACAATTGAGGGGTGAAATATGTTCTTGAAATAAGATTTAGGAAGAACTATGCCTACAAACTTACAGAGAATCTTGAACTTGCCTTTTGCCTTGCACTGTGTGTGTCCTACCGACTGTTTGATAGCAATTTGATGGCATTGATTAACTTAAGTCCATCTTTATGTTCCAAAAGAATAAACCTTCAGTTTAGATTAATTGTTAAAGAGTTACGGGCCTTTTAACCTAAAGCATTATTTTTCCATTTACAGCTTTATATATAGGTGTATGTGTAAGAACTTCAATAGTTAGAATTGCTTCTTGGAACACACAAGTAAGTGTTTGCTTGACCTATAATATGCCTGAAACTTTAAGCAATATGATCCTGTGGCAAGGTGGGTGGACTGCAGGGGTAGTAATCATTCCTGTGATATATGTAGTGTATGTTCACTTAAATGTGAAGACAGCTATAAGCAGATCATTGGGAATCTCACACTGTTGTATCCTGAGTTGAAACCTGCAATGGTGTTATTTTGAGAGTAAGTTCCTATGGCGGGTCTTACACATGACTCTTCATGGTGGAGGGGTGAACACCTTGACCACTACACCAGCCTTTAAATATCTCTTGTTTTCTAAAGGAAGTGGTAAATTTTCTCCAGAATTTCATGGGATAGTTTTCAATGCCATTATTCAAGTAGCTAGTTGAATATGATTGATGATTCTCTCCCCACATCTAGATCAATACATCAGGGCCTTGTTATGAACATTGTCATTCATGTCTCCCTCCCACAACTTAATATTTCTTGTACAGTCATTTTTTTTCATGGGAACTGTTTTATAATCTAGCTTATTTCGTTGTCATCAGAAAATTGTTCGAAATTACCCTGGTATTAAAATGATGATAATTCTGCCTACATGTAGGGTTATTTTAAAGAGTCTGTTTATGTTATGTGTCGTTTCATGTGTTTTGGCTAATGAAATGTTTTCCATTAACTTGGATGGATGTGACCCTTATGATTGAAAATTTTGGGGGCTTTGGTAATTATATGGGGCCCTAATAGATTGACCTCTCCTTGGAGGCCTACGAAAGAACATTAAGTTTCTAGCTCGAAAATTGTGTCAGTGACTCAGGTTCAAAATGGGAGTCTGGTAAGCCTAAGGTTGAAAAATTGTGTTGTGGATTCTGGTTCAAAATGGGAATCCCTAACTTGAAAATTGTGTCAGGGACTCTGGTTCAATATGAGGTTCCCTAACTTGAAAAGATGGGCGCGAGACTTGGGTTCAAAATGGGAAGTCCCTAACTTGAAAATTGTGTTAGGGACTCTGGTTCAAAATGAGGTTACTTCCCCGGTAACTTGTAAAAATGGACGTGGGACTTGGGTTCAAAATGGAAAGTCCCTAACTTGAAAATTGTGTCAGCGACTCTGGTTCAAAATGAGGTTCCTTAACTTGAAAAAATGGGCGTGAGACTTGGGTTCAAAATGAGAATCCTTAGCTTGAAAATGGGTCAGGGACCCTGGTTCAAAATAGGGAGTCCCTAGCAGGATCTCATATTTTCTGCATCAGGAAAATCCCCGCCCTATGGTGTCTATTGCACTTTAAAGAATATTAGCATCTATTTATGAGACAAGTAGAGATCAAAATAAAACAATTTCAAATGTCATTCAACAATTAAGTAAAAAGCTTCTTACAGTTTAATGATTCATGTCTTTGCCAATATTGTCTTTTTTGCCACTCCTTTCTTATGAATTAAACATTTGATGACTAAATAATTGTGAGAGAGGCTCATTTTAGCTTGTCTGTTTCTTATATCATTCTGTAAAATGCATGTTAATAACTCTTTAAAACCAGATCCATGGACATGTTAAGAAATGTTGAACAAATAATCATTTTAGGCATATAATGGGTTGGGTTGTCAAAGTTGCAAAGGCATAAAAATGCCTAGTTAGTCAAAGACAAATTATTAGTATTATTATTATTATTTTAATCGTTATTATCCCTTGTGAAAAACATGGAAAAAGTTTGCTTAGAGTGAAATAATGATGAAAATAAGCACAAATTGCATTAGTTATACGCTTTTATTTTCTAACGATATATATCTGGATACTTGATGAAAATATCGCGATATATTGTGATACATTATATTTAGATTTTTTTTTTGGTAAAAACACCCATCCCATCCTTCATGTATTAAGGTTCATTGTATAATAAAGCAAAAGAAAATGATATGTTTAAATGTGGCTGGTAGGCTTCATTTAATACTTAATTCAACACTAGGGAATCCCAAAAAAGGAAATTCATCGGAAATGGAATTCATGGCATTCCTTAACAAACGGTATGAGAGTGATTGATTGCCAAAAACTGAGGCGAATAATGTGGCGGAGACATCTTCAGACTCTCCAGGAATTAGTTGCAACCAATGTTTGATTATGAACAATGATTCATGTTCTTTGTCTTTGAAATTGTTTAAAGTAAAACTGGGTTTCTAATTTTAGTTGTTTATATAAATGCTGCTCATGAAATACAACCTTTTTGGCTCGCTTGGTAAGATGTAAATGCAAGTCCAACACTGCAAACAGTTATCTTCGAGACTTCTTTCAAAGAAATCAGGTTTTAAAAATGACAAATGCTAAAAATGACAAATTAGCATGTTTCAAAGTTAAAATTTAAATAAAAGAAAAATTAATGGATTCAAAGTAAAAGTTGACAAAGTTAAAAGTTACATGAAGATTTGTTTCATTGCTAGTCACGAAATCTGACAAGAAGGTTCAAATTTGCAATTTAATGGTTAAATAGAATTAACAAACTATACCGGTGCAAAATAACATTGTTTGCAGACAATTATATCAAATATGTATGCTAAATCAAATACACAAACTTAAAAAATTAATTGTTCGCCATTAAGTTCAATGAAAAAGGCATTATGTACAAACCATTAGTGTTTCTTGATATTCCCACTAAAAGAAGCCAGAATTTTTTTCATTAATCCAATAATCAAGTTCTCTTGTAATTCTGGGGAGTTTTTCCCAATAACTGTAAAGCACATGTCACCATCAAGTAGCCTTGCGTTTTCCCTAATCCTCTATTTTGTAATCCAATTTCGGATTTATCCCTAACTTGTAGTAAAGTCCATGTACATCATTGGTATGGTTTAGTACCAGGCTTATGTGCACATATGTTGAATTTCCAGTGGCAATGCTTTCCTTAAGAGGGAGAGATGAACACTGTCAAAAGCATTTGGATAATCAATAATAGCTTTTTCTCCTATTCTGAAAACTGACCTGTTTAGACACTGCTTGACACCTCACTAGTGTACATGTGCCATTGACAGGAATTATTACTAGTTTTTGTCACACCATCCGTGTCCATATGATTCATTGTGTATAATGACTTGTATAGTTCTAGGTGATAGATTGATATTAGACTTCTAGAGACCATGTCTGACATGTTACAGTAGTAGGTCAATAATTCTCATATTGGTTTCTGGTTTTAAGCAAATTCTTGCTTTTAGAGAAGTCTCTTACTCCCTGCATTGAATGTCAACTTGCTAGACTAAGTCAAATGTAACTGGCAAATTTTGTTTTCTTTTGGCCTGTTTATCCTACATATTTTTATTTTGAAGGAAAAAAATCAAGGTATTGTGGTAGTCATGGTGTGGTTGTCATCGATGTTGTTGGGCAAATGTTGGCCATAACTGAAAACCTGTTAAAGATATTCATATGAAACTTGGCATACATTTAGTAAGTCCCATAACTCTGGCTTTTAAGTAATTTAGAGAAATGCCCGGGCCTTTTTCAGCTAAAAACAGCAACAGGTAAGCATTGGGTTCGGCTCCGCTGCACTCTTCTTATTGAATCGTATGTGGCTTATTTTAGGAGAATATAATGGTCTAATGAAATCTATACAAAATAAAGTGTTAATGATATAACAGCAAGTCCTGCAGGGAACATTGGTTCCCAGAGCTGAGATAATGAAGATGAATCATGGAACAAATAGACCCAAGGACAATTTGATGTGAAAGTACCAATCAAGTTCAAGTTGAAAAGATACTTTTCTGTGAATGTACCTATCAAGTTGAAGTCAACAAAATACTTTTCTTAGGACAGAAAACATTTTAAAGAATGGCCACTTTGTGTACATTGACACATCTTTTTCAGTAAGATAAGAGTTATTTTAAGGGGGTTGTAAAATCTGCCCATCTATTTATATGAAATGACTGTGCGAAGTCAACCAATAATAAAACGCCTATTTTAGTAATGCAGTCGATTCACTGATAAATATTTATAGGATATACTTGTGTTTTGAAATCAGATTCCAATTTCTATCAAATCAAATCGGACTAACTGATTGATTAACTAACAGACAATAATTGAAAGTATATATATCATTTGGCAATACATTAAACCTGGAAGCAAAACATTTGCTTCTATGATCATGTATAATTCTTCAGCTAAATAATGAATCATGCTTCATAAAACAGTTATTTAATTTCCTTAAATTTTATGAAATTTAAAGGGACATAACACTAGATGATACATTTACAAGAAAATAAGAGAATTGTCAATAACTTAAATAAAATTGATATTGTTGTATTTTTCTAATACGAAATTACTAGGTTTGTCTACCCCGTAAATCCAAGTTAAGTTTAAAAATAGAGTTGGTGTATTTAACATCACTCATCACGTGACCTTCACATGCTAAATATACACACTTTATGGCTTCCAAAAAGGACGCAGAGTGCATAGAAACAGAAAAACTGCTGCTAAAAAGCATTAAAGACACAGAGCCCACCAGATTAACATCATTGATGAAATTCATGTTTCTGACATTCAACATTGATTGAAGTCAACTCGATTTTTTTTATTCTACTTAATAATCGTTACATCACTAAGGTAGACTTAACATTTTGTGGTTTGCCAAAACTTTTGGTCTTAGTGAAATAATGTTTAATACTCCTGTTCAAATGGTTACTTATTTCAAACCAAATTTCATGAACTATTTGCACCATAGCAGAATTTGCTCAATGTGAGGGTTCAGTGCAATATAGGAATAGAAGGAGTAAATCAATCTTGCCTGGAAATTATGTTTGCTTCTAGTTCTTTAAGTTCGTCCAGCAAACAGCTTCTTCTTCATTATGGAACTCTTCCCATTCCTGCTCATTTAGCGAGCTGGCATTGTTACAGTGACAAATGACTTGTCATGGTTTTGTCCACATGTCAATTCTGATGTCACTTTCCGACCATCCTCGCTGTAGAATTCCAGTATCGCTGTACTGGGTGGCTAGAAATAGCCTGTATGATTTAATAACATGCAGTAATAATCTAATATGATTAATCACTGTTCAATATTAGACAACAAATTGTTCCATGTTTTATGATATTGTGATGGGGGCTTTGCAGATAATGCCTGGTGTGTTCAATATAAAATTGCTGTTTGAAGGGAGACCCATTTCACTAATTTGGTAGCCATTGATTTTCGTGGCAGTGCCATTTTGCCATAATAATATCAATTTCCCCAAACTGCTGTGGTTAAATCAGAGTGCTACATTTGTAAATGTTAAAATATTGCCTTGACTTCTTAGATTTCCTTAAGCATTGTCTCAAACATTTCTACACAAGACTTCACTGTTGTCATCCTTAGTGAAAGGTTTAAATTGACTTCAAGTACAGCTCTTGTCTTGCTTTGACCAGTCGAGTCTGGCAAATGGTTTATATTCGAGTCATAGCGTCAGGTTCTGGGCTCCATATTTAGCTACTTTGGGAAATGTAGCTCCAATGTGAGCTTTTTGTGCTAAATTGTGATCAGGTTTGAAAATGGCTGGCTTTTCCCTACAACATACTACAACGGTGCAAGAATGTGGTACAACATGGCTTCAAAATAGCATCTATGCACTGTTAAAATGTATATGTATCTTGCTTGGCAGGCAAATCAGTGATCATTTGGTTTAGCCAGCCAGCCAGTGCGTGCCAGGTTTTAGCTTAATGCGATTGGTGGGATTAAGGAATCACTGAACTTAGAACCTGTCGCAGTGGAGCTCCAACAAGCTGACAGTGTAGCTAGCATGTGGTGACAAGTTGCTGCCAGCCGAAATTTGCAAATCATGGGGGTCAGACATCATTTGTATAAGAAGTGGTGATAATGTGATCGAGCTATCTGGGCATTGCGGTAAAACAATTTGGCTATGCATTGCAAGAGTTTTTGCAGCTTAAGGGATATTTTAACTAGTTCTTAAAATTCCTAATGAAATGGTATGCAATAGCGGATACACAGCGCATGCAGCGTTAGCCTCCTTCTCTAAAAGTGACTTTCATTGTCAATATTGTTCTAATAATATGTATGAATTATACCAAAATTTTTCTCCAAGGAAGACCCCACACACCCATGCCATCCGATATTTTAGGTTCCTGGGGAAGCTTGTGCAAGCCCTATGTTGAAGCCTTGAAATGCTTCCCCTCTAACATCAAAACCCTGAACCCAGTGTAAACTTTTCTTCTCCTGATATTAAGCGCTTAACATAAAAACCAACTGTTCTTGAAAATTTACTGCATAAGCAAGTGTGGGAGACTGTAATTGTGCTTGTGTTCAAGTCTAGAGAATCCCTGTAATCAGCGCCACTGCCCTACATGGTCATTACACCCAGGCATAATAGGCAGCTCTAATTGGTGGGTTGGTGGCAATCTGAGTTATCCTGGCATCATTAAAATTGGCTTCATGTTTGTCTACTTTAAAGTGACACTCTTATTCAAAATCAATACATACACATGTTTAACCTAAATAATTTTCGTCAAATATACTTTTCACTTCATGAAAAATATGAAATGGTATGAAGAAATGTTGTTAAATCGTTAAAATGATTTTGTTAGAAAGAAAGAAGAAGCAAATTATTTCATTTGCTTAAGATATGGGTTCATATTAGCCGCGGGAACACCAAGCAGATTTGTCAAATTCATGCACTTATGTTTATATAATAATAGTAATAATTTATAATTAATAATTACTTTATTGAATGATAATTTTTTAAAATGTGGTCCTCAATTTTGACAGAAGATAGTTTATACAGTTTTTACATGGATCTTTAAAACAAATAATCAGTCATTTACACATACATGCCATCATTATGAAAAACTGCCACCAACAATCTTCGTTATAACATGGACATTCATAAGAGAAACACGAGCATTCATCATTTGGAGGTAAAAATAAAAACTGAATGATGTCATTTCATTTTTGAAAACTATGATTTAGATGGTCGTTTGAAGTTAAACCAATGCAAACTGTCTATTAATGGATGCTTTGCAGGGGTTAATGAGCCTGCCTTTTCAGTAGCTAGTTCTATGTGATATGTTGAAGTATCAGATGGCTGCAGTCAGTTTCTGTTGATCAGTCAGTTGATGTGTGAAGTTGATCAACAGGTTTAAAATGTTGCCACCAATTTGAAATTTATTTGGTGGAGTTCAAACAGCAACCAATCAAATGATTCAATGCTTCAAACCCCTGAAATGCTTCGTTCAGTAAACTGTTGCAAACAGTAGTAATCCTATGACAATAATGATGATAGACATTGAAAGAATCAAGTTTTGTTTAAACTTATTCATATTAAGAGCCTATAGAGTTCATCATTCTGTCAGTCCTGCTTGCCCAGTAGCAGATCAATATGATTTTGTTACAACTGTTGCTAGTGCTTCTGCAGGTTGCTATGGCAACACTTGGAGGAGTTTACAGAATTAATGAGCTTTAGCAAGTGAAAATCTCCGATAGTGGTGTCTGTTGTTAAAGGTTGGTAATTTGTTTGTGTGCGATCTGTATCAGATGAAAATGCACAATCGCTTGAGATTAACAATTATTCATAAAGGGCTGGTTTAAATGAGTTGAAGACCTTCATGAAAATGTTATCAGCTCAGTTATGGGAAACCAGCATATCTTATATCTTAGCCAAGTCCCGTCACAGCTATGGGAAAACAGCATCATTTTGCCAAGTCCCATCATGGGCTATGGAAAAAGCAACCCATCTCAGCTATAGGAAAACAGCAACATTTTACCAAGTCCCATTATAGCTATGAAAAACAGCATCATTTTACCAATCCCATCTCAGCTATGGAAAAACAGCAACATTTTGCCATGTCCCTACAAAGCTATGGAAAACAGCAACATTTTGCCAAGCCCATCACATCTATAGGAAAACAGCAACATTTTACCATGTCTCAGATCTGACATGGGGGGAACTAGCAACATTTTGCAAAGTCCCATCTCAGGTTTGTAGAAATGGCAACATTTTGACTAAGTCCCATTTCGCCAATGGAAAACAGTGACATTTTGGCAAGTCCGATTTCAGCAATGGAAAACAGAAACATTTGACCAAAGTCCCATCTCAGCAATGGAAAACAGCAACATTGTGCCCCAAGTCCCATCTCAGCAATGGAAAACAGCAACATTGTGCCCCAAGTCCCATCTCAGCAAATGAAAACAGCAACATTGTGCCCCAAGTCCCATCTCAGCAATGGAAAACAGCAACCTTGTGCCCCAAGTCCCATCTAAGCAAATGAAAACAGCAAAATTGTGCCCCAAGTCCCATCTCAGCAATGGAAAACAGAAATATTTGACCAAAGTCCTATCTCAGCAATGGAAAACAGCAACATTGTGCCCCAAGTCCCATCTCAGCAATGGAAAACAGCAACATTGTGCCCCAAGTCCCATCTCAGCAAAGGACAACAGCAACATTGTGCCCCAAGTCCCATCTCAGCAACGGACAACAGCAACATTGTGCCCAAAGTCCCATCTCAGCAATGGAAAACAGCAACATTGTGCCCCAAGTCCCATCTAAGCAATGGAAAACAGCAACATTGTGCCCCAAGTCCCATCTGAGCAATGGAAAACAGCAACATTGTGCCCCAAGTCCCATCTCAGCAATGGAAAACAGCAACATTGTGCCCCAAGTCCCATATCAACATGGTAAACAGCAACATTGTGCCCAAGTCCCATATCAGCATTGAAAAAAGCAATACTTACCAAGTCATTTGCTTATGTTTGGAAAGTGAAAGCTCATGGAAAAGACCTTTTCCTGTTCGTTGGCGTGCATTTGTTCAAGCACTTATTAGGCTTGTTGAGGGATTAAGTATCAGACTGATTAGTCCCATTGGGCTGGTTCCAATGACATGTCCACACAAGTATGACAATCAGAGGGAGGATCACCTAGTATTTCAAGAAATTATCAATCAGAGAGGGAAGCAGGAGGCAGATCAGTTGTTTGTATAGCTTCCCTGATGGTTAAATATTGAATTAATGTCTTGTATTATGTGACCTTTAAAGGGTCAGGTTGGCAATGTCTTTATTGTTCTTATTCTTATGAACAATCATCATTCTTTTGTAGTAGAAGCTTCTGTTCATTGCAACATAATATTATGTTTGTGAAAAAAACAACAACACAGATCTGAAGTTTGAAGGTATTTTTCATCCCTTTAAGAAAGAAAAAAATCACATCATGAGAACTATTATGGTCCTTTAAAACTTTTTTGTTTGAATTAAGATAAGTTAACACATTGCTTTCCGCAGAAATTCTTTTAAGCTGCAGCTGCAAGGTTTGAGTGGGTCCTAAAATGGGTGGGGGTATGGGGGTGGGTGTTGTAGGGGTAGGGGTTTCTTACCCCCTTCCATAAGAAAAAATATTCATATTTAGTATGGAAAGGCATGGTAAGGAAAGTTCTTTGTTACGAATGGTGGTCGCGCTATAAGTCTTACCGCTATGAGATGTTCTACGTATACTGAAATGTCCTGTATCCCAGACATGTGGATTTCTGGCAGTGATGGCCAAATATATCAAACAAATAGTTCAATTTTCCACAGTAAAAAATTGTATGTCTAGTCACCGAATATCACAAATTATATTGATGGTTGTGTTTCCAACTAGTTTATCGATCTTTGTCTGTCTTTGTGGGTACATCTGATACAAGGAATTGGTTCTTGATGTGCCATGAGCACACTAAATTGGGAAAGAGACAGTTATTCTATCTTAAAAGCCCCATTAATGGAATTTGATAAGCTGAAGTACAGTCAACCATAAGGTTTCTCCTGTTACTATGTGTTTTATTAGAGTGCCGAAGATGACACAGAAACACAGAAACACCAATTGTATACATTTATTTGTAGGAAACGTAAGTTGGTTGTCAAGGATTCTGAAATGTACCATAAAGAGTGTAAAAAGAAATATTCAATCAGACAAATACATTTAAATTGTTAGAAGATTAATTCTACCCCCTCATCCTTATAATGTGTACGTTATATGTGCGTCCGTGTGCCTGTAAACAATTCCTCGTTAACACGATACAGCCATCAGTTTTGATTGTAGCTCAATGAACTTGTACAGTATCAACATATCCATTAGAGCTTGGTTTCTTTCGAAAACCAGCTAGATCTGCCCATGCATGCCTAGATTATGGGCCTTGAAATTATAAGATTAAGGGCCTTGATAGTATAAAAAATGCTATTGTGTAAAAAATGCTTGCGAACATGATACAGTCTTAAGTTTTGATTGTATCTCGATGAAACTTGTACAGTATTCAGATATCCATAAGAGGTTGGTTCTTTTCGAAAACAGTGATGTTCACCACACAAACCCAGCCAGTAGAGCATAGGCTCTTTTGGGCCTCTTGTTAGATTATATTAAGAAGAAAAAGATCTATTAATTATAATCATTGTCAACGTAGCATATGCCATGTCTCATCTGCTTCTTATTCACTTTATCTAAGTAGAGGAGCAGAATTAATATAAGTTATATCTTGTTTTCTAATCCTCGAATACATTGTGATGTATTTCATTTCTATTCATATAACGTATGTATGTCTGTATGCTTTTGCAGTTTTCATTTTGTGTTCAGTGCTGTTTATCCCTCCCATTTGTCTGAATTTCGTTAAGAATCAAATCATTTACAATTGTCAATTCTCTTGGGCTATGACTGGAATTTATGCTCTAAGCAACATGCAGTAGAATTAAGGGAAATTTCTCTGAAACAGTGTTTGGAATAAAGAACCAACAGTTTAATTCAGCCGACTTTTATTGGAAACAGACAATGTCTAAATAAGAACGCGACCTCTGGATTCCTGGTTATACCTTGTCTTTGGTACGTAATGAGTTAAGAGGGCTTTTGTGACTAAAGAGACTCATTTTGAGGTTCTACCAGTATCAACTTAAAGGGACTAGACACCAGATGATACAATTGCAAGAAAAGAAGAAAATTGTCAAAAACTTTGTGTATAATGCATTGAATCTTACTGACTTATGCATCACATCGCTTTAATACAACAGTGGGGAAACACAGATGAGACAGCAACATGATTGTTGCGTTTATTATTTGAACCATGTAAAGTGATGTATTATCGGCGTCTTACTAGCTCATATTGACAATTCTAGGCGTGTTTTGAGGAAAAACTGATGCCGATTTTTAGACCACTTCTTTTTAACTTTTAAAATAAAAAAATAAAAAAAACCCAAATGATGTACATATTTCTAAAAACAAACTGAGTAGGCGGGAAACCGGAAACCAAAATATGTTTTTTTACGTCTAATCACACCTGCACCTGTTGGGATGTGTGAGTTCATATGGGCAATATTTAAGGTTAGTGCTGTCAGTTTCAGGTCTTTTATATATTTTACCAAATTTTGCCAAAAATCTGAGCTCTGACTAAGTGTTCCTTACGCAGTGATGGGCACAGTTAAAGATAGTCTTGTCTTGTTTGAAATGAAGACTCCTACACTTGCTTAGTATTACCCATCATCGGATACCCCCCATACACCTTATGCGTCGTTGTGTACCGTGGGCAATTTGGCTAGGAAAATCTCGTAATCATGAATAATTAATGTGGCAGTTTTATTGGTTCCGCAAAGTTACAGATGCTTTACGGTTGAAAATTTTTCTGGCAATTGCCGGAGTTGAACCCGGTCCGCCTTCTCAGAATAATAATATTTGGCAGTAGTCAATACCACACAGCCACGGAGGCTACTGACACTGTCAAGTTATTGAACAATATTTGAGTGTAACATGCGAATTCATTGGAAGAAGAGTTGTCACTCCTACTTCTTGCATATTTATTAAAACGAGATTTTGTCAGTTAATTGTCCTACAGAATGTATGAAGTGTAACAGAAAAAAGTACCATGGTTGCTGATGAGGAGTATCACCATATGTGTAATAAAATAATAATCAGATAATTTAAGATGTCAGAGACTTGCTCTCGAGATTCAAGAGGAACCTGAAATTAAAAAGGGTGATTACTACGTCTTTGATAAGGTTAAATTGTACCATATTATATATTCTCAAACTTTTGCTGTGTAGCGAAAAAAAAAGAAGACAAACCTAACTTTTTTGTCTATTGTGTAATTTGTTGGATATATTATTTTGATGTGCACAAAGTCTTTGTTAAACCATGAAATCAGCATATTTTATGTGTAAGATGTCACTAAGGAAAATGCCCTGCTGGACCTGTGGTTATAGTATATGGAGCAGGGATTTCAAAAAAACGACAATTTGTATATAATTATCCCAATCTAAATCGAAGGGGGAGGGGGGATTTTTATATTTATTTTATTGATAGGAAGGGGTGGTTTAGAGTTGACAGGCTGGGGCTGATTGAGATTTCAAACTTTAAAAAGCCCTGGTATGGAGAAATAAAAGGGACTTCAATGAGGTTTCAAAAAAGAAAAGAGGCAAAAGAAAAAGAAAAGAATCTTTCTGGTAGTACAGCTGACAGTCAGTCAGTATACCATTCTCCATCTGAATTAATCAAACTTGGCAATGATATTTGTCTGCCGTATTCCCCCCAAACCCACATTCCCTAATGGTGACTGGTAAATGAAGCAATGAGAAATACTGCCCTATATGGACAAATACCAATACTGTCCCAGGGGACCAGGGGAAACGTCTGCTTCTTGAGATGAACTTGAAGGTTGTTTTCCACTCCAGGAAATGCTTGATGTTAAAAGCATTAGACTTGTGAGATTGGGTGTTGAGAAATTTAAATACATCGTTGAGATAACAATTCCGTTCATATTGAATTAAATCTACAAGATCACATTATTGACTGCCATTTATATTCCTGAAGCTAGCAACTTTAGTGAATAATTTTAGACTCATTTGTTTTAAAAGAAAAAGAGATGCGGTATTGTATTTGCCTGTGTAAAAGCCAGCAGCTAATTGTGTAAATCTCGTACCATAAGTCTTTGGTTTGGTTCAGGTTGACCAAAATATTTATTGATTGGTCAATATTTATCCAATAAATACTGTAAACCAACCAAATTGCTTTTATGAGAAAGCTAGACGAAAGATAACTGGATAACATATCCAGTCTCAAACAATTGGCTGCTGGCCAGTATCATGCAATAAACAGTGGAAACATGCATGATTTTCATCCAATTTTGGTGGGGGGTGACATCTAATTTTTATTTTCCTTGGATGACTGTTTCATGGTTGAATATTTGTTTAAGGGACCATATACATGTGTTACGAGATTAACCACATTCACCATAGTAACAATTCTCCTTTTTTTACATATAAATGTTTTACATCATCATCGTAAATATGAATAAATGCTGTTCTGGGACAGTATCGGAGCGATACGAAAATACATAATCCCAGTTCAATATTTTTATCCAAGTCAATAAAATTTAAGGGGTGAGGGAAAAAAGGAGGGGGTTGGCGGGAATTAAAATCTAGCAATTAATATATAGTCAGGTAATGTGTAGCAAATCCTAGTGGCTTTAATATTTAATTAGTTATGCCCCTGATAAATCCCAGATGTGCATGCTCTTGTTGTCTTCAATAGGATTTGGTTTAAATGCCAAACTGTTCAAATGTTTAGTTTATGAGCAGATAGGATTTTGTCTTTCAAATCGTAATAGCAACAAACTGAAGTCTCTAGTAATTAAATAGTTTAAGGAAAATGGTGTTTACTGTGTAAAGTTATTGTCAGGAATTGACCTAAAACATGTTTATGACTTTATTATATAGTTTTCAAGGTAAAATTCATTTTGTGTTTCTATGGACTAAAAAAAGGGGATTTTTTTTATGCTCTTTTTTTACATACGAGGTAGGCAAAGAATCAGTTTGGTTTACCCTTACATGGGAATGGTGTTGTGCCACTTTTCTCTGCAGACACTGCTATAAATGTTACTGGTGTCAACCGGCAAGGTTTTATTTCCACATTTAACAACATTGTGAGACACTGCTGTAATGAAGTTCGGATTGATGTCATTTGCAGGTTTCATTTTCCTTAATTTTCAGCGGAATCAAATTTGCTGTGGAAAGTGAAATTGAAAGACTTTCTGTGTGGTAATCATTAGTGTTAGGAAACAAGTCCAATTTATCTTTAGATTACAACTACTCTTTTTTACAGTCTTTTTTGTTGATTCAACTTCTCTGCAAATTTGCAATCTTTGTAGGCCATTACTTTTTTTGTGACATTGATCTCATTAAGTTTTGTGTAAAATTCATTTTATTGCATGTTTTTTTGTTATTAATTATCTGTTTCAGACAGTATGGTGCCTGTTTGCATTATTAAAATCATTATATCGTCATTCTTATTCTCATAATTAATATCATCATCATCATCTGCTTCATCATTGTCAGCGGCATGATCATCATCATCATCATCATCATCATCATCATCATTATCATCATCATCATCATCATCATGGCATCATCATGGCATCATCATCACCTTCATCATCATCATCATCATCATCATCATCATCATCATCATCATCAACATCATCATCATCATCATCATCATCATCATCATCATCATCATCATCATCATTTTCATCGTCATCATCATCATCATCATCATCATTGTCGTCTTTGTCTTTATTGTCATTACCATTTTCATCAATCATCATCATTACAATGAGCTCTGTATTTATTTCCAGTGCGATGCGCATCCTGCTGTCAAAGGTTCCTCGCCAGTGGGTGATTGACGAGAAGAAGGATGATGGCTACACAGCCCTCCACCTAGCAGCACTCAACAATCATGTGGAAGTTGCAGAACTCCTTGTTCATGGCTCTGGGTCTGATGTGAGTTTTATATCCAGAATAAAAAGGATTTAAGTATCTCTTCAGCTTTGTAGAAATGTTTTGGGTGGATGTTTGATTTTATTTTTATATGTTTTAAAAAAAATCCAGTGGTTTGTTCAAATGTAGGCTCTGTTTTTTATTCATCTCCACCTTAAAGAGACAAAATAATTGTCAAATAACCGGGTTTCGAATTTAGACTCGCATACTCGCAAAATGCGAGCGGCATTTGCAAATTGCGAGTGACTTTTATTCTAGCTCGCAAAATTCTGCGAGTGGCTTTTTCTAGACCACAAAATGTTACCGTATTTTCTCGACTATAAGGCGATTCGCTTATAAGACGGCCCCCTAACTTTGCCCATGAAATCTGGTGCTTTTTGTTTCGACTCGCTTATAAGACGGGGTCAATTTTTAAGCAAATCTAAAATGCTAAAATTCTTCCTAATGTGTAAAAATGTTCAAGCTCAACGGACATTTATCGACTTTCGCGGTAACTGTTTTTGTTTTACTCAAAGAAAATGGCGGTCAACTGTGAGATCTCTATTTGGAGGTAGGTTAAAAATGAGTACATAAGTTTGCAGGACAGGTCGTTATTTATCGAAATTGTAATAATTAATCAATAACAACATATGTTTGTTTTAGTTTATTTTTTTATTGAAGACACCAATGAAGTTCTTCGGCAAAATAAATGGCTTCAATAACATAACTGCGAAAAGCCGAGGCATGAATAGGTGTTTGTTTAGCAATAATGCTTTAGGCAATATTGTCCCTTGATTGGCGACGAACATAAAGGATTATATGCAGATATAACGGTACACTGTGTGACGTCAGAGCACGCGCGGTGAAGAGATTTTGTGTTGTTGTTTACTTAATTGCCCCATACTTATATCAGCAGACGATAGACTGGATAGATGAATACCCTATGTAAAATTTAACTGATTTTGACTTGAATTTTTTTTTAAATATTTTATCGACTCGCTTATAAGACGGGTCCCCTACTTTGGGGGTAAAAATCGGGACCCAATTTCCCCGTCTTATAGTCGAGAAAATACGGTAAATGGAAAGTAGAATAAACATGAACTTAACTCGGCTACGTAGTCAAGTGTAAACAGTCTATAAGTGGCATGTTTACACTATTATAAAAATCATTGTGGCGGCCGGTTGGGCTATCTGACAGGTGAGAAAACACTGAGGTGCATCCTAGTTTCGGACAAGGGGAATTGGAACCTAATGAAACTATTTTGTTCTGGCCTTATTGGCAGGTTTTCAACAGGATTAAAAAAGACAATTTGTTGTTAAAAATGATAATAATTATATTTAGCAGCACTCAACAGTTAACGGGACCTTGATGAAATCCTGTTGCGCAAAATTTATAAAAAATTATGTTACAGTTTTTTTGCAGCAGTGAAGAGTATTAAATTGAGTTATGAATAATTCAGACCTCTAATTGCAGCATAACCTATTCATAGAATAGATAGAAATAGAATAGAAACTATTTTAACTTCCGTCTGAGAAGGAAGCAGAACTATTTAAGTATGAAAGTAAGATAATACTGCATTCTATTTTGTGGGAGTGCTTACCGTCACAAAGATCATTAATAAAGTCTCTAGAAAGGTTGCACTTGCCTCAAAATCAATGATTATGTGTGTCTGATCTTTTCAACTAAACTTGTACATTACATTACAATTTCAAGTTAGATTATCAAGATGTAAAACTATTCTCAATTGAATCAATTGTGCTCAAAGTTTACCAGATATGCCTAGAAATGATCAAACTCTAGAAATTATAATTGTGTCCTATTGCTTTTGTAATCAGAGTGCTGTATTTGTCCCAGTTGAAACAGCCTGTGTCTTTCTTTGCTTTTTTCTGATATATTTTGGACCTAGACTTCTGTCCTAACTTTTATGTTAATGATCTCCATTCTCCATTGCCACTTTGTTTAAAGGAACGCATGCTGACATTAGTATTAATTCATGTCTTTTCAGAGAAAGGCAAACTTGGACATCCAGAATGTGAACCTCCAGACAGCGCTGCATCTTGCCGTGGAGCGACAACACACACAGATTGTCAGGGTAAGATGAGTGAAAGTTTGTTAACTCATCTGTTTTTTTAGGGGAAAATAGTGAGGGATTTTCAGTCTCGGAGTTGTTTTGGGCATGATGGAAGTGAATTTGTCATTTAAAAGCTTGAAATGTTTGCTATAGTTTAGAACCATTTAAGCTATATACATAAACCTTGAATCTCTATGACTGTGGTCGAAACTAGCAAAAGCCCCCAAGCATTCAAATTCCGAATTTTCATATTTAAGGGTTTTTTTAGGCCAAAAAGTAATTTAAGAATTCAGACTTGTTCATTCGGATGTGACTGCTATGGTGGGTAAGACCCATAACTCTGACTAGAATATTTATGTAATGAAGTGGTGGACCTTGATTGACTTGAGAAGAAAACACCATTATGTCCTCCGTTTTTGTATCAATGTTAATGTGCTGGTTATGCCTAAGTATCACAATCTTATGATGGTTCATCTTATATTGTGATTAAGCTGTATTTAAGGGATTGAAGAACATGTTGTCGGCCAGGGATAAATCATTATCATTGTTTTGCTTTTAGGGATTATAATGTTAAATTTGAAACCATGTTTAGAGGCGGTATAGTTGTAAGAGTGCCTGCCTCTAAAACAAGAGAATCAGCATCGTGACAACCCAACTCAATAACTTTATAACTACATATAAAGTTAGAAGCAGATAATGAGTGCCTGCACTAAGGTGACAAATTTTATTATGAGATTTTTTTTATTCCATTGCAATGAAGCTAAACATTTAGTATAAACTAATATGAAATGAAGCTTATTCCATTGTAGCTGTTGGTTCGAGAGGGGTGTAACCTGAACATCCCGGACAAGGATGGTGACACACCGCTCCATGAGGCCCTCAGACATCACACATTGTCTCAACTCCGCCAGTTACAGGACATGCAGGATGTTGGCAAGGTAAACTAGGGGTTACTCACTCACTTAAAACCTTCTAATATGTTGGGGGTAACTTAAAAAGGATGGAGACACACCGTTTCATGAAGTTCTCTTGTTATTATAGCACACTGTCACAGCTCCGGCACCTACTGAACATTCAGGAGGTGGTTAAGATAAGCTGGAGGTTAAGCATTTACTTATAGCTTGCTTGTTTGTTAGGGTTAGCTTCAATTAGGGTTTTGGCAAGGTAAACTGGAGGTTGATACTGTATGTTGCCTGAACGTTTTGTTGGAATTTCGGACCATTCTGTTCAGTTTATTTGGCTCTACTTTATTCGGACTGGTAACACCAGGTCAAATTACCATCCAAGTTTTTGTGCACTTCAGTTAGGATGATTGACCAAGAAATTTAAACATGTTCAGTAATGACAGTAAAAATGACTATTACAAGACAAATATTTTCATGCTATTTAGGCTGCTGGCCCATTAAATACATTCATATATTCACACATTTCTCATTGAATATCAAATTGATCATGTTTAAGAACCATTATGTCTTTGCGCTTGCAGTTTGATAATAAAAATATCTGGTGTTTCAGTTGCTGATGGGACTGGGCACACCCGGAGCTGACAAGAAGTCAAGCGCGTCAATCGCATGTTTCCTGGCAGCAAACGGGGCTGACCTGAACATCAAGAACAAGAAGGGTCAGACCCCTCTGGACCTCTGTCCCGACCCCAACTTGTGTAAGGCCCTAGCCAAGTGCCATAAGGAGAGACTCAGGTAAAACCTGTGTTGGCTTTGAAGTTCTTTTATAGACTTTTATATCTGCTGTTTTAAAGACCTTTTAGCAATTTTCAAAGCCTTTGTGTCGTTGGTGTCTTGGCATTGTCAAGGTCGGCGTCGTAGTGCAAAAACTGTAACCTTGACTTTTTTCAAGTTTTTAAAAATAAAAAACTGGTAGAAAAATTGCCAATAACACTACACACTTGTACAGCAAGGCCCATAACTCTTAACTGGTCTTAATAATTGTAAAGTTATGCCATTTGCTTATTATGTTGGCCTGATTTTATTTGAACATGCAAATTAAACCAGTCAAACTCTATAACCATTAGCTATTGTACAACCATTATTATTTTTCTTAATTTGGATAGCACTTTATGTAAGGGTGAAATGCCAAAAAATGTTCATTATATCAGAGGAAAGACAGTCCTAGGCTTGTTTTTTCTCTGCCATAATGGACAATTTCAGGCGTTTTACTTTTTTAAATCATGTTAATCCATACATGCCATATTTCTGAGAGTGTTCCAAGTGAATTTTTGTCTGAATTGCAGGGGATTTTGACATAAGACTGGGTAATTTTTTTCAGCATAATTAAGCGCAATATCAACATTTATAAGACTAAATGCAGAAATCCAAATGAGTTTTTACTTACAAACAAGATAAGAAAAAATAAAATATAATAAAATCATCATCCTGTCATTTCATAGCATAAATATATATGGTAATACATCAGCATTGTATAAAGAAAAACAAGACATTGTGAATTCACAGCATTGGAATCTTTATAAACTTTTCTTAGCGCATTCACCTAAGTCAATCTTTATAGCACTGAACAAGGAAATAAAATCCTTTCACTATTAATTTTATCATTCATGAAATAATTCCAGCACCACACTCTAATGACAACAATTTGGATTAATCAATATGGTCTTTGATGGCTCAAAAAAGTCACAGATAGTGTGTTCATTGAATTTTACATTTATAATATTATAAATATCTTGATCTTGTTTTGGGATTATTTTGGGGGGGAATGCCAGGGGATATTGATCCTTCACCTGAGTATCTGGGGATGGGTCAGAATTCCGGGGGAATATTTCTCCATTCTGGGGGATAGGGCATATATATATATATATGTTAATCGTAAGACCATAGCGTTTAGGTTGTTTATATCATGGTAAGTGGACACTTATCGAAAAATCTGAGTAAAGAACACAAAGAAAATATACTTTTTTTCAGCGAATATATCTTTTTTTTATAAATAAATGTCAGCAATATTTGTTTAACAAGAGATGGTTAGTGGTTATAAACTTGAATAAAATGCTTGTACAAGGGAATTTGTCATGAGAAGTTCAGTTTCTAAGAAATACATTATTCATAGATGAATGTATTGGAAACTTGCAGAATTTGCTTTATATCGTCCAGAAGCATGTGTAACATTATTGAACATTGAATAATATTTACAAATATTATGTCCAAGAAGTATCTTTGTGTTAGTGAAATATAAATGAATAACATGACTCAACATGAACAAATTTGGAAAAATTGTTACTTAAAGTGACACTCTTATTCTAAATCAATACATACACTTGTATAACAAACATCAATTTTGACTGATAAACTTTTAACTACTTACTCAATAATGCATTTGTGGAAAATATTATTTACTGAGAACAAGATTGTAGCTGTGTATTAAATAGCAGAATGCGCAAAAAATATTAAATGATTGGTGAATGCTTAAAGATTTACTGTGGTCTACTAGAGTCTCATAAGGTAGAAATACCGTGTTTTATGCTCATTTCTTTCACATTTAACTTGGTATCCTTCATAAGAACTATTGTTGTCGACATTTATTCATCCTTTTTGGGATATCAAAACAATATTATTAATTGTGGTAAATCTTATCTGGGAGTAAGACTGCATCTTTATAATGTACCAAGTATTATTTGAATACTGGTATCTGTTTAGCTATATATATATAAAACCATGGCTATTAAAAGTATCCCCCCCCCCCCCACATACAAACACACACATAATTATTTTCAAAATTTATCTATTTTGCGTATCTTATTTCGTACACCTAAAGGTTCATTCATATTAGTTGTGAATTCACATATTTGGGCCATGATTTGAAGGTTCTCGGCAACGATTATTATTTTTCAGATAATAAAACACATAAGTCAGTCATTGAGCTTAGACTTTTGGATGAACAAGCCTGAATTCGTGTACTATTGCTTGGCATCAGATTTTTTAACAAGCCCTGCCATATAAAATTATTTGAGCAAGCCCGGAAGACATTTCACCAGTGCAGGGCTTGCGGGCTTGTGCTAATTTTGACCACTGATAAGTGACTATAAATACAGAAATATTTTTATAATGAATAATAAACCTGATAAATTAAAGCAAAATATACTTACACGAAACTATGAAAATCGTGGTCTTAACATCAACTTGTTCATTCAATTAAATCCTTCTGGGTAAAAGGAGCATACAATGTATACTCATATTTGATTATGTTTAAGAGACTTTTACAGATCTAATGATATTAAACATCTGTATAACTTAAACAATAATGATTACTTAAAATATCATCAACATATCGCCTGCATTCCACAGACAAGTAAGAATAAAAGGAAATCAGAAACACCAACACATGCTCTTTCAGGAAAACTAAAACAAAAATTAATGTTGAACAGAGTAAAGCCAAACCCATCTAAGTTCAAACAGAAATCAACATCCTTATAAATGAAAAATGGATTCAAATTCTATTGGATGAAGATAATTGTAATATTTTATGGAAAATAGTTTATACAACGCAATTTAGATGTACAATTGATGTTAACCAATGGAGCTTTCAATAGAAATTTATTAACAGAATCATTCTTGCAGTACAATTAAGTTTTTAATCAAATTCCAATTTTTGTGTTTTTTGTAGTGAATTTATCAAATGCTAGAACACCATTCTGTTCGGGGAATATAGAAAAGCACAAAACATGATGATTGTGGTCAGTTTAAAAAACCTTTTTGATTCTAATGATGATTATAATTTGATTGATTTAAACTTAATAAAATTAATTTTTTATCATTATGAGCAAACACAATTAAGAATGATAAAAATCCTGAAACCTTTTTATTCTTTGCCAGAGTATGGCAGACATAAAGGGATCATGTTTTCAGGCAGTGTTATTTTTGTCTGCACCATCATGCTTCATTATAAGAATGGTGATGTCGTTTCTCAGACTGGTGGGCAGACCTGCGGGCGGCCTTTTGTCAAGCATTGGGTTCCCGCAATAACTTAAGCTAGAATTGAAGTATAGTAATAAAAGTTGGTGTGAAGGAAGCTTATGTGAAGAGCTAGCTTTGGGTTGTTTTTGAGGGGGTTTGGGTCAAGGTCAAGGTCACTGTTACTAAAAATAGTTTCTGCCCAATTACGTTAGTAAGAATGGATGGGTAGTGATGAAAGTTGGTATGTAGGTAGCTTATGTAATGAGTTAGCTTTGGATTGCTTTTGAGGGGATTTTGTTGCGGCGTGCTTCCAGTTAATTGTGGCCTTAGGTATATCGTTTGCAGATCACACTTGTTTGCGTGTGCCAGATTTTCTTAAAGTCAGTTTTAGTGATATGGAAGTTGTTAAAAAATCATGATGAGTGGCATTGTTCTATTTTCATACTGAACAATATTGAATTATAGCAACATGTAGGGAATGTACACAATCATGCAGAGAGTTAAGCAATTCTTTTTTTGACCAAAGACAAACCAAACTCATGAATACTATGATTTCCTTGTTTAAGGTTTTGCTGCTATTCAATATTTTTCCTCTCTGATAAATACATGTAGATCACAATTTTTGACCTTGTGCAACCATTGTGACAATTATTTTTTTTTACCAAGAGGCCATGGATGGTAGAACGGTGTTAGCAAAAATATTTTATTCATTCCAACTTTATCGAACAAGATGTTTTAATTTACAGCCCCGGAGGTGCGTCCAATGTTGCAATTATCCGTAATGACCAGGAGGCCCTGGAAGAATGCATGGTATGTTCCGACCTGAAGCGGGACACACTGTTCGGCCCATGTGGGCACATCGCGACATGTTCCCTGTGCTCCCCGCGCGTCAAGAAATGTCTACTCTGTAAGGACCAGGTGCAATCAAGGACTAAGGTAGGTTTCTTTCATTTGACTCATTTTGATAGCGTTGGGAAACAAACTAAATTTGTCTATGAATTTAAAGAGATTGATTTTTTTTTATTTAATTCCCTTTTATTGATATCACTAACACAAATATAAAACAAGTTAATAAACGAAATAATAAACACTAACACGTTACACTATGATAAAATATATTCATGATATAATTAAATATTGCACATTAAACAATGATAGCACAATCAAGCACTACAGTACATGTACATGAAATAAAAAAACAGGATTCATTTACAATGGATTAAACTAGGCTGTTCCGTTTATTTATTTTCTAGGTGCGTTGTAGAGAAATGTTTTTGTCACGTATTTCTCAACTCTGTCAATTTTTCTCATGATGTCGTTATAAATGTCTCTTCATTAAATACATAAAAAAGTTTAGTTATTAGCACTTACAAGGATTTGACACGCACACTTATTTAGCGACATGACTGCAAACCGTCATGAAAATTTCGAACCTTCAGTTTGATCTGCTGTTTGACATAAGAATAAAGGAAATGTGTGAAATTCGACTGCATGGACTGATGTCTTACGAAAAATTGAGATTTATTTTTTATTTTTGATAAACAAATTGTTCAGCACAGTAAATTCCATGTGAATTAAGTTTCATGCCATTTGATTTAAAATTGATCATATGGTATGTTTGTTTATCAGATGGCTCCACTGTTTGTAAGTTTAAGGAAAGAAAAAAATGGGTTTTCATGTTTTCAGATTGAGGAATGTGTTGTGTGCTCAGACAAGAAGGCGACTGTTCTCTTTAAGCCCTGCTCACACATGTGTGCTTGTGATGGTGAGTTCTATTCAATATTGTTTAACCATTGGCTGCTTTTGAAAGAAAACCAAGTCCAGATATTGTCTCATGGATGATAAGTGGACATCTTGACCACTAAGCAATTCTGGCCCTGGTGGGGTTTGAACCCATGACCTCAGGGATGATAAGTGGACATCTTGACCACTAAGCAATTCTGGCCCTGGTGGGGTTCAAACCCATGACCTCATGGATGATAAGTGGACATCTTGACCACTAAGCAATTCTGGCCCTGGTGGGGTTTGAACCCATGACCTCATGGATGATAAGTGGACATCTTGACCACTAAGCAATTCTGACAATGGTGGGGTTCGAATGACCTCATGCATAATAAGTGGACATCTTTACCACTAGGCCATATTTGAATCATTTGTTTGATCATTTTCGAATTTAATTTTGCAGAATATATATATATATATTTAATAACAATAATCTGGGTTGGTTTCAGTTAGTGAATTTGGCTTTTGATTGTAGCTAATAAACCCTACTAAGCCAGAACAAACTATTCTTAATCTTACTTTCTATTTTTTCCTTGAGTACTGAAAATTAATTTCAATATTGCTCAATAAAAATTCTGGCTAAGATAAAACCTGTTTAACAAAATATCTTGAACTGTTTATGACTAACATGCAGGAAACGTTCTTGCAAACGTGACTGTCAGCTTCTGTTGATTTAACACGGAATAGTAATATAATCACTTAAATCAGTACAAAATGTCTCACCTTTCAAACATGTGCTCAATTATTATATTTTATCTATATTATCATCTAAGATCAGTTTTATTAGCTCGACTATTTGAAGAATGAGGAGAGCTATATTACTTGCCCCAGAGTCAGCATCGACGTCCACATTGGCATACAGTTCAAGTTTTAGGGCATTTTCACTTATAACTCCAATACCCTTCGTTACTTTTAATTCATACTTCACACAGTTGCTCAGGACCATTACAAAGTAAGGTTACAAATACAAATATGTCCCCTGATTGACTTAGGAACTTATGTTTAAATTTCAGGGCACATTGTGTCAGGTTAAAGTTTTAGGGCAAGTTTACATAACTCTGTGTTATACTAAATACAATTTATGGCCCTTGATAAACTTAGGAACCTAAGGTTAAAGTTTTAGGGCTCAAAGTGTGTAGTTAAAGTTTTAGGGCACATAATGTCTGGTATTAGTTTTAGGGCACATAGTGTCCAGTTAAAGTTTTAGGGCAAGTTGGCATTTTCTGTTATAACTCAAATACCCCTCATTTAATTCCCTTCCTACTTCACCCAGTTGTTAAGAACCATCACACAATTGGGTTAGCTTACTCAATATCATCCTAAATACAACTTGAGGCTCCTTATTGACTTCGGAACATACACTTAAGATTTAGAGCACATTATCTTTCTGGTCTTAGTTCTAGTTGGGATTTTTACTAATAACTCTCATACCCTTCATTCAATTGACTTCAAAATTCACACAATTGTTCATGGCCATCACACAATTAGGTTACATAGCTCCATATTATCCTTAATACAAATTATGGCCTTTGATCGACTTAGGAAGTTTGGTTAAAGTCTAAGGGCAACTTGGGGTTTGGTCTCCCATACATTCATTAAACTTCTTACTTCACACAATTGTTCACAGCCATCACACAACTACAATGCAGCATAATAGTCACTGTGACATGCTCTGTCTGATAATTATCCTGATGCCATTCATTCAAGTGAAATAATACCTCACAGACTCACAGGATAAATGTTATTGACAGATACATAATACATCATTAATGCATTCATTTCTAAGACAAAATGGGATACAGTCGAGCGTGCTGTCCTACGCCAGCTCTTGTTACAACATAACATTCTGTAAATCAAAACGATATCTCGTGTGAGCAATTATTTATTTGTAAAAAGTCTTAGTGTACTAAGGGAATTAGAATTGGAAATACTTAAGGGATGTCAGTCAGCTGTGGATTGCACTGTTAATCAAACATTTTAGGGCCTCCATCTGTCGGTCAACTTTTTTTTAATGTTTTTTCTTAACAATTTTTACAAAAATTCTTACAGATATTAACTTCAAACTCAATTTGTTTGCTCACAGTAACAATACTGTCAATTTATGTCACAGTTATGGGCCTTTGAAAACTTAAGAAGATCTAACAAATTAACTTACTTTTCACAGAGCTTGAAAAGTTTTCGAAGGAATTGAATAAAACTTAAGCATGATATATATAAGCACGGCAATGTGAATGTACTGTGAAATCATTAATGTTCGTGGGGCATTAATGTTCGTGGTTTTCGTGGGTTGGGTGATCCACGAATTCAAGATCCCACGAAATATAAACCCTTTATTCACTTTTTCAATTGCCTTGTTACGTACATACTCTAGTATATTCTTTACAGAGGTCGCAGTATACAGTGTTAAAACCTGTCTCACTGTATAACTTACGATCATTATTCTGTTAATATATTATAACTGCCTTTAACAAATAATGAACCAAATCAATTAAATGTGTTTTATGCAGCAAATGACAGTTATAAGCACGTGTTTAAATGTGTGCTGTTAATGAAAATCTCCAAGTTTACAAGATGTGCGTGATGAGTGTCCATACTCGATTTTTTTTATTTAATGAAATAATTAATCGATTATTAGTATATTGAAGGTTACTAAGCACCGAAAGTGACAATATACGCACCTTTTCGCACCTTTTCGATGTTTTCACAGTTTGCAAAATTCTTAATTGGCATTCAATGGCTTCCCCTATCTGTATTTATGATCAAGATACATCTTCTTTTATTACCTTTATTCCCAATTAAATCGATTAGTGACATGGGTATATGCACTAATTGGCATGTCGTACCACATTAGCGAGTGTCATAAACCGAGTGACGTAGAAGACGGAAATCATGGGCCAGCGCGTGGATATTATGCAGACGATCTAGGACGATCGCTTCTTCGATTTTTTGATTTTTTTTTCAAAAATGAAAATCCACAAATTCAAGTACCCACAATTTTTTTTTTTTCGGCAAACCACGAAATTTCATGCCCACGAACATTAATGATTTCACAGTATGTGAAGTTTCACTCGCACATAAGATGAGAATCATATTTCATTGGCCCATTATTCCTTAATTAAAAGAGTGTTTTAGCAAATGGATTTATTTGTCATTATAACTATTTTAGAGCAATTTTAATGGCAAAGAATGAAACGTTAGGCATCAATAGATGACATTTCATTGTGATATTGTAAGTGATACAAGAATCATAACTCTGGTACCCATTTTACCAGATCACCTCCCATGATATTGTCAACATTTGTAATTTTCATTTGTGAATCCTTAATTGAAAACTGCCCCAGGGGTCTTAAAATGGCACCCGCAGTGTCTTATTGAATATATACTATAATAAACTTGTGTCATTAATCAGAAAATCTCGTTATTGTCAGGTTGTGCAAGCTTGATGAAAAAATGTGTCCAGTGTCGGGCCTCTATTGATAAACTGGTGCCATTTATTGTCTGCTGTGGTGGAAATCGTAAGTATTAACTAGATGATGCATGTGTAGCTGTATTTAAAGGACAGAGGAAGGTTAAAAACTGGTCCGTTTGTATAATAATTCATAAAAAAAATGAAATTTGAAATGATTCTATGTTGTAAAAGAAATGTGAAATGCTTATAGATCTTAACCTAAGTTTTAATATTATATGCCTGTCTTATAACAGCTCCACCAACTCTGCAACCACGTTACTTAGTCATGCCATACAACATTACCAAATAAGACCCATTTGAACGCCATGAATATATGCCTGTCTATTACAGCTCCGCCTACTCCCCAACCAGCAGGGATCATGAACAACGGGGCCAAGGATGTTACCAAGGACATCCAGAAGCTTCAGCAACAGCTGCAGGATATTAAAGATCAGGTAAAAATATATCATGCAATAGAAAATGAAGCCAATCTTTACATGCATTGTGTACATGTATTGGATTGTTTATTTAAGTCGACTCCATGACCTACAGGAGCTACATAATGAAATGAATGATAAAACAAATCAGATAAATTTCTGGCTTTTCATATAATAATTACATCAGTTTTACATTCATCAGTTTTTACAAGAATATTGGCCATAAATAGAAACTCATTAAAGATATGCTCGCGAAACTTAATATACATGTAACCTATGCATGTGTGTGGCTGTAACTGAAGAAAAATGGACAAAATGTTTGCTTTTGTTTACAAAAAATCTCCAAAAAAAGGGCCTTGAATCAAAGCTTACTTTATAATTCACTTAGAATGTAAAAAATAAGTAGTGTGATGCAAGGACTAAAACGATGCTAGATAATCATTTTCCAAACTGAAAGTTACTAACAGTCATATAATACTGACCTGTTTCAGACATGTTGCCCAGTGTGTATGGACCGGCTGAAGAATATGATTTTCCTGTGTGGCCATGGTACGTGTCAGATGTGTGGGGACCGTATGGCCGAGTGCCCCATCTGCCGGAAACCAGTCGAGAAGAGAATACTCCTGTACTGATTTTAGCAATAAATGTGAGAAACCAGTCCAGAAAAGAATTCTCCTGTACTGACCATGGGCCAAAGGACATAGATGGAAAACCAGTCTATTGCAAATTTTGGGATCCATTTTAACAACATGTTATGATTGTGCTAAAAAGTGTTTCCCTATGTTTTTTTCAATCTATTTGAGATGTTTGACCCATTTGTAAAACTATTTATATGTATGACTTTTAAGAACTACAAAACAGTTTGGCATGATCAGCATGTATAGACTACAATCATGAGTTAAGAGGTTCTTAGATGAAAAATTGAACAACATGTTTGCCTCGGCTGTTTTTTAATTTAGAAAAACTCATTGAAAAGAAGTAGGTTCCGGTCAAGGTGAATGGTAGCTTCGAATACATGTATTATATTCAACACGTAAATGTTAACTAAAATACATCGATTGATGTTGCTTTCTCTTGATAAGGAGGTTGATTGATTTGATAAACATGTAAAAGAGGTGTATAAAATCCACATTAAGAGATCAAATTGCGCTAGCTTTTTGCAACATTTCCTTCTCTTAAAACGACATGAATACAGGAATGTCTGTTTCTTGTGATCAAGTGCTGTTTTGTGTTATTAGTTGCATTAAAAAAATCTATTATTTGTGGTTATGTTTTAAGTATAGTTTATTTTGCTAAAATATTTGTGCTTTTTTAAATGTCATATGAACAATTGTGTAGATTGCTAATCACTCCCTTCAATATGATGTATTTTACAAACTTATTTGTTAACAAATATCCATGTTCAATTGTTTTTACCCCCAAATCTAAATAAGCAGTAATATCTGAACTATCGATCAAGGTTTTGTAAGTTTTCGTGTTAAATTTGATAAGGATATTCCCATTACTTACCTGTATTATATTATATATTATCCACTGCACCCATGCCAGAAATGTTCAGAACATAGGTGGCAGTATCAGCCAGATTAAGAGAATAATAATTTGTATCAGTGTAAGATCGTAATATTTTTCACTGAGTGAGCACTAAAAGCTATATTTACTTTTTGTGTACATGAAGTGAAATATAATGTGATCTTAAACTAAAATGAACAATTTTTATTTTTATTATATGCCTAAAAAGGATATCAATTGGGAGTGAATTGTTGTTTTTAAGAAAAGCATGCCATATTGTACATGTGAATGTAACGTTATTTTGGAAATGACAATGTAGATTAATTGTCTCAGCCATTTGCGCATTGACGTTTGATTTGAAATTGAGAGCAGGTTAAAATTTCAAGAGTTAAAATTATCAAAATGTTATTTCAGTTTTTAATAATGAAATGTCATTTTTTATTTCACCGATTTATTCCTTTAACCCACTGGAAAGCATAATTTTAAATAAAAGCTTATGCACGTTTGTGCCCATTCACTTTGTTTTATAATTTAAAAAGAAGCTTGTAAATCCTCTCATCAGTCATAGCTGTTTTTGTATAATAATATTTAGAATTAAAAGGTTTACACCATCTACAACCGATACTGCCACATGTGGTTTAATAAAGAATTTACAATAAAAAGTATTGATGCATGGAACTAGAAAAAAAGCTTGAATAACAGCATAAAAATCTACACATACTGTCTGAGTATGATTATATATAGAATACCTGGAATTACAGCATTTAAATTCATGTTTTCTTCATGTTTCCATGAAAGTGTCCTGTAAGAATTCATTGCAATCATTTCCATAACTTTTCCTAGAATTGTTCGTATACGGTTTCTTGTCTTTGATGGTATTTTCAGATACATGCGTTGCTTTAGAGCTGCACTCTCACAGATTGATTGTTTTGACATCATTTTTATTTCTTGTTTTTGAATGACCAAATTGTTGTGTAAATGTCAGGAAGACAGTGAAATAAGACTGCTGACAAAATATTAGATCACAGTTCATTTTCTGTACATTTAAAAATTGATGTTTTATTGCTTAAAGCATTACTAACATTCTAAGAAAAATGGAAAAAAAAATCAGCACTTTACCAAACAATTGAGTTCTTTTCTTCAGTGAATAATCTAATATGACAGAATTAAAGGCATTGATGCCAGAATCAGCTGATTCTGAGACATTTGTCTTATAAAAGTGTCAAAACTGACAATCTGTGAGAGTGCAGCATTAAGGCTGTTGTCAATGAAGAAGTTGAGATGTTGGTGGTATAGATGAACTGTTGTGAATATTTCGTTTTTGTAGACTTAATTTATTTTATTATTTCATTGCATGTATTATCTTTATATGCTTCATTGCTATTTTCAATTGCGGAGGATAGAATTTGATTAGGAAAATCTCTATTGTTAAGTATAGTCTTGATATTTTAGGTAGCTATATTTTTGTCATAGGTTCTGAAGTCATTCATTGGTAACAAAGATATTACTGGCCCCAATATCACGAAAATCCTTATGGTGATTTCTAAATCTCAATATTTACACATGAAAACTCATTCAAAATCTAGGTTTTTGCCCTTCGAAAGCACAAGATCTTGTGAAGAATGTGTGAATAAAAAATATGTGCTTTTAAAGAGTAAAAACAGAAGATTTTGAATCCTATTTTGCTGTTATGTTTTGTGAAGGAGTTTAAGATTGACGTCAGTGTTATCATTAAGTATTTTTATGATATTAAGGCTTGGCCCCAGCTTCTTAAGTTTCTTATAACAGGATTAAGCTAAGCTCAGCACTTATGTTTTTCAATAATTTGCATAATATTTAATTCTTTAAGAGATATTATACTTAAGGTAGGAATTATCTTTATGATTATCAAAAATAACCGTTTTTTTGTTTATCAAAATTCAATTTCAGTATGTATTTTGACTAATTAAAAAAAGCTACTTAAGCTTGTTAAGCTTAAGAGGTTTCAAGATATTGGGGCCAGATGATTTGAATATCCATTTGATTTGAAGATAAACATATTTGTGATAAATTTCAGTTAGAATAGTTATTGTTGCAATATTTTGTACAATTTAACATTGTATATAAAATACTTTTTTTAATTGATATATTGTTAAGCCTAAAGATATTGGTACTACGAGTTGATTGGTCAGGTGTATATAGGAGATAATTGGTACTATGAGTTAATTGGCTAGGTTTATATAGGAGATATTGGTTCTAGGAGTTGATTGGTCAAGTGTGTATAGCAGATCTCTGTCCCATCAGTTGATTGGTCTGTAAAGAGGAGCAAATGGTCCTATCAGTTGATTGGTCAGGTGTATAAAGGAGCTATTGGTCCTATCAGGTGTTTGGTCAGGTGTATACAGGAGCTATTGGTCCTATCAGTTTATTGGTTCTAGGAGTTGATTGGTCAGGTGTATAGAGGAGCAACTGGTCTTATCAGGTGTTTGGTCAGGTGTATAGAGGAGCTATTGGTCCTATCAGTTGATTGGTCAGGTGTATGTAAGATATTGGTCCTATCAGTTGATTGGTCAGGTGTATATAGGAGATATTGGTCCTATCAGTTGATTGGTCAGGTGTATATAGGAGATATTGGCCCTATCAGTTGATTGGTCAGGTGTATATAGGAGATATTGGTCCTATCAGTTGATTGGTCAGGTGTATATAGGAGATATTGGTCCTATCAGTTGATTGGTTAGGTGTATATAGGAGATATTGGTCCTATCAGTTGATTGGTCAGGTGTATATAGGAGATATTGGTCCTATCAGTTTATTGAATATAAAGAAGCTTTAATGTATATACAAATGTTTATGAAACTTCTGTCGAGTAAAAAGGCTAATATTGGTGTTAAATGAATTTGGTTGCATTTTTTCCATATATTCTGTATTATTTTCTTCAAAAAACATAATAGTGTATGAAAATATTCTAATTTAAATATATGCTGTTTTTGATGTGGCACATGTTTTGTTTTTTATCTAACTTAGGACATGCTGTTTTATTTTCAAGTTTATTATTAAACCTAGCTACCTGTTCAAATAAACAAACAAGCCCTTTAATAAAATACAGAAAGAAACATACAAATGCTAATTTATTGGCGATATAATTTAAGAAATACATCAATGACATCTTAATCTGTCAAAACAATTCCATTCTTCCATTACAAATATTAATGCCCACATTTGGGAAATCAAATATCAAAAATTGCAGGTTAAATATTGTATTAGAATTCTGTTGGCATGGTCAAATTGCACATAGGACATGATTTTTTCATACAAGTATTTCATTTTCTTTGTAAAACATTGAAATCAAGCCACACATGACAAACACATAAATAAAACAGCATGGCCATATGTGAAAGCATTGACCCCTCCTTTTCTGTGCTAAAATCTTCATGTGCAAGGTTTTCTTTCTTCATTATAAACATATATAAGGGATGAAGCATGATTGTGCTCAACCTAAGTCATATAATGTAATGGTTGAAATCTCAGATTGATTTCTTCACCCAACAAAATTAATTAATGGTCACCTTATCATTTTTTTTAAATATTCCTGTAAAATTAGTTCAATAACTGACTATTGGGATGGTTGCTTACAGAAGTTTCTGGAAAAAAACAATAAATTTGTGTTATGAGTTGTTGTTTTTTAATGAAATCTGAGAGTAAAGAAAAAACATCTGCTGTTTTAATAAGGGACCATTAACTAATTTTGATGTGTATAATTAAGTATTACCTGTTTATCCTAAGTTTTAAGCTGCTACCTCATACGATGTATTTATTTGAAATTAAACATGTTATTAATAACTTGAATGACTTTCAAAACAATTAAGCATGAGACTTATTTATTTTCTTATAAAGTTATAAGGCCGAAAAATGTTTTGTGAATTAAATTATCTAATATTTAGGCTTGGTTTACCGAAACTCTGCACAATTGAGTTTTTGCTAGTATCTGTGTAAATGTAAGTCAACTAGTTAAAATTGTCAACAAAGAATCATTAAATGGAATCCATCATTTTGTAAATGTAATTACTAACTGAAATATTTTTATACTTCAGTTTTATATTGTAGAGTATGTTAAAATTTATATCTTTGCACAAAATGATGTTTTTGATGTCAGAGGCAGATCGAGGATGCGAACTTACTGGCAGCACATTGTACCCCTTACCTTGGCATCCCCCAAAAAAGGCTCTAAAGAAGGCAATCACATGGGTGATTTGAGTATAAAATCATGCGTTTTGTGTAATTCAAACATTCTCTACCATGCTGGGGTGGGGGGATTGCTAGTTGATGCTGAATATATATAGCTATTAAAATTGTTGTAAAGAACCCTGATTCTGATAGGTGTTTATTGTTAATTGTTTCTTCTTAACTGTGGATTTTCTTTTTGTCTAAATCATAATATTTCTAATTTCTATCTTCTGAACTGTTTTGTTTTTCATTCTAATTTCTAAAATCTAATATTTATATCTTTTAAATTGTAGATTCTAGAAGTTTTATGTGACAATTTGTTAAATTCATTACAGTTTCACATTGGTAGACATGTTGATTTGATAGTCATGTTGATTAATTTCGATTAAACATTATTATCACGGTTTATTTCTTACAAAAGATATACTTGTATGTGTTTTGCATAGATGGTTTATTTTTTGTATTCCTCTTTTTCAGTTGTGTATATTGTTGAGCTATGGTGTCATGATTGTTGAGCATGTGATAAAATAAAGACATATAGAAATGTGACTTTCCTTTTATATTTTTATTTCCTTTTATATTTTTAACAGTGGATATGTGGTGTTGAAGTTACACACTTGAAAGCGGCAGGTTCACCACTAAAAATATTTGTTTACAGTCTTCCAGGAGGGATGTTTAACATGGATACCGTGCGTCAGTGCTATACACTGGCACATTAATGACGACCCAATTTATAAATTAATAATACTTCAACGAATTTGGGTAAAGAAAAAATGAAGCACATAGCCACAACATGAATCGTTATCTCTAACTCAATTAACAATTTTAGTTTGACGAACGGTGACTCTAGTTACAACCCTAGTCAAAACGACCCAATTCTTTAATAAATATTAATTCGAAAAAAGGGAACATGAGTATCACTTAAAATTGCATAGTTTGTGTTAAGAATAAATGAAACGAACATTGTATTAAATTCGTTGTTGTATGGTTAAGTGAATTGAGAAATCGTTATAGTTTTAAAATCAGTTTCTAGGGAAGTCTCTCGTAGTGATGACATTGAATTTCCAAATCAAATTAAATTTTTTGGTAATGTTTGATTTACACATATCTGTGTAGTTAACATTGATATTCCTTTATATTCAAATTAATATGTTATTTGATGCATGTTCTTTAAATTTTTGTTAAAGCTACTCTCTCACAGATTGACCATTTTGACAACTTTTTTTATTTTATGTCTTTGAATGCGCCAATTTTTTTGCGTAAATGTCGCCAATTTTTTTGCGTAAATGTCTCGAAACCAGTGATACAAGCCTGATGACAAAAGATCAGATTGCAGTTTTTGGAATTTAAGTTTGAAAAAAGCGTCACTTATGCTTTAGAAAAAAAATAATATGGTTGTTTCCCTAACGACTGAGGTCTATTATGACTAAATTGAAGGCATTGATACCAAAATCAGCTGATTCTGAGACGAAAACTAAAAAAATATCAAAACTTTCATCCCGTGAGAGTGCAGCTTTAAATTAAGGAGCTTATAGGAGATGAGGACACTATTGTGATTCAAGAGACAAATAGGCAGAAGTATCTGATTTTCAGAGAGGTGGGGTTTTAGTTAAGTTTTTCTTGCCCAGTCGACCACGTCCAAAAGAGCCATGTTTGTCAAACATGATGAACATTACATATTCATATCCTCATCTCATGTATCATGTTCGTCATATTTGAGTAAGTTTCTATTTAATGTCATTATTATACCCCCCAAAACAAAGTTTTGGGGGGGGGGTATACTGGAATCGGGTTGTCCGTCTGTCCGTCTGTCTGTCTGTCCGTCTGTCCGTCCGTTTTTTTTTTTGTCCGGGATTCATCTTTGTCGTTATTGAACAAATCTTTTTCAAACTTTCAGATATTAATGGCCATGATGTAAACTTGCGCCTCTGTGAAATTGGTACGGGTCACATGACCCTGACCAGAGTTATCTCCCCTTGATGTGTTAAAGTAGGCAAAATAAGCCCTGTCCGGGATTCATCTTTGTTATTATTCAACAAATCTTTATCAAACTTTCAGAAATTAATGGCCATGTTGTAAACTTTCGCCTCTGTGAATTTGGTACAGGTCACATGACCCTGACTGGAGTTATCTCCCCTTGATGTGTTAAAGTAGGCAAAATAAGCCCTGTCCGGGATTCATCTTTGTTATTATTCAACAAATCTTTATCAAACTTTCAGAAATTAATGGCCATGTTGTAAACTTTCGCCTCTGTGAATTTGGTACAGGTCACATGACCCTGACTGGAGTTATCTCCCCTTGTAGGCAAAATTAGCTTTGTCCGGCCTAACTCCAGGGCAAACAACCTAGACATGGAGGGGTGGGGGGTATTCGTTAGCCTATGGCTTACAGTTCTAGTGATTTATACATCTCTCAGTGATGTTGTTTCTTAGATTATAAATGCCGTGTGAAAGCGGTGGTTTTGTCTTCGCACCAAAATTAGCGGGGAATGATTCTTACCTAGGGTCCCTGGGGTGCTGGGGCATTTGGCAGGGATTTTTACCAGCAGTTCGTCCCCGCAGGACAGATTTTAACCGGGGCTTGGCTGAACCAAAAGTCAAAGTCCCTGCTATTCCCTGTTAATATGTTTACATGAGTTCTGGCGTTTTTTACTAAAGGAACATTATGTATGAAAAGTTCACACACATCGTCAAAGAGCGTTTCTTTTACCCTATGTGAGAGAATTCAATTAAAAGAAGAGGCCCAAGAGGGCCTATGCTCTACTGGCATGTACGTATGAGTACTAGGCAACAAATATATAGTTCACTTTTTGTGTTTGGGTTAGCTAAAAAACGCTGCATGTTCAACATCTCAGGACAGAAAGTGTTGTAAGCAGATTAGTTGCATGAACTATTTTAATATGTGCCAAGTAAAGATAATCTGAGGGTAAAAAATATTTGCTTTCAAAACTGTACTCATGGTCAAAATCTCATTTCTGTAGCTTTAAAAATAAAAAAGTTGGTCAAAAGGTCAAAGTCAAGGACATCCGAGGACAAAATTGATGCTCGTTTGCAAAACTGTGCACATGGTCAAAATTTCATTGCTGTAGCTTTAAAAATTAAAAAGGAAGTCAAAAAAGGTGGGGCCAGCTTTTGCCCAAGGGGCATAATTTCAAATGTTTTGCTCGACGGTCATCATATGATGCTCCACAACAAATATCAAAGATATGGGCCTTGTGGTTTGAAACAAGAAGATTTTGAAAATATTTCTTAAATAAGTCTCTAGGAAACTTGTGACCCCCGGGTCAGTGCCAGTTTTGATCCAAGGGGCATAATTTGAACAACCATGTTAGTGGACCACTAAATAAAGCCTTGTTCAAAATAGCATGGATCTGCATAGTTTTTTCAGACAAAAAGGTTTTAACATTTACCAATTTAAGTATACCAAACCTGTGAACCCTGGGCGTGGCCAGTTATGACCCCAGGGGCATAATTTGAACAAAAAGACTTCGCTCATGTAGAGACTTGGCTAAAAATAGACTTAGCTAAAAATAGCATATATATTTTTATATTTTCAAGACCCATAATCTAGGCATGCATGGGTAGATCTGGCTGGTTTTCGAAAGGAACCAAGCTCTCATCGTCATCTAAATACTGTACAAGTTTCATTTAGATACAATCAAAACTGAACACTGTATCGTGTTCACAAGCAATTGTTTACACAATTGTATTTTTTATACTATCAAGACCCATAATCTAGGCATGCATAGGCGGCTCTGGCTGGTTTTCGAAAGGAATCGAGCTCTAATGGATATCTAGATACAGTACAAGTTTCATCAAGATACAATCAAAACTGAAGACTGTATCGTGTTAACAAGAAATTGTTTACAGACGCACGAACGCACTGACGCACGGACGCACATACTACGTACACATTACCATCGCATAAGCTCTTCTGGCCTTTGGCCAGTAGAGCTAAAAAATCATGATACAAACAGATTTTCTTCACGGCAGACGGCATCGACCATTTCGCAACCATTCCGTCCACTTCGGAAGCGTTTTTTCCAGTCTCGCAGCGTGATGTGAAAATTTGGTCGACGTTATTCTATACACGCTCACGGTCTGACCACTGGAATCTATACACCCCCCATTGAAATGTCGTAAAATATATGAAAATTTCTTTATCCACATTTTTTGAGATTTCAGATAATAATAATTAAGACAAAAGATGACAATTTTAAATAAAATAAATACTTTGCAAGGAAATAAACAATTATATCTAACTGTTCCCAAGTTCGATCGACATTGGAATCTATACAGCTACACCGTAGGACAAACAATGGAGTCTTTTCAACTCCAACGTAGCACTAACATTGGATTGTATACAGCTTTATATTAAGACAGATATTGGAATCTAAACAGCTTCAAATTTGCGAGATCTTGGATTCAATACAGTCTAAAATTTGGACAAACATTGAACGTTATACAGCCTCAACTGAAGACAAACATTAGAATCTATACAGCCTCAACTTAACAGCCTCAACTGAAGACAAACATTGGAATTTATACAGCCTCAGCTTAAGACAAACATAAGAATCTATACAGCCTCAACTTAAGACAAACATTATAATCTATACAGCCTTAACTGAAAGCAAACATTAGAATCTATACAGCCTCAACTTAAGATAAACATTGGAATCTATACAGCCTTAACTGAAAGCAAACATTGGAATCTATACAGCCTCAACTGAAGACAAACATTAGAATCTATACAGCCTCAGCTTAAGACAAACATTGGAATCTATACAGCCTCAAATGAAGACATACATTGGAATCTATATAGCCTCAACTTTAGACAAATATTAGAATCTATACAGCCTCAACTGAAGACAAACATTAGAATCTATACAGCCTTAACTAAAAGCAAACATTAGAATCTATACAGCCTCAACTGAAGACAAACATTAGAATCTATACAGCCTCACCTTAAGACAGACAGACAGACAGACAGACAATTTATTTTGACTTGTACAATGTACATCGTCAACAACACATAATGATATAACATATAATGTCAACGTGTATGTAAAGTAACAGATAATGCAAACAAATGAGTATATATATACAAATATATATGTACAAAAGTATTCAATACTTCTAAGTAATTAAATTAAATAAACTAATATATATATATATATCAGAGGATGAACATTAAATAGAATTATGTTCTAACATTAATCAAAGCGGATCTTTCTTTGAGAGCATTTTTAACAAACAGACATAAGTTAATCAGTTCAGCTCTATTGTTAGATTTCAACAGCTGCATATATTTAAATACAGAAGGTCTTATAAAGTAACAATTGTTGATATATTTCTTTCTTAAATTGCTAAAGGATTTACAAACACAAATAAAATGATATTCATCTTCGATGTCATTAGAGTTACAACACAAACAATATCTTTGGTTGCGTACAACGTTATTTCTATTGTATCTACCAGTTTGAATATGGAGTGGGTGCACGGACAGCCGTAGTCTACAAAAGAAAAAACGTAAGCTCTTTGGTAAAATATCTAAATAAGGTTCATATTCCAGACAGGTTTTAAAATGTCTATACACATCTAACACCGTGCTATTTTCTATAGTACTATACCAATCTTGTTTAAAAGTATCGATAATTCTACATTTGAATTTTTTTATGAATGATTTAACATCAATATTGTAATTATCACCAAACACATAACTAAAACCATAATCATTTAATATCTTTTTAACATTATAAACCCAATTACGGCAACCTTTATTACTATCACTCTTAGCCTGTTTGTATACAGATTTAATGATAATATTATCACTGTTAGCAACCTTAAACCAATAAGACAATATACGCACATATCTATGAATATATAATGGATATCTACCCAACTCTCCGTAAACAGTGGCATTGCAAGTGTTTGTTTTAACGTTCAATAATCTTTTACAAAATTTCAAATGAATTCTTTCTAATTCCTTTGATTTTGTATACCCCCAAACCTCTGCTGAATAATTTAAAATAGAACCAACAAATGCGTCAAATAACTGACACATAATTTTGGGTTTTAAGTCATAATCTTGACATTTACAAAATAATACGTTCATTGCCTTAAGTGCTTTGCCATTCAAATGTTCTTGGTTCAGGTTAAAATTTCCAGTATAATTAAAAACAACACCCAAATAATTAAAATCATCAACAACTTGTATATCATGGCCATTGTAAGTCCATCTTTCATTGGGAAATAATCCGCCTCTTTTACGAAACACCATGATTTTCGTCTTATCAATATTCACATTTAATCCCCAGGTATTACAGTAATTTGACAAATTGTCCAAATGGGTTTGAATTTCTTCAGGAGATTTTCCTACAATGGCCATATCATCAGCAAATAATAGCATAATTATGACAATATCATCTATTTGTAATCCTGAATTAATATCATTTTGTAAATACAATTCAATATCTTAAGATAAACATTAGAATCTATACAGCCTCAACTGAAAGCAAACATTCGAATCTATACAGCCTCAACTGAAGACAAACATTAGAATCTATACAGCCTCAACTGAAAGCAAACATTAGAATCTATACAGCCTCAACTGAAGACAAATATTGGAATCTATACAGCCTCACCTTAAGATAAACATTGGAACCTATACAGCCTCAACTGAAGACAAACATTTGAATCTATACAACCTCAACTGAAGACATACATCGGAATCTATACAGCCTCAACTGAAGACAAACATTAGAATCTATACAGCCTCAGCTTAAGACAAACATTGGAATCTATACAGCCTCACATTAAGATAAACATTAGAATCTATACAGCCTCAACTGAAAGCAAACATTAGAATCTATACAGCCTCAACTGAAGACAAACATTAGAATATATACAGCCTTAACTGAAAGCAAACATTAGAATCTATACAGCCTCAACTGAAGACAAATATTGGAATCTATACAGCCTCACCTTAAGATAAACATTGGAACCTATACAGCCTCAACTGAAGACAAACATTCGAATCTATACAGCCTCAACTGAAGACATACATCGGAATCTATACAGCCTCAACTGAAGACAAACATTAGAATCTATACAGCCTCAGCTTAAGACAAACATTGGAATTTATACAGCCTCACCTTAAGATAAACATTGGAATCTATACAGCCTCAACTTTAGACAAACATTAGACTCTATACAGCCTCAGCTTAAGACAAACATTGGAATCTATACAGCCTCACCTTTAGATAAACATTGGAATCTATACAGCCTCAACTGAAGACAAACATTAGAATCTATACAGCCTCAACTGAAGACATACATTGGAATCTTTACAGCCTCAACTGAAGACAAACATTAGAATCTATACAGCCTCAGCTTAAGACAAACATTGGAATCTATACAGCCTCACCTTAAGATAAACTTTGGAATCTATACAGCCTCAACTTTAGACAAACATTAGAATCTATACAGCCTCAACTGAAGACATACATTGGAATCTATACAGCCTCAACTGAAGACAAACATTAGAATCTATACAGCCTCAGCTTAAGACAAACATTGGAATCTATACAGCCTCAACTCAAGGCAATCATTGGAATCTATACATCTTCAAGTTAGGACAAACATTGGTGTCTATACAGTCTCAGTATTGTCTTGTGCATATACAGCTTTTAAAAAGTATTTAGCAACAGCTTTGGTTCTTAATCTGTTTTATTGATCATATACAATGTATTATATAACATGAGGTACACTAAATGTAGCAAACACATGCAGGGAAACCCTTAGATATTTTGTAAGAAAACTGTTGAGTTCTCTGTAGCCACTCTATATGTATATGCATAAAGAACACATTTTACAACAAAAAATATATCTGTTTTATCTTGAAGGCTAGGAATGGACATGTACATGTACCCTATGACACCAACACAATATAATCAAAATAACAACACATTTAAATTTGTTAAAATGTTTGATAATATACGAATGGGTATTCAATGAAGAGTATAATAAATACAGTTTAAAATGGTAAAACTAAAATGACACATTCGGTCTTTTTTCGTACAGAAAAATGAAGAGAATGAAGGTACACATAGTGTCAACATAAATACATACTATCCCCAAATAAGAAAATGTTATGATAAAGGTTGATTACTCACCACTTAACCTCATAAAAATACATGTAGTTACAAGACAAATTTCAAGTATGTGGATGAAACAAATGGAACACATCCAAGTTAACTGAAGACTCTGACTATGTCTGGATTTACCTTATCCTGCACTGTCAAAGAATATTTTTTCCATATCCATGTTTAATGGAATATCATTACTATTAATATAGATATTCGTTATTTTAGTGCATACTTGTTATGTAAGTTAAAATAAATCATGTTCAAATAACAAAGGAAACACATCCAGATTGTCAGCTGTAGTGTGAACTTCATTATTTCTTTACTTTCTATGTTAAGAGAACCTTTCTTTCTATTCTTTGCCTGAAAAAAAATAAATAATAAAGATATAGATTAAAAGCATCCACATTGATCAAAGATCAGCAGTTAGCAATTTTTTTGGCAATCTTGGGCATTTATCAGTTCATATGCAATACAGGAATAAATGCTGTTAGCAGGAAATTACAAGAATTTTAAAAATATAAATAACATTTTTGCATAAAGTTTAATTGTAGAGGATCTTTTAGGATTATGATATAGTAATACTGGCAAATTGAAATTGGAATACATGATACTTATTTCATGGCAAGATTTAAAGTTTAACACAGTATTCACATATTTAGAAGAAAACAAATACAACATACATATTATCGTTCTTCAATGCTGCATGCAAATCCTTATTCGCCACCTCTCGAACACCATTTTTCCATGAGTACATACTGCAATTAAATCATAATATAAAAGAAAATTCTATGAAAAATCTTTCTTTTGTTGATCACCTTCAAAAATCAAAGTCTTATAACCTATTGTGCAAATATTAAGAAGTTTTTTTACAACAAAAGTATGCTATATGGATTGCCTGTACGGTAGTATTAGGCAAAATATATTAAAACATACTTTGTGGTTTGCTTTACTGTCATGATATTATTTCAAAGTCTGAAGCAGTTAAATATTCCTAAAAATCCAATAAAGAAAAAAGTCCAATTCTAGGATCACAATACACATGATATCATATTGGAAATCATGATTAAAAAAGAAGGTGTTTTAAACATTTCTTGTTAACATTACCTGACAATAAGACTCTTTCCTGCCTTCCCTCATCATATTGCTCTCAACAATCTGCATAACCTGAAATTATATTTGAATAATGCAATACTTGATAACTTTGTCATTATCAACTATGACTGTAAGTCGTGGTATAAAACCTTCAGTTCCCACAGTCTTTGATATTCTTCAAGATATATTACAAAAAGAAAAGGAAAATCTTTACTGTGCATGATATCTGATCTGCTTTCATTGCCAAAATTGATGAAAATAAAATTTGGACAAATGGGAGCAATTCTCTCAACTAGAATCTGACATTGCATTAAGAATGTTATGCATCAGTCAATTATAACCACAAACACTTGACAAAGTACCATTATGAACCAAACATACATAAAATAACATTCAAATATTCGTCTTTGATATTTCAAACGTCAAAATAAAATCATACTGTATATCTTTTACTGTTAGCATACTTGATCCCGATCCTTACGTACCACAGCGACACATCATGGTGACTGAGCACTTACAAAGTTGACTTGAGGCTGTTTATCCATGTCGACATATTGGAAGTCCAAGTTATAATCCTTAAAATAGCTATTATACAAAAACGGGAGCTTAAACGGCTATCCGGAAATAAAACTAGTTGAAATGGTCGCAGTCAACAGTTTCATGATTTACTTTACGGAAAAAATTAGGTCGGCCCAGTTTTCTATCCTAAATTATGATCGGACCTGCTTGAGGCCATCAGAATTATTAATGTCGTTCATCTTTGTCGTGATATTTTTTTTTTACTTTTATGTTATAAAAGGAATGGCAATATTACTATATTATAGTATATTCCATACTTTTTTAGGAGTCTATCATGAACTATTTTAATGCAACGTTTATAAATACGTTGAAACTGTTGTCTATCACAGATTATTTAGCTTGACGAAATAGGCTATTGAGCAAACAGATTTTAGGCTTAAAAGTATCACGTTTATGAAACTGTTGTCCGCATCTCAATAATATACATGTACCTTTTAATACGAAGTTGTTAGTGTCTATCAAAGAAATATTTTAATTGATATTTATGTATGTCATACAAAAATAACCCTATCATATACCATTTCTTTTATGGACATTTGAAGGTACATATTAACAAAATCAAATGATACATTTTATTTTTTGCATCAAATATGTTCTTTGATAATATAAAGAAAAGTACATTGATCAAACAAGTGTAAGTGAGAAAGAAATAGAATTGGCTTCAATTGCCAATCAATAATTTCTGCTCACAGTCTGCAGTCTATCACAGATCAATGAGCAATTGCAATGACCAACAGTTAACACAAACGCTTCCGTGGGAGGGGGGATGGCACACCCGGCACATGCCCCATCACTAAAGTCTTCAAAGTTTGCATTCTATCTCAAAGGAGTGGAAATTAATAAACTACACCTTTCAAATGCCATCATGTGCAGGCGATGTGAACTCATAAAAACAACAAATTCAAACAGCGCAACTTCCTTTAATTATGTCCTCTTGATGTTTCTTCATCCGTATATAAACAACAGTTTCCACGTCTTCCAACAATTTCCAATACTGGTGAAAATGTATCCATCATCCGTGTGATATATGTTGAAAACAAGAAAAGCATACATGCCATAAAACTGAGAAAAAAGTTATTTTCTCCAGTCTTGTAGCAGAACGCAATCCTTGAACATGTGCAAGATATGCCATGAAGTCAATATCACCACTACTTGAAGGCCACCGATGTGATATGTTCACTTGTATGTCTTTCTGATTTCTTCACAAATTGCTTACGTCTAGCGGACCCTTGGGGGGAGGGGTACGCCCCTTAGGTATGTCCTCTCTTGGGGAGCGGAGTACGCCCCTTAGGTATGCCCTTTCTTGGGGAGCGGAGTACGCCCCTTAGGTATGCCCGTTCTTGGGGAGCGGAGTACGCCCCTTAGGTATGCCCTCTCTAACGTCTATTCCTGAACTCTCCCCTGCTTTTAAGATAAACTTTCATAACCAGTATCACTTATTACCTTATTATTATAATAAAATTCATTAAACTTATCTTGAAGCCATATGATGGCAGATAAACAATGGTTAAAGTTAAATGAACAGTAATGTTCATTTCTATTTTTTTTATTGATAAGATTAATCCCAGTATGAAAGATTCATTTTATATTAGAAAATAAATAAAATATATATGTTTAGGAAAGACAATTAAGAAAACCATGTTTTATGATAGACAATATTTTTTATGTAAATGATAAATAAGAAAAAATATTCTTATTGTCTATCATGAAATATATATTTCTTATTGTCTATCATGAAAAATATTTCTTACTGTCTATCAAAAATTGTTTTTATTATTGCCTATCATGAAATATTTTTCTAACTGTCTATCATAAATATTAATAAATATATTTTATGATAGACAATACGAAAACAAATTATACATAATTACAGTAAAGCAAAAACCATGATTGACTGTAAGAAACTTACTACTTGTGTTTTCATGTAATTATAGGACAAATAAGAAAAATATAAATAATTCTTATTGTCTATCATAAATTAAAAAACAACAACATATTTTACGATAGATAATAAGAAAAAATCTGGATAAACAGCTATATTTTATGATAGACAATAAGAATTTTTTTTTTTAATATTTCTTATTGTCTATCATGAAAAATATTTCTTACTGTCTATCATGAATTATTTTTATTATTGTCTATCATGAAATATTTTTCTGTCTATCATAAATTTTAATACATATGTTTAAATTAAAATATTTCTTATTGTCTATCATGAATTTTTTTCTTACTGTCTATCAGGAATTATTTTCATTATTATCTATCATGAAATATTTTTCTTACTGTCTATCATAAATTTTAATAAATATATTTTATGATAGACAATACGAAAACAAATTATACATAATTACAGTAAAGCAAAAACCATGATTGACTGTAAGAAACTTACTACTTGTGTTTTCATGTAATTATAGGACAAATAAGAAAAATATAAATAATTCTTATTGTCTATCATAAATTAAAAAACAACAACATATTTTACGATAGATAATAAGAAAAAATCTGGATAAACAGCTAAAGTTCAACATTTCAAGAATAATATTTTACGATAGACAAGAGGAACTGCGTTGATCATGAATGATAGATAATATGACAAATAAGACCACTTTTTTATGCTTCAACTATAAATTTTCATAATTTGTTTTCAAGATAGACACCAAAAATGTGTTTCTCCTTTGTTGACTTTCGTCTATAAACTCGAAGTTAGAGCAATATTAAAACCATTCCAAATCCTTTAGGCGAAGACCATGACAAAAAACGAGTTGTCGTTTCAATTTCATGTGTTCGAATCGCATCCAGAGCCTCCAATAAACTTTTTTGCATGGTCGCCGCCATGTTGTATCCGTAAAAATTAAATACAGTATGGATTTTGATAAACGACAGTGTGGATTTAGGCAGGTGCGTGTTTACACAATTACGTCATTGATATCTGTGTAAAACACATGAGTACACCACAGCGAACAAAATTGCTGGTTTGTAAAACCTTGGAAGAGGCTTTAAGGAAAATCCAGGAGCTGGAAATGCAAGATAATTTGTGCCTGACTCTAGTACGAAGAATTTTGGGAAGACGGTATTAAATATTTCCATAATTTTATGCATTATTTAACTATTGATGCTTGCAAATCATTTTTTTCAGCAAAGCACACAGTGATTTGGTGGGAATGAGCTGAATTTTGACCTTTACAAAATTTATTGACATTTAACCTAAACTAACCTAAACAAGTTAAACAAATGACAATTGGCTTTATAATGGTAGTCCTAGTTGGGCCTCATGTTCTACAGCACTGTAGTTTATCAAATGACCATATATCTTTATACTGGTAGTCATAGCTGGGGGACACGTTCTAAAGCACTGTAGTTTATCAAATGACCATATATCTTTATACTGGTAGTCATAGCTGGGGGACACGTTCTAAAGCACTGTAGTTTATCAAATCACCATATATCTTTACACAGGTGGTAATAGCTTTGGGACACGTTCTAAAGCACTGTAGTTTATCAAATGACCATATATCTTTTAACAGGTAGTCATAGCTCGGGGACACGTTCTAAAGCACTGTAGTTTATCAAATGACCATATATCTTTATACAGGTAGTCATAGCTCGGGGACACGTTCTAAAGCACTGTAGTTTATCAAATGACCATATATCTTTATACTGGTAGTAAAAGTATTGGGACACATTCTAAAGCACTGTAGTTTATCAAATGACCATATATCTTTATATAGGAAGTCATAGCTCGAGGACACGTTCTAAAGCACTGTAGTTTATCAAATGATCATATATCGTTATACTGGTAGTAATAGCTTTGGGACACGTTCTAAAGCACTGTAGTTTATCAAATGACAATATATCTTTATACTGGTGATCATAGGTGGGGGACACATTCTAAAGCACTGTAGATTATCAAATGACCATATATCTTTCAACAGGTAGTCATAGCTGGGGGACACGTTCTAAAGCACTGTAGTTTATAAAATGACCATATATCTTTACACAGGTAGTCATAGCTCGGGGACACTTTCTAAAGCACTGTAGTTTATCAAATGACCATATATCTTTATACTGGTAGTCATAGCTGGGGGACACGTTCTAAAGCACTGTAGTTTATCAAATGACCATATATCTTTATACAGGTAGTCATAGCTGGGGGACACGTTCTAAAGCACTGTAGTTTATCAAATGACCATATATCTTTATACTGGTAGTCATAGCTCGGGAACACGTTCTAAAGCACTGTAGTTTATCAAATGACCATATATCTTTATACTGGTAGTAAAAGCTTTGGGACACGTTCTAAAGCACTGTAGTTTATCAAATCACCATATATCTTTATACAGGTAGTCATAGCTGGGGGACACGTTCTAAAGCACTGTAGTTTATCAAATCACCATATATCTTTATACGGGTAGACATAGCTGGAGGACACGTTCTAAAGCACTGTAGTTTATCAAATGACCATATATCTTTATACGGGTAGTCATAGCTGGGGGACACGTTCTAAAGCACTGTAGTTTATCAAGTGACCATATATCTTTATACTGGTAGTCATAGCTTTGGGACACGTTCTAAAGCACTGTAGTTTATCAAATGACCATATATCTTTATACAGGTAGTCATAGCTGGGGGACACGTTCTAAAGCACTGTAGTTTATCAAATCACCATATATCTTTATACTGGTAGTCATAGCTGGGGGACACGTTCTAAAGCACTGTAGTTTATCAAATCACCATATATCGTTATACTGGTAGTCATAGCTGGGGGACACGTTCTAAAGCACTGTAGTTTATCAAATGACCATATATCTCTATGCTGGTGGTCATAGCTGGGGGACACGTTCTAAAGCACTGTAGTTTAACAGTTGACCATATATCTTTATACTGGTGGTCATAGCTGGGGGACACGTTCTAAAGCACTGTAGTTTATCAAATGACCATATGTCTTTATACTGGTGGTCATAGCTGGGGGACACGTTCTAAAGCACTGTAGTTTATCAAATGACCATATATCTTTATACAGGTGATCATAGCTGGGGGACACGTTCTAAAGCACTGTAGTTTATCAAATGACCATATATCTTTATACAGGTAGTCATAGCTCTGGGACACATTCTAAAGCACTGTAGTTTATCAAATGACCATATATCTTTATACTGGTGATCATAGCTGGGGGACACATTCTAAAGCACTGTAGTTTATCAAATGACCATATATCTTTATACTGGTAGTAATAGCTCGGGGACACGTTCTAAAGCACTGTAGTTTATCAAATGACCTTATATCTCTATACTGGTGATCATAGCTGGGGAACACGTTCTAAAGCACTGTAGTTTATCAAATGGCCATGTATCTTTATACTGGTAGTAATAGCTTTGGGACACGTTCTAAAGCACTGTAGTTTATCAAATGACCATATATCTCTTTGCTGGTGGTCATAGCTGGGGGACACGTTCTAAAGCACTGTAGTTTATCAAATGACCATATATCTTTATGCTGGTGGTCATAGCTGGGTTACACGTTCTAAAGCACTGTAGTTTATCAAATGACCATATATCTTTATACTGGTGGTCATAGCTGGGGGACACGTTCTAAAGCACTGTAGTTTATCAAATGACCATATATCTTTATACAGGTGATCATAGCTGGGGGACACGTTCTAAAGCACTGTAGTTTATCAAATGACCATATATCTTTATACTGGTAGTCATAGCTGGGGGACACGTTCTAAAGCACTGTAGTTTATCAAATGACCATATATCGTTATACTGGTAGTCATAGCTTTGGGACACGTTCTAAAGCACTGTAGTTTATCAAATGACCATATATCTTTATACTGGTAGTCATAGCTGGGAGACACGTTCTAAAGCACTGTAGTTTATCAAATGACCATATATCTTTATACTGGTAGTCATAGCTGGAGAACATGTTCTAAAGCACTGTAGTTTATCAAATGACCATATATCTTTATACAGGTAGTCATAGCTGGGGGACACGTTCTAAAGCACTGTAGTTTATCAAATCACCATATATCTTTATACAGGTAGTCATAGCTGGGAGACACATTCTAAAGCACTGTAGTTTATCAAATCACCATATATCTTTATACAGGTAGTCATAGCTGGGGGACACGTTCTAAAGCACTGTAGTTTATCAAATGACCATATATCTTTATACTGGTAGTCATAGCTGGGGTACACGTTCTAAAGCACTGTAGTTTATCAAATGACCATATATCTTTATACAGGTAGTCATAGCTGGGGGACACGTTCTAAAGCACTGTAGTTTATCAAATGACCATATATCTTTATACTGGTAGTAATAGCTTTGGGACATGTTCTAAAGCACTGTAGTTTGTCAAATGACCATATATCTTTATACAGGTAGTCATAGCTGGAGGACACGTTCTAAAGCACTGTAGTTTATCAAATGACCATATATCGTTATACTGATAGTAATAGCTTTGGGACACATTCTAAAGCACTGTAGTTTGTCAAATGACCATATATCTTTATACAGGTAGTCATAGCTGGAGGACACGTTCTAAAGCACTGTAGTTTATCAAATCACCATATATCTTTATACTGGTAGTCATAGCTGGGGGACACGTTCTAAAGCACTGTAGTTTATCAAATGACCATATATCTTTATACAGGTAGTCATAGCTGGGGGACACGTTCTAAAGCACTGTAGTTTATCAAATGACCATATATCTCTATACTAGTTATCATAGCTTTGGGACACGTTCTAAAGCACTGTAGTTTATCAAATGACCATATATCTCTATACTAGTTATCATAGCTTTGGGACACGTTCTAAAGCACTGTAGTTTAACAGATGACTGTATATACTCCGGTACATATCTATACCTAACACTGGTTTATATGGTGGGAAGTATATTGTCTTCAGCTGTGTTCTTATTCCACTGACCATACACATTTATATTAGAGATTTTGACTGGACTTTACCTTAAAAGCTCTGTTTTTTTATTAAATTCTCTTACCATATAACTCTATAAAGGTGACTTTCTCATGCACTGTAGGTCAATTGACAGATGTTCATTTTTTTTAGATTTGGCCTAAAAAGACCTGTAGCAGTTAACAAGCTATTAGATGCACAATAGCACAAAATGACCACCACCACTATCACCCTAAAGTGTGTGCTTGGTGTCTGTCTACACGTGCTTGCTTCTGGAATGTTGAAGAACAAACTGTGTTGAAACGCCAACTGGTAAGACTGTGCTTTGTGTTTGTAATTTTGTATGATAAGACATTTATTTTTCCGCCAGGCCTAAAGGAAATGTCTATGAACAAGTACAGGTCTATACACAAGTACAGGATTGAAATATAAACAACGATTTAAAGAGTATTGAGTTGATGAGTGAGAACAAAAATGATATACCCATGTACATTTACATGTTCAATAAATAGTGCATCTCATACTCTGAATAATAATTCATTTTGCTATTAGGAGTTGGTTATGGACCTTTGCCGCCCTTCATCCAGAGCCTTCCAAAGAGATGGCAGATATATCGCTGCCTGGACCAACAGTTGACCATGCCGTTGAGTCCATGATATCAGTAGCAGCCATGAAAACATCTACAGAATTACATCTGCGGCCGTGGCTATTAATGGATACATTCTGCACCACTTCCATGTGTAAGAATAGAACTTTCCAAGTCCTCAGCATAAGCATTTCTGTATTTAAAACAAAAAATAATTAAAAATAAATAAATATAGTTTTAAATAATTATATACAGGCAAAGTAAATTATATAATTTGTTTCATGAATGTGTTGTTTTTTTAATTGCTGTTAAAGCAACAGTGTGCACCAGATGATCAAATTGCAAGTTTATTAAGTTTAGCAGTTATTTCATATTTTTCCATTCAAAAAGATTACTGGGTATGTCTACCTAGTAGAATTAATTTCTTATGCGTGATTGGCTAGTCGATGTTATCACATGATATAACCAAGTTAGGTGTATAGCTTTAATATACCACTTGATTGAAGTAAGCCTTCGTAGCATAGTTGATACAACACTGGACTTCAATTTCGGTGACACATTTTTTTTTACATGTTTGTACTTTTTTTACAATTATGACATAAAAGCGTAACACATTCTATTAAATAATTGTCCTGAGATATGTTACAGAAAAAAAACTTTTTTAGTTCCAATCTGGTGTACAGTCCCTTTAAGGCCTTATACCGTACTTGTAGACTTATTGTTTATGATAGTCTGTTTAATCATTTTATTGTATATGGGCAACATTTTATGTAACATCACTTTATGTAAAAAGTAAGCCTTCGTAGTACAGTTGATACAACACTGGACTTCAATTTTGGTGACACATTTTTTTTTACATGTTTGTACTTTTTTTACAATTATGACATAAAAGCGTAACACATTCTATTAAATAATTGTCCTGAGATATGTTACAGAAAAAAAACTTTTTTAGTGCCAGTCTGGTGTACAGTCCCTTTAAGGCCTTATACCGTACTTGTAGACTTATTGTTTATGATAGTCTGTTTAATCATTTTATTGTATATGGGCAACATTTTATGTAACATCACTTTATGTATTTTTTTTTTATAAAAAGTCACTGTGAATATAAACAGTTTTCAAATATGTACATTAAAATTGCAGGCTGTCAGTTTGAAACGTCTCTACTCTGACAGAAGGAAGGGAATGAATACCCAGGATTGTTCCTCAGGAAAATCTCTTCAACAGGCTGTTGTCAGTTTGCATGCTCTTTGGATGGAATTACTCTACCTTGGCTTGCAGAGAATCTGTGATATAAAAGACCTCTTTTGTGCTGCATTGTGTCATTGATTTATTGTATTTTATATGTATTATGCCACTATTGTAAAAACAAATGGGCATATGTTTTAGCGTATGTTTTCAAACAGACACATTTATATTTCAAACAGACACATTTATATTTTTGAATAATTTGAAAATACATTTTGTAGGTTGACTTCAATCCATGAAACACTAATGGTAGGTTATATTTGACCAGAACATGACAAGTATTGTTTTCGGAGTTTTTTGGTCGAAGGTGAAGGTAATGGCTAACAGTGGTTATTCTGCACAATGAACCTTGAATTCTTTGACCTAGGACCATTAATATTTAGTGATTGATATATCAGTCCAACTCATATGTGAAAGGGACATGATGAAATTGAGCAAGAGCTTATTAGCATTGCAAATTATTATTTGTTCATTTTTAGCTCGACTATTCGAAGAATAGGTGGGCTATACTATCATTAACAATTCTGCGTTAAAGTTTTCATTTTATGTAATAAAATCAAGAGTTTTTATCCAATGGTAATCAAACTTGGTCAGACTATTTGTCGGCATGTTATCTTGAAGATGTATGAATATGGGTCATCCCTGGTCAAATTCTAGGTCACTAGGTCACATCTTAGAGAAAATATTTCCATGTCATAAATTCAACATTTTTTTCATATCTTTATGAAACTTGGTCAGAATATTTGTCTGCATACTATCTTGAAAGTTTTTAATATGGGTCATCCCGGGTCAAATTCTAGGTCACTAGGTCAAATCTTAGGAAAATCATTCCACATCATAAATTGAACAATTTTTGTCAAATCTTTATGAAACTTGGTCAGAATATTTGTCTGCATAATATCTTAAAAGTTCTATAATATGGGTCATCCCCGGTCAAAACCTAGGTCACAAGGTCAAATTTTAGAAGAAAGAATCCCACAGTCATAAAAATTCATTAATTTTAGTCAAATCTTTTTTAAACTTGGTCAGAATATTTGTCTACATGTTGTCTTAATCATTTGTGAATATAGGTCACCTCAGATCAAAAACTAGGTCACTAGGTCAAATCTTAGGAAATACTTTCCTGATGTCATAAAAAAAATCCATGCTTACCAAAGCTATCCATATCAGTTAATAACTAAATTCAATTGTTATTTTATAAACACACATCCCAATCATGAATTTCAGATCTAACCATATTTTTCAAAAATTTAAATTTTAAATAACTTTTAAAAATATTTGTGTACATGAAATCTTAGATGATAAAGTGTGTCATCTAGGGTCAAAAACTAGGTCTCTGGGACAGATCTTTTTGGAAAAGCTGATGTATTTATAAAATGTTCGTTTTTCCTCACACAAATGGAATAGTTTCTGTTGATCAGGTTATTTGTATGAATGATATCTCCGATAAATATAAATATGGGTCTTTTTGGTTAAAAATACTAGGTCATTAGCTCAAATCCTAGGTTTGCAAAATTGCATTGTCAAATAGAAAATCAAGCTTTGCCGCGTTGGCGTCTTGTTATTTTTTTTATTTTGACAGGCACATTTTTATAATCTTAACCAAATCAAACCTTGTTTTGTCACATTGTGATTCTTATTCACTTTTTTTATTTAATTGTTTTATTGCTTTTTACAGGCACATCACACTATTATTGTATTTACGTCCAATTCCAAGAGGCGTAGTAGAGCGCACTGTTTTACGACAGCTCTTGTTAACCTGTAAAGTGAAACCTGGTTATAAAAATGACATGACTGTGTCATTGTGTTGGCAGGCCAGGAGGAGGGCAGCATCAAATACATCTACAAACTTAGTATACAAAGTATTATAGAATTGCTTTCGGGGCCCATAGGATCAAGGTCACTAAAACAAAAAAATATTGAAACTCAACAAAGGCTTAATTAATTAGGTTTGTCTGTCAATCATTGAAAACTTGTTTTTTTTGCATTGCAGCATTTCATGCTTAATTTTTATTTTGTCTCTTTATTGCATATTACCTTTATCATTATTGTATTCATTTCTAAGACAAAGCAGCATATAGTTGAGGGCACTGCCCCATGACAGCTCTTGTATATCCTAAAAAGAATACAATAGTGATATACCCTGATATAGGTAGTTTTGGTACATTATCACGGTTTTAATTTTAGCTTTACTGGCCAAAGATCAGAATATCTGATGTGATGGTAATGTGTACGTAGTATGTGCTTCCTAGCGCCTGTAAACAATTGCTTGTGAACACCATACAGTCTTTAGTTATGATTGTATCTCAATAAAACAGTATTTAGATATCCAATAGAGCTCGGTTCCTTTCGAAAACCAGTCAGATCTGCCCATGCATGCCTAGATTATAGGCCTTGAACGTCTGTGCGACTGTAAACAATTGCTTGTGAACATGGTACAGTCTTCAGTTTTAATTGTATATAGATGAAACTTGTACAGTATTAAGATATCAATTAGAGCTTGGTTCCTTTCGAAAACCAGATCTGCCCATGCATACCTAGATTATGGGCCTCAAAAGTAAAAAAAAAATGCTATTTTTAGCCAAGTCTACATGAGCGAAGTCTATTTTTAGACAAGTTTACATGTAAAGTCACAAATTCATGTGAAAAATTGTTCAAATTAGGCCCCTGGGGTCATTATTGGCCACGCCACTGGGTTCACCGGTTTGGTATACTAAATTGGGAAATGTTTGAAAATCTTTATGTCTGAAACAACTATGCAGACCCTTGTTATTTTGAATAAGGATTATTTTATTGGTCTGCTACCATGGTTGTTCAAATTATGCCCCTAGGGTCAAAACTGGCACTGCCCCCAGGGGTCACAAGTTTTTTAAGAAATATTTTCAAAATCTTCTTGTTTCAAACCACAAGGCTCATATCTTTGATATTTGTTGTGGAGCATTATATGTAGACCGTCTAGCAAAACAGTTGAAATTATGTGCCCTGGGCCGGGCCACCATCCATTTTGTCCTTTTAAAGCTACAAAAATGAAAATTTGACCAATAGTACAGTTTTGTAGCAAATTTTATTCTCCTCAGATGACCTTTACTTGGCACATATTAGAATACTAGTAGTTCATGCAACTAATCTGCTTACAACACTTTCTGTTCTCAGATGTTAAATGTGCAACGTTTTAAGCTAACTCAAACACAAAACGTGAACAATATGTTTGTTGGCTATTACTCATACATACATGCTCTGGATAAAAAATAACCACATGAGCCATGCCACTAGAGCATAGGCACTCATGGGCCTCTTGTTTTTTTTAGAAAAAAAGCATACTGATCAACCCTATTTATTTTAGAAGTTAGCTGAAACTAAGAACTTTTTTTACCTTACTTTTATATTAGATTGTGTATTGCTAAGATTTTTGCTTAAAGCTCCATTTAAGGTAACTGTTCATCTCAAATGTAACAGCTTTTGCCTTCAAACTTTTAAAATTTCATTGAACCAGTGGGTTCATCATGATGCACATCTGTAAATGTTTCTCCCTAATATGGGCTTTTATGTTTGCAAACAGAACATTGAACAATTGGCTTTCTGTGTAAAGTAAACCCTGTCCAGAACATTTGTCAAATTGCTGTGTCAGCACTTGTTTGAATGGATTTATTTTATTTTCATATTATGATTTCAAATAAAGTATTTAAAAATGTTGATTTCTTGTATGAAGTGATTACTATAATCCTTATAAGGTCAACAGGAAGCTTGAAAAAGTATCTGTTACATGTATTAAGGCATGATTAAAATCATTTTTCCATTTTGCAAAAAGCAGATGGTTAATTTATACCACCTTCAGGTAGTCATGATGAACTCTTCAAAGATATCCCAGGTAAAGGTAGTCACGATAAACTCTTTCAAGTTATCTCAGGTATGCATGGTCACCTCTTAAAAGATATCCCAGGTATTCATGATCACCTCTTCAAAGATATCCCAGTTATTCATGATCACCTCTTCAAAGATATCTATCCCAGGTAGTCATGATCACCTCTTCAAAGATATCTATCCCAGATAGTCACCTCTTCACAAAGATATCCCAGGCAGTCATGATCACCTCTTTAAAGATATCCTAGGTAGTCATGATCAACTCTTTAAAAATATCCCAGATATTCATGATCATCACCTCTTCAAAAATATCTCAGGTATTCATGATCACCTCTTCAAAGATATCCTAGGTAGTCATGATCAACTCTTTAAAAATATCCCAGATATTCATGATCACCTCTTCAAAGATATCCCAGGTAGTCATGATCACCTCTTCAAAGATATCCCAGGTAGTCATGATCAACTATTAAAAGATATCCCAGATATTCATGATCACCTCTAAAAGATATCCCAGGTAGTCATGATCCCCTCTTCACAGATATCCCAGGTAGTCATGATCAACTCTTAAAAAATATCCCAGATATTCATGATCCCCTCTTCAAAGATATCCCAGGTAGTACGGTAATGATCAACTCTTAAAAGATAACCCAGGTAGTCATGATCAACTCTTTAAAGATTTCCCTTTGTAACCATGCAGTTGTTGCAAGCATACTTTAAAGCCCTGGTGAAGGGGAGATCAATGCAAACTGAACATGGATGGTTTGTGTGGAAATGAGCCCACTTTTTTGGTAGAAAGTTCTATGTGATTAGTTAAACAACAGGTCAAATTGCAGATGATGTTAGCAAAATGATGCATGAAGTTAAATGACAGGCCATAGCTGTCAGACTTGAAAGGAAATTCACTTGGTGGTTTAAGCGTGAACAAAAGCCAAGATCAATCAATGCTTCAGACCCTTGATCTATGTATTCCAGGGTGATTTGCAAACGAAAGTGTATAATAGTTACTGTGTACTTTCAGGAGAATTAATTTGTGGCACAGTTCACATAAGTTCCGCTTATGTTGATTTTTCCATGCAGATAAGTAACCATACTTGTATGAAAAATTATTTCTCAATTTCACCAAGCATAGAAAACTACCAACAATGGAAGTGTTTTTTTGTCACAGACTCAATCATGTCATCTAAAATCCACACAATTCTTTCATATTTTTTCAATCTTTTCTTCAACTTTGGCCCATTTCAGATGAACTTTTTTCAAAGCACAGTAAAAAAGACCTTTATCATATAGTTTCTTGTAATTCCTCAGGTGAATCCAAATCTGTTTAACTAGTAGTTGCTTCACATAATCCAACCTATTTTTGTATATCTTCTTAATCCAATGTTCTTGTAACTCCTCAGGTGAATCCAATTGTTGAGCTAGTAGTTTTCTTCACATAAACCTATTCTTGTAGATCACTTTCTTAATCCAATGTGACCTTTTTTCTCTAATTCCATGTCTTCATTAAACCAAAAGTTACCTATTTCTTAACACATCCAGTGAAGACTTTCTTTTAAGTCTTTACTGATTCTAACCACATTTCTTACACTTGTATAGATCCTGAGTTTTATCTGTAGACTTCAAATCAAACAACTTTTTTTTCATAGTTTTCCAAACATAACATGACCTCTTTGCTCCTCAAGTGTATCCAGGTGAACATCCAATTTCAAGTCATGATTCCAGGTGATCAGTTGATAAACTGCATTGCTTAAGATTTAGAACTTCACATCAGCTGTCACCGCCATAACTACTCATATGAAGCATTGAAGGCTGGGGCGTAGCCAGCATTATGCACTTACGCATGTGTGTAACATCAATTTGAAAAATGAAAAAATAAATATGGGAAAAAATGGCATCAAATTCAAGGGCTAAGCTAAATATTGATATCAGAATAAAGGGAAGATCAGCTATAGTAAGCATTTTTTCTCTGTGTTGGATAGCTTACTGAGCCTAAATCAATCACTTGGTTACTACAAGGTCGGCGGCCCCGAACCTATAAATCCCTCCAATTACACATCAGTGCCCAACATGTTAGTTCTATATTTCATTTTTTTTCCTTGGGGAGCCCCCCTACAGCTACAGGGATATTCCTCCTTCAACACCATCCCCCTTTCGTGCGTAACATTCAGTAAAGCCTGACTACGCATCTGGAAGGCATATACCAAGTAAACTGAATGCAGTACTTAAAAGTGACTCGCTTTTGTTTTTGGACCAAATATTAGTTTTCACGGTAATGCATCTGAAAAAAACTATTTTTATCATTTTTTTATGTTATGAATAATGCAGAAAAAAATCCAGTGCATAAAAATTTATTTTGGTTTTTGTGGGGTTCAAACCCACGCCAGGAAAAACCAAAGTGAACAGTAAAAAAAAACAGCCGGCTAGTCAACACAGCCACCGGGACTTTAACAAAAATGGTGGATATGTTGGCCCCTTAGTAGTATAATAATTGGTATTTCGCGGCCATTTTGTTTGGTGGTTTGGTGGTTTTGTCGGTGGTTCCATTGTTTACGCATGCGCAAGTTTGAAATTGACTTTCGCGGCCATTTTGTTTGGTGGTGCGGTGGTTCTGTCGGTGGTTCCATTGTTTACGCATGCGCAAGTTTGAAATTGACTTTCGCGGCCATATTTAGCGATTTCGCGCGTTAGCGGTCATATTTGCCGATTTCCCGCTTTTAGCGGTTATGTTTAACCATTGTTTAAAATCCAAGAGGGTCATTGTTTAACTGGGTCTCCATTGATTATCAGTATTAATCTTTTTGCGATTGAAGTTGGCAGCCATTGTTTTACCGGCTAATATGAGTTATAATTTGACACCATATGACTCAAACAGGAGAATGTTTGATTCCTTTTGGGATGAGAATGGTAATATGTTACCCTGGAACGATAGTGAAGCTCGTTGTATATATTTGTGGGTTAAGGAGAGTCATCAGAAAATGGTAACTCTTTTAAGACAAACTAACAATTTTCAAACCATAGTTGATCAGAACAATAGCCATCAAGAGATTGAAGAATATCCGGATAGATGTAAATTCATTCCCTTTTTAACCGCATATACAGGACTTAAAGACGAGCCCATAGTACGAGAATAATCAACGTCCAAGACATTTTTTTTTTGGATTGTCAATAGTGGTATATAACAAACCGAACAAATTGGATATTGTAAGTCTGTGCTTTAACAGTTGTCTAAAGTGTTTAAAAAATACAAAAAATGGCTCAAGCTCAGATACGTTTTTCTAACGAGTTGCAGACATATTTGAGAGGTTTTGGTTTTGAAAATGTCTCTTGGTTACCAATAAGAAGGGAAATTACATGCACACTTGGTGACAAATTTGTCATAGTTGTGAAAGAGAGACAGCGACGCATTAAAATAATATTTAAAAAGGGTCACCAAAGTTTTCAATTACCATTTGAAATTTTTGAAACTCTCTGTGATATGAAGGAAAGTGTTCAGTTATTGGCTTCATTCTTACACGGACAGTCGAAATGACAACTTCAAAACTATTAGAGTTTGAATATAGTTCTCCAAGCATGCTATTCTTTCAAGACAGACTTAAAACGTTCGACATGTGGCCACCTCAAATAGAACCAAACAAGTTCCAATTATCTTCAGCAGGATTTTATTATACTGGCAGAAATGACACAGTAGAGTGTTTTTCTTGCGGTTTGCGATTACATCAGTGGCAGAAAGGAGACGAGTCGTTGTTAGAACATAAAACACATTCTCCAAGTTGTTTATTTTTGAACATAATTGGACATCATAAAAACGACATTTCATGGCAGCATAAGGACACCCGATCTTCGTCCTCCAATGACTCATCCCGAGCACCATGGACGTGGACCGAACCTCTGGCGGGTTTTCAATATGGCGATATCCCCGGATGATCTGAAAATTCAAATTTGAATTTTTCCGTTATCATATGTAACTATAAAAGACATACAACACAGCACAAACATTCAGTGTTTCATCGACATTTGGTGTGATCATATCGCAGCAGAAAAACTTAACATGGATTGCAGTGAACTATCTCAAGATATTTATGAAAATGAACATTGTGACTCCAAAACGAATGTTATGGGCACTACAGACATTTATACTCCAGTTTCTACAAGTGTCGCGCTAATGAATTCATACTTTGACTTTGTCTATGCGAAGGCACTGTGTGAGGTTATGGGTATGGTGACTAGACAACTTTGCTATGGTTGCCAGATGGATCTCCCATCTCAAAAAGATCACGATTGTATCATGGATACAGACCCTGATGATGATGAGTATAAAATAGAACGTTACTTTAGTGACATGCTAAACGCAGTTAATGAAAAAAATATACTACAAAGTTGGGAAGAAATTGTGCGCATTTCAAACATTTCCTCTGAAATGATTGATTTACACAAACATTTGCTAGAGAGCAATGACTATCTGCAGATAATGAAAACCGAGCGGTGGTGTGAAAAAATGAAAAGAATGGTGTTGACAATCAATCGCATTGAAGATCGACTGTTTCGTCCATCACGTTGAGCAAAAGAATATTTACAACACAACAAAATGGACATATTATGCAATGTTGTATGTGTTTTACTGCATTTTTCTTCAAAAAAAGAATTCATGAGAAATTAAGAACTCTGGCATTGTGTGGCGTAAAATGATTTGTTATATTTATTACTTCACGAATTTCCTTTTTGCATGTTTCAAATAAATATTTAATTCACTTTATGTACATGTACGTCATTGTATGTATATGCTTGTATGATCATATGCTGACTTATTTTATACATGTTTAGTTTCAAATAAATGTATTTATATCTATACATGTTTTCATTTCCTTGCTTTAGTTTAATTAACAACCCATGTGTCCCATAATATAAACTACTAACAACGATGATCATGTTTAATCATGGAAAAAACGCAGAAGGAACATATCCTATCACAATATTATTTCGATTCTAAAAACGCAGGCAGCTTTTTGGGTGCAAAAAAGTTACACAGGATATTAAACCAAAACTATCCAAGAGTATTTACTACTTATTTCATACAGAAATGGCTCAACAATCAAGATTCGTATGCCATTCAACGTCAGGCGAGACATACATATAAAAGACCACGTGTTGAAGTGGCGGGTATGAACGATCAGGGTGATATGGATTTAATGGCAGTTGATAACATTGCTAAATACAATGATGGAGTTAAATACCTACTCATTGTTATAGATATATTTTCACGTTTTCTATCCGTTCGACCCTTAGTTAATAAAAAATCTAACACGGTATTGTTAGCAATCAAGGATATTCTTAGTGTTCATAAGTTTAAAAAGTTAAGAACGGACCGAGGTTCTGAATTTATCAATCGTGAATTAAAAGCGTTTATGCAAAAGAAGAGAGTTTACTTGTTTAATACACAAAGCACCGCTAAAGCAAACTATGCAGAGCGAGTCATTCGTACCCTTCGTGGTATGATATTTAGAATGTTAAGATATCAGCGAAATTATAGATATATAGATCACCTTCAAGATATTGTAAATAGTTACAATAATTCCCCTCATCGGAGTTTGGATGGATTAGCACCAAGTGATGTTACAAAGAAAAACGAGACACAACTTTGGAGTAAAATGTATCTAAAACCTAAAAAATTCCCCAAAACGCCTCCTCGCTTTAAATATAAAATTGGTGATTTGGTTAGATTAAGTTACACGAAACATCCCTTTAGAAGAGCTTATCAACAACAATATACTACAGAAGTTTTTAAAATAAAGAGCAAGATTTTCAAACAAGGTTTTCCATTGTATAAGATCATAGACTTGAATAAAGAACCAATATCAGGTTATGTGAATCAAAATGAAATAATTCCTGTTGATAAAGATGCAGACAGTCTTTGGTATGTTGATAAAGTTTTAAAAAAGAGAAAAGTCAAAGGGAAATTAGAGTATTTTGTTCGATGGGAAGGATTTCCAAAATCATTTGATAGCTGGATTGATGCAGATCAAGTTCAAGAACAATAATAATGGAACGATATGTGTTTGTGAGAGACAGTGAAAGTAATCACATCTTCACCGAGAACAAACCCTATAACTTCAAAGTGCAGTTAAAATTACCTCTATCTTTTAATGGTTACTGGAAGGTTGCTTTGTGTGAAATAAGTATAAAAACTGATCCTAAAGCAAGAAGAAAAACTGTAGATAATACCTTATTTATTTACTCAAACGTTTGCAAAGAAAGCGTTGTTGACGGAGGTGAACGTCCCTTATTGAGAAGAATAGAGAAAAACGAAGAAAATGGTTGGAATTATGTGTTAGAATCTCCTTTTTATTTACCCTTAAACCGATCAGAATTCCAAGAGATTGATTTCAGTATAAAAACTGTGGAAAACGAGTATGCTTCATTCGTAAGTTCACCAGTGCATCTCACACTTCATTTTAAGCGATATCCATTTTACCCCAAATATGAATCAATCTAAGTTGTATGTACCGAACCCACAAATGTGGATAGACTATTTCAAAAATAACAAACCTCAAGTTGGGAGGGGATTTGCCATTCCACACAAGTCGAAGATGGGAAGTAATGGTATGACAATCAGCACAGTTTCCCCATCGGAACAGACAGTAAACCAGGCGAAAAGTGAGCTGAAACGAGATGGTTTAAATACTTCAGAAATGTCAACCCTTGTTCATAAATTATCCAAACCTTCAGAAGTAACACATCGTGTAAACAGCGCGAGAAAAAAACAGTTCAGAAACAGGAGTAAACAAACTAAACCGAAAAAAGGACAGAAGTCTACAAGAAAAAATAAACAAACTGAAAATAAACCTGTAAAAAACAATCAAAAATCAAGAAAAGGTGTAAAAGCAAGCAAAAAAGTGGACAATAAATGGAAAATTGATAAGAAAGCGAGAAATAATTCGAAGAAATCTATAACAACGTGGGATATATTTGGTTCATAAAATGTCTTATTTCACAAAAGACGGATTTTCTGAAGGTGTTCCGAATGAATTACTACTATTTGACTTACCTCCTACACAAGTTGCGGTGAATGATGTCCATTATCAAGAGATTCGTCCAATATCCCAAGTGTCGGATGATACTCCCATTGAGTTTCAAATCAGTGGTCAGAATTCGATGGACTATCTCGATCTGAAAGATACACAGTTATGTGTGAAACTAAAAGTAACTAATCCAGATGGATCTAACTTAAAATCGGGTGAGAAGGTGGGACCTGTGAATTTGTTCTTGCAGGCATTATTTTCAATTATAGAAGTGACTCTACAAAACAAGGCGGTTATATCATCTAATTACAATCCATATATAGCCATGTTTAATACTTTACTATGTAATGGAAAAGATGCTTCATTTTCTCAATTGTCTTCTCAACTATTCATAAAAGATGACAATGATCACCCAGAAGACTGTGATCCTAGTGGAGCAAACAATGGATTGTTTTTACGGTCAAAATATATAACAAAATCAAAAACTTTAGAGTTGCAAGGGCCTATATATCACAGTTTATTTACTATTAAACGGTACCTGTTAAACCAAGTGGATGTTAATGTGAAGTTGTATCGTAGTTCTCCAGCATTCTGTCTAAGTTCTGGCGAGACATCCCCAAGCTATAAAGTAAACATTACAGATAGTTATCTTTTAGTAAAAAAAGTTAGAGTCAATCCAGCTCTCATTGTTGCTCACTCTGAGATGTTAAAGATCAACACAGCAAAGTATCCATTTGATAGACTTGAATGTCGGTTACAAACCATTGCTGCAGGTAGTACGGTGTTTACGTGGGATAACTTATTTCAAGGACAAAAACCAAATACAATTGTCGTAGCCTTTGTCAGATCAGCAGCAATTTCGGGAGATTATAAATCAAATCCATTTCATTTCCTAAACTGTGACATTAGGAGTATTTGCCTTTATGCTGATGGGGTTCCAGTGTGGGGTAATCCACTAAAAACAAATTTTAATAATTTAAATGGAGAAAGTTTTATGAGAGTATACGCAAATATGTTTCTAACAAATGGAATGTGGAATAAAGATGCTGGACTTGATATAAACAGAGAAGACTTTGCACGCACATCCTGTATTTTTACATTTCAATTAGAGCCAAAGTTTTCTGATGAAGCATTTCTATCTCTAATAAAAACAGGAAATGTGCGATTAGAGGTTCAATTTGGAACGGCTTTATCTACCGCAACAAGCTGTATTGTGTATAATAGTTCTCCTGGATTTTTTCAAATTAACGCTCAGAGAGACATAATAACAGAATGAATACATCACAGCTTCAGTGTTGTATAGACTGTGATCCAATGTTGCAAAAAACAATTTTGGGGGTGTTTGCGGCTGATCAACTACCAAACGACTTGGTATTTCCATGTGGTTTTATTGCCAATACAGACAATCATTTCATGGAAGGAAGACATTGGTGTACATTTTACTTCCCAAATTCAACCACTATCGAATATTTTGACAGTTATGGGAAACCAATTGACTATTTTAACACTTATTTTCTGAAATATGCTTCTTATTTTTCAACTGTTATCACAAATTCGAGACAGCTACAAAGTAATTACAGTGATGTTTGTGGGATGTATTGTTTGTTTTTCTTACTACAACGAACAAATGGTGTATCTTTTTATGACATTGTACATAGTTTTTTCAATGATTATGACTGTAATGATTTACTTGTATATAACTTCGTTAGAAATATGTTTCCATATTGTTTGCAAAATGGTTGTTTCAAAAACCAAACATGTAGATCACTAATAAAGTAGTGTATTTAAATGGTTTTTGTTTGTATTCTATTTATTGTGTTCTCTGTTATCAACAAGTGTAGATCATGTTGGATGCATTAATTAAATTTGAATGCCCTGCCACTTGTATTGTGGCAGGAACAAGTGGAAGTGGAAAGTCAACCTTTCTATTTGAGTTGTTTAAAAATGCAAACTCTATGTTTACCATGATTCCGAAAAAGATTATATATTGTTATTCTACCTATCAATCCTTATTTGATGATATGAAAGAACATGTGGAAAATATTGAATTTTTTGAAGGTTTACCAACTAAAGACGATATGGACATGTGGACTATGGAAACTGACTTCAAAATATTAGTGATTGATGATTTAGCACAAAAAGCTTCACAAAGTGTAGATATTGTCAACTTATTCACCATTTATAGTCATCACCATAATTTTTCAGTCTTTTTCGTAGTGCAAAATTTATTTACAGGAGGAAAATATTTTCGAACTATTAGTCTAAACAGTCATTATTTTGTGTTGTTTAACAATCAGAGAGATAAATTACAAATTCAAGCATTAGCCAAACAAATGTTTCCCGGTGAAACGCATTATTTTATGGATGCCTATAGAAAAGCCACAAACAAGAAATATAGTTACCTTCTGGTGGATGTAAGTCCACATTCTAACCCGTTATATAAACTTCGTACAGACATCTTTCCACATCAAACCCCCATTGTATTTCTACCTGAAAAGGAGAAAAATGGAAGATAAACTACAGAAGGAGAGACATTTTTTAAAATTTATGATCAACACCAATGAAAAACAACAAAAAATGTTGATAAAAAACTTAACAAAATCTCAATTGGCTGCACTTATAGAGGTGATTTACAATGCTATCAGGGGAAATCTTGTCATTCCAGAAAAGGATAAAAAGAACTTGAAACGATATAGACATGTCATACGTAAAGTAATATCCAAAAGACTCTCTCAAAAAACGAGGAAAGCCATTCTGTTAAAATATTTCAAACAGTTTTTAGCGTTAATTAAACCCAGTGAATCATGGCTCAAGAATTAGTGTTAATTCCTAAATCAAAGTATGAATACTTACTCTCTAAATGTGATGGAAGTTTACAAAACAGTCAACCTTCTAAAAACAATAACATGGTATTACAACAAAATGGTAAGAATTCACAGAAAAGGTTGACTCAAAATGGCGGGAAGTTACAGAAAAAATCAATTCAAAATGACGGAAATTTACAGAAAAGACTAGTCGTGAAACGTTTAAACAAGTTTTTTGAAAAACCTAAAAAAAATAAGAAAAAAAATGAGAATCTCAAAGAAATAAAGTCAAAACAAAACAAAAGGGGAAAAACAAAGATAATTAACAAATTGAAATGGATTCCCTATAGTATTTGAAATTCAAATGTTTAAAATTCAAATGTTTGGCGAACTTTTTTCCCGCCAAATTCACATTTTGGTGGAATATTTTCCCACCAAAACATTTGACAAACTAGTTCATTTACTATTGAGTTTCCGAGTTAGTAACATTCTTTAAGTTTTTACAGAAGGAAGAAATTGATACTTTTGAACCTGAAAAAATACCAGAGGATGGATCTAAGGGGTATATTCTAGAAGTAGATCTAGAATATCCAAAACATTTACATGACAGTCATAACGACTACCCATTAGCTCCGGAACGTAAATTCACACCCAATGAAAAATTATCTCCTTATGCTCAACATGTGTTGAAACATTTACACAACAGTGAGGAACTTCCACCCAGAGCAAAGGTGGAAAAATTACTCACCACTTTAGAAAACAAACAGAATTATGTACTTCACTATCGCAACCTGCAACTGTATCTCCAACTCGGTCTAAAATTGAAAAAATACATAAAGTATTAGAGTTCCAACAAGAGGCTTTCATGAAACCCTACGTTGAGTTCAACACCAAAATGCGACAACAAGCCAAGACTGCTTACGAGAAGAACTTCTTCAAACTCATGAACAACTCGGTCTTCGGTAAGGTTGTTGTTGTTTTTTTTTGTTTTTTTGGGGGGTTCGTGTTAATTTATAACATTGTTATCATTTTTGTATGATCTGCCCGTATGTAATTTATACAATTTATTTATTGTCACTTCCATACCACTAATACTTATCTACAAAAACAACTGTTCAATAATTGTCAGGCGTAGTTTCACTTTTTGGTATTTCATTCATCTTCAATCAAACGCTTACAAGTGCTCATGTACAATTAGGAACCTAAAGTAAAACTGACCAAAACTAACTACCGGCAAGTAAAAAGTGTATTTTTCGGTCCCATTTTCATATCCCTCATCCAAAACACAGGTATCTAAGATAACGACGGATACCATCATAAAAACATATATTGAGCAGTTCAGAGTAAAGATTAACATGATGAAAAGTTACTTACCAAAAATTTTGTTTACTTTCAGGAAAAACCATGGAAAATCTTCGGAAGCATCGGTCCGTAGAACTTGTTCATACAGAAAAACGACTACAGAAAAACGACTACAGAAGGTGTCATCCAAACCCACTTATAAGATGCACCGGATTTTTTCTGAAGACCATGTTGGTGTTGAATTAAGTCGCAAAAATTAAATAAAATTAAATTAAATAAACCAATTTTTGTTGGAATGAGTATCCTTGATTTGTCAAAATATACCATGTACGATTTTTATTATAATCATTTGAAAAATGTGTATGGTAGCAACGTTGAGCTAGAATTAACGGACACAGATTCATTTTTAGTATCATGTACAACACCGGACATTTTCCAAGATATGTTGGCCTATTCACATTTGTTTGACACTTCAGATTTCCCTAAAGATCATTTTTTATATAGTGACTTCAACAAAAAAGTAATGGGAAAAATGAAAAGTGAAACAAATGAGAAATGTATTAGTGAATATTGCGGTTTGCGATCGAAAATGTATGCATTTAAGTGTGATGATATAGACGAGAAAAGAGCAAAAGGGATATCAAAAGCGGTTGTTAAAAAATCATTGACTCTTAATGATTATAAACATGTATTATTTAATAATTCTCAAATGCACTCAACAATGCATTCATTAAGTCATAACCATAAAATTTATCTGGAAACAATCAGCAAAGTAGGATTATCTAGTTTTGATGACAAAAGATTTTTATTAGAAGATGGAATTAAATCATATGCTTATGGACATTATAAGATACAAGAGATATAATTTCTATGTTTTATACCAAATTACATCTAATTTCATGTAATTTCATGTGATGTTATCTACTGCTCTACTGTTAAAATGTAACCTAAAATAAATAAAAAAAAATAAAATAAAAATGTATGATCTTTGTTAAACAAATTGTTTGAATTCAATTATAATCAACTTTATTTGTATTTGCATTGTATTGTATTTATAAGAAAATAAATATTAAAATCTTGTCTGATATTTTATTTATTGATACAACATACCGGAATGGTATAAAATAGCTCGTCAGACATGTCCTCAACTTATAAATCTCAATTTGGTCTTGTTAAATTTTAAAATATTGTATTAATGGAATGAAATAGTTATACACAAAAATAAATAATAAAAAACATTCACGTTTTCATTACAATAAGATCGAACACATTTTAACATTTCTGTAGGGTTGATTTAATGAAATGTAAACGATACATCATACCTTTAAGGTATGAGGTTATTTGATAAAGAAATTGTGTGAATCCTTTACCGATTTAATAAAAATAGTGAAACTCAAAAGAAGCTAAGAGAGGACAAAACTGTTATATCTTCAAAACCTACTTTTGGTGGTCAAAATAAAAGATTATTTAGTAAGTTGTTTGAAAAACTTTCATGTCATTGTAAGGTTCAACGGAGGTGTTCATAATGATAAACAGAGTCCAGTGAATCGAGCGCTGGCATTTGACAATGGTTTAATAAGTGATTTATTGTGATAGCTCACCACAGTGGAAGAGCTTTAGTCACCCTGAATGATAAACTAGATATATGATAACGACAATCTCGTCTTTTGAGCCATCAGCAGCTCATTTAACTGTCTTCACTTTTAAGTTATTACAATGGGTACGTCGGAGAGTAATTGAGTGGCTATTAGATATGGTGTTGTTGTACGAATTGACACTAAACGGTCAGGTTTTAGTCATTCAATTTCTTGAAATCACTTTCGATCACGCGATGGCTGGGTTCTGATGAACTTTTGTTTGTCAATGACCTGTGATCTTACATATAAAAGAATCCGTTTGATCACATATAAAGATGGTGGAGTTTATGATAAGTCCATCGTCTGATGAGGGAAAACAATACCATTAAATAGATCCTAGGTCGATGACCCTATGTTAGAAACGTTGGATGAGTTGTCCTTTGACATACAATACACTGATGTGGTTAGTGTGACAATGCTATTGTTTATATCCCTTCTATTGAAATGAATACTGTTAATCAATGGAGACCCAGTTAAACAATGACCCTTTGTCTTGGATTTCAAACAATGGTTAAATATGGCCGCTAACGCGGGAAACCGCCAAAGATGGCCGCGAGAGTCAATTTCAAACGCACATCCAATCAAAAGACACATGCTAAATTTATAAGTTTAATGATGTATATTAATGTGTGATCAGTTCGTCCTCCACCTCCTTGTCTGTCTGGAGCGTACATCTGACAGGTTCCAATTGCCCTATCCACCTAATGTACAGTAGCAATACTGAATTTTATCACCACACTTGCTAAAATGTATAACAATGTTGTTAAATTAGATGAGTTTGACTTGTAATTGCTGAAAGTATAGCTTTCATATCAAATATCTGCTGTATGTTTTAAATTAGAGTATGTCTTGCTATACCTATTTCAGGGACTAGAATTTGTCATCAATGCCATCGCGGATAAAATCATTTGCAAGTGAATAATTGCTTTTTTTTCTAGAACGGGCATAAGTACAATTTTCAATGTTCGTTGAATGCACAAGACTATAGGTACTCACATTACAATAACATAGTTGTTAAATGTTTTTCTCAAGAAGCAAATATTACATGGAACAATTTGAACACCTGCGAAGGAAAGTCATTTCCCCCTTTCTCCTCTTTAGCCAATATATCATTCGTTATAAATCTGTCAAAACCAGGGTACAAAATCAAGTACTAGTAATACGAAGGTTATTAAGGTACCTCTTTGTAAATTATTGGATCAACCAATCATGATTACAAGTAAACATTTAATATAAAGTATATAATACTGCAAAAGTTTCATGAAATCAAACCTGTGAAAAAGATGATGTTATAAATCTGTTTAATATCAATATGTACAGGATTGCTTGGTGACAGTTAATTAAACTATGTACAATAACAATGATTAATTACAAACTAGTTTAATAACATACAAAACAAAATATCGCATGGGGCTTTCTGATTCTAACCAAAGATTAAAACAACACAGTAATGACTAATATTGATCTCAAAAAGAGATTTTTAAAGAGGAAAATTATCATTATCTTCTCACACAAAGGAGTGTGTAATAAATCGAGCGTTGGACAACGGTTTAATTAGTGACCTACTGTGATAGATCACCTCATTGTACTAGATTTAGTTAGCCTGGATGATAAACTAAATGTATGATAACGATAATAGTGACAGTCCCGTCTTTTGGACTTTCAACACATCATTTAACCGACTTTTCACTTTAATGGTATTACAATGCGTCAATGACATGTGCTTTTTCACCTTAAATAATCAGAAGTTTGATCACTTAAAAAGATAGAGAGGGTTATAATTAGTACATCGTGTGATAAGGGGATAACAATTAAAGGCAATACTATTAAACAAATGATGCGTTAATCATTGTTAGAAACTTTGGAGCGTTGTCCTTTGGCATACATAACCCTGATCTGATAAAGACGATAGTGCTATCTTCGTGTCGTACCATAAACTACATTGAAATGAATACTCTCAATCAAACAATGCACCCGTCAACATTCCGCGGACCTGCCTGTGATGGGACCCGCCAGATTCGTCAAAGATGACCGCGAGTTACCTTCTTTTACCCTATAACCTAGTGATAACTATGGGTTTTTTCCTTTGTAAAAATGGAAAACATTATTATTCTTTTGAACAGAGACATTATAAATCTTTGTGGTAATGAAAAAACTGTATCTGCTGATGAACAAGGACAACAAACGTCTTTTCAAAGTTTTAAAATGAACATTTGAAACCTTTGTCTTAAACTTTCTTCCAAAACATTCGTGTATGAATCGTTATTCTTTGAAACAAAGAAATCATATAAAATCATTAAAGGGAAAAAAAACGTTGTAATTTTCCTAACTAGTGAGATCAAATTTTGTTTATTACTTGTAAAAGGGATTGAAAAAAAAACTTTTGAAAAATTTGATGATTGTAGAAAACAATAGTTATTATCATAACCTCTCAACTGTTAGGTCAGCTCAATATAACCTTTATCAATATTTTATGTAAAATGATCATGAGCCCCTTTTAAAAGGTATCAAGTACAATCATTATAACAATCGTGACCATTTCTATGATAAATGTTATTGTTAACATGTTAAGATTGTTCTCCCTATCGCTCCTTTTGGGAGTTGAATTGATATATAAAAATATTGTATTGATGGTGATAACGGAACTCATCTTGGCTAATGTTATGTTAACGGAAAAATGAGTATGGTTTTGCAAGGTGAAAAGTTCATATCACCGTTCATTAAATTTGAATGTCTTTCACTGTTAACAATGACCCTTTGTCTTGGATTTTAAACAATGGTTAAACATAACCGCTAAAAGCGGGAAATCGGCAAATATGACCGCTTACGCGCGAAATCGCTAAATATGGCCGCGAAAGTCAATTTCAAACTTGCGCATGCGTAAACAATGGAACCACCGACAGAACCACCGCACCACCAAACAAAATGGCCGCGAAAGTCAATTTCAAACTTGCGCATGCGTAAACAATGGAACCACCGACAAAACCACCAAACCACCAAACAAAATGGCCGCGAAATACCAATTATTATACTACTCCCCTTATGGAAACATTCATTATATCACATGATACATTGTCAATCAACCAATCAAACAACACATCAGCCGTAATTAATTTTGAATACACGTTTGAAATTGTGGTCTTCAACATTATTTTGCTAAAGGGTTCCAGCTTTTGCTATTTTTGTTTTAACACTCCTTTCCTTATGATTTAACACTTAACAAATTACGTGTCCCCCAGCTATGACTACCAGTATAAAGATATATGGTCATTTGATAAACTACAGTGCTTTAGAACGTGTCCCCCAGCTATGACCACCAGCATAGAGATATATGGTCATTTGATAAACTACAGTGCTTTAGAACGTGTCCCCCAGCTATGACCACCTGTATAGAGATATATGGTCATTTGATAAACTACAGTGCTTTAGAACGTGTCCCCCAGCTATGACCACCTGTATAAAGATATATGGTCATTTGATAAACTACAGTGCTTTAGAACGTGTCCCCCAGCTATGACCACCTGTATAAAGATATATGGTCATTTGATAAACTACAGTGCTTTAGAACGTGTCCCCGAGCTATGACTACCTGTATAAAGATATATGGTCATTTGATAAACTACAGTGCTTTAGAACGTGTCCCCCAGCTATGATCACCAGCATAAAGATATATGGTCATTTGATAAACTACAGTGCTTTAGAACGTGTAACCCAGCTATGATCACCAGCATAAAGATATATGGTCATTTGATAAACTACAGTGCTTTAGAACGTGTCCCCCAGCTATGACCACCAGCATAGAGATATATGGTCATTTGATAAACTACAGTGCTTTAGGATGTGTCCCCCAGCTATGACTACCAGTATAAAGATATATGGTCATTTGATAAACTACAGTGCTTTAGAACGTGTCCCCCAGCTATGACCACCAGCATAGAGATATATGGTCATTTGATAAACTACAGTGCTTTAGAACGTGTCCCAAAGCTATTACTACCAGTATAAAGATATATGGTCATTTGATAAACTACAGTGCTTTAGAACGTGTTCCCCAGCTATGATCACCAGTATAGAGATATATGGTCATTTGATAAACTACAGTGCTTTAGAACGTGTCCCCGAGCTATTACTACCAGTATAAAGATATATGGTCATTTGATAAACTACAGTGCTTTAGAATGTGTCCCCCAGCTATGATCACCAGTATAAAGATATATGGTCATTTGATAAACTACAGTGCTTTAGAATGTGTCCCCGAGCTATGACTACCTGTATAAAGATATATGGTCATTTGATAAACTACAGTGCTTTAGAACGTGTCCCCCAGCTATGATCACCTGTATAAAGATATATTGTCATTTGATAAACTACAGTGCTTTAGAACGTGTCCCCCAGCTATGACCACCAGTATAAAGATATATGGTCATTTGATAAACTACAGTGCTTTAGAACGTGTTCCCCAGCTATGATCACCAGTATAGAGATATATGGTCATTTGATAAACTACAGTGCTTTAGAACGTGTCCCCGAGCTATTACTACCAGTATAAAGATATATGGTCATTTGATAAACTACAGTGCTTTAGAATGTGTCCCCCAGCTATGATCACCAGTATAAAGATATATGGTCATTTGATAAACTACAGTGCTTTAGAATGTGTCCCCGAGCTATGACTACCTGTATAAAGATATATGGTCATTTGATAAACTACAGTGCTTTAGAACGTGTCCCCCAGCTATGATCACCTGTATAAAGATATATGGTCATTTGATAAACTACAGTGCTTTAGAACGTGTCCCCCAGCTATGACCACCAGTATAAAGATATATGGTCATTTGATAAACTACAGTGCTTTAGAACGTGTAACCCAGCTATGACCACCAGCATAAAGATATATGGTCATTTGATAAACTACAGTGCTTTAGAACGTGTCCCCCAGCTATGACCACCAGCAAAGAGATATATGGTCATTTGATAAACTACAGTGCTTTAGAACGTGTCCCAAAGCTATTACTACCAGTATAAAGATACATGGCCATTTGATAAACTACAGTGCTTTAGAACGTGTTCCCCAGCTATGATCACCAGTATAGAGATATAAGGTCATTTGATAAACTACAGTGCTTTAGAACGTGTCCCCGAGCTATTACTACCAGTATAAAGATATATGGTCATTTGATAAACTACAGTGCTTTAGAATGTGTCCCCCAGCTATGATCACCAGTATAAAGATATATGGTCATTTGATAAACTACAGTGCTTTAGAATGTGTCCCCGAGCTATGACTACCTGTATAAAGATATATGGTCATTTGATAAACTACAGTGCTTTAGAACGTGTCCCCCAGCTATGATCACCTGTATAAAGATATATGGTCATTTGATAAACTACAGTGCTTTAGAACGTGTCCCCCAGCTATGACCACCAGTATAAAGACATATGGTCATTTATTAAACTACAGTGCTTTAGAACGTGTCCCCCAGCTATGACCACCAGTATAAAGATATATGGTCAACTGTTAAACTACAGTGCTTTAGAACGTGTCCCCCAGCTATGACCACCAGCATAGAGATATATGGTCATTTGATAAACTACAGTGCTTTTGAACGTGTTCCAAAGCAATGATTGCTACAGTCATATGATTTACAGTCAAAATACTTCAAAACGTAATGGATGTCTTAAATTTCAGTGTCAAAGTTGGATGCTTTTCATGATGAACATAAATAAAGGATTGATAGGTATTAAAATTAAAGGCATGGACCTTTGTTTACACCTTCTAAAATACTAGGCACAATAATGCGATTATAGGGAACTTTCGCCTATTCAAAAACCGTTAAAGACTCAGAAGCAGCTGTTTATATGGAGTACTAAAATACTAAATTATACTGTATTAGCTAAATCTAAATCAAAGATAAAGTACAGTGTAGATCTTCCTTTATTTCTTAATTGTTTGATTTACCCAAATTATTTCATAAAATAATCATGGGAAAATGTGGCAACTACTTACATTATTATTTTATATAAACACAATCAAAATTGAGTTCATTTTGACAAGAGAAATTTATGATAAACATTGTCAACCTTAATACTTTGCTGCAAAGGCAAATTTTTCTATTTACACAAATATCTATGACGTAAATAGACCATCCAAGCACCTGCTGAAATCCGTACTGTCGTTTATCTGGCAATACTACAATCCGTACTGTACCTTAGGCTAACCTGTTGTATCACCTACAACGACCAATTTACGGTAGTCGAGCTACTTTACATTACTTTACAGTATATTAATAATTGTGATGCCCAATAAGAGGTCGTATAATAATCTGAGATAGACAATAGCATCGACGAAAAAAATTAAGGGTGTATAGATTCCAATGGTCAGACTGTGAGCGTGTACCAGTATAGAATATAACGTCGACCGTGGAATTTTTCCTGTCTATTTTCGCTTTCGGTTTCCGATAAATTGAAAAATGGCGTTTGCAAGTTCGAAAGAAGATATCAGTAAAATGGAGTGCTCTATCTGTACAGAGGTATTTAGGGAACCAAGATCATTAAACTGTAGCCACATTTTTTGTGAAACATGCATTCAGACATGGGTAATGAGGCTATCCGCAGATTCGCCACAGTTGCAGGGCATTGAATGCCCTTTATGTCGGGAGGTAACGAAGCCTCCCAAAACAGGTCTACCACCGGATAAATGGGCTTCTCACCTACAAAGGGCAACAACAGGACAGCTCAGGCAGAAGAGTTCGACAGACATATCTTTTTGTGACCCGTGTATGTTGGTTAACGAACGCAATACTGCGAGGTACTGTTGCATTGACTGTGGTGAGAAAATTTGCATTGACTGTGAAAAGACTCATAAAAGATTCCGACCAACAAGAGACCATAAGGTGTTTGAGCTGACCATTGACAATCAGCGCTCACAACTGGAGCAGATGCAGGAAATACAAAAACTTCTGATGTGTGACAAGCATTCGGACAAGCCTATTGAGTTTTACTGTGAAGAGGACGAGGAAGTATTTTGTTCAACGTGTGCGTTTATTGACCACAGATCATGTTCGGATGTACAGGAGATCGATAACGAATATGATCGAGGCAAACCAATGCGCACAGTAAAAAAGATATTTACCAACATGAAAGAAACTCTAGATAATTATTCCAAAATATACACATCGTATGAAAAAGACCTTAATGAGGATCACTCAAAACTGAAAGCAACTGTGCATGATGCTAAGGTTAAGCTGATAAAGAGCATTGAACGATCAGAGAACAAGCTTATTGCAGAGATCAAAGCAGCAACTGATGCCTTTGTCCATGGATGTCGCAATGATCTCAAGGAAATCAAGACTAGATCAGATTATGTTAATCTATCAACAAATACAGCCCAGTACTGCTTAAGGAATGACATCGGAAAGAAGGCACATTTTATTGTAAAATGTAAACTAGAGAAACGACTTGATCAGATTAATGAACAAACAGGGGAGCTTAGTGCAGACTTTGATTCAAAGTTCAAAAGATTAAAATTAGTTGACAATATGGATTATGTTTTCCCGCAGACAGGTGTCCTAGGAAAGATGGAGGAATATTCACAGATATTGGAAGTGCCCTCATCTAATGATATAAGAGAAATGTCGGAAAAGAACAACTTAGTTCCCACATTTGACTTGGCTTCTCCTGCTGGACAACTCAGCAAGCAGAAGTCATATTTTGTTTCATGTGACTTTTTCACTGATGAAATCGGTGTATTTTCCGACCAAAGAAATAGACGTGTTGTTATGTACTCCATCAACAACAACGAGATTTTGGCTCAATTAAAACCAAAATCATATCCTTGGACAGTTGTAACATCAGGTAAAGATGTACTTGTTTCTTTCCCAGACGAAAAGAAAGTCGTTGTTTTTGACGATCATCTGAGGAAAAAGCGAGAGTTGCATTTAAAAGGAATGAGCGCCTCCTTCCAGCTAGAACTACCTGATACAATTTTTACAATGATACAAAGTGGAATTGCTAGCAGCCCTGCAAAATTTGATTTGATATCTGGAAAACCCAAAGAATGTCTTGCTAGGAATCTGAAAATCGAAGAAACGCCGGACCACTTTCACCTTGACGAAGAACGATTGTACTGGTCATGCGAAAGAATAAACACAGTCATTGCTTATGATTATCAAAATGATGCAAAAGAATTTGAGTACAGTCATTCAGATTTGGTATGGCCAACAGGAATAGACACCGACTTTGATGGAAACATATACATTTGTGGATTGAAATCAAGGAACATACATGTTTTAGAGAACGGTGGAACGCTGCTCCGAGTGTTTGATCTATCCAGCTATAACATATCGCCAACATTTATTCGCGTCAGTGAAAATGGGGAAGACGTTATTATTCTAGGAGATGCTAATAAAACTGGACCGTTTTTCTTTAAACTTAAGTAATCAAACAGTGACAGTATTAAACTTGAACCAGATTTGATTCGGTGTTACGTTTTTTTTTCTTTCAGTGATTAGACGTCAGTATAGCAATACTCGAGTTTTTACTGTTTTAATACACTTATTGAAACTCAAATCTTAAAATCAATACATACACATGTATAACAAACATGAATTTTGAGTGATAAACCTTTAACTACTTACTAAATAATGCATATATGGAAAATATCAATTTCTGATAACAAGATTGTTACCATGTATGTATATGAATATATAACTTATAAGGGATCAAGCATGATTGTGCTCAACCTCAGTCATATAATGTAATGGTTGAAATCTCAGATTGATTTCTACACCCAACAAAATTTAATTAATGGTCACCTTATCATTTTTGAAATATTCAAGTTCAATAACTGTCTTCTGACAAGTCTTTTGGGATGGTTGTTTATTGAAGTATCTAGAAAAAATTAAGTTCATTATTGTACAAGAGTGTTACAAGGGGTTTATGTGTTGTTTTTTAATGAAATCTGAAAGTAAAGAAAAACAACTGTTGATTTGATTAGGTATTACCTGTGTATCTAAAGTTTTAAGTTGCTACCTCATACATGTATTTATTTGAAATTAAATATATAATTAATAACTTGAATGATAATTCGATCTAAACAATTAATCATGAGACTTATTTATTTAAGTCTAAGGCCGCATATTTGGCACCGTTATATTTTATTTAGAATGCAGAAAAATGTTTGTGAATTAAATTATCTAATATTTAGGCTTGGTTTAACGAAACTCTGCACAATTGAGTTTCTGCTAGTATCTGTGTAAAAGTAAGTCAACTAGTTAAAAAGAAAATTGTCAACAAAGCATCATTAAATGGGTTCCATCATTTTGTACATGTAATTACTAACTAAAATGTTTTGATACTTCAATTTTATATTGTAGAGTATGTTAAAATTTATGATTATATATAGAATACCTGGAATTACAGCATTTAGATTCATGTTTGCTTCATGTTTCCATGAAATTGTCCTTTAAGAATTCATTGCAATCATTTCCATAACTTTTCCTAGAATTGTTCGTATACGGTTTCTTGTCTTTGGTGGTATTTTCAGATACATGCGTTGCTTTAGAGCTGCACTCTCACAGATTGATTGTTTTGCATGACAACATTTTAATGACTTTGAATGACCAAATTGTTGTGTAAATGTCAGGAAGACAGTGAAATAAGACTGCTGACAAAATATTACGGTAGATCACAGTTCATTTTCTGTACGTTTAAAAATTGATGTTTTATTGCTTAAAGCATTACTAACATTCTAAGAAAAATGAAAAAAAACAACAGCACTTTACCAAACAATTGAGTTCTTTCTTCAGTTTATAATCTAATATGACAAAATTTAAGGCATTGATGCCAAAACCAGCTGATTCTGAGACATTTGTCTTATAAAAGTGTCAAAACTGACAATCTGTGAGAGTGCAGCATTAAGGCTGTTGTCAATGAAGAAGTTGAGATGTTGGTGGTATAGATGAACTGTTGTGAATATTTCGTTTTTGTAGACTTAATTTATTTTATTATTTCATTGCATGTATTATCTTTATATGCTTTATTGCTATTTTCAATTACGGAGGATAGAATTTGATTAGGAAAATCTCTATTGTTAAGTATAGTCGTGATATTTTAGGTAGCTATATTTTTGTCATAGGTTCTGAAGTCATTCATTGGTAACAAAAATATTACTGGCCCCAATATCACGAAAATCCTTATGGTGATTTCTAAATCTCAATATTTACTAATTTGACCACACATGAAAACTCATTCAAAATCTAGGTTTTTGCTCTTCGAAAGCACAAGATCTTGTGAAGAATGTGTGAATAAAAAATATGTACTTTTAAAGAGTAAAAACAGAAGATTTTGAATCCTATTTTGCTGTTATGTTTTGTGAAGGAGTTTAAGATTGAGGTCAGTGTTATCATTAAGTATTTTTATGATATAAAGGCCTGGCCCCAGCTTTTTAAGTTTCTTATAACAGGATTAAGCTAAGCTCAGCACTTATGTTTTTCAATAATTTGCATAATATTTAATTCTTTAAGAGATATTATACTTAAGGTAGGAATTATCTTTATGATTATCAAAATAAACCATTTTTTGTTCATCGAAATTCAATTTCAGTATGTATTTTGACTAATTGAAACAAGCTACTTAAGCCTGTTATGCTTAAGAGGTATCAAGAAATTGGGGCCAGATGTTTTGAATATCCATTTGATTTGAAGATAAACATATTTGTGATATGATAAATTTCAGTAAGAATAGTTATTGTTGCAATATTTTGTACAATTTAACATTGTATATAAAATACTTTTTTTAATTGATATATTGTTAAGCCTAAAGATATTGGTACTACGAGTTGATTGGTCAGGTGTATATAGGAGATAATTGTTACTATGAGTTAATTGGCTAGGTTTATATAGGAGATATTGGTTTTAGGAGTTGATTGGTGAAGTGTGTATAGAAGATCTCTGTCCCATCAGTTGATTGGTCTGGTGTAAAGAGGAGCAATTGGACCTATCAGTTGATTGGTCAGGTGTATATAGGAGATATTGGTCCTATCAGTTGATTGGGTAGGTGTATATAGGAGATATTGGTCCTATCAGTTGATTGGTCAGGTGTATATAGGAGATATTGGTCCTATCAGTTTATTGAATATAAAGAATCTTTAATGTATATACTAATGTTTATGAAACTTCTGTCAAGTAAAAAGGCTAATATTGGTGTTAAATGAATTTGGTTGCATTTTTTCCATATATTCTGTATTATTTTCTCAAAAAATATAATAGTGTTATAATGCTGTTTTATTTTCAAGTTTATTATTAAACCTAGCTACCTGTTCAAATAAACAAACAAGCCCTTTAATAAAATACAAAAAGAAACATACAAATGCTAATTTATTGGCGATATAATTTAAGAAATACATAAATGATATCTTAATCCGTCAAAACAATTTAATTCTTCCATTACAACTATTAATGCCCATATTTGGGAAATCAAATATCAAAAATTACAGGTTAAATATTGTATTAGAATTCTGTTGGCATGGTCAAATTGAACATAGGACATGATTTTTTCATACAAGTATTTCATTTTCTTTGTAAAACGTTGAAATCTAGGCACACATGACAAACACATAAATAAAACAGCCATATGTGAAAGCATTGACCCGTCCTATGCTGTGCTAAAATCTTCATGTGCAAGGTTTTCTTTCTTCATTATAAACATATGTAAGGGATGAAGCATGATTGTGCTCAACCTAAGTCATATAATGTAATGGTTGAAATCTCAGATTGATTTCTTCACCCAACAAAATTAATTAATGGTCACCTTATCATTTTTTTTAAATATTCCTGTAAAATTAGTTCAATAACTGACTATTGGGATGGTTGCTTACAGAAGTTTCTGGAAAAAAACAATAAATTTGTGTTATGAGTTGTTGTTTTTTAATGAAATCTGAGAGTAAAGAAAAAACATCTGCTGTTTTAATAAGTGACCATTAACTAATTTTGATGTGTATAATTAAGTATTACCTGTTTATCTTAAGTTTTAAGCTGCTACCTCATACGATGTATTTATTAGAAATTAAACATGTAATTAATAACTTGAATGACTTTCAAAACAATTAAGCCTGAGACTTATTTATTTTCTTATAAAGTTATAAGGCCGAAAAATGTTTTGTAAATTAAATTATCTAATATTTAGGCTTGGTTTAACGAAACTCTGCACAATTGAGTTTTTGCTAGTATCTGTGTAAATGTAAGTCAACTAGTTAAAAAGAAAATTGTCAACAAAGAATCATTAAATGGATTCCATCATTTTGTACATGTAATTACTAACTGAAATATTTTTATACTTCAGTTTTATATTGTAGAGTATGTTAAAATTTATATCTTTGCACAAAATAATGTTTTTGATGTCAGAGGCAGATCGAGGATGCGCACTTACTGGCAGCACATTGTACCCCTTACCCTGGCATCCCCCAAAAAAGGCTCTAAATAAGGCAATCACATGGGTAATTTGAGGTATAAAATCATGCGTTTTGTGTAATTCAAACATGGGGGCGATTGCTAGTTGATGCTGAATGAATATATATAGCTATTAAAATTATTGTAAAACACCCTGATTCTGAAAGGTGTTTATTGATAATTGTTTTTTCCTAACTGTGGATTTTCTTTTTGTCTAAATCATAATATTTTCTAATTTCTATCTTCTGAACTGTTTTGTTTTTCGTTCTAATTTCTAAAATCTAATATTTATATCTTTTAAATTGTAGATTCTAGAAGTTTTATGTGACAATTTGTTAAATTCATTACAGTTTCACATTGGTAGTCATGTTGATTTGATAGTCATGTTGATTAATTTCGATTAAACATTATTATCACGGTTTATTTCTTACAAAAGATATACTTGTATGTGTTTTGCATAGATGGTTTATTTTTTGTATTCCTCTTTTTCAGTTGTGTATATTGTTGAGCTATGGTGTCATGATTGTTGAGCATGTGATAAAATAAAGACATATAGAAATGTGACTTTCCTTTTATATTTTTATTTCCTTTTATATTTTTAACAGTGGATATGTGGTGTTGAAGTTACACACTTGAAAGCGGCAGGTTCACCACTAAAAGTATTTGTTTACAGTCTTCCAGGAGGGATGTTTAACATGGATACCGTGCGTCAGTGCTATACACTGGCACATTTATGACGACCCAATTTATAAATTAATAATACTTCAACGAATTTGGGTAAAGAATAAATGAAGCACATAGCCACAACATGAATCGTTATCTCTAACTCAATTAACAATTTTAGTTTGACGAACGGTGACTCTAGTTACAACCCTAGTCATTACGACCCAATTCTTTAATAAATATTAATTCGAAAAAAGGGAACATGAGTATCACTTAAAATTGCATAGTTTGTGTTAAGAATAAATGAAACGAACATTGTATTAAATTCGTTGTTGTATGGTTAAGTGAATTGAGAAATCGTTATAGTTTTAAAATCAGTTTCTAGGGAAGTCTCGTAGTGATGACATTGAATTTCCAAATCAAATTAAATTTTTTGGTACTGTTTGATTTACACATATCTGTGTAGTTAACATTGATATTCCTTTATATTCAAATTAATATGTTATTTGATGCATGTTCTTTAAATTTTTGTTAAAGCTACTCTCTCACAGATTGACCATTTTGACAACTTTTTTTATTTTATGTCTTTGAATGCGCCATTTTTTTTGCGTAAATGTCTCGAAACCAGTGATACAAGCCTGATGACAAAAGATCAGATTGCAGTTTTTGGAATTTAAGTTTGAAAAAAGCGTCACTTATGCTTTAGAAAAAAAATAATATGGTTGTTTCCCTAACGACTGAGGTCTGTTATGACTAAATTGAAGGCATTGATACCAAAATCAGCTGATTCTGAGACGAAAACTAAAAAAATATCAAAACTTTCATCCCGTGAGAGTGCAGCTTTAAATTAAGGAGCTTATAGGAGATGAGGACACTATTGTGATTCAAGAGACAAATAGGCAGAAGTATCTGATTTTCAGAGAGGTGGGGTTTTAGTTAAGTTTTTCTTGCCCAGTCGACCACGTCCAAAAGAGCCATGTTTGTCAAACATGATGAACATTACATATTCATATCCTCATCTCATGTATCATGTTCGTCATATTTGAGTAAGTTTCTATTTAATGTCATTATGATTTATACATCTCTCAGTGATGTTGTTTCTTAGATTATAAGTGCCGTGTGAAAGCGGTGGTTTTGTCTTCGCACCAAAAATAGCGGGGAATGATTCTTACCTAGGGTCCCTGGGTTGCTGGGGCATTTGGCAGGGATTTTTACCAGCAGTTCGTCCCCGCAGGACAGATTTTAACCGGGGCTTGGCTGAACCAAAAGTCAAAGTCCCTGCTATTCCCTGTTAATATGTTTACATGAGTTCTGGCGTTTTTTACTAAAGGAACATTATGTATGAAAAGTTCACACACATCGTCAAAGAGCGTTTGTTTTACCCTATGTGAGAGAATTCAATTAAAAGAAGAGGCCCAAGAGGGCCTATGCGCTACTGGCATGTACGTATGAGTACTAGGCAACAAATATATAGTTCACTTTTTGTGTTTGGGTAAGCTAAAAAACGCTGCATGTTCAACATCTCAGGACAGAAAGTGTTGTAAGCAGATTAGTTGCATGAACTATTTTAATATGTGCCAAGTAAAGATAATCTGAGGGTAAAAAATATTTGCTTTCAAAACTGTACTCATGGTCAAAATCTCATTTCTGTAGCTTTAAAAATAAAAAAGTTGGTCAAAAGGTCAAAGTCAAGGACATCCGGCCCCAATTTCGCGAAACTTCTTAAGTCCCTTATAACAGGATTAAGCTAATCTCATTATTTTGTTGTTCTATAAAATGTGTTATATTTTATTCTTCAAGAATTTTTGGAAATTATGTAGGAATAATCTATATGATTATCAGAATAAACCATTTTTCATTTATCAAAATCCATTTTCAGTATGTTTTTTTGGCTAATTGAAATAAGCGACTTAAGCCTGTTAATCTTAAGAAGTTTCGAGAAATTGGGGCCCGAGGACAAAATTGATGCTCGTTTGCAAAACTGTGCACATGGTCAAAATTTCATTGCTGTAGCTTTAAAAATTAAAAAGGAAGTCAAAAAAGGTGGGGCCAGCTTTTGCCCAAGGGGCATAATTTCAAATGTTTTGCTCGACGGTCATCATATGATGCTCCACAACAAATATCAAAGATATGGGCCTTGTGGTTTGAAACAAGAAGATTTTGAAAATATTTCTTAAATAAGTCTCTAGGAAACTTGTGACCCCCGGGTCAGTGCCAGTTTTGATCCAAGGGGCATAATTTGAACAACCATGTTAGTGGACCACTAAATAAAGCCTTGTTCAAAATAGCATGGATCTGCATAGTTTTTTCAGACAAAAAGGTTTTAACATTTACCAATTTAAGTATACCAAACCTGTGAACCCTGGGCGTGGCCAGTTATGACCCCAGGGGCATAATTTGAACAAAAAAAGACTTCGCTCATGTAGAGACTTGGCTAAAAATAGACTTAGCTAAAAATAGCATATATATTTTTATATTTTCAAGACCCATAATCTAGGCATGCATGGGTAGATCTGGCTGGTTTTCGAAAGGCACCAAGCTCTCATCGTCATCTAAATACTGTACAAGTTTCATTTAGATACAATCAAAACTGAACACTGTATCGTGTTCACAAGCAATTGTTTACACAATAGTATTTTTTATACTATCAAGAACCATAATCTAGGCATGCATAGGCGGCTCTGGCTGGTTTTCGAAAGGAATCGAGCTCTAATGGATATCTAGATACAGTACAAGTTTCATCGAGATACAATCAAAACTGAAGACTGTATCGTGTTAACAAGAAATTGTTTACAGACGCACGAACGCACTGACGCACGGACGCACATACTCATTTTACTACGTACACATTACCATCGCATAAGCTCTTCTGGCCTTTGGCCAGTAGAGCTAAAAAATAATGATACAGATTTTCTTCACGGCAGACGGCATCGACCATTTCGTAACCATTCCGTCCACTTCGGAAGCGTTTTTTCCAGTCTCGCAGCGTGATGTGAAAATTTGGTCGACGTTATTCTATACACGCTCGCGGTCTGACCACTGGAATCTATACACCCCCATTGAAATGTCGTAAAATATATGAAAATTTCTTTATCCACATTTTTTGAGATTTCAGATAATAATAATTAAGACAAAAGATGACAATTTTAAATAAAATAAATACTTTGCAAGGAAATAAACAATTATAGCTAACTGTTCCCAAGTTCGATCGACATTGGAATCTATACAGCTACACCGTAGGACAAACAATGGAGTCTTTTCAACTCCAACGTAGCACTAACATTAGACTGTATACAGCTTTATATTAAGACAGATATTGGAATCTAAACAGCTTCAAATTTGAGAGATCTTGGATTCAATACAGTCTAAAATTTGGACAAACATTGAACGTTATACAGCTTCAACTGAAGACAAACATTAGAATCTATACAGCCTCAACTTAACAGCCTCAACTGAAGACAAACATTGGAATTTATACAGCCTCAGCTTAAGACAAACATAAGAATCTATACAGCCTCAACTTAAGATAAACATTAGAATCTATACAGCCTTAACTGAAAGCAAACATTAGAATCTATACAGCCTCAACTTAAGATAAACATTGGAATCTATACAGCCTTAACTGAAAGCAAACATTGGAATCTATACAGCCTCAACTGAAGACAAACATTAGAATCTATACAGCCTCAGCTTAAGACAAACATTGGAATCTATACAGCCTCAAATGAAGACATACATTGGAATCTATACAGCCTTAACTAAAAGCAAACATTAGAATCTATACAGCCTCAACTGAAGACAAACATTATAATCTATACAGCCTCACCTTAAGATAAACATTAGAATCTATACAGCCTCAACTGAAAGCAAACATTCGAATCTATACAGCCTCAACTTAAAGCAAACATTAGAATCTATACAGCCTCAACTGAAGACAAATATTGGAATCTATACAGCCTCACCTTAAGATAAACATTGGAACCTATACAGCCTCAACTGAAGACAAACATTTGAATCTATACAACCTCAACTGAAGACATACATCGGAATCTATACAGCCTCAACTGAAGACAAACATTAGAATCTATACAGCCTCAGCTTAAGACAAACATTGGAATCTATACAGCCTCACATTAAGATAAACATTAGACTCTATACAGCCTCAACTGAAAGCAAACATTAGAATCTATACAGCCTCAACTGAAGACAAATATTAGAATCTATACAGCCTTAACTGAAGACAAACATTAGAATCTATACAGCCTTAACTGAAGACAAACATTAGAATCTATACAGCCTTAACTGAAGACAAATATTAGAATCCATACAGCCTCAACTGAAGACAAACATTAGAATCTATACAGCCTTAACTGAAAGCAAACATTAGAATCTATACAGCCTCAACTGAAGACAAATATTGGAATCTATACAGCCTCACCTTAAGATAAACATTGGAACCTATACAGCCTCAACTGAAGACAAACATTCGAATCTATACAGCCTCAACTGAAGACATACATCGGAATCTATACAGCCTCAACTGAAGACAAACATTAGAATCTATACAGCCTCAGCTTAAGACAAACATTGGAATTTATACAGCCTCACCTTAAGATAAACATTGGAATCTATACAGCCTCAACTTTAGACAAACATTAGACTCTATACAGCCTCAGCTTAAGACAAACATTGGAATCTATACAGCCTCACCTTTAGATAAACATTGGAATCTATACAGCCTCAACTGAAGACAAACATTAGAATCTATACAGCCTCAGCTTAAGACAAACATTGGAATCTATACAGCCTCAACTCAAGGCAATCATTGGAATCTATACATCTTCAAGTTAGGACAATCATTGGTGTCTATACAGTCTCAGTATTGTCTTGTGCATATACAGCTTTTAAAAAGTATTTAGCAACAGCTTTGGTTCTTAATCTGTTTTATTGACCATATACAATGTATTATATAACATGAGGAACACTAAATGTAGCAATCACATGCAGGGAAACCCTTAGATATTTTGTAAGAAAAATGTTGAGTTCTCTGTAGCCACTCTATATGTATATGCATAAAGAACACATTTTACAACAAAAAATATATCTGTTTTATCTTGAAGGCTAGGAATGGGCATGTACATGTACCCTATGACACCAACACAATATAATCAAAATAACAACACATTTAAATTTGTTAAAATGTTTGATAATATACGAATGGGTATTCAATGAAGAGTATAATAAATACAGTTTAAAATGGTAAAACTAAAATGACACATTCGGTCTTTTTTTCGTACAGAAAAATGAAGAGAATGAAGGTACACATAGTGTCAACATAAATACATACTATCCCCAAATAAGAAAATGTTATGATAAAGGTTGATTACTCACCACTTAACCTCATAAAAATACATGTAGTTACAAGACAAATTTCAAGTATGTGGATGAAACAAATGGAACACATCCAAGTTAACTGAAGACTCTGACTATGTCTGGATTTATCTTATCTTGCACTGTCAAAGAATATTTTTTCCATATCCATGTTTAATGGAATATCATTACTATTAATATAGATATTCGTTATTTTAGTGCATACTTGTTATGTAAGTTAAAATAAATCATGTTCAAATAACAAAGGAAACACATCCAGATTGTCAACTGTAGTGTGAACTTCATTATTTCTTTACTTTCTATGTTAAGAGAACCTTTCTTTCTATTCTTTGCCTGAAAAAATAAATAATAAAGATATAGATTAAAAGCATCCACATTGATCAAAGATCAGCAGTTAGCAATTTTTTTGGCAATCTTGGGCATTTATCAGTTCATATGCAATACAGGAATAAATGCTGTTAGCAGGAAATTACAAGAATTTTAAAAATATAAATAACATTTTTGCATAAACCTTGATAAAGTTTAGTTGTAGAGGATCTTTTAGGATTATGATATAGTAATACTGGCAAATTGAAATTGGAATACATGATACTTATTTCATGGCAAGATTTAAAGTTTAACACAGTATTCACATATTTAGAAGAAAACAAATACAACATACATATTATCGTTCTTCAATGCTGCATGCAAATCCTTATTCGCCACCTCTCGAACACCATTTTTCCATGAGTACATACTGCAATTAAATCATAATATAAAAGAAAATTCTATGAAAAATCTTTCTTTTGTTGATCACCTTCAAAAATCAAAGTCTTATAACCTATTGTGCAAATATTAAGAAGTTTTTTTTACAACAAAAGTATGCTATATGGATTGCCTGTACGTAGTATTAGGCAAAATATATTAAAACATACTTTGTGGTTTGCTATACTGTCATGATATTATTTCAAAGTCTGAAGCAGTTAAATATTCCTAAAAATCCAATAAAGAAAAAAGTCCAATTCTAGGATCACAATACACATGATATCATATTGGAAATCATGATTAAAAAAGAAGGTGTTTTAAACATTTCTTGTTAACATTACCTGACAATAAGACTCTTTCCTGCCTTCCCTCATCATATTGCTTTCAACAATCTGCATAACCTGAAATTATATTTGAATAATGCAATACTTGACAACTTTGTCATTATCAAGAATGTAGGACTAAGTGAACCACTTCCCAAGTGAACCAGGACTAAGTGAACCACTTGGTGAGACTTAGTGAACCATCTAAATGTTATATAGGGAATTTTGTCTTAATGTTATATTATGTTTCAGAGTTTATTTTCCTGGTTATAAATGATTTAATAGGTTATATGAATAAATTGTTCATCATATCGAAGTGTTTAATTATTAGAATTTTGTACAATGTTTTGAAAAAAAAGAAAGAAAAATGAACAACAAAATACCTTATAATGAATTTATTATCAATACATCCTACTTTGTCGAATTTTATTCCATATATGTTAAAAAAAATCTCTATGTTTGTTATTTACACCTCAAATATGTCCCAAAAACAAATAAGTCTGGATGTAATTAATGGATAATTGTACTTTAATTTTAATTGGCCTTATTAATTGGTAATTACTAATTAAACAGCTCACTTACAGAAGTTGGAACAAACATAGTGACATATGACTATTCTAAGCATTTTCATTTTGTGTATATGTTTTATGCCCATATCATTACATGTTGTGTATTGCATTATTTATTATGTATTTGTTCATATGATACCATGTACCATGTTCATGTTGTTGAACTGGTTCACTAGTGAAATGGTTCACTTCGTCCTGCACCCCATTATCAACTATGACTGTAAGTCTTGGTATAAAACCTTCAGTTCCCACAGTCTTTGATATTCTTCAAGATATATTACAAAAAGAAAAGGAAAATCTTTACTGTGCATGATATCTGATCTGCTTTCATTGCCACAATTGATGAAAATAAAATTTGGACAAATGGGAGCAATTCTCTCAACTAGAATCTGACATTGCATTAAGAATGTTATGCATCAGTCAATTATAACCACAAACACTTGACAAAGTACCATTATGAACCAAACATACATAAAATAACATTCAAATATTCGTCTTTGATATTTCAAACGTCAAAATAAAATCATATATCTTTTATAGTCTAAAATAATCGACGTGTTATACGGGATTCTTCCAATCTAAAAAAAATCCGCCAACGTACAATTATTTGGACCAATATCTTTTACTGTTAGCATACTTGATCCCGATCCTTACGTACCACAGCGACACATCATGGTGACTGAGCACTTACAAAGTCGACTTGAGGCTGTTTATCCATGTCGACATATTGGAAGTCCAAGTTATAATCCTTAAAATAGCTATTTTACAAAAACGGGAGCTTAAACGGCTATCCGGAAATAAAACTAGTTGAAATGGTCGCAGTCAACAGTTTCATGATTTACTTTACGGAAAAAATTAAGGGTGTATAGATTCCAATGGTCAGACTGTGAGCGTGTACCAGTATAGAATATAACGTCGACCGTGGAATTTTTCCTGTCTATTTTCGCTTTCGGTTTCCGATAAATTGAAAAATGGCGTTTGCAAGTTCGAAAGAAGATATCAGTAAAATGGAGTGCTCTATCTGTACAGAGGTATTTAGGGAACCAAGATCATTAAACTGTAGCCACATTTTTTGTGAAACATGCATTCAGACATGGGTAATGAGGCTATCCGCAGATTCGCCACAGTTGCAGGGCATTGAATGCCCTTTATGTCGGGAGGTAACGAAGCCTCCCAAAACAGGTCTACCACCGGATAAATGGGCTTCTCACCTACAAAGGGCAACAACAGGACAGCTCAGGCTGAAGAGTTCGACAGACATATCTTTTTGTGACCCGTGTATGTTGGTTAACGAACGCAATACTGCGAGGTACTGTTGCATTGACTGTGGTGAGAAAATTTGCATTGACTGTGAAAAGACTCATAAAAGATTCCGACCAACAAGAGACCATAAGGTGTTTGAGCTGACCATTGACAATCAGCGCTCACAACTGGAGCAGATGCAGGAAATACAAAAACTTCTGATGTGTGACAAACATTCGGACAAGCCTATTGAGTTTTACTGTGAAGAGGACGAGGAAGTATTTTGTTCAACGTGTGCGTTTATTGACCACAGATCATGTTCGGATGTACAGGAGATCGATAACGAATATGATCAAGGCAAACCAATGCGCACAGTAAAAAAGATATTTACCAACATGAAAGAAACTCTAGATAATTATTCCAAAATATACACATCGTATGAAAAAGACCTTAATGAGGATCACTCAAAACTGAAAGCAACTGTACATGATGCTAAGGTTAAGCTGATAAAGAGCATTGAACGATCAGAGAACAAGCTTATTGCAGAGAGCAAAGCAGCAACTGATGCCTTTGTCCATGGATGTCGCAATGATCTCAAGGAAATCAAGACTAGATCAGATTATGTTAGTCTATCAACAAATACAGCCCAGTACTGCTTAAGGAATGACATCGGAAAGAAGGCACATTTTATTGTAAAATGTAAACTAGAGAAACGACTTGATCAGATTAATGAACAAACAGGGGAGCTTAGTGCAGACTTTGATTCAAAGTTCAAAAGATTAAAATTAGTTGACAATATGGATTATGTTTTCCCGCAGACAGGTGTCCTAGGAAAGATGGAGGAATATTCACAGATATTGGAAGTGCCCTCATCTAATGATATAAGAGAAATGTCGGAAAAGAACAACTTAGTTCCCACATTTGACTTGGCTTCTCCTGCTGGACAACTCAGCAAGCAGAAGTCATATTTTGTTTCATGTGACTTTTTCACTGATGAAATCGGTGTATTTTCCGACCAAAGAAATAGACGTGTTGTCATGTACTCCATCAACAACAACGATATTTTGGCTCAATTAAAACCAAAATCATATCCTTGGACAGTTGTAACATCAGGTAAAGATGTACTTGTTTCTTTCCCAGACGAAAAGAAAGTCGTTGTTTTTGACGAGCATCTGAGGAAAAAGCGAGAGTTGCATTTAAAAGGAATGAGCGCCTCCTTCCAGCTAGAACTACCTGATACAATTTTTACAATGATACAAAGTGGAATTGCTAGCAGCCCTGCAAAATTTGATTTGATATCTGGAAAACCCAAAGAATGTCTTGCTAGGAATCTGAAAATCGAAGAAACGCCGGACCACTTTCACCTTGACGAAGAACGATTGTACTGGTCATGCGAAAGAATAAACACAGTCATTGCTTATGATTATCAAAATGATGCAAAAGAATTTGAGTACAGTCATTCAGATTTGGTATGGCCAACAGGAATAGACACCGACTTTGATGGAAACATATACATTTGTGGATTGAAATCAAGGAACATACATGTTTTAGAGAACGGTGGAACGCTGCTCCGAGTGTTTGATCTATCCAGCTATAACATATCGCCAACATTTATTCGCGTCAGTGAAAATGGGGAAGACGTTATTATTCTAGGAGATGCTAATAATACTGGACCGTTTTTCTTTAAACTTAAGTAATCAAACAGTGACAGTATTAAACTTGAACCAGATTTGATTCGGTGTTACGTTTTTTTTCTTTCAGTGATTAGACGTCAGTATAGCAATACTCGAGTTTTTACTGTTTTAATACACTTATTGAAACTCAAATCTTAAAATCAATACATACACATGTATAACAAACATGAATTTTGAGTGATAAACCTTTAACTACTTACTAAATAATGCATATATGGAAAATATCAATTTCTGATAACAAGATTGTTACCATGTATGTATATGAATATATAACTTATAAGGGATCAAGCATGATTGTGCTCAACCTCAGTCATATAATGTAATGGTTGAAATCTCAGATTGATTTCTACACCCAACAAAATTTAATTAATGGTCACCTTATCATTTTTGAAATATTCAAGTTCAATAACTGTCTTCTGACAAGTCTTTTGGGATGGTTGTTTATTGAAGTATCTAGAAAAAATTAAGTTCATTATTGTACAAGAGTGTTACAAGGGGTTTATGTGTTGTTTTTTAATGAAATCTGAAAGTAAAGAAAAACAACTGTTGATTTGATTAGGTATTACCTGTGTATCTAAAGTTTTAAGTTGCTACCTCATACATGTATTTATTTGAAATTAAATATATAATTAATAACTTGAATGATAATTCGATCTAAACAATTAATCATGAGACTTATTTATTTAAGTCTAAGGCCGCATATTTGGCACCGTTATATTTTATTTAGAATGCAGAAAAATGTTTGTGAATTAAATTATCTAATATTTAGGCTTGGTTTAACGAAACTCTGCACAATTGAGTTTCTGCTAGTATCTGTGTAAAAGTAAGTCAACTAGTTAAAAAGAAAATTGTCAACAAAGCATCATTAAATGGGTTCCATCATTTTGTACATGTAATTACTAACTGAAATGTTTTGATACTTCAATTTTATATTGTAGAGTATGATAAAATTTATGATTATATATAGAATACCTGGAATTACAGCATTTAGATTCATGTTTGCTTCATGTTTCCATGAAATTGTCCTTTAAGAATTCATTGCAATCATTTCCATAACTTTTCCTAGAATTGTTCGTATACGGTTTCTTGTCTTTGGTGGTATTTTCAGATACATGCGTTGCTTTAGAGCTGCACTCTCACAGATTGATTGTTTTGCATGACAACATTTTAATGACTTTGAATGACCAAATTGTTGTGTAAATGTCAGGAAGACAGTGAAATAAGACTGCTGACAAAATATTACGGTAGATCACAGTTCATTTTCTGTACGTTTAAAAATTGATGTTTTATTGCTTAAAGCATTACTAACATTCTAAGAAAAATGAAAAAAAACAACAGCACTTTACCAAACAATTGAGTTCTTTCTTCAGTTTATAATCTAATATGATAAAATTTAAGGCATTGATGCCAAAACCAGCTGATTCTGAGACATTTGTCTTATAAAAATGTCAAAACTGACAATCTGTGAGAGTGCAGCATTAAGGCTGTTGTCAATGAAGAAGTTGAGATGTTGGTGGTATAGATGAACTGTTGTGAATATTTCGTTTTTGTAGACTTAATTTATTTTATTATTTCATTGCATGTATTATCTTTATATGCTTTATTGCTATTTTCAATTACGGAGGATAGAATTTGATTAGGAAAATCTCTATTGTTAAGTATAGTCGTGATATTTTAGGTAGCTATATTTTTGTCATAGGTTCTGAAGTCATTCATTGGTAACAAAACTATTACTGGCCCCAATATCACGAAAATCCTTATGGTGATTTCTAAATCTCAATATTTACTAATTTGACCACACATGAAAACTCATTCAAAATCTAGGTTTTTGCTCTTCGAAAGCACAAGATCTTGTGAAGAATGTGTGAATAAAAAATATGTACTTTTAAAGAGTAAAAACAGAAGATTTTGAATCCTATTTTGCTGTTATGTTTTGTGAAGGAGTTTAAGATTGAGGTCAGTGTTATCATTAAGTATTTTTATGATATAAAGGCCTGGCCCCAGCTTCTTAAGTTTCTTATAACAGGATTAAGCTAAGCTCAGCACTTATGTTTTTCAATAATTTGCATAATATTTAATTCTTTAAGAGATATTATACTTAAGGTAGGAATTATCTTTATGATTATCAAAATAAACCATTTTTTGTTCATCGAAATTCAATTTCAGTATGTATTTTGACTAATTGAAACAAGCTACTTAAGCCTGTTATGCTTAAGAGGTATCAAGAAATTGGGGCCAGATGTTTTGAATATCCATTTGATTTGAAGATAAACATATTTGTGATATGATAAATTTCAGTAAGAATAGTTATTGTTGCAATATTTTGTACAATTTAACATTGTATATAAAATACTTTTTTTAATTGATATATTGTTAAGCCTAAAGATATTGGTACTACGAGTTGATTGGTCAGGTGTATATAGGAGATAATTGTGACTATGAGTTAATTGGCTAGGTTTATATAGGAGATATTGGTTTTAGGAGTTGATTGGTGAAGTGTGTATAGAAGATCTCTGTCCCATCAGTTGATTGGTCTGGTGTAAAGAGGAGCAATTGGACCTATCAGTTGATTGGTCAGGTGTATATAGGAGATATTGGTCCTATCAGTTGATTGGGTAGGTGTATATAGGAGATATTGGTCCTATCAGTTGATTGGTCAGGTGTATATAGGAGATATTGGTCCTATCAGTTTATTGAATATAAAGAATCTTTAATGTATATACTAATGTTTATGAAACTTCTGTCAAGTAAAAAGGCTAATATTGGTGTTAAATGAATTTGGTTGCATTTTTTCCATATATTCTGTATTATTTTCTCAAAAAATATAATAGTGTTATAATGCTGTTTTATTTTCAAGTTTATTATTAAACCTAGCTACCTGTTCAAATAAACAAACAAGCCCTTTAATAAAATACAAAAAGAAACATACAAATGCTAATTTATTGGCGATATAATTTAAGAAATACATAAATGATATCTTAATCCGTCAAAACAATTCAATTCTTCCATTACAACTATTAATGCCCATATTTGGGAAATCAAATATCAAAAATTACAGGTTAAATATTGTATTAGAATTCTGTTGGCATGGTCAAATTGAACATAGGACATGATTTTTTCATACAAGTATTTCATTTTCTTTGTAAAACGTTGAAATCTAGGCACACATGACAAACACATAAATAAAACAGCCATATGTGAAAGCATTGACCCGTCCTATGCTGTGCTAAAATCTTCATGTGCAAGGTTTTCTTTCTTCATTATAAACATATGTAAGGGATGAAGCATGATTGTGCTCAACCTAAGTCATATAATGTAATGGTTGAAATCTCAGATTGATTTCTTCACCCAACAAAATTAATTAATGGTCACCTTATCATTTTTTTAAATATTCCTGTAAAATTAGTTCAATAACTGACTATTGGGATGGTTGCTTACAGAAGTTTCTGGAAAAAAACAATAAATTTGTGTTATGAGTTGTTGTTTTTTAATGAAATCTGAGAGTAAAGAAAAAACATCTGCTGTTTTAATAAGTGACCATTAACTAATTTTGATGTGTATAATTAAGTATTACCTGTTTATCTTAAGTTTTAAGCTGCTACCTCATACGATGTATTTATTAGAAATTAAACATGTAATTAATAACTTGAATGACTTTCAAAACAATTAAGCATGAGACTTATTTATTTTCTTATAAAGTTATAAGGCCGAAAAATGTTTTGTAAATTAAATTATCTAATATTTAGGCTTGGTTTAACGAAACTCTGCACAATTGAGTTTTTGCTAGTATCTGTGTAAATGTAAGTCAACTAGTTAAAAAGAAAATTGTCAACAAAGAATCATTAAATGGATTCCATCATTTTGTACATGTAATTACTAACTGAAATATTTTTATACTTCAGTTTTATATTGTAGAGTATGTTAAAATTTATATCTTTGCACAAAATAATGTTTTTGATGTTACTGGCAGCACATTGTACCCCTTACCCTGGCATCCCCCAAAAAGGCTCTAAAGAAGGCAATCCCATGGGTAATTTGAGTATAAAATCATGCGTTTTGTGTAATTCAAACATTCTCTACCATGCTGGGTTGGAGGGATTGCTAGTTGATGCTGAATATATATAGCTATTAAAATTGTTGTAAAGCACCCTGATTCTCATAGGTGTTTATTGTTAATTGTTTCTTCTTAACTGTGGATTTTCTTTTTGTCAAAATCATAATATTTTCTAATTTCTATCTTCTTAACTGTTTTGTTTTTTGTTCTAATTTATAAAATCTAATATTTATATCTTTGTAGATTCTAGAAGTTTTATGTGACAATTTGTTAAATTCATTACAGTTTCACATTGGTAGTCATGTTGAGTTGATAGTCATGTTGATTAATTTTGATTAAACATTATTATCACGGTTTATATCTTACAAAAGATGTTTTGCATAGAAGGTTTATTTGTTGTATTCCTCTTCTTCAGTTTTGTATATTGTTGAGCTATGGTGTCATGATTGTTAAGCATGTGATAAAATAAAGACATATAGAAATGTGACTTTCCTTTTATATTTTTAACAGTGGATATGTGGTGTTGAAGTTACACACTTGAAAGCGGCAGGTTCACCACTAAAAGTATTTGTTTACAGTCTTCCAGGGATGTTTAACATGGATACCATGCGTCAGTGCTATGCACTGGCACATTAATGACGACCCAATTTATAAATTAATATACTTCAACAAATTTGGGTAAAGAATAAATGAAACACATAGCCACAACATGAATCGTTATCTCTAACTCAATTAACGATTGTAGTCTGACGAACAGTGACTCTAGTTACAACCCCAGTCAAAACGACCCAATTCATTAAAAAATATTAATTCCAAAAAAGAGAACATGAGTATCACTTAAAATTGCATAGTTTGTGTTAAGAATAAATGAAAAAAACCTTGTATTAAATTCGTTGTTGTATGGTTAAGTGAATTGAGAAATCGTTATAGTTTAAAATCAGTTTCTAGGGAGTCTCTCGTAGTGATGACATTGAATTGAGAAATCAAATTAAATTTTTTGGTACTGTTTGATTTACATATATCTGCGTAGTTAACATTGATATTCCTTTATATTCAAATTATGTTATTTGATGCATGTTCAAAACTTTCATCCCGTGAGAGTGCAGCTTTAAATTAAGGAGCTTATAAGAGATGAAGACACTACTGTGATTCAAGAGACAAATAGGCAGAAGTTTCTGATTTTCAGAGAGGTGGGGTTTTAGTTTAGTTTTTCTCGGTCAGTCGACCACGTCCAAAAGCGCCATGTTTGTCAAACATGATGAACATAACATATTCATATCCTCATCTCATGTATCATGTTCGTCATATTTGAGTAAGTTTCTATTTAATGACATGATGATTTATACATCTCTCAGTTATGTTGTTTCTTAGATTGTAAGTGCCGCGTGAATGCGGTGGTTTTGTCTTCGTGCCAAAAAAAGCGGGGAATGATCCTTACCTAGGGTCCCTGGGGTGCTGGGGCATTTGACGGGGATTTTTACCAGCAGTTCGTCCCCGCAGGACAGAGATTTTAACCGGGGCTTGGCTGAACCAAAAGTCAATGTCCCCGCTATTCCCTGTTAATATGTTTACATGAGTTCTGGCGTTTTTTACTAAAGGAACATTATGTATGAAAAGTTCACACGCATCTCAAAGAGCGTTTGTTTTACCCTATGTGAGAGAATTCAATTAAAACAAGAGGCCCCAGAGGGCCTATGCTTTACTGGCATGGCTCTTGTGGTAATTTTCAATCGTATGAGTAATAGGCAACAAATATATAGTTCACTTTTTGTGTTTGGGTTAACTAAAAAACGCTGCATGTTCAACATCTGAGGACAGAAAGTGTTGTAAGCAGATTAGTTGCATGAACTATTTTAATATGTGCCAAGTAAAGATAATCTGAGGGTAAAAATATTTGCTTTCAAAACCATACTCATGGTCAAACTTTCACTTCTGTAGCTTTAAAAATAAAGAAGTTGGTCAAAAGGTCAAAGTCAAAGACATCCGAGGACAACATTGATGCTCGTTTGCAAAACTGTGCACATGGTCCAAATTTCATTGCTGTAGCTTTAAAAATTTAAAAATAAGTCAAAAAAGGTGGGGCCAGCTTTTGCCCAAGGGGCATAATTTCAAATGTTTTGCTCGACGGTCATCATATGATGCTCCACAACAAAAATCAATGGTTACGGCCTTGTGGTTTGAAACAAGAAGATTTTAAAAATATTTCTTAAATAAGTCTCAAGGAAACTTGTGACCCCCGGGGCAGTGCCAGTTTTGATCCAAGGGGCATAATTTGAAAAACCATGTAAGTGAACCACTAAATAAAGTCTTGTTCAAAATAGCAAGGATCTGCTTAGCTGTTTCAGACAAAAAGGTTTTAACATTTACCAATTTAAGTATACCAAACCTGTGAACCCTGGGCGTGGCCAGTTATGACCCCAGGCGCACAATTGGAACAAACATTTACAAGCAATTGTGACTTTACATGTAAACTTGGCTAAAAATAGACTTCGCTCATGTAGACTTGGCTAAAAATAGACTTAGCTAAAAAAATAGCATATTTTTATACTTTCAAGACCCATAATCTAGGCATGCATGGGCGAATCTGGCTGGTTTTCGAAAGGAACCAAGCTCTAATCGATATCTAAATACTGAACGAGTTTCATTTAGATACAATCAAAAGTGAACACTGTATCGTGTTCACAAGCAATTGATTACACAATAGCATTTTTTTATACTATCAAGGCCCATAATCTAGTCATGCATGGGCATCTAGTCATGCATCTAGAGACTGTACAAGTTTCATTCATACAATCAAAACTGTATCGTTGTTAATAAGAAATTGTTTAAAGACGCAAGAACGCACTGACGCACGGATGCACATACTTCGTATACATTACCATCGCATATAAGCTCTTCTGGCGTTTGGCCAGTAGAGCTAAAAATCATGATACAAACAGATTTTCTTCACGGCAGACGGCATCGACCATTTCGTAACCATTCCGTCCATTTCGGAAGCGTTTTTCCAGTCTCGCAGCGTGATGTGGAATTTTGTCTTTCTATTTTCGCTTTCAGTTTCCGTTATTGAAAAATGGCGTTTGCAAGTTCGAAAGAAGATATCAGTAAAATGGAGTGCTGTATCTGTACAGAGGTATTTAGGGAACCAAGATCATTGAACTGTAGCCACATTTTTTGTGAAACATGCATTCAGACATGGGTAATGAGGCTATCCGCAGATTCGCCACAGTTGCAGGGCATTGAATGCCCTTTATGTCGGGAGGTAACGAAGCCTCCCAAAACAGGTCTACCACCGGATAAATGGGCTTCCTACCTACAAAGGGCAACAACAGGACAACTAGGGGAAAAACGTTTGACAAGGATTGTTTATTGTGATCCGTGTATGTTGGTTAACGAACGCAATACTGCGGGGTACTGTTGCATTGACTGTGGTGAGAAAATTTGCATTGACTGTGAAAAGACTCATAAAAGATTACGACCAACAAGAGACCATAAGGTGTTTGAGCTGACCATTGACAATCAGCGCTCAGAACTTGAGCTGATGCAGGAAATACAAAAACTTCTGATGTGTGACAAGCATTCGGACAAGCCTATTGAGCTTTACTGTGTAGGGGACGAGCAAGTGTTTTGTTCAACGTGTGCGTTTGACCACAGATCATGTTCGGATGTACAGGAGATCGATAGCGAATATGATCGAGGCAAACCAATGCGCACAGTAAAAAATATATTTACCAACATGAAAGAAACTCTAGATAATTATTCCAAAATATACACATCGTATGAAAAAGACCTTAATGAGGATCACTCAAAACTGAAAGCAGCTGTGCATGATGCTAAGGTTAAGCTGATAAAGAACATTGAGCGATCAGAGAACAATCTTATTACAGAGAGCAAAGCAGCAACTGATGCCTTTGTCCATGGATGTCGCAATGATCTCAAGGAAATCAAGACTAGATCAGATTATGTTAGTCTATCAACAAATACAGCCCAGTACTGCTTAAGGAATGACATCGGAAAGAAGGCACATTTCATTGTAAAATGTAAACTCGAGAGACGACTTAAGCAGATTAATGAACGAACAGAGGAGCTTGGTGCAGACTTTGATTCAAAGTTCAAAAGATTAAAATTAGTTGACAATATGGATTATGTTTTCCCGCAGACAGGTGTCCTAGGAAAGATGGAGGAATATTCACAGATATTGGAAGTGCCCTCATCCAATGATCTAAGAGAAATGTCGGAAAAGAACAACTTAGTTCCAACATTTGATTTGGCTTCTCCTGCTGGACAACTCAGCAAGCAGAAGTCATATTTTGTTTCATGTGACTTTTTCACTGATGAAATCGGTGTATTTTCCGACCGGAGAAATAAACGTGTTGTTATGTACTCCATCAACAACAACGAGATTTTGGCTCAATTAAAACCAAAATCAAATCCTTGGACAGTTGTAACATCAGGTAAAGATGTACTTGTTTCTTTCCCAGACGAAGAGAAAGTCGTTGTTTTTGACGAGCATCTGAGGAAAACACGAGATTTGCATTTAAGAGGAATGAGCGCCTCCTTCCAGTTAGAACTACCTGATACAATTTTTACAATGATACAAAGTGGCCCTGCAAAATTTGATTTGATATCTGGAAAACCCAAAGAGTGTCTTACTAGGAATCTGGAAATCGAAGAAACGCCGGACCACTTTCACCTTGACGAAGAACGATTGTATTGGTCATGCGAAAGAAACACATTCATTGCTTATGATATTGAAAATGATGTAAAAGAATTTGAGTACAGTCCCTCAAATTTGGTATGGCCAACAGGAATAGACACCGACTTTGATGGAAACATATACATTTGTGGATTGAAATCAAGGAACATACACGTTTTAGATGACGATGGAACGCTGCTCCGAGTGTTTGATCTATCCAGCTATAACATATCGCCAACATTTATTCGCGTCAGTGAAAATGGGGAAGACGTTATTATTCTAGGAGATACTAATAATACTGGACCGTTTTTCTTTAAACTTAAGTAATCAAATGACAGTATTAATCTTGAACCAGATTTGATTTAGTGTTCGTGTTTTTTCTGTCGGTGATAAGACGTCAGTATAGCAATGCTCGAGTTTTTCCTGTTGTCAATACACTTATTGAAAGTCACCATTTACAGTGAAACTCGTATTTAAAATCAATACATACACATGTATAACACACATGAATTTTCAGTGATATATCTTTAATTACTTACTAAATAATGCATATATGGAAAATATCATTTTCTGATAACAAGAGTAAAGACTGTTACCATGTATTTAATAGCTGAAAACGCACAAATATTAAATGATTGGTGAGTGCTAAAAGATTGACAGTGATCAACTATCATCTCAAAACATGTTTTCTGCATCTTTCTTTCAAATAAAACACACTATCCTTCATCAGAACCATTGTTTTCGATATGTATTCATCATTTTCGGTAAATTAAAACATTTGTATTAATTGCGGTACATATTATTTGGGAGTAGTGTGTATCTTTAAGATGGAAAGGTAATGATGGCTAAGTTTATATGTACAACTAACACATGTAAATACCTGTGTATACAGTAGGGCATTGATGGGGAAAATGTACCAGGGTACCTGATCGTCAATTGCCTGCGGGGATCTGGGTACCCGTAGAAGAAACATGACTTATAATAGTAACTATATGTGATCTGAAACAAAAACAAGTAAAGTTTGGAAGTTTTTTTACCGTTTGTCTTTGTTCATGTAACTCATAAATGTTGTGGAAAGTTATGTATAAAAATACAAACAAATAAGAACCACCTGATTAATGGTTGACGTAGAACTACCCAAATCACAAAACATTAGATGGTATTGCTGCATTGGTCGATAGGGGTGCTACACTTGTAGACAGTGTGTCCACCAAAACGTACCCGTCTGTGCCCTGGTATACAGAGAAATAAAACTCAACTCTGTTTGTTTCAATTTTGTTTTGTTCATAATGTTGTTATGGAAAGCCTAAACGACATCCTTTTTGTAGTACATTGTATACGTGCATACTTACTTATTGTTTAATGCTTTTCGCTATCTGTAGCGTTCGAAAAAAAAAAATGACTACAAGGAAGATAACTCGGAATTAGCGAGCGGTTATCGCAACAATTATTAAAACATATTTAGCAAACATGAAAACAGTATTAAGCAAAACGAGCTACAATGGGGTAAATGTGAAGAGAGCCTCGGAGTTGATAGGCCATGGACGTGACAAATAGCAAACTGCAGTAAACAACTGTAAGTAACAAAACCAGTGTTGTTCCAGCTGTCCATACATTAGAATACAGTGAAGTGTGTTTTGGGCGTTTTCTGGTATTTGCTCTTTTTTCATCCATTGCATTTATGGAATGTCAAATTGTCAAACGAGAATAAGATGATATATATATTGTATGACTAAAGTCTTATGGATAAAACGTGTTCAGTTGTGTCATTGTATTCGTTTTAAATACTTATTATTGAAATGATTCCCCACACATGATTCAGTATCAAAGCAGGCTGTACGCTTCTACAACACGTTGAAGTGGGTGAATCAGTGCCTCAGTGTATACCAAAAAACTTGCCACTTCTTTATTCTGCTTGTAAGTTTTAAAGCACCGAATGAATGTCCGTTTACAAGTATCCATTCAAGAAATTTTAAATAAACAAGTGATCTTTTTACTGAACAACGATAAGGTCGATTATCAGTCTACGTTCGTTCACTGCACAAGAACAAACGGTTTACTTTGTTATCTTATTTGTTATATGTATTAACGAGAAATTGAAAATACGTCGCAAAACGTTGTTGCAACAAACTGAATACAACATGTACATTTCTATGGTGGGACATAACTACCGTAAAATAACCTGTTAATGTTTGCGAATTGTTTCGTGTAAACCACTTAATTTTCGCGATAATCATCCAGTCAATATTCGCGAAACTCTTTCGGTAAGATAAATATCATACATAATATCATAAGACTAAAACATTTCAAACAAATTTAAAAAATAAATAAAAATGAAACCCAGGTTATTACTCTTTTTTATTTTATAATAAGGGAGGTCAAATCAGTGATTTGTGAAAAACGGCACACCTACCAATTTATTGGCAAATCGCAATTGACTACTCGAGTTTAAAGAAAAACGGTCCGGCACTATTAGCATCGCCCCTAACACTATTAAACGTCCAATTTTCTAAAACGCGAATGAATATTGGCGATATGTAATAGCTGGCTAGGTCAAACACCTTGAGCAAAGTTCCCCTGGCATCCAACATATGAATGTTCTTTTATTTCAATCCGCAAATGTAAACGTTACCATCAACGTCGGTGTCAATTCTCGATAAATGTGCTTGACTTTACTCGAAATATTGACTATCGTGTTCAATACCACGGGAAATGACAGTAGTTTCCACTTAGCGCACCGATACCAATACGTTCTGATCTGTTCGTCAAATCCACAATAAGTTATTTCTCTCTTCCAGTTGTCAAATCAGATGTTGAAGGACATAAACCTCCTGATGCCCAGTCAACTGTTGTAATAATTGCGTTGAAATGAACAAGAAAGATGCGCCCATTCCTTTCAAATTCATTCGCGTTTTTTTCAGCTGCTCGTCATAAACAACGACTTTTCGTCTGGGAAAGAAACAAGTACATATTTACCTGATGTTACAACTGTTCAAGGGTATAATCTTGTTTTTAATATTTCCAAATTCTCGTTGGTGTCGATGGATCGAAGACATTACAACACGACGTGTATTTCTTTGGTTGGAGAATACACCGATTTCTTCAGTGAAAAGTCAAATGACACAACTCTAGTTTGTTGAGCTGTCGAGCAGGTGAAACCAAGTCAAACTTGTTCTTAGACATTTTTTATCATTTTTTGCAAGTTGGCACTTCCTGTTGATGTTAATATTATTTAATCTATCTTAGGTGAAGTTTCGGTAGGAAATTACATATACCGTCAACTAGGTTTTCTTTTGAATTTAGAGCCAAAAGCTGTTACGAACGCCTCATTTGGTCTATTCAACTGCTCTAGATAATCATTTCTCGAGTCTAACATTTCCTCCCATATCGGAAGTCGGCTTTACCAGTTGATAAACCAGCGGAATCTGCGCGACTCATGATTTCCTTTAGATCTTGGTGGCATTCAGTAACAACCTTGTTTTCATTTGATGTTTGCAATAAGAAGAAGTTCTCCTGCCGTTCAATTACCTTCACCAGCTTTGCTTGAGCTTTATATACAGCTGCTTTCAGTTTTTATGTGGTCCTCATTGAGAACATTTCCGTAAGAGTTGTGTATCTCGATATAACGGTCTAGAGTCCCTTTCTTCTTTTAAAATCTCTTCATAACAGAGGCATTGGTAAACTTGGAACACTTATTATTGTATTGGTTTTCCTCCATTAAAACCTTAAAATCTCTTTAATTAACATTGGAACATGATCGGAGATCAAAAAGGCTTGTCCCACATTAGAATATTTTGTATTTCCTGCATCTGATTCAATTCTGCGCTCTGAATGTCAAGGTCAGCTGCAACACTTAATAGTCTCTTGTTAGTCTCATTGTGTGAATCTTCTCACAAACGACACAGTTTGCCTCACAGTCGATGCAGCAGTATCCAGCTATGATGTGCTTGTCTGCCAACAAACTAGGATCACAGTAATCCGTGAGTGATATGTTTGTCTCTCTGAGCTGTTCTGTTGTTGCCTTTTGTAAGTGTGAAGCCCATTTGTCCGGTTGTAAGCCTTTTTTCGGATGTTTCGTTACCACCCGACATAAGGGACATTGTATGTGTTACAGCTGTGAATCTGCGGAATGTCGCAATGCCAAAGAATGAATGCATGTCTCACAAAATATGTTACGAAAGTTTAACGATATTGGGTATCTAAACAATTCTGTGCAGAAAGAACACTATTATTCTGACATCATATTTTGGATTTGGCCATATTCTGAACAGCGGAACTTGACATTTCAGGTTTTATCATTGTGAACCATATGTGAATGAGAGATGAGATGTATAGAGCCAGTTTTACTGACTTTATCGAGAAAATATAAGCCTTTAAGATAACAATTTAACCAAAAAAAAAACGTGTTGTTAAATGTTTCTTGCTTTATTGTAAATGCATGTCTGGATGTTGATCCTTGCCACAGCAGGTCGACATTTGTAATTGTTGTAATGAAAAATAAAGACAACCCAAGAATAAGAACAAGAATAAGAACCCAGAATATTGACCCTCCATAAAATAAAATATGGCTGGAAAGTAGTAGTTATATAATTAGTAGACGTTGTCGTAGTAGCATCTGTTGTTGAATTAAAAGAAGTCGTTTCAGTTGTTTTTGTCATTGTTGTTGTTGTTACTGTTGTAGTAGTACGAGTAGTAGCAGCAGTAGTCGTAGAAGTAGTAGTAAAAGTAAAATGTCTATAGATTCTTAGGGTTTTTTATTTTTCTAAATCTGTGTAAAAATACCCCCATTATCATTATTTTATTAGGAATCATGTTTTCTTCCAAATTTACAGGGCTCCTAGCAAGAAAGCTAGGTTAAAGTATATACGAGGGTTGTCCGGAAAGTTTTGAGACTGCATTCATAAAAAAATACCACTCATAGGATGCAATTAAAATTTTATCAGCTGTCAATTGTATCTCGTATAAACACATCCTGAAAGTTTCAACAATATACTACGAAGTGAACGTATACAACAAACATTACAAAAAGTACAGGTTACAAGCCACGGAGCACTTCGTTGTCTGACATTGTATCACGTCATTTACAGTTTTTCAAAATACGCTCCTTCTGCACGTACACACTTACGGTGAAAATCAACTCATTGCTTGAATATCTGTCCGTACCACTCTTTTATGATATTATGAACAAGTGTTTAGCTGAACGAATTCGTCAATTTCCCTCACTGTCCTCCGCCAGTCTTCTTGTAACATGTCCTGCACTGAATTTACGTCAATTTCACTCACGACTGACGGTCTGCCGCTCCGCTTCTAATCGCACACATTTCCATGCTCGTCACTGAAACGTCCATAACAACGAAATACCAAAGCCCTTGAACATGTTGGCTTTGATTTATCCCGTGTTAGAAACGTATAGGTATTTGTAGGAGTTATTCCGCCGCGAACACAGTGTTTGATCATAGCGCGCTGCTCCGTGCGTGATCGTTACAACCATGTCTACTGTTAAATTGCGTCAATAATTTGCTTAGTGATGCAGCTGACGTTATACTGTTGTCATATGTTTTTACGTGACGTTTTGATGTCTATTATTCAGACGGAGTAGTATATATGAATTGTAAACAATTTTCAGAAAACGTCAATTTCAAAGTGCTCCGTGAAGCGCTAGATGGGTTGTCTTGACAACCATTTCCTTCCTTAATTTGAAATTATTTATTTTTATTTTTCAAAAGGAAACTCGTGAATAGTCTATATACACAGCTGTGTATTGTTTGTTGATTTATATTAAAAACATTTTGAAATATAGACACAGTCTCAAAACTTTCCGGACAACCCTCGTACTTTCCTATAGGTCATTTTGAACAAAAACAGGGCTAAACAGCGGTATTATTATGTCCCACCTTCGACTTCAATATTGCGTTTGAAACGGTTGTCTGTCAGCCGGACACAAATTAATGTCGTGCATATCTCAAGAAGTACTTGAGCTACAGCTATGGAAATTTACAAGAAAGTTTGTAAGCATGTGAAGTTGTACACCTGGAGTTTTGTGTTGCTGAACCCAGTATTTGCAGAGTTACGGCCCTTGACTTATTGCACTCTTGTGTCATGCGTCTCTCTATGTGTATACTAGCCAGTGATGTAACTTCGCAGCATGTCAAGATGTGCACCTTGGGTGTTGAGTATGACTGACCATTCTTGCAGAATTATGACCCATGTGTAGCATTTCTCTAAAAGTGCAAATACCCAGTGATGACACTTGACTGGAAAATCAGTTTTGCACCTGGGTATCTGAGGTAACAATGCAGAAGTAACAACAAAACTATCATTTGAATTTATAAATATATATTTTGTCAGTTTCCATAACCAGCAATATTTCAGCAATACATGTACATAATATATATAAATAACAATTTTGGTCATACACACTTTTAACAACCACATATAAATTCAAAATTATGCAATTAAACACTTGTATTCATCTACAAAGCATGTGTTCCTTAAAAGAAAATTCCAAAAGTCTATTAAAATGTGAAAGACCAGTGTTAATAAAAGATAGCAATGATAGGTGGTTATTCTTCAACATTATATGGGCAACATTATACGGGACTTGGAACTGTCAACTGTGAATTCTTAGTCATAACTTTCCAGCAAACATGATACATTAGAAAGGCATACAGCTGCTGTCCTTTTTCGATGTAACAGAATCCTATAATATAAAAGGACCTTACTTTGCAGTGCATGTTAATAGGAGATTCAAAAGTGATTACACTTTGAGCTTAAGTCTTAAAAACTTTTAAAACAAATATTTTTCTTGTAGTTCCATTATGAAATAGGGACAATGGAAGACACATGTTTTTTCATGAAGAAATACTGGTTAGTTTTTTTATGCATGTATTTCTTAAGACTAGACAAAAGTCTTACTTTCTGGAAATTCTTTTATTTTATTTCTTTTCTTAAAAAAACAATTCAGTGTCAGTCTTGGTTGCTGTTGAATGCATGGCAACATTGATTTCTCCAATAACTTGTTATATGAAATGACTAGATTAATAACAGTGTGGTGATAAAACTGATGGTTACTGTTACTTTCGACCTCTTACTCAATATTTTGGCTAAATATCATAATTTTTGTTCTGCATTTCCACAAACAACTTGTACACAGATTAGATGGCACAAAAATGTATGTAATAAACATTCAGCGAAAAAAAGTATCACATAAACTAGAAAATGGAAATACATACATTTATCAAAACCATTGAAATAAGGAGGTTATACTTGTAAAATAAAAAATAAAGTAGCATTATAGCAATAATGCCAATAATAAAACACTATTTATAATTCAAAAAACCTTAATTATCAAGACTAGATACATGAGAATACTCCTAACTATCTAATATGACATTGACAGCTTCTATTAATAAAATGATTCAAATGAATGTTATAAAATGTATGTAAAGCCATGGAAATAAAAGTGTTAAAAAAAATTTGCACTACACTTAAACAAAATTGATTGCATTGTGCACAAGTGTATAGAGATTTTTGATTTCCTCACGTTTAATGGTAGAAGTGTTAATCATTCCACTTAACTGAATAGGAATCGACAGTACATAAGTTGTGATCTTCATCAAGTTTAGCTTGATTCAAATTATTTAAACCATAGCGAATATTATGAACAGTTAAAACGAACATAAAGTAAAAACATAGCGATTGGATGATATACAGGGATGATAGCAGACGCAAAATTACAATCCTGAAAATTAATTTTAAAGATGAAGGATTCAGACCCCTGGGGCCATATTAATAAAGCATCTTGGTGAATGTATCTAAATTTAAAAACCTAATATTTGACAGCATTTTAAATCCCCTCCTCTTTTCATCAAATTTATTCACATGAATTCATTGTTATGACCATTTTCTTGTTTTTTTTTCTATATTTGTTAAACAAAGACGGTAATATTTCTTAACAATCTTTTAAACAACGCAATTTTCTACTAAACTTAAGTTGCTTTATGAATACAGCCACAGATGAACTGTTTTCAAGGCCATTTACATTGTATATCCATTTCAAAGGTACTGGTACATCTTACTGTTTTTAATGCAAATATCTAGCATAAAACAAACTTCACAACTGTACGATTGTCTGAAAGTGAACAGCTCTCAATCCTGATTCAAGGATTAATCCAGAACATTCTAATCCCTGGATATTGTATGAATGTGTTCACAATTAAGGAGAGACAGACCGCGTCTGTTGCAGATAGGTCATGCATTTTTAACAGTTTATTGGCCATGGCTTTACAATGACTACTTCCAACCTATCTAAATAAATTATGAATAAACATTATACTTATATATACACACTCAATATCACATGCATTGTATTTCTCATAAAACATCCATTCACAATGAAAATGCCATTATTTTTTCCTAAATAAATATACTTCGTCATATTCAAAAAGGTGTGACATACCAGTCATACATATATTACACATGTTAAACTGCTTGCTCACTTTAACAGAAGTACATAAGTAAACTCACTCATTGTTTGTGAAATGAAATTAACAGTTTCATGTATTTTCTATATGCAATACTGGTTACATGACCATACTGAATAAAAGCTGAACATCAGATCTAAACTGGTGATATTTTTCAATAACTGGTGTACAACTATGTGAAGTTTCAATGCAAGGTAACCCAATATTATTTTGGTATTCCCTGGGGTTTTGAAAGGATTTTAAATGTAGAGAAACAACATGTGAAAAAAAATCATCAAAGAGTATATTTTAAACTAGCTTTTATGGCCTTGAACGATTGCAAAATTGGTCAGTTCACACCTGATTTCAGTTGAAATGAAGAACAAAATTACGAGCTGTACTATTTTTGTATGTAGTGTATTTCCAGTTATATATTTCATATTCCCTTTCAAATAATACCAAAATCACATGAGGGTCACCAGGCATCATTATATAATAATATTGACAATGGCTCAATAAAATGACAAGCTTAAATGTATTTTTGATACCTTAAAACAATGCACATACTAGCAGTATCTATCAACATACTTATTTAAATACTGCAAAATACAACTTAACAAATTTGGTCAATTACAAATATATTTCAGTGTTTTGAACATCAATTGTTGACATGTCAACTACAAGTTGTGAGAACAACAAAGTTGTGAATATACCTTTGGCACAGACACAGGAGACACATAATATCACTCATTTTCAAAACTTTTATAATACATTGTTTGGAGACCATGTATAAAGGACTGTTACTGATATTGACTCTAAGTCTTCAAAATTCTTTTGCAAAATTAGATAGTGGGTGTGAAACACCATTTTCTAGAAATTTTTGTTTGTGGAACATTTCCCAAAATTTAATATCAGTTAAGTAAAAGTACATTTAAAACAATTTGAGTTTGAGAATAAAAAATTTACTCAAAACAATTATTATCCCCTTAGATATACATGTACTTATAATAGCAATTTACAGTGAGCACAGATGCTTATTTCAAATTTTTTTACAATTATGTTATTATGACATACAATACATATAATGGTAGTAGACTCCTTTCAATATTCAAGGTAAAACATTTGAACATAGCAGCTCAAAAGGCCGTCCTTAAAAATACTGCTTGTTAACAGTTAACTGACTTTTATCAATGGTTAGCTTAAAGTACTTGATTTGACCAAGACGAATAATATTTGATCACTGAATATGACTAAATCCACTGGTGCTCCAGTCAAGTTTTCGCCTACCCCAGACAAGGGTTAAGGTTTAAGTCTGCGAATTTTAGGCGAGTTAATAGATATCCGGAAATAAACAACTTTTTGAGGACAGCCTTGTATTAGTTATAAAACACTGCCAGTCGAACACTAATAAAAGCAACTACCAACCAGCACCAGAGAATGTTGATTACTATTGCACACTAAGCTGACACTGCAACAATGTTTAAATATGCAGAATGACTTCCATTCATAACAAAAGCACCACAGGGGAATGCCAACACTCGTTGTTGTGATTTTTCTAGTCAAACAAGAGGAATAACTCAATTATTAAAGCAAGAGTTATGGGCCTTTTAAACATGTATGTATTGTCCGAAGTGAACCAAATTTCATCTATATATCTTGAATTGGTTTTAGAGTCAGGGTTACTGAAGATGACTCCACTGACAACGACAAACAACACCAAGGCTTTAACAATATCTCAACCTTTTTCCTTTTAAAAACAAATATGCTTAAAATGGTTGAATGGATAAAACAACCTTAATACTTAAGTATCTTAATTGTCATACTTCTACAGGATTCAATTAAATTTCAATGGTTCAAATCTAATCACTTAGAATTTTTAGGCAAGAAAACAGAAATGTAATGTACAAGATTACCTTTTTTGGAATGTGAACTCAGCAAAGTTGCGTATATTTTAACCAAATCTTTGTGATCAGTGTGTAGTGTCATAATATACTTTGTTTTACTCATATACTCTTTGATATCATGATTTTGACTTAATACTTGGATTGTCTGATCGAGTAATTATAACTAGTATACAACCAAAACAACACATTTAAAATGCATAATTTACCAAATAAACTATAGAAATATAGTTGCATATAAAATAAAATAGCATCCGTAGGTAGTTATTCTAAAGTTGATTAAGTTGTAAAATAAGAATGTACTGGTAACTCAGGTAGCTGTGTGTTATAAATTGATTTTTAAAATTTGCGAACAAAAAAAATCTATAAAATGGCTATCTTTAAATGACTATCTTTAAAAAAAATCAGTTTTGTCTGCACTAGCTCCTCACAATATTAATTCTGTGGGTCTATGGATCAGTTAAAAAATATCATAACTGAGTGCAGAATTCACATTCAGACTGGAAAACAAAATGTCATAGTAAAATTTTAATGCTTAATACAATGGTAAAAAAAATAAAAATGAATTCAGATTTTTTTTTAAGAATGGCCTAATTAAAAACATGTAATTATCTAACAGACATGGCTTGGTGGAAGGAGTTACAAGGCAGAAACAAGATCACAACTGCTGACTGTAGTCTGTACTTTCTTGCCAGTATCCTTGTGCCAGGCAGAATATACAAATGGACGTGCGACGGTGTGTATACAGCGGTCAAAATTAGCCCAAGCCCACAAGCCCTGCACTGGTCAAGTGTTTCCAGGCTTGTTCAAAATCTGAATTTACCATAACAAGGCTTTTTCAAGCCAAGTTCACGTAGCAATGCAGGAATTCAGGCAACTGTCTAATTTCAATGTCTGTGTATATATGACAAATTGGTGGCATCACTGCTACATGGCTGCAAAGTCCAACTGTACATACAATTGTTTTATCCCAGCCTGCAAAAGAAAGTTTGAAGCTTTTTGTATTTGCGATTTTCTTTAGAAAATACAAGCCAACACTTCACATATAATACTTTATAGGGTAGAGTCAAATTTTAAGCAAACGTTTTGAACAGAAAATAATGATAATACTAATACGTATACTTATTGAACACAGTAAGTTACCATTTAGCAATATGTATAAATTACACAATATGCAATCATGCTGCATGCAGCAGTACTCATAATCATGAGATATGATTAAAAGACACACAAGAAGATTATCACAACAGTTTTACACTAAATCTTATATCTTTCATGAAAAACTAACATGTGTATAATTTTCAGGATTTCAGACTTAATACTTACTTGAGTAAAAATATTGTGGGTTTGACTGAGTATGTATTTAGCGTCAGCTTTTGACGCAACTTCCAGTTTAATTGTGCCGACGAAAACCTCGCTACATAGCGTCCAGAAGTGCGGCTCTTGAACACTGTATACACCTTCCAACTGGCTAACCTGGGAATCAAATGGTAGGAAATTTTGGGTATAAATGTATAGAAAATATTTTAAAACATTTGCATGTCAGTTCTTTAGATAAGTCAAAAATAAATGAAATGATGCTGAATTTTATTCCTTCTCACAATCAAATTTCACCACAGTAAAGTAACTTCAACCAAAACATGCATTCTCATATTATTTTATTATAATAAGAGTCAAGCATGGCAAATAATGATTTATTCATGTTTTGAAAGTTGATCCTCATATAGCAATTAGCAAACAACTGATGTTTGTCAACAGCTGTTAGTATAAACGATCTTTCATTCGAGTAAAATTGTAAGTTATTCATAGCTTCCTATTCAATGCTTCTGTCTCTCATTTCTGTATGAGTTCAAATAAATATGTTAAAGCTGTCCCTTTCCATCCTTGTGTGATGGTAAATGCTTATCTGTTGTTGTTTTAATGATTCTAACAAGGAGCATAACTCAACAATGATTAAAGAGTAATGGACATTGCTTTACAAAACATATTATCTCAAACGAGATCTGTGCCAAGTTTAATTAAAACATTTTGAACATCTTTTTTTACTTAAGGCCGAGGTCAAGTTTTTTGCAAGACGACAACAATGACTTGAACGACACCAAATCTATGACGATACCTCATTAAACTGTCTAGCTAAAACAGTGGGATTAGCTTAATGTTGTTATTAAAGAACCCATTCAGCTGTTATAATGAGCAATTTGTTTAAAAAGAAAGCATCAGTGGTGTTTTTCGCATTAAGCTGACACTAATGACAACAACACCATACGGTAGGTATCCCAGAACCCGGACATTTTTTCTTCGAGAAACAGACTAGGTAGTAAAATTGAGGTTTACGCTTTGATAACAGCCAGGCAGCACGAAGTCTAAGGATCTAGGTGTTCTCTGCATTAAGATCCCAACTGAATCGCGGAGTAATGGGAACACACTAAAACAAAAAGAAAATATACATGTATTGCGTAATTCTACAAAACTGACAATACTGAAAAAATCCCAATTTTCTGATATTAAACATTCAATCATTGTTTATATCTCAACATGTAAAGGAACTCTTCAGATACATACATATATTCACCTCCTTCATAAACTATGCTATTTGATTGGTCTAGAGCAATCATTTGGAGGGAGTGTTATTTTAATCCATACACCCCTTGTAGTTGTATACCCTTTGTAATTTTATAGTTAAAGATTACTAATTTAGGGTGATCTGTGAAATATAATCGTTATGCTGTGAGTAGCTGGGGGTGTATCTGATACACACCTCGTCGGTTCGCACTTGCCTGTTAAGTAACCACTGAGGGTGTATATCAATTTACCCCCAACTTCTTACAGTGTGACTAATAATACATGTCCTCTGAAAAAGTTACGACTTTTGAAGACTTTAAAATACATACAAACACTGTACTTAATATCTGTAGTTGGTTTAAAAAAACATGTTAATCAAAATGTAATTACAAAAATAGTAAGATATTCAAACTTGTTAATCTACATTCTCCACTCCATTCTATTTTATTAAGTAGAATTTTTAACTTTTGTTTTAGTACTATTTAAAAGCCTCCACAGTTTAACTTTTGTACACAAACTAACCTTATGATGATTAAAGTTGAAATAAACATTGAACACACAGGGTCAGCCACCATCCAGCCAAACTGATGAATAAGAGCTGACGAGATTATAACACCAACGCTACCCAACGTGTCGGCAAGAATGTGCAGAAATACACCTGAAATTGAAAACAGTTTATCTCTTTGTATATGTTATGACGTACTGGGCAAATATTCATGTACTGAGTCTCTCTAGTTAACTTAAAATATTAAATACAATCCCAGAAAGGAACTGAAATGAATTCCGATTTTTTTTTAAAGCATCTGACAAGAAGGACTAGAAAAGTTAAGTTTGTTTTACGCCAACACTAATGGTGGTATTAACTATGCTTCACCAAAGAACTATGTGGGCATTGGCTAAAACTATTGAAACGGGGCACATATGTTAAATATACTGAACCATGCATGTACATGTATTTTCATTGTACTGACCATATAACTAATACATGTGTTTACTGCCTGTGAATGAAGATAATACATGTAAATCTACTGATTATGTGCATTTACTGACCATTCATGTATAGCAACTGTGCATAAGTACTTATTCTGTACAATTCCATAAGTAATTTACCGTGCATGATCTGCGTCTGTGAGACTTGTTGTTTGGCTTCTTTGTTGTGACTGTGTCCATGGTCATCGTTCTCGGAAATACCTGAAACAATCACTTATACTTTATGCTCATTCCCAGAATAATGGGTGGATCGTAAAATAATATTACTTTGCTGAAATAAAAAAACAACAGGTTCATAACAAAATAACATACCGGTAAATAAAATGCCTCACAATAAGACTGAATAAAGTTAAACACTACTCACCCAGGCCATGGGAGTGTCCATGTCCCGCGTGCGAGTGTCCATGTCCCCCGTGCGAATGCCCATGATCTGAAATGTTGTACTGAAGTACATTGTAGGCATAAAGAAATGACAAATTATTAATAAACTTTTAAAGACAACATAGGAGTATGACTGGCTTTTGAAGATTTGCCTAATATTTTCAAAAGACATTTAGAAAACTATACACAAGGTTAAAATGAGCTTTAACAATATTATAATTAAACTTTGGAATAAGTAAAAAAAAAATAAAGATTACCGGTAAGCTTTTTTCTCAGTTTTCCAAGTTTTTCTCTACCAAAAATTGGGCCGAAATTGGCCCCCATTCACACACTGACTTCCAAAATGATACATTTTTCTCAAAAGAGTTGGCCAAATTCACTTATCTATAAATATATTTATGTTTAACAGCATTTTCCTCCATCATATTTTTAATAGACTAAAGAATATGCCATCTTATAAGCCAAATTTGAGATCTCTCCTCATGGTACTGCCTGGGTATATGTTTATTGTTTTCAAAGTCTTATGTATTGTGTTGCAGACCAATTCACAACATTGTGACAAAAAACACTGCAAGAGAAATTACTCAGAATACAATATTTCAGCCAGAATGATGGAACTTGATACACATTAGTGTCGCTAACATGTTCACAATGTCCATGTGAACATCTTTAATAGATCCCCAGGTTATATGCCCAAAAGCTCAATTACACTTGTCTTCTTAAAACTTGAGAAACACTGGTTCCACTTACCACCGCCACCACCACCATGGGAATGATTATGGCCGTGCTGGAAGGCAAATATCCCTATCATGTTTACAATGAATCCACCCACAGACACCAGAAACAGACGCTCATGTCGAACCTCTGGTGGCTCCACAAGACGCTGAAACAGAATAGGATTTACAACTTATTTTTCTGCATATGATGTACTAGTAATACATTTACAGTATGCCTAACACATTTGAAATGTACGAGATTCAAATTTCGACACCAAATTGCATTAGACTGGTTAATTCTTTGGTTCGGTCAAATCTAGGTTCCAATCCTTAACAGTATACTTGTTTATGTCTATGACAGAAGAATTATTATATCTTCAGAGGTCCACCTTGCTAATGCCTAACGTTGACAGACTGTGGTTTTTCAGCTAAAAAAGCAGCTTATATATACATTATATCTCTGGGAACATGTTACCAAAGTTCATTTGAATACCTTCAACATTTTATTTGATTATGGTCAAGGTTAAAGGTTTATGCAAGTGCAACAACAACAACGCAAAGGCTATGATAACTACATAAACAATAAGCTTACTTTTTCCTTCGAAATTAAACAAGTATATTTACCTCAACAGCTTCTGAGAAAATGAAAAATCCTATAAACAGCAGGAAAAGCCCATTGACAAAGCCAGCAAGAACTTCTGCACGCACATATCTGAAATATAGGTAATACAATTTAACCTTAAGACATAACACATTTCCTCATATTTCATACAATACACATTTACTTTGGTTTACAAATGAAAAATATGTGCATATATTACTGCTCGCTGTATGTATAATTTTTCTGTCCTATAACATAGAAATTAAAATTCCAATTTTAAATGTAGCTTTGTTTTTAACAGTATATATATACTAAATACTTGTCTTATCAAAAGTTTTTTGAGTGTCCCTGATATGCACAGACAGTTGGAAACAGGGGCAAGAAAATTTAGCAAGGGACTCAGATAGTATGCCTGAATAATTAATGTCAATGAAAAGGAAGCCAATGGCTTACTAGTTTAGGAAACCTCTTGTGTACCAAGCTTTTACTACATATAACAACTCACCCGTATGAGAACGCTTCATTGGCTCTCCATCGAGATATAACTGATGCTGCTAGACCAGCTAGCAATGCCGTGCAGTCAAAAAACATATGGAATGAATCTGATATAAGCCCCAAACTGAAACAAAATTATGCAATAAAGAAATATGTAATATTTCACTATTTTGCAGCCTAATACAAAATTATTCAACAAGTTTGATAAATTAATTAACAGCTAGTAATAAGACAAATTTACAACAACAACATGTAATTCATGACTAATCATAACTCTTTTTTTATCGTTTTTAAAATGCAATAATTTAGTTTGAAACTAGGTTTTGGCTGAACACTGAAGTCAAATCTTTTCCATATAACAACTTTACCAATTTTTGTTGTGCCATGATGTTATAATTTCTACTTAAATTGTTTGCAGGAAACAGTATTACATTCAGGCCAAAACCAAATTTGGTTCACCACACTTTACCTACGAAATAGTTGCAGACCATACCGTTGCAATACTCTGTTGGAATAAGTGTCACTGTGTGTTTTAATATGTAATTTTAAACCCTTAAAGCTTTATACAGAAGAGTACTTTTACACCATTCGCCAATGATAACAAAGTTCTTACATAAAGCTAATTGTAACCAAACCCATTTTTTGCCTCAGCATTTCTGATACTTTCCATCTACTTGATGAACAAGAGCAAAATATAAATAAGAGGTATCTGACGCTGATAGTATGAGAAGTCTTACCTGTTTGTCCATACTCCATATGCCAGCTCAACGAAGGCAAATGACAAATTTAGGAGAAGGAAAAGGAAAATATTCCTTGAAGTCTTTTCTGAGAATATTAATCTGAAAAAAAGATTTCAAATGTCAATGAAACCTAAATTTGACAAATTAAATAATCAATTTTGCATAATTTATATGTTTTACTAATAACTGGTAATCTTTGATTAGATGTTGAATTGTTTAAAAGTTACTTTCATGTGTTTTTCAGTTGGTATGTGAGTTTGGTTTGTGGTCACCAAGGTGGACTTGTGGGTTTTCTCCGGGTATTCCGGTTTTCCTCACAACACAAGACCTCACTTTCGCATAACATGCCAATGAGAGTGATTAATATAATGCTGTAATAACTTGTTTCACAATCATTGTAAAATAAAATTAATAAGTTTAAATCAAATCAAATTAACTGAAAGATGGTACAACACAGACTTAAGATGATGCATTCATAATTGAAAGACCATATTGCCCATAAAGACCATATTGCCCATATTAGTAAGGCATAGTATTAGTATTGCTCATATTAGTAAATAAACCATCTGATACGGCTTAGATCAGAAGATCAAATTAAACCATGATCAACCAAATAAAAAGATGGTCAATTGTTCTGTGTTATTATGTCTACCAGACTGGGCCGTATGGTCTGTCGATGTGGGCAGTATTCTCCACCAATATGGTCTTTATATCTGGGCTGTATTGTCTAAAGCTTACTAGTGAATGGACATATTGCTCTCAATTTCCTCAGTTCTCTAGTTAACAAAAAAAATACACATTATTTTTAAATTCCTAGTCTATTCAATATGAAAACAGTTGTTGATCTTAGTTTGATTGTTATAATAATACAGGTTTTACCTACATGTACAGTACAGTATATTGTACCTGTCATGTGTATTGTACAGTATGGCATATTTCCAATATTTTCTGGAGAAATTATGCTGGGAGCAACTAGAAAAAGAGCGCTTTATCTGCTAAATGGATACAAATTTCGTTACAATTCATATGGAATTTTAAACAAGCAAATTATTCATTTATGTACGAAATATGTTGGGTACGAAAATGTTACCGGCTGGTACACACCTCATCCATCCTGTGATCTTGCCGAGTAGGCCTGGTCCCCGGTATTCCCGGTCATCTTTATGAAGTGGAAGCATTTTCTAATCGTTTAAAATCGAAAAATAAGAAATAACCCAAAAATATTTAGTGAAACATGTTTACAATAACAGCTGTCGTGGCCGGCTAATGATGATTCAGGGAAGACGTCCGAACGTTCCGAATTACTTCGACAGCTCCATCAACAGCTCTGTTTTCGAATACGTATTTTCACCACTATGAAATTATTCTAACATAAACATTAAATTTATAAAGGATATTTATTATAAACATTGTTTAACATCTATTTATAAGAATGGCTTAATACACTTAGAAAATAACTAAAATATTTTATAGATTCGACTCTGCGGTTACCACATACCATCAAAGATGGAAGTCAAGTTGACACAACAAAAATTATTAGCAATTAATTTGTAGATAGCTAGCTTATTCTGAAGTGTCATTCAAAAAATTAAGTGACAACTTAGTCTTTGGTTTATTTTAATCAAGTCAAATGAATAAAAGAGTGATATTTCATATCAACAAATTGTATATAAATGAAAATGTCAGGGACATTGTACAGAAAGTAAAGCTTAAACAACAAAGATGTAGTTTTTCGTTTGTGAGGTATTTTAGTGGTCTTGTTGGAAATAAAGACAAATATGGTGATGTTGAAACACCGATATTTAGACCAAAAAGGGTTGTCATACTGTCAAGAATTACGAGATATGAATTTGAAAAGATCAGATACAAAGATGCTGCGGAAGATCAATTTAAAGCAAAGGTATAAACATGTACGAAGTCATTTAATTGCCCCTTATATCATGCATTATTTTTGGATTGTTGAGACCTAGTTTGTGAGAGCAATGAACAAAAAGCCTCTCAAGAGCACCAAAAATACAAATTTGGACCACGGGCAGCCATTGTTATGCCACACCCAATGGCCATGCCCACCATATCAGTTGCCAAAAAAGGGAAAAAATAAGTCAGGGAATATTTAAGACTTTGGTATGGGGGCATGGCCATACAGGCGCTTTGGAGCTAGGGCCGTGGCCGGAATATTCTTGCTAGTAACGGCAATATGGCCGTGAATTTTTGATACTGATTTTCTTAAAAATCCTATTTTGAATAAAGTTGCATGCTGATGGATGACACTGACATTATGAACTTGGAAACTGTGGCAAATGAGTTTGTCAGTGGGTCACGGAGTTTCCATTTTCAGCAACTTCTGAATGATAGTGCTTTGATTATTCGACAAAGTGTGCATATTCTTGCATTAAAAAATAATTGCTATTCCGAAGTAAAAATTAAGGTCCCGATTTGTTATTTCACACCTATTTATTAATTCTTATTTCGAACTTGATCATGCCATAGTTTTTCACACTATATTTCAAAAGCACTCGGGCATCGGCTTGAGGTTACAATGTAGCACAATTAGATCATTTAAGAACATTAAGACATTTTGTTATCTTAAAACAATTTAAAAAATCAAATAAAAAATTGTACAGTACAGTGTTATGGCCTGTGATTTGAATAAAAGTATCTTTCTTATTGGCAGTAATGCATATTGGTTGTAATGTAATAATCTATAGAAAATAGCTGAATGGAGTGTGGCCATATACTATTCAGGGTTTACTTACCTTTGAAAAAAAAACAATCAACAAGACATTCTGTTTACTTCATTATTTCAGATGCAAAGAAAGCGCTCAGATTACCAGACGCTTCTCGAGCGTCACTTAAAACATTATTCATGTGTAGAAAACATGACAAAACTTCTTAAGTGAGTAATAGTTTTTTTTCTTAGTTCATGTATGTTGCATTAAGATTTCATATGTTTGATTTGTTTCATTAACAATTATAAATTGGTTACAACCTTACTTTCCTTTAGTATACACCTTTCTTGGATGTTGAAATATTATCTCTTTGGTTTTTCTTTTAAATAAAAGATTTTGAAAATACTTTCTTATATACATGTTCTCATTTTCTAGTGAAAATGGTATAGAAACAAAAGTTGTTAAGCGGCCCCAGTATACAAAGGAAGTACTTGACTGGGCAGATGCTGTGATAACTGCTGGAGGGGATGGCACATTCCTGGATGCAGCCTCCAAAATCCTTACTGTAGATATGCCTATCATTGGATTAAATACAGATCCTGATAGGTTATTTATTATCATTACATGTGAAATACTTTTTAGGTTATTTAATATCATAACATGTAAAATACTTTTTAGATTAATACTAATTATGCAAGATTTGTTGCTTTTTGTTTGATATTGTAAAAATGAGGATAGTAAAAAGGTTTCAGTTATGTAAACAGTTTATTTTATAAATATAAACAAAAAACTGGTCGTGTGTGTGTGTAAGCTTATTTATACTCGCACTCGGGCCTCACCCATTCGGCGAGTGCTCCGTTAAGAATGTTAGTCATTTTAGGTTTTTTTGGAGCATAGTGCACAGACAGAATGTAACCCTGTTTAGAGCTACCCTGGTTCTTAAACTTGCACCAGTGTATAGCACTGTCACACGGGGCCCCCATTTAACGTCCCTCCCGGAAGACGATTAGTATTTTTTTAGTGATGCGACGGGGAATCGAACCTGCGACCCCTGGATTGATAGTCAAGAGTGTTTCCACTAGACCACGGATCCGCCACAATACACTGGTCAAATAAGGGTGTGGCTTTTATACATGTACTTCTACAAAAGTACATCATCTAAATACATAATGTATATCTACAGTCATACAGCATGGTTCTACACATACAATATAAATAGTATCTTTCTTAAAAAATAAAACTTAATATACATTTGTTGTAATATGGAACTTATCATCTGGGTCTGAATCTTTTAACAGTTATATGATTTTTTCACAAAAATATTTCTTATTTGATTCATTTCAATAAGCATACACTAATTATAATTGCCATGGAATTTATCAAGTTTTAATTTTATAGATCTGAAGGTCAGCTGTGTCTTTCAAAAGAAAAATATTCTGCCCTGCACTTTGATAAAGTGCTCAACCTACTGTTGAATGGTGATTTCAGGTAACTAATCTGGCTTTTATATTGTTTTTGTTATAATGTTTAGGAATTAAACACTGATCAAGTATTGTCAAAAATTTATCGTTTACCACCACAGTTATCAATTTTTGATAGAGAATTAGGAAATAAACATATTTCATGCAGAAAAAGCGATTCACTATCATTTCAAGTAGAAGTTAAATAACTTGAGTAAACATGAGTAGTAGTTATAATCAGTTTTCTGTCCATAACTTTTAAGACATTTACTGTACACCCAAAAGACAGTTCTGAATACTGTCGAATGTCATTTTAAGACTGCATTTAGATTTATAAGTATTGTACAACAACTTATTCCATTTTCATATGAATCAGTTTTTACTATGAAATCAATGTATAATTGAAATGGCCTTTCAAATTATTTATTTTAAACAAATATGTTTATGTTAAATTTTAAATCCCTAGTTATGATTTATTTTGACTTTTTAAAACAACATCTCTGCCTACAAATTGCATGTAGTTAAGGGTCTAAAATAACCTTTTCACTCTGATATTAAAGGCTTTGAAATATAGAGTTACGTATTATTTCTAGGGCCAAGGATTTTTATAATCAACATTACCATTATAGTAATTACCGGTACTTCATTGAATTGCTTAATGACTCTGTTGTAGATGGAAATGGCGTCAGAGAATACGGATCACAATGTCTGGTTACCACGCCTCGGATAACCCAATAGAGCTTTCAGACCAGCAACTCCATTACCTGGAGCATCGTTACACAGAGCATGTGGCCGAGAACGAAGTTTGCTCTCGGCCATTGTTCATGAAGGGTTTTTCTCACACGCGAGTTCTCCCGGTTCGAGCTTTAAATGAGGTCTATCTCGGAGAATGTCTTTCATCAAGGTTATTGTAGCACTTTATCTTTCCAAATTATTTAATATGATACAGACTGATTTTTAGCTTGACTATTCGAAGAATATGGAGAGCTATACTACTCACCCAAGCGTCGGCGTCACACCTTGGTTAAGGTTTTGCAAGTAAGCAACTTTTAAGTCATTATCTCAGTAAATACATCATGTATTGCATTGAAACTTAAGATATGTATTCCTAACTATCTAACCTACTAAATTAATGAAGTTAGATAACTCTAGTTTGCATTTAATGCAAATAATGGGCCTTTATTATTTGATTTAGATATTCTGGTTTAGGTTTTGCATGTAAGCACACATAGGTTAATTTCTCAGCAACTACTTGATCTATTGCATTAAGACTACAATGGTACTCAACCATTCAACCTACTCAAATAACTAAGTTAGATAACTCTAGTTTGCATTTAACAACTTAAAAAATCTGGTTACGGTTTTGCATGTAACCACATTTAAGTCAATATCTCAGCAAATACATCATGTATTGCATTGAAACTTTAGATATGTATTTCCAACTATCTAACCTACTAATTTATTGAAGTAAGATAACACTTTTGGAATATAATGCAAATTATGGGCCTTTATTATTTGACTTAGAAATTCTGGTTAAGGTTTTGCATGTAAGCACACATAGGTTAATATCTCAGCAACTTCTTGATTTATTGCATTGAGACTTTATACAATGCTACTCAACCATCCAATCTACTTAGATAACCAGGTAAGATATCTCTAGTTTGCATTTAATTCAAATTATGGCCCCTTTTTTATTTGACATGGAAATTCAAATACATCATGTATTGCATTGAAACTTTATACACAGGCTCCCAACCATTCAACCTTCTTAATTAATCAGGAAAGATAACTCTATCTTGCATATTATATGATTTTTGCCCCTTAGAAATCATGGTTAAAGTTTTGCATGTTAGCACACATAGGTTAATATCTCAGCAACTACTTCATGTATTGCATTGAGACTTTATGCAATGGTACTCAACAACCCAACCTACTTGAATATCCAAGTTAGATAATTGTATTTTGCAAATAATGGCCCTTTATTATTGGACTTAGAAATTCTGGTTTAAATTTTGCATGTAACCACATTTATGATAATATCTCATCAAATGCATCATGTATTGCATTGAAATCTAATCTAAGTTTACAGTGATCCGTATTTCGCCAAAACTTTTCAATCCTTACACTGAAAAGCGGCGGAATAGTCGAGCGCGCTGTCTCTGTGACAGCTCTTGTTATAGATGACATTAACAACATCTGTCTGATGAATTCGTTGTTATCAATATGAATGAAATTAAAATTATTCTGTAAAATCAAACTTTTTTATACAACAATATTATCAGTGACTTTTCTGCCTCTTTTCAATATTTGTTACCTTAATATCCAAGAGTATCTAACTTTGAGTACATGATTGAAGGGTCACCCCATGCCAGGTATGACAGTGTGGACTGGGAAAGGCAGGCTCAAAGATTATCTCTGGATTTGATTTGAACATATGAATACATGAACTCTGCCATTTCTGTCCCCTTGCAGATGTCCCCTCAGCATTATAGACCCTCAAGTGTGTAGCAGAAGAACTCCAATGTGACAGAGTGAACGAGGACATAAAGGGTCATAGATTATCTGTGGACTTGATATTTACATACAGAAACAATTACTGTCTTATTTCCGCCACCTTTCAGGGTCTCCTACTATGAGTTCAGTGTAGATGGTTCCCCAAGTGTTAAAGAGAAGAGCTCTGGTGTGACTGTGTGTACGGGGACCGGCTCTACATCCTGGCATTTCCACATTAACCAGCTCACACCAGAGTCTGTCCAGGACATTCTCAACATAGGTAAGACCATCCTTAAAAGTTTCTTGAGGCCTTACCAAGATTATTTTTAGCCAGTAGGAAATTGTTTTTAGCTCTACTAGCCAAAGGCCAGTATATAAAGGCTTATAATTATGATGGGATGGTGTTAGCTGTCCCTGCCTCTGTAAACAATTGCTTATTAACGTGATACAACCTTCGATTTTGTTCAAACTTATGTAGTTAGTTGTGGATGTTTTAGAATAAATAAAGAGAGATATAATTGAATCTCTATGTATCAAATATTTTTTATTTGCTTTTGATTCCAGGGCAGATTTCTCATAAAATCAAAGGTTTTTACCTAGAATTATAGAAACTTCAGGGTTGGCCAATGTAGAGGCTAGGAATTAAAAATTGGTCCACTATCAAAAATGATCATCAGAAATAATCAGACAAGCCATTTTAATTCATTGTCAGTTATATTATTGAAATAGGAAGTCCATAATGGTCTAATGATGATTGTATAAGTGATATCATAAAAAACAACAATGATAAAGTGGATTTACATGTGAACTTTTATGTCCAAAAAATTAAAATCAAGAAAACATTCATTATATACAGAGACTCATATAAATGTTGTGTCTCTGTGTTGAGTTTAATATACTTTCTTTTTGTAATATGACTTCGTGTTGTGTTAATTTCTAAAATAAGTCATTGTTTTGTGTTTCATTTATTTTCATTTTGAAATAAGGTCTGTGTTGTGTTTAATTTACTTTCATTTCAATTTTGAAATAAGTCTCTGTTTTGAGTTTTGTTTACTTTCATTTTCCTATATTGTGTGTAATTTACTCTCATTTTGTAGTAGTGTAGTGGTGATCTTTATGATTTTGGGTAAATACCAGAGAAAGGACAAGTATTTAATTCCAATGATTAACTGAACATTTCTATATTAAAAGAGAACTGCCATATACTTGAAGCGGTAGTCGATTCCAAGATTACGACTTAAACATTAAATCGATTTTCAACAATACTCGATCCTTGTTTAATCCCTTAAAGAGGATCATACTCATATATAAATCTGTTATATGCCAATATGTAAACAAGACTGTCTGTCAGCTGTTTGATATATTTTCAGCAAATATGGAAGGTCAGTGCTGCTACCCTACCTCGGACAATGATTATGTTGAGACTGTAACTAGAGCGTTCAACAACTCTCTCATATTTGATCCCAGTGAACCTTACATGGGTTATACTGTCAGGGATCCTATAGTTAATGGTTTGTATATATGCAAGTTTAAATTTTATGCAGAATTGCAATTGTACAACCATACTTTGGGTTCATAAACATTGTGGTTAGGCTCTAGCTTTTCAATGCAGAGTTTTTTCCCCGGTATTGAGGGAATAGGCTTTCTGATTGGGACAAAAGCCAAGTTTTGACTTTATAATAAATTGGGAACTTCAATTTTGCCTAGAAATGAACAAGAATGATGTATACAATGGACATAAAAGATCAAAGATTGTGAAAAAGCTAGTTTATTTAAGATTACATGAACTCCATACATCCATAGAAAATGAGTTTTGGATCCAATTAATTTATTTTTGTTAGAGTTTTTATATTACATAATGGCCCCCCAAAAAGTTTGATCAATAGGAATGGGGCTCCATATGGTCTGACTAAAAAAAACTCACTGCATTGCCAGTTTATAGTTTGTCGTAATACAAATCAACATGTGATGTAACATTAAAAGGTACATGTATTTCTATAACTAGTTCAAGTTTCTTAGACTCTTTATTACTCATAACCTCCATTTGAGTCTAAGACTGATGCTTTTTTAAACTCAACCCATTTGAGACCCAATTCAGGCCTCGTTGGTATTTTTAATAAACAGCATAATTTTCATTCCAAACACATTTACTGTATCGTGTGATGACATTATGACTATAGATGGCAACCAATCAGGCCAAAAAAAAATTGTTTGTCTAGGGTACCTTCCCAAAATTTCAAGGTAGGGTAGGTAGGGATTTTTTTTTTTTTCAAATTCTTCCGTAAGTTCAGAGTGTTTTCTTGCACATGGCAGACTTTCCTACATTACTGTCATTGCCTGACTTTGTTTTATCATATAAACAATAATTCTGATTAAAATCTGCATTTATCCGCCCTTTGTAACTCTCTATTCGCTAACGAATATTTTTTTTGCTCAGAAACGGAAAAAAATAGTTAGGGTCGGCGCATTTTTACAGGTAGGGTCGGGTTACCCGAAACAGACATATTTTTTTTTAAGGCTGCAGCATTATAAAAAGCTATTTACACTTAGAACTTCGCTTTGCATACAACTTGTTGACATAGAGGGTTGTGAATCTGTGTAAAAATATGATATCAATGTGTGTTGTTTTGTAATTGTCTCCTCTTCTAAATGATTGCAGGTGTCTTTCAAGTACCCTCCCCTCGTGGCAAAGCCAAAAGGTATGAGGGTCCATTTATTTTTATGTGCATATTAGTAATTTTATGTTATTTTATGTAGTACTTCAGCTACAGAAATTACTATAGGTAACATGCACATATTTTCCACAGAATATGATTGTGATGACCTGCATACTATTGAATGATTTTGACAATCTTTTTAGGTTCATTTTAGGCTCTTTTTAGAAAGATCTTATCATTTATATTTTGAAAACTACCTGATTTTTTCCCGCCATATCTCAAGTGTATTTTCTATCCTAGCATATTAGCTACCATAAAATTTGATACTTACAAAGGTATGTAGCTTGTTGGTATTTTGAAGATGAAAATAGGAGGCATGGTTATATAGTCAGTCATGTGGCTTTGTCATCATGCAAAACTATTAACATGACCCTAAAACCATTAAAACATATTGGTGGGAATCCTGTAATAAAAAAAGTCTGTGTGTAGCAGCTCTAGGAATGGAAGATGTTTTTAGCTCACCTGTCACGTAGTGACAAGGTGAGCTTTTGTGATCACTCTTCGTCCGTCGTCCGTCCGTCCGTCCGTCCGTCCGTCCGTCCGTTCACAATTGCTTGTGAACACAATAGAGGTCACAATTTTGACTTAATCTTTATGAAACTTGGTCAGACTGATCATCTCTATAAAATCTAGGTCAAGTTCGATATTGGGTCATCTGGGGTCAAAAACTAGGTCAGTAGGTCAATTAGTAGAAAAACCTTGTGAACACAATAGAGGTCACAATTTTAGCCTAATCTCAATGCAACTTGGTCAGAATGGTCATCTCTATAAAATCTAGGTCAAGTTCGATATTGGGTCATCCGCGGTCAATAATTAGGTCACTAGGTCAATTAGTAGAAAAACCTTGTGAACACAATAAAGGTCACAATTTTAGCCTAATCTCAATGCAACTTGGTCAGAATGATCATCTCTATAAAATGTAGGTCAAGTTCGATATTGGGTCATCCGCGGTCAACAACTAGGTCACTAGGTCAATTAGTACAAAAACCTTGTGAACACAATAGAGGTCACAATTTTAGCCTAATCTCAATGCAACTTGGTCAGAATAATCATCTCTATAAAATCTAGGTCAAGTTCGATATTGGGTCATCCGCAGTCAATAACTAGGTCACTAGGTCAATTATTAGAAAAACCTTGTGAACACAACAGAGGTCACAATTTTGACCTAATCTTTATGAAACTTGGTCAGACTGATCATCTCTATAAAATCTAGGTCAAGTTCGATATTGGATCATCTGGGGTCAAAAACTAGGTCAGTAGGTCAATTAGTAGAAATACCTTGTGAACACATTAGAGGTCACAATTTTAGCCTAATCTCAATGCAACTTGGTCAGAATGATCATCTCTATAAAATCTAGGTCAAGTTCGATATTGGGTCATCCGCGGTCAATAACTAGGTCACTAGGTCAATTAGTAGAAAAACCTTGTGAACACAATAGAGGTCACAATTTTAGCCTAATCTCAATGCAAATTGGTCAGAATGATCATCGCTGTAAAATGTAGGTCAAGTTTGATATTGGGTCATTCACGGTCAATAACTAGGTCACTAGGTCAATTAGTACAAAAACCTTGTGAACACAATAGAGGTCACAATTTTAGCCTAATCTCAATGCAACTTGGTCAGAATGATCATCTCTATAAAATCTAGGTCAAGTTCGATATTGGGTCATCCGCGGTCAATAACTAGGTCACTAGGTCAATTAGTACAAAAACCTTGTGAACACATTAGAGGTCACAATTTTAGGCTAATCTTAATGCAACTTGGTCAGAATGATCATCTCTATAAAATCTGGGTCAAGTTCGATATTGGGTCATATGCAGTCAATAACTAGGTCACTAGGTCAATTATTAGAAAAACCTTGTGAACAAAATAGAGGTCACAATTTTAGCCTTATCTTAATGAAACTTGGTCAGAATGATCATCTTAACATAAGCTAGGTCAAGTTCCATATTGGGTCAACCCAGGTCAAAAACTAGGTCACTAGGTCAATTATTAGAAAAACCTTGTGAACACAATAGAGGTCACAATTTTAGCCTAATCTCAATGCAACTTGGTCAGAATGATCATCTCTATAAAATCTAGGTCAAGTTCGATATTGGGTCATCCGCGGTCAACAACTAGGTCACTAGGTCAATTAGTACAAAAACCTTGTGAACACAATAGAGGTCACAATTTTAGCCTAATCTCAATGCAAGTTGGTCAGAATGATCATCTCTATAAAATCTAGGTCAAGTTCGATATTGGGTCATCCGCAGTCAATAACTAGGTCACTAGGTCAATTAGTAGAAAAACCTTGTGAACACAACAGAGGTCACAATTTTGACCTAATCTTTATGAAACTTGGTCAGACTGATGATCTCTATGAAATCTAGGTCAAGTTCGATATTGGGTCATCTGGAGTCAAAAACTAGGTCAGTAGGTCAATTAGTAGAAATACCTTGTGAACACATTAGAGGTCACAATTTTAGCCTAATCTCAATGCAACTTGGTCAGAATGATCATCTCTATAAAATTTAGGTCAAGTTCGATATTGGGTCATCCGCGGTCAATAACTAGGTCACTAGGTCAATTAGTAGAAAAACCTTGTGAACACAATAGAGGTCACAATTTTAGCCTAATCTCAATGCAACTTGGTCAGAATAATCATCTCTATAAAATGTAGGTCAAGTTTGATATTGGGTCATTCACGGTCAATAACTAGGTCACTAGGTCAATTAGTACAAAAACCTTGTGAACACAATAGAGGTCACAATTTTAGCCTAATCTCAATGCAACTTGGTCAGAATGATCATCTCTATAAAATCTAGGTCAAGTTCGATATTGGGTCATCTGCGGTCAATAACTAGGTCACTAGGTCAATTAGTACAAAAACCTTGTGAACACAAGAGGTCACAATTTTAGGCTAATCTTAATGCAACTTGGTCAGAATGATCATCTCTATAAAATCTGGGTCAAGTTCGATATTGGGTCATACGCAGACAATAACTAGGTCACTAGGTCAATTATTAGAAAAACCTTGTGAACAAAATAGAGGTCACAATTTTAGCCTTATCTTTATGAAACTTGGTCAGACTGATCATCTTTATAAAATCTAGGTCAAGTTCCACATTGGGTCATCCGCGGTCAATAACTAGGTCACTAGGTCAGATAGTAAAAAAACCTTGTGAACACAATAGAGGTCACAATTTTAGCCTAATCTTAATGAAACTTGGTCAGAATGATCATCTTAACATAAGCTAGGTCAAGTTCCATATTGGGTCAACCCAGGTCAAAAACTAGGTCACTAGGTCAATTAGTAGAAAAACCATGTGAACACAATAGAGGTCACAATTTTAGGCTTATCTCAATTCAACTTGGTCAGAATGATCATCTCTAGAACAATATAGGTCAAGTTCGATATTGGGTCATTCGCGGTCAATAACTAGGTCACTAGGTCTATTAGTAGAAAAACCTTGTGAACACAACAGAGGTCACAACTTAAGCCTAATCTTAATGTTACTTGGTCAGAATGATCATCTCTATAAAATCTAGGTCAAGTTCGATATTGGGTCAATTACCGTCAATAACTAGGTCACTAGGTCAATTAGTAGAAAAACCTTGTGAACACAATAGAGGTCACAATTTTAGCCTAATGTTAATGCAACTTGGTCAGAATGATCATCTCTATAAAATCTGGGTCATGTTCGATATTGGGTCATCCGCAGTCAATAACTAGGTCACTAGGTCAGATATTAGAAAAACCTTATGAACACAATAGAGGTCACAATTTTAGCCTAATCTTTATGAAACTTGGTCAGACTGATCATCTTTATAAAATCTAGGTCAAGTTCCACATTGGGTCATCCGCGGTCAATAACTAGGTCACTAGGTCAGATAGTAAAAAAACCTTGTGAACACAATAGAGGTCACAATTTTAGCCTAATCTTAATGAAACTTGGTCAGAATGATCATCTTAACATAAGCTAGGTCAAGTTCCATATTGGGTCAACCCAGGTCAAAAACTAGGTCACTAGGTCAATTAGTAGAAAAACCTTGTGAACACAATAGAAGTCACAATTTTAGGCTTATCTCAATTCAACTTGGTCAGAATGATCATCTCTAGAACAATATAGGTCAAGTTCGATATTGGGTCATTCGCGGTCAATAACTAGGTCACTAGGTCAATTAGTAGAAAAACCTTGTGAACACAACAGAGGTCACAACTTAAGCCTAATCTTAATGTTACTTGGTCAGAATGATCATCTCTATAAAATCTAGGTCAAGTTCGATATTGGGTCAATTACCGTCAATAACTAGGTCACTAGGTCAATTAGTAGAAAAACCTTGTGAACACAATAGAGGTCACAATTTTAGCCTAATCTTAATGCAACTTGGTCAGAATGATCATTTCTATAACATCTAGGTCAAGTTCGACATTGGTCCATCCGCGGTCAATAACTAGGTCACTAGGTCAATTATTAAAAAAACCTTGTGAACACAATAGAAATCACAATTTTAGCCTAATCTTAATGAAACTTGGACAGAATGATCATCTTAACATATGCTAGGTCAGGTTCGATATTGGGTCAACCCGGGTCAAAAACTAGGTCACTAGGTCAATTAGTAGAAAAACCATGTGAACACAATAGAGGTCACAATTTTAGCGTAATCTTAATGCAACTTGGTCAAAAGGATCCTCTGTATAAAATCTAGGTCAAGTTCGAGGTAGATGATTGCTGTCACTGTCATGATGTGCATCCTGCAGTGCCTGATGAGGGTGGAGATGCCCTTACAGATCCACTGGGGTCTGTGCCTGTGGTTGCTACTGCAGCTGGGCCATCTGGTTTGGGTGCAGATGAGCTTTCTAGCCCATCTGTGCAGGGTACTTTGAGAAAACAGATGGAGGTCAATACCCGCCTCTCTAAGCTCTAAGAGCCATCTGTGCCTTGTGATTTGCCTTATGAGTTGCCTTGTGATTTGCGTTATGAGTTGCCTTGTGATTAATAGGTCAGAATGTTCACTTTATTTAGCAAAGCTACAGGTGAGCGATACAGGGCCATCATGGCCCTCTTGTTTAACAGATGCTAATTTGTACGTAGCTGATTTTAAAACTGTGTATATATATTTGTCATGGTTAAAACCTCTTCAGAGCTTATGTTTCTTGTTTTATCAGTGTGACGTCAAGCTGTTTTTTTCTCCCAGGTTGGTGGTTGGATCAAGAATGTGGGATGCCAGTCTGGTGTTGGATGGTGGGTGCTCATTTCGCTTCAATGACGGTGCCATAGCAACCATGGAGATATTTCCTGAAGATGCATTACGAACTGTCCAGCTAGATTGAACCATGTGAACCGCGATAAACAGTTCCACATGAATTATGCCTGATTCAACTACATAACGCATGCTAGATTGAACCACATAAACCTTGCTAGACTGAACCAGATATACCATGCTAGACTGAACTAGATATACCATGCTAGACTGAACCAGATATCCCATGCTAGACTGAACCAGATATACCATGCTAGACTGAACCGCATGAAATGGCTTGTTAATGGATACTTTTTTACCTGTGATCACTGCGTCTTATAATATTACAGCATGAACTTTTATTGAATGCTGATAAACATACCTTGTTACATGTATTCCTGGGTCCATGGCTTGTGTTATGAGCTACTTTTTTACTATTTGTGTACCAGTACAGTGATCCAATCAGCGCAAGCTGGCTGAGGCAAGCTTGGGCTGAAAAAAAGTCTTAAGTCCTAGTCCCACTATTTAAGGAATGAATTGCGGGGTTGATGTCATTATGGGAGTATGAATGCAATTGGGCTGGTCAAAGTGTGTGGAGTCCAAAGCTCCATGCGTACTTTGACAAGCCCAATTGCGTTCATATCCTTGATAATGACATCAACCCCGCAATTCATTACTTATATTTACACCAATAGTTTCTTAGTTCATTCAAGAATTGTTAAAAAATACTTCATTTCATTTAAGAAAACCATTCATTAATCCTTTCTTACCCATTCCGTTAATAGAACGACCCGACTGTAACCGGAAACATTTTTTAGCTCGACTATTCGAAGAATAGGTGGGCTACACTACTTGCCCCAGCGTCGGCGTCCGGTTAAAGTTTTAGGGCAAGTAGGGATTTTCACTTATAAGTCCAATACCTTTCATTCAATTGAGTTAATACTTCACACAGTTGTTCAGGGCCATCACATGATGAGGTTAGATAACTCCATATTATTCTTTACACAGATTATGGCCCCTGATTGACTATGAAACTCAGGTTAAAGTTTCAGGGCAGGTTGGGATATTTATAAATAACTTCTATACCCTTTGTTCGATTGACTTAATACTTCACACAGTTGTTCAGGACCATCACACAATGAGGTTACATAACTCCATATTATCCTTAATACAAGTTATGGCCCCGGATTGATAGGTTAAAGTTTTAGGGCAAGTTGGGATTTTCACTTAACACTCCAATACCATTCATTAAATTGACTTAATACTTCACACAGTTGTTCAGAGCCATTACATAATGAGGTTAGATAACTCCATATTTTCTTTTATACAAATTATGGCCCTTGATTGACTATTAGACTTAGGTTAAAGTTTTAGGGCAGGTTGGGTTATTTATTAATAACTTCTATACCCTTTATTCAATTGACTTAATACTTCACACAATTGTTCAAGACCATCACCCAATGAGGTTACATAACTCCATATCCTTAATACAAGTTATGGCCCCTGATTGACGTAGGTTAAAGTTTTAGCCAAGTAAAAGTTAAGGGCAAGTTGGGATTTGAATAAAAAACTTCTATACCTTTCATTCAATGCCCTTAATAATATTCAAAATTATTTACGACCATCTTACAACAAGAAACATAACTCCATTTCAACCCTAAATACAAATTATGCCCCTTGAATATTTTTTTATTTTATTTTTTTAATTTCTTTTGACAGGCACATTTTTACATTCTTGACCAGTTTTTTACTAAGGGAAAACAAGGAGGGCTATACTATATGGCCATTGAATTTTTTTTATTATTATTTTTTTTTTTTTTTTTTTTTTTAATTTCTTTTGAAAGGCATATTTGTATATTCTTTACCACTTTTTTATAATGGGAAATCAAGTTATTTGAATGACTTGCGTCATTTTTCGGGTGGTGGGAGGACAGCATCAAAGTCACCTTATGTATTGAATAATTTTAGTTGGGTTTGACATAAATAGACCAAACTTGGTAATATTACATTGTTATTGTATTCACTTCTAAGTCAAAGCGGCGAAGTCGAGCGCGTTGTCTTACGACGGCTCTTGTTTTCAAATGACGTCTCAATAACACGGGAAAAGATCAATCGCTTGAAATCACTTTTAAACGTAAAATTTAAACACTTACAACAGTACATTTAAAATATAATAAATTAACACTTTTTAAAATGTTGATTTATATTTAACGGGACCTGCTGACACAATGCAAACAATAACAAGATCAATAGTTTTCATGTATATTGTTATGCGATGAATTGCGATCCGAACATATCCGAAGATGTTGCGTTCATTGATTGATAAACGCAATTGCCGAAAGGCAGTTCATTTAAGGAATGGAAGTTGAGGTGTAAATATTAAGGATTAAATAAATAGAGAAAACAAAAAGAAGTGTGTTTATAATTATGATATAGTCTCAGATAATGTTTGATAAAATCCCAAGGGTCACTCTCTTTATTAAACAGAAATGGATGGGAAATACCAAGGGAAGCCTTAACTTGACAACTGACTCACTATATGCTAATGATGTAGATAAGTGGGTTGAGCATAGCGCTTTGCACAAACACTACCTGAGCAGTATTTTTGAATGAAAGATTATCATTGCTATTTAGTAAAAAATCACCAATTTTATGTCATATTACCTCCCTGTAAGATTTTCACCATGGACTTTTTCGCTCAAAAATGGATATTATTAGTATATATAGCAACATAGAATTGTAGAAACTTGAAAAAGGCATGTGATATTTTTATTTTGATGTGCATGTTAAATTTAGAACAAACTTTTTGTTCTGTTGCATTTTCTTATTGCGATAAATGCACTTGTTTTATCAAACTTGACATAAAATAAATCATAAATGTTAAGAGAAGTCATTTGAATATACATACCGTAACAGTACAATTTTTTTTTACATCACTAAAACATACTTTATCATCTGTTTATGAACTCGAGCTGGTGGTCTACAATCCCATTACATAAAATGAACTTATCCAGACTTGTTCAAGAAACTCTAAATTTGCCGACTGCTGGTATTAATCATTATATTTGTCTTAGTTTTTATATAGACATTTGTATTACTGAATAACTGTTGCATACTTTCAAAAACTGTTGTGTTTAACCTGTGGCAGCTGTAAAACTGTAAGGCTAGTAAAAGTGCTGAATTTAGCTTGATTCTTTATTTTCCCAGAAATAGTATGGTGCATCTTTTACAAGCAATTACATTTTCATAAGATGGCAGCTGACAATCACTTTAAACGCTGAAAATTCTGCTGTTGAACAATTGATTCTAGTCATTGAAGATGTTGTCTCATAAAGAACATGCGCTGTAGAAAGACAGTTAAGGTATTAATGAAATATGTGAATTATAGACGCCTGATGACCCATATCATATTGGTATCATTTGTGTTTTATGGGCTGAAAAAGAAAATGTAAAAGTTGAACTGAAAATAATACCATGTATGACAAATAAGGATTTTTTCTGGCTTTGTAAAAAAGGTGCAAATTAGGTCATTTGACTTCGGATTTCCATGGAAATAAAGAGCAAAAATATAATGTTAAATTGCTGTGTGTATAATGTAATTTTGGTCATTTATTTTGAATATTAGTAGTGGGCGAGAGATAATCTTTGAAACGATACAAATATTTTTTGGGGTCATCAGGCATCAAAATTTAACATTATGTTTAATGTATCAGAGAATCAGCTTTTTTGTTGGTCAGATTTTTTAAGGACCATTTCCAGGCCTTCAAAGCAGATCGGTCTGTGTAAACACAATTATAAACATGTAGGATTGATACTGAGAGAAAAAACAACAGTTTTTTTCATGGTTTTTCATATATTTACATTCATTCATGATTCATATCAATAATTTAAGACTACAGTTGATTTCATGTAAGTGTAAATTGTTTTGTGTTTTTTTCACATATTGAACATTTTTCCATGAAATGAATGACTATTTCGAAGACATGTAACTGTCCATTCCTGAGTTAATCGCGTGGTTTAAATCTATTACCAGGTCATATTATAATTATTTTCTTGTCAATTCTTTTGATATTGTTGGTCAAAGAAATAAGGCATGGTATTGTTATATCTATGGTGTAACCGGCATCACAATCTTTCACCATGGCCATAGCTCAAAAACAGTTTGTGACGTTCAAATGAAACTTGGTACAAATGTAGCAAGGGACAATACGCACATGTTCAGTGAGGCTCTTAACTCTGGCTGTAATAAATATTGAGTAATGTTTCATGTTTGATTGAAAACCATACAAGCATTGGTGTGCTCTACGTGGTGATCTTGTTTTATATATTTACATGTACTTGTAGTGTGGCAGCCAGTATTACGTAATACAGTCATCCAAAAAGTCATGACTAGCTAATTATCATTAGTGTCAACATTTCAGTAAAAACTAGAACATGTTTTTAATATAAACATATGAATTATGAATTTAAATGTCATGAAGCATTCTGTATAATTATGAAAATGTCACACATATGCGTGTACATACATTGACTTCAATTATTCGGAAGCGATGATAAAAAACCCAGGCCCATGTGAAAATGGTAACCACATGATTGTGTTATTAACACTCTTATTATTTAAGCATTGTAGTGGTCTTATTTTGACTTCTATAAACAATGCTGCAATGTTCGTATGTCAAGTGCATGTAATGGAATTGCTAGTTTTAGCTTATTGAGTTCAAACATATATGTGAAATTACTGGCTTTGCATTTAGTTTGTATTTGGAACTTGGAATTTCATGTACATGTGTCTTTAAAAGAAAAAAGAAACTTACAATATGAATTTGTTGGAAACTGATATGAATTTGTTGTGATCTGATAAAGAAATCAATTATCAAATTGACATTGTCAAAAGACAGTCTAATGGCACTGTACTAAATCACTCAATTCATCTAAACACTGTATAATTTCATCTATTGCTAAGACTTTGTTTTGAACTGTATGATGGTTTGTGATGAAGCTAGTGTCATTCGTAGACAACGTGCATTTTTGTTTTGTTAATAAAGCATTATTAATGAGATTTTATAGAGTGGTTATTCTACAATTGTCTTGTTAAATTGATCAAGATTGTTTGATAAAGCTTTACAAAAGAATATAACTGTTTCTTTCTTTCTTTACCTAGTAAAATCCGATCACCAAACAATAAGCAAGACATGACCATCATATCAGCAGGTAACATAACTCCATATTATCCTAAATACAAAAATTAGGGCCCTTGATGAACTGAAAAGGATTGGTTATAGTGACAATCATATTTAGAATCAATACATACACGTGTACAACAAACATAAATTTTACCAACTAAACAATGTATTTATGGAAAATATTAATTACTGATAACAAGACTGTAACCGTGTATATAATAGCTGAAAACTAACTAATATTAAATAACTGGTAGGTCTTAAAAGATTTACATTGATCAACTATCATCTCATCAGGTAGGAATTCTGTGTTTTCTGCACCTTTCCTTCAAACTAAACACGGTATCCCTCATAAGCGTGAAGCACCGTCTGTTTTCAATATTTATTAATCCTGTTCATTATATTAAAACAATTGTATTAATTGTGGTACATCTTATTTGGGAGTATGAGTCCATCTTAAAGGGCAACTTGGGGTGTTAATAAGGATCTCAAATAATGTTCATTTAATGGACTTCCTACTTTCATTAGTAACTGTTGTTCATGGCCATCACACAATTAAGTTCCATAACTAGTATTAACCTAGATACAAATTATGGCCCTTGATTGACTTTTTTTATTTTATTTTTTTATTGCTATAGACAGGCACATAATTATAGCATTGCAATCATTTCTAAGACAAAGCAGCGTATGGTCAAGCAAGCTGTCAAATGACAGCTCTTGTTTAAGTGATGATAACTGAGCTTTACCTACATGTAGACACCTTGCATAAATCAAGAGATACTCATCCTGATTTGCTCTATTTTAAAGAAGTTTAAGCGGTAAATACCGTAGTGCAGATTCATTGATCTTTTCAAATTTGGAGACATACATGTGAACATTATTAGCAGTCAAACATTCATTAGCCTGGGTGGCAGGCTGTATAGCACAAAGGAAGCACATAATCAGTTATCCAAATACAGCGAATAAAAACACTGTATTTTTTTTACTCAAATTCTACGTTATAAATGTCAGTGAACTATTTTTAGAGTATGCCTTACAAATAATGCAGACATTTGAAAGTTTTTTATTTAGGGGAGAGCCCCTACAGGAAACCCAACACCTCCCCCGAAACCATAACCTCCTGGGGTGTAGAGTGGAACAAGCCCCTAAAATGTACCCAATCTAACGCCTATCACCACTGCAAAGGTGGTAGTATAGTGTCTGTCTTTTTAGGGTCTTTGCTGAACAAATTAAGACCAACACTAACGCCTGCCATGACGGAAGTGGCAGGCCCTGCAACATCTGGTTAAGCTGATTAGCACTGTACAGATCTAGATGAGCTCTGGATGGAAATGCCAGCTATATATATATATATATATATATATAGGAGTGAAGCAGGTCCACAAGTTTGGGCTGCCACGAGCCTGTAACTGTTACATGTTTAAGGAATACCATCTTGCTAACGCTAAGAACTGAACCATTTTGGGACACAGAATTTGACAGACATTGATTCATTTATGATGAAGGGTAATACAGATACACTGCATTTTGCCAAAACCAACGAACGCTAACTCTGCTGAGTGATTGGTACATTAAAGGAAAAGAATAGTTGACTATAACCTGAGACTGGTCACGTGATGCATACAGATTCAACATGGCTGATGCTAGTTCTGGTAAGCGCGAAAACTCTAGATAAAGTTAGTCTGGCGAAGTTTTGAAGCGATGTTGCCAAATAACAAAAAGCAGATGTACTCATTGCACACATATGCACATGATTCCATAAGTCAATTGACCATTTACAATGTTAAAGCTCGTCAAACTTAAATCTCTGTAGTTTGTTGACTTTCCTTATTTTTCCAGTGAAATTTCCGAAAATAAAATATTTCTATTTTTGCTTTCTGCTACTAGGCATAGCAATTATATTACGACTTCGAACACTGTCTAGTCCACTGCGGTGCATAAGCAGTTTATGATTCTTAGGTAAATTCTGTTTGGAACTTTACTAGCTGTTTTTTATGTTCCTGGTGATACATTTGTAAGTTGTACTGACATTGTCAGATGTTCTCTGTATGTCCTGTTTTTTGTAAAAGCATCTAAAGAACTTATATTGGACCTATGTTTCACAAAATTTCTGGTGAGAGCTACAGACTCAATTTAAAGTTCATCACAAGCTACAGACTCAATTAGTCCAAATAATTGCACGTTGACAGATTTTTTTTAGATTTTTGATATGGCAAATCCTTCACGTACAAATTGTTTAGTATCAAAAGTGGGTAGTTGTTCCGATCAGGATTCCGGGTTAAAGCACATAGCGTCTATAAAATATCATAAAAACAAGAAATATTGCCAGATAATGTTATTTTATATTAGTTCCGTACACAAAAAATAAATATCCAACTTATAATTATGAGTTTGACGGCTTTTCTTCATTTCATTCTGTCAAAACATAACGATATATACATGAAGGGCACCTGCAAGGCTTCAGGGCACAGTTTTAAATCGCTCGGAACATTTCGGCCATGGCCGAGTTGTTACGGTTGTGTAACGAGGTCTATCTCGAAGCTTTGTCGGAGGAGGCCGAGTTATTACGATTGTATCGAGTTGTTCCCCTTCGCATAATTGTTTTCTGTGTCAGTCAACTTTCGTTTTATTCGAAAGGTAAACAACTTGTTTTAATGCATTAAATGCTTGTTTAGTGCAAAATAACGTTTCACTTACATTGTAAAATATTAATATAACTCTTTATGATCAATTTCAACCATAAAATACTTCATTTAAAACAATTTCAATATTTTTAAAACACCCCCGTTTTTGGCACATTCCCGTTTAGACGTTAGGGATTGGAAGAATCCCGTATAACACGTCTATTATTTTAGACTACAGACTCAATTTAAAGTTGACTTTGTTGAGACAAAGTTTAAAAAAATCATAAACATTCACTTGCCTACATATAATCCCATTATAAATGTATCTGTCAAACTTTTCAAAGAAATTGTTATTTTTTGTTGTTGCATATAGCGAATTAAGTTGTAAATGCCAAGCTATTTCATTTAGCAGTATATTTTGTTAGAAGCAACAGTTTCAACAAATCAGGGTTGTTTCTTTAGTAAGAAGAGCTGCTTTTCAGGTACTCCCAATAGCACTGTGCCTTCACAACTTACCCCTGGTCTGTGTGTGCCTTATTGATATATCATTGACAATCAATTTTGTTTACAATACTAAATGCTTGAAAACAAATCAAATGTTAGAATAGTAGTTGTCCGATTATAAATTGCTTGACAATTTTGTCATGTATATCTGCGATTTTTCCTTGTTGTTAAATAATAAACCTCTCACTTTGATTCCACAATTGATTTTAAATTGAAAGATATTGAAGTCTAACTACAGTACACTCCACGCGGAACTACCATTTTCCGTTTTCCTCGGCGGATTTCATTCATCGCGGACACGACATCCAATTGATCATAATCCTCTTTCCTCGGCGTTTTTACTCGTTCACCCACCGAGGCTGATCAGTGGGCCGTATAATTACAATCGCCGCGTTACTCGGAGGTAAAAACACCGCGAAACTCGGAGGAAAACCGATAAGAATCTCCCACTATATCTAATTTTGTTTAATTTATTTGATAATTTTTGCTACACCCGTAATTGTTTATAAAAATAATTTATTTCGCTTATCTTATACCACACTTATAGACTGTAAGAAGCAATTATGTACAGTTATACTTATTGAATCATCAATAAAAGTCAACACATTCAATGATATAGGTAACTAATTAATGTGATGAATTAAAGTTGGAAATGCAATACTCCAGTTACATTCGAAAACACCACTCAGACTCATTAATCCTGCATAACAATATACATGCTCTCCATGAGATCCTCGTGGGTAAAAATGTGAGTTATGTGACGTCACACAGAGTGACTGTTTGATCTGAAGCCGATAGAATGTGTTATTCATTTCAATGCATGTATAAAATGGTGTTGAATGGGATTTTAATTAACTTGATAAAGGATTTACACTTATATGCGTAATAAATAAGTTTAGAACCATTGATAACTACGGATAAATTAATAAGTCAGGTAAAATGCAAATTAGGAAAAAAGACCGAAAAATATTCACACTTACAAAGTTCTCAACACCTTCATTACTCCAATCTAATTTAAGTTCTCAACACCTTAATATAGTAAGAGAAAGATAACAATGACAAACACAAACGCACGCTATGGTATATCTTTTAATTACATAATGTGAAAAACAACAGTTGTTTGACGATGCTGATGAAAATTGATATGGAAATTTTCGATAATTGTTGTTAAAAAGAAACTTACTGTACTTTGAAAAATTAATTATTTAATTATTTAATACTGTTTTAACAGAAGCAATGTACTGTAGTAGCTATGCACAACACGCGGAGTTCCGCGATTAGGTCAATAAATCGATACGATCACCGGCGCTACCGGCAATAAAACCCTCCATAGAAAATGATTGACTCGGTGCAACTCGGCGAAATTTAGCGAGGAAAAAGGTTGCGTACTCGGCGGAAATCCGCGATAAATTAAAAACGCCTCCGAGTCACCGAGGAAAGTGGTAGTTCCGCGTGGAGTGTACTGTATATAGTGATAGAATTAGTTTTATGACCATTTTGTAGAGGTACTTGTACACAGTATAATCCTACCAGTTATGATCTGGCTGTCATATTAATAGATGTGCTGTATATAAAATTACATGCTGAAAACATTGTTACTGTGAAATCATTAATGTTCGTGGGGCATTAATGTTCGTGGGTTGGGTGATCCACGAATTCAAAATCCAACGAAATATACACCCTCTATTCACTTTTTCAATGGCCATGCTATGTACATACTCTAGTTTATTCGTTAGAGAGGCCGCAGTATACATCCTGAATATCCATCTCACTGTTTATCTTACTATCATTGTTTTGTTAATATATTATAACTCCCTTTAACAAATAATAAACGAAATAATTTTAAAGGTGTGCTATTCATGAAAATCTCCAGGTTTACAAGATGTTACTGAGCACCCATCGTGACAATGTACAAAACAAGGCATTCAATATACTTATTAAACATTACGTGTGAATAAATATTGAAATGAGATGATATTCAAAAGTGATTGAATTTGTAAACATCAGCTATCTTTAGGGATTGTTTACTGTAATTAACGCACATTTTCGGTGTTTTCACAGTTTGCAAAATTCTTAATTGACATTCAATGACTTCGCCTTTCTGTATTTAGGATCAGGGTTCATCTTCTTTTATGACCTTAATTTCCAATTAAATCGATAATTGACATGGATATATGCACTAATTGGCATGTCGTACCACTTTAGTGAGTGTCATAAACCGAGTGACGTAGAAGAAAGAAACCACAGGTCAGCGCGTGGAAGTAATGAAGTCGATCTAAGACGATCGCAGTTTCGATTATTTATTTTTTTCAAAAATGAAAAACCACGAATTCAAGTACCCACGAAATTGTTATTTTTTCGGCAAACCACGAAATTTCATGCCAACGATTATAAATGATTTCACAGTATATCAAAATACATAAATCTAATAAATAAACACTTTGATATGATTAAAACAATTTATTCATGTTATCTATTAAATCATTTATACTCAGGAAAATAAACTCTGAAACATAATACTGCATTAAGAGAATATTCCCTATATAACATATAGATTGTTCACTTCGTCTCACCAAGTGGTTCACTTAGTCCTGGTTCACTCCAGGGAAGTGGTTCACTTCGTCCTACATTCCTGTAATACACACTATTTTTTTTAGATCTACATTTATATATAGATATAATTGTTGAATAATTTATATTTTTTCTTCTTTTAAGCTGAAGCAGAGAGCAGTAAGAAATGCCCAGACACAGGTCAACCAATAGCGGAAAGTACCAGTGTATGTACATGTACTTTGCCACATTTACCAATTGTTTTTTTTTTTAAGTGTGGGAACAAATTTAATTTAAACAAAACTTTTATGTGCCTGTTTTAACAAAATGTGACATAATAGTTTTACCTGCAGCGTGGGCGGGAAGCGTCCAGTATGTTGTCTGCTGAATAACATTGGAAGCCTTTGTCCAGTCATCATCAAATTTGATCAGATGTGTATTGTCATACCTAATACACAGTGGTCAAAATTAGCACAAGGGCTTGTTCAAAAATATAATACCAAGCATTAGTATAGGAATTCGGGCTTGTTTATCCAAAAGGCTTATTTCGATGACTGAATACAAGTTATTTTGACAGCCATATCACTCTAGTCTGACTGTCAATCAAGAGTTATTGCCTTTTAAATAATATATCTTGTCTAAATTTGTTCTTGTCTAATTATTACTTTAGAATTCTTTGTCCAATCATGAACAAATTTGGACGGAATGTGTATGGGCATGATATCTCAGACAAATTCGATAACCAGCTATATCACTCTTAGTTACTCAAGAGTGATTGCTCTGTGTATGAATTACCTAAAATGGATCTTGTCTGATTTAATAACTTATGAAGTTTTGTCCAATCATAACCAACTTTGGTCAGAATGTGTATTGGCAGAACATCTCTAGTCAGGTTTGATAACCAGTCATGTTGCCTCAGTCACTCAAGAGTTCTGGCACTGAAATTGTCAAAGTATGTACAGTGTCCCCTCTCTGAATTTGACTTTATGTGCAACTAATTATCACCACCAGCTTTGGTGTTCTATAATTAGGACAGGTATATTTTGTGAGAGATGACTTTCTTGAGATTTTGTAGCAAAACCAAATTTATCATAACATTTACTCTTATTTTCTCTTTGTCATGTTTACACTTATACATGTTAATATAAACATTTTTTTTTTCTTTCAGGAATCTGAAGTTTCTTCTGTATCAGGTAATATAATTTCAGGAGAATGTTAAAACTTTAATAAATTTATCCACTGAAAAACTGATAGTCCTAGGCATTATATTTTTTAAGAATAATAGGTTATTAGTAACAGACAATTGCATTAGGATGCAAAACAAACAAAAATTACTGCATATTTGGATTGAACTAAGGTTGTTTTAGCAGTTTATTTACGTGCATGTTCTTATTACATATAAACACTAAGACTGGATGTTATATAAACCGAAGCAAGGAACAACTCTGATGGTTATAACAGATCTGGCATTGTGTTGTTTACACACATTGTGTATGAAGATATTTTACGTGTATATTCAAAATTAATCTTTGTACCTTTAGGGTTATGTTCTATAAAAGAAACAGTTATAAAGATAACAGTAAACACTAGCTTGATGTGCTGACATAACATAATGTAAAAGGCATGCAGATCATAAAGAAAAAGTCTTTTAAGAGTTTAATGTTGAACTGTTTGTTTGTTGAATAGTGAAAAGGATGATCCATCACTGGCATTGTGTCGCCTGCAAAGCATAACAGAAACATAGAAGTTACTTTGTTAGACAGCGACTGCTTTGATGTTAGCAACTTACTTACATTTCCGATCAATCAATTTAAACAACTTCATGTTGAGTTTTGGCTGTCAAAGGTCAAGGTCATGTTGGAATGGTTTGTAGAAAAATTAAGGGGGCGCCCATTCATGTTCATTTTGCAGATTTTTTGTTGATATTAGGATTTTGAAGAATTAGCCCAGATTTCTACCTTTAAAATGATTAATATGAGGAAGCTTGTAAAAATTTGATCAATGCAGGGTTTGCGTGATTTTTTTGATAATTGAAACTTAACCCTGTAAGTAAATTTTGACTTAAACCTACTATCCCCATTCCAGGTGACGGTGTAAGTAGTTCCTGCCACTCCCCCAAGCCCAATCCCTTTCAGCCGGTGAAAGCTGCCAAATTTGTTCCTACAATCAGTTGTATGTACTCTTGTGATACCTTTTGTTATTTAAATAATATAATTGTTTGCATAGATATTATCATGTTTTAACATTTTTTTGATTTATCAATAATCGATCAAAATATCTTTACCAAAATTATATAAATTGCATTTTAACAATCCCATTGTAAAACTTAAATCTCATGCGAAATCTACTTCTGATGTTCCTGTAACATACTTTCAGCCCCAAGTCTTAATCCATTTGGCATGCGTCCATCATTAAGACAGGACATAGTGTCCACGTCCAACAACAGTTTCACGATGAGTGCCAACAACGCCAAATTTGTACTCCGCCCCTCCGCACTTTCACCACACCCACAGAACAACAGATCAGAAGGTACAGAATACAGGCATTGTAAATAACACATGTTTGTTATGTGAATTTTGTGGTGAGGGATGCTTGGCTTGGAACCTCTTGGAACCAGCCATTTTGTGTTGATGTGATACCTCAGTTAGCTGGAAGGGTTGCTATTTGTTGAATTAAAATTCCTACAATATTAACCAGTCATCTTATGTTTTCATTTATGATTCTTTGAGATTGCAGATTGTTTTTCTGAATTTTATTCTTTAACACATTAGATTTAGGTTTAATCTGTTGTTGAAAGTAAAAAAATCTGAATACCCGGTAAGAAACTCTGATGGAGTTTCATTGTGTCGACGGTATTATGTCTTGTTTTGAAGCATTTGTGGCATTTGCTCCACCTTAAACAACCAAGTGAATTTCGAAATCAAGTGTAATATCTTGAGCCTGCCAATTGTCATATTTTTTTGGTATCGCGTAGAACTTACTATTGAAGAGGTCCGCTAATTACCCTGGAAAGCATCCAAACATGAACTGGGTATGGAGGCGGTAGAAATTGACTGTCTCTTTGGTGACAAATAGCATTGCGATTATGCTATGTTCCAGTAATAATTTCATTTGCATACTGTAGTATAACCAACATTGTTATGAATAACTTACCCAACCAGAGTGTTTATGCACTTTCCAGTATCTTCTGGTCAGACAACTGTCTCATCTCTGCTAAAGCCAGCCAAACTACCTGATCCAACAAAGGCCTTAGGGAAAGGTATTGTATTTGTTTGAAAGCTTGTTTAATATTTTATCTTTATCTTAAGTTTTTCGAAAACAAGCACAATTATAGATGAACAACTAGAACAATGTAGGGCCTGTGGGCTGAGAATTAGAACGAGGCAAGCTAGATAATATTTGTATAGTGCTTAAAAAAAATTCACATTAAATAATCAACCAAGCCACCAAAACAAAGGACCACAATGGAAATAAGATTAAGAGTTTCTCTCTTTTGTGTCATCCTTGGTTCGGTGTGCCTGTCATGGCTATTGAACATATGTATAATGTTATTTACTATACATGTTGTTTATTTTAAATGTCCATGTATGTGCATTCCTTACTGAAATAATTCTATCTAAATAAATCTATCTATTTATAATCTTGACAGATCAAGAAGAGGTTGAGAAGGAGAACGAGGCAAGCTCAGCCGACGCTCCTGTCCCGGTAATGAAGCTGTTTGGAGTGGGAGTTGGAGCCGGCTCCGAGGAGGCCTCGTCTGATAGCAAGGGAGATAATCTATTCCAGGCTGCACTCAAGGAACACACTGATGGTCAAAAGTATGGCCAATCAGGGATTTATTTTAGTTCTGTTTAGAATGATGTTTCTAAGGTGGACACTCACCCTTTTTAAATGCCTATTTTTTATATTGGATATAAATGTGATCATTCACAGTGGGCAGGCTTTCAGACAGGCAGGTTTTATGTCATAAAATTAAATGTTTTATGTTAATTGCATGGAATAGCACAGACAATACCATTTTTTTTTCACCACCATTTTGGAAAGGGAGGTCAAGGCTGTGTTGTTTGATTTGAGTTTTCCAAATTTTCCTAGAAATGAAGAATGATGTATTTAAAAAGAAATTAATATGCTTTGATCTTTAAAAGCATGGATGCTGGTCAGAAAATCTTAATAGGGAGTCCAATATTATATTCAAAAAACCTATTTTAGTGAAAAAAGGTTAAGGCCCTGGTAATTTAGAAAAAAATGGCAAGTAAAAACATGAATATGGAATCCAACTTGAATCTCCAATACCAGTTTGTGTCAGAACTTTGCTCCTATATAAATTGTAGATATCATGAACTCGAATATCGAATGTACTTGTACTTATGAAATTGAACATTTACAAAATTCTCCCACATTTTAGGACAGTTGACAGCAGTAGCAGCCCTGGGAAAGTGGGCAGTAACACTGATGCGGGTGAAAATATACTGGGGGAAAACCTCACTGAAAAAGTCACGGTTTGTAGATTGTATTCTCAATAGTGCGTTTTACAGATAACATTCTTTCAAGTATTTTATGAATACAGTCATGTTGTTTTCTTTGTAATGAAATTCTTTGTGATGAAATTAATGATTGGACATGAAAGACATGTTAGAAGGTTCAAGCTGAGTAGCTGTTTTCAATTGCCTATATAAGAAGGCATATTTTTTTTCGTGATGAAACACTTATAAACCATGGCAGTTTTTGACAAATGAAAATAAAATAAAAAAATCTTCAAGGAAAAGGTTAAGGATAAAGCATCATCTTAAATCTTGTAACATGGAATGAGGAAAGTTCCGAAGATTGACAAGCCCCTTCTCTAGGTGGGGCATTCTCTTAGTGCTGTCAAGCTTCTTCTCTATGTGGGGGCCAGGTGTCCTAATCGATCACTTGATACAAATATATGAGGCCCTCATAGTTGATTTCACAAGATATCTTTTATTTTTTTATTTTTCAATGGACATGGCTTATTGCCAATAACTTTCAAACAAGTTTATCAACAGAAAGATTTTATTAGGACCTCACTTAGTATGCCTCAGTTATGATCATGGAAGTACTCAACTTTTGCATCTAACTGTAAACACTATGTTATTTTTACACAGTTTAAGTTTGAAAAGGAAAAAAAACAAAACATAAGGGATATTTATCATTTAAGTGTTTTGTAAAAATAAATCATAGACCATAAAGACTCAATAAAAGTGCAACATGTAGATTGTCAATGGTTTGCATGTGTGCTGTGATTTCAAAACCTAGGAACGTCGGTCAGCAACCATAAGCCTCATATTTGATTTTACAGCCCAAACACTTAAAATGTAATTAAATAAATGAAAAATGGTTTTAGATATTGTAATCATCATTAAAAAAAACTTTAAAAGTTTTAGAACTCTTCAAAACTAGACCAAATCAAAAATAACCAGCTAAGCTTCATCTTGATATTTAAGGGACTAAATCTTGGTTTAAGAAATTACAGTCAGTACTTGTTTTTACCAAGACAAGGTACTTCAGAGTGGTTCATATCATTCACAATCAAGCTAAGATAGGTAAGTATGGAAAGTTTAAGCTTCCTAGGTATGGAATTGATGTTCATGTTTTTTGTACAGGGTGTTCACACATCGCCAAAAGGACATGTGAGCAGTTCAGGCTTTGTGTTTGGGGAAAATCTAGCAGAACGGGTGCAATTCAAGGAGGGAGACTCCGGGGACGATGCATCTGAAGAAAAGAACGGAGTATCTTCTCCAGATTCCACTAACACTGTGGAACAGTCAAATTCTGGTTTGTTAAATTAAGATTCTTAACATACAATTAGAACAGATCATTGGCTTGCAAAATATTTCTTGCAGACGATCTTGCTAGTGAGATGAGAAATCTTCACCCGAGTTCTCATTGGCTTCTTGAAAGTGACGCTACAACATGCATACACAAAACAGTTCAAATGAAAACTATGTATTGGGTGTTTAACTTTGTTTATCATTTATAAAGGTTATATTTTATGATTCCCAATTTGAACTTGATTCTCTGAGATTTGTTCAAGGAGAGGTGTTGAAATTTTGATGATCATGAAAACAACACTTAAAGAGAATTTCGCAGGAATGATACAAATAATAGTCGGTCACTCTGTCTATTTTCACAAAAAAGCAGAATAATTCTCTTTCCAATATCTTTGCAATTCTTTTAACAGCCCATGAAAAGCAAATGGGTTTCATAAAATAACATTTTAACTGTACAAAAATATGTCCTAGGTGTGGGGCTAGAAACACTGACTGTTGGTTTAAAGTGCTATCTACTGAGCTATCTCATTGACTTGTTAATCTTATCACATTCTACAACCCTTATATTGTACCATGCCATGAAATCACTAGGATCAAAAGATGCATGATTTATATTTATAAATATTTTTTTTTGCAATTTCTACAGTCAGGAGCATTTAATGAGTATCAAATCACCTTAAACAAGGACAGCCAAAAGTATTTTAAGGTTTTATCTGACTTCACGTATTCCGTGCAAGTTTGAATATCAAGAAACTCGTCTTGTCAATCAGCACTTCCATTAAATATTTGGAATAGTTTAAGTTTGATATTTAATTACAAAGCTATAAACCCAAAAATTTATATTAAGACTGCATGTATATGATTACAGAATTTCTTCATAACAACACGAGGCGTACTTGAAATATCGGTAGGAAAACATTAATGGCCAGTACAGAAAGGTTTGATGTCGAGAAACTGTTAGCATAACATTAAAAAATAAAATGTTTAATGGTAAGATATTAAAAACTGAATGCATGTTTTAGATCATAATAAGACATTAGAAGAGTCAGCGCGAGAGTACCAGTTGACACATGGGCGCAAAACTGAGCTACAGAAGGTTGAAGTGGTCACTGGGGAAGAAAATGAATCCAATGTTATACAGGTGAGAGGTGTTGAACAGGCTTCAGTCCGTTGAAGTTTTGATTACCCTGCAAGGCAATAACTCCAACAATTATTTCAGGAATGAATTGCGCGATTGATGTCATCACAACTGCATTCATTTTCTCGATAATTACATTAACCATGCAATTCATCACGGATATTTAAACCAATAGTTCGTAATTTCTTTCCAGAATTGTTACAAGATATAGATTTTCCTGGATAAAATCATTTAAATAGCTTATACAATCACTTACGAGTAACAACATTGTAAAAACCATTGTGAAATGGACATGGTTAAAAAAAATTTTTTTAATAAATTTTGAAGTTTGGCATGCAAAATTTTGTTTCATGTAATAAGATATAGGTATTTTTAAATACAATATATTGGTATCATCAATTTCATATCACAGTTTATCATATTGTGGGATTGATATATTGGCATATTTCTAATTCAGACGGGTCCTATGTATTTCAGACAAATGGTAAGCTGTTTGTATTTGATGGTGACGATCAAAACTGGATAGAGCGGGGCACTGGTTTACTGCGGCTTAATGACATGAGATGTGAATCCTCCAATACCTTCCAGTCTCGATTGTGTAAGTGGGCTTTCAGTTATTATTAAGTTTGAGTTAGATTGATCTTATGCCAAAATAGTATGGGTTTCTGCCTATCACCATAAAGGGCATGAGCTTAAAGTAAGAGTCCTGACGAGGGTAAGTTTTCAAGGCCTCTCAAAAAGATCACCCAGCAGGTCATCAAGGGGTGAAGTGATCCAGTGGTATGGGTGCCTGCCTCTCACCCAGCAGGTCATCAAGGGGTGAAGTGATCCAGTGGTATGGGTGCCTGCCTCTCACCCAGCAGGTCATCAAGGGGTGAAGTGATCCAGTGGTGCCTGCCTCTCACACAAAAGGTTATGGATATCAGCCCCATCAGGGATGGAGAAGCCTCGATATATATCCCGTGTCTGGCCTTGGTGACCAATTTTAAGAAGCAGACACCTCAGTTGGGTGATTATTGTGTATTACACACTAATTGTACCCTAGGTTTTGCAATAGCAATTTTACAAGCCTGTTTGTAATATTGATTTATATTTGTTATGCCCATGTTTCCATAAAATTGTTCACAGTTTTTGCTTTTGATAGGTCAGGTAAGGGATGACTTGCATTGGCTTGAAAATCAGCTGAATAATGGGTCTATAGGTTTGTTAGGGTAGTATAGAATAATGGCTTGTAAAATGAATTTGCAATTAAAACCCTAAATGTTATCCATATAACCAGTAGTCTCGGTTTGATAACTGAGCTACAATGTACATTGCAGTTCTTTATATTTAATACCAAAATGTATTGTTTGCAGTGATGCGCACTCAGGGTAGTCTCCGACTGATACTGAATACGAAAATCTGGCCAGCCATGACGGTGGATCGGGCGAGCCAGAAAAGTGTGAGAATTACTGGCACTGATGGTGATGGTGGCAGAAAAGTCTTTCTTATTGTGGTATGTTATTAAATCAGTTAAATACCTTTAGCAAGTTAGTACATGTTAGTAATATTGGCAAGCCAGAAAATTAACAGGATTACAGGCATGGGTAATAAAGGTGTCAGAATAAAGAATATTTCTTATAGTGGTGTGTTTTGTAATCAATGTTTAAAGTATTTTACCACAGACTAAATAATACTTGCAACCTAAATTTCACACTCAAAAAACACCAATTTTTGCATCAGGTCACAAAAATTGATCATAAGATGTACTTCTATGTTTAGGATGTAATTAATTTCAAATATTTCAACATCCTATGTCCTAATGACATATGGGAGTAATCTTCACTCTTGGATACTTTTGTTTATCAAATTCAGTCTTGGTATGATCTACATTTATTACCCGCATTTTTTTACCCAGACCAATCCCAAGGACACAGAAAACCTTTTGCGAGCCCTGGACTGGAGGGTGCAGCAGCTCAGGGTCCAGGAGGAAAAGCTTCAAGCCTCCCATGGCACAGAGAAACGCAAGGCCGAGCCAGAATCTCCAACAGATGAAACCTCACTCAAGAAAATCAAGTAGTTTTAAGATTAAACATTATTCAAATATTAGTCATGGTGTTGTTATAGCCTTTCCTAGTTGGCATTCAAAAACTTGAACCTGGGCAAATTTAAAATTCAATTTTAAGTTCAAGATATTCAGATGGAACTTGGTATACATGTTGCCAGAGTCAATACACACATGTACAGCAAGGTCAATAACTCTTTAATAATTTAATAATTGTTGAGTTATGCCTCCATTTCGACTTAAACACATCTCATGAGCGTTGGCTCTGCAGCACTCTTGTGTTACTAGCTTTGCAATAGACCAATCATACAACTCGTATGCTGCACGATTTCTTTAAAGCTAAGTATTATACTTATGATTACAGGAAGTCAGGTGAGGAAGACTGCCCTCCCCGGGTAAGAGAGGAATCTGACAGCAGTGTGGTCGACCCAGAAACTGAAGGTATGAGGCTTACATTTTGATTATAGGAAGTCAGCGTACTTAAAAAGATAGCAGGAATAACAGGGTAGCAGTTGGCGGTAAACTTGGGAGATACATTAAAATCTGAAAATAAGCTTAATACAGCGTCTGGTTAAAGTTTTAGGGCAAGTTGGAATTTTCACTTATAAGTCCAATACCCTACATTGAATTGACTTAATACATCACGTATTTGTTCAGGGCCATCACATGATGAGGTTAGATAACTCCATATTATTCTTTACACAGATTATGGCCCCTGATTGACTATGGAACTTAGGTTAAAGTTTTAGGGCAAGTTGGAATATTTATTAATAACTTCTATATCCTTTGTTCAATTGACTTAATACTTCACACAGTTGTTCAGGACCATCACACAATGAGGTTACATAACTCCATATTATCCTAAATTCAAGTTATGGCCCCTGATTGACTTAGGTGAAAGTTTTAGGGCAGGTTAAAATTTTAGGGCAAGTTTGGGATTTTCACTTAAAACTCTAATACCATTCATTCAATTGACTTAATACTTCACACAGATATTCAGAGCCATCACATAATGAGGTTAGATAACTCCATATTTTTTTTACAAATTATGACCCCTGATTGACTATGGAACTTCGGTTAAAGTTAAGGGCAAGTTGGGATTTTCACTTAAAACTCCAATACCATTCATTCAATTGACTTAATACTTCACACAGATATTCAGAGCCATCACATAATGAGGTTAGATAACTCCATATTTTTTTTTTTTTTAAATTATTGCCCCTGATTGACTATGGAACTTAGGTTAAAGTTAAGGGCAAGTTGGGATTTTAATAAAAAAAACTTCTATACCGTTAATTAAATGCACTTAATAAAATTCAAAATTATTTACGACCATCTTACAACATGAAACACGTTTTAAGCCTAAATAAAAATTATGGCCCTTGAATTTTTTTATTTTTATTTAATTTCCTTTGAAAGGCATATTTGTATATTCTTAACCACATTTTCATAATGGGAAATCAAGTTATTTGAATGACTTGCGTCATTGTTTGGGCGGGCTGGTGGGAGGGCAGCATCAATGTCACCTTATGTATTGAATAATTTTAGTTAGGTTTGACATAAAGAGACCAAACTTGGTATTATTACATCCTTATTGTAATCTAAGTCAAAGCGGCATAGTCGAGCGCGCTGTCTTACGACGGCTCTTGTTGGGTTTCTTGTTCCCTTGTGAATTTTGAGGAGATAATTGAAAATGTGATCTTTAACCCTGAAGACCTTATTATGGACTACAATATGATGTCCATGTAGTTTGATTTGAAAAGAACACATTGTATATTTTTGGGACAGCTGTGTGACTGTTTTAATTTTCTGGCAGTGATGAAAGTTTAAGAAGTATGTCCTTTGAGTCTATCACTCGATTTAAAATTGTTTTCTGTTTCAGTGTCTTCTGAGAGTCAAGCTTCCTCGTTTACACTACGGACAGACTCTGATTGATCAAACTTCAGTTTAGGTTCTTGACGTTTCCTCCACTAAAGACAAGTCCAGTATTCCATTGTATGGACCTCATGCTCTTGAAGCCAAACAGTATGACAATTGGAAAGGCTTATCAGTCAGATATAACTGTGATCTTGCCATTGGACACAAAATCATTGGCTTGAGTTCCTCGATTCTGATTGGTCACTGATGTTTACTGAGCTTTATCTCGAAGTTCATTGGTTCATTTGAAACAGTATCTAAGAATGTATTCTGACGGTGATAAACTGTTTATGCACCTGTATGTTTCTCTTTATCTAATAAAGTGCTAATATTTGATTCCAATGAGTCAATGTTTTCCTATAAACCAGTAATTAATATATATCAATATGTTTTTACATATTATTTTTTTTGAAATTGCCTAATAACAGCCAAATATCCGCTGATTATAAAGATGACACTCATTTGTTTATAAGACATATGTACTAGTGTTCACCCGTGGGTGAAGGCTGTCATAAAACATATAAATTGTCATTTGAGATAAAGTATAAGTTTAAACAAAAATTTGAAATCAAAGACAAATTGTTTTCTTCAAAATGAGATTTAATTCAGGATCATTGCATTTTAACTTTGTGGTATACTTATTGTAGTACAGTAGAACAGATAGATGTAGTTAGTGATCTTGTGTGTTATAATTTAACAGGGCCCTCAATCTGCCTATTTGGGGGCTGAAATATGGCCCGATTCCTTAATACCCTCATGAAAGTCAAAATTCCCCCTCAGGACAGACATTTTTAGAAAACTGTAAATAACAGTCATTTAAAATCATGTGGTAGTAATTAGATATATTTGTATGTTAACCGTGAGAAATAATTTGGTTAAAAGGTATCAAGAAGTACAGTTGTCAGATTCAGTTCGAAATTATTTTTGTAAATTTTCCAATTTGTTTGAAATTGCCTCATCAAACGACTGGCCCCTTATCCCCCAAAGAAGAGCGAGGGCTCTGTTTAAAGGTGAAAATTGTACATGATTTATAGGATGTATATACGAGTTTTCTGTCGCCCAATCATGTTGACAATGCTACTATGTAGTTCTGACTGTGTTTGTGTTCATTGTTTTGTTCCACATACACAGGTTTAAGTGGTTTCACAAGTGAAAATATTCTCCTTTTTGATGTGATACATGTATAGTCGATCTATCTCAGATTCTTAAGGGGTTTTCCCCACTAAGTATGATATCTAAATGTAAGTTTCATTTAGTTACACAAATCTGGTTTATGCTGGCTGGTCAGGATAGATAGTTTAAAATTGTCATTACTTTTTTGAAGAAAAAAAACAATGATTGAATAAAAAAGTTCTATATGATCAGATATGAAATAAATTGTAAATTTGTAATAATTTGGATTATAGTTCACCTAATGTATGATTCAAACATTTATATGTTATAATGAGCATATAATGAATATATTTCAGACTTTAGGGAAATATTTTTTGACTAACTGTTGTCATGGCTAAATTACAATACTTAACAACTTTTTGCTATATTGATACATATGTACATGTTCTCTTAGGTGTAATCATGGCATTACTATCAGCAAAAGAGTTTTTCCATTCAAGAACATTGTTCTGTATTATGATTTTTTTGTACCTAGTATTTTGCGTTTAATGTATTACTCTTTCTTATTGTTGAGAAGTCATTGTTTGGTGATTCTTTTGTAAGTGTTAACAAAATTGATGGTTTGTAATAGTTCATGGTTATTAGTATGTATTTACCAAAAAATGGCCCTGGATTGTCGCCGACTCTTGGACCATCTATTTGGATAACTCTTACTTATAAGCTTTAACCATTACAGAATTCATACTAATACCCCGTTAACCAGTATAATGTTCGAGATTATATTTTGTCTACCGGGTTAGCCACTTATTAAACCTATCATTCACCTGGTTTTAAAATTAGTAATGGCCGACTGCTGATATACCAAAATAATGTACAGCACATTGGAAAAATACTGCCATCACATTGGGCAAAATATAATATCGAACACTAAAGGAATTAAAGAAGTTCATGTACATGTTAGATGGAAAGCCTGGTTTGTAAGTACTAAGTTTGAGTGTTATAAACATTTATTCTCCACTTTTGTTCCAAAGAGTATTCTAGGGGAGATTTTGTACCTAGGTGTGATTTTCAACTCAAGTACCGGTACCTGGCCTTTTTATCAAGAATCCTAGGATTTATATCATAACTTAGGATAGATTGTCAACACTGATTCAGGGATGAAAACATTTGGATAAATCCTGAAGTCAGGATACATTTTTGCTGTGCATTTGCATTAAAAACAATAAGAAATACATTGAAACAGTTAAAATGACTCTGAAAACAGTTTAAGAGGGGTCAAAGCCCCTTAACCCCTAGTTGGGCTTGAATCCCTCATACTTAAGCTAAATTTTTGGTCTGAAAACTACTGTTGGAAATCTCTTTTTGGTACAAAATCACCCCACATTTCATGATGAAACAACCCAGCACTGTTTCAAATCCCTCCTTCGTACAAATACCGGTACGATTATTGATGAATAGTCCCTCAGGTAAACAGCTACCGCAATCAGCTATGCCAGGTCTGCACTGGTTTAATTGTTAGACAGGTTCGCTCAAACTTTAAATTTCATATAAAATACAAGCTTTTTACCATTTCTTCAGACACGTATTGGTAGTAAGAAATCAAACTTATTCTTCCAAAAGTCTTAATTTCAATGGTAGATATTTCAAATTGCATAATCTCTTGTTCAATTGCATCATATTATAAATACAGCATCATAAATTAACTTGTATCTCATAGACAGGACATGTTCCTCCCATTCAATTCTCATGTCCGAATTGAGGTTTGGAACCACATTATAATATTTTTTACAGGATTTATGTACACTTGACAAATAAAGGAGAATACAGGTGATTTATATTATGTGCAATACAACACATGAATGACTTTTTTTAATGTACAAGTGCTCTATCACATTATGTTCCAGTTTTGTATCAAATAAAGTTAATACAATTTTCACTGTTTTAATCAATTGTTAAAAAGGCATTTTAACACACATGCTTTTAAGTGTGACATTTAAGTGGAACAGAATATGTTTCTGAATAAAATGTTAAACATTTGTGCTGTTATTTCTTCAATTTCACCTATTTATGCTTTGGGGATTTTTTTATCAGATTTTAATCTGGTCTGTCAAAGAAAATTAATTTGTTTTTTACATAGATAAAAAGCAGGTGTGGTGGGCATCGTTGGTGGTTAATGTCGAGTCATTGTGCAAGAGCTTTAATCTGGTCATAGCTCTAAAAATGTTTGAGATTACCTAACATGTTACTCCATTATCAACAATGTGCATATGTAGCAAGTTCAATGACAATGGCTCAACTAAACATTTGATTATGCCCCTTTTTAATCCCCCGCCACGGAGTGGGGAGGGGATTATAGGAATGCACTTTGTCAGTCTGTCTGTCCGTCCGTCTGGCTGTAACATTTGGTGTCTGGTCCATAACTAACTTATGCATGGATGGATTACCATATTATTGGGTACAAACGTTTTCCTCATTGAGACGATGTGCAGTGACCTTGACCCGGGTCCATACCTTCATGGTCAAGGTCACACGGGACATTTAAAGGTCAGAGTACACATATTCATGTCCGCCCTATAACTTACTTATGCATTGATGGATTACCATATTACTTGGTTCAAATGTTGTCCTCATTGAGACGATGTGCAGTGACCTTGACCCGGGTCCATACCTCAAAGGTCAAGGTCACACGAAACATTTATAGGTCATAATACACAAACTCGTGTCCGCGTTAAAACTTACTTATGCATTGATGGATAACCATATTACTTGGTTCAAATGTTATCCTCATTGAGACGATGTGCAGTGACCTTGACCAGGGTCCATACCTCAAAGGTCAAGGTTACACGAGACATTTAAAGGTCAGAGTACACATGCTCATGTCCGCGCTATAACTTACTTATGCATTGATGGATGACCATATTACTTGGTACAAATAATGTCCTCATTAAGATGATGTGCAGTGACCTTGACCTGGGTCCATACCTCAAAGGTCAAGGTCACAGGAGACATTTAAAGGTCAGAGTACACATGCTCATACCCGCACTATCACTTACTTATGCATTGATGGATTACCATATGACTTGGAACAAATGTTGTCCTCATTGAGACGATGTGCAATGACCTTGACCCGGGTCCATATCTCAAAGGTCAAGGTCACATGAGACATTTAAAGGTAGAGTACACATGCTCATGTCAGCGCTATAACTTACTTATGCATGGATGGATTACCACATTACTTGGTTCAAATGTTGTCCTCATTGAGACGATGTGCAGTGACCTTGACTCGGGTCCATACCTCAAAGGTCAAGGTCATATGAGACACTTAAAGGTCAGAGTACACAAACTCGTGTCCGCGCTTTAACTTACTTATGCATTGAAAATATCCATATTACTTTATCGAAAATACTTAAGGCTTGCTATTTCATCGATGTTACTAATCAAGGACTCATTTTCCTTCTTTTTTTAACCAAAATTCTCTTGCCATTGATCTGACCTACTCTTCACACAATATGAATACTTTAACAAGTATCCTTTTATGATATGTTCATATTATATCCAAGAATATTTAGGTAACGATCAAACAACTTGTATTTTCTATATTCCCACTCTTGACCAGTGGTTGTGTACAATTTTGGTCAGATTCAACGTACCAGTCAAGTTGCGAGAAAAACAAAATATACTAAAATGGCGGGGGATATAGCCATCCTTTGAACTGCCTTGTGTAAATGAAAACAACCTCAGAAACGAAGGTGCCCTTATGTCTATTAGAAGCTCTTGGTATTCATAAAATGTGTGTCTCTATGTTGATTGTCAGTCTCGTCATTGAAGGTCACCAAGTCAAATGTTAAAATAACCTTGTCAATACAAGACACTACTTTTTAAGAATGTAAGCTAGATAAAGGTTGATTAAATATCATGATCCATCATATAAATGGTCTGATGTTTAGAAAAAAACATGTCAAAACTGTAGCAAAATTTCAACCAATCTCTATAAAACTTGGTGGAATGTTTCTCTGGAGTTCTGGGTACAGTTTCAAGTACAGTCAATGTCTAGTGAAACAGTATGTCTAAATCACATAGAAGAAATAAACTTGTTGACTCACTAAAGGCTTCAGCCACTATGTTGCTCCCAATGGGGTAGATATTGTTTTTGCCCTGTTTGTCTGTTCATACTTCATTTTATTTCCACTAAATAACTTAATAATGGTACGACCCAGGAACTTCATACTTGGAATGCAAGTAGCAGATGACCACTACCTAGTGATTTTGAGAGCAGAAGGTCAAAGGTCAAGGTTGTGGTGAAAAAACAATAATGGTATCTGCTGAATAAATAAAGAAGGCTTGGGCTCAGAAACTTCATACTTGTACCCAGGCACTTCATACTTGGACCCAGGAACCTTATACTTGGACCCAGGAACTTCATACTTAGACCCAGGCACTTATACTTGGACCCAGGAACTTCATACTTGGACCCAGGCACTTATACTTGGACCCAGGAACTTCATTCTTGGACCCAGGCACTTATACTTGGACCCAGGAACTTCATACTTGGACCCAGGAACTTCATACTTGGACCCAGGAACTTCATTCTTAGACCCAGGAACCTTATACTTGGACCCAGGAACTTCATACTTGGACCCAGGAACCTTATACTTGTACCCAGGCACTTCATACTTGGACCCAGGAACCTTATACTTGGACCCAGGAACTTCATACTTGGACCCAGGCACTTATACTTGGACCCAGGAACTTCATACTTGGACCCAGGCACTTATACTTGGACCCAGGAACTTCATTCTTGGACCCAGGCACTTATACTTGGACCCAGGAACTTCATACTTGGACCCAGGAACTTCATACTTGGACCCAGGAACTTCATTCTTAGACCCAGGAACCTTATACTTGGACCCAGGAACTTCATACTTAGACCCAGGCACTTATACTTGGACCCAGGAACTTCATACTTGGACCCAGGAACTTCATACTTGGACCCAGGAACTTATACTTGGACCCAGGCACTTATACTTGGACCCAGGAACTTCATACTTGGACCCAGGAACTTCATACTTGGACCCAGGAACTTCATACTTGGACCCAGGAACCTTATACTTGGACCCAGGAACTTCATACTTGGACCCAGGCACTTATACTTGGACCCAGGAACTTCATACTTAGACCCAGGAACTTATACTTAGACCCAGGCACTTATACTTGGACCCAGGAACTTCATTCTTAGACCCAGGAACCTTATACTTGGACCCAGGAACTTCATACTTAGACCCAGGCACTTATACTTGGACCCAGGAACTTCATACTTGGACCCAGGAACTTCATACTTGGACCCAGGAACCTTATACTTGGACCCAGGAACTTCATACTTGGACCCAGGCACTTATACTTGGACCCAGGAACTTCATACTTGGACCCAGGCACTTATACTTGGACCCAGGAACTTCATTCTTGGACCCAGGCACTTATACTTGGACCCAGGAACTTCATACTTAGACCCAGGCACTTATACTTGGACCCAGGAACTTCATACTTAGACCCAGGCACTTATACTTGGACCCAGGAACTTCATACTTGGACCCAGGCACTTATACTTGGACCCAGGAACTTCATACTTGGACCCAGGCACTTATACTTGGACCCAGGCACTTATACTTGGACCCAGGAACTTCATTCTTGGACCCAGGCACTTATACTTGGACCTAGGAACTTCATACTTGGACCCAGGCACTTATACTTGGACCCAGGAACTTCATTCTTGGACCCAGGCACTTATACTTGGACCCAGGAACTTCATACTTAGACCCAGGCACTTATACTTGGACCCAGGAACTTCATACTTGGACCCAGGAACTTCATACTTGGACCCAGGCACTTATACTTGGACCCAGGAACTTCATACTTGGACCCAGGAACTTCATACTTGGACCCAGGAACTTCATACTTGGACCCAGGAACTTCATACTTGGACCCAGGCACTTATACTTGGACCCAGGAACTTCATACTTGGACCCAGGCACTTATACTTGGACCCAGGAACTTCATACTTGGACCCAGGCACTTATACTTGGACCCAGGAACTTCATTCTTGGACCCAGGCACTTATACTTGGACCCAGGAACTTCATACTTGGACCCAGGAACTTCATACTTGGACCCAGGCACTTATACTTGGACCCAGGAACTTCATTCTTGGACCCAGGAACCTTATACTTGGACCCAGGAACTTCATACTTGGACCCAGGCACTTATACTTGGACCCAGGAACTTCATACTTGGACCCAGGAACCTTATACTTGGACCCAGGAACCTTATACTTGGACCCAGGAACCTTATACTTGGACCCAGGAACCTTATACTTGGACCCAGGAACTTCATACTTGGACCCAGGAACTTCATACTTGGACCCAGGCACTTATACTTGGACCCAGGAACTTCATACTTGGACCCAGGAACCTTATACTTGGACCCAGGAACTTCATACTTGGACCCAGGCACTTATACTTGGACCCAGGAACTTCATTCTTGGACCCAGGAACCTTATATGTGGACCCAGGAACTTCATACTTGGACCCAGGAACTTCATACTTGGACCAAGGAACTTCATACTTGGACCCAAACACTTATACTTGGACCCAGGAACTTCATAATTGGACCAGGAACTTCATACTTGGACCCAGGAACTTCATACATGGACCCAGGAACTTTATATTTGGTAAGCAGGCTAGTTATGACCAGCAGATGACCCCTATGTTTGTTCATCTCCAGTCAAATAGTACAAATTTCATGTCAATCATTAATTATTTTTTTTCCTACCACCACATAACGGGGGAGACGAGCACTTTTTCAAAAAAGCAGTCTCTAGTTTTCTAAAATTATCTATGAAACTTGGTTGGAATGTTATCTGTATAATCTACTGTTAGTGTAGTATCAATACATGTATTGGCGGTATTGAGTCATAAGCTATATAACTCTGTCATCATTTAAAAAGCATTGTTAACCCACTACAGGCCATTTTCTATCCAATCCTGAAGATTGGTCAGAATGTTGATTCAAGTCCAGTGCTTGGGATCCAAAGGCAGGCATGCAGTAGATGCACTGTCTGTCCCTCTGTAAATATCATGTCTTGAATGTATCTAACTCAATTTCATCAATTCCAATCAAACTTCACAGTGTATGGCATACAGCATTTATGCACTTGCCTCAAAGGTTGATATTACACTTTGAGTTCAATTTATTATCACTTCACCAAGGCCAAAAAAGTCTAGTTCAAGTGACAGCTGTTCTTTTTTATATTATAAGCGATGGTACTTGGACGAGCAATATGTGGAGTCCCTCTTGATTCAAATATTACATGACACTTAAATAAATAAACACCACTTCTAGTTTCATTAATTTACAAACATCATGTGAGATACTTATTTGCAATGATAACAAAGAACATTGTTCACAAAAAAACTAAAACCTTTAATCATGTAGTGAATAAAATATTTAATATGCATGACATGCAATTAAGTGTGAAAATATTACAATGGAAGTGGTATCATCTATCTGCCACTAGCGTAGAATCAACTGGCTCTGGTTCAATGTCGGCAGTGTACAGATCTTCCGACTCGTACTTGAGGTCCTCCATGTATTCAACCAGCTGAGATTTTGCCACTGTCATACTGCAAATACACCATACCATAATCATCAGGTTTTACCAGAGCTTTATGATTTCACAGACATTGGCTGCTTACCATAATATTCAATTGAGTTTGGTATTTTTTAATTTTACTCTCTTAATCACCAATGGGATGGATTTTCAGCACACAACACATGGAATGGATCTTAAGTGCACAACACACGGAATGAGCACACATCAAGTGGGCTGGATTTTCAGCATACAACACATGAGAAGGATTTTTAGCACACAAGACATGAGAAGGATTTTTAGCACACAACACATGGGAAGATCACACAGTATATGGGATGGACTAACAGCAAACATTGCATGGAACTTTAGCATACAACATATGGAATGTTTTTTTAGCATACAACATATGGCATGGATTTTAAGCATTCAACATATGGAATGGATTTTTAGAAGACCACACGACATTGAATTCAAGCACATGGCATATGGGAAGTATTATTAGCAAATATTGCATGGAATTTTAGCATACAACATATGGAATGGATTTTTAGCATACAACATATGGAATGGATTTTTAGCATTCAACATATGGAATGGATTTTTAGAAGACCACACAACATTGAATTCAAGCACATGACATATGGGAAGTATTATTAGCACACAGCACATGGAATGGATTTTAGCAAACAACACATGGAATGGATTTTGGGTTAGATTTTAAGCACAGAAAACATGGGATAGTTTTTTAGCACAGAACACTTTGGATAGATTTTTAGCGCAGAACACATGGGATGGATTTTTAGCACAGAATACATTGGATGGATTTTTAGCACAAAACACATGGGATAGATTTTAAGCACAGAACACATGGGATGGATTTTAAGCACACAACATATTGGATGGATTTTTAGCACAGAGCATATGGGATGGATTTTAGCACACAACATATGGGATAGATTTTAAGCACACGACATATGGGATGTTTTTTTAGCACACAACATATGGGATGGATTTTTAGCACAGAACACATGGGATAGATTTTTAGCACAGAACACAAGGGATAGATTTTAGTACACAACACATGGGATAGATTTTTTAGTACACAACACATGGGATAGATTTTTTAGCACTAAACACATAAGATGGATTTTTAGCACTAAACACATGGGATGGATTTTTAGCACAGAACGCATGGGATTGATTTTTAGCACAGAACACATGGGATAGAATTTTAGCATTAAACACATGGGATAGAGTTTTAGCACAGAACACATGGGATAGAATTTTAGCACACGACATATGGGATGTTTTTTTAGCACACAACATCTTGGATGGATTTTTAGCACACAACACATGGGATAGGTTTTTAGCACACAACACATGGGATGTATTTTAGCATACAACATATTGGAAGGATTTTAGCACACAGAAGCTAATGCATGTTTAATGTACATGAAATACTGAACGCATGGGATAGATTTTTAGCACAGAACACATGGGATAGAATTTTAGCATTAAACACATGGGATAGAGTTTTAGCACAGAACACATGGGATAGAATTTTAGCACACGACATATGGGATGTTTTTTTAGCACACAACATCTTGGATGGATTTTTAGCACACAACACATGGGATAGGTTTTTAGCACACAACACATGGGATGTATTTTAGCATACAACATATTGGAAGGATTTTAGCACACAGAAGCTAATGCATGTTTAATGTACATGAAATACATGTCTGACAAAGAAAATGATAACATAATGTTGAAAAAGAAATGCTTGATGTGTATACAAGTAAGTGGCTTAAATTTTTTGTTACAAATACCATGAATATCAAGTGTAAACCTATCCTGTTATTGATAAATGAAATGTGAGACTAGTTTTTCACAATTGATTTTAACTTGTTTTAGTTTAATACTACATTTAAGAATCTTTTCAGTCAATACTTGTCGGTAAAAAAAGGCTACAAGTTAACATGACGTTATGTATAAAGCTTTGTTATTGCAATATAACAAACCATTGAATTTATTTAACATATATACATGCATATTTTACAACAGTTGCAAAACAATTTGAACAGAATAATAAAGGCACAATAGTATGCTTAAGTTAAGTGTGGTCCTGTACTGTGGGAGTTAACTAGAGTACCCGAGAAAACTCCAACCACCTGTCCAACCAGATTCACATGTGCCCAGGCTGAGAATCAAACCAGAACACATTGGTGAGAAGCGAGAGTGTGCTAACTTGACAACCTCCATTTATATTAGACACATATACAGGGGTGTCCCTTGAATTATTTAGCTTGAGGTTCTTGGACCATCATTGTGAACAACTTGGTCCCAGATCTCTGGTAGTTTCATAGGGTCAACATTTTTTATGCAACAAAGGTTTATTTTAGGGGTTTAAGTAATGCTAGTAAGTTAGGTCCCTTTAAAGAAAATAGTCAGGGATGCAGGTTTCTGCACAACCGGAAATCCCTAGTGTATCAAACTAGTTTTAATGAGAAAGTTTAAGAGAGACTACAAAAAATGAGTTATCATCATGGTTTTTCATATGAAAGTTTTCACCTTTGTCTTGTATCTTCAACCTCTGAATCCACTGTCTCACTGGGTTCATCTTTCTGTTTCTGTCTCAATAACTGAAGTTTGACAGTCTGAAACATTTGTTAAATAGTTATTTTCAATCATCATTCAATAACGAAATTTTCACTGAAATCATTTGTGGGTTCGCTTTCTTTTGACAAAATTCAAGCAGGCAAGTGATTGATATATTTGGTTGCATTTGTATACATATAATTTCAGCTATTGTAAGTATATGTATAAAGTTCATACATGAACAGAATTGAGCTATTGAATTTACATGATGGCAACCATCCTGATATATCTACTCAAGCAGTTAAACCAATGGAAAGATTAACTAGAAATGACAAAATTGTCTAGAATCTAAAATTACATTACAACTATCAAAACCTCAAAAAAGGAATATTTAGTATCCAGCTTACCTGTTCTAGCTTGGTCTGTTCCGATGTCTGTATCTGTCCAATAATTTCTGATAATGGAATTAGATTGTTCTGGCCGGCAAACTTCTCCTTAATTTGTACAATGTCTTTCGATATTTTGTTAAAAGTGTCTGTTATTTCATGAACCAACTGCCTATACAATGGGAAATTATAATTTGGAGCTCCATTTAGGTATGCTTGAAAACCCCTGGAATGAAAACAACAATATATATAATAGATTTGTGAACAAATAAATGATCTAAGTAAAATTGGACCAAAATGCCAGCTGGTTTGACAAATTTGAGGAACATAGGATAAGCATTGTCTTGTTATTAGTTGGACAAGCTTGTTTGCGTACAAAGTCACTGTGACTTTTAACCTAATGACCTTAAAATCAATAGGGGTCACCAACTGGTCGGGCCCAACCTTCATTTCAAGTTTAAAGGGCCATGGATGCAAGCATTATCACTTGGACAGGCATTTTACATTCTAAGTCACGTGACCTTTGACTTGATGACCTCAAAATCAATAGGGGTCAGTTAATGGTCAGGCCCAGAACCCATGTCAAGATTGAGGACCATAGGTCAAGGCATTGTCGTGTTATCCCTTGGACAAGCTTTTCAAGTTCAAGCTTACTGTATCTAAGCATTCGACTCAATGACCTCAAAATCAATACCGGACATCAACTGGTCACACCCAACCTACAAGCTACAAGTTTGAGGACTAAAAGTCCAGGAATTGTCCAGTTATCACTTGGACAAGCTTTGGTCTACCAACATACCGACACATGCAAAGCAATATACCCCCTTCTTCTTTGAAAGGAATCATAATAAATAATCTCTATATAGCCCATTTAGAAATAGAACAGTTAATTTATTTCACATTATTAAAGTATATGCCCAATGGAGTACGGTTAAGTATATGAGCCCAATAGCTACAATAATGAGCGATCAGTGATACTTTTTTATTATTTTGACATTTCTTATGTATCCCTGTAACGCTACAACTCTCTACCATTTAACACCGGGCGAAAAAAGATATAATAATATTATGCATCGATGTTGAATAATAGTGACAATGTTGTTCAACATATACTTGACAGTGATCTAAACTGGATTGAATTTGTCATTAGTTGTTATTTTCACATAAACATATTCTGGGTCACGAAGACCGTTATACATGTTCACAACCTCTCAGATTTGTCCCAGATTTACAGATATCGGGATACTCGATAAACAATCGACACATGTAAGTGTTTTATGATATCTGAACATGTTGTTTTGGCATAATGACATAAATAAATGTGTGTTAAATAGTAGGCAATACTATTTTCGTAGAAATTTGAATTTATAAGGGAGATATTTTCGAAATTGTGGCCGCAAGGATTCCCTCCACAAGGCCCGTTCGCTACTTTATGCTGGGATGGTGGACGTCACGAGTCTGCCATAGTTAAACAAATCGTCAAAAGACTCATTGACGGCCATTTAGGTGGACTAATGAGCCCAAAGGAGTACGGTTCTGCAAGTATTTTTATTTTCTAAATGAACTCACTCTTCAAACAAGTTATAAGTCTCCACTCTCTCTTCCTGTAAAGCATAGAACCTTGACAAGAGCTGCTTCGGTGTCAAGTCTCCAAGACTGGCATTGCCTGGAGCATCTGTTAGTTCTCCCATAATCTGAATTATACCATAATCATAGATCAATTAATATAAGCAATAAAATTACTTTTGAACTAAATTTTGTAAATCATTTCAATGTAAGTATGAAAAAAATGTCAAAAAGACAAAATTTATGTATAATTTTAAAACATTTTAGAGAATTGTTAAGAGTCCAATGCAGGTAATAAATATTTCGATAATGGTGCAGTGTAACCTTACAGTGACAAAACAAAAATGTCAACATAAGATAAGATTTTCTCAAAAAAATCCTGAATTTACCGCTAGGAAACAAGATAAACAGTTTAATATTCATTTGAAAGCGGAAAATAAATATCTAACTTGTGTAGTCTATAAAAACGATTTTTTTTAAATAAACCACCAAATATTGAAAACTTACTTTTCCTGCTGATTTTTACCTTCCGTCTAAATTTCTTTGAGGCAGTTGAAATCCAAGATGTCTGCGCCCAAGAGAAAGTGTTGATGAAACAGACTTTCTCGAAATAAATCATGTCATATAAGAAGCATCATGAGCAGTTTGTTAGCGGAAATGATGGAACCACTCCATTGCACATTGCTGTCGTTGGCATCGCGTGCATCATGCCTGTTTACTTGAGAGATTCAATTTATACTCTGCTGTCAAAATCTCAAAAAGATAGACTTGAGAATTCGATATGGCATGTATATTCATTCACATATTACAGTGTATTTGAAGGGCTCAGTAATATTTATTTTATTTAATTACAAAATGTACGATTATAATGTTTGTATGTGTTAGTAAATGCAGATATTGCGCTAAATTTCGCTGCAAAAAACACCTGGTGTAATATTAAAATCCCCTGGAATTCAGACCAAAATCCCCTGGGAAGCCTCTCAGACAGGTGTCGGGTCACTCAGCCCAATTACCTTTTCGGCCTGGTCCAAATCAGCCTAGTCCAAATCAGCCTAGTCCTTTTTGGTCTACTTTTAAAGGAAGCATGCCTATGGAATGCCGTTTGGTATGATGTTGTTCACACCTAATTTACGGATAATTTGGAGCAGTTAATGTGTTACTATAGAGTGTTAAAGTAAACGCCGAAGACACCTTTGATAATTGGTATTTCAAAGGATGTTAATGATGTTTAAAAAATGATTACAACTACTGAATTATATTGCTTATGACTAAAAAAGTGGAAACACATTTTTTAATATTTAAAAGATACAAAATCACAATGGGAAATGAGTAAAAAGGGAGGGCAATATATAAATGTGGTTCAAAAATATTAATATTCATTGAAAACTCATTAAATTTATAGTATTCCGTTATATCATTGTTTAATTGTTATATGTTAAGTTATTATCATGTATCCTTGTAGTATGTGATCGAATGAAGTAAGGCAACATCAGCATGTTGTTGACTGTGACTGGTGCCAGCGATGGCATCACAGAACTTGTGACGATGTACAAATGTATAAGTCAAATAAACTCTCTGTTCTGATCTGTTCATGAACAAGATTGTTGCTAAGCTACTTTAAGTACAGTGCTACTTTAATTGCACGGTCATAAACGATTATGTATTGTCACGTGTCATGGACAGAATGTCACTTCAATATTAGTGCCGCAACATCTCAAAATACAAGTGCCAGGGACGCAAAAATTGCATGTTACACCTAATTAATATTGAAGTCAATATAAGTGTTCAGCATATGTACTCAAAATAATAGTACATGCATTAAACAACGCATCAAAGACAAGTGGAGGTCTGGCGTTTGTCTGTCGACCATGCCTGGAGTAAAAGTGAATTCAGAGAGAGCCTAGTATGCCTATTCTCGAGCTGAGCATAGTAACATTTTGTATCGTGGTGGACTTGAGATCACCCATATGTTTTATGTATTTATGAATTTTATCCTTTTATGTGGTTGATTTAAGAGTATATTAGTAATGAAATAATTGTTTGAAACATCGTATTTCTCTTTCTTTCTGAGTCCGTTTTGTCTCTTGAAGAAATAACATGTCTGTTAATATTCTAAACAACATCGCGCCATCTACTATACCAGGGTATAAATTACTATACATACTTTGGATATTATTTATTATTAATTTATTATATAAATAAGAATAGTAAGTATAATAATAATAAATAATTAAAGTAGGTCGAAATGAACCAGGCCGAAATGGACCAGTCCGAAATGGTAACTGGGTCGAAAAGGACCAGGCCGAAAAGGTAATTGGGCCGAGTTGACCCGGATTCCTCAGAAATATGGCATGTATACCTCATTCTTAAAGATTAATGATTGAAAGAGTGTAGTTTGCTTAGGTAATAGTTAGTGACCCAGTTAGCTTAGTTAGGAGAGCTCCATGCTAGGGTATTAGTGGTCAATGACTACTTATTCTTCCATGTTTAATTTACATTTATGTATTTGCTTTTATTTCTATTAACTGTTGAAATAAAAATGACAGCAATTGCCTTACTGCCTAAAAGGTGTTTTTGTCTTTTCAATGAATTATATTATGATGTTTTTTGCTTAAAGCTGCACTCTCACGGATTGAACATTTTGACAACTTTTTTATTTTTTTTATTGAAACAAGCCATTTTTGGTGAAAATCCATGGAAACCAGTTATGTAAGACTGCTGACAAAAAATAGATCACATAATTTTATTTTTAAGTTCAAAATTTTTTAAACTGTTATTAACGGTTTGAATCTGAATTTTATCAGCAATCTTATAACACTGGTTTGCAGATATTTACGCAAAAAATTGCTCTTTCCAAGACAAAAAATAAAAAAGTTGTAAAAATGGTATATCTGTGAGAGTGCAGCTTTAAAAGCGTTAAGGTGTATGAGGATATTGAGGCATGACTAAATTAGGTAAAATATTTACTTGTATATTGTAGCATATGAAAAAGCGAATAGTGTTTTCTAGTTCCAGTGGCAATCTATAAACTCTGATAAAGGTCTTTTGCATCGTTAGAAGTGAGCTAGTGAAAAAATAAAAATAAAACTATTCAATGATCATTGTACATCATGAATGTAGATTACAAACCAATGTAATGCATTTCAGTTTTAGCAAGTAAGGTACATTTAAGACATGAAGCGCTGAGGCTAGTCTTAATCAAAAATAAATTGTTCTCATTTTAGGTTGTCAGTTTTGATGGACTTCTTCCTTGTCATCTTACCAGTGGAGTTGATGTTGACAGGGCTGAGTGACTTTGGTCCTCATTGCCTTTTTGCCATGGTTTTATCACTGTGGATTTTGATTAATATACAGCTTAGCAAACCTAAGATAAAGAAAGCAAAGACTAACCTCGCAGTGAGTGAAATTCCTATGGGAAACAGAAGACCTTTTATTACTTACTACAGAGCTTACGCTAATCTCATCACGGCTGTGTCAATTTTGGCAGTGGATTTTAAAATATATCCAAGAGTATTTGCTAAAACAGAGACGTTTGGTACAAGTGTGATGGATGTTGGAGTTGGAGGTTTTCTCATTGCAAATGCTATTGTTTCCCCTGAGGCAAGAGGAATGGTGTCAAGTGACAGGTTAGTGCCACTTTGATCTACACAGTATTAGTGAAACTTTTTCAGTGATTGTATTGTTAATTTTGTTTTTAGAAACAAAGCAGTAAGAATAATAAGCCTCAATTACTGTACCTGTAGTTTTGTAGTTTTGTTCTAAGTGAGTATTGGAGATAAAAACGAAATCACTTTGAAAGTTTTGTACTTTCATGGTCAGTTTTCAGATCTCTCAGCTATGTCTGTTAAAATGTATTATGACTCAGTAAATGTTTTCTTTATTTCAGTATTTTATCATCCATTTGGAAGTCTATCAAGTCCAGTTTACCATTGGTAGTGATAGGAATGGTGCGGGTGGTAGCAGTTAAAGCCCTCGGTTACCAGGAAGTTGTCACAGAATATGGGGTCCACTGGAACTTTTTCTTCACATTGGCTGCTGTAAAGGTACATGTGTTTCGAGTATTCTGTGTTCCTACGTGTTCTTTTCCAGTTTCAGTTAAAATGCACTTCTTGTGGTAAAATTCTTATCTTGTTTTAAATACCGAAATATATTTTTTTCTCATAGTTTTATTAATTCATGTTTTCAGATTGGCTGTACATTGCTATTTTGCTCCATTTCTCCTCGGTTGTGGAGCATCGTTGGTGTATTGACAATTGCTCTCTATCAGGTAATGTATCTTGTGAAGGTCCAAGAATCAAACAATTTTTGTATTTAATTTAATGCAAGTAATATGTTCTAGATTTTTTGCGAACATTTCAATAAAATGTGTATTTGGCCTTCAAGCTGCACTAATACGGATCAACAGTTTTGACATGTTGTTTAGCTTCTGTCTAAGGAATAGCTGATTTTGGTATCAATGCCTTCAATTCATTCAGATAACTTACAATAGAACAGATCTCAGTTGTTTGGAAAACTGCTGAAAGTTTCATTTTCCTTCTAGTTTAAGTAATGCTTTTAGCTATAAAAAATCGATTTTTGTAGGTTAATATGAAAAATTGTGATTTGATCATTTGTCACTGGTTCCAAGACATTTGCACAAAAATGACTCATTTCTAGACAAAAGGAATAAATTATTAATTCAATTAGATTATTTATTTTACAGAATTTCTTGTACAGCAACTATTTTATTTTTATCAAAATCTTGTCTTGAAATTATGTTGTGATTTAATTACTTTTATCAATAAATATGCTGATTTTGTATAACAGCACAGCCTGACATATGATGGCCTGAAGGAGTACATAATCAAAGGTGCAGATGGAAAAGGAGGGAGGACTGACATTATTGATGCAAATAGAGAGGGTCTTTTCTCCTGCCTCGGTTTTTTCAGTATCTACATTATGGGCGTCCAGCTGGGAAAAATCATAATGAGAAAAAGGTAAATTCAAGACTAGAAAGTAATGTTTAAAGTATTTCATTTTAGGTAGAATGGTAGGAGCTGATTTACATCACGCTTCTAAATCATGTGTCTAATAAATGTCACTTATTTGTTTGTCATTGTGACTAACATCTTTTTTCCAGATATGGCACCTGTAACTAAATATGGATAGTATGCTGGAAATAGCTGGTCATTTTAGATATATTCAAAACAGTATCCCAGAATAGGCCTAAGCCACTTGCCCACTGTCTTACCCAGTATTTGTATCTTACTGTTATGTTATACAATATGGTACCATTATATATATCTCTTAGCAATATTTAATGTTTTTTTGATATATTCTTCAGGGAGAAGGTGATAGACTGGATAAAGTTGTGTATAACCCTCGTGGTGATGAGCACAGCCTTTCTGGTGATGATGTATTACTGTGGAAAGCATGTTGAGAAAGTGTCTCGAAGATTCGCCAATCTCGCATACCTCCTCTGGGTGGTAAGCTTATTCAGCAATTTTGTTCTTGTCTCATTTCAAAGAAAAACAGTTGCGATATTGGAGTGGTTGTCAGTGACATTGCCACTTCTGTGATTTTGTAACATTTGCAGTCATCAAATAAGACTTTGGGATCAAAAATCCTGGATTCTTACGCAGCAGTTTGGCATCAATAATTTTACAATGCCCTGCTACATTAAATCCAGAATTTAAGCAAATCTTAAAAGAATTTAACTAGTGCAGAGATGCTGGTAAGTGCTAATTGTTGAAATGGTGATTGCCAGTTGAAACCCCGAATATTGTCGACAACTCTAACCTTAAGCCATATCTATAAACTGTTACAGACATTTACATGAAACTTTGTACACATTTTACCTATGGCAACTCACATGAAACTTTGTACACATTTTACCTATGGCAACTCACATGAAACTTTGTACACATTTTACCTATGGCAACTCACATGAAACTTTGTACACATTTTACCTATGGCAACTCACATGAAACTTTGTACACATTTTACCTATGGCAACTCACATGAAACATTGTACACATTTTACCTATGGCAACTCACATGAAACATTGTACACATTTTACCTATGGCAACTCACATGAAACATTGTACACATTTTACCTTTGGCAACTCACATGAAACATTGTACACATTTTACCTATGGCAACTCACATTTTACCTATGGCAACTCACATGAAACATTGTACACAAATTACCTATGGCAACTCACATGAAACATTGTACACATTTTACCTATGGCAACTCACATAAAACTTTGTACACATTTTACCTATGGCAACTCACATGAAACTTTGTACACATTTTACCTATGGCAACTCACATAAAACATTGTACACATTTTACCTATGGCAACTCACATAAAACATTGTACACATTTTACCTATGGCAACTCGCATAAAACATTGTTCACATTTTACCTATGGCAACTCACATAAAACATTGTACACATTTTACCTATGGCAACTCACATGAAACATTGTACACATTTTACCTATGGCAACTCACATAAAACATTGTACACATTTTACCTATGGCAACTCGCATAAAACATTGTTCACATTTTACCTATGGCAACTCACATAAAACATTGTACACATTTTACCTATGGCAACTCACATAAAACATTGTACACATTTTACCTATGGCAACTCACATGAAACTTTGTACACATTTTACCTATGGCAACTCACATAAAACATTGTACACATTTTACCTATGGCAACTCACATGAAACATTGTACACATTTTACCTGTGGCAACTCACATGAAACATTGTACACATATTACCTGTGGCAACTCACATGAAACATTGTACACATTTTACCTATGGCAACTCACATAAAACATTGTACACATTTTACCTGTGGCAACTCACATAAAACATTGTTCACATTTTACCTATGGCAACTCACATAAAACATTGTACACATTTTACCTAAATTCACATAAAACTTTGTACACATTCTACCTATGGCAACTCACATGAAACATTGTACACATTTTACCTATGGCAACTCACATGAAACATTGTACACATTTTACCTATGGCAACTCACATGAAACATTGTACACAAATTACCTATGGCAACTCACATGAAACATTGTACACATTTTACCTATGGCAACTCACATGAAACTTTGTACACATTTTACCTATGGCAACTCACATGAAACTTTGTACACATTTTACCTATGGCAACTCACATGAAACTTTGTACACATTTTACCTATGGCAACTCACATAAAACATTGTACACATTTTACCTATGGCAACTCACATAAAACATTGTACACATTTTACCTATGGCAACTCGCATAAAACATTGTTCACATTTTACCTATGGCAACTCACATAAAACATTGTACACATTTTACCTATGGCAACTCACATGAAACATTGTACACATTTTACCTATGGCAACTCACATAAAACATTGTACACATTTTACCTATGGCAACTCGCATAAAACATTGTTCACATTTTACCTATGGCAACTCACATAAAACATTGTACACATTTTACCTATGGCAACTCACATAAAACATTGTACACATTTTACCTATGGCAACTCACATGAAACTTTGTACACATTTTACCTATGGCAACTCACATAAAACATTGTACACATTTTACCTATGGCAACTCACATGAAACATTGTACACATTTTACCTGTGGCAACTCACATGAAACATTGTACACATATTACCTGTGGCAACTCACATGAAACATTGTACACATTTTACCTATGGCAACTCACATAAAACATTGTACACATTTTACCTGTGGCAACTCACATAAAACATTGTTCACATTTTACCTATGGCAACTCACATAAAACATTGTACACATTTTACCTAAATTCACATAAAACTTTGTACACATTCTACCTATGGCAACTCACATGAAACATTGTACACATTTTACCTATGGCAACTCACATGAAACATTGTACACATTTTACCTATGGCAACTCACATGAAACATTGTACACAAATTACCTATGGCAACTCACATGAAACATTGTACACATTTTACCTATGGCAACTCACATGAAACTTTGTACACATTTTACCTATGGCAACTCACATGAAACTTTGTACACATTTTACCTATGGCAACTCACATAAAACATTGTACACATTTTACCTATGGCAACTCACATAAAACATTGTTCACATTTTACCTATGGCAACTCACATAAAACATTGTACACATTTTACCTATGGCAACTCACATGAAACATTGTACACATTTTACCTATGGCAACTCACATAAAACATTGTACACATTTTACCTATGGCAACTCACATGAAACTGTGTACACATTTTACCTATGGCAACTCACATAAAACATTGTACACATTTTACCTATGGCAACTCACATGAAACATTGTACACATTTTACCTGTGGCAACTCACATGAAACATTGTACACATATTACCTGTGGCAACTCACATGAAACATTGTACACATTTTACCTATGGCAACTCACATAAAACATTGTACACATTTTACCTGTGGCAACTCAAATAAAACATTGTACACATTTTACCTATGGCAACTCACATAAAACATTGTACACATTTTACCTAAATTCACATAAAACTTTGTACACATTCTACCTATGGCAACTCACATAAAACTTTGTACACATTTTACCCATTGCAACTCACATGAAACTTTGTACACATTTTACCTAAATTCACATAAAACTTTGTACACATTCTACCTATGGCAACTCACATAAAACTTTGTACACATTTTACCTATGGCAACTCACATAAAACTTTGTACACATTTTACCTATGGCAACTCACATGAAACTTTGTACACATTTTACCTATGGCAACTCACACCAAACTTTGTACACATTTTACCTATGGCAACTCACATGAAACTTTGTACACAATTTACCTATGGCAACTCACATGAAACTTTGTACACATTTTACCTATGGCAACTCACATAAAACTTTGTACACATTTTACCTATGGCAACTCACACCAAACTTTGTACACAGTTTACCTATGGCAACTCACATGAAACTTTGTACACATTTTACCTATGGCAACTCACATAAAACTTTGTACACATTTTACCTATGGCAACTCACACCAAACTTTGTACACAATTTACCTATGGCAACTCACATGAAATTTTGTACACATTTTACCTATGGCAACTCACATGAAACTTTGTACACATTTTACCTAAGGCAACTCACATGAAACTTACTACACAATTTAGGTTTGAGTAGAAGTTAATATATCCAATACTATTTTTATCGGTCATGATATAAATAGCAATTCTGGAAATACAGATCATTCATGATATAGATTTCAATTGCTCGGTGTTATTATTATTAAGATTGTCCTGCAAGCAAGATCATAATGATATCATGCACTTCAGCCAGATTGAAACATAGACTGTGTTCAGTTATTTGTAATGTATCTTTATTACAAAGTAAAAACCTAAAGAGACAATATTGAGAAGATACTATTGTGATATTTCAGGTGGCATTTAACAGCCTTCTGATGTTGGCTTTCCTGATGTTTGACATTGCACTCTTCATCTTGAATCATGTGACCAGACTTTCCCGTAAACAAGGTATATATGCCATGTGGTGCAAGTTTTTAGTAAACATTTGACATAATATATGGGGAAAATGTAACTATAAGGATTGATTTTTTTCTTGCAATCATGCAGTATGAAGGCTAGGCCGCAATTTTGCTAATTTTCCAAGAAGCGCGCTAAAGGATTTGCAAAATTGTTGCGGAGCGCTCATACTGCATAAATGCATGAAAAATAAGAATCAATCCTGCTATAAGCTCTTTTAAATGTTGAAGAAAAAAGCTACATGTAATTTATTATTAGATCATTATTGTTTGTTTTTATACCAGTTGTGACATTGATTTTTAGCTCTACTGGCCAAAGGCCAGAAGAGCTTATGCGATGGTAATGTGTACGTAGTATGTGCATCCGTGCGGTCGTGCGTTCGTGCGTCTGTAAACAATTGCTTGTGAACACGATACAGTCTTCAGTTTTGATTGTATCTCGATGAAACTTGTACAGTATCTAGATATCCATTAGAGCTCGGTTCCTTTCGAAAACCAGCCAGATCCGCCCATGCATGCCTAGATTATGGCCCTTGATAGTATAAAAAAATGCTATTGTGTAAACAATTGGTTGTGAACACGATACAGTCTTCAGTTTTTATTGTATCTCAATGAAACTTGTACAGTATCTAGATATCCATTAGAGCTCGGTTCCTTTCGAAAACCAGCCAGATCCGCCCATGAATGCCTAGATTATGGGCCATGAAAGTTTTAAAGAAATGCTCTCTATTTTTAGCCAGGTCTGCATGAGTGAATTCTATTTTTAACCAAGTTTACATGTACATGTAAATTCAAGTCTAGAGTTAAGGGAGACAATTTGCAAGTCTAGGATTTTGAGAGACAATTTGCTTTTTGCTTCTGCAGTTGATTTTGTGAATTACTCTGCCTTGTTCTTGTTGAAAGCCCAAAGGCCATTTTTTAGCTTTAAGTTCTGTAGTTTGCGCATTCATCTTAACAAAATTGGTTGTGAATGTTTAAGTTATGCACCTGGTGTCATTACTGGCCACACCCAGGGTTCACAGGTTTGGCAAACATAAATCTGGGAAGGTTTGAAAATCTTTTTGTGTGTTCGTGCATCCATGTCAGCACAATTGATTGTGAATGTTTGTTCAAATTGATCAATGTTGTCCTAGGATGCCCTTGACTTTGACCTTTTGACCAACTTTTTTAACTTTTAAAACTATAGAAATTTTTACTATGAGTACAGTTTTGAAAAGATTTTTTTTTGTCAGATGACTTTTACTTGGCACATATAAAAATAGTTCATGGAACTAATCTGCTTACAATACTTTCTGGGCTCAGATGTTGAACATGCTATGTTTTCAGGTAAGCCAAACACAAAAGATAAACCATATGTCTGTTGCCTTTTACCCATACATACATGCTCTGGATTGATATGACCACAAAAGCCATGCCAGTAGAGCATAGGCCCTTTTGGGCCTCTTGTTTGTATATGTAACCATATCCACTGTCCTATGGAGACCTTCATTGGTATAACACTGATTTTATTAATCAGTTAATATTTCTGCAGATCAATTATATGATTAATCATTTTATATTATGATCTTCTTAATTGATTATTTATGTGTTTAATAATAGTGATATTATTGTTTATCACCAATATTACCGTAGGTGATCTTATTAACTGCTATATTTTTACTAAGCATAAGTCAATTTATTCTGATTTGCAACATTGACTTACCTGTTATCAACTTATCATTGTAGAAAATTACAGCCGTTATGCTTATGGAATCTGAAAACTATTCTTATGAATGGTCCATAATGGCATTGACACAATCACACATATATGTACATGTATGTGGAGGAAGTCACTGCAGTCTGACAGAACAAGCTTGAAGATCCTGGGTCCACAGAAAAAGTTAACAAATCTAGGCCACATTTATGATCTCTGTCCTCATATAGAAAGCATTCAATATTCAAGTGTAGAATAAATGTCATGCCAACCTTGTTTCAGAATCTCCTGATGGAAAAGATACTGCTGAAGTTGCCCCCATTTCCGAAGGCTACAGAACATGTGACCTCATCTCAGCCATCAGCTACAATGGCCTCTTTTATTTCATGTTTGCTAACTTGCTGACTGGTTTAGTGAACATGTCCATGAAAACCATATACCAGTCTAATGTTGTGGCATATTTAGTTGTGACATTTTATATGCTTATCCTGTCAGTGGTTTCAACTCTGCTCTATAAAAGAAAACTCTGTTTAAAATTTTGGTGAGATCAGGATTTTTTGTAGAAATAATATCATTAAAATTTTATGTTTAGCAATTAGTTCCAACTAATAATTATTTGTACTTGAAAGTGGTATCCATTTTCCAAATGCTCATATTTTGCATAATATTTAATAGTGTAGTATATTATTCGTATACACGGAATGTTATTGATTTTATTGTTTTATGATGGTGTAAGAGATGTAGTTTTTTAGCTTGACTATTTAAAGAATTATTTGAGTTATAATACTCACCCTAGCCTTGGTTAAGGTTTTGCATGTAAGAACCTTCAAATCGTCATCTCAGCAAATACATCATGTATTGCATTGAAACTTCAATCAAGTACGATAAAGGACCCTGTTTATCATTTGATTTAGAAATTTTTGGTTAAGGTTTTGCATTTAATCATCCATAGGTAATCATCTTCAGCAGCTGCTTGGAAATGAATGTTTTGAAAATGCTGTTTATTGATGTATGAAAACAATTGGTCAGTGCGCATTTAGTGAAGTCCTAAGTCTTTGCTCTGATCAAATGTTTTCATACAAGAAGAACGGCAAATTTAAAATTTCAATATGAATGTTTTCACTACTTTAGTAATTATATGGAACATAGTTCGGGAAAATCCATATTGAAATGTATAAGACTGAAAAATGCTCCCAAGATGAATAAACAAGCATGTGCAGTATGATTTAAGCCATCAGCATCAATCTTATTTTCCTCAATAATGACCTATCACAAGCATCGTTTATATATTATGAAAGGTATTTGGAAGATGTCTAAGGAAGAGCAATAGGGGTATACATACAATGATATAATGACATGTGTGTTTGTTTGGTGTATGGCCAGTGGCCAAATAGGCATATACAGTATACTAATACATAAATGCTCACTTCGACGTACAATAATTTTCTAGTAGTTGAAAACTAGCTGGTGCACCTTGTATAAACATTTTAGAAATAAAGTTGAAAATCATATATTGAGTTTTATCAGCTTTTAGCTTGACTTTGCGAGCACAAAGAGGAGTTGTAATAATACTCAGCATGGCATTGTCATTACATCTAGGTTTAGGTTTAACATGTACATTTGTAAACTCATTTAAGTCAATATCTCAACAAATACTTCACGTATTGCATTGGAACTTTACACAAGCGTTCCCAAACATCAATCATAATTAATCAAGTTGCATAACTTTATTTTGAATACAATGCAAATTAATGCCCTTTATCATTCAACGTATCTATTCTGGTAACAGTTTTGCATGTAATCACATATCAGTATCAGTAAGTCTCGGCAAATAATTCATGAATTGCAATGAAACCTCAGACAAGTGTTGACAACTACTGAATTATTAAATTAAACAAGATATGTATAGATTGCATATACTGCAAATTGCATATAATGCCAATGATCGCGGGTGCGAAACAGTGGCTCCATCTTTTTTATGACCCGAAAACAATTCCGAGCTACATGTAGGCACAAGGAGCGGAGATAATAATAAAAAGTAAGTATGGCGTGTTGAGCAATCGTAAATATGTTTAATCAAACACGTACGTACAAAGAAAATGAGCTGTCGACACTTCCGTGTGTTTATTTCTACACACGTGGGTATGGTATATATTTATTTGATATTTTTTCAAACGGACTTTTTTCGAAAGTCGGAGAATGTGGTACCGTGTAGGAACACTTTCAGGTTGGCTACGATTTCGTTTCAATTTTGTGCGAAATGTGGGGCCAGAATTTTTTCCCCGAATCGAACTTGTGCATATTTTGAGATTTGCTAGCATTTCAAGTACACTTCGTTGCACATCGTAAGAACATTCTGGCGCATATAAGTATAACTATTATGTAAAGTACTTAGGCCGGAACACAACAAAGCTAATAAGCATTTCTTAAAAAAGAAATACGCACATATTTATAAAAAATGTTGGCACTGTCGAGTATGTTTTGCAGAGTTTGTCATTCTCCGCCCACTCGGTATATTGGAAGTTCTTTTACATTCTTCTACTGATAACGGAATGCGGGTTAATATGATCTTTCAAACTTTTACTCATGGCATAGCCTTATCTTGCCGTGAACTTGACGCCCTTGGTCTTATTCGTGTAGAAAGTCTTCAACCCTTCGCAATGGGGCATACAGTAGCGGCGTTGATGATTTTCTTCTTACCCTGTGTTTTTATGTCACTTGCGCCTAACTTGAGTGATTTTGAAGGACGCCTAAGGAATGTCGAGGCAGAATGTACGCGCTTCGCCGAGCATGAGCAAAGACTCCGTAACCTGGAACAACGCGAAAAGGAACTGACGGCACAATTGTCTTCTATCGCAGAAACAATCTTCACAAAAGATGGTAATCCTCGTATAGTTATATTATTCGTTCGTACTTTAAAATGATTAAACGTTAAAGCATGGAACTAATTTTATGGTGTGTGTTTTTTCTCGATAAATCTCCTTTGCGTAGCATTTGGAGGGTTTTGTTATATATTTATAACTGCCAGTATCGTTCACATAAAAATAACAGGCTCTCCAACGTGCCTATTGTTTCCTACTGTTTTACTTATTTCAGCTGTTTGGAAGGCCTTCCATTTTTCCTACTTCTGGTTGAACGTCATAGTATTCTCCTTTTTGTTGAACCCCCTCGCCCTGATTTATAGACATGTTTTTTTTATCTTTTCCCCTAATTTTGATAACCGAATACCACGAGAGTCCGAAGCGGTGAAACATTGCCGGAATAAGATGCCCTGATGGCTTTATTTTTTTAACAACTTGAAACAGGCGTTCTGTGATTATTTATATAACAGGTATACGACATAAAATAATGTTTGTTAAAACAGAAAAATGATGAAAACTTGTCTTAAACTAATTTACAAATTTCTTATTTTACTAGTTTTTGTCATATAAGCTCCTATTTTATTATATTTTTTCTATGGAACACTGTAGGTGCACCTATGTTTATACAACTACTCGTAATAATGTTTAATGATATGAAACTGTAAGTCTTCGTAATTTGATGGGCATGATGTTTATCACATACATGTACTTGGTATTACTCGAATTTGCTCACACTTAGGATAATTCACTTTTCCAGGTCATCTGCAAAATAAGAGGCAAGCATTGGCCGAGGGTACGGAAGTAGCTTTCTTCGCTGAGGTTGGCGCCTCAGTAGAACACCTTGGGCAGAATCAACCAATCGTATTCGACAAGGTCATCACCAACATTGACTCAACGAATTCGGTCGGCGGATACAGTCCTACCTCGGGAATATTTACAGCCCCTGTCGATGGACTTTACCTATTCTCGTCAACAATAATGGGCTTGCAAGACCACAGCCTACACGCCGTTCTCTACAAAGACAACACCGCTGTAGCTACTTTGTTCGTGCACGGTAGCTCAGGTCACGACTGGGATTCGTCTTCGGCAACTGTCGTCTTATCATTGCTCAAGGGCGAAACAATGTCAGTAAAGCATACCGACGCTGGTGACCATGCCGTAGCCGGCATGTTCCTCGGTGGCCAATCTCTTTTCTCTGGATTCCTGATCGCTCAGCATTACCGGCCCGAGACGCCTGTTGGCTGATTCTAAGTATTGTCAAAATAAATGTTTTGAAGAAAACATATCCATTTTTTTTCGTTTTTCGTTTAAACGGCTACTAGGAATTGCCATAGGATTAAAGAGTTCATTTTGAAATATCTACTGAAGATTGTTTAAATCATCATATAGCATGATTTATACGAAATCGTGTTTGTAGAATCCTAAGATTGTTTCCTATTGTTCACCCCCGTAGCGCGATAAATATAAAAAAGACGTTCGTTTTACCTTGGACTGCATGCCACAACACCATCGCGTCATAACGTTTAATATCGCAGCCTGTGGAAGATCGAGTGGTCCATGTCAAGGAGCTTGCTTGCTTACTTAAACAGTACATCATTTTTTTTTATTTAACGGTTGCAATCGGAGGAATACCAATTGGTCCATGTCAGTGCGATTGCTTAATAGTAGACACGTACTTCATTATACAGTTGCTATGTTGGAGCCTGTAGAATATCAATTGGTCCATGTCAGTGCGCCTGGTTACTAGATACAAGTACTCCATGTACAGTTGCTATGACAGAGCCTGTAGAATATCAATTGGTCCATGTCAGTGCGCCTGGTTACTAGATACAAGTACTTCATTGTACAGTTGCTACGGCAGAGCCTGTAGAATACCAATTGGTCCATGTCAGTGCGCCTGCTTAATAGTAGACACGTACTTCATTATACAGTTGCTATGTTGGAGCCTGTAGAATATCAATTGGTCCATGTCAGTGCGCTTGCTTACTAGATACAAGTACTCCATGTACAGTTGCTATGGCGGAGCCTGTGGAATACCAATTGGTCCATGTTAGTGCGCCTGGTTACTAGATACAAGTACTTCATTGTACAGTTGCTATGACAGAGCCTGTAGAATACCAATCGGTCCATGTCAGTGCGCCTGGTTACTAGATACAAGTACTTCATTATACAGTTGCTATGACGGAGCCTGTGGAATACCAATTGGTCCATGTCAGTGCGCTTGCTTACTAGATACAAGTACTCCATGTACAGTTGCTATGACAGAGCCTGTAGAATACCAATTGGTCCATGTTAGTGCGCCTGCTTACTAGATACAAGTACTTCATTGTACAGTTGCTATGGCGGAGCCTGTGGAATACCAATTGGTCCATGTTAGTGCGCCTGGTTACTAGATACAAGTACTTCATTATACAGTTGCTATGACAGAGACTGTAGAATACCAATTGGTCCATGTTAGTGCGCCTGGTTACTAGATACAAGTACTTCATTGTACAGTTGCTATGACAGAGACTGTAGAATACCAATTGGTCCATGTCAGTGCGCCTGGTTACTAGATACAAGTACTTCATTGTACAGTTGCTATGACAGAGCCTGTGGAATACCAATTGGTCCATGTTAGTGCGCCTGGTTACTAGATACAAGTACTTCATTGTACAGTTGCTATGACAGAGCCTGTGGAATACCAATTGGTCCATGTTAGTGCGCCTGGTTACTAGATACAAGTACTTCATTGTACAGTTGCTATGACAGAGCCTGTGGAATACCAATTGGTCCATGTCAGTGCGCCTGGTTACTAGATACAAGTACTTCATTGTATAGTTTCTATGACAGAGCCTGTGGAATACCAATTGGTCCATGTTAGTGCGCCTGGTTACTAGATACAAGTACTTCATTGTACAGTTGCTATGACAGAGCCTGTAGAATACCAATCGGTCCAGGTCAGTGCGCCTGGTTACTAGATACAAGTACTTCATTATACAGTTGCTATGACGGAGCCTGTGAATACCAATTGGTCCATGTCAGTGCGCCTGGTTACTAGATACACGTACTTCATTATACAGTTGCTATGGCTGAGCCTGTGGAATACCAATCGGTCCATGTCAGTGCGCCTGGTTACTAGATACACGTACTTCATTATACAGTTGCTATGACAGAGCCTGTGGAATATCAATTGGTCCATGTCAGTGCGCCTGGTTACTATATACAAGTACTTCATTATACAGTTGCTATGGCGGAGCCTGTGGAATACCAATTGGTCCATGTCAGTGCGCCTGGTTACTAGATACAAGTACTTCATTATACAGTTGCTATGACGGAGCCTGTGAATACCAATTGGTCCATGTCAGTGCGCCTGGTTACTAGATACAAGTACTTCATTGTACAGTTGCTATGGCTGAGCCTGTGGAATACCAATCGGTCCATGTCAGTGCGCCTGGTTACTAGATACAAGTACTTCATTGTACAGTTGCTATGACAGAGCCTGTAGAATACCAAATCGGTCCATGTCAGTGCGCCTGGTTACTAGATACAAGTACTTCATTGTACAGTTGCTGTGGCGGAGCCTGTGGAATACCAATTGGTCCATGTCAGTGCGCCTGCTTACTAGATACAAGTACTCCATGTACAGTCGCTATGGCTGAGCCTGTGGAATACCAATCGGTCCATGTCAGTGCGCCTGGTTACTTGATACAAGTACTTCATTGTACAGTTGCTATGGCGGAGCCTGTGGAATACCAATTGGTCCATGTCAGTGCGCCTGCTTACTAGATACAAGTACTTCATTATACAGTTGCTATGACGGAGCCTGTGAATACCAATTGGTCCATGTCAGTGCGCCTGCTTACTAGATACAAGTACTTCATTATACAGTTGCTATGACAGAGCCTGTAGAATACCAATTGGTCCATGTCAGTGCGCCTGCTTACTAGATACAAGTACTTCATTATACAGTTGCTATGGCGAAGCCTGTGGAATACCAATTGGTCCATGTTAGTGCGCCTGCTTACTAGATACAAGTACTTCATTATACAGTTGCTATGGCGAAGCATGTGGAATACCAACTGGTCCATGTCAGTGCGCCTGCCTACTAGATACAAGTACATCATTGGAAAGTTGCTTACAGAATACCGATTTGGCCATATCAATTGTGCTTCTTACTTAAAGAAAGCAAGTATTTCATTTCACTTCAGCTATGGTGTACCGATGTAACACTTTCAAATGTGCTTGCTTACTTACTATGCTATACATTCAAGTTCATTATTAGTTGATAAGGCGAAGTCTGTAGAATATGTCAAATGTTTCTGCTGACTGAAAGAGCACACTCAAATCATTTAACTGTTGATAAAGCACAGTCTGTGGAATACCGATTGGGACATGTAAAAAGTGCCTGAATACTAAAGATCACGCATTTCCGTTTGGTGATTGCTAAGTCGGAGTCTGTTGAATAACAAGTCAAAGAGTCCTGCTTACTTAATCACACATTCTGTATATGACAGTTGCTAAGGAGCAGCACGTGGGTTACCGATTTGGCCATTTCAAAGGTTCCTGCTTACTTAAAGACCACACATTCTTCGTTTTACGGTTGCTAAGGAGAAGCACGTGGGTTACCTATTTGGTCATGTCAAAGAGTCCTGGTTACTTAAAGACAACACATTCTGTGTTTTACAGTTGCTAAGGAGAAGCACGTGGGTTACCGATTGTGCCATATCAAATGCTCCTGCTTACTAAAACATCGCATATTCTGTGTCTGACAATTGCTAAGGAGCAGCACGTGGGTTACCGATTGGGCCATATCAATGGTTCCTGCTCACTAAAAGATCACAAATTCTGTGTTTTATAGTTTCTAAGGAGATGCACGTGGGTTACCGATTTGGCCGTGTCAAAGGTTCCTGCTTACTTAAAGATCACACATTCTATGTTTTACAGTTGCAAAGGAGCAGTAAGTTGGTTACCGATTGGCCATATCAAAAGCTTCCTGCTTACTAAAAGATCACACATTCTGTGTCTGACAATTGCTAAGGAGCAGCACGTGGGTTACCGATTGGGCCATATCAAAGGTTCCTGCTTAATTAAAGATCACACATTCTATGTTTTACCCTTGCTAAGGAGAAGCACGTGGGTTACCGATTGAGCCATGTCAAACGTTCCTGCTTACTTAAAGATCACACATTCTGTGTTTTACAGTTGCTAAGGAGCAGCACGTGGGTTACCGATTGAGCCATGTCAAACGTTCCTGCTTACTTAAAGATCACACATTCTATGTTTTACCCTTGCTAAGGAGCAGCACGTGGGTTACCGATTGGCCATATCAAAAGCTTCCTGCTTACTAAAAGATTACACATTCTGTGTCTGACAATTGCTAAGGAGCAGCACGTGGCTTACCGTTTGACCATGTCAAACGTTCCTGCTTACTTAGAGATCACACATTCTATGTTTTACAGTTGCTAAGGAGCAGCACGTGGGTTACTGATTGAGCCATGTCAAAGGTTCCTACTTACTTAAATATCACACATTCTATGTTTTACAGTTGCTAAGGAGCAGCACGTGGGTTACTGATTGAGCCATGTCAAACGTTCCTGCTTACTTAAATATCACACATTCTATGTTTTACAGTTGCTAAGGAGCAGCACGTGGGTTACTGATTGAGTCATGTCAAACGTTCCTGCTTACTTAAAGATCACACATTCTATGTTTTACAGTTGCTAAGGAGCAGCACGTGGGTTACTGATTGAGTCATGTCAAACGTTCCTGCTTACTTAAAGATCACACATTCTATGTTTTACAGTTGCTAAGGAGCAGCACGTGGGTTACTGATTGAGCCATGTCAAAGGTTCCTACTTACTTAAATATCACACATTCTATGTTTTACAGTTGCTAAGGAGCAGCACGTGGGTTACTGATTGAGCCATGTCAAAGGTTCCTACTTACTTAAATATCACACATTCTATGTTTTACAGTTGCTAAGGAGCAGCACGTTGGTTACCGATTAGCCATATCAAAAGCTTCCTGCTTACTAAAAGATCAAACATTCTGTGTCTGACAATTGCTAAGGAGCAGCACGTGGGCTGCCGATTGGGCCATATCAAAGGTTCCTGCTTAATTAAAGATCACACATTCTATGTTTTACAGTTGCTAAGGAGAAGCACGTGGGTTGCCGATTGAGCCATGTAAACGTTCCTGCTTACTTAAAGAGTACACATTCTATGTTTTACAGTTGCTAAGGAGAAGCACGTGGGTTACTGATTGAGCCATGTAAACGTTCCTGCTTACTTAAAGATCACACATTCTATGTTTTACAGTTGCTAAGGAGAAGCACGTGGGTTACTGATTGAGCCATGTAAACGTTCCTGCTTACTTAAAGATCACACATTCTATGTTTTACCCTTGCTAAGGAGAAGCACGTGGGTTGCCGATTGAGCCATGTAAACGTTCCTGCTTACTTAAAGATCACACATTCTATGTTTTACAGTTGCTAAGGAGAAGCACGTGGGTTACTGATTGAGCCATGTCAAAGGTTCCTGCTTACTTAAAGAGTACACATTCTATGTTTTACCCTTGCTAAGGAGCAGCACGTGGGTTACCGATTGGGCCATATCAAAGGTTCCTGCTTAATTAAAGATCACACATTAGATTTGTTTTGCAGTTGCTAAGGAGCAACACGAGGGTTACCGATTTGGCTATGTCAAAGGTTCCTGCTTACTTAAAGATCACACATTCTGTGTTGACAGTTGCCAAGAGGCAGCATGTGGGTTACCGATTAGGCCATATCAAATTTTCCTGCTTACTTAAATATCACACATTCTCATTTGGCAGTTGCTCAGGCGGGGTCTGTCGATACCCGCGTGGGCCATATCAAAGGCTCCTGCCTACTTAAAGATCACGCATTCTGTGTTGACAGTTGTTTAGGAGCAGTATGTGGAACACCGATTCGACCATGTCAAATGTGCCTGATTATTCGTTAAAGAGTAACAAATTCTCGTTTGGCCATAATACTAAGGCGGATCTGTGGATTACCGATAAGGTCACATGACACGTAAGAGTACATTCGAATTCTTCAACAGCTGCTAAGGAACAGCTTGTGGAATACCAATTCGGCCATGTCAAATGTGTTAGCTTTCTTAAGGACCACATATAGTTTGTTTGGCAGTTTCTAAGACACAACACAACACTGGAATAACCTATAAAACTACATTTATTATTATCCATACAATTATGAAACAATTAATGAATGTGAAATAAATACGTAATGTCATTCACAAGTCTTGGGAGTACATTTACCCATGGATAAGTTTCAAAGTGAAGTTCTTATCTACTCAAACACTGTCTTTGTACGAAATGAAAACAGAAACACAGATCCAGCATAGAATACCAGATTACTTTTACAGAACTTCAACGTTGATTTTATGTTGATATTCAGAAATATTCAAACTTCTACAATGTATTTATTTAAGAAAATATACTAGTTTAATATAAGAAATACCATTTTAATAAATGACTAAAATTCGAATAAAAAGTTATTGAAGTGACTCAAACGCGATATCACATGCAGCTATAAAATAATGATATGTAAAAATAACAAAATAAACGAAAATATTTTCGTTTTGTATATCTATACAGAACAGACAAAAACCGGACGGATACAGGAATAAATATCACAGTCAATAATTAAAAAACAACAACAATTTTTAAAACAATTATCAAAAGTGTCATGGAGAAGGCAGTGGAGCGGGATGCTAAAATAGATATTATGTTTTAATGACTTCTGATATAATACATTTACGCAACACTGCTTAAAAAAACTAACAGTAAAATTTATTTTGTGCACACGTGTTTCTGGTTAAATTCATTGCAAATGGTTATGAAACTAAATTAAGACGAGTTTTAAATGTGCTATATACATGGATTTTAGCCAACCTAATCACATTCAATGGTAAAATAGTTCTATCATTATTTTACATTTTTTCATATTGTGTTTTCTTGATGATTTTGTTTGAATTATTTATCATCAAAAAGGCAGAATCATATTTAATGAATCTCAAGTATAGTACAAATAACACTCTCATAGGAATCTAGCAATTAAATACTTAAGAGTGTCTGTAAATAATTCCCACATAGAACATATAATCATTTTGAAAAAGTAGGTCTTAAATTATTTAATCGTATCTGATAAATGGCCAAATAACGGAAATCATGCAGTTTGGATATACATGTACACTTTAATAAATAATCATCCTTGTAATACCGAAAACTATTGATAAATGTTAACCACTTAACATAATTCATGATAGTCATAAAGAAAATCATTGATAAATGTTAACTGTTATTAAAATAGTTCATGATAATCTTAAAGCAAATTCTGGATAAATGTTACCTATTAAAATAGTTCATGCTAACAGCAACGAAAATACGAAATGTTAACTATTAAACATAGTTTATAGTCATGTTAACATACATTCGTGGTAAATATTAAGTATAATGTACGGGTTTTGAATTACCAAATACTATTGAATGACCGTACTTTTATAGAATAACAAATTTTACCCAAAGTTCATTTAACATTTACCTATCTGATAGAGTAATGGCGACTTTTATAAGCGCTCAAGATGATCAGAACTATCATATAAAGTTGATAATGATAATTATGTTAACAAAAGGTCCTTCAAGTAGACCAACATAAATAAATAAACGATGTGTATGTGGCTGCATAACGTCAAATGAGACCGCAGTATAATGAATGCTTATAATTTCATCAGAAGTTCTTGATACATTTTAATAATAATAAATTTAATAGTTCATGAAAAGTTTAACCAAAGTTCATTCAAACAGCCAACACTCTAATGATGGAAATCAAATGATCTCTAACGGCGGGAGAGGTTAGCGAGGAATGGTCTAAGGAGGATGTTGCCTGATTTATCCAGGACATCGGGAGAGATGGCCATCATGTTTGCTCTGTTCATGTCAAGGTTAAGGTTGAAGGCGTTGTTGTACTGTTCCACTATCTCAATCACGTCCTGCCTGGGTAGACAGCCTACAGGGGAAGATGTGGGAGTCAATGACGGTTTTATGCATCTCATCATGCCAAATATCGACGCAATACTAAAGCGTTTGAAGAAATTCCACACAAAGTTGCAGCTTGATAGTTCAATTATCAATATATAATAATTATCTTGTTGCATGAGTATATTTACCAAGATATACCGAATAATTTGAAACGTGGAAATCAAATACTAGTCTAATGATAAGTACGTATCGAAATCAGTCAATATGTACATACACGCATGTAAATGAAATCCAATTACTTTGATTTTGATGAAAGATAAATAGATTGGTAGATTTAATCTGTGCTTTCTTAATTTACCTGCAAAATGAAATGCACACTGAACATGAATACGTGAACATAAACATGAAGCAGATGGACCATGTATTAGTGACAGTTAATTGATGAATTAGATGCAATCTCCCTTTGCGCTCTGGAAAAATAGGCCAAGTCAAGGCATAGTTTAAGTATCTCCCTCTCGGCGAAAGATAGATTCATCTCAACCCGAGCGTAGTTTTTTTTTCGGAAACCCGAGATTCCGCACAACACCTTGCGCGAGGGTTGTGATGAACGCATCTTACACGAGCGGCCATGGTAGATTTGTTCTCCCACTTCAGTTAAACAAAATTAAATACTGAGTAAAAATGTATTTTCTCGCTGAAACTCTTTTGTGCGTAGTGAAAAAAATAGTTCGATACGGATACTTTTTTATCTTTGCCCGTAGCAAGATAAGGATTACCAGCATGTTTCTACTTATCTTGGGTGTGAGAAAACAACGCCTGAACTAAGCAGTAGATTTGAGATGTCTTCCTTATGCTATACAGCGACATAGCGAATTTCATCTTTAATTCATTGTATAAATAATGGGTTGTTTGCTTATTTATAAAATGACAATATGTGCTGTAATGAGAGATTTATACTATAGCCTTGATTTCCCTTAAACACAATACTTAATTGTACGGATATGATATTCCAGAAATGTTCATTGTATACCAATTTCATTTTCATGCATAAATTTAATCGTTCGCATTCTGTTATAAAAGGCGTGGATGTCATATCAAATTATAATGTCATGAACTCGCTCTAAACGATAATTGCAGTGTTAAATGAATCATAAAACTCATTCATTGAAGGTATTAATGCATTCTTAAAATGATACCTGGCTTTGTATGTGCTCAATGGTGAATAATTAAAGATGAAATTCCTTTTCATATAGAGCGGATGAAATTGCATTTCATATAAAACACATGAACTTGTTTTTGTCTAGACAATGGTATTGTGACTCAATGTAGCATGGTGCTGTGACTTGATGTAGCATGTAATTGTGGCTTGATGTAGGTTGGATGTTGATTGCGTTACCTTTATTGGAGATATCAGAGTTATACAAAGCCTGTGCCAGTTTAAGATATCTCTCGAGCCAAGGTTTTTCCTTGCTTTCCATCCCATCTCGTGTAACCTAGAAATGGGGCGAACAAATACGTACAAACATAAGTTACAGAACAAGAACTGCCGACAACCTTCGCCACCAATGTTAAAACAACACCACCTCGACTTATTTGGAACCAGTTTCACAACCATCAGCTTCGCTCAACGTGAAATTCAACCCTTGACTGTATAAAACATTAAATGTCTGCAAGTTTATCCAGTTCCACGGGTAAAATACAAGCGCATTGCTTTAGCTGAGCTGATAATTGTTAAACAAGGTCCTTGCCCAATAAATATTAGCGTGATCTTAATGCGTCTAGAATTCCAAATCAGAATTAAATGCGAATTCTGACATAAAATACGATAAGTAATGTGAAACATTACCTAGAACAACACAGTTGATATAGTTTGTATTGTTATATACTCAGTTGAACATTGTATTTGTTATTCAAACGAATTTTCTGTGTTAATCGTTGTTAGAAATATTGCAAAAAAGCACAGGACTACCTTTTAAATTTTATTTGTCTACACACCTTAGAAGATCACACTAATATTTAATCAGACGTGCGCATTTGCTAATCTATTAAGCACACAATTGTCACATCGTCAACATTCAACATGTCCACCAAAGTAACCTTATTTTTCACCAAGCCTCTCTTCCATAAGGATCTACTGAGTTTCTTGACGTCTGTAATGTAATGCCCGAACGTAAAGACTCATAGAAATAAAATTTTATCGTTGTTTAAAGATTTATACCATAAGCCAATTTCAAAGTTCTTAATATGTCAATATCTTTAACGGTATAAATTAGACACTTTATCATAAACCATGGTTGTCACATGGATTAACATAAAAAATAGATATAGAAAAATAGTATTCTATTATTGAACTTGAAAACAATAAAGCATAATAAATTAACATTGTATTAGTAATAAAGTACATGGTAGATTTTCAAATTACCTCATATTTGGCCTCCAAATCTCGTAGCTGATGCGAGAGTTGGTTGATCTGCTGTTCTCTGTTCGACCTGTTTGTGTCTCCTCCACCGCCACGGTAGTACGGATCGTCTCGTCTGCTATCTCCGTACCTGCAGCATGGCCGATGTTTGTTATTAACAATAAAAGAAGAATATCTTGTTGTTCTATAGTTTCCCACACAGAATAGTTATGATGTCTTAACTCTTTAATACCCTTCTCATTATATAGGAATCAAGTGGGGCTGAATTATAAACAAGTTTTAATAAGACTGATTTAAGATTTTTCATTTTCACAAAGCGTAGTGGAACAAGTATTTTCCAAAAGGTTCAAAAACCGGGAAACGCTAAACCGAAAATACAAATATTCACTGCATTAACAACCGAACCATAGTTTAACAGAGTTAGTTATACATACAAATAGTTACATAATAAAGTTTATAAGCTAAATAAATGTTAGTATGAAGCATTATAATCGAGATAAAACTATACATGTATATCAAAGAAACAACATATAAAAATAAAATACAAATACCAGTCTTTTTTCAGTATTAAATTTATTCAGTTTCAACAGAAATGACACACATACCAAAGAGCAATCTTAAACATTATGCTACCATAACCAAAAGCCATTGCACATTTATTAAAAACACAAATATGACAAAACTCCTGACAAAATCCTACAAACGCCTAGAAACGTTACATACTTATCTTCCAACGGATTAGAACATTAACGGTCACCAGGTTCAGTGTTAGTTTTACATTCACATTGGTCGAACAAATGGCACCAAACAAGGAATGTTTATTTGACAAGACGATTTCTACCTCGGTTTATTTTGCTCCACTAAGTCGTACGCTTGTCTGGCTTGTGTAACTGGGGAAACATATTGCAATCTATACTGGGAAACATTCTGATCTTCAAAAGTTGGGCTTTGGGGTATCTGCTGCTGCTGTTGTTGTGGCTGCTGCTGTGATTGTTGGTTTGAAAAAGAGGGTATATATGGCTGATAGGTTTGGTACTTCGGTCGGCTGTAGCTTTGGTCTTGCCGGACCACGCCTTGCTGTTCCACATGCGGTTGAGGACCACCATAAGACTGGTACTGCTGGTTGCCTAATGATGTTTGCTGAGTTTGCTGCATATACGGTGGATTATGAATTGGGTAAGACGGTATTTCACGATCAAAACCTCCGTCATCCTTTCCGTCATTTATATAATTATCTCTATACGCTTGTGGATAAGAGGCCACAGTTGGCTCTTTGCTAGGGGAGGGTAGTCTTGGAGTTGCCTGTCTATATGGAGATTGCTGTCGACCAGGTGATGCCTGTCGTACAGGTGATAGACTTCTATGGCGTGTCTCTTGATTGGGTATATTATACGATCCTATTTCTCTGCAAACATAATTAATTAGAAAGCTAAACATAAAGAAAAACATTTTACACCCACTACGTTGCTAACCCCCACCATTATAATGAAATATTCTAGTCTCAATACCTTTCGATATAACTGACATATGATCGTGGTCTTCGTCGTATTGGCGGTAGACTTAAAGAACTCCTCCTTAGGAGAAATAAGTAGTTAATCTATCAAGTGAACATAATCTAGTTTGATGGTATACAATTCAATCGTTCAATAAAACAGTTATTTAATTTCGAGTTATGAAATTTGAATTCCAATTTTAAATTGATATTGAAAATAAGTTCATAGATTTACCCTCAGTAAGATAAATTAATGATAATAGAACATGATTTTTGAAGTAGCTACCTTTGAGGTTCAGCATATGACTTGGGACGTTCATAGCGACTTGGTGCCCGTTGCAATAGACTGGCAACTCTAAAACATTGCGCGATAACAAATACATATTATTATATGGTTTTGTTTTTTTTTAGATTTTTTTTTTATGTGAAACCGTTAAACATCCAACTATCTATGTTATCCCCATAATTACATGTGACGACCTAATAAGTACAAGGATATAGAATGACATATCACAACTCTAATATTCAAACTGAATTATTGTTATATAAATATAAGTACCAATATATCTAAAATACAACTAGATATATATTTACAATCTGGATTTTACAGGTACATGTAAACAATTATAATAAATCATGTTATTGTACACACAGACTAGTAGAATGGACTACTCTGTATAATAAAAAGATAACAGTATATACGATAACAAACAAGGGTGAACACTAGTTGCAGTGCTCTTGAACAAGCAAGCATTAGCTCGAAAATGCATCTGAAAAAGCAGAAGCGGATAATATTATTTATTATACATGTACACTATTGTTATGTTGACATCCAGAACGTTACCTCTCGTTTCTTCTCGGCATATCTCGGTTCCTGTCACGTGGTTCGTAATCTCCACGTTCGGTACGTTGTTGCCAACTTGGCACATATCCACTGTTGTAAAAATATGTAAATAAGTTCGAAATAAAGAAAACTTTAAGGATTTGTAAATAAAATCAAAACAAACGAAATCATGATTGTCAGATAGTAATTTTATCTAATGATTAATTTCATTCCATTAAACACATTCTGTCTACTGATATTCACACAAGTGTTATTGTTATTCGAAAACAAACTCTTAATATTGCCAACTAATGTTAGTCACAACAATATGTTCTGATTAGATTTACAATCTGTTCTGAATACAGTGTAAAGCATTTGAAAATACAACTGCTGCGAGCGGAATGGCATCCTTAGAAACAACTGCCAGCAAAGAGGTATATGAAAAGCAATGTGAAGTATGCTCTAGGTTATCTGCTTCGGTGCTTGCTACATCAACAAGCGTGTGATGTACCTTGGACTTTCTGCATATGATCGCCTTCTTAAGTCTGTAGGGCTTTCGGCAAAGTTTGACTGTTTAAGATTATCCTCATAATCCATTCGACGATGTTGCTGCCAATTATCACGCCGTTTGTCTTCAGATCTTCCTCCGTATTGATCTACTTTTCCGTCTTTTTGGACATCACGATTACCATAATCATTTCTATTACCATCTCTCGTAAATTTCCTTCGATCACTATAGAAACGTTTTAGAGTCCGCGGTTGTCTCCAATCTTTTTCATTATCATTTAAAGGTGGGAAAAGTTCAGTTTTACTTTGTACACCATCATAACGATTATCTTGGTATTCAGGAGATAACGACCTATGCCTCCCAGGCTCGTTTCTACGTGGGGAATGTGGTGGTCGTCCGCGCTCCATATTGGTTTGATATGGTGAAGTTTCCCTTTCATTTCTGGTTGGAGATTTAAGAGAGTCCCGGGGACTTCGCGGGCGTCTATCGCGGTCAGGTGAATAGTTGTCCCTAAAAGTTAGTTATCGGTATTGATTGAACACCTCGATCAAAGATTAAATGTACCCTTTTCAATAAATCAGAGAGTAACACAGTTTGAAAGTTTGATTTCGCATATATTTTTAAAATGTTAACACTTTATACGCTAATATGACCAAATGATGAAATGAAATGAGTTATTTAGGTGCCAAAATCATCAGCATTAGAAAAAGCAACAACCTACATGATATACTTATATTTGTCCTCGTAAAAGCGAACAGTTTTTTGTTTTGTTTCCTCTGGCAATTTCCATTCGTCAAATTGTCCTAATACCGACGTTACTCTACATAAAATAATCACACAATCATGCAGTCAAACACTGCAAATAAAACGGTTAATGAGGATTCACTAGTTTACGAATATTTGATGTTACAGTAAACGTCATTAGGATAAAAATGTCAAATATTCAGCACATTATCAAATGGGGAAAATCCGTCAGTAGTTAGATTTAAAACAAGTAATAAAGTTGATTGCAAATAAATTATATATACGTTTGAAATATATACATGTATGTTAGTCCAGAAACCATAACAAATGACCAGATTTCCACATGAAGGTACCTATGCTCGTTTTCTTTCACATGTGCTGAACCTGATCGACTCGGTTTTGGTGTAACATTGCGGTAGTATTTTGGCTTAGCTCTTGTAAAACAAATTTCAAAGTTAAAAAAATAAAACGCGATCTTTCCTAATAAACATAACTCAATGCATCAACACTACGCATTGTACTTTAATGTGACGACCTCAAGAATATTAAAAGAAAATCAACAAGGGGTATATACATAATGGGTCAGAAAGAAGAAGAAACAAATATGGAAAGTTGCTGGAGAGACCAAATCTTGAAAAAAAGAACATGCCTAAGGATACACACTTAATTTTGTATCAAAAGACACGTTATGCAAGGAAGGTTAAATTATGTCTTAGAATGATAAAGTATGTACCGAAAGGATTAATTATGTCCCAGAGTGATAATTATGTCCCAGGATGATAAATTATGTACCGGAAGTATAAATTATGCCCCATAATGAAAAATTGTGTCCAAGAGTGATAATTATGTCCCAGAATGAAAAATTGTGTCTCAGAGTGATAATTATGTCCCAGAATGAAAAAAAATGTTTTCCAGAGGGATAATTATGTCCCAGAATGAAAAATATTGTGTCCCAGAGTGATAAACTATGTCCCAGGATGATAAATTATGTACCGGAAGAATACATTATGTCCCAGGAGGTTAAATTATGTCCCAGAATGATAAACTATTTCCCAGGATTTTAAATTATGTTTCAGATGTACCGGAATGATATATAATGTACCGGAAGGATAAATTATGTCCCAGAATGAAAAATTGTGTCCCAGAGTGATAAACTATGTCCCAGGAGGTTAAATTATGTTTCAGATGTACCGGAATGATAGATAATGTACCGGAAGGATAAATGATGTCCCAGAATGAAAAATTGTGTCCCAGAGTGATAAACTATGTCCCAGGAGGTTAAATTATGTTTCAGATGTACCGGAATGATAAATTATGTCCCAGAACAATACATTATGTCACTGAATGATACATCCTGTCGGAATGATGAATTATGTCCCACTATGATAAATTATGTATCAGAAGGACAAACTGATAATAGAGAAGGGTAGGATAAACCCTATTATATTTATATGTTAGAAGATACGAGAATGATGTTAAAGAAGAAAAGAACATGACTCAAGGGTAATTGCGTATGGGAGGGACATATAATGTTTGTGAAAGAAGTGAAACACTGAAGTATGCTCCAAAAGGATACGAGAATGATGTCAAAGAATCAAGGTGACTCAATGGTTATTTTTGTATCAAACTTGTGTACTTAAAGTAAACATCAGCTCACCTGTCATCTTGACCCTTGCGATGAGATGGCGGCTCTCGTCTTGGGGAAATGTCACGTCTTGGAGACGAATTGCGGTGCTGCAAACAGTGGAATACTTTGTGGAATTTACTAACTCATGTACGTATTCAATTGATTCAAACTGTACATGACGTTACTGTCTAAGATATAGCCTAAGAGTTAAGGTAGTTTAACAAATCTAAATAATGTAAAGCTCCAAGATATGATAGGAAACACCCGCAATGAAAAGTGGATACCAGGTCTTAATCATGATTAAATGTTTAAAGTTAAATATCATTACTAGTTTAAAGACTGGATTTTGTTTCTATTTTAAAGCAAACACAATACTTTTAGTGCAGCCAAACACCCCAATCAACAGATAAACACATTCCCCAACATTGGTTTAGTGGAATAAAAACTAAATTAAATCAATAAACATTTGAGCAGAAAAGACATGATCGCAACTGCAGCTGTGTTCATATTGACCAGCACGAAATACAACTGTTAATATATGTGATTTTTGATCGTAATTAAACATAGAAACAGTCATATTCAAACGCCCATCTCTTCAACGGAGTTGTGCAATACTAGGAAGGAATAGAGGAGGGAAACTATTTAAGTTTGGTTAATATAAATTGAGAGAAAGTATTGGTGACAAAGGAAAACCATTTCTTCTCTTAGAATGCATATAAGGTAGGTTAAATCTTTGAATGCTATACTGAATCAATCATTCAATAAATACATAAATCACTCAATCAATGAAACAATCAACCAAACAACCAATCAGTTAATTGAAATAGAGGGGGGGGGGGGGTAGTGTGGTGTACAAAAGGGCACAATGGGTTGGACTTGAATGATTAAATCTGGACCTAATGTTAATACAGAAAATACAGAACAGAGCATGGTGCAACACATTGCAACAGGTAAGAAGACAGTACACGCCTCATCTCCGTGTTATCAAAGGAAAGGCTGGGTTAGGAACATATGTCACTGCAAACGACCTTTGGTCTGGTGTAATAACGGACCTCCGTACTGTCCTCGGTCCGGGGCCAGTTGGGCCCGGGGGCTGGGTAGTGTTTCGCGTAATCCAGAGGCCGTTTACTTACGGGGATGGGTAGACCGGTCAAGGAGGGCCGCACCCTGCGCATGAATTCAAGAAACTCGTGCCACCTGTGAGGAGAAGAGCAAATAGTAAGTCCAAATAATTGTACGCAGTAAGCCTTCTCACGAGTTGTTGAAATGGCAATTCCTCAGTGAATTAGTAGAGTCCATAGAATAATTTATATTAAGATAAGGTGATGGTGTCATATATTATGTTTGATTTAAAGATAATTTGTAGAAAATGTTGGAGCAAAACGATTATAATAGAATACGGTTACAGAGTTCGCTAACTTCATTAAAAAAAGTTTTATAGCTGGTCTTGAGTCGCCATTGTTGAAATGACGCTGGATTATTATTAATATATTTTACATGCTCACACGAGATGTTGGAACCTTTTTATTCTACACACTATTTTTGAACATATATCCGAGATGTTGCTTTTTGCTCGTTTATTTCAACACACATAAGCTCATACTTGTATTGTCCATCTCTGTTGCTGTCCTCACACAGAGAGAGTATCTGATTCAACAATGAGTCGGACAGTGGCAGCTTGTGGTCGTAGCAGATGTCTTTAATCTGTCAAGAGTAATAAAAAGAGTTTGGATTTCTCAATATAACTTTATTTATTATTTAGGTTCATGCATGAGAGCCATTCCTGTCTGTTAGAAGTAAACTTTAACTGTATGTGTTTTAGAAATGTTGTATATATACATTAATACTTAAATAATATTTTCTTAAGTTAAACATTTATTTTTATTACCATATCTCCAATACGATAGTCAGCCTATTATCACCTTCTCATTTTACAAATTGTGATTTATTTAGATTAGAATCGAACCTGTGCAGCAGAGAGTGTGTCCCTGCGGTCCCTGTCCTTCTCGAAGAAGGCGTTTTGCCAGCTGGTCCAGTCCATCTTGTAGTTGCTCTTCGATAGCTCTGTTGTTATCATCTGTAGCAGCTTCGCCACCTCCCGGTCACGGTAGATTGAACCCGTCTTGAATCTAGGGTAAATTTTGAGTTGTGAAAATATATCTAAACATTAGTTCTTTTTTGATTTTTGTATAACTCAATATGGCTTAGTGACATCATACCACTTAATTTGGTCCTATGGGGGCGCTGGTAGTGCTGCATTTACAAAACTGCTAACGGACTTAGGAACAACTTTATACTATGTTTACATCTCCGTAGAAACAATTTTATGCTACGTGAACAAAGGCTTCATACAATGTGAACATCTCTGTACAAACAAGTTAATACTATGTGAACATCACCGTAAGAACAGCATTATACTACGTGAACATCTCTGACTTACGTTTCTCCATTTTCCATGTAATATTTGGGCCTTTCGTTCGATTGTGACCTGAAACATATAAAATTGAACAATAAGAAATACATTTAACTTGCATTTGTATCGCGGTAGTATGAATTCAAAGTATTTGACGAACATATCGACATGGGAAGTAGGACTTGAAAAGATAAACAAAAAAATAATTTAACAATTAACATTGACATTCTTATCTATAGGACTTCAGTTTAAATCGATTTAAAATATTTACCAATGAACAATGTAACCAAGAACAAAAACTGCATAACCTTTATAACATTCAGGTCAATATAATAGGTTTTTGTTCCTTTGTTTGCCGATTCCAATATACAAACACACAATACAAATACACGACCTTGACAAATAGCTAAAAAATGAAACATAACAAGGGATTATTTACTTGCTATATAAATTTTAAAAGAATGCATTGTTTCAAAAAATAACGCGCAAAACTAGGAATTTGTTTTCACTCTGATTATTATTTAAAAGTCAGTACTCTGCCAACATTTCCTGTTTTAATTTATAGATATCCTTGTTATGGCTCAATTCTAGCAAACTCAAAATTTAAACATTACTCAATTTTAACACAAACAACTTTAAGACAAAACATGATTACAACGATGTCACTAAACCCAACATTGCCACTCAACAAATGCTACTACCCACATATAAATTGTTTCAATGTTTGTGACGGTCATATACTTATCATAAACCCATAAAGATAGAAATTATTTCAGATTAAAACTAAATATAACTTCCTTGAATTTTAATAGTAATCTTCCTTACTATTTCAGGACCTGTATAAATATCATTATATGCTAACATAGAAAAACACGAAAAAGTTTACTGCTGAAAACAAAAGCAAACACACACAACTGAAAGCCTACACAGATATAGAGCGAACCTGTGTGGACTTTCCCGCGGTTTTTCCTCATACTCATACTCTCTTTCTTTCTCTTGTCGCCTTGGGGTTAACCCTTTTTCTCTGCAATTTATTTGTCACCGTGCAAAACGTGTTACATTAAGACATACCGTAGGTTTTGTTTGCCACCAATATGTTTAACTAAGATGCATATATACCAAGCCTAAATGTGTTTAAAAGAGCTCCAAGTGTTTGAATAACAACTTGATAAATACTTAGGAAAAATGCAAAAAAGAAGCCAGAAAGTGTTAAAGAGGTCTCTAAGTGTTTGAATCACATCACAGCATGATCATTACTTGCGGAAATCATAATGATTTGCATATTTCAACATACAAACATGAAATCGTCCCTGTCTATTCAATCATTTTATATAATTAAAAGGCATAGTTTTTAATGCAATTGTAATATGTACGATATGAATAGAAACGGTATCTGTCGAGTTTTTTTAGCTATCTATTTCTATTAACGCAATACACATGGGGTAATGAATAAATGTTCAAGGAATTTATTTACATTTGTGTCTACCAATTAATAATTATGTATGTCTTCATTTATGAAGTTTCATCGAGACTGTCTGCAATTTGGAAACCAATTCAATATTATTCTATAGTCGAATTTTATTGCGCCTTCTATTTATTTTTATTGCGCCTTCTATTTATACATGTGTAACCATATAATACTGTGACAACAAAACACATCAGAAGACAATATCCATAAGTAAGATGTAAAAACAATCTTAATGTCCACATGACATTCTAATACGTGATGACTATGTATGCGTGACTATGCTTAATGCGGCGTGCTCGTGAAATTACCAGCTGTCTGAGTCTCCTTGTCGTGGGCTATATATAGAAAGTAATCACGTGATAAATAAAAGCCAAAATGGAGGACAAATGTGATATTGACAAAGATTTTCTTCCATCATACATGTGATAACGTCCCGGACGTCCGGGATTGTCCCGGAAATCGTATCTCTGTCACGGAGTCACGGAGGGTGCATGTTTGTCCCGGAAAGTCATAAAAAAAAAACGAAAAAAAAAATAATCTCGGAATCGGAATCGATTATCTTAATTTTACCAATGTAAGTCAGCTATTTTGCCTGTCCGGGACACTGGTCGTAAAACACAGGACATGTTGACACTAATCCGTTAATTGGTACGTGTGTCGTCGAGGTCATCGTCAATCACCCGATAATTGATCTATCGGCCTATTGTTGTGCTTAACGAGTGGGGGAGGGTTCTTGTATACAAATTCATTGTTTTCATATGGATTTGTTTGGTCTTATGAATGATAGCTTTTAATTGATGAATTGATATTTTTCACACATTTTACCAACAAACGAGCATGAAGGTAAGTTCAAAGAAAGTGACAAAATGAGTAAAAAAAACAAAATTAAAACACGGAAAACATCCCATATTCCTTTCAAATTTCAAAGTCGATATGTCGTTATACTTTTAACAACTTATGCGTCCATAAGGAATTTTAGTGTTTTGACCTTTTTTCCGAACTATCGTGTGTATTTTTACGCCGAAATAAAACTGACGATATGGGGTTTACAGGTGGTTATATAGAATGCTTTAATCACGTGACCATGGTAAGTCACGTGATCGCTTTATACAGCCGATTGTTGACACGTCTCTATCAAAATTATATGCATCTCCAAACGGAAAAAAGCTCATCGACTGGAAAATCTTCTTTATCGTCTGAAAAATATTGTGTGTCATAAATTGCAAACATTTTAAATGTGATGAAAAAATAAATATTTTGTAACGCATGTTCTCAAAAGCGCGGGAAAACAGGTGCCCGTATAGTTGTTTATTTCCTGTTTTGATGAAACCGAAAGTAGACTGCATATCCTCCTGGTTAGCACTTCATTTAAAGCCTGGGAAAATATCTGGTGGTTTTATTTTTTCAAGAAAATCCGGAAAAAAAACAACCATGTCAAGTAAAAAATACGTCTTGGCAGTCAAAATAGGTACATTTTCCCGACGTTAAAAACGACTAAAATAGCCTCAGATATGCTATAGAATGCACCACAGACGTTCCCCATTTAAAAAAAATTCCGGCCCCCCCTAGTGTGCGTTGACATTACGATGGGTGTCCCGGAATCGACCAAAGAAATTATCACATGTATGCTTCCATTGTCAATGTTTACAAAATGCAAACCGATGTTTAGTCAAATAAAGGCTGCTATTGTATGAATATATGCAGGAAATGTTGAACATGCAACGGGAAGTCCATGAACTCTGTGAAGAAGCATTGTTAAGTGAAAGCATATTTTTGAATCTGTCTACAAAATCAAAAAATAAATGATTATATATAAAATAGGCTGATTGTTTAGAATTTTGTAAAAGCTAACAACGTTATTTAAGTAATCATTGTTACCTTTCAATTTGTTAATACATGAAGTATGGACACATATTAATCTGCAATATCTAAAAATGTAAATTTGGAGAAAATTGCTATTTTTTTGCAAACTTCTGAACAATCGACCCGTTGGTATCAAAGGCTTTGTGAAGCAATATTCTATAAGAATGTGATTGGAAGTCTTCCATAGCAAACTGCAAACCTCGGTGGGGTGGGGACGGTGCTTAGGCTCATTCTTTTATATTGCTGAGAACTGTCAGATTGGGAATAATACGAGCCCGGTCTAAAACACAGGATGGCAACTCTTTAAGTAATAAAGCGTAAACGTCCCTACGAAACAATAAGTCTAAAACCTACAACACGGCTGATGGTAAGATATTACTTAAGTTTTTACGATACATTTTGTTCGATTTCATTCATGATCTTACCTTTGTTATTCTGTAAAGACTGATAAAGGAATAATTCTAAATGTGATATTTTGTTTTAATAATGAAACATGAGGTTGAATTCATTCTTGTCACTAATAGTTTCCAGTGTCCACTTACAATTGTCCCTTTGTATTTAGATCCAAAGCTGACCCAATAAACGACAAGACCTTTTCATAGTTTACTCTTCCGGGATAGTTAGGGTCAACGAACTGCGCTCCAATAATTGACAGCGATTCTGGTAAGAATGCCTGAAAAAACAACAACATTTAAATGAAAATCCCTTAATATGTGTAAATGTTTCTTGATTTTGTCAGAGCTGGTATTCAATATTCAATTTAAGTTTATTTTACGGTCATACATCATTGACTTCAAACACTCTATTGGTCAGTTATTAATAACCAGTAATCCGATTAGCTTAATCGTTCTTACATCTAATGAACACCAATATTGAATACCAACCTAGACTTTATTAAATATGTTGTAAGACAATATTGATAACCTCATTATTATCAACAGTATGCACTACTTTTTATTTTAATGCAATCTCTCCTTTAACTAATATGTCAATATAAATGAAATGTACGAATTTGGTTTTAAGGGAGCTCGCGCATGGTTTATAAAATGCACTTTTCTATAACTAAATAAAAAGGGAAATTCACCAGGGGTGTTAAAACTAAGATACGGACGCATGGAACTCTTCAGCAGATGTTGATATTTGCTAAAATATCGTCTTTGATTTATTTATTTTTAATTGCGTTACTAACGGCGTTCAGCGATTTCGTTGTTGCGTGTTTGGCTTATTGACATTATCACGTGCTATTTTCAATACATTGTTATAAGGTCAAAATATCAATATATGTTTATGAACTCTTCTGGCCTAGTGGTTAAAGCGTCGATTTTCTAAAAAAAATCTTGACGTTACTGGCGTGGGTCCCACTAAAATATTTGATTATCATTAAAATGTATATTTTTCTACAATTTTGATATCATAGAGTAAAATAATGATACAATAAGTGTTTTCAGATGCATTTTCGATACAACTAATTTTGGTCCCAAAACATGAGCGAGTTCCTTTATAAAAGACATGGACTTACGTTGTGCCTTTCGAGGCTGGTTTTCAGTGTGTAAGGGTCACAGAAGCCACTTAATCCTTTATCCAGCTGAGAACATTCAAGGTACACATCTCGCAGTTTGCGGGAGTCGAACCGCGGAAGCTCATTGCATATAAGTTTACATAATACAACCTCCTGGTCTCGAGTCAAACGGATAGGATCCACAGGTAACAACACATTTCTCGGCACTAACATCCGCAAGTTGCTAAGCTCTGAATCTGGCACAAGATGGTGCTCTTTGTATCCGGGGTTTTCGTAACGCTGATCCATGGTTTCAGATCCTCCAAGAAAGTAATTCTGTTTGTATTCAGTCTCATCGGCTAGTTGAGGTGCGCGATTATCAGTCCAGGGCTCAGCCTCAAACACTGTGGACATATCATTCCGGGTCCGGTTTTGTTGTATTGGAGGTAGGGTTCTGTACTGAGCTGCCCTGACCACGTCCTTTGAGTCTGGTCGTTTATTCACCCCAGCAGTTGGCTAGAACAGACAAGGTTATTCCATTTTTTCACTGTGGTCCATTAAAAAACATTGAAATTTTAGTGAATATTATAGATTTCCACATAGTAAACTTGGCATGAATAAGACCAACCAAAAATATTTATAAGCGAAAATGAAAACATTGATACAAACACTTAGATATCACTAACACTGTATAATAATACAAACAGAAACTAACCTTTAACTTTTTATGCTTGCCATATAAAATGTATATCCAAAATGCAATAAAGTGTATTTTTTAAGTTAACTCATTAGCAATTTATTCTATATAAGCCACACTGTCTTACATAAAACAATAAACATTATAGATTACAATGTAGATACAAGTGTTAAACAGAACAAGAGGAGACGTGGATCCAGTGCCAAAGGTTCGTTTGTCGTCTTGTGAACCGACATAGGTCAATTATTCTCATAGGCGTGGACGGTGACACGGTGTTTTTGTTTTATCATTGAGCATACCATTGACGATTGTTATACTCGTAAGCATTCAATGTATTTAAACGAACAGTACGCTCATCTTTAAATTGCAAAGGATTTTGATAAAAGATTTCGTACACACATTGAATTTGGAATACAACCATGTAATGCAGCTATTGCGATATTTGCATTAACACTAATTGGTTTGTCTTGATCGAATTCAAACTGGGTTTTCTTACAACTGAATAATAGAGCTCTACTTTAAAGTTCTGTTTTACTTGGAAGTTAGCCACTTTTTTATTTTCGATTTTGATTTATCATAAAAGATTTAAATGTCAAATATTTGAAGTCAACAAAAGAAAATTCGTGCATGGCAAGACAAATAATACTAAAGGGTACACTCAACGTTTAGGTTCATTTAAATACATTATTTGAGCATGACAATTTATAATAAAACATATTATCATCGCTGAATGTCTATTGTTTGTTGAATTTGATACTTTGTTTACAAAGAAGAGTAAATGGTTTACAATGAAACATGTTTAATAGGGTGATTATATATGAGATGTAAAGTTAGCAAATAACACATTGTAAGTAAAAGCATTGAGTTGAGTTGAGTGGTAAGCATTTTGCTAGCTATGGCAAAGTTGCGTATTATTGAAGTAGGAAGTGCACGTACACAATATAGGGACACGACAATAAAGCTACATGTTTGATTATTCCTTGAAAAGGTGTATTATTCATATTATTCAATCACATGAATACATCATTTATTCATTTATAACTAAATACAAAGAACAGGAAAATCCCATGACGAATATTCGATGTAATGTTTGAAGTGTCTGGGTTTGATTTAACGTTATTCAGTGTTTAAATACATCAGTACAAACTGTTCAAGTTAAAACTCAATAGCTTTCTTTTAAGAGGCAGACACATGCATAAAGTCTTGTATAAACTTTTATGGAGCAGACATAACAGAAAAACGATCGTGGACGTTAGATCCTCAACCTTCGCCCGACCCGGAAACAATCATCAAGTTGCCGAAGACTCTGGTCAGAGGACATTGAATTTAGCCAAAAATTATGTAAACAGATTGGAACAAGCATTGTTTTCGAATCTCCACTCTCTTCAAAGCACATGACATTATTGGACATATATGTCCAGACTGGAACAAGCATTTTTGCCGAGTCTCCCCTTTCTTCGAAATACATGACATTATTGGACATATATGTATTAACACAGACTGTTACACAGGCATTGTTATCGAATCTCTACTTTCTTCAAAGCACATGACATTATTGGACATATATGTATTGACACAGACTGGTACACAAGCATTGTTACCGAATCTCCACTCTCTTCAAAGCACACGGTATTATTATATATGTATTGACACAGACTGGTACACAAGCATTGTCACCGAATCTCCACTTTCTCCAAAGCACATGAAATTATTGGACATATATGTATTGACACAGACTGAAACACGCATTTTTACCGAATCTCCCCTCTCTTCAAAATACTTTCCATAATCGAAACCCTCATGGTCTAAAGGATGGTCTTCCTGATGTGGAGAAATGGGGTTTACTTTTAGCAATGTGCAAATTGAAAAGGTTTCAGGGTATCAAAGACAAAGTGCAGCTCGGTCTCAATATATCTCGACCCTACCCATGTTAAGATATCTCGCCCCTAGCCCTGTTAAGATATCTCGACTTTTTCCATGTTAAGATAGCTAGAAACTACCTCTGGTAAGATATCTCACCCCTAGCCGTGGTAAGATATTTCACCCCTAGCCATGTTAAAATATCTCGACCCTAGCCATGTTAAAATAGTTCGCCCTTAGCTCTGAAGATATCTAGACCATAGCTCTGTGGCGATATCTCGACCATAGCCATGTTAAGATATCTCGACCCTAACCCTATTACGATATCTTGACCCTAACCCTATTACGATATCTCGACCCTAACCCTATTACGATATCTCGACCCTAACCCTTACACGATTATCTCGACCCTAGCCCTTACACGATATCTCGACCCTAACCCTATTACGATATCTCGACCCTAACCCTATTACGATATCTCGACCCTAACCCTAATACGATATCTTGACCCTAACCCTATTACGATATCTCGACTCAAACCCTATTACGATATCTCGAGCCTAGCAAACTAAGATATCTCGATTTCGACCCTAGCCCGAAAGGGATGTCTCGACCATAACCCTTTAAAGTTGTATCGACCCTAACCATTTTAGGTATTTCGGTGGGATATTGTTTGTTTTTCTAATACTAGAACATTGATATTTTGTTAAAATAAAACAGTGTACAAAATTGTGTTCCACGCATCAAACTGTGAGATGAGTTGTAAATCGTATATGTTAGAACATTAAACAGCAGAAGTTTTATCATGTATAGAAGATGAGTGCCTATAATAAAGGTAGGGAAGAAAGAAAAGGAATGTTGAAGTAATGAGTTCGGGGACAGATCCTTTAAAGAAATAATAATTACCCGTGGACTGCTAAGATCACTCTGAGGCATGAAACAAGATTAGTATTAAATGGATAAAACAACTATGCATCCTGATTATGGCGAGAACACAGCCATGTGTTCAAGTTGGAAGATATTTATTACCGGTTTGTACAACATTCGCGTGTTATCATTTTATGGTATGCTTTAATTCAGCATAATACTTACCCGTATTAATGACTTCTGTATCAACAAAATCGGTATAAAATGAAATGAAAGCTGAAGTACCAAACACGAATGAAAGCGAGTTTATTGCAGTGTACGAGAACTTGCTATGCCCAAGAGCAAAACGTTTGCTTTGCAAACTGTGTCTTAATGTTCACACAGGGTGCTTTAAAACTTGGAAAAGACAACCTAACTTTGCACCGCTGGTGTAGAGACAATGATTTTGTGCAACAATATTAGAATATACATGTAAACTCGTGTTGTGCAACTATATTTAACATGTGTTTTTTTCTTCGTAATATGTGCTTATCTTACATCAAAGTATTCGTCTTCACCAGCTTGGAAATAATCCTGAAGACAATGGTTTTACATATTGCAGAACAAAAACCGGCAGAAAATATAATAGTTTATGTTTTAATCAGAGCCGTAGGTGAGTATTGAGCAATTTCTATAAGTCTAGTCACCAAATGGTTACAGGTAATGAAATGTTTCAGAAACTAGCCAATGATGTACGATGCCGATATTAATTACAATACCACAGTAAATGTGTTTTGTGCTGTATTTAAAACATATAAACCTTACTTTACTTATAATATGAAACAACTTAGATAACATTCAAATGTCCCACCTGGACGTCTCTATTGTAATATGCACCCGGATTATCCCCGTGTACTCGCGGGTCAACGTGATTGGGCTTATCTGCTATTGGTCGCAGAGGCTGTATTCTGCTTCCCAAATATTCCGGGTCACTGAAAATTCAAAAATGAAATAGACTTTAACTTAAATCCATGGATGGGCTTATCTGCTGATGGCAACATAGGTTGTATTCTGCTTTCCAAATATTCCGTGTACTGAAAATGCAAAAATGAAATTGACTTAAACTATAGTCCATGGATGGGTTCTTGAGCTATTGGCCACAGAGGCTGTATGTTTCTTCCCAAATATTCCGGGTTACTGAAAAAGCAAATATGAAATAGACTTTACCATAGTCCATTACAGTTTTTTTGAGATATTTGCCGCTGTATTCTGCTTCAAAATATTCCGGGTTACTAAAAATGCAAAAATGAAATAGACTTTAACTATAGTCCATAGATAGACTTTTAAGCTGTTGGCCACAGAGGCTGTATTCTGCTTACCAGATATGTCAGGTATCTGATAAGGGAAGACAAAGTTTGTGGATGGGCATATCTGATATTGGTCGCAGAGGCTGTATTCTGCTACCTCAAAAAACGGGTTTACTGAAACCAAAAAATGAAATAGACTTTAACTAGAATCCGTGGATGGAAATATCTTGTACAGGTCGCAGAGGCCGTATTCTGCTTCCTAGGTATTTCAGTTTACTGAAATTAAATAAAATGAAATAATAATAGGCTTTATCTATAGTCCGTGGATGGGCGTATCTGCTACTGATCTTAGAGGCTGCATTGTTTCTGAAATATATATCGTTATAAGAATTACATCTAAATCTGCTATTCGCTGTACTCTGCAACCTAAATATTTCGGATTGCTGAAATTGAGAGAAAAAAACCCTGAAGACTACAACCATTAGTAACAGGAAAATAGCATGTTGCGAGTTTGCCTACCACAACATTGAAGACAATGTAGGCAAGGAAGAACCTAATACAACTATAAATGACGCAAGCATGATAACTTATTACTTTAATGATAACTATAAAGAACATCTTACCTAAGAAAGTTTAATCTCCTGTATTGAACTGTATTCTATAGTAATTAAAGATGGAACTTCAATTTAGAAAGCGCTATAATAAACGCAACAATTCACTACAGAGGTGCAACACATAAAAATGAAATATGGTTAGGTAACAAATGCAGATCCTTATCTGTTGTATTTACATTGATAATTTATTTGAACCCACTGATCATTAAATCGTTTTCCTTTTCCAAATGTGTATAGCAACTTTGTGTGCATACACATCATTAGAAAAGGTATAAGTACTTTGACAAACAGTAATTTGAAATTAATGTAGCAATATCTGTTGTGTCATCAGATACTTTAGAAAGACATAGGAGTAGATGTTTACCGTATATGTGCTGTTGAAAGACTACCTGTATAAATATTATTATCAACGTAACATTTAAGGACTGAAATATCATGCAAACATAAGCACCACGCCAAATAACTGTGGTCTTATTTGGTAGATCTCGATACCATGAAGATGTCTTCTGGCAATGTTCCACGTGTTTTTATATTAACCCAAATTCTCTAAATTTTGTAAGGTATGTTTTTTTGTGTTTAAGAAGTTTCTGAATTGTACTGAATATGAAACCATAATTGAATTTAGGCTCATCCACTACTTTTGAGTGAAATCTGACTATATCAAAGATCGGCTTTCCAATAATAACTTAATTAACTACAATGGTTTAATCTATTTGGAACCTCAAGGACAATTCCCATTGAAGACCCGAAGCACGGTTAATGAAAACATGATTTTAAGGTTAAACTGGTTTGCGAGGACTCCATGTTCAACGTTATTTAAAGTAATCACAAAGTTGCTTTGTCCTTAATACCGCTATTTAAGAATTCTACATCAACACTGTTTGCATTGCTATATGACCAAGTACTAAACCTCCTTAGTTTGAAATACAACACTGTATACATTGCTATATGACCAAGTACTAAACCTCCTTAGTTTGAGATACAACACTGTATACATTGCTATTTGACCAAGTACTAAACCTCCTTAGTTTGAGATACAACACTGTATACATTGCTATTTGACCAAGTACTAAACCTCCTTAGTTTGAGAAACAACACTGCATGCATTGCTATTTGACCAAGTACTAAACCTCCTTAGTTTGAAATACAACACTGTATACATTGCTATATGACCAAGTACTAAACCTCCTTAGTTTGAGATACAACACTGTATACATTGCTATTTGACCAAGTACTAAACCTCCTTAGTTTGAGATACAACACTGTATACATTGCTATTTGACCAAGTACTAAACCTCCTTAGTTTGAGATACAACACTGTATGCATTGCTATTTGACCAAGTACTAAACCTCCTTAGTTTGAGATACAACACTGCATGCATTGCTATATGACCAAGTACTAAACCTCCTTAGTTTGAGATACAACACTGTATACATTGCTATATGACCAAGTACTAAACCTCCTTAGTTTGAGATACAACACTGTATACATTGCTATTTGACCAAGTACTAAACCTCCTTAGTTTGAGATACAACACTGCATGCATTGCTATATGACCAAGTACTAAACCTCCTTAGTTTGAGATACAACACTGCATGCATTGCTATATGACCAAGTACTAAACCTCCTTAGTTTGAGATACAACACTGCATGCATTGCTATTTGACCAAGTACTTAACCTCCTTAGTTTGAGATACAACACTGCATGCATTGCTATTTGACCAAGTACTAAACCTCCTTAGTTTGAGATACAACACTGCATGCATTGCTATTTGACCAAGTACTAAACCTCCTTAGTTTGAGATACAACACTGCATGCGTTGCTATTTGACCAAGTACTAAACCTCCTTAGTTTGAGATACAACACTGCATGAATTGCTATTTGACCAAGTACTAAACCTTCTTAGTTTGAGATACAACACTGCATGCATTGCTATTTGACCAAGTACTAAACCTCCTTAGTTTGAGATACAACACTGCATGAATTGCTATTTGACCAAGTACTAAACCTCCTTAGTTTGAGATACAACACTGTATGCATTGCTATTTGACCAAGTACTAAACCTTCTTAGTTTGAGATACAACACTGTATACATTGCTATTTGACCAAGTACTAAACCTTCTTAGTTTGAGATACAACACTGTATACATTGCTATTTGACCAAGTACTAAACCTTCTTAGTTTGAGATACAACACTGCATGCATTGCTATTTGACCAAGTACTAAACCTCCTTAGTTTGAGATACAACACTGCATGAATTGCTATTTGACCAAGTACTAAACCTTCTTAGTTTGAGATACAACACTGTATACATTGCTATTTGACCAAGTACTAAACCTCCTTAGTTTGAGATACAATACTGCATGAATTGCTATTTGACCAAGTACTAAACCTCCTTAGTTTGAGATACAACACTGTATACATTGCTATTTGACCAAGTACTAAACCTCCTTAGTTTGAGATACAACACTGCATGAATTGCTATTTGACCAAGTACTAAACCTCCTTAGTTTGAGATACAACACTGTATACATTGCTATTTGACCAAGTACTAAACCTCCTTAGTTTGAGATACAACACTGCATGCATTGCTATTTGACCAAGTACTAAACCTCCTTAGTTTGAGATACAACACTGCATGCATTGCTATTTGACCAAGTACTAAACCTCCTTAGTTTGAGATACAACACTGTATACATTGCTATTTGACCAAGTACTAAACCTCCTTAGTTTGAGATACAATACTGCATGAATTGCTATTTGACCAAGTACTAAACCTCCTTAGTTTGAGATACAACACTGTATACATTGCTATTTGACCAAGTACTAAACCTTCTTAGTTTGAGATACAACACTGCATGCATTGTTATTTGACCAAGTACTAAACCTCCTTAGTTTGAGATACAATACTGTATACATTGTTATTTGACCAAGTACTAAACCTCCTTAGTTTGAGATACAATACTGCATGCGTTGCTATTTGACCAAGTATTAAACCTCCTTAGTTTGAGATACAATACTGTATACATTGCTATTTGACCAAGTACTAAACCTCCTTAGTTTGAGATACAACACTGTATACATTGCTATTTGACCAAGTACTAAACCTTCTTAGTTTGAGATACAACACTGTATACATTGCTATTTGACCAAGTACTAAACCTCCTTAGTTTGAGATACAACACTGTATACATTGCTATTTGACCAAGTACTAAACCTCCTTAGTTTGAGATACAATACTGCATGCATTGCTATTTGACCAAGTACTAAACCTCCTTAGTTTGAGATACAACACTGTATACATTGCTATTTGACCAAGTACTAAACCTCCTTAGTTTGAGATACAATACTGCATGCATTGCTATTTGACCAAGTACTAAACCTCCTTAGTTTGAGATACAACACTGCATGCATTGCTATTTGACCAAGTACTAAACCTTCTTAGTTTGAGATACAACACTGCATGCATTGCTATTTGACCAAGTACTAAACCTCCTTAGTTTGAGATACAACACTGCATGCATTGCTATTTGACCAAGTACTAAACCTCCTTAGTTTGAGATACAACACTGCATGCGTTGCTATTTGACCAAGTACTAAACCTCCTTAGTTTGAGATACAACACTGCATGCATTGCTATTTGACCAAGTACTAAACCTTCTTAGTTTGAGATACAACACTGCATACATTGCTATTTGACCAAGTACTAAACCTTCTTAGTTTGAGATACAACACTGCATACATTGCTATTTGACCAAGTACTAAACCTCCTTAGTTTGAGATACAACACTGCATACATTGCTATTTGACCAAGTACTAAACCTCCTTAGTTTGAGATACAACACTGCATACATTGCTATTTGACCAAGTACTAAACCTCCTTAGTTTGAGATACAACACTGCATACATTGCTATTTGACCAAGTACTAAACCTTCTTAGTTTGAGATACAACACTGTATGCATTGCTATTTGACCAAGTACTAAACCTCCTTAGTTTGAGATACAACACTGCATGCATTGCTATTTGACCAAGTACTAAACCTCCTTAGTTTGAGATACAACACTGCATGCATTGCTATTTGACCAAGTACTAAACCTTCTTAGTTTGAGATACAACACTGTATACATTGCTATTTGACCAAGTACTAAACCTTCTTAGTTTGAGATACAACACTGCATGCATTGCTATTTGACCAAGAACTAAACCTTCTTAGTTTGAGATACAACACTGCATACATTGCTATTTGACCAAGAACTAAACCTTCTTAGTTTGAGATACAACACTGTATACATTGCTATTTGACCAAGTACTAAACCTTCTTAGTTTGAGATACAACACTGCATACATTGCTATTTGACCAAGTACTAAACCTTCTTAGTTTGAGATACAACACTGCATACATTGCTATTTGACCAAGTACTAAACCTCCTTAGTTTGAGATACAACACTGCATGCATTGCTATTTGACCAAGTACTAAACCTTCTTAGTTTGAGATACAACACTGTATACATTGCTATTTGACCAAGTACTAAACCTCCTTAGTTTGAGATACAACACTGTATACATTGCTATTTGACCAAGTACTAAACCTTCTTAGTTTGAGATACAACACTGCATGCATTGCTATTTGACCAAGTACTAAACCTTCTTAGTTTGAGATACAACACTGCATGCATTGCTATTTGACCAAGTACTAAACCTCCTTAGTTTGAGATACAACACTGCATGCATTGCTATTTGACCAAGTACTAAACATTCTTAGTTTGAGATACAACACTGTATACATTGCTATTTGACCAAGTACTAAACCTCCTTAGTTTGAGATACAACACTGCATGCATTGCTATTTGACCAAGTACTAAACCTTCTTAGTTTGAGATACAACACTGCATGCATTGCTATTTGACCAAGTACTAAACCTTCTTAGTTTGAGATACAACACTGCATACATTGCTATTTGACCAAGTACTAAACCTTCTTAGTTTGAGATACAACACTGTATGCATTGCTATTTGACCAAGTACTAAACCTTCTTAGTTTGAGATACAACACTGCATGCATTGCTATTTGACCAAGTACTAAACCTTCTTAGTTTGAGATACAACACTGCATGCATTGCTATTTGACCAAGTACTAAACCTCCTTAGTTTGAGATACAACACTGTATACATTGCTATTTGACCAAGTACTAAACCTCCTTAGTTTGAGATACAACACTGTATACATTGCTATTTGACCAAGTACTAAACCTTCTTAGTTTGAGATACAACACTGTATACATTGCTATTTGACCAAGTACTAAACCTTCTTAGTTTGAGATACAACACTGTATACATTGCTATTTGACCAAGTACTAAACCTCCTTAGTTTGAGATACAACACTGCATACATTGCTATTTGACCAAGTACTAAACCTCCTTAGTTTGAGATACAACACTGCATACATTGCTATTTGACCAAGTACTAAACCTCCTTAGTTTGAGATACAACACTGCATGCATTGCTATTTGACCAAGTACTAAACCTCCTTAGTTTGAGATACAACACTGTATACATTGCTATTTGACCAAGTACTAAACCTTCTTAGTTTGAGATACAATACTGCATGCATTGCTATTTTACCAAGTAATGACCTAGTTTACAACCTCCTGAGTTAGAATTTAACACTACATGCACTGCTATTTGACCAAGTAATGACCTAGTTTACAACCTCCTGAGTTAGAATTCAACACTGCATGCATTGCTATTTGACCAAGTAATGACCTAGTTTACAACCTCCTGAGTTAGAATTCAACACTGCATGCACTGCTATTTGACCAAGTTCTCAACCTCATAAGTTTAAATTCAACACTGTATGTATTGCTTTGACTCATCATCCTGCCACTGTATGCACTGCTAAATGACTATCAGTACTCAACCTCCTAAGTTTGAATTTAACACTATGTGCAATGCTATTACTTTTCCTAAACACTCACAATGTTGCATGTTTTTCAATGACAGGGACCTGGCGTCCCCCGATGATCTTCATGGTGATACAGGGTGTGTCGGTTGTACCGAAGGGGGCATCCTTCCGGATAATATCCGAGGTCATGTAGTGCTCCAGCCCTGTCCGCTCGCTCTGAAGATAGAAAGAGAAAATCATCTGCTGAGATTTTGTTCAAGATGTGTAATAACAAAGAACTTAGTTAGTCTTAATCAGCTCAGTGTCGTTTTTTTGTTTCCCTACTTTCTTTCATCGAGGTAAAGTTTACTATTTGCTGTCAAAAAGGAAAATGTTGAATACACAATTTGAAGGACATATGAGATGGCTATACTGAATTGTTTTTATGTTTAGCTATCTTGAAAAATACTAAATGATTGAGATCCTTTTTTTCGAAAATAGACAACAGAGCCTCTTCTGGACCATTCTTAATTATTTCATTGATTTTCACTGCAAAATAAGTTTAAACAAAACTTGTATTTAATTGTGTTGATCATGGGAATCACGCAGAATGCATCATTTTCTGATATCAAATGCCAAGAATACCAATACAAAGAATGAAGCATGTTTACACTTGTGTTCTGTAGTAGAAATTGATTATAGTAAAAGGAAATTTAAAATATTCGACAAGATCATTGATCATATACAATTTAGTTTGCGATTTTAGTGTCTTGGCAATGTCATATGTTACTTAACTCTCTCCTCACTCTTATTTTCGGATTAAAACTGGTGCAAACACTTTGAACGCTTGATGAAGTACGTTGCAGTGTATATTAGCATGGAAAACCAACATAAACTATTGCTAAGTATCCCTTAAACGGTATTGAACTCGCACACTTCAACAAAGCAATCGGTAAATTAAATCTAATATCGGGTGACATAGGCGTTATTAAGATCATAACACAATATTTGCCGATAAATTAACAACGGAACGACAAGGTTACTGTCCTATACTTGACACCCTTTTCAAAATGATTGTATACCCCATACATCAGCTGTTTCACACCGATTTCATCAAGTTCCGCTACACTCTGATACTTCTGTAACGTTATACAAATATTTACATCAAACAGGACACTTAAATATCATAAACTGTTTAACATAAACATGGAAAACCACAAAACCATTGGAAACATTGTCAATAAACCATCTTTACTCAGTTTCTACTTGATAATCTAATAGAATAGTTACATTAACTACTCGACTTAGTTGGTACTTGTGCTAAAATGTCAAGAACATAACCTATTCATTCGTTTTTGATAATTATTCTGTAAATATTTATTGATTTGTGTCAACAATGGCTTCAATTTCGGTGGCAAATACAAATATCTCCTAAAAATGAAGAGAGCAATGAACTATGTTGTCATTTGTCACTGACCATGTCCAAGCAAAAGCAGCTATATGTATTGGCAGAATAATTATTATATTGGAAATATATGAGAATATTATTTTACCTTCTTGTATATGTATGTAAGGAATCCGACCCACAGTAGCTCAATGAATCCTTAAGTTATATTTTTATGACCGGTGTCTATTTGGAACGCCAAATCCATGTAAGCTCAATTTGAACAGACCTCTTTAAATCATTTGAAGGGTGTCTATTTTTCGTCGTTTTTAGGAAAGCCTTCCTCATGAATTTAAGAGAGCTCTAATATAATTGATGAGGGCAACAAATGATTTGTGGCCCAAATTCTAACAAATTTATAATCGATTTGAAGACAGCTATTAAATATATTTATGAGCTCTTTATTTCCATTATTGGGAGCAATAAATCGTTTAAATTTGCAACAGCATCATATATAATAATGTTTCCGAGCTTTAGGAATTGAATTAGAAGAGCTCTTCAATTTACTTGATTTGGAGATATCTTCAATTGAAATGTTAAGCTGCACAAATGGTTAGGAGAAACCTCTTATTGAATTGCTGCTATCATTTTTTCGACTGGAGCTCTCTTTTATTGAATTGAGGAGGTCCATAATTATCAGAAGAGTTCTTCAAATATTTGAGTTTATGTAGATAAGGCGTCCATGGGTGTCTCCATACCATTTTGGTATCATTTGAAACGTATTTGCCCACATATTACAAACATGTAAAATCAATGAGCGAAATTACTTCATTCATAACTGACAATTTTTGCAATCTTTAAAGTGCAAGTGTACCCTAGTTATACTTTGTTTGGTATATTTGATTTATTTTTCATTTTTTGCACATAAAACCCTTTCAAATAATACAGAATAGGTATCCAAATTTCACATATTTGTAGCTCGGAGACCTTACATGTTGTATAAGTTTTGTCAAGCATGGTCATTGGGAACGTTGTGATATTTAATGACCCACAACATTGCATTACCGTTCATTGTCAATGGAAGCATGCAAAAAAAATAAAGTTAGATTTCATGAAAGAAGTCCAATGATTGTTCATTCAGCATTAATTGAACAATATATATTATCAAACAATTTCCTATTCATTTGGTAACAAACAATTGGCAACGTAGGCAAGAGGAAAATTGTTATATGTATTTGAAATACATATTGACTAATTCTGGCACGTTACTAAATCTGCATTATGCGTAAACTTGTCATCTATAGTGCAAGTCGTTTACCATTTTAATAGGTGCCGCGTCAAACTGCATTGAGCGACACTGCAATTTATGTAGCATAATAATTACCTAATTTCAACCTATTAGTGTTTAGTAAAACAGCATTAACTAGGTATGTGCTTACAATTCCAGTTCCTTATAACATGCAAATTGTTTGAATAATTAAAAAAGAAAATCAAATTTAAAATTGTCAGATGTTCTTTTGGTGCATATTCTTGCATTAAATATAAGCATGTAAGCTATGCACATGTTTAATTCATAAATTTAATTTCAATTTACAATTGTCAAACTCATTTTAACATTGGTTACTAAAGATTAAACATTAAAATGATTGATTTATATTTGAGTGAGGTTAGTTCCCGTATCAGTATAATTATAATTTTTTTTATAAAACTACATATTTAGCAAATGAATGAATGTCTTTTGGTCAAAATGTTTAAATCTTAAAGTGACACTGTTATTCAAAATCAATACATACACATGTATAACACACATAAATTTTGAGTGATAAACCTTTAACATAAATAATGCATTTATGGAAATCATTAATTACTGATAACAAGATTGTAACCGTGTATTTAATATCCGAAAACGCAAAAATATTAAACGAATGGTGAGTCCTAAAAAATTTACTGTGATCTACTATTGGCTCATATTAGGTAGAAATACCATGTTTTCTGCACCTTTCTTTCAAGTTAAACTCGGTATTCTTCATAAGAACCATTGTTTTCGACATATTAATCCTTTTGGTATATTAAAACAAATGTATTAATTGTGGTGAATCTTGTTTTGGAGTATGAGTGCATCTTAAAACTAATATTGTTTCCCGGGGGTAATTGGGACAGTGGCCTTGCCAAGGTGTGGTTGATTGCCAAGTAGGTAGGGACCGACCTTATTACTGCAACAACCACATCTTTGTACACACGTGATAAATTACGTCATAAATGCTACGTCAGAACGCAACATTTTGCTTAAAATATAGACTTAAATCAAAGATAACTTTTCTTTTACTACATCATTTTAACTAAAACAAAGGACAGTCTATGTCGTTTAAGGAGCCCCCCTTTCGTTTTATTTCCGAAGTTTGAAAAGGTGATTAGTTTCCTTTAACACTTCAACAAACCTGTTTCCATAATAATGTTTTGACAGTACTACAACAGACGGCCGTATTGTGAAAAGGTTTGGCGAAGTGTTTTAAGAAACTAAACTCTCAATCAAACTCTGGTAGAAGACCAAAGGCGGGGTTCCGTAAGCGGCGTAGACTGGGCTATGTTTTATTTAAAATCGTGAAAAATAGTGAAGTTATCTTTGTTTAAAGTCTTCATTCGAAGCAAAATATTGCCTTCCGACGCAGCATTTATGACGCAATTTATCACGTGGTGTACACACACTGTGTACAGTTTTGCTTTCGATAGCTGCAGCGAACGCTAAAAGTAATCTTATATATATATGAGTCATTATATATTTTGGCAACAATTTGATAAAATTAAAATTGAAAAATAAACATCATCTTTTCATAATTTCTTCATTTTAGGGTGATGTGGGGATGTATACTTTATATAAAAATGATCAACAGCATTTTCAATTCATTTATGTTTCAGTAGAATTTGATCAATTGTTAAGGACTTTACCATCTTGTTTTCCCTACTGTAACACCTACATCTGAACACATATTTTCTATTCAAATACAATGAGCCAGGCAACCATTAATAAATATGAAAAGTGAATTGTTTTTCACTATTTAAATCATAAGATATATGGATTTTAATTATAATGATCCTTATATTTATCCAAATGAACTTCACTTTTTGAAAACATACAATTTATAGCACCAACTTGTTAAAAATGATAAAAATTGTGGGTTATTTTGTACAAAAATAAATAAAAATCATGAATAGGGACACCCTAGCATGTCAGAATCACTATTTGTAATTTAAAATATTGTATACAAACAACTTACATCAATACCATCTTGTCCCTGTTACTGTAGGGACACTTGTGTTACACGAAAGACAATTATATGTTATAGGAGTGACATTTCAAGGCAATATTTTTATCTTTAACTGTTTTTATTAAACATATGATTAAGAACTAATACTCTCGAAACTAGGAATGTATTTAATACTAAGACTACTTAAACTTTACTAGGTAACAAACACATTTTAACATTGTAAGGTAATAAAAGTGTGAACACGTTACATGATGGACGGTTATTGTTACAGTAAAGACACTAAAGTTAACATGTAACATGTTGACATTATTGTCTAACTCATTGTATTAAAATAACGGAAATAATTACATAATGATGAATAGAAATTTAAACACTAAAACCCTTTAACTAAACTGATATGCGAATGCGTTTACATTATAAGCAAATCTCAGTTTCAGTAGTGACAAATAAATTGACAAAAGTGAATATTTACACTTTATGGGCACCGTCTCCTACACAATTTGTCATTCATGTCTAATTTTATGAAACTAAAAATAACAAATGACTGCATAATGATAAATGGAATATAACAGTTTAAAGATCTTGGTTTATTGTTTTTCGAATGAGTTGTTAGCCTATCTGAGTTACAGTAGTGACAAAGAAATCGACAAGCTGGTAATTAACACATAACTGACAACTTGGCCAGTTTTTCAACTTCCGCTTTTTAAACATTTAGGAACGTAATCTCCTCACACCGACGAAAGTACGAGAAGTTTACGTATGTTCATTTTTAGCAAAAGTTGAAAAACTGGCCACACTTTTCACATATATATCGAACAGTATCATAAATTTTATAATAACTGAGTTTGAAATGTTTCAGCCCATGAATGTATGTATCCCTTAACACTGTCGATTGGTGTAATGGCACGGCTCCATAGTTACCCATACATCCAAACCAAATTGTTTCATTTATTTTAAAGTAAATGCCTTTGACATGCTTTGGACAGGAATGATTCCCATAACACTGTCGATTGTATACCAATCTTGATCTTATTTACTCTTGACCAAGTGATAATGTTCGCCTTTTTACTCCCAGTTTGTTTCATACAGCTAACACGAATTTTTGTTCCTTGAGCGTCCACTAAAATACATTGATAAGGTATTTTATTGTAAAGACTCATTACATATTTTCCTATGCACATCATAGGGTTGCTGATGTCAAAAGGTTCAATTGTATCATTGTCACACTATGTCTTGGTAGTCTCATGGATATCATCTGTCGGAGGTAACTCATTTGGAACATTATCGAGACAATCTCATTGGAAACAGTGTTGTTGGCGTTTTCAATTGGAGCACTTTGACTGATTACTTTTATAGGATAAGTCTCATTTTTGCATTCTTTCAGAGCTCTCTTTTTGTATTTCTATTTGAACTGTCTCATTTGTGCTTTCTATCATATCTGTTTCTTCTGTGTTCAGGACCGTCTCATTAGTGCTTTTCAACGATCCAGTCTCATTTGTGCTTTCTATTGTATCTGTTTCTTCTATGTTCAGGACCGTCTCATTTGTGCTTTTCAACGATCCAGTCTCATTTGTGCTTTCTTTTATAATAGTATCACTCGTGCCATCTAGTTTCGTTTCGTCTATCTTTATAGTATCATGTGTTTGTTTGTCCGGAACAGTTCCATTGATGTTTTTTACGGAACAATCTACTTTGTTCTTTCTATTGGAGATTGTATTTATGCTCTCTATCGAAACAGTTTCATTCAGGGTTTCCAGTATTACTGTCTCAATGATGCCATCTATTGGAACAGTGACATCTGTTACTTCTATTTGAACAGTTGCATTGTCACAATCTGGTGTAATATAAGGATTGGACGACTCTTCTTGACCAATTGATACATTTATTGTATCATAATTGTTTCAGTGCTATGTTTTGATGTGAACAATTAATGTTTCTGTCAATGGCATATCCACCATCCGTATCCTTGTGAACATACATTGTTACGCATTTGTCATTTTGATCTAGCTTCATATCATAATGATCGAAATTTCTACATCTTCATTTTTGATTCCCTTTTCACAAACATCAACATTGAGTTCAGACTCATTCAAATGTAGTTGCTTTGAATGACATTCAAACCCGTTTTTGCCATTGTAGCGTGCGTGGCCAAAGACGCAACAGATCCCTTCAGGTAAATGCATGCTCAACCCTGAAGGAGTCGACTGGTCTTATAATGCAGTATATTCTCCATCCACACGGAGACCTGAATATGCCAATTTGCATACAACCAACCAAGTACACCAACATACTATATTATACTTACTTCCGCCTACATAGAACGTTACATTACTTCTGCCTCCGAAAAGACTCGTCTCGAGTATTGGCCTGGGAAATTCGTGGGTAAGGCAACTCCGGTCCGGTAGTTATCTTCATCCCACCGCTGCCACCAATTGTATCATGCGAGGCCAACAAAGCAATAGACGCAACAGATCCCTTCAGAGAAAAGCATGCTCAACCCTGAAGGGGTCGACTGGTCTTTTTATACAGCTCTTCTTATGTTCAATCCCGTCAATCAAAACCATACCATCCAGGTATTTGATTTAATTTCTAACAAGTTCAGCTATTATTTGTACTCTTATTTCTTCTACGTTATCGGTTTCACCAAATGCAAGAACACTTCTGCAGGATGGAAGGCAATTTCCGTCCGTATCAACTATACATGGGCATAGTTATGTGACAACATATGTAATGCGTTGTATAATATAAGGGTCTTAGTACTCGTGTTGATGGACGTTTTATTTCAATACAATATACTCTAGCTGAATAAAAAAAATACCATTTGATGGTGATAAATAAAATGAAGCATATGTAGTCATTAATGTTTAAACTCATGTAACATGTGTTCCCTCATGTAACAGTAAAACACAAAACAGCATTTCCAGCTTGAACATGGCTAACATGTTGAGGATTTCTAATAAAGATATACTATTATAATGTATAGGATACAACTAAATAATTAAAAGTTAAATTTTCCATGTTATCGCATTTACAATTATCAAAATAGTCGTTGAAAATATTTCCTTTAACAAAAGTTGGTCTCTCCTGTAACACATTTTCCATAACTTATCATGTGCAATGACAAAATGTATATTATAATTAAAAACTGTTTTCCCGACAAAATGACATTTAAACCGTTTAGCATTTAACTTTAAAATCATAATCACATTGTTTAAAGCTACTTATATGACATACTATTGAGGTTTTGTCTCTACTGTCACAAAAACGGTCTCTCGTGTAACATAATAATTAGATCTACGAAACAAGAAACCGAAATGTTAGCATTTTCATCTTACAATGAGTTATTATTTTATACATTGATGTTCTGACTATATTATGTGATAATTTATTACACTATTAATGAATACAACTATATTTTCGTAATTTTTATGTATTGAGTGTCTCTCTTGTAACACTTTGCATCTCTACTGTAACAAAAATGCCCGTTACATGAGTGAATGTTACATGAGTGAATTATTCGCTTGTTTTTATCAAAATAAAATTAATACCTTCTACCTACGATATAAGCAACACATATTCTTTGAATCTTCATTACATACAGATGTAATATCACATAAACTATACTCATACTCAAATCAATGGAAGAAATATACAGTGTTACATTAGAGACAGACATACAAATTACGCATCTACTCAACGTCCTTTAAGATATCAATTACTCCACTGTACTTCTAAAATGATCTGCCATTTGTCAAATAATGTTTTGGGAAAGATGACTCCTCAAATGGAGGTTGATAAACCACTTAAGTCATGAACGGATCAGTTATTATTTTGAACAAATCTCTTGTTGTTACATGAGTGACTTAAACGTTGGGTACAGATTTTGGAAATCATTTTTTTGATGAAGGGATTGAATAATTGTACCTTTTTATGCATTAGTATTTCAGTCAAACATAGAATAAAGTTGGCAGGGTAATTTTGTTTACATAACTCTTGGCAGTTAAAAATTACATAACCATAAATACACAAAATATGACCTGGAGACAGTCAAATTGTGTCATGTTTACATGTTCTAACATGTAAAAATTATGTTTCTATCTGTTTAATATATCAAATGATATGCTTCCAATGTGCAACACACCATAAAGTTTCATATAAAATCAAATGTTAAAGCTTAATAAGAAGAGTGCTTGAACGCAACCCCTGGGACAGCAAATGTTGCCAAAATATATAATGACTCATATACACACTCCACAGCTTCCACTATAATCAGTTTTAAATGGTAATACATGAAACCCCCTGTCGTATAAATGATAAGTTGCTTTGCCCTCTCTATACCATACTCCTCGATTTATCCGTCAGCATAATTGTGGTTATTCCTGTATGTTTTAATAAATCATATGCACGTCAACAATTAAATGTTTTGTAATCTGGCGTATTTCTGATTGATTATTCTATTTGAATGTCAAAGTAAATTTCATGTCTGTCCAAACATATCAAATACCCATATATCTCTGGAGACGGTATTCAGCTACTTTTATATTTGTTTATATGCCATAATATTCTAACGATGTGTTTGTATATTGAATTTATTTATTTATGTATATGTGAGTCTCTTCAGTTATGGAAGAATAAAAAGGTTCTTTTCATCTATGTTTCAATGGTGTTTGACTTGATTAAACAAATGTATCTTTTGGCCTGGTCGCATGTCAGTTAGTGGTCACCAAGCCAGATCAGTGGGTTTCCTCCGGGTGTTCCGGTGTCCCCAACAACACAAGACCACACTATCGCGTAACATCGTGCCAACGAGAGTGATTTTATATAATGCTGTAAGAACTTGTTTCACATTTGTTGTAAAATGAATATGTTTAAACTAGGTAACTATCTTTTAACAGCTATTTTTCATGATAATTTGTTCTCATATTGGTAGGATAATATATCATGGAGTACATTTAAGGCATATCCTGATGTAAACATTTATTTAACGGTATAATGTCATACCATGTGTATATTTAGTGTGTCTTTATGATATGTTGGTGCATGTTTAGTGTGTCTTTGTGATTTGTGACTATATGTGTGTCTCGGTAAGTGTCTATTAAACATGTTAAAATTGTTCCTCTTAACAGATCTTCGTAAATTTATGTCTTGCTTCTCCCTGAAGATTATGGTAGCTTGTCCCCCGAAGTTTCCATAGTATAAATAAACGAATAAACATCAATCAATCAATCAATCAATCAATCAATCAATCAATCAATCAATCAATCAATCAATCAATTTATCAATCAACCACCCCTGGTCTTGTTGAAATCTAGGTCATGGAATGTATACCTCAATAACTGTTCTAAACAGACGCATCCAGACAGTTTCATTTAGATTTAGATGACAAGGACTTGGCATGTATGAAGACGACAGAATCATGACAGACTGACGTGACATTAATGATGATGACACAACCTTAACAAAGTCTTTGAAGGAAGGAAGATGACAGAAGGACTGGACGTGAAAGATTATGCATAAACTTTACAAGGACTTGGAAGGAAGGAATATCACCTACACTTTACAAGGACTTGGAAGGAAGGAATATCACCTACACTTTACAAGGACTTGGAAGGAAGGAATATCACCTACACTTTACAAGGACTTGGAAGGAAGGAATATCACCTACACTTTACAAGGACTTGGAAGGAAGGAATATCACCTACACTTTACAAGGACATAGCATAAAGAAAAATGACAGAAACTTTACAAGGTCTTGGCAGGAACGAAGATGGCAGGAACATTTTAGCCAGTTATATATGTCGACCTTTGAACATTAAAGACGATTTCTCTGCATGAAATTGTATTAAACGACGTCCGTTATCAAAAGAAATGGAATTTAGTCAATATTTATCATAGATTAAGTTATTCAAAGTGAGGAAATTTAATCGATTATTTGTTTTAATGAAAGTAAACGCGTTGTAACCTTTTGTTTGAACAGAGAAGCCCCTGGCAACGATATACATTATTTTACTAAACTGCTCGCAAAGTTCAAAGAATTTCACACAATAATTTACATGACTTGAAGTGCTTTGGTCAATTCGCCATGTAAAACTGGGCAATTCTCGAACATATTGTACACACTGAAGAGATTTGTGTTTACATTGGAGTTTTCTGTCAAGGGAGTCCATGCAGTCCATAGCAAAATAAGTTGCCTGGTTGTCCATTTTTTTCGTATGGAAAACATTGCTGTGTTCATGATTAAATAACGTCACACTGTAAGACAGCTTTGTGAGGAGAAACCGTTGAAATATTCTATGATGATGTGAGGAGTTTTTGTGCAACAGAACACAGACGAAAACAAATCTATAAAATAACAAAAATAGGCATCAATTTCAACTTTAAGCGTTAAATAGCTACCCTGCATTTAATGGGGTAAAATTTTCCGCATGCAAATTATTAATGGCGTTCTGTTTCCATTTCAGTCATAAAAAGAATAGTTTTATGGCAGTTCAATTAGCTGTACGCATAACTTTTACAATCACACTTACTTTTTTCGGGGTCTTTGGCCACACCCATGCCATTGCCACTTTAAGTCCTTATTAATTAATGCAAAGTGCAGCTGTACACACGCTTCCTGTTATGTTTTTGTCCCATAAAAGCTAACACTTAACTCTTTCAAACAAGAGAGAACGCTTTTATCACGTTAATCAATTTGCTTCGAGTGAGGAGTGCTAACGCGGAACAATCTAAAAATCTTAAACTCAAATAAGACTCGTCTTAAATCCTAGAGAGTTTGGATGTGTTCACAAGCAAGCAAATATCTGAAGAACTTGAGTAAATGCAGGCTGTAAGTGTTCCTCAAACGCTAAATGTAAACAAACGGAGATTAAGAAACTCAGCGAAAATACCGTGGTATACGTAATATATTAAATTGAAAGAGCTGCCAATAACTGTTTTCTTTTGATTTTAATGAAAACACTTGATTGATTAATAAATTGCTGAAAAAAACTTAAAATTTATTTATACCCTGTAATGTAAAAATACAGTCGACAATAAACACTTTCAAGAGGACATTCAAGAGTAATAGACTTCTGTTATCAAGACCGTGTATTTGGCTATCATAGAATTCAAAAGAAGACATTCAAATCTGTGACTAGATGGAGATGATTTCTATGCAATTTCCAGAAACTAATCGTTCATTTAAAGCGGACATTGTAAATCTACATAACGTGTTGGGTGACTCGCTATTGCAACATCACAGAGTGGTAGTCATAAAACATCATTTTTCCCAACATAAGTATCTCACTAGTCATACGATACAATCCCTCGATAATGTACAAAATAAAGGCCTGTATGTTAATCAAAATTAAAACTTTAATTTAAAAAATACACACACACACACAAGTATCAATACAATTTTAATTTGATAAAGTTCATTACATGTATATCGATTTAAGTTAAGAAATGACTTAAGGTGTTTTATGGAAACCAGCCTGGATTACCAACAGTCTCAAGTCCAAGTCGAGACTCAGACTCAGAAAATCATTTTTATGAAGGAACAAAAATAATTTTTATTCCATTTCTTTTTATACCAAAATATATGTATCTAATAAAACAACATTTTAATAGTAACATATTTCAGCAAATTACACGTTAATGCTTTGCTAGAAAGAAAGTTACAGGGATATAAAGTTTTGCCATATTGAGAATGAGTCTGGACTCAGAGCTGAGATTGTTCGTAATCACTGCCCCTGCAGCTGTGCCCCGAAAATCAAAGCTCTTACATATTTCATTTGAAGCAGTATTTATTTATCATGCAAACTGCACAGGAAGCCATTGGTGTTTATGGAACACTTCTCTTAATTAAACCTTTGCTGGGTATGGTTATGAGATATATAATGGAATTGAATTTTCGTCTTTGTCCTACTCAACACCAGTTATCAGTACAATTTGAAAAAAGGCGTGGTTTTATACAGAAATACTTTGTTTGGATATTTGTTTTTAGCAAACAAATCCAAAAAAACAATAAGCCAATGTGTTAACAGGTCAATGGACCTAATATATGATTTTGTTCACAATACAAATGGTCTTCAATGATAATTGGTTTCTAACACTCAATAAATATTATGTCTTCAATGCAAAGAATGACAAAGGGCAAGTGGGGGTTTCGTCCGTTTTCAATATTGTTACCGAGATTTACTAATGGAATTTGGTTGATTGTTGAAAGCCATACTTAAATGAATTCTATGAAATTGAATTTAATCAAAATGAAAGAAGATGGGGAGTCCAAGGGTCAAAGCCAAATGTACGGAAATCGCTTTTATAACAGCGAACACCCATAAAACACCAACGATGAGGCTGACTTCCCCCTGCCCCCTACCCCTTTTTGGTACACAGTTTTCATGGACCTTAAAAGGAGTACTCGGGACTCATGAGGATGATACGCAGTAAGTAGAAAATAAAAAAAATGACAGCTTTATTTGCTTCCATTCTAATCCTTTAATTCATCATTCCAATCTTGATTTTGTATAACTTGCATACTTTGGTTGTTTTTTTCGAACTTATAAACGTTTAAAGCAAAAGCCAAATGCCAACTGGACAAATAAACAACACACACATGAAACCTACGTTAAGGCTGACTCCCCCCTTGCCCCACCCCTTTTTGGTATGCAGTATTAATGTGCCATTTCAGGAGTACACGGGACACAAGAGAGGGGTACGCAGTATTCATGTGCCATTTCAGGAGTACACGGGATACAAGAGAGGGGTACGCAGTTTTCATGGACCTTTAAGGAGTTCACAGGACACAAGAGAGGGATACGGAGTATTCATGGGCCTTTAAGGAGTACACGGGACACAAGAGAGGGGTACGCAGTATTCATGGACCTTTAAGGAGTACACGAGACACAAGAGAGGGGTACGGAGTATTCATGGGCCTTTAAGGGTACACGGGACACACGAGAGGGGTACGCAGTATTCATGGACCTTAAGGAGTTCACAGGACACAAAAGAGGGGTACGCAGTATTCATGGGCCTTTAAGGAGTTCACGGGACACAAGAGAGAGGTACGCAGTATTCATGGGCCTTTAAGGAGTTCACGGGACACAAGAGAGGGGTACGCAGTATTCATGGGCCTTTAAGGAGTACACGGGACACAAGAGAGGGGTACGCACTAAGTAGTAAAACGAAAATTGGCATTTTTCGGCACGAAGGCTTTTGTAACCGTTTATTATCTTAACAATTGTAAAAAAATGATGTTTTATGCCAATTATAGCTATTGAAAACCATTGAATTTGGCGTAAAAATGCACCTTTCAAAAGAATAATTAAAGGGGTTTAAATTATTATTTATAAATATTAAAATACCAATTTGCTCTATCTTTTGTTGTTATACTAAAAGTATTGCATATACACGAATGATAAAGATCAAATGAAAATATTTATATCAAATCAATGCTAGGTCAATTTCAATCTGTACATATCTTTCAAGTTATTCGTAAATGCGTTAATAAGAAAGGTGAATTCATTACAGGATATCAACGAGAAATGCTATGGCATTATGCCTCATTATCCAAATAAAAAAGCGACGTATGATGGAATGATTGCTGTGGGTTAGAGACCAAAATTGCTTTTTTTAAAAGAAGGTCAAAGGACAATCACATATCTGAAATTTAATGACATAATTTTGATACATAAATTGTTCATTGACAACACATAGCAACCTTAAGGATATTTGTATGGGAAAGATGTATCAAGTAACGGATATCGAAAACATGAACAATCTGCGATATTTTTGTATTCTTTAATATTTATTTCAGTCGAAAAACTTATATTAATTTACAATTTTATTCATTCATAAACTCATAAATGTTTCTTCATTTTTGAGTTAAATTATCGATGACCGAACTTTTGAATATCAAACGTTATCCAATTTGATATATGTTGACAGGCTAGACCGATGGGTCATTTACATTAAGCTCTTCGATTTGTTTTCAAATATTTATAATCATGATCTCTTTTTTTTATTAAGATTGACATCTTAAACAGAATCATCTATTTTTACTATAATATTTGACCGCGTTACCATTGCCAACGTAAGATTAACTTCGAAATCGATTAAATAAAGCGTATACGCATTGAAACTCTATGTTTTAACACAACTATTAAAATAATACATGTAGGTGATAATTGCTTATTTAAGTAAATCTTTTTTCTGTTAATTAAATCCATAAAGTGGTATTGAAATACATTTAAATGCATTGTACAGTCGAACCCCGTTGGCTCGAACTCGCTTGGTTCGAATTCCTCGTTGGCTCGAACTAGATTTAAAGGACCGATTTCTTTAATCTGAAGGAAAGCAATCCCGCTTGGCTCGAGTTATCCGAAGCTCGAGGTATTTTCGCCGGTCCCTGGGCGATCGAGCCAAACGAGGTTCGACTGTATTATAAAAGCGCGCAAAACTGTACCCACTCGTAATGTCAAAGCCCTGTTCGCGCTCATGTTTGATCGAAAAGCGGAACAGGCTAAAATATCATAACAGTGCAAAAAATCAAATTGAAATTTCACTGTTTAAAACAGATAAACGTTATTTAATTTCACTGATAAGTCTCTTTAAACCACGTATCTGATTCAATAACGATTACAAACGAACACATTAGCGCAGCAACAATGCTCATATAGGGTAGCTAACAATGTTTAAATGTTTAGAGGGTACCAAAGGCCGACAAAGCGGACCAAGGCCAAAGAGTTATCAAAGGTATACATATTGGAAGACATCCCGCAAACGTATGAGTAGGTGCATACTTCAACATTTTAATTGTTTAAGTGCATGAGCTTTCAATGCAATATTTTGACAAGTAAATCAATACACGCATACCCTGCTGATACTACAAATCCTTTTCCATTTTTATGAGAACCCACGAAGAAAGAAGAGTTTAGTAATGATGTAACATCTGTCCGGAATGGAATGCAACAGAACATTTGTCTTTGGCGAACTTGAATACACCACACTTACTCTTTGGCATAATTGTGTACTTTACACCCTTAAATCCGAGAATAATACGCAAACAGGCTTCTACTTTGAGATTAAAAAAGATCAGAGAGCTATCAGTGTCAGCGAAGTCAACTGGTAAAACTACGTCAAACGATGCAAATCGCAATGCGAGAGGTTGCTCCGCGGGGACCCACAATCCACGACAAATCCAATAAACTGTCACCTTTAATGCCATGTAAGCCGAATTTGATATATAGTAAACCAGAAAAATAGTCCCAGACGACTGCGACTACACAACGCCGGCATGTGAACCTATCAGGGACAGCGATAGGGATCAACAATGCCGAGGTTGGACGCAACTGGAGTGGTCATGTACTTGTGAGTATTAATTAACTTTTCCATTGCACTCAAACGTGTCACTAAGTTTGTTTTGCTTTTAACGTTAAAATGCAGCACATTCAATATTAATATCAATAAACATCGATACCGAGAAAGTATTTGCTTATTTCTCAGTTTGCTCGAGTGTAAGGTAGACGGTAAAACAAGTTTTATTTGAACAAAACCAATGGTATCATGATTGTGTCATATCTTGCCATGAAATGCAACATAACAGATGGTATCATGATTCTGTCATATCTTGCCATGAAATGCAACATAACAAAGGTATCATGATTGTGTCATATCTTGCCATGAAATGCAACATAACAGATGGTATCATGATTGTGTCATATCTTGCCATGAAATGCAACATAACAGATGGTATCATGATTGTGTCATATCTTGCCATGAAATGCAACATAACAGATGGTATCATGATTGTGTCATATCTTGCCATGAAATGCAACATAACAGATGGTATCATGATTGTGTCATATCTTGCCATGAAATGCAACATAACAGATGGTATCTTGATTGTGTCATATCTTGCCATGGAATGCAACATAACAGATGGTATCATGATTGTGTCATATCTTGCCATGAAATGCAACATAACAGATGGTATCATGATTGTGTCATATCTTGCCATGAAATGCAACATAACAGATGGTATCATGATTGTGTCATATCTTGCCATGAAATGCAACATAACAGATGGTATCATGATTGTGTCATATCTTGCCATGAAATGCAACATAACAGATGGTATCATGATCCTGTCATATCTTGCCATGAAATGCAACATAACAGATGGTATCATGATCCTGTCATATCTTGCCATGAAATGCAACATAACAGATGGTATCATGATCCTGTCATATCTTGCCATGAAATGCAACATAACAGATGGTATCATGATTGTGTCATATCTTACCATGAAATGCAACATAACAGATGGTATCATGATTCTGTCATATCTTGCCATGAAATGCAACATAACAGATGGTATCATGATTCTGTCATATCTTGCCATGAAATGCAATATAACAGATGGCATCATGATTCTGTCATATCTTGCCATGAAATGCAATATAACAGATGGCATCATGATTCTGTCATATCTTGCCATGATTGTGTCATATCTTGCCATGAAATTCAACATAACAGATGGTATCATGATTGTGTCATATCTTGAAATGGAGTGTAACATAACCAGTGGTGCCATGAGTGTGTCATATCTTGACATTAATTTCAAATAACCAATAGTACCATGATTGTGTCATATCTTTACATGATATTAAAAACAACCGATGGTATCATGATAATGTCATATCTTGAATCAAATTTCAACCTAACCAATAGAACCGTGCTTGTGTCATATCTTGACATGAATTTGAACATAACTAATGGTACCATGATTGTATCATTCGTATCACCTATTGAAACGAAGTTCAATGAAGTTCAACATAACCAATAGTACCATGTTCGTTGAAATATTTCCTCCAACAGGAACTTTTTAATTACAAATCGCAGTGAGCAAACTAGAATTCTGTATGCAAAAAGTGAAAAGCTTGGAAAATGTCGTTGAAGATGTCTGTGCAAACAAAGACGGAAGCTGAATGTTGGCAAATATACATCGGACTATACAATTTCGTCTAATAATAGTCGAGCTGATCAAATACATCGGTTGATGTTTTGATTTTACAATATCATTACAATCTTTAACCTAGTAAAAAGTAGGTACCGTTGTTTTTTTTCTAATAACAATATCAATATTTGTATTTTCAAATCGACATTTAAACCAGAGATACCGTATACCTATTGTTTCTGTTAACACTTTCTGTAAACACATAAAACGTTTCTCTTAATTAACTTACATCACTTTCGGCACTGAAAAGGACACATTGAAGGACAAACACATACAGTCGAACCACGTTGGCTCCTACTCCCGGGGACCGGCAAAAATACATCGAGCCTCGGGAAAATCGAGCCAAGCGGGAATGCTTACATTCAGTAGATAGAAATCGTTCCGTTACATCCTATTCGACCAAACTAGGAAATCGAGCCAGGCGAGTTCGAGCCAACTGGGTTCGACTGTATGCGTTTGTCGATCAGTGTGTCTTTTGTTTGGGGCTGATAGTGATACATTATTTTTTTCATAAATGTAAAAACATGTAAACAACAGTTCAACATAAGTATCTCTCTCAGCGTTGTTGTTTTTGTCAACACACTAACATGCAATAAGACATTAACGTTAAACTGCCAAACAAATAGGTTTGTGTTAGCGACCTAAGAAAAAAATCGACCCTTTTTGAATTTTTTTTTCGGTCGGCGCTTAAAACCACAGCCTGTCTGTTACCCGGAACATTTTTTTTTATTCCTAATTGAAGACCAATTACAGATGATATCAGTCAACATTAATAGGAGGGTGACCGAGACCTTATCGTATTAATGGGACCCTGAACGTCTGCAGATTGTGCCGGATATACAGTTATACCATCCTGTCCTACGCAGTTTGTCAAAACACCCACAGTGGTATCAACGGCTTATTTGTTTGGTTTTCGCAATTATGGTTAAGATTCAAAACTCCGTAAAAGGCATGATAATTGGCGTTCAAAGCATTCTTATTAGGAACTAATTGCTCATGATTTTCTTAGAGACAGTACCCTGTATTCTTTTCATGAGATCGTTTTTCTGATGTGTGTCCATGCGTACATGAAATATCTTAATATGATGTACGAGGTGACGCAGTCTATCAGACCGGATGTGCGACTGAATGCATACCAAATATTCATAATTGTATGTCAACATTACTTTTTACCAAATCTTCAATTGCTTCGGTATTAGATAAAGATTAATAACTTAAAGGTATTTAGTTTACTTTAAAAAAGTTATAAGGACTCCATATGATTCCGGGGAGTTATGTCAACATCCATTTTAAACGACAAGAACGCCGTGTCTTCAAATTATTAGTAGAGGAAATTCGAAACGCGTCCTCATATCGTGTACAATGCAACAATGGATGCTTTCAATTTCAAAGTACATTTTTTTTAAAAGGACAACTCACTCCGTAAAATGAAAAGAGTTTTTATTAAATCTCATTACATACGTAAATGACCCTTTGTGTAATTATAGTACATTAAAGACGCGTAAGATGGATAATTAACGTGCTAGCAGCGGTACGAAATGGTACACCAAGGCAAATTCCGTTAGGTTGGGCTTACAAGATCATGTATGATGCATTACTACTTTATCATGCATAAACACTTGAACGAAATCAAAATTATTTTTTTTTGCACTTAAGTTGAAATTCATGCTTTAAGATGAGATTTACAATAAACCAACGCCAAAATCCCATTAAATCGAAGCCAAAGAAGGCATTATCCTGAACTAATAGAGCCTTTGAACCGGTTCAAATGCCTGAAAAATCCTCAAATGTATTTGAAATATAAGCAATTCGCACAACGAAGATATGCTAGTTATCAATAAATTGGAAGATATGTTTGAAGGAGCCAGTGAACCATTTACTCGGTTCAATGCTGGAAATGATAAAGTAGAAACTGAACGCATTATCAAGCCGTTATCGCTTCTTGAATGAAATGTAAATACTGTCATTATTTTGGATTTAAAAGATCCCATCAAGACCTATAGAGAACAACCTATAGAACTGGTTTGAATGGACTTATAAAGTACAGCGTCAGGTGTATACAAGTCAAACATTACTTATTTTTTTATATTAAAACATGTCCTTTCATCTAAGGTTTCAATGAGCTCGTTTTTTAATTTCTAAATGATAAGCATTTATGTGTATTTTTATTGTACCTTTTTGTCATTAAGTTAAGACAACATAGAGGATAATTGTTTGTTTCAGTGTAAGATCGTAATATATTTCACCGAGTGAGTACCAAAATTTATATTCCACGAACGGCGTAGCCACGAATGAAATATTCACTTTTGTTGTTCACGAAGTATCATACACTGATACAAACATTTTTTTCTTTCAATATATGCCTAATATTAGAATTAAGTCATATAATTACACTTTTTTGGAAAAACACGCCAATTTGTATGCGCAAGAAACGTCATTTCGGAAATGACGTCGTTGAAATTGTGTCCCCGCTCTGTGTGCGCTGACGATGATTTTTCACCAGTGAAATATCATTTTATTTCACTGATTAATCTTTAAAAAACCCAACAGAAAGCATATACAAATCATCATTTCAAATAGTTAAATAAGGTTGGCGTTGAAATTAGAAAACAAGGGGTTTCTTGGGAAACGTTTAGGAAAAATGTTGGGGTTACCGCCATTGTGATGGTCATCGAAAACAGGGGTTCACTTGGGTAATAAATCAATGAAGTATTATGTATCAATACGTTTTTGACCAACCCCATTGGTAATGGTCATCCCTTACAGAATTGTAGTGGGTAATAAACTTATTTAGAATTGTGTATCAATAAATGTTGGGGTTACCGCCTTTGAACGGTCATCGCAAACAGGGTTTTACTGGGTTTTTAAACCAAAGTAGAATTGTGTATCAGTGAATGATGGGGTTTTCCGCCTTGGTTATTGTTATCGAAGACAGGGGTTTACTGACTTAATAAACCAATGTGTTATTGTGTGTCAATAAAGATTTGGTTTACTGCATTGTGAAAAGTCATCGAAGACAGGTGCATACTGGGGTTATAAACCAATGTGGTATTGTGTATCAAAACGATTGGGGTTACCGCCTTGGGAACGGTCTTCGTTAACATGGTAATGGTCATCGAACAAAGGGTTTTACTGGAATTATAAACAAATGCAGAATTGCGTATCAAAAACGATTGGGGTTACTGCCTCGGAAAGGTCAGCAAACAAAGCGGCAAATTGGGGTTATAAACCAATGTAGAATTGTGTTTCAATAAATGTTGAGGTTACCGCCATGGTAACGGTCTTCCAAAACAGAGTTTCACTGGGATTGTAAACAAAAGTAAAAGTGTGACAATTAGAAACAATTGGAGTTACTGGCGTGGAAAGGTCATCGACACATCGGTTTACTGGGGTTATAAACCAATGTAGAATTGTGTATCAATATATGTTGGGGTTACCGCCTTGGTAAATGTCATCGAAGACAGAGTTTACTCGGGTTATAAACCAATGGAGAATTGTGTATCAATATATGTAGGGGTTACCGCCTTGGTAAATATCATCGAAGACAGAGTTTACTGGGGTTATAAACCAATGTAGAATTGTGTATCAATAAATGTTGGGGTTACCGCCATGGTAATGGTCATCGAACGCGGAGTTTACTGGGATTATAAATGTAGTATTGGGTATCAAAACGATTGAGGTTACCGCCTTGGGAACGGTTATCGAACACAAGGGTAAACTTTGAGCATAATCCAATGTTGTATTGTGTATAGTTAAATGTTGGGTTTACAGCCATGGTAACGGTCATCGAAACCCGAAAATCACCGTTCAATGTAGTTATGCTTTGCTTGTTGTTTTCAAAAGTTCAATTTGCACAAATATTGTTATTACAATTATTATGTGCATTATTATTAGGCGTTATTAATGCATGCAATCATCGTTTTTATGGGTTTTTTATTATTAAAATGTTGGCTTGTTACGTGTTAGTGTTACCCGATCCCTTGTACTCATATGTACTGAGGTTTCAAAAAGAAGAAAAAACTGCTACGCTACCAGTGTTCCTTTGTATGTGAAGGTCAAGGTGAGGGATAGAATATAGATAATGGCGCCCAGACAATACAGAATGACATAGCATATCAGTGCAAACACAAAGAACACATGCCAAGGTATGGAATCGTCAAACTTACTACTTCATATTTCAGTTATATTTACCTCGATATAAAGTTGTCAACTCTAAATCATACTTCATTTGTAAAGATAAACCAAACGTGGACTCTGAACCACCAAGTGTTGTAAATCCAAACAATATAGCAACCCTAACTCAGTTATCAGACTTGTATTGTATACTACTGTTCTCCCCGTGTTTGCAGAAAGTATTGAAGATCTTTGATGGCTTTCAGCATTTCTAGGAATATCATTAGATGTTATGTGATTTTTTTTAATTTATCAATACAATAGATTATATAAAAAAACACACACTCGAAAACCTGTTTATATTCTTTCAATTAATGCCACTTTGCATATCAAACGGATGTTGTCTGCCAAAGGAATTTAGATCTGGGTCTGCGAAAAGAGAAATCAATTATTAATTTTTGACTGAAGTAGATTGCCATTCCCAACTGTCGGTACTTTCAAGTGAACTATACAAAAAATATTGGTAAATTAGTAATTAAATTAACATTAGGCCCGATGTGCATTAAACAGCAGATACTTGAGGTCATTTTCACTGTAGACATGCAATCATCCTCATTAAAGCTGCACTCTCACAGATTGAACGTTTTGACAACTTTTTATTTTTTGTCTTGTTACGAGCCAATTTATGCGAAAATGCATGTAAACCAGTCTTATATGACTGCTGAAAAAAATAAATAGATAGCAGTTGTTTAAGTTCAACAATTGATGTTTTCATAAACCGTTGGTAACGATTTTAGCCATAAAAGATTAATTTTAGGACGAAAATATGAACATCTGAGATCTGATCTTTTGTCAGCAGTCTTTTATCAGTGGTTTGCAGATATTTACACAAAAAAATGCTCATTCCAAGACAAAAAAATAAAAAAGTTTTATAAACGGTAAATCTGTGAGAGTGCAGCTTTAAAAACACGTATCTCATTATGCATAAAAAAAAACATTTTTTTTACGTTCTGCAAGACATCCCTTATGTAAAATGTCAAAACTCTGCACCTCAATAAAATATTCACGGAAGAATGGGGCTCTCATTTGGCTTGTATAAGAATTAAATTCATTATAAAGTTATTAAACCAAACATAATTTGTATAGATATTTGATAACCTATATCAAGTCATCAGACTAAGAGTTTTCCTCTTTTTTAGAGTGTCAAGACAGTATTTCACATTCTAAAGGTTTAATTATGATAGCAAGGACCTTTCATTTATCGCGTACACCCATATTACCAAAGATTAAAACGACAATGCATTGTTCAATACAAAACGCATTATTCACAAATCAAAATGAAGAGCCATCATGGATTAGAAAACGTTCTTTAATAGCAAGACCTCATTTGAAAATTGAAGTAATTGAATGTAAATGATGAGGGTGCTTTATACTTCACTTGTACTTTTGCTAATGTTCGTTCTCATCAATGAAAACCATTGTTTGGTTTAGTACACATTCATTCATGCATTCATTAGTATGGTCGATATAAAATACAATGAGTTTGTCGATAATTTTTCCGTCTTGGTTACCACAGAACTTGTCTGTTTTTTTTCATAGAATATTACCATTACATGATTTATAAACGAGATACATTAAACCTTATAGAACCCCCCATTATAATATTCTGAAATACGTAGATCAGAGTTAAGCATTTGCAGAGCTTAATGACTAAGTGAAATGCCTTTTGATAATCTCTAAGCTACGTCCAAGTTTATGAAATAGAAATCAAACATGCGCCCTTACGTATTGTCAGTTCAAGAGTGAAAGTTCATGCGCTCCTTTCTATTTTAAGTCAAAGAGAGAAAGTTGAAAGTCTTGTCACTTCAACAGAGATAAATGAATGCTTCATAAACTTATTGAATATCATATCTGACACTTAACGGATTACCAAGATAATGGAACACTTGTTGAACGTCATAAAAGAAAGCAATGTTTGAGCACTCGCGATGACGACGCAAGAAAACCCATGACTAGCACAATTTCCTGCATGACAAGTTGTAGCTTACAAAGTCTGGTTCGAAGTTCTAGGTAACAAAGTCTGGTTTAAAATGTTCTAATTTACAAAGTCTGATTCAACATGTTCTAACTTACATGGTATGGTTCGAAGTTCAAGGTAACAAAGTCTGGTTTAAAATGTTCTAGTTTCCATAGTATGATTAAAAATGTTCTAGTTTACGTAGTATGGCTCCAAGTTCTTGTTTACAAAGTCTGTTCAAACTGTTCTAGTTTACATAGTATGGCTTATAGTTCTAGTTTCCATAGTATGGTTAAAACTGTTCTAGTTTACATAGTATAACTCAAAGTTCTTGTTTACAAAGTCTGGTTCAAACCGTTCTAGTTTACAAAGTATAACTCAAAGTTCTTGTTTACAAAGTCTGGTTTAAAATGTTCTAGTTTACAAAGTCTGGTTTAAAATGTTCTAGTTTACAAAGTCTGTTCAAAATGTTATAGTTAACAAAGTTTGGTTCAAACTGTTCTAGTTTACAAAGTCTGGTTTAAAATGTTCTAGTTTACAAAGTCTGGTTAAAAATGTTCTAGTTTACATAGAATGGTTCAATGTTCTGCCTAACAAAGTCTGGTTCAAAGTTCTAGGTAACATAGTCTGGTTAAAAATGCCCCAATTCGTTAGTGCAAGTTTTCAATGACACGGATGACTACACCACTTTGCATTTTTTACTTTCTAGAATAGTAAACATTCAATATTAATTTGTTTGAAGAATGCTTTAAACGATCAAATTAATATCAGCACACGATCCTTAACAAGTACTTTAAACATGACAGAGTGCTACCACCGAAATATCAAGTGTCACAAAGACATTCTGTATTTGAACACTTATCGTTGTTAATGAATTAAAAAAGATTGAAGAAATAATTATGCGCCAATAGGTCAAAACAAGCGATGCCCATTCTTCAGCAAATCGCTTTATTGCAAACGGTATTAGAGCACCCTCAAAAGGGTTGCTTTCTGCATTCATATGACTATTATCCTGTTATGTGTACAATTAACCAAATATACATTAAGATTAAGATCTTCACTTCCATTCCGCTGCTTTAATAAGCTACTTAAGCCATTGTTCAATGAACAATAGTTTAGTTTACAAAGTAAGTGAAACATTGTAATGCGATTTTCTACTGAAATGGTTTCGTTTCTGCAATTGTATCTTCAATTATTATAACTCACCCTTCTTCCTAGCTTCGGCATTTTGTTCCTGTATTCCAAATTATTCCTCAAAAAAAAAATCTAAAAAGATAAGATTACTGTCAAGAAGTCATAATTCCAAATATGATCAACCTCATTGCATTGGAGAGGTTTAAAGATTTAATCCATTAAAAGTATATAGGTAAGGCGGAGTTGCCAACCAGCTATCTAGCCTTCCACGCTAAAGTAAACTCTGACAATATCGCATAAAAGAACTTCATTTGAATGTGAAAGCCCGCTACGGTAGGTTTTATCCGTTTCTGTTTACACTTCAATTCGATTCCAACTTTCATTAGTTGGACGGTGACAGCAAAAGTTTCCTACTTCTGTCCCTTTTTACGTTTGAACCTGGTGCCATATCGCGAAAAACATTGATCGGGGAGCTTGTGAGTATATATGAACAAAAACTGGCCGGATTTAGATATAGCCGAGCTCCGATATGGCCGATAAATCTGGCTCATTCTTTGTCTAATTGGCAGAGTACAAATAAAAATTTACATAGCTAATCAATTTGAAAAATTGTTTCAAAAGGTGTATCTGACAGCACTGTTGTGACTTAATTTATGAACGAGTGCTTGGACGTCAACGATTGGGAGTAAACGATTTGGTAATCAATGAATAATTTGGGGTATCAATTGTTAGGGAGCATAAGTAAATATCAAAATGGACAACTTTATCTACAGATTCAGTAGAATCAGTATTGATCCTCTTGTTTGAAATTAAATATTGAAGTGTGGCTAAAAAAAATGATGTTACTAATAAACACACTTAATAGTAAGCACGCTAGCATCGGTATGACCACCCTGCTTAATAGTAAGCACGTTAGCATCAGTATGACCACCCTGCTTAATAGTCAGCACGTTAGCATCAGTATGACCACCCTGCTTAATAGTTAGCACGTTAGCATCAGTATGACCACCCTGCTTAATAGTCAGCACGTTAGCATCAGTATGACCACCCTGCTTAATAGTCAGCACGTTAGCATCAGTATGACCACCCTGCTTAACAGTAAGCGCGTTAGCATCAGTATGACCACCCTTCTTAATAGTCAGCACGTTAGCATCAGTATGACCACCCTGCTTAATAGTAAGCACGTTAGCATCGGTATGACCACCCTGCTTAATAGTAAGCACGTTAGCATCAGTATGACCACCCTGCTTAATAGTCAGCACGTTAGCATCAGTATGACCACCCTGCTTAATAGTTAGCACGTTAGCATCAGTATGACCACCCTGCTTAATAGTCAGCACGTTAGCATCAGTATGACCACCCTGCTTAATAGTCAGCACGTTAGCATCAGTATGACCACCCTGCTTAACAGTAAGCGCGTTAGCATCAGTATGACCACCCTTCTTAATAGTCAGCACGTTAGCATCAGTATGACCACCCTGCTTAATAGTAAGCACGTTAGCATCAGTATGACCACCCTGCTTAATAGTCAGCACGTTAGCATCAGTATGACCACCCTGCTTAATAGTTAGCACGTTAGCATCAGTATGACCACCCTGCTTAATAGTCAGCACGTTAGCATCAGTATGACCACCCTGCTTAACAGTAAGCACGTTAGCATCAGTATGACCACCCTGCTTAATAGTAAGCACGTTAGCATCAGTATGACCACCCTGCTTAATAGTCAGCACGTTAGCATCAGTATGACCACCCTGCTTAATAGTTAGCACGTTAGCATCAGTATGACCACCCTGCTTAATAGTCAGCACGTTAGCATCAGTATGACCACCCTGCTTAATAGTCAGCACGTTAGCATCAGTATGACCACCCTGCTTAACAGTAAGCGCGTTAGCATCAGTATGACCACCCTTCTTAATAGTCAGCACGTTAGCATCAGTATGACCACCCTGCTTAATAGTAAGCACGCTAGCATCAGTATGACCACCCTTCTTAATAGTCAGCACGCTAGCATCAGTTTGACCACCCTTCTTAATAGTCAGCACGTTAGCATCAGTGTGACCACCCTGCTTAATGGTAAGCACGCTAACATCAGTATGGCCACCCTTCTTAATAGTTAGCACGTTAGCATCAGTATGACCACCCTGCTTAATAGTTAGCACGTTAGCATCAGTATGACCACCCTTCTTAATAGTCAGCACGTTAGCATCAGTATGACCACCCTGCTTAATAGTCAGCACGTTAGCATCAGTATGACCACCCTTCTTAATAGTCAGCACGTTAGCATCAGTATGACCACCCTTCTTAAAAGTCAGCACGTTAGCATCAGTATGACCACCCTTCTTAATAGTCAGCACGTTAGCATCAGTATGACCACCCTTCTTAATAGTCAGCACGTTAGCATCAGTATGACCACCCTGCCTAATAGTAAGCACGTTAGCATCAGTATGACCACCCTTCTTAAAAGTCAGCACGTTAGCATCAGTATGGCCACCCTTCTTAAAAGTCAGCACGTTAGCATCAGTATGGCCACCCTGCTTAATAGTAAGCACGTTAGCATCAGTATGACCACCCTGCTTAATAGTCAGCACGTTAGCATCAGTATGACCACCCTTCTTAATAGTTAGCATCAGTATGACCACCCTTCTTAATAGTCAGCACGTTAGCATCAGTATGACCACCCTTCTTAATAGTCAGCACGTTAGCATCAGTATGACCACCCTGCTTAATAGTAAGCACGCTAGCATCAGTATGACCACCCTGCTTAATAGTAATCACGCTAGTACCAGTATGACCATCCTGCTTAATAGTAATCTCGCTAGTACCAGTATGACCACCCTGCTTAATAGTAATCACGCTAGCATCGGTATGACCACCCTGCAGTGTGACCATCCTGCTTAATAGTAATCACGCTAGTACCAGTGTGACCATCCTGCTTAATAGTAATCACGCTAGTACCAGTGTGACCATCCTGCTTAATAGTAATCACGCTAGTACCAGTGTGACCATCCTGCTTAATAGTAATCACGCTAGTACCAGTGTGACCACCTTGCTTAATAGTAATCACGCTAGCACCATTGTGACCACCCTTCCTAATAGTAATCACGCTAGTACCAGTATGACCACCCTGCTTAATAGTAATCACGCTAGTACCAGTATGACCACCCTGCTTAATAGTAATCACGCTAGTACCAGTATGACCACCCTGCTTAATAGTAATCACGCTAGTACCAGTATGACCACCCTGCTTAATAGTAATCACGCTAGTACCAGTATGACCACCCTGCTTAATAGTAATCACGCTAGTACCAGTATGACCACCCTGCTTAATAGTAATCACGCTTGTACCAGTATGACCACCCTGCTTAATAGTAATCACGCTAGTACCAGTATGACCACCCTGCTTAATAGTAATCACGCTAGTACCAGTATGACCACCCTGCTTAATAGTAATCACGCTAGTACCAGTATGACCACCCTGCTTAATAGTAATCACGCTAGTACCAGTATGACCACCCTGCTTAATAGTAATCACGCTAGTACCAGTATGACCACCCTTCTTAATAGTAATCACGCTAGTACCAGTATGACCACCCTTCTTAATAGTAATCACGCTAGTACCAGTATGACCACCCTTCTTAATAGTAATCACGCTAGTACCAGTATGACCACCCATCTTAATAGTAATCACGCTAGTACCAGTATGACCACCCATCTTAATAGTAATCACGCTAGTACCAGTATGACCACCCTTCTTAATAGTAATCACGCTAGTACCAGTATGACCACCCTTCTTAATAGTAATCACGCTAGTACCAGTATGACCACCCTGCTTAATAGTAATCACGCTAGTACCAGTATGACCACCCTGCTTAATAGTAATCACGCTAGTACCAGTATGACCACCCTGCTTAATAGTAATCACGCTAGTACCAGTATGACCACCCTTCTTAATAGTAATCACGCTAGTACCAGTATGACCACCCTGCTTAATAGTAATCACGCTAGTACCAGTATGACCACCCTTCTTGATAGTAATCACGCTAGTACCAGTATGACCACCCTGCTTAATAGTAATCACGCTAGTACCAGTATGACCACCCTTCTTAATAGTAATCACGCTAGTACCAGTATGACCACCCTGCTTAATAGTAATCACGCTAGTACCAGTATGACCACCCTTCTTAATAGTAATCACGCTAGTACCAGTATGACCATCCTGCTTAATAGTAATCACGCTAGTACCAGTATGACCACCCTGCTTAATAGTAATCACGCTAGTACCAGTATGACCACCCTTCTTAATAGTAATCACGCTAGTACCAGTATGACCACCCTTCTTAATAGTAATCACGCTAGAACCAGTATGACCACCCTTCTTAATAGTAATCACGCTAGTACTAGTATGACCACCCATCTTAGCACGCTAGTACCAGTGTGACCACCCATCTTAATAATTAGCACGCTAGCATTTATACTGTTGAAACATGCAGACAACGATCAATACAAAAACGCGGAAAGAATTAGAATTTGATGACATTGAAAAAACAAACATGAAATAGTTTCAACATGGAAACATTTGTAGCATATCCAACCAAAACCTGAAGTAGTGAAACATTTAAATGCAGAGAGTGCGATTTTAAACCCATTGCTTACGTTTTTATTGGATTTCAAATGTGTTTTATGTGTTTTCAAACTTATTGCAGGTAATAAAATGTCGTTAGCAAAGCAATAAACTTTTTTAGAATTATCATTCTGCTCTTATGATAGGTGTTTGTACACAGAGATATTAATGTTATGGCACTTTTATTTGATCCAACCTATCGAGAAAGTTTTTCTTGTAATCTTGTACCCGATGCGCAGAAATAAATTTGTCATTTCATTAAGCCATTGCTAAATGACCCCATATAATCATGGTATCATATAATTTGATAACATATATGGCTGATCAATGTCTGGAATCAAATTAATATCATTAATAAAGCTTTTTTAGTGTGAATATTTGTTCTCTATTTCAACTAAATTCGGACGTGAAATAATCTGTTTAAAAGTTTCAACTCTTAAAATCCTTTTAAATGACACATAAATAAAAAAGGTTCTCTTCACTTAAAAAGGTGTGTTTTCAATATATTAAACTCATAAAAAACACCTTCAAAATGATACCAAAATAATATGGGATCTCTTCGCATAAATTTGAAAGCGTTTTTCAAAAATGTTTAACTAATCAAAAACCTTTAAAATAGTACAAAAAATGATATGGGATCTGTGTACATTGGATAGTTATGATACAAATACCTTAAATCGAAATAAAATCAAGTTCAATATAAATGAAGAACAAAGATAAAATAAACACGAGGGCAGTGTTCTCAATGCCGTCCTGGAATCACCTCGTCAAGAATCTGAATCAAATAGCCATTGTTCTTGACCATCTAAAGCCAAGCGAAAATGTGTTAAGCTTCATTAATTAAATACAAAGCTTAATTTAACATAAGCCATCACAAAGCCATAATTGGACAATATCCGTTGGGGGTTGTTGCCTACCGACAGTTGTAATGTCAACAGACCACAAGGACCATGACAACAACACATTCACACGAATCGTTCAGCATCCCTTGGTACATTATGTCAATGAGGGATTCTGAATAGCACAATCGTAATCACTCGACACGACATTGTACTATTAGCAAGAATGCATCGCTTGTCGATAATATATTGTTTGATAATGCTCAATATTGCAAAAGGACACCAATGCGGAATACTATGAGTCATTGATTGCCACACGTCTACTCTCATTGTGACCAACTCCCGCTATTTAAGTTACACCAGAAGCATGATTGGCTATTCACTTTATTGAATAGTTATATGAAAGATCCATGCAAGACAGCTTAACAAATGTAACTGGTCTAGAAAAGTATCTGAGGAGGAATTAAAACAGATACTAGTACAAAGGAACACGTAGTTATCACAGTCTAAATGAAATAAAAAAAACCTTGTGCTGGACGAACCTAAATGCCACGGAATTTGAACAGGGCCTTGTGCTGGACGAACCTAAATGCCATGGAGTTTGAGCACGGCAATGTGCTGAACGAAGTTTGAGCATGTCCTTGTGCTTGACGAACCTAAATTCTACGGAGTCTGAGCATGGCCTTGCGCTTGATGAACCTAAATTCTACGGAGTTTGAGCATGGCATTGTGCTGGACGAACCTTAATTCTACGGAGTTTGAGCATGGCATTATGCTGGACGAATCTAAATTCTACGAAGTTTGAGCATGGCCTTGTGCTGGACGAACCTAGATTCTACGGAGTTTGAGCAGGGCCTTGTGCTGGACGAACCTAAATGCCATGGAGTTTGAGCTCGGCATTGTGCTGAACGAAGTTTGAGCATGACCTTGTGCGTTACGAACCTAAATTCTACGGAGTTTGAGCATGGCATTGTGCTGGACGAACCTAAATGTCACGGAGTTTGAGCACGGCCTTGTGCTGGACGAACCTAAATGCCACGGAGTTTGAGCACGGCATTGTGCTGGACGAACCTAAATGCCACGGGGTTTGAGCATGACATTGTGCTGGACGAACCTTAATGCCACGGAGTTTGAGCACGGCCTTGTGCTGGACGAACCTAAATGCCACGGAGTTTGAGCATGACATTGTGCTGGACGAACCTAAATGCCACGGAGTTTGAGCATGGCCTTGTGCTGGACGAACCTAACTCCCACGGAATTTGAGCACGGCATTGTGCTGGACGAATCTAAATTCTACGGAGTTTGAGCATGCCCGTGTGCTGGACGAACCTAAATGCCACGGAATTTGAGCATGCCCGTGTGCTGGACGAACCTAAATGCCACGGAATTTGAGCATGCCCGTGTGCTGGACGAACCTATATGCCACGGAATTTGAGCACGGCATTGTGCTGGACGAACCTAAATGCCACGGAGTTTGAGCATGCCCGTGTGCTGGACGAACCTCAATGCCATATTACATGTAGCATGCACTCAAGCACTAAAATAACCTAGTCATGTTGTTAGACTAACCATGAAGTCACAAAACATTTATCGGTATCGCAATTCTCTGTGGCTATTTATAATATCACACAATGTAGTTAAAAGTAGATAAGTAGATTAAACATTTTCACACTTAACTGGATTTAAATTTGTTTAAGGCTAAAGTGCAGTAACCTTGACCAATTGGTCAATCCTTTCACCGATTTTGTACTTAAGTGCTTTAAATATAAAGCGGAAAACTGAGGGTAAATATATATATAGCTTCAATAAAAATTTAGCCTGGGCTTTCCGAAGGACACAAAGAAATTTGCATCGTTTTAAATTAAAAACATAAAACATGAAGAACAAATGAACAATGTTTGTGGATACTTTTGAACACTGAAATGTTTGTTAACCTCACTTCTCAGTGTTTGTAAGTAAAGAATGAAATGCATATTTGAATTGTTTCTAGTACATACCCACTTCCACATGTCGAGTGATGGAAAAAACTAATTATATGGTCCATAAGACCACCCCCTAACGTTGGAGATTCGTTGACATGAAATGATCGTATATATATTTATATATATTTGTAGAGGTTGATGTGACCTAAGAATTGGAATTCCTTGCCTTAAGTGAGAGACTGAGTGCTCACAAACCGGTTCCATATACCTCTCCAGTAACGTCCTTCCTGTTTTAATGACTGCTCCGAGGTGGTAACACCGACCTTTTCTTATTTATTTACACCATTAAACAAGATTAGGCCCGGAATCACAAGAATTCTTATTCACTCAACTAAAATTATATTATTTACAATCATGTGTGTGTACTGGAAAAGGGATGTTATTTTTTACTTATCAATTTCTTTAAATGAAATTCGTTGTGCGGAATTTAAAGCAGGTCATTAATTATGTAAAGAAACAATTAGTACGACGACTGTTTTTTAAAAATTACTCAAGTACATGTTTTGCTCTAGAAATATTTTTCAACATAAAATACGATAGAGGGAAGCGCTCTTAAACAGAGTAAAACATTGGGCCATCCATGTGGGTTTATTTAATCTCTGTTAAGCGTCAAACCTAGCTACCTATTGAAAAAACTAATGTCGAAAAGATAACGAAATAGAACATTCACTCAGATTATAGACTGCCACAGTACATCATTTCAGGTGTTTTAATAAATCACATATCATAAAAACAAAACAGACATTCCATTTCGTCATAAGAACGGTCACATTATGGAATCTTTCAAAAACAATAGGATGCTTGAACCAGGAATGACTCTCCACAGGCTTGGACAACCTTTTGCGGAGAGTGACGAGAAAGTTTATTTCCAGCCAAATTGCAATGCATACCGGTCAAGGACATATAAATTGAGATTGAGGTATGGCTTTGTACGATGTTAGTCTGTATAGGGCTTTAACATGGTCATTGTTAAGATGGTTGACTACCGGACTTCCACTTGTAGTTTTCTTTGTGTTGTTTTTTAAACATCTTTGAGATATTGGTACCATTGGTACCGCTGCCGTGCGTTCAGTAGGGCGAGCGTTAACCAGCGTAAGCAGACTGTTCGTGTTTTGTATTCCAGCGCATATACTATAATCGGACAACCAAAGATAATCCGTTTTCCGCGAACACGTTTACTGAACGCATGGCAGATCTGTGTTTGTCGCTTGAGTTATGAACGCATTTAGTCGGTCCTATATGGCGTGTTGACCGGAGCTGAAATAACCATTATCACACACACTGGTTTTTTTTTCTTTCTTTGTATTGTTTGACGTTTTAATTGACGCATTGGGAAGACACGAACGTTTCCGGTATTTGGCGTCAAGCTTTTTAAACAATAAATTTCGATCTGTAACGCAAGGCTTACGTTAGGAAGGACTTTAATTATATTTAACGATAAGCGTGCCAATTTTATTTCTACCATTGCAATAATTTGGCGCTGAGATTAGCTAGAGATACTCAATTAATTTGAAATTCAAGCGATGTAAACCATACCGACACTAAATAAGCCAGGGTCGATAAGCTACTTGATTGGTTACGGTTTGGAAAAGCGGCATAACCGATCAAAGAATGATATACTCATGGTTCTAACCATTATCGCTCTTCTTGAAAAATGTCCTTGACATTGGATCTGAATATCATATTACCTTTGAATTGTAAAAACTATATGTGTCTGTAAAGATTTTACTGACAAGTATTTTTATTACAATAGTTTTGTACCGTGCTTTGGCAATCAACCACTACTTCATCTGAGGATATAAGTTTGGTGTAACAATTGTATTCAGATATATAAGTGCACCCCCCCCCCCATACACACACACACTTCCCTTCGGTACGCGGTATCCAGGTTTCTTTAAGGAACACGCAGGACTGGAACCGAACGCAGAAACTCCAAATTTGACATTATTCAGACTCGCAAAATAACTTAACAGTATTTCATACACAGGATTAGGATACAAAATGGAAAAGTATTCGGTTAGCCTCTGATGTGAAGTGCCGCATACGGTTCGTGCCAAGACGACCTGTATGCAGTGAAAAGGTACGCTCACTCCGCATATTAAAAAAAATGTTCTTGTTTGACAAATTGACAATGATGAATTAGAAATAAACGAGTTTTACTATTATATTGAACTCTAAAATAGTAAAGAACTGTAACTCTTACACATTTTACTAAGTTGTTTCCCTTGTTTAAAATAATCGCGACGTTAACTTGACAAAGACCAACTCATCGAAATAACAGTTTGTGAATTGATTGAAGTAAATGCAACTTGTAGTAATACAGATTTAATGTGATAGTTATCAACGTTGTACAAGAGACATAAACTCTTGATGATGATGATGATGATGATGAGGAGGAGGAGGAGGAGGAGGAGGAGGAGACGACGGCGACGACGATAATTAATGACGACGAATAAAAGTAAAGAAATCTAGTTAGTATGTGCTTCTGATAACTTCTTCGTATAAAACATTCATTTCAGTAACGGAAAATGAACTACTAGTGATTGGGGCATGAAGGCACAAGCCCGCCAAATACAGTTCACGTGAAATATATGCGGCATGTATGCGGTGACAAGTTGTGTACCACTACAATCTTTTTATTAATATTTTCTGAAGATATGTGTATTTACTATTTACTAGTATAGTATTATCGTGAAGAAGCATTCTCATGTTATACAAAGATTCGCCTCCTTCAGAAATTATAACATAAGTAAGGCATACATAACGCATTCCTAGTCATTGTAGAAAACGCATCTGAAAACAAACATAACACAAGTCATATAAATAAAATATTCAAACACAGCTACTTACCATTTTTGTTTGTTTATTCCGGGCTCTAGGGGAAACATCAGCCTGATGTTTGTCCCAGTCCATGATCTGCCTTACTCTGCGCGTCTCCTCGTGTGTGAGAGGCGCGGCCGGGGGCTCGTCAAAATGGAACCGGTACGCCTCACGCACGTTGTAGTTGTATTTCATGGCGTTCCACATGATGCCGATGGTCTATTTGTTGGTTGCTTGAAAAACTATTTATGGTTGTCCATTATTTCAGCAGTTCATTTCCTACAAGCTAGTTCTCTGAAAGGAATATACAGAAATACTGGTATCAATGCCAACTAGTAACTGAAGGATTTTCGGTATGAAAGATGCAATAAGGAGGTACATATTATCATGTTTTATATATTTAAATATGATAAATTGACAATATACGCAGTTGAATCCATTTGACTACAGCATCTGTACTACAACTATGCCTGTATAATAATTATGTTGTTCTTATCCGTGTGTTTCAAACTCCGTCATTTAGTTTAGTAGTGGCGACGAAATCTGTTAAGGTGGACCACTGCATGGCCTCTTATTAAACACTGATCATCGATTGATCAACTAATGGTATCAGGGTATCATATTTGATATCTATTGCAAAATTGATCCTAATCAAAACAATTCTTTGTTTAAGCGTTTTATTTAGGTTTGTTTATAAAGTTTGAACAATTAACAATGATATGTTGAATACAGTCCATGTATAAAGCTAATAATCTTGACCTGGAATGTTATAACGTTAAGATATTATTCTGTCTTTTTTTTAAAAAAAAATACAAGTTTTTCACTATTTACACGTTTACAGAACATAAAACAGACTACACAATGTTACCTTTGTAAAAAAAGTGCACATAATCCATAAAAAGCATGCAACTAAACATTTCGTGTTATATTAAGGCGAAAGTCAAACTTCCAAAACATATGAATTTTCTTACAATCTTTAAATAACAGTAAACAATATCTGCTAGTTTTACAATTACCCGTTGTTAACATCTCTGTCTTTACTTCATTATCTTCTATGATCAACGTCGAAGTATAAATAATTGTCTTTGTTGGAGCAATCATAACGATCTATCTCTATTATATTAGTCACAGACACACGATGTATGAACGATCGCACTGCTACACTATTTATCATTTAAATGCTAACCATTTAAATTTAATGTGCGCACCAAATTCTTACACCTAATCTAGTCCATAACACACTGTTTGGGTTAGAATAACACAAATATCTTATAGGTTAATGTATTGTTCATTTGCAGCTGTTAAAGAAATAAATGCTAAATCCGCCGCTTAAACACTTTCTCCTCAAAATAAAAGACTATTTGTCTGAGCTCTTTTGTCATCTAGTAAACATAATGACAGTATATCTCATCTCTTCAGTATGTCCTTGAGGCAGGTTTATATGGTCTTACCTTGGCATCAGTACAAGGCTAGCTTGAATAGTGGAAAGACTGTTTGTTTTCGTGTAATTGCTGACATTGAAATCATTTAAATGACTGTTTCTATTTGACTTTCTATTATTGAATTAATACGAACTATTTACATGTTTGTTTAATGGAATAATATACGATCTTAACATTTGCAAGGTTTCTGTAAATATGATGAAATTATTGCTTGATGTTAGTTTAAAAAGCCATATCAGGGTATTGCATTTATGTAAGGAATGAAATGCGTATTTAATGTCATTATCGGCGTTTGAACCAGTTGGGCTGGTGAAAGTGTGTGGGGTCCCAACTATTTCCAACTGTAGCAACTCGTGTTATTCAAGTCACAGGTCATGTTGCAACTCTGGTTGACTCTTGGTGACGGTCACGTGTTTTTGGTAATTCCTGGGACCAATAACAATCCTAGTTCCAGGTAATTCTGAACAGTTAAAACTACCTCAAATGCCCGGAATTCGCGCTGCGCAGTAATTTTGCCAATACATTTTTAAATCTGAATTATGAAGATATACAATTACATGTAAACAAAATCTGGAAGGAATATATATAATGTTATTTCTTCCAGTATAAATGCATTTTGAACGGCTACAGGTACCATTTTTGGAGAACTGACAGAAACATTGATAAATGGGGGTGGTGTGGCTGCATCCATGAGATCTGACATTGCTACGGTCAAGAAATCCTTTAATTAAAGCCATATTTTTAGAACCCATATTCTAATTTTTTTAAACATGTGAAGACCCCCCCCCTCCTCATCCCTAACTTTCAGTTGACAAAAATGCTATAATAAACTGTACCGAGGGACAAACTGATACATACATTTAGAACAGTATGACACAGTTACTTTATAAATCAAACAATTTACAAGAACAAGTAAAGAACTTTACACAATACATGGCATTTAATCAAATAGATAAATCGGAGGAATTTAGACAATTTTATAATAGTTGAGGAGTCAGTGCTAAACACATTCACCCTTGCAAGTGTTCCATTAAGGCTCTTTCAATGCGCATCAAATGTGCCGTTTCTGACCTAGCACCCTGCCCTTATCAAATTCTGGCTGGAGTACTGAACAGGAATACAGTTGTTTAAGCATCTTAATTAATTTAGTACAGAGTACTCCAATAGGATTCTTTTACTAACAGTTACATGCTGTATTCTTGATTAAAACACTATGTCTTGTCGCAAAAAAGTTTGAAGTAGTAAAGCAAAGTTATATGGTTTCTAATCGCTGAAATATTGAGGAAATTGTGGGAAGTATTTTGACTATTTTGCACATCCTTGGTACTCTTTTTTATAAATATAAATATTTTTTTTATAAAAGGCTGAATTCTAACGCTATGTTATGTGTTGATAGTCAATTACCGCTCTGTCAGCGTGGAATTAGCCTGTCGACATTCCGTTTTTAGCACTGGAAGCTATGGAAACGTGAATAAGTGGTCTATATTGTTAAGGTTCAAAACGCAGGACTTTATAAAAATTTACACAGTTGTCTGCTTCTTTTCGACAAGATGTTGACTGCTACTTTTAAAAAATCCAAGTTACGGCAAGTAATTATTTCGTCATACATGTACTTATGTCATGGTCAAACATACTTCCTTAGACTTAGATAGTCAGTGACATTCAATAATATCAGCCTTAAAGGCAAGACATTAAGGTACGTTTTATTATACCTTTAAATTTGAATTCTAATTGTTGTTTTGTTTGTTTATCCGAAAATGGTGTCCGAAAATGGTGAATACTTCCGATTAACTTGTTGACGAGTGGATATTCACTATTGTTGTCTGGCAGTCGTACTAGTCTGAATTAATGGACGTTCAATATTTGATTCATCTAAGGATTTGCCATATAAAAAATCTTATTAAAAAATCGTCCACATACAATTGTTCTTGTTTATCCAATTATGGCATCGTAGTCGCCTATGGTCTCGATGTATCGTCCTAGTCCCTAAAATCGCGACCAACCTTGATTCGCGGCCATCTTTGTCTTTACCTGATTATCACGTGAAATGCATGCATCTGCAAAGCTATGACGTCATTTTTACTACAAACTATTTACAAGAGTAGATGCTTTCCAACTCGCGAAAAAATGTCTTTAAAACAGATAAATTCACTTGAAACAATGGTTAACACTGCAAACAATGTAGTTTTACTAATCCCAAATTAATTGCTATAGAAACCAACCATATTTGCCACATAACATCCTTAAAAATTCGCTGGTTATTTCGTCTGCTTTGTATACATTTTATCAATGACGGTCACGTGACCTAAATTCTTGTAGGAAGGCAAAGCAAACTTATAATATGTGTTTTCATGACCCATAGTCTTAGTGTCAAAATAAAGAAATTAGTGAGTGTTAATTTCTGTTTTAGGTGCATCCCTAAGTAGTGATAAAGCAGTACATAATTTATTTCCAACTGCCCTTAAACATGCTTATGTACAAAATAATCAGAGGAAGGCACTTATGTCCTTAAGTCATCTAGAATGTTCAGTGTTCCTGAAATTACACTTAAAGAGACAGTTTTGTCTTTGGGTTAAATTATACTTTCCCCCACTACGAGTAATTTGACATGATTTAATATTTTATGTTTACAAAATACTGTAAATCTTTTATTACAAGTTGAAATTTTGAAATTAACATTTTTAAAGATATGTTGGACTGTTTTTCTCAAAAATCAATTGATCAAAATAGTGTTGGCCTAATTAAAACGTGCTGACCTAGATTACGTCAGAGCTCGCGAATCAAGGTACTAGAATCAAGATGGCGGCCTAGTTTCAGTGTCTGTACTCTGTTGACATTATTTACGTTAACTTTTGACTGTTTGTTCTTAAATACTTGTGGAAATATGGATAAATAAATGGCATGTCTGACAAAAGTAGTTAAATTATTTCATTGTTTTGCTCAACTTTATTATTTTTTATTTATTCCTTACATCTGCGAATCATGGTTAGTCGAGGATACTTTATCGAATATTTTTCCCGATATCATTTATGTGCCTTATTCTATCACATGTACTTGTACTCTTTTTACATTTTTGACCCTATGAATTTTGGAAAGTTTCACAGAAAGTGTGTGATTTCTGAAAAAAAAATAAAAAAAATTATAACCTGTTTGTGTCCTACAGATGTAAACTCAATGAGCCATCAGTTCTTCTTTCGCACTTTTTGTTATTTCTTCTATTTCGCCCGCTACTACCCACAATGTAATTGCTGCATGGGGTATAATTATTTGGACTAGTAGTAGTACAAGTAGTCACAGTCCATCTGCATAGACATTTACTATGGGACCTTGTTTTATAATTTTTAGTATTTGCAGACTCAGTTTCTAATATTAATAATCTCTAGGCCAAGTTCGAATCTGGGTCATGTGCGGTCAAAAACTAGGTCACCAGGTCAAATTGAAGGAAAAGCTTGTTAACACTCTAGAGGTCACATTTATGACTGTATCTTCATGAAAGTTCGTCAGAATGTTTATATTAATAATCTTTAAGTCAAGTTTAAATCTGGGTCATGTGCTGTCAAAAACTAGGTCACCAGGTCAAATCATAGGAAAAGATTGTTAGCATTCTAGAGGTCACATTTATGACTGTATGTTCATGAAACTTAGTCAGAATGTATATATTGATTAGCTCTAGGCCAAGTTCGAATCTTGGTCATGTGCGGCCAAAAACTAGGTCACCAGGTCAAACTTAAGGAAAAGCTTGTTTACAATCTAGAGGTCACATTTATAAATGTTTCTTCATGAAAGTTGGTCAGAATGTTTATATTATTAATCTCTAAGTCAAGTTTAAATGTTGGTCATGTGCTGTCTAAAACTAGGTCATTAGGTCAAATCATAGGAAAAGCTTGTTAGCACTCTAGAGGTCACATTTATGACTGTATGTTCATGAAACTTAGTCAGAATGTTTAAATTGATTAGCTCTAGATCAAATTCGAATCTGGGTCATGTGCGGTCAAAATCTAGGTCACCAGGTCAAATAATAGAAAAAGCATGTTAACACTCTAGAGGCCACATTTATGACTATATGTTCATGGAACTTGATCAGAATGTTATTCTTGATGATCCTTAGGTAGAGTTTTAAACTGGGTAATCAGAGTCAAAAACCAGGCCACTAGGTCAAATCATAGATAAACTTTGTAAACACTGTAGAGGTTACTTTCTCTTTTTTGATCACCATGAAACTATGTCAGAATGTTTGTGTTTATGAAGTCTATGTCAAGTTTGAAACCTGAGTTCAAAAACTAGGTCACGAAGTCAAATCATAGAAAACATTGTTAAAACACTGTTGAAGCCATATTTTCTACTTTATCTATATGAAACCTGGTCAGAATGTACTTATTACAGCACGGTAAGGTTTGTACTTTCCATCGTCCTGAAAAACACTTATTCTCTCCCCCTGTCACAATCGCCCTCGCCCTGAAAACACTTATTTCACCCTTGAATTGGATCAGGTGAGCGATACAGGGCCTTCAGGGCCCTCTTGTTTCAATATTGTGCTCCGATTGGATTAGCGCGATGTCAATTAAGCAATTTTATACAATGTTACAAAAATCAGCTATTCCATGATACATGCACAAACGTATGTTGCTGATTACACATCATTAAGAACAAGAACTGAGTTGCAGAAGACACTGCTTATTTTATTGTAATAAATAAAAAAAAAATAATGTAAATATAAGTATTGAGCGCATATTTTCTTGTGTTTATTCTGTATTAACGCATTAGGGCACGCGAGCAAATGATAGCCTGCATACACACAAGAAAAAATGTGATCAGTCCTTAAATAATTCTTAATATATTTTTGGCATGGGATTTATAGATTGACAGTTGAGAGTGAGAACACGCTATATTGTGGCTAGTCCGTCAGTCCGTCCGTACGTCACACTTCGTTTCCGATCGATAACTGGAAAACCGCATGACCTAGGTTCACCAAACTTGGTAGGGAGGTTGGTCATGAGGTGTAGAAGATCCCTATTGTTTTTGGGGTCACTAGGTCAAAGGTCAAGGTCGCGGCGACCCCCAATGTAAAAAACATTTCCGCTCAATATCTTGAGAACGGTTTGACCTAGGTTCACCAAACTTGGTAGGGAGGTTGGTCATGAGGTGTAGAAGATCCCTATTGTTTTTGGGGTCACTAGGTCAAAGGTCAAGGTCGCGGCGACCCCCAATGTAAAAAACATTTCCGCTCAATATCTTGAGAACGGTTTGACCTAGGTTCACCAAACTTGGTAGGGAGGTTGGTCATGAGGTGTAGAAGATCCCTATTGTTTTTGGGGTCACTAGGTCAAAGGTCAAGGTCGCGGCGACCCCCAATGTAAAAAACATTTCCGCTCAATATCTTGAGAACGGTTTGACCTAGGTTCACCAAACTTGGTAGGGAGGTTGGTCATGAGGTGTCGAAGACATGTATTGTTTTTCGGGTCACTAGGTCAAAGGTCACGGCGACCCCCAAAGTTAAAACCAATGCCGCTCAATATCTTGAGAACGGTTTGACCTAGGTTCACCAAACTTGGTAGGGAGGTTGGTCATGAGGTGTAGAAGATCCCTATTGTTTTTGGGGTCACTAGGTCAAAGGTCAAGGTCGCGGCGACCCCCAATGTAAAAAACATTTCCGCTCAATATCTTGAGAACGGTTTGACCTAGGTTCACCAAACTTGGTAGGGAGGTTGGTCATGAGGTGTAGAAGACATGTATTGTTTTTCGGGTCACTAGGTCAAAGGTCACGGCGACCCCCAAAGTTAAAACCAATGCCGCTCAATATCTTGAGAACGGTTTGACCTAGGTTCACCAAACTTGGTAGGAAGGTTGGTCATGAGGTGTAGAAGATCCCTATTGATTTTGGGGTCACATGTCAAGGTCAAGTGCTTGAAAGATGAAAAATAGTTTTCAGATCATTAACTAGGGCTTATTGTGTGGAAATCCCTATTGAATTCTCACACCCTGCTTTCCAGCCAGATGTATCAGTACTTTACACCTCTAAGTCTTACTAAGCCTTCGGGGGAGACATGCGCTTTTCTCAAAAGCCCATTCTAGTTAAATTTCTATGTTTGACTGTTGAAACTTCCAAAGTTAATGGAAGCCTTGTATCATGCATGAATTGATTTTTGAAACACAAGCCATTTCTGTCCACAGACCAATCCAATTCATAGAACTCTAGGAGTATCTGAAGGCCGATAAGTTTTGTAATGCCCAAAACTTACAAGACCTTAGATCGGCAGCAAAATAATTTCTATATTCTAAGTCTAAGACCCAGATGGGATTTTAGAGGCCTTGGACCCTTTGACTGGAGCCTTTTGCTCCACTTGCGAAAAGGTGATGAATGTGGAGTTTAACACACTAGATGGCATAGGCACCCTTCCCATTGAAATGATAAAATGCTGTGTTTGATAGAGAGACTTATTCACAAAAGTATACGTTTAGCTTATTTTCTTTTCTCTGCTTACAGGTTCTGATTATGACTGTAACAATGGCAAGGTTGGTGCACCTCTCTCCAATGCAGCTGTATGGATGGCTGAGCAAGCCTCCAGTTTCTCAACTATTAAGACACCATGCAATCAAGCACCCGCCTAAATACTCTCTCAGGAAACACTGCACGATGGCCAGACCGAAGACTACCTCAGTGATGAACACAAATATCAAAGGACATTTTCAAATTACAAAAAGTGTTGGTCGTGCTCAGGTTTTTCATACATCAGTAGTGGTGAGAGCACCAGTCTGGCTTTTACCATTTTTGAAAGGTCCCGTGCTAAAGTTTCTAGCCTTTGTTACTGGCAGGTAAGCTGTCTTACTGTACTAGTGTACATGTACATTATATTACTCACAATTGTGACTCTAAACTCTGACTACTAGTTCTGAACAGCTGGTTGATTTAAGTTTTCTTACATAATTGGCCGGAATTGAAAATAAAAATAAAAATTATTGTATCATGAGGCTAGAGCTCCATTATCACGTAATTACATTGACTCGATGACAAATAATTTTTCCACATATATATGAATGGCGTGATTCAATATTATATTATTCAATATAATAAATGTTTTACTCTTTTCAAAAGGGCATTCTATTAATATTATGTATTATGTTGATCAGCATCATTGCTCAATATTTTTAAAGAAAGTAGTTCTAGAGCAAAACAATGTACTTGAATAATTACTCGAAAATGATTAATTGTACCCAAGTAAAATTTTTGCTTTCTCTCTCTCTATATATATATATATATATATACGGTATATAAATATACCTGATATGGACAGTGTTTTATCAACATAATCTTTAAGAAAATGCATTTTTAAAAAGAGTAAAAATGTATAAGATTTTGAATATTTTTACGCTATTTATATAATAATGCAGTAAAATGAGTTGCAATTGAGATTTGAATTTAGTATTTTGATGATATTGGGGCCTTGAAATTAAAACAAAAATGTGTAGAGTTTCACATCATTTAAAAAAATGAAATTTACTTTTAGATCTTTTTTTTTCAAAAAAGTAGAGATACATGTATTCTCATAGCCTTAGCTTCTTCATTGTCTGAATGCAAACCTTTAATGCATATTGAGATACTGAAATGAAACTAGGTACACACGTTGTAAGAGACAAAACACATATGTACCGGTATAAGCAAGGCCCATAACTGGCTTTAAATACTTGATGAGTTATGCCCCTTTTTTAAATGAAAAAATAAACAAAAAACTTGCGTTAGCATTCACTTCACAATCCTTGATCATATTTTAGAAGAACATGTAGTCCAAATAGACATGAGTTCAGTGACTGATTTCCTTGCAAATATCTTTCCCTAAGGGTGTCAGTGTGTTTTTGTTGTTTATTTTCAGAACACTCCGACAGGCAAGACTGAAACAGTCGCCAGAGGTTCAGAAGAAGTGGCTACGTTACAAGCTGGCCTTTTTTGGCGTAGTCCTTTCTGCTATTGCCATTTTCACCATTTGGTATTATGAATCCCACCTGGAGGTTACATCCACTGGAAGGAAACGTCTGATGGTGCTCCTTCCAGAGCAGATACAGAAGATAGCTGACGAGTCGACCTTGGATGTAAGTGCTTTTGGAATTAGTATTATACTTTGCAATACTGAATTTGTTAAATGTTCACAATGAAAATTTAATCCAGCATAACATAAAAAAGAACGTTTTTAGCTGGATATATATATATATATATATATATATATATATATATATGTACACCTGAGCAAACCAGTGATTGGAGAATTGTGTCAAATATGTAGGATTTAAACCAAAAAAAGTTGCAGAAAATATTTAAAGAGAAAGCAGGCTCGAATAGTCCTAAAGCATTAGCTATAGTGGGATGTTTGACTACTATATAAAACCAGAAAGGTTAGAATCAGTTTTCAATTATTATGATGCTTGTTGAAAGAAGGCATTTACCTGTGCTATAGGTGCATGTATGTGCCATGTATGAGATGACCAATTGGCCCCAATATTGTGAAAAAAACATATTGAAAGTCAAATCTCAATCTCACTCAATTTATCACATAGCATCAAAAGTTATTAAAAATAACATATGATTTTACACCTTTGAAAAAGCTTCTGTCATATAATATGTTGATTTATGCCTTTGATTTAGATTCCAAAGGAATAATATTCTACAGCCAAATTTGTATTTGAGTACAATTCCTTGTTTTTTAACAATTAATCATGTATTTTTTTTGCTCTGGAATTCAGTTTCTTTACGATTTTGACAAAATCTTTCTATCAACAAATTCTATAAATAAGAAAATATGTTTTTAAAAAGTATAAAAACATGCAAGATTTTAAATCAAACTGTGCTTTTATGTGGTAAATTGAGTTGAGATTGAGATTTGACTTTAGTATTTTTGTGTTACTGGGGCTTGATGTTCTAATGGTATTGTTATTGATATTTGTAGAGTCTTGAAAAATATTCGGAGGCAGGAGTGCTGATTCCAGATGGGCACCCTCTCTATGGCCGTGTGTGGCGAGTACTCGAAAGGTTGATAAAGGGCAATGCACTTGCTGAGCCAGGGATTACAGCGTACGATTGGCATGTACATATTATAAAGGATGAACAAGTGAACGCCCATGTCTTTCCTGTAAGGGGTTTTCATTTGGCATTCGGCTTAAAATACTAATATGAATATTAATTAAAAGTTAAAGGCTGCCTGCCAAAAAATACAGATGTGTAATGATAAAAATAAAAAAATGTTCATTTGAGATATGAATGATAAAAATACAGTTTAAAGACAATTAATAGAAATAAATATTATTAGTGATATATATTAAAGAAAGACTAGGATTGTTTCTGGTTACTTATTTTTCTGATTTTTAACTAGGTATTTAGAAAAGGGATGTCATTGGGCTGGCGGGTGGGCGGATAGTATTGAAAGTTGAAAAGCTACACATTTTATGTCAGATCAATTTTTTTGTGCATGTCCAAAAAAACAAAAAAGACATCAGTGATAAAAAAACACAAACAAAGTGTTAAATGTAATGTATAAGTATGATTTTGTCAATGTAAGGTTTGACTTTCATATTTATGACTTAAATTTTGAATAATATCTTACAATGTTGTTTGCATGCGTTTCATTTCAGAATGGCCATGTATTTGTGAACACCGGTTTGCTCGAGTTTTGCACAAATGACGATATGTTAGCCATCATACTAGGGCATGAGGTTGCACATTGCCTGTTGAGACATGCAGTAAGATATGTTTTTTGTTGTTATTTTGTGTATCTTTGTCATTTATTTTGATAATGATTTGAAACTTTTTATTCCCTAATTATTTTATTCGCCTTTATAGTATTGAAGATATGAAAGTACGGTACTATCTTGTTCATCACAGGGTCAGCATCCGTGTGTCACACTTTCATTTTTGCTCTCTAACATTTTACATTTGTTATCCAATCTTTACCGAACCTGGCCTCAATGTTTACAGGCATAAACTCTCAACTGAATTTTACCAACAGCCAGATCTTACTAAACTTCATACTGACAGCATGTGGTGATAGGGTAAAAAATGCACTGAGACAACCCATGGTGCAAATTTTATCATTATGAAGTCAGAAAAACTGTAAAGATACTTGTACGATATCAGCCTTAAAAAGAAATTCAGGAAAGATTCCTGAGCAATTATTAGACATAACTTTATATTAAAATTTGTATAAGAAGATTTGTCAGAAGACCCAAACCAGCATTTATATTTATGTTTATTTATTGTTTATTTCATAGGTGGAGAACATGAGTCGTGAACAGCTGTTGTCGTACCTGATCAGCGCTGTTCTTGCAGCTATCTGGTGTATTCTCCCCAATGATGGTCTGGCTATTGTCACGCATTGGTACTTCAACAAAGTCATAGATGTAGGTGTACTGTTATAGATGTAGGTGTACTGTTATAGATGTAGGTGTACTGTTATAGATGTAGGTGTACTGTTATAGATGTAGGTGTACTGTTATAGGTGTACTGTTATAGATGTAGGTGTACTGTTATAGATGTAGGTGTACTGTTATAGATGTAGGTGTACTATTATAGATGTAGGTGTACTGTTATAGATGTAGGTGTACTGTTATAGGTGTACTGTTATAGATGTAGGTGTACTGTTATAGATGTAGGTGTACTGTTATAGATGTAGGTGTACTGTTATAGATGTAGGTGTACTGTTATAGGTGTACTGTTATAGATGTAGGTGTACTGTTATAGATGTAGGTGTACTGTTATAGATGTAGGTGTACTGTTATAGGTGTACTGTTATAGATGTAGGTGTACTGTTATAGATGTAGGTGTACTGTTATAGATGTAGGTGTACTGTTATAGATGTAGGTGTACTGTTATAGATGTAGGTGTACTGTTATAGATGTAGGTGTACTGTTATAGGTGTTCTGTTATAGATGTAGGTGTACTGTTATAGATGTAGGTGTACTGTTATAGATGTAGGTGTACTGTTATAGATGTAGGTGTACTGTTATAGATGTAGGTGTACTGTTATAGATGTAGGTGTACTGTTATAGATGTAGGTGTACTGTTATAGATGTAGGTGTACTATTATAGATGTAGGTGTACTGTTATAGATGTAGGTGTACTGTTATAGATGTAGGTGTACTGTTATAGATGTAGGTGTTCTGTTATAGATGTAGGTGTACTGTTATAGATGTAGGTGTACTGTTATAGATGTAGGTGTACTGTTATAGATGTAGGTGTACTGTTATAGATGTAGGTGTACTGTTATAGATGTAGGTGTACTGTTATAGATGTAGGTGTACTATTATAGATGTAGGTGTACTGTTATAGATGTAGGTGTACTATTATAGATGTAGGTGTACTGTTATAGATGTAGGTGTACTGTTATAGATGTAGGTGTACTGTTATAGATGTAGGTGTACTGTTATAGATGTAGGTGTACTGTTATAGATGTAGGTGTTCTGTTATAGATGTACTGTTATAGATGTAGGTGTACTGTTATAGATGTAGGTGTACTGTTATAGATGTAGGTGTACTGTTATAGATGTAGGTGTACTGTTATAGATGTATGTGTACTGTTATAGATGTATGTGTACTGTTATAGATGTAGGTGTACTGTTATAGATGTAGGTGTACTGTTATAGATGTAGGTGTTCTGTTATTTTGTTGATGTTTTAAGTATTAAATTTTTAAATGCCCGTTAAACATCAAACATGGTGTAAAATTGTATCACCCATCAAAGTTGTTACCACGGGGTTTTCTCTCGATCGTTTTTATCTTATATAATCTATTGATTAAAAGATTATGTATAGGGTAAAAAATAATAAGAGAAACCATGTCACTGTGATCATTACCATACTTGATAACAATTTTATATGGACAAAATATCATGAAAAAATTAGGAAATCGTGCAAATCACTTCAATAGTGCTTTATTGATTTAAGTATAAGTGCGATATTCCAGCTCTTTGATTGTCAAATTTTGATTAAATTGACCTGTTGGTGAAAACACATGTATCTCGGAAAAGCTCAATAATCATTCTGTTGACTTCACAAAAAGAAATTCCTTAGCTTTCCCTTGAATTATCAAAATTTGGCATGGAATCTCTGAGTTTGATAACTAATCTGATGTTGTTGGTAATTCCTGCTGTGTTTTGGCCCTTGAATTGGCATATTTTGACATTGTCCTCTCCTTTACTTGACTGAATTACTTCAATTCTTTTTTTATAAATATTAAATGAAAATTAAGGAAAATACCTTGGATATTTTACAGATTGCATTCCACAAGGCGTTTAGCCGAGACATGGAAATAGAAGCAGATAATTTGGGCTTTAAGTTGGCAACACGGGTACGTTAATTTTATTTAGTATGAAAAACAATGTTTTGAATTCCTGTTTTTATTCCCTTTATTCGCTTTATTACTTGTGCAAACAATTACTTGAGCTGTGAATTATTTAATCAGGTTTAAACTTATTGACAGTGTTTGTAGGCAAAATGACTTGACCAACTTCAATCAATAAATCACTCAGTAAATCTCAAGTCACACCGCAGTTAAGCATTTATGAAGTTGGCTTACTTATCGATTGGGTATCATACAGACCAAGTTCTTACTTTACCACAGAAGTTTGCTCATTTTGAATTAAAATTGATATTTCAATTGGTTTGACTACCGTATGCTAGGCCTTCTAAACAGGCGACAGATCAAATTTCACGGAATTTTAGCTGTATAAAATCCATCTGTTCATTATTTAAAGCTGCACACTCACATATTAATGTTTTATGGCTAACAGCGTTACTAGTGCTTTAAGAAAAATGAGTTTATAAAACATTAACTTTAAACTTTAAGTATGAAAAACTGCAATCTGATTTTTTGTCAGAAGTCTTATATCACTGGTTTCCACAAAAAAAATTGGCTAATTCCAAGACAAAAAGTAAAAAACATGTCAAAATAGTCAATCTGAGTGCAGCTTTAATTGAAAAGATTAGCTGCAGCACTGCATCATTGTCTATAAGCATCATAATGGTGTATTTTATATTTATGAACTTTGCTTACTATAACCGCAGGCATGTTTTGATGTTCGAGAAAGCGAGCGTGTCTGGGCAGACATGTCTGTCGTTGATGACCTACTGGGAACAAGGAAAACATCGCAATGGAACTCCACACATCCCTCAAACGAGAATCGTGTCAAGTATTTTCAAAAGAAGATGCCGGAGGTGATATTTTGCGTACTTAATGGATTGTTGAAATATTTTTTTTGCAGTTACTATGATTCAATCAATATTAAAAATCTGGCCCCAGATTCTCGCCAATGCCTGAGTACTGTAATTACTGAATAACTAACTCAACTCATTTATCCCGAGATCAGCCAGATATAGTTCTTGATCTTAAAAGTTTTGACTCTGTAACAACAATGTTATCCCAAATATCATGTTTTTATAAATTCTTGGGACAATATTTGAAAGAATTTCAAGCTGAAAATGTTCTTGAATAATTACTCAATATTTATTACTGTAGAGTACTCAGTAGTTAAAAGCATTAAATATTAAACAGTCTTGAAGGCAAAAAAGGACAGAATTTAAGATATGGTAGATGGAAAATAATATCTTTTATTTGAAATTATATTATTGATTTAAATAGTGTTCTCAGTTGAGTAAGAACTGGAGAGTTATCGAACAAATGGGGCCAGTTTATCAAGAACAGCATAAGGTTCTCTTTTAAGAAAGTGTACGGTTTTGAATTTTTACTATTTAGCATTTAACGAAAAGAAAAAGCAAGAACTGTATATATTGATTAAAATTGTGTTTCTTTTGAATGTTTTGTCTTAAGATTGAAGAATGATTCATGTTTTTCTAGCTTTTTTTGTCTTTTGAAGGAACTGAAATATTATCATAGCGTTTGTGTCAACAGCTTTGTGTGAAACCTTTCACATTGGGTATGACATCATAACATTTGAAAAATTAACATGAAACTTGGTTCACATTATTATTCTAATGAAATGCATGGCCATTTCCATAACTTAATAAAACAGAGTAGTGTGGAAACCCATTGGCTCAATATCCCAGGGACTGGCCAAAATACTTCCAGTCACGGGAACATCGAGCCAAGCGGGAATGTCTACTTGGAGTTAAACAAAATCAATCCTTTACATTTGTGCCAATCAGGAAATTGAGCCATGCAATATTGAGCCAAAAGGTTTTGTCTATATAGAGTTATGCCCCTTGTTAAACATAGAAAAAACAGACAAGTTTTTGTATCTTTTTGCTGTACTCTTGTTCCATTTTTATTTAATAATTTTTTTTTTATGAAATTGATATTAACAAGCCTTGTAAAAATATTTTATCACTCCCAGGCACTTAAGTTAAGGCTGGAATGTGGATGTCCTAATCCTCTGCCTACGGAAGACCCACGACTGAAGGCATTTGCACGTCGCCGCCATGTGAATGAGCTCCTGGCTGCCAGGGGGAGTGCTGCTAATATCCAGGCCCTTGAGAAGACTCGTGTCACACCTAGGCTGATAACTTGATGGGGACGGGGACAGCAGTAGTGCCTCCAATATTGTTATGCTCAAGGTTTTTAGCTTTTTTGATGTTCACGGAAAATCAAGGTATTTTCATTTGCACTGTTCTCGATTGGTTGGGAAATTTTGAAAAATTTAACTGTCAATGATGTGTAGATATCTGGTGTTTAATAATATTTCTAGGCTTTTATGTTGGGAGATGATTTTATGCTGTTGAACAAGATAAGAATTTTTAAATTAAAATCTGCAAAAGCTGCTTGAGTTAAATGTAAATACAGTCTCCCAGATCAAAGCGCAGTACTAACAACCCTATTGTATTAAAGCTTGTAATTAATTAACTTATCAGATTATAATGGATTGACATATCAAATGATCCTTTGATTTGTTATGAACTGTTGAGAATGGTAGGAGCTAAGAAGGGGATATATGACCGATTGTTTAGAACCTTGTTAAAGTTAACAACGGGATTAATGAGACCGTCGTTAACATCTTTTAGTCGTAAAATATTTCATGCTTTGCTTACATATTTAAATAAAACAAGTACAGCGGGCAGAAACAGTTGTCCAAAATCTTCTTAGAAATACTGCAGATCACAACTGTATCCATTAAACTTCCAGAGTAGTAAAAAACTGAAAGTTAACAACCATATGCGTTAACAACATTAGTTAACTTTAACAAAGTTCTGAAAAAATCAGCCTATTGCCCCTTTTGATTGTTTGTTAAAAACTGAAGAAAAAATTATCAGTTCAGATTGTTGTAGATTGTACACGCCTGCCATAAATTGACAACTGGATAATCAAAATGGTCTCATGTCATTGACCTCACTGTATTTTTATAGCTTTTATTGTGTTGAAATGTATATGTTTTTAGAAACAAATTCATACTATCACAATAGACATCAGTGACACATGTGTTCTGTCCTAAATTAAATCTGTGATATCTTCAATTAATTTCTTCAATTTTACCAATTTGTACCAATGTTAAAGGGACTGGACACCAGATGGTCCCGAAATTGGCAAATACAGTATATCCTCAAAACACACCTAGAATTATCAATATGAACTAGTATGGGGGGCCTTATATGCTATTTTACAAAATTTTGTCACGGTCTCAGCTAAGTTTCCTTTTTTAAAATAGCGCATAATGGTTTCCATGGGTTGTAAGCAATGAGATACTTCAGTAAGAAAGATTCAATGTGTTATACACAAGCATATCAATTATATGTAAGATTTTGACAATTTTCATTTTTTCTTGCAATGATATCATCTGGTGTCTAGTCCCTTTAACAGGAGGACTGTCGGAATGGACAATGTACGCAAATGTGTACGAGTAAATGATGCATTTAGTTTTCTCTCAAGAATGTTTATACATGTACTCTATTGGTTAACATGTTATACATGTATGTGTTTTGGTGACTTATTAATTATTAATGTTTGAATTTTGTGTCAAGTGTAGAATATTATTGTAATTAAAAGAATAGTATACCAGCATATTTGCTTTTAAATTAAGCTGTACTACAGTTAAAGGAAACTGTAATCTTGATTTGGACTTCACAGCCTAAAAATGAAATAATTTTCAATCCATTAGAAAATAAAGACGTTATGAATGTTCATGTACTATATATTGATAATGTTGATGTGGCTTTCTGCCATTTTGTTTTTTACTATTCATATTTTAACTCATTTAACAAACTTGTTTGTTATAAAGCTGACTTTAGTTTATGGAACATTTCCATCAGGGAATTTTTTTTATTGTTAATAGTTTTTGATATGCTGAATATAACAGAGGACTTGAATGATTGCATTATTATAAGAGAGGTTATGACTCATAACCGCTTTAAATGGCTGCTTCCTGCAAGAGATATCAAAATCAATGATATTGTAAGAAACATAATTATTCTGAGTATATCTGAGTGCACATGTACCGATAAAAGGTTTAAATTACAAATACAATAATGTTGTCTTAAGTGGTTGTAGAAATAGGAAAAAGCATAATTAAGATACTGGTAGCTGATACACAAATATGGACATTTTAGAGGCCTCGTGACTCCATATTAAAATGATATAATTTTGAATAGGGTTTTTTGTTGTGTAGAACAATAATGTTGTAAAGTTGTACCAAAAATAATATTATCCACCAAATTTTAGCCAGTTTCCAAACTTATTTCACTAATGAATTCTGTAATTTTATTTATTAAGAAAGACTTAAAAACTAAGGTCACAAACTCTTTATAGCTTTATGTTTGATGACAATCTACAGTTATTGGTAAAAAGTACTTGCATCTGTGTGTTTTTTGTCTGTAAAGTTTATACGCATAATTTTGGTTTCCCCAGTCACTGTTAGGATTATATGACCAAGTTATGTTAGCTCATCTATTTTTTTAAGAAAAAGGAGTCTTAGTTTATGCAAAGCGTTGTGATATTGTTGGTGGCTTTGTTGGCATGACTTTTCACAACTCAAATACCGTTCAAAATATTGAAATCAAACTTGGTACACATATTGCCAGAAACAATATGCACATGAAGAGCAAGGCACATAACTCTGACTATAATAATTGTTGAGGTATGCCCCCTTTTGAATGAAAAACAACAACAGACAAGCTTTTGTGTTCTCTCCAGGTTTTTCTTGTACATTGACATGAACACACTTTTGGTGAATTGTTTCAAAGTCTGGAAGAAGTTTTTTTATTGTCCCAGGAACCATTTGGCCTAGAGTTGATTTTAAGTAAACATTGAGTTATTGACATGATAATCATGAAAGTTCAGTTTATTCTGAATGCTACAGCAAAAACAAAAATTAAAATGGAGGCTTTTGACTTTTCAATTTCCCTCCAAAATACTACCTTTTTATATTTGACCCATTTTCAGACACACCTACAGTTTTATTTTATACAATATGTTTTTGAGATTTTGACTATTTGTCTATGGGCAATTTATTATTATATTTTACTCTTTAGTATGGGAGTAAAATATATAGTTTTAAGGTTAATTTTATATATGATTGTACATTTTCATGCATTTCTATAGATCCAATATCATATTAAGTTAACAGTTCACAAAGTAACACACTTGTTTCTTTTAAATCATGTTCCTGTAGTTGATTTCATTCTCATTAAACATTGTACAAGTAATTTCTTTATCTTCTAAATAAATACTTTAATTCAAATGTAAAGTGCTGTACTTGTATCGTTAACTTTTTTCTCTAAAAATGTTTTTTTTTTTTAATCATTTACTGTTAAATAATGCAAATGAACTCTTGATTAGTCCTCTGATAATGTTAGGAGTATTTGTTAAAAGCCCATTATTTAAGCCGAACTGTGCATGTGGTGTCTAGAACATATTTTTAATGTTATTAACTATAGATTTTTTTGTACAATTTTTTTTAACATATTTAACTTATTGACCAAATTTTTTTTTTATAAATATAATGTTAAAAAATAAAATTATAAAATAAATAATAGAAATGAGTATTTCACCGCCAGCAATAATCACACCGAGGTCCTCCAGTTCAGCAGTCTGGGACCATATACATTACACCATGATAGAGACTTGGTCTTGGAAGTGTTTAATGAAAGTTGTAAAGAAAAGCATTACTTTTGACATAATGAAACAAAAGTTGTCAATAGTAAATTTTTTCATGTTCTGTTATTGATTTGTGATGTGATGAACATACTTTAGAACAAAGGTTCCACTTTTGTGGCCAGTCTTGGCGATCAGGTTGCTGGAAGCTTTCAATGGGCCTTATTGAACCTAACATATTAATTATTTCTTTATTTGTTACATACAGTTACCATGGTTATGCTCACATAGGGTGTGCTGCCTTAACTGCATCCCCGGATGAAGATGTTGTTTAGATTTTCTGTGTTGGATTGCACCATGTTTAACAAGTAATTTGTTGTTATTGATCGATAATCATTGATATTTTAAACTAAGAAGTATTTTTATATGATTGTTATAATTTATTAGAGATTTTTGAAATAAAATTGCCATATCTTTGTCTGGAGTTATTTCTTCTCAAGGTTATTTTAGAAATAATTAAAATCGTATTTAACTATTAAGTATTACAGGGCTTCATGGAAAAGTGTGTCGCGAATAAAATTCGTTCTCTATGTCAAGGTCAAGGTCACACTGGGAAGGTCAGCGTTGTACAGCATAGACTTCAGAAAAACACTTTTTGTCTCAAACTTAAATTTTTAACTATCAATTGGAATTCAATCAGTCTTCACAGATATGTACAATACCATGGGAAAGTCTGCCTCGCATAGATTTCATGATTTTTACTTAAAGGTCAAGCTCCCACTTGGTGGTCAATGTTGTACAAACTTGACTTCATAACAATACTTTGTCTAAATAATAACTTTGTTATAATTGGTAGAAGTTCAATCAAACTTCACAGAATTCTAGAGCACCGTGGTAAGGCGCGTTGCGCAGTTTATTCGTGCTCTCATTTCAAAGGTCACAGTCAATGTTTGTACAATATGAACTTCGTAGCAATACTCCGTGTCTCAGCCAGATTTTTCAATTTAATAATTTTTCACGGAATCGTAAGCCTCCTAGAAAAGTGTGCCGCGCATAAAGTTCGTGTTCTTATCTCTTTAAGTTCAAGATCACGTATTGGGGTCGTGTTGCACACTATAAATTTCATAACAATACTTTTCGCCACATACATATTTTTTTGAATAGTAATGACAATTCATAGAAATGGCTCGCCTCGTTGGCAGGTTTGATGCGCAGGACATTTGTGTTCTCATACCAAAGGTCAAGGCCATAAGTGAAGGTCAATGTGGACTTTTTAGCAATACTTCGTATCCCGGCCACAACGTTTTTAACACGTAAATGCCATATGGTAATGGGAGTTAAATAATTTTATTCACAATTTTGTACTGCACCATTCGTAGGCGTTTGTTCAGATAAATGGACTTTTTCAAACTTTTTATTCGACATATATGTTATAATATAGTAATGGCTGTCCATCCGACAAGGCAAAATAGCATATTTCGCATTTCTGTGACAGCTCTTGTCCTTTATGACGGGATTATAAAGTTGTGTACTTGAAAGTGATGCAGTCTAATTGGCGCATTTTGCAACAATTTATCTATCATTACAGCTCATGAATACGCTTGAAGTAGATAATAGCATAAGTGTTGCGGTTAAGGCTATCTTATGCATATATTCAAACGGATTGTTTTATGACAGGATATGCGAGATTTTGCACGGAATTCAATTTTATTACCACAAATAAAAGCACGCGCCTAAAGTTAACTTAGTATTTAGTGCGAGTGAATTAGTGCGATAGTCAAGTTTTCGAATCGTAATCATTCGTGTGAAGTTAAGCTTGTCTACTTTTCGAAACTAAAGCTTTTACAATAACTTCAACCTTTGGCTGTATTCAAATGGTTCACTACGAAGTTAAGTACACATGTTTCCAATGACAAAATTGACATCCGCTTGCAATGCTCATGACTTTGTGTGGTACACATACAACATACACGTTGAGTGAAGTTATAAAGTACATGTATATACATCTATTATGTAATTATGAAAGTCCAATGAACATCTACAAAGTGAATTGCAAATATGATCACGAACACTTGTCCTTATACAACTTGTGAATTAGGAAATACTTGAGGTCTCGAGTGAGACTTATATTAGTGGATATTGCGTTATCAAAGACTGTGCGGTTTACGGCAGAAGTGAGGAGTTTATGGGGTCCTTATTACGGCATCACTTTCCCAAACACTTTCATGAAAGCACTTATTCTAAAACCAGATACTTTAAGTAATGGTTTTAACGGTTTTGAGAAACTTCGGCATTGGCAGGAATTTGCGTTGACGTACGTTTCCGATACTTGTTACAAGTTTGTCAATTTGAATGAAAATACGTTATTTCGTGAATTTTGCTTATCCATTGGCTTGGAAGTTAACACTATTTTGTATTCAAAATTATATGTTGTCGAATCGGATAAAAAGACGTTATTTCGTGAATTTTGTTCATCCACTGGCTTGGAGGTTAACACTATTTTGTATTCGAAATGATACGTTGTCGAATCGGATAAGTACACTTAGGGCTATTTCTTTTAACAAGGTACATCGGTTGATTTCAACAAAGCTTGGGCCAGGAGACAAGATATAATGTCGAACACTTCTTTCTCTAGAGCATCAAATTAAAGTGGTTACATGGCTTGGCCACGTTTATTTTAGTAAATGCATATAAACTATCGCTTATCTATAAATGTATTTTTGTTTTAAACGCACAAACTTTGACTTAACACCTAATACTTTAATATAGTGCTGTTTTGGAGGGACCCACTAGTTATCATGCCGCATTCATATTATAACGGAACTATACATTATACATTATAAACAGCCTAGCCAGGGCCGGATTTCAACTGGTTGAAATATTTAGTTAGTCTTGTCGTGCTTCTGCGCGTTGTATATTAACAGTTCCAAAGTCAAACGTTCAGTTATCGATTTCAATGTAATAATAATAATAATAATAATAATAATAATAATAATAATAATAATAATAATATGATGATGATGATGATGATGATGATGATGATGATGATGATGATGATGATGATGATGATGATGATGGCCTAAATTGCTCCCATTTCCAGAAAAGGCAGAATGATTTCATTGAAAATCTCTTCAGTGTTGTATCATATTTCAAAAACAACCATTAAACCTACTAATAAGGTTAGAAACAAATTAAAGGACTGATTTCCTGTTTTTAACCCAGAATGCATGCACGACCACTCAAGCTACTTCGTTAGGAAGTTGGATTGTATCTATGAAGCGAACTTTTGATCCGTACATTAGTAATTATCCCTAATTTGGAATAACTAGCTTATTTCACTTCTACAGTGACATTCGGCATCGTGACAGTGCTGGGATCATTTCAGACTGAGATGAAACTTCATTCGGTGTGGATGTACTGGAATTAAGCGGATGTAACTGAAGACAGTGCATATAACTGAAGTTGGATCTGCACATAACTGCCTGGTTATGAGAGTTTCGTTGTAAGTTATTAGTTTTTTATAACCATGTATACGACTTTACGCCTTCCATCTTACTTTTGAAATCCAAATCTCAAATGCTATTTATTTATTCATTAATCATTCATTCATTTGTACATTTTTTCAAACTCTTAAATTCAAACTTCTAATTTGTTCTTTGGTAAACTCATCCATTCATATAATATCTTTAATCACCAAATTCATTCATAATACATTTTTAGCTCGACCATTCGAAGAATAGGAGGGCTTTACTACTCGCCCCAGCGTCGGCGTCGGCGTCCGGTTAAAGTTTAAGGGCAAGTTGGGATTTTCACTTTCCAATACCCTTCATTCAATTCCCTTAATATTTCACACAGTTGTTCATGGCCATCACATAATGAGATAAGATAACTCCATATTAACATTTTTACAAACTATAGCCCCTGATTGACTATGGAACTTAGGTTAAAGTTTTACTTACAAGTCCAATACCCTACAATAAATACTTAATACCCCACACCGTTTTTTAGGGTCATTACATAATGAGGTTAGATAACTCCATATTATCCTTTATACAAATTATGGCGCCTGATTAACTTTGGAACTTAGGTTAAAGTTTTAGGGCAGGTTGGGATATTTATTAACAATTTCTATACCCTTCATTCAATTGACTTAATACTTCACACAGTTGTTCAGCACCATCACAAGTTATGGCCCCTGATTGACTTAGGAACTTACTTTAAAGTTTTAGGGCAAGTTTGGGTTTTTATAAAAAAAATCTATACCCTTTATTCAATTGACTTAATACTTCGCACAATTAATGACGACCATCTTACAATAAGGTTACACAGCTCCATTTAAATCCTAAATATTTGATTTCTTTTGACAAGCACATTTTTATATTCTTAACCAGATTTTCACAAAGGGAAAACAAGTTATAAGAATGACTTGTGTCATTGTTTGGGAGGGCAGCGTCAAAGTCACCTTATGTATCGAATAAATTTAGCTAGTTTTAACATCTAGTGACCAAACTTGGTATATAGGAAGAGGTTATAGAGACCTTTCATGAGATTGCGTTTGAGGTCTATAGGATCAAGGTCAAGGTCAAAGTTATTATTAATAGAAAAATGGTTGGTATTGAATAACTTAAGTAAAGGTTGACATATTGCGAGCAAACTTGGTATGTATAAAGAGTTTTTAGAGACCTTTCACGAGATTGTGTTTTGGGCCCCCGAGAGTAATGGTCACTGTTTACTATTTAATTTGATTTAATTTTATTGCTTTTGATAGGCACTTGTATACATCAATATTGTATTCACGTCTAAGTCAAAGCGGCGTAGTCGAGCGCGATGTCTTACGACAGCTCTTGTTAATTATACCGATGGTGGTAAAATTATTAACTAAGACCATGTTTTTTATGAATTAATTATCATATTTCTTTCCTTTAGACCGGGTCAAAACTCTAAGTATGGACTGTCTTAAACTCGACCAAGGTGAGATCGCTGATTGTCGCCCGTCCTTGGTGTTCGAAGATGGATCTTATACCATACCAGAATTGCTCGACTCGCACCTGCTCCCGGTAGTTGCGCAGTACGACAGTGCGCACATGCCACTTCCGTTCCACGAATTCAACTTTGACCTGTCGCAGCCTTTGATGCTGTACAAAAGGAGAAATATTCAGGTGATCATATATGTTATATTATATGCAACAATCTAGTCTGTAAATATGTCATTGTTGCTCTAAAACCAGCATGCTTGTTTCATCTTACACTCTTATATATACACATATACATATGTAAGTACGGGTCTGTAAGTACAGGGTAACAGTGCGTGTGTCGAACTATAATCGTGTATCACTCTCTCAAGAAGTGGGTTTTGTGTTCGATCCCGAGCCTTTGAGCTTGTTGACGATTAGTACTGGGCACGTTTTAGAAATTGTAAACTGTTAAGCATATTATAAAACTGTAATAATTTGGTCGTATGTACAAAGGTCTGATAGAGTTAATGCTACAATTTCATCTGTGAGACCTTTTATACCGAATTGTATTTGAAACTGGATCGGGTGTTTTTACATGTTCACAGAAAGTTGCAGCCAGGTCCCTGTACATCCACGATGACAAGTACGAGGAGATTGGGGAATCGCTCCTCATACCCGAGGATTATAAAGGTACACTTAAACTATTGTAGATCAAAGTAAACAGTATATAGCAATAAAAGGATTTTTTGAGAATTAATAGTTGAGTCACTAAAATTCATTGCATAAATTCAGCAACTTTTCAAACCGTAAAACACAACCATTAACGTCGATGGAGCCTTATGCGTGCGTCTAGCATGAATGATATTTGCTGTTTTAGTTTTAAAGTGGGTCAAGGTTAAGACAATACATCCTTGGAGTGTATCTCTGTACTGAGCAACACTCGTGGTGGTGTTAGTTTACATATAACACATTGATATTCACTATTATAAATAATGTGATTTAAGGTTGGTTCGCGGTCCTTCAGCGCGTGACCGGGAGCACGCGAGCCGACGACAGCGTTCCCCACTTCACCGATGTAGAGGAGGTGGCGAACTCCAACACAGACCGTTTCCTCATAGGCGGCACAAAGAAAGTGAGCGGCCTGCAGATCATCGACAACTCCCTCATGCCGCTTAAACACGAACAGCGCTATTTCCTTCCGGGAGACGTTTTGACGAAAGAGAAGGTATTCTATGGAGAGACGAAGAAACGCTCGCGGTTGTTCCGGAAACCGAAATATATTACAGAAAAGTTTCTCATGTGCAGAGACGAGTCCGATCGCGATGTTCTCCTGCCATTTGAGCAGAAAGGCATTTTCTACCAAGTGTCACATAAGTACGGAAAGGCACAGAAGAATGTCATGCAGATGAGTGATATCGTTGCTAGGAAACTCACCCCGAGAATCATCAAGCTTGTGTTCGGACGGTTTCCCATTACACCGTGCTCTTTTACAGGTCTCATGAAAGCAGAATCTTCCAAAATCGAGACTTCTATCATCGCGTCAACTGTTATCAATACAAAAAACATCCTTATGGAGATTCCGTTGTCATCTAACATTTCTTTTCGCGTGGCACTCACGGACAACGCGTTACGCCAGAACGCGTGTTACAGGAGTGCGATCAGTCTGTGTGCGGAACGCGCTATAACGTATATGCGCAACATAAAGGTCTGCTACAACTTCACCGCTGATGATTCTGAAGAAGAAACTACATATTGGGACCAAAAAGAGAATAACTTTTCACCAACATTGAAGCGTGTGGCTTCCATTAAATGCGAACCGATCGAGAGACCGCACAAACCATTGAAGACTTTTCTATCATTTCAAGATGACAATTTAAACGACAGAACTAAAAATTCCCACGAAACTTTACGGCGGGGATTCTCAGCTGATTTAAACGACAGTGTTACCGTAAGACCAGCGAGATGCGCTTCAACGGGTCGCATGAGTTTCTGTCTAGGGAACAGTTATCTGACAGTACCAGTGTTCGAACCTGGTTTTGACCTGAAGCGAAACTCTGGTAACAACAACACATTTTCAGAAGCAATATTCACCACAAGAGGTGGTTCGCGGATTTCATACAACGGAATGTTCTTTGAAGAAGAAGAAAACAATGAAGGAGAAACACCGTCACTTGATTCCTCGAATGCTACGATACCTCCTTCAATGTCATCGACCAGGATTGATTCATACGTAAATGCAGTTTCTCCCCCGCCGATGTCCCCAGCTTCTGAATTTGAGGACTACATTCCGGTATCCGCCTGCCGAGGGCCGAACACGCAGCCACCGGACTCATTGCCGCCTCCGCCACCGCGGTCCTCTAGCACGAGTGGCGTGTCATCGGGAACCTCATCACCGTCGGGCGTCGGGACATCTTCACACAGGGGGTCGAACGAATCATTTGAATATGCTGTTCCAAAAATTGAAGACCCACAAACAATTCTTTCTAACATACAAGAAAATAACAATAATGCATCAGCTACAACAAACTACACCGATTCCGTTAAGCCGAAAGTACGACGTCCATCAACGTTTAATTTTTCCGAAGGTTGCCTCGTGAAACCAACGTCAGTCTCCACGCTTCCCGGATGTGACGTCATTGAAAATATTCGTGATCACGTAGTAGAGGATGGAAGTCCGGTATATGAAAATATTAAGTCGTTGATGGAGATGGTTGCACATCTGGAGTCACTGGAGACAGATATGGAAGTCAGAGATGACATTACACCCAGAGACACGGACAGTGAACAAGATAATGACGTTGAAGACATTGCTCCAGAATGTGCCCTTCAGAAACAAACAGCTACCAAAAACAACACATGCAACGTTATTGCATCGCCTAAAGTTGAGAAAACATGCATGGCAAATGCTTCAAATTTACTATCTCTTGAAGATGAAAATATGAACTGCAAAGCAATTGAAAGTGATTTTAAACTCCCCGTTGAAATACGTCATGCGGATGAAACGGAATCTGACTGTGTCTCTTTCGATAAGTTTGACAGAAAAGACGACGATACCCTCTGTAATGATGTTGATATCTTTTCAGATAACACGGAACCTGACTTAAAAAATATTGATGGCCATATTGCTGACATAACGTCCGTTTCTGAAGTTGACATTGCTGAAAAGAGCGATCAGCCGAGTGAACTGAATACAGTAAGCAATGCCATTTTATTACCAAATTATGCTGAAAATGTCGACAAAAGTCATCCAATACATGAACGAGATCTCGTGTGTACTGAAACAGACTGTAGTACCGAGAACACGCTGCCTGGGAATTGTAATCGAGAACTGGATGATATCAGCTTTTCAGAATGTAATAAAAATGATGTTGAGGCGGATGCTAAGTACAATACAGAGCATACGATCGAAAGGGCTGTTCAGGAACAATATACGTACAACGAAGACAACTATTTGGAATATCCTGCAGACGGTGAAACTATCTGTAATAATAACTTGGAGTTCGACAACATTTTATTTGGTGAACAGAACACTGATACAAGTGTGATGCCAGATATCAATGATCTTTGTCCGGTCACCACTGAGACAACTACTGAATTAGTAAGTGAAATCGACGAACACTGTATGGATATTGCTATCGAAACAAAGACGGAAGGTTCCTCAAATGACGAACCAAATGACTCAGATGTGTCTGGCATTGACGTTAGTAATAACGTAAAGCCATCTGACACATCAAATCCTTGGCGTGTTGCTGCTAATAGAATGACATTAAATGAAGAAATCCCAGAAAAGACAACATTTTCTCCAGTAACGACTCGTAGTCACATTGAAACGATCTGTAAAGGCCTTCGAGAACTCACAGTTGATGACGTTTCCAGTCGATTAAATACTATTGGTATTAAAGATGCTTCGATTGAGAAAATTCGGGAAATGGGAGTGGATGGGATGAGGTTTGAGGAGGTGTTAGAGGGCACTTTGAACATCCGCGACTGCCTGAGAGGCGTGAATCTGGTCGATCAGCAGAAAATATCCATGTTTATCAGAGGATGGAGAATTGATGTTTAGATTGTTTTGTCGAATGTGTGACACCACTGAGATGAATTTCTTTTCATTTTTGTTGTGTTGAACAAACTTCATGGCTTTCTGTTCTTGTTTTTTTTAACAAACGTGGCCACTCATAAATATATATATATATATCGTATGATAATCATTCCATGTATCATGATACAGTAGAAACTCGATATGTCGAACTCTGTTATCTCGATGTTCTGGTTATGTCAACCTTTTCCAAATGTTTTAAGTTATTTTCGATTTCGACATAGCTTATTTTGACTGTATAATTGATTGTACATAATGATATACACATGTATCTTGGCAAGACTGCCAATACCATACAATGATTGTGTTCTTTTGAAGTCATGTTTGCATCATCATTAAAATCTCAATCCACAGTTGTGTTTATTTTTCGATTGATACTGACACAAATCGTAGAACATTACTTTAAAACTGCTATCTACCAGCCAATGCAGTAAATACGTACAGTCAGCACACAAAACAATGATTAATTTAACGCAAAAACAAATAATAGGAAACTTCAAAGGGTGTAAAATGTATACACTTGTATCCAAGTGCTCTGACTCACTGTCAAGTACCATGTTCAAGGATTCTCCACTCTGCGCTTCCGAATTATTTTATATCGCTGTTTGACTATGATATCTACAGAAACCATTGCCATTTTTAAAACGGATGAAAAAAAAACGAAATCAAAGAATATTATACAGTATGCTAGGAAGGATGATAGATAAAGTCGTCCTTGAATTGCGTGCATGTATGCATTATATGTATATGTATATACACATAAGTAAACATTAAAGCAAACAAACTGCATTTTCACGGGGAACTGTTACTATATTTAATTACTTTTTAGTTAAACTGTAATGAAGTATCAACAATGTCCTTTTAATGATATTTATTCGGATATTAGTGTAGTGTGTTATGTAGTTACTGCAGTCCAATTATAATTATGATTTTTTAGGTGGCAACTTTCATTTTGAAAAAAACGTTTCATCCCCGACAGTTATATGCATATAGGTTCGTGCAGTCGCTTCCTGTCGGCAACGCGGCCCGGTTTCGATTCCAGGCATGGGCGCATGTGAGTTTCGTAAGTGGTCACCAAGCTGGAAATATTATTTTCGGGTTCTCCGGTTTCTCACACAACACAAGACCACACTCTCGCGCAACAATCGTCGTAAAAATAAATGAAGTTTATACTATATCTACATAGATCGATGGGATGATACGGGGTCGATATGAAATTGTACATGTCAACATCTTATCATCATGTTCTTTCTTAAAGGCGCACACTATAGGTTGACGCAAAGTTTATAAAAGAAAATAATTTTAATGCATACTTATGTTTAACTAAATTTACTTTAATGATCCAACCAAAACAGTATAAGATTTAGGCACAGATAAAACAATATTAGCGATATTTTGGCGCTATTTTAACTGGAGAATTTGTAGCTAAGTAGCTTTTAATAAAAAAACCCACACCATTTATATTAAAAGGTTAATGTTGGTTAGATCTGTATCTAAATCATACACTTTTTAGGTTTGAGTAATTTGAGTCAAATGAGTTAAACGTGAAAATGCATTAGAAATTAAAAAGAAGGATTGCATCAACATTTCTTGTGCGCATTTTGGATTTAAATATTCAGTGTGTGCACTGTTCAGAGCATAGCAGACCTGGTGCTGTTATATGTTTATATTATTATAACGAAGCTCTCCAAAACATTTCTCAACCCCTACCCAATCAGGCAAAATCTGTAAGCTATAACAACACACGTAATGGGTACATACTTGCTCAAGCACGGAGGCACAAACTCTTTCGCAGAAACGTTGTTTTAAAATATTTAAGTCGTTCATGGAATCCAATATCATCCTCAACTTGGATTTTGGATAATACACAACCAGCGCGAAGCAATTTCATTGACCAGAGTTGGGAGTAGTAACTGTTTTGTAACCGTTTGCCAAGCTGATCGTGCAACACGTATCGTGTGTAAATTGATTTGTAATTGCAACTTATCGGCAAGCTACTTATTGCACGATAGGAGCTCTGCCTACTTGTTACACATCCATGCATTAACGAGAAAGGGAAGAAAACCATGGCCAATAACGTACACATCTAGCATAAATCATATAGAGAGTTGGTACAACAAAAACAAAATAGGGTAGTTTAATAGAACTGTTTGTATTCCCACAAAACACACAACATATAGTACAAATATACCTTCTCGATCACACATTGAGGTTATTATAAAAAATCATTTAAAATACCGACACAAAAACATTATAAATTTATACGTCATTAACATCAGAAAAATACTCGCCAATTGAATAATAGTCCCGAGAATAGCACGGACATCATCCCTGAACAAATATAACCCCAGAAACAAAACTATAAGAACAATCCAACATTGCCAACGATTCATTTGCGCAAACATGGAGTTTGTTGTGGGATTCCTGCCATGCTGGTCCTGCGTGTGTGGTCTGCGGTCTGTTGTGTTGATGTTGATGATGTTATTGATGAAGGGCATACGGGATGATGACTCCGAATGTAGAGGACTGCCTTTCTCTTCTGGCCGAATTTCACCTCGGCGACGTATTTTCCGCATTTTTTCTAAAATCGTTTATGGCTTATGCAGTAAAAAACCATTATGAACGATAACTGATTATTATTCGAGTAGATAGATGTTCTTAAACTGAGTGCTCTAGTTTCAGGATTCAGGCCCCAAATTCTCGAAGGCAGGTTTTAAGAGTAACAAGCTTAAGTAGCTTAATTATTAAGGTAATTTTCAAGCTTAAAATAAATATAAAAAAATAAATAAATAAAAAAATCAGTGTATAGTACACAACATCGATGTATTGATCTTCATCTAACTGCCTTGTGTCCGATCTGAGTATCCTGCTGTGCAGTTTTGGAGGTTTTATTATAGAAATGGACCCAAAATCGCCCTGAGCCAATAAACAAATACACAGGAAACTGGCCCCTACTGTGACACCATTGTAATTAGCAGGAGATGCACAGCAGGGGATTGTCATGCCAAACATTCCTTAAACTAGGCTTTTAATCTTGATTTTACAAAATACAAAATAGTTTATCGTGATTATCATAAAGTTAATTTCCGTTTGGAGTCCAAACACTCATGCGAATGTATTTATTCCACAAACAATACCAAACAAAAGTGGTGAGCTTAGCTATATCCTGTTATAAGGGACTTAAGATGTTTTGAGAAATTCGGGCCTGGTAACAAGTGTTTCAAACCACTGCGCTTATAACATAATTCCCGACATCGATATCAAATAATACGCAAATAAGAACACTAGTGCACACGTAATCTGTAGCCATCTTACCCGTGTCTTTACGAATCTGAGCCATCCGTCTCATGTCTATCCAATACGGTTCAAATCGTGTATTAATCAATCCAAGGTCTAGTAGTTCATCTGAGTCTTGACTCACTTCCAAAAAATCTGATATATCCCTTGGCTACGACCGCCACCTATCCGGGTATCTCTCTTGCCATTCCCATGTCACAGCCATAACGTATATGCCTACTTTCGAATTCAAAGAGCCACGTCGATAAGAGGAAGTGGTATCATATTTCAATATACTAGTAATCGATAACCTTTCATAACAATGTATTGAGTATTATTTCACAGCCTCGTCTCCTATAAATATCACAGACCCCATTTTTCCGTAGTGGGTCAGTAACAGGCCAAATAACTGATTATCAATAACCTTTCATAACCATGTATTGAGTATACTATTACACATACTTATTTAGGGGAATTAAATTTATACTAGTAGGTAGACTTGATTGTAGGTATCAAATCCAATTAAATGTGCATATATATCTGGCTCACTCAATTTCTCTTTAATTTGAAACTTTTTGATACTTAATGAATTAGTAAAAATCTTAAACCGTACATCTAGATAATGTTTGAGAGAATAGTAGTTGAATAAGATGGTTTCTATGTAAACGGTTTTAACCTAAAGACCAATGTCACTGGGATCTCAGCAGACTGTTATTTAAGTTCGTAAAGTGCACTCTCACAGATTGACCGTTTTGACAACATTTTGGTATTGGAATGAGTCATATTTTCGCGCATGTCTGAAAACCACTGATATAAGACTGCTGACAAAAGCTCAGATCGCATATTTTCAATTTACGGCCAAAAACTGATGTTTTATGGCTAAAAAGCGTTACTAAAGCTTAAAAAATGAGTTTATCAGCATAAACGGTCAATCTGTGAGAGTGCAGCTTTAAGAACATGTCTAATGGTTTATATCATAAAAAAGAAGATGCTAATATGGGTGAACGGATGTTCGAAATGAATAAGAAATCGTCTCAATGTATTTGTTGTTTACGTCATCGTTGTTAACTTTCAGATCGTTACTGCTCTGGAAGTCTAGATACACTTGCGATTTGTTGTCTTTCTAACAAGATTTGAGACTTCAGTTGGATCTGAACTTGTTCATATTAAACTTTGTGAGGACATCACCAACTATTACCGTTTAAAGTTAACAACTATGTCGGTGATCACGTTGTTAACTTAAACAAAGTTTTGAACAATTAAGCCAATATGTATAGCATAGCATATGTACATGGTCATAATGATACATGGCATTATAAGGACCTGGCCACACCAAAAACAAACAAACAAACAATAAACAACAACAACAAAAACAAACAAACAAAAGGAAACAAAACAATATCAATATTCAAGTGATTTACATATGTACGGATATATTTTTGGCGAATTACCGGGTACAATTTCAGAACTCGACTATACAGGAAAACCATCTAATGTTTGGTGCGTTGACATGTTGTCTGCTGCTTGTTAAGGTGGATGCGTTTGAGATTCTTAAACATATTCCAAAAAAAATGCCCAATCCGTCACACCGCTCAAAATGGGGCGGAATCCATCTTACCGCCAAAAATGGCCCGGAATCCGTCACACCTCTTAAAATGGCCCGGAATCCGTCCCACCGCCCATATTAGCCCGGAATCCCTCACACCGCCAAAAATGGCCCGGAATCCGTCTCACCGCCCGGAGTCCCTCACACCGCCCCACATGGCCCGGAATCCGTCTCACCGCTCAAAATGGCCCGGAATCCCTCACACCGCCCAAAATGGCCCGGAATCCGTCGAACCGGCTAAAATGGCCCGAGTCCGTCGAACCGCCCAGAATTCGGAATTCGTGGAACCGAAGGGTTTGGGGTATTACAATTTATTGTGTTGTATTATTTCATATGTTCAGGTTTATTTGGACACTATGTAAAAACGTTCAGATGACTAAGAGACACTCAAAGAAATAATATAGATTATATGTCAAACGTGCTTGCTAATCGTTTTTTAATGTAATAAATAGTATTTCTTGCTTCCATTGGATGTGTCTTATTTATTCCAGAGAACTCTCCAAACGCATCCTTAAATACAAAACAATTCAAGACCCCTACCACAACTGGCCAATCATCCCCTGCAGTGATCTCAGTGCTATGAGTATGCCTACAGTAAAATTACACAAATGATGATAACAATCAAAGAAGAACAGAAAACAGCCCTTTTTAGGCTTCTTGCTTATGATTTAACTTCCAATACTATAAAGTTACATATCATCATAAAATAGCCTTTATGACAATTGACCGAAACCCAAAATGTTGGTGAAAAATACACCATGTCGACGAGTACATATATATTTATATATTATGCCACTAGATGCTGTAAAGAAGATAAATATCAATATCAGATATGAACACGGCAGCACCAAGATAAACACGGTAAAATAAGGCCTAGTTTAAGGAATGTTTGACATCTTAATCCCCTGCTGTGCATCTCCTGCGAACTGCACTGGTGTCACAGTAGGGGCCAATTTCCTGTGTATTCGTTTATTGGCTCAGGGCCATTTAGGGTCCATTTTTATAATAAAACATCGAAAACTGCACAGCAGGATACTCAGATTGGAGATCTGATAAGCCAATTAGGCAATAAGATAAAGATCTATTTAAAGAGGTTGTGAACATATAGTTTTTTTTGTTGTTGTTGTGTTGTTGTTGTTTTTTTTTTGTTTTTTTTTTGGGGGGGGGGGGGGTAGGGGGGTCAATTATAGAAGGTTTATACAAGGCCTTTAAACATTTTGTACCTATATCTGTATTGACAGATTGGAACGATCTGGTTGGTTTTTGAAGTCCTCATAGATGCATGATCCTGAAACAAATTTCGTACAGTCAAGATATAATTAGAGTGGACTATTTCAGCGCAAAATGCATGGACAGCGATGATCGTGATGATCGTACGCCTTATTGCTTTTCGTAGAAGGGTATGTGGATCAGTTGGTTTATTATTACAGTTTTTTTAAACTGAAGACATGTATTCACTTTTATTTCCACTGACTGTACCTGAGTTCATTTCGTATACATTGAGGACATGTTTACTGATTTATATCAATATTAGGAAAATCTTCTAAAATAGGATTGAAAGGTATAATATGTATACTACGTTGTGCGATTCGATATTTTCGTTTTAGAATTAATTAGTCAAATGTCCATGAACAGCATCTATGTTGTTATTTTAAACTACCACTGAGATTCAATGGTTCGGGTGATGAACAGCGATATCTTCTGAAGATTGTCTAACGTCGGTGCGTTAAAAATGGATCAGATGGCAAGACAATGAAAAAGAAAAGTCGACGTTCAGTTTCTCCTTAACGAACGCGTATTTATTACATGCCTTTCAATTTCCTATACCATATCCAACAGTGCAAATACAGCACCGTACTAATTCGTGTTTACACATCGAACGAGACGTAATACAGGTCACCAGAAAAGCGTCCTATCATAATACCCCATACATCTCAAATAATTAAGAACACTGATGCTTTTTTAAGTGTCTTTAAATGTGGTCGAAAGAAGGTTAAATACGAAACAACACAATTCTTGCTATTGATTTATATAATATCGGCGTACATGGATTTTACAAAATATTAATCATTAATAAATAGTAATGTTTCGAAGTGAACCGTATTAGATCCGATGTCCGCATGCGATTTTGGTAATCTACCGGGAAAGGCATTCGGAACTCCTCGGCAATTTTCCATTGAAAACAAAAGTTACTGTAGTTCTTAAATTTTTACATAAAATTTATTAATATTGGAATGTTATAACGTGTATCTTAGCTTAAATTGATTGCTAGTGAAGTGTATTATTGCACAAATATTTAAGATTCCTAAAAGTAATTACTACGTGATCTAAATACAGCGTTGTGAAATGTAGATTTCTGACATTGTGAACCGTCCATATACACCCGAGTTTGTTTTCGATGGTAAAAGGGTTCCGAATGCCAGGAAAGGAGGCGACAATTAGGGTATGTAGATGCAAGCTAAAAGGGCAAAGTCAATTTTCCAGAACTCGAAAGAAATGCTTGTTGTGCCTGCAGTTGCTCTATAGACAGAGTCTTCGAGACAGATTCTGAAGCTTTTTCTTTCCTCCACATCTTTCTTCGTCCTAAACTCTTCTGAAAACAATAATGTTCCAGTCGTGTTGTCATATAAAATCATGCCATTTTCAAACTGATAAACCTCTTCTGAAAACAGTTCGATTTGTTCACAAAAGGAAAATCTAGTTATTTGAACGTTGAAAGCTAACATAGTGAAAGCTCCGTCATTTCTAAGCCACTTTGAGAACTGGTGGCTGTTCAGAATTCCGCCTAGTATCGTTTCTTCCGACTTTGAGACATCTTTTAAAGCTGATGGCATAAACATTGAATTTCCTCGCATCGCGTTTGAACCCGATATGAATGTAGAATAGCTGCTGAAATCTTGCCCAACAGTAGTTTTGTCGTCGCCATCGATAGTCCAGTGTGTTTTGATTGTTTTGGCGGTTTGTTCTAGAATATTTTGAAGCGCCAAGCCACGATTCTTTCTCGTCAAACTTGTAACAAAGTAGACAACCATTCCATTTTCAATACGGTAATACACTTTATCTTTGACTTCCCAAGAACTCGCCCAAGGTGATCTGAAGTTGGCTGGAAAACGTTTCTTCCTGCTGTCAACTTTCTCACACAGTTCCATGAAGCGACGCACTTCCATGCTTGGTGTTAAAGAAAAGTTCAGGTTTATTTCATAATCTTGTCCTACCACGTCAACCACCGGCGGTCCACAAGAGCCGTCTGGCTGTTTTCGCTGCACACCTGGACAGAACACAGGACGGCATGTCTGAATCGAATAGAAAATGCAACCTACTGACCTTTGCCGTTTGATTTTAGTACATTATTAATACTTGATACAAGACGCTACTTACATGTCCATTTTGAATGATGCGTTACTTAAGCGCATTCCTATTTGAACAAAGTGTAACTTGTTAGCGATATCCAGAACGCATACAGGTATAAAATAAAGCTTTTGCAAGGTATTTCGAAACCACAAGGAAAAAATTGTAAGCCTTTATGTTCACATGGAAATGAAACTTATAGAGGTGAATATACTTATTCACTTGTTCTGTTATTTAAACGTTTAGGTCGTGCAGGAATTGTGTGTTTAGTCTCTTCATTGTAATCTTTTTGAGATTTCCATAAGGCTAACAAAGTTGTGTTAAACGTCAAAATTGTGCTAAACGTCAAAGTTGTGCTAAACGCCAAAGTAGTGCTAAACCCCAAAGTTGTGCTAAACGTCAAAGTAGTGCTAAACGTCAAAGTAGTGCTAAACGCCAAAGTAGTGCTAAACGCCAAAGCTGTGCTAAACGCCAAAGTAGTGCTAAACGCCAAAGTTGTGCTAAACGCCAAAGTAGTGCTAAACGCCAAAGTTGTGCTAAACGCCAACGTTGTGCTAAACGCCAAAGTTGTGCTAAACGTCTAAATTGTGCTAAACGTCAAAGTAGTGCTAAACGTCAAAGAAGTGCTAAACGTCAAAGTAGTGCTAAACGCCAAAGTTGTGCTAAACGTCAAAGTTGTGTCAAGGTTGTGCTAAACGCCAAAGTAGTGCTAAACGCCAAAGTTGAAAACAAAATAATTATAGATTGGATGGCAAAAATCATACAAAACTGCCCCAAAAGTATTGTAACTACATTATTTATTTTTATTTATTGTGTTAGTGTATTGATACTCACAGTTTGTTCTGCTTTTGTTGCACACATCGACCTCCCATATTTCTGGCTGTCAGATAGTTGCTCAGACATCATGACCTCGTTAGTGGATAAGAACATAATAAAAGAATCCATTGAATTCATTTGACTCAATGGATTGCTTTTCTTCGTGGCGAAATAAAGCGATGGGTGGAGACACCAATCAACATATTTTATTCCATTGCAGTATGCACAGAACACATTTCCATACCACCAATATACCCGGCTAGAACTTGCTCTGAAAGTTGTGGGCATAAGCGGACCATTTCTGCACATATGTTCAGTTTCCCCTGGGGCGCTAGACTCGATTGCTTGACATGTGCGTATTATATTAGGGAAACATTGAAGACTTCTCCTTGATACGTCCATTGCCTCGTCTGGTATTGTAAAGGTTATGCTGCAGAAAGATTGATCATCAAACCTTGTCTCAATTGCAAGAAGAACATCTTCCAGCACGATGGATGCTGGACTGAGGTCCTCGCTGGATTGGCAGATAAAATGGGGCTGTATATCAACAGCGTCTTCCACGTGATGCCATTGAGCACAATGCTTGTTCCTGTAAACTCGCTCTCGCGCAGGAGAGTAAACGGGGACCAGGCTACCCCAGGCCGCCACATGCTCTGATTTTATGCACACCACTTACACAATCATATTTGAATTCGGATTGCAATGCGAAGCTAAAATACAATGCAAACATACACATTTGTCCTACCAGGTGGCACACCAAGACGTTTCTTTCTTACCGATCAACAATCAGATCTTTCAGCAAGTTCCGTTTTGGTTCGGAAACGGACATCGAGTAATACAACTAATATGAAGATCTCTTATATCACATGTAGACTGTGACGAAACCGCCGCCTCGGGTACTTCTGACGGCCTCATTACTTAAAGTACTAACCTTCTTCCAGAAGGACGTTAAATGGGGATCTCTTGTGACAGTATTTACACGTTAAAGAACCAAGGTAGCTCTAACCAGGGTTACATCATGTTTGTGCTCTATGCCCTACAACCTTACAAGACTGATACTACCACTGGTGTCGACGCCCGCAGTTATTAGGCCGTAACTTTACTACACCCAACCAGCATGTCACAATTGCTTTTTTTCCATCAGACAGATAAGATCATGAAACCGTAGTAATACCAAATATATAAATGAGTATTTCTAATCGCTAGAGACTTTGGATAGCAATGTGACTGGCAATTCTCTTTGGCGACGTTTGTGTCATTTACAGTAAAACTGCGGTCGTTCGAACAAGCGGTCGTTCGAGAACCGGCGACCCCACGAGGTTGGAGATTGGTCCCGAACATTTTTCCTTCTATTTTCATATAAAATATACTCCCACGAGGTCATAATTGCACACTTTATACCGAATGCGTGTTCCAAAATAAACAAACAATTGCTAGGGTGTGTTCGCAAGTTGTTTAAATGCAATGACAGTTAATAGGAAATTTGATAGGGTGTAAAAAAAACGTTTATCACTGTTTACGCATGACCGATGATAGTTGATAAGGGCATTGAAGAAGTTAATTATGAATTTGAACAGATTCGCGAGACAGAGAAGATGCGCCAGTCATCAATCCTTGATTTTGCGAAACTTAAATCTGACTAATGCCATAATATGTACTGTCATATTTAAATGCTGCTTGTATAGAAAATGTGCTTTTTGTCAAAATAAAAATTACCATTTATTCATTTAATTATTTTTTTTTAATTTCGTATACGACAGCCTTTAAACGTATGAGCGATTTCCACAACGCAACACATAATCGGTGTAGTAAACAGTCGGTTTGACGACTTAAAACTTAAAATAAACTGAAAGATATTTTATAACAGACTAAAATATTGAAACTCGGGTCTTTCGAAACATCGGTTCCCTCGAGGTTTCAGCTCGGACCCCGGCGACCTCGAGCGATCGCAGTTTACTGTAGTAGGATTCCTAAACCCTGACACAGAGCATCCATAAATGACCTTGTGACTGTTAGTCCTCTTATTGCGACGTACGTGGCACTTAGCAAGACTTCGTTAATCTCAGGGAATAACATTGTAAGAAGAGTATTGTGTTAGTGACAAAGATCATCTTTATCCATATGACGATCCAGGAGCTTCGTAGTATTCAGTGTGTGTATACCACGTGATAAATTACGTCATAAATGCTACGTCGGAAGGCAAAAAATCGTTTAAATTGAAGACTTTGAAGATAACTTTTCATTTATAACACCATTTTAAACGAAACAAAGGGCAGTCTATGCAACTGAAAGAGCCCCGCATTTGTTTTATTACCAAAATTTGATGAGGTCATTAGTTTCATCATACACTTCGACCAACCTGTTTCCAAAATAATGTTTGACAGTGCCCCGTTAGACGGCCGTATTGTGAAAAGGTTTGTCGAAGTGTTTTAAGAAACTAAACTCTCAAACAAACTTTGGTGAAAGACCGAAGGTGGGGCTCCGTAAGCGGCGTAGACGGCGCTATATTTTATTTAAAATGGTGAAGAAATAGTGAAGTTATCTTTGTTAAAAGTCTTTTTTCAAATCAAAATATTGCCTTCCGACGTAGCATTTATGACGCAATTTATCACGTGGTATACACACACTGGTATTATCGGCTTTGCCAAATATTACGAGAAGTAACACCCGTATTCCGCGCTTTGAATGACTGACGTTTTTGGACTCCGGTACTAGGCAGATGTCACTAAGCAGATGTCACTAGGCAGATGTCAAAGAAGCCTGTCTTTAAATACGAAGAGGATCACATGAAATCATACTATAGCATTGTCAAGTGTGACTCCATTTGCAAACACAGACTAATATTAGGCATACCAATGTGCACATAGACGGCGCTTGCAGAAGTCTTGGGGCTGTGTTAAATAAGGAGTCCGATGGCGTTGACTGGGTTGTGGCCCTTGTTAGTCGGAGTCTAAAACCCCCATCCAAGTAAATTGCATTTCTGGCACTTCTGTGGTAAATTCGATGATTACTGTCTTGTCCAATTACGGACAATAATCAACTCACCTATGTCTATGCGATGCTGAATCGTTGTGAAAAATATCGATGCCCAATTGGCTCAATAAAGTCATGTGACAATATATACAATTGTTAACATTCCGAATAAACACGGACATAGCCGAACTATGACGGTTTAATCAACTTTCTAGATCGTAGTTACTCGGTCGTCTCCGGCATGGGTAAATTATTTAGACTGGTACCGTCTATCGCATTATCACCGATAAAATTATTGGTGTCGGGTCGATTCGGCCGAGATATCATTTCGGCCTGATCCTTTTCGGCCTACTTTTATTCATTAATGTTTGTTTTAAATCGTGTGAATTACGCTTTGAACTTTCATTTTATATCAGTTAAATTTAAATTGTGTTAATTTCGTTATTGCGAATTATATTTGTTAGTAAAATCGTGTGAATTAAGCTTTGTATATTCAATATATAGTCAATTAATGTCGTGTTAAGGCACTTATATTTGTTATCAAATGCATAATTTAAACTATTATTCACAATATGCCCGTAAATTCTCACATGCATATTTACTACCACAGCGTGTATATAAATCGTTTTCACAGAAATAAAATTTCTAAAATAACGAACTCGTATGACCGGTGACCAGTCAATACAAAAACCCAGATAATAACTTTTTTAATTTCCTGTTTTAAACATTAGGCTTAATCGTTTTATATGACGTTTTGGATGTTTTACACGCATCAAAACGATAATTGACGACAAATTTTAAGTAAAGTTGAATAAGAGTTGATATCATTAACACACTTTTTTTCATAACTAAAATTTACAATTGCAAACATGCATCCCTATAGACAGGCCGCGTCTAATGAAACTCATCACCAAGGTCATTTATACAAGACCTAATTGTAAATCTTGGGCAAATGATGTGTGTTCTTTATTGCAATCTCTAGGCTTTCATTATGTATGGTTAAACCAAGGAGTTGGTGATGAAAATATGTTTATATCATTGTTAAAAACAAGACTAAATGATATGTTTATTCAGAATTGGATGTCAGAATTAAATAACTCATCTCGTGCAAGATCGTATACAATGTTTAGTAATTTTATGTTACAACCTTATCTGACAAATGTTAATATGTACAAATTTAGAAAAGACATGTGTAGATTGAGAGTTTCTTCACATAGACTGTCAATAGAGTCAGGCAGATGGCACAAACCTGACCCAATACCATATATTGATAGAAAATGTTTGTGTTGTTATGTATTAGAAGATGAATTTCATTTTATTTTAGAATGCTCATTGTATAGTGATTTAAGAAAAACTTATATTAGTAAATATTATTGGACTAGACCAAATGTACCAAAGTTTGTTGAGTTAATGCAATCGGACAATGTTAAAGTGAATAGAAATTTAGCTATGTATATACATAAGGCATTTAATGTTAGAAACCAATACCATTATTACTATGAATAATATGTGTTTGTCATGTACACAATGATCTCTCGCTGTCATATACATGTACATAATGCTATATTGTGTCTCTATTACGACATGAAACATGAATATTTATTTATATGATCATTGGTGATTTATTTGACCATTTGATTACTTACATGCATATAATTCTCTATTTGTAAATGTATAATCATGGACATATTGTCTATTGTATCTGTTAATAAACTAAAAACTAAAACTATCACATAATGTACACTTTCGTAAAGCCCTATCAGCATTCATATAACGACCACTCACAACAGGAATAAACTTGTTTAAACATCTAAATTTACATATCATATAAGCAAGATTCCATGAAACATTTGTAAGATAGTTTTCCAACTTAAATTCTGTTTTGAATAATCTGTAGCTCATATATTTAGAAAAAGTGTTAATGTCAAGTTTTTTACTTGACTTTTAAACATATTTACACTTATAACCGATTGAGAGGGCCAATATTCAGTCAAACCTAGATTATTTAATACACTTTCCACCTTAACAATCCATGGGCAACTGTTGACAATATTGATATACAAATTATACATAAGTTTATATAGGACAGCACCATATATATCTGCTTTTCCGGAGACTAACGAACTCCAAATGTTGAGCATTCTTCCCTCAATCTTAAGATTAATAGGGTAAACACCAAGTTACCAAGAACCATGACAGCTGGAGTTGATTTATTTATTTTAATTATCATTTTATAGAATTTGAGTTGAAATTGAGTAATAATAGAATTATTTTCAAAGCCCCATACCTCACTACCATATCACAAAATAGGAGTTACCAATGTATCAAATAGCTCTTTTTGAATATCTATTGGAAGCAAAAAAAATCTATTTTTGATCATTACTGAAAACATTGCTTTTCTTGCTTGATTACAAAGATGTTTTTTGGTCACATTGAACTTACCATTATAATTAAATTTGACACCAAGATAACTAAAATCATCCACAACATCAAGCTTAACATTATCATAATAAACAGTAGGTTTACTGTTTGAGCAACTACTAACTTCCTTAACAACCATTGACTTCCTTAACAACCATTGATCTAGATAACAACAATCGGCTCCCTCTGCCATCACATACATTTTTAGCACTAACATTCCTGGGAACAACTAGCTGATAATTAAAAAAATATTTCCTTCGCTATCTATACAATTGGTTTCCCTTAACAATGATCGACCTGCTTTACGATCAAATTATCACCAACCACTAACTTCTTCATCAAGAGGCAGCTTCCATAGCAATAAGTGACTCGTTGGTCACTTAAATCAGATTCTTGTTTTAACTATAGACCACTAGTTACTTGGATCCAGGATGAGATGTATACAACTATAGACCACAAGTTACTTGGATCCAGGATGAGATGTATACAACTATAGACCACTAGTGACTTGGATCCAGGATGAGATGTATACAACTATAGACCACTAGTGACTTGGATCCAGGATGAGATGTATACAACTATAGACCACTAGTGACTTGGATCCAGGATGAGATGTATACAACTATATACCACTAGTTACTTGGATCCAGGATGAGATGTATACAACTATAGACCACTAGTGACTTGGATCCAGGATGAGATGTATACAACTATAGACCACTAGTGACTTGGATCCAGGATGAGATGTATACAACTATAGACCACTAGTGACTTGGATCCAGGATGAGATGTATACAACTATAGACCACTAGTGACTTGGATCCAGGATGAGATGTATACAACTATAGACCACTAGTGACTTGGATCCAGGATGAGATGTATACAACTATAGACCACTAGTGACTTGGATCCAGGATGAGATGTATACAACTATAGACCACTAGTTACTTGGATCCAGGATGAGATGTATACAACTATAGACCACTAGTGACTTGGATCCAGGATGAGATGTATACAACTATAGACCACTAGTTACATGGATCCAGGATGAGACACAACTATAGACCACTAGTGACTTGGATCCAGGATGAGATGTACACAACTATAGACCACTAGTTACTTGGATCCAGGATGAGATGTATACAACTATAGACCACTAGTGACTTGGATCCAGGATGAGATGTACACAACTATAGACCACTAGTTACTTGGATCCAGGATGAGATGTATACAACTATAGACCACTAGTTACTTGGATCCAGGATGAGATGTATACAACTATAGACCACTAGTGACTTGGATCCAGGATGAGATGTATACAACTATAGACCACTAGTTACTTGGATCCAGGATGAGATGTATACAACTATAGACCACTAGTGACTTGGATCCAGGATGAGATGTATACAACTTTGAGCTATTTCATCATTCCGTTTAAGACCTAAATAGTCAAGATTTCCATGAACAAGATATACGACTTTGTTTATTACCACTAAGAATGGTTCGGATGATGAACAGCGATATCTTCTGAAGATTGTCTGATGTCGCTGCGATACTCAAAGCACTGAAAGTGTTGAATGCGGCAATGCCTTGATTATATCGATGATTTGTTGACTAAAAGCAAAATAATGTTGTCTTGAAATTAAAACCTTCAAAACCTTTGGTTCAAATGGCAACATCAGAATTGAAAGTTTGCCATAATATGTCAATTTTTGACTGAATAAGCCATTGAACCAACCAGGTCGATATTCAAATTTTATAAATAATCCAGCGAAACAACAACGTTGAAAGCCAGCCTTCAACCATGAAATGTTGGTGAATAATGATTGGTCTCGAAAGTATTGTAGACGATGAGATTTCAACGTAAAAACAATTGTAAAGTGTGTAATTAAAAGTTACTTAAACTTAAGTCTTAGACTCACATCAAGTATAATGATTATATATTATGATCTTACCCGAATTGAGTAGAGCTCACGGTTATGAATATCTCATACTAAACCAATTTCCAATCTTCAAGTCCCCGTTATTTAGTGATATGCTTATATTTATAAAAACTTCTTATAAAATAATGTTAAAAGAAATAAATATTCCAAACTTATTTGAAATTGAAAGTTCAAAATATAGAAAATATTTGTAAAGGAAATTTTGACAAATATTGTTTGCTTATCTTTAGAAAGGGACAAAATGTAAAATTTAAAATGTCGCCTTTTCAACATTGTTTCAAAATTACATGCTGCGACAAAGTTTAGTTTGATTGTGAACTTACGGTAGGGGTTGGTGGCTATGAATGTAGCTGCTAAGGAAGTAGGTGGATGCTCAGAAAGTCATTTGTTGTTGAGTAAGTCAAAGATTGCCAAGGAGGTCATCAGTTACTTAGGAAATAAGTGGTTGCTAAATAAATTTTAGTTGCTAACAGGGCCATTGGTTGCTAAGGAAGAAAGGGGTTGCTGAGGTAGTGATTGATTGCTTGGAAAACCACTGGTTGCTTCGCACTGGCACCGGATTTTCAAACTCAATCAATTTTTTTTAAATATGCACTTTGTACTGTATAATATACTAACATGGTATTGAACGTTTCTCTACCCGGGTCGCGTAATCATCTTATTACTCTCTTCTAAAGAACTTCTGCAGATTGACAGTCATCGCAATCTAAGGACATGATATCCATCTTCAAAATACTCAACCTTAACCCGCGAAGAAATTCGCCGGTCATACGATTTTTTTGACTTTATTCCCATTTTTCTGTTTTCCTGGATTTTCTACCACCCTTGACTTCTGGTTACAGAGTAAGATTTATAACGGCTCATTTCATTCAACGTTCAATATTCGGTATTATAATTTTTAGTAAGGAATTATAAGATTTTTTTTGATTTTTTAAAAAAATGATTGAGTTTGAAAATCCGGTGCCAGTGTTGCTTCGTAAGTAAATGATTTATATGGAAGTGATTTGTTGCTAAGTAAGTCATTGGTTGCTAAGAAAAGTATTGGGTGGTTTTTAACATTAATGGTTGATAAGGAAGTTATTTACTGCTAAGGAAGTCACTGGTTGCTAAGAAAGTCATTGGTTGCTAAGAAAGTCATTGGTTGCTAAGAAAGTCACTGGTTGCTAAGAAAGTCATTGGTTGCTAAGAAAGTCATTGGTTGCTAAGAAAGTCACTGGTTGCTAAGAAAGTCATTGGTTGCTATAAATGTAGTTAGTAACTAAGCACAATAATAGGGTACATACCATTATCAAAGGACTTGGCCCTGTGATTTTAGAGGAGATAATATTGTATAAGTATATACAAAACCTGGGATCCCTGAACTGGTGGTATTCATAAAGCATCTTCATTCATTTCATAATATTAGTCATTTCAAAGTTAAGTATATTACTGGTTATAAGATATTTTATGAATACAAGCCCAGACGCTTTGTAAGCTTTGACTTCAGGGGCATTTTTTTAACAATATTGGTAAGAGCCACTACATGAGGCTGGTCTGGAGACTGTAGTTAAAGAAAATTATTTTGAAAATAGACTAAAAAAGTATATAGAAAACCTGGTACCACAGGGACAAGTCCTGTATTGACCGCAAGAACATAATTTGAACAAACTGGGTATAGGACCATTACATATGACTTCATCCCTTTTTTCAAGAGAAAATTTTCAGGTTTTTACTGATAAGTTATATAGAAATCTTGGAACCCCAGGGCAAGGAACGCTTTGGACACAGGGAAATAATTTGAACTATTTTAGTTAACAGCAACTACATGAGAATACATACAAATTATCAAAATTCTTGGCCTTGTGTTTTATAGAGGATTTTTTACTAAATGAGTTTAAGGAAAACAGGGACCGCTTGGGCAGGGCCACTTTTGACCACAGAACCATTTTTTAACAATCTTGGTGAGAGACCACAACATGAGGCTGCATTGGTTGGTGGTCACCTAGCCGGACAAGTGAGTTTTCCACATTTTTTTTCCGCAACAAAAGACTACACTCTCGCACAAAATCATGCCAACGAGAGTAACTTAGTATTTATTTTACAACCATAGTCCATTTCACTCCAAAGTTTACCGACCTGTCACGGAAATCGACAGACGCAAGTATCTGAGAACAAGGTCGTCTGGCCAATCAAGTGCTGGATGAAAAAAATGGGGAAAATAAATATAATTTTAAAAAGACACGCGTCCTGCTCATTTAATATGACATACATGGTAATTTCCTGCTAAACTGATGATGATTGAATTTTGATAACAGATGTCAAATGTTTGTTTACTAGCAGAAAATCTTCCATTATTTGATTTGCGAACATAGGCATGTAATTATTCGCCACATGACTTGAAATACCAAAAATCTCTGACGTTTTGCCGAGCCAGTATGGAATGGGCTATTGTGAAAACAGTTTTTCTCCCACCTCAGATAAGTAGATCCAAAAAATTATTCCTGCTAGAAATTCTTATCTTGCCCACGGGCAATAATAAAACAAGTACCCGTATGGAACTCCTTTTTAATGGTCATCACATTGTAATTACCTCCCTTGTTGAAGACTGTCATCTGTTGCAACATAGAAACCTTGTCATGTGGCAATATTGAGAATGCTAATTAATTATTTCTCACTTCAAAGGTCACCATAAAAAAGTTTTCACGCACCTTTCAAAAAATAATGCTTCACTCTCCTCAGAACTATTTAAAGACCGATTTGCCTATTAACATAATCTGAATCACTGCGCGCATAATCCATGACAACGACGAATTATCACATATCCTTTTATTTTCACTACGCACAAAAGAGTTCCAGCAAAAATACATCTTTACTTAAACTTGTTTAACTGAGTTGGGAGAAAAAGCATCTACCATAGTCTCATGTGTAAGACTCGGTAAACCTCGTTTCCGCAAAAACCCTTACGCTCGGGTCGGGATGAACCTACCTTACACTCTCGACCATGGAAGATACTTATAATGTACTGATACGTACACATTCTTCATTGGTTGAAGAACTACTTGGCCTCAAACTTAGAAACTCTGAGATGAGTTATGCGGCGTCCTTAGCCTGCTCGAAATTCCATGTCGTCATTACAGAAGCGGCATAGGCGCAAAAATGGATAAGATGGCAAACAATGAAAAAGGAAAGTCGACGTGCGCGAACTCGTATATACATGTACCTTAAAAAAAGTAAGAACACCGATGCCTTTCTAGGTGTCTTTACATTTGATTAAAAGAAGTTTTTGAAACGAAACAAGTCAATCCTAGCTATTTTAAGCATTGGCTGCTTTGTTTCTTGCGTAATACTGTATGAACGCAGTAGGGCACGCTTGCAAATTCCATGAAGCGAACTAGCCCTTCTTGGTCAGTTGTTTGCTTGCCCTACTGCATTCATACAGCATACGCAAGAATAAATGCGATCAATACTTATTTTTACATATTTTTTAAAAATCACAACAATTAAAAATTAGCAGTTTCTTCTGCACTTGAGTATTTGTTCTTTAAGAAATGTAATTGTCAACATACGTTTGTGTAAAGAAAGAGTTGTTTTTGTAACGTCCTTTATCATTGGTTAAAAAACGCCGGCAAATCCAACCTGAGTATTGAAATAAAAATTGACGTCATTAGTCCTTGCGTGTTATACAGTATGAGCGTCAAGTTCACGAACGTCATGTTTTACCTATACAAAGGACTAGGCGAATGTAAAAATTGATATATGAATACATCAATATGAAACATTAAGTATAAGTAATATTTCAAAACCAACCGTATCAAATTCGCTGTGGGCACACGTTTTGGTTATCTACCGGGAAAGGAGGCGACATTTATATGATGTAAATGCAAGCTAAAAGGGCAACGCCCATTTTCCAGAATCCGAAATGAAGGCTTTTCGTGCTTGAAATTGCCATATAGACGGAGTTTTCAAGACAGATCCTGAAACTTTTTTTCCCCTCCAAATCGTTCTTCGCCCTAAACTCTTTTGGAAACAATAGTATACCAGTCGTGTTGTCATATAAAAGCATGCCATTTTCAAACTGATAAACCTCATCTGACAACAGTTCAATTTGTTCACAATAAGAAAATCTAGTAATTTGAAAGTTGGAATAAAACATTAACGAGAATCCATCATTTCGAACCCACTTTGAGAACCGGTGATTGTTAATAATTCCGCTTAATATCGATTCTTCTGGCTTTGAGACATATTTGAAAGCGTATGGCAGGAACATTGAATTTCCTCGCGTCGCGTTTGAATCCGGTGTGAATAAAGAATAGCTGCTGAAATCTTGCTCAACAGTAGTTTTGTCGTCGCCATCGATAGTCCAGTGTGTTTTGATTGTTTTGGCGGTTTGTTCTAGAATATTTTGAAGCGCCAAGCCACGATTCTTTCTCGTCATACTTGTAACAAAGTAGACAACCATTCCCTTTTCAATACGGTAATACACTTCATCTTTGACTTCCCAAGAACTCGCCCAAGGTGATCTGAAGTTGGTGGGAAAACGTCTTTTCCTGCTGTCAACTTTCTCACACAGTTCCATGAAGCGACGCACTTCCATGCTTGGTGTTAAGGAAAAGTTCAGGTTTATTTCATAATCTTGTCCTACCACGTCAACCACCGGCGGTCCACAAGAGCCGTCTGGCTGTTTTCGCTGCAAAACTGGACAGAACACAGGACGGCATGTCTGGAACGAACAGAAAATGCAACCTACTGACCTTTGCCGTTTGAGTACATTATTAATACTTGATTCAAGACGATACTTTTATGTCCATTTTGAAAGATATGTTACTTAAGTTCATGCGAATTTGTTAAAAATATAACTTGCTGTCGATATCCAGAACGCATATAGGTATGAACAACTATTGCAATGTTTTTCAAAACCACGAGCCTCCCTGTACACATTTTAAAAGAACTTCAAAGATGGATATACATATGTACAGTTTTACATAATGAGCAGTTTCTCAAATTGATTATGAGTGCGACCAAGAATTTTCGTTTCTTGGCCATTGGAAATAAAATTCTACTGCATTTCGCATTAAAAAATGGTAAAAAAGAGCTTACCATAGAATATGTTCAATTGCATCTTTAAATCATTCTAGACAGAAGTCGTTAAGGTTAAAAGTTAAAGTGTCTAATAAATGTCAAAATTGAATACTAAATAATCAGTGATAAATATTGGATTAGAAACAAATCGTAACTTTCATATCAAACTGCCTAAAGTTAAGCATTGTATCTTTGCATTTGACTTTCATCTTTTGATGCATTGATACTCACAGTTTCTTTTGTCTTTGTTGCGCACATTAACCTAGGAATGTTTTGGCTTTCAGATAGTTGCTCAGGCATCATGACCGCGTTAGTGGATAAGATCATAATAAAAGAATCCCCTGAGGTCTGGTGACTTATTTCATTGTTTTCATTCGTGGCGAAATAACGGGATGGGTGGAGACACCAATCAACATATTTTATTCCATTGCAGTATGCACAAAACACATTTCCATACCACCGATTCACACCGCTATAACTTGCTTTGAAAGTTGTGGGCATAAGCGGACCATTTCTGCACATATGTTCAGTTTCACCTGGAGCGCTAACCTCGGATGTTTGACATGTGCGTGTTATATTAGGAAAACATTGCAGAGTTCTTCTGGATACGTTCATTGCCTCATCTGGTAATGTAAAGGTTATGCTGCAAAAAGATTGCTCATCAAACCTTGTCTCAATTGCAAGAAGAACATCTTCCAGCACGATGTTTTCTGGATTGCGGTCCTCGCTGGATTGGCAGATAAAATGAGTCTGCATATCCACAGCGTCCTCCACGTGATGGCATTGAGCACAGTGCTTGTTCCTGTAAACTCGCTCTCGCGCAGGAGAGTAAACGGGGACCAAGCTACCCCAGACCGCCACATGCTCTGATCCACAGTCCGTGTTATCATTTCCCTGTAGATAATAACGAGAACAAAACCATTGTAACAAGTATACACACTGTATGCACACATGCGAAATTTGAATTTGGACTGCAATGCGAAGCTAACATTCAAAATAAAAGATACACATATGCCCCATCAAGTGTGTCCCACGACGTTTCTCTCTTACCGATCAGTACGGACATCGAGTTATAAAATTATTCTGAGGATTTCTTATATTATCACCTGTAGACTGTAACGACATCGGCGCCGAGGGTACTTCTAACGGCCTCAGTACTTACCTTCTTCCTGGGGGCGTTAAATGGGGATCTCGTGTGACAGTATTTACACGTTGAAGAACCAAGGTAGCTCTTACCGGGGATACTTCATGTTTGTGAACTAGGCCTTTAAAGGGACTGTACACCAGATTGGCACCAAAAAAAGTGTTTTCTGTAACGAATTTTAGGACAATTATTAAATGAAATGTTTTACTCTTTCATATCATAATTGTAGAAAACATACCAAAATGTAAAAAAAAATCGAGGCGGAGACCGGGTTCGAACCGGTGTCTCCAAAATTGCAGTCCAGTGCTGTTTCCAATTTGCTATGAAGGCTTACTCTACTCAGATGGAATATTTAAGCTATATACCTAACATGGTCATATCACGTGATAACATCGACTAGCCAATCACGCATAAGGAATGAATTCTAGACATACCTAGTAATATTTCTTAATGGAAAAATACGAAAAAACCGCGAAAAATAAATTAATTGTAAACTATGTGGTACTTAAGTTAGTAAGTTCCAATGCATTGTACACATCGATACCAAGTTTATGTTAGTTTTCGACAATTTTCTTTTTTTTTTCGCTGTTTTATCATACGCAGTACAGTCCCTTTAAATCTTACAAGACTGATACTCCCACTGGTGTCGAAGCCCGGAGTTATTGCGTCATAAAATAAATGTATACCCAACTAGCATGTCACAATTGCTTTTTCCGTCAGACAGTTAAGCTTATGAAACTATAGTTATACCAAATTTATAAATGCGTATTTCGTATCGCTAGAGACATTGGGCAACAATGTGACTGGCAATCCTCTGTTGCGGCGTTTGAGTCACTTAGTAGGATTCCTAAGCCCTGACACAGAGCATCCATAAATGACCTTGTGACTGTTAGTCCTCTTATTGCGATGTACTTTTCACTTAGCAAGACTTTTTAATTCTCAGGGAATAACATTGTAAGAAGAGTATTGTGTTAGTGACAAGATCCATATCTATATCCATATGACGATCCAGGAGCTTCGTAGTCTTATCGGTTTTGCCAAATATTATTGGAAGTTACCCCCGTATTCAGCGCTTTCAATGACCGACTTTTGGGGACTCTGGTACAAAGCAGAAATCAATGAAGCCAGTTTTTAGATACGAAGAGGATCACGAAATCATTTGTTAAATCGTCAAGTGTGATTGCATAAGCAAACGCAGACTTACACTTGGCCTTTCAAGATGCACATAGACGCCCCATTGTAGTAGTCTTGGGGCTGTGTTAAACAAGGAGTCCGATGGCGTTGACTGGGTTGTGGCCCTTGTTAGTCGGAGTATAAAACCCCATACAAGTAAATTAGATTTCTGGCACTTCCGTGGTAAATTCGATGATCACTATGTTGTCCAATTACGGACAATATTCGACTCACCCATGTCCATGCGATGTTTTGTTACAGTAGTTTATGTTTTGCTAAAGGTAGGAGCGTCATGCTGGACGTTATAAGAATAATATCAATGTCACACATGCTGCCATATGATATCTATTTTATTATAGTGAACAAAATTAAGTTCATAAAAAGCTTTAAACTGTTTTTAATTCATTTAATTAAACAAGTTTAACAAGGTAAACAAAATATAACATAATAAAATAATTATATCTAGAACAAAATCCCACCGTTAGTTATGCTAAAATTCCTTCAAAAACTGACAGTTCCTGTCGTCTGATGTTTCTGTGTACACATTGAATAGTGACGTCACTGCTGTATGTGTATAAGGGGGGCAGTCACGTCATGATTTAGCTAAACTATTGAGGCAGTTATTTGCCCTTATATGACATTCAAAATGTCAATGCGGTCACATGACCTGACAGTGAATTTTCGCTTGGTCACGTGTCAAAAAGGTTGAAAATGTTTTTGACGGTCAAAATATCTCTTTTTAGGGTAATGGGATTTTACCATTGTAGACAAAAGTGAGGTATAATAATCATAGATACTACATTTACTGTTTGTACACTAAAAATCATTTTTATTTCATTTATAAATTTCTGAAAATCACTGGAGAGTAAATATATTTTAAAGGAAAACGATTCACTCACAGGGCATGAAGAAATCGTGTAGAGTCCGTTAACTTTTAAATTTGAGTCAGAATGTACCCCGACAGTCATCTCCGTGCAAACGAGTCCTTCATGTTCTGGTCTTTTGACAGTATCCATTTCTTCAAAACAGCAGTTCATATGTTCACCACAATTAAGTGAGCAGCTGCAGTCTAAAAAAAGAAGAGAAAAGTTACGTTTATTCACTAGACTACTTTACTGTAAATACTGAATAAATGTAGTCGACTGATATAAATCTGTAAGAAAGCACTGTCAACTAGTTTTGAAAGCATAACACAAGAATCACCTTTGCTGAAACCATTAATATTCAACATTGATAATAATATTTGACAAACTATCTGTTCAAATTTAAAGATGCACTCTTACTCCCAAACAAGATTTACCACGATTAATAATATTGTTTATTTATTCCAAAAAAGATAACTTAATGTCAAAAACAATGGTTCTTACAAAGGATACCGAGTTAAATTTTAAAAATATGAGCATAAAACACGGTATTTCTACCTTATGAGACTACGGTAGACCACAGTAAATCTTTTAGCATTCACCAATCATTTAATAATTTTTGCGCTTTCTTCTATTAAATACACGGTTACAATCTTGTAATCAATAGTTAATATATTCCATAAATGTATTATTTTGTAAGTACTTGAAGTTATATCAGTCAAAATTATGTTCGTTATACATGTGTATGTATTGATTTTGAATAAGAGTGTCACTTTAAGCACTGAAACATATTAGTATATAGAAAAAAACGATGCAGGTTTGACGATATCATTTTTCTTCGTCATCTGAATCTCATTTTTTATCGTAGTTTATTCGGATTAATATGATGTGAAAGCCGTTTTCCAATGTTACTTAGACAGCCTGTCGCGCACGTAAGAAAAAAAGTAATTTGATTGACGACTAACTTTTCGGTTATTTTTTACATTCGTGGCGGCTGGTTTTATTGAACAGGGTTGTTTTCAACCCTATTCAGTGTAGCCACAAACTCGACACTCACAACATAAAATGCCTACTAATAGTAACAAGTGTCGTCTGCCTCTTTACCACCAAAAATATAGTTTGAGAAAGTGCGGACTATATAAATTGCAAGTTATGTTGCCAATAACCGAGCTAGATTTGACAAAGCAAGAAGCAATCATAACGCAATATCTGTTTTAATAATTTAATTTGTTGAACTTAGATAAAGATAATATTAAAGTAGTATCCCTGCGCCAAAAATGAATGAACATCGAAACGTAAACAAATAATTACTATCCACTCAAAGCGGATCATTTGATCATTCGATCACGTGACATAATGATCTCATTCACTGCGCAGTTTCCCCCATTAAAACATCGCATGATAGCCCGCATCCAATCAACAGTCGTTATTTGATCACGTGGGAATAACAAACGCACACCAGGCACGTACTAAAGTGCTGACGAGTTAGCTGACCATCTCCGTGGCCTTGTGGTTAAGGCGTCCGCCTACGGAGCTGGAGGTCGTGGGTTCGATCCCGGGCCGCGTCATACCGAAAGACGTTAAAAGCTGGTACAAGTAGCTCCATTTCCTGGCGCTCGGCATTTAAAGGGTAGTGCTTGGAAAAGTAGTGTACTCAGTACTAGTTCAACCCAGGAAAGTTGTATCCCGTGTATCGATGCTTTACACCGAGCACGTTAAAGAACCAAGAGGTCTCTTCGCAAAGAGCTAGGGTATCGCACCCGGATCTTTTGTATCTCACTCTGTTTCTTCAAGTCATCAAATGTCTGGATTTGACTGCGAATAGCTGTCACTTCTATCAATGTCACTTATGGCATTTAAACACAATTTAAGTCGTGATGGCGTCACGGCGGGGACAATCCATAATGCAGCCAATGGTCGCGGGCAGACCTTGATAAACTCAAATAAACAAACAAACTGACGATATAGAAAAAGAAGAGAGTTGCTGACCATATGGACAAAGAAGGAAAAAAATAAGTTTTGAAATAAAAGATTTTTCAAGACTGACATTGTATTTTGTTTAATTTAGTTTATATACGTTTAAAGTGTACATTTAGACGGATGATTAAAAGTATCCAGTAACTGGTTTTACTTAAGCCATTAAAACTTCAGAACATATTTTATTTCAGACTAATCTGTAGATAAAAGACATTTTGAAAGATTTTCATCATCCTTAAGATTTCTCTCAATACTAAAATTCCTCGATACTGGTACGTGTTCGTGTATAATCTGTTTTGCATTTCACTGATTTTTTTTTTGTATTTTAAAGGTATAAGCTGTGTTCTGTATAAAATTGATATCTTTCATTTTGCATATTAGCAATATTGTATATAACATTGTTTCTTCTATTTCGCTTTCAAAAAGATACAAAAACATTTGTTACAAGAATCTTTAAGAGTAATGGAATCCAACTTGATACTTGTGTGTTTTAATTGATGCATGTACAAACTAATTTAAATTAACAAGGTCAAACAAAGTTTTGTTGTGAATTTATTTTTTTATCTTGTCTGTTTTGATATTATTTTTTTATCTCAAACTTTTGATATGTACTTACAAAAACAATGCTCAAACTGACAATCCACGATAATAATAATATCCTTGCTGACCCAACGGCATATTTATTAACTGTAAACCCGGTTCGTATACAACACAAAGGCATAGGCGATAACTGCAAAATAGATGTAGAAACACAATAACAAAAGTAACAATCTATAATTATTTAAAAGTTTAGTTCACCTTAAAAATTCGTATAGCGTTCATATACAGTAATTGCCGATCTATATAAACTACTTGGGCTCTACAACCAATGCACTTATGGTTTAAACTGCATGCAACTAACAGTTTACCACTACAATAAATGATTAAGGCATAACTTTATTAATGGCAATTGACCATAAACTATATTTCACAAAAATAGCAACAGTGGCTTGACCAATCATCCCTAAAAATCGACCCCAGTATCTCAAGGTGTCTGACTTGCCGTTAATTGACATAGCTATTTCAGCCACTGGTACAATGACATCTTAAATGTATGATAATATACATCTTGGCAGGAACATATAGTAACATTAAACCTGCTAAGCGTTTTCAAATAAACCTTTTAGCATCATATCTTAGAAAATTCTCTGCAACCATCGATTTTCTTGTCCAAACAATAACATGTTACTAATCAGACTTGTTTTTATAACCATAAAACCACTACATCCTGAAATATTAGTGTATACTATAAATGAAGCATTGCCAATAACCTAAAACATATTAAAAGTGTTTAAAATGCTGGCGTTGGAAACTTATAACTTGGTAAACAATCAGCATACACACACGATCGTGAATCATAATGGTGAAAACCCGTATTAAACCCTGTTCATGCAGCGCTATCAGCGCTTTGATTCCAAACTATGCTTAACAAACCTCCACGTTGAAACTGCGGCTAAACTGAAAGCTGCTGTCTGCTAGCCGATGGGATTCAAAACGTTAAGTTTAACTAACTTTTCGATGGGTAGCGCCCCATGGACATTCTTTCTTAATTTGTCACTGAACAACCTTCAGGTATGCGTTTGGCGATTTCATTATCAAAGAAATTGTGTTCAACTATATATAGTGAGCTGGATTTTAGGTTTGCCATTTTTCAACCTAAATTCTACATCTTCGCCTTCATGGCAGCAAACTCATGCAGGCTATGTATTTATTTTTTGCATTTTTATAAAAAAAAATCTGGTAAAAAATGTATCTTTCTTATTTCAAGCGGGGTGCATCTTGTGGAGTTCGGACCACACACCCCAATATGCCGAAACTAAATCTACTGTTAGTTGACCATGTCGATAAGTGCCGACTTCTGACCACATTCCGCCCTTTGCCGAAACGTAACCTATTGTTGTCTGCCCTATCGACTAGTGTCGAGTTTGAACCACACTCCGTCCATTGTGGTCCAGGGCTAATTAAAAAAAATGGGAAAATATGCACAGAATATTTTTTGGTGGATTTGTCTCATATCAGTCATCACATTTAACATAAACCTAAAGTAGAGAACAATCACATTTTTGGGATAAAATGTTTGAAAGATTGAATGAAAATGAGCATTTCTGGAATTTGCCAATAACTTTGTCAAATTTTGCAAAAAAATACCAGCATTATAGTATTTAATAGAAATTTACTACAGTTTTACTTCCCTTAAGGGTTAGAAACTACGTATTGTGTGAACTGTGAGTTTTAGTGTAAAATGATTAAACAATTAAATAAAAATGAGTATTTTTGGAACTTGCTAAGAATTCTGTCAATTGTTGCAATACAATTTCCGGAATCACTTATTTGTTAGATATCATAGTACAATATAACAAACTTTCAGTGTAAAGCCATAGTTGAGAAAAGAGATATCTGGGGTAAAATGTTTCATTTATTGAATAAAAGTGAGAATTTCTTGGTTTTGCCAATGATTTATCCAAATTTTGCCACACTACTGCCAGAATTACATATTTAATAGGTATTATATTACAGTATAACAAACCATTAGTATAGAAACATCGTATTGTGTGAAAGGTGATAATTGCGGTTAAGTATTTGAAACATTAGATACAAATGAGGATTTCTGGATTTTGTCAATAACATGGTGAAATTTGCAACAAAATTACCGGATAACTGTATTTAGTAGTTATTATATTATCGTGTAAAACAACTTAAGTTTGGAAACTTGCAGTGCGAATTTTGCGGTAAAACATAATAAAACAATGAATATTAAGAACCAATCAATTGCCTGTTTAATTTACACATTCAATTTATCAGAGTTATTTTTAATGTATGTCATATATTGATAAACAATTTACTCTTAAGTATAGAAACAGCTTATATGGCTAAATATTACAACAACAACAAAATGAAAAAGGAACTGTATTAAATTTTGCGAATTTCTGGTATTTGCATTTACCTGGATCAAAGACTGAACAATTATTTCACAAAAATTACTATATGGCAAAAGTGACATGAGCTCCATTTCGTGGAGAAAAAACAACATAGGAAACAACATAGGAAAACTTTATGCTATCAGATCAAACATGGCATGTGGTTTTGAGATAAAAAGTTCTGAAAGCATAAACGAAAATGTTGATTTCCGGAATTTGATCACAAAAAATGAAAACAAGCCCCAAATATGTAACTATATGTGAATAAATACATGTTTTGTAGCATATGTATATTTTTTACATACATTCAACTCTATTTTTAGTTTATTAGAGTAGCAACGTCAGTGCCTTAATGTAGCATAAGATATGCACAACCTTAAACGCTGATGGCATTCCAACATCATGATAAGCAGGCCTTACACAATCTCATCCAACCGTCTTGCATCTGCATGCTACTCTATGGCAGCCACCTTGAATAGCGCACAGTACAACTTACATAATATGAGCCTGAACTGGTGCTGTTTTAGTTGCCGCTGGATATGATAGTTTGTTACTCACTATTCCTAACCCCTTTCTAGCAGGTTCAAAACAGTGTGTCCTTTCCAGTCCTGAACTTGTAGAAATACTGTAATACTTAACACAAAGTGCTTCATCATCACTTTTGATCCCAGCATTGTCATTTATAAGCACAACGGTGTCTTTCCTTCTAAACCTCAAGTTTGTTGTAGAGCAGTTTAATATAAGTTGAATACAGTTATTTAAGTACCTTTTCGGCTTAATTTCGTCCAGTTATTGGCAAACTGGAAAATCCTACTTTAATTTGTTTTTTGTTTTTTTAAAACTTTTCCCAAATCTCACTTCTCACGATATATGATGTGTCAATATATAAGGTATGTTATGATGCTGAATAAAAAGTATTTAACAAAGGTATTCTGGTACATTTATTGCTGAATATAATTTTGATATGGACAAATTCCAGAAATTCATACTTTTGTTTATATTTTTTTAACATTTTACCCTAAATATCATAGTTCACCATAAATTGATGAGTCCACACATTATGTATGTTATTGTGCTGTATAAAATACTATTTATTAAATACAGCTTTTCTGTAATTTTTACTGCTTATTTTTATTTCAATGTAGAACAATTCCAGAAATTCATACTTTTGTTTACATGTTTTAACATTTTACCCCAAAAGTTCCTATTACACTACAGATGCTATGCCTACACATTAGATAAGTTATGGATAAATATGTTATAGTACTGTTAATTACCTAATAAATATAGTTATTCTGATATTTCTATTGCTAGATATAATATTAATATAGACAAATCCCATTCATACCTTTGTTTACATTTTTAAACATTTTACCCCTTTTTTGTCTTGGAACGAGCTTATAAATGTTAAAATGCATATAAATCATTTATATAAGACTGCTGACAAAAGAATAGTCACAAATGTTTCTATTTAAGTCCAAAAATTGATGTTTTATGCATTTTTCCTTAACCGGTTGAAACGCTTTAAGTCATAAAAGTTTAGTTTTCGATCTAAAAATCTGCTATCTAATGTTATGTCGGCAGTCTTTTATCACTGGTTTGCTGATATTTACGCAAAAAATGGCTCATTCCAAGACAAAATAAACAAGAAACGCCGCAATGCGACGAAACCAGGTTTTCAATGATTGACAGACGAACTTTAGCTTGTGTTGTGAAAATTATAATTAGGTTGATTTGTTGTGTGTTGTGTGTATGTATAAGAACATGCCAAATTGGTTAGAGGATATACACAGAAGACAGGAAGCATGCATAAGTAGGGAAATGAATATTAAAGGGAAAGGTTAATCAATTAATAAAAACGATCAGTAACTTTGTCATGGCACATATATATATTGTTATCGTCGGTGATTTTAGTAAATCATAAAACTCTGGTGCTGGAAAATGAAAATGATTTTAATGGAACTTGTTCACAAATATTTGGATTTTGATAGATTTTTAAACTTTGTTGAAAATAATTCATTTTACTTAATACCATTATGAAAAATTAAAAGCTGCATGTGAAATCTGATTAATAATGAGGACATTTTAGTGGAAAAGATCACATTTTGCCATGTTTTTCATTGAAACAAACATATTGGCTACTTTTCACTTGAACATGAATTTGTTTATGTCAAACCCCATAAAAAGTGAAGGAGTCCCTATAAGTTTGAAGATTTTAAAGTTTGATTTTTAGTAAAAGTGATATTGACCCTAGAAGCCATATATGCAATCACATGATGTGTCTCCATAAACTCTTCTAACATACCAAGTTCGGTCAAGATATGTGGAACCTAACTTAAGTCATTCAGTTTTAACTGAATTTCTATTTTAAGTAACAGTAACCTTGACCTTGACCCTAGGAACCCCAAATGCAATGCCATGAAAGGCATTCATAAGCTCTTCCTTTATACCAAGTTGGGTCAAGATATGTCAACGCTAACTAAAGTTATTCAGTTTCAACCGTTTTACAATTTTTAGTGACAGTGATTTTGACCTTGACTCTAGGGAACCCAATCCCATGAAAGGTATCCATAAACTCTTCATATAGACCAAGTTTGGTCAAGATATGTCAATCCTTACTGAAATTATTCAGTTTCATAAGTGAGTTTAGATTACAAATCACTACATGTATACTATAAGACAATCTATTCAGTTAAAACAAATGTGAATGTTTTCACGGTGGAGAACCCACGTAACTAATTGGTAAAGTGCACGGCAAAAAATGTAAACGAAAGGTCTCGATTCAGGTGTTTTTTTTAAAGATAGCTTTCTCAATACTGGGAGGAATTTTGTCATATAAAGACCATAAACCTCGCAATGAAGAACTCTTTCATCGGTTACAGTAGAACTTTCACTAACATCCTATTTTTTTTTCTGAAAATCTTGACCAACTGATTTCTTGGAGTTGAAAATTTCGGCAAAGTTCCCACGCTCCTGACAAATATATAACTAAAATTGCGGTGAGCCGTAAGGAATTCATACGATAATCATATTTATAAACCGTTATGCGTTTTATAGGTTTCAGAGGCTATGGGTCTATTCAAATAGTCATTTCAAAGGAAAAAATGATTAAAAACAAAATTGAAAAAGTTCATGGACATTTTAGTTTTGATCTAGAAATAAGAAAGTTATCGACATGTTTTGTATCGAAGTAAAATCCAATTTTCGAGAAGTGAAGTCCACTTTTTGAGACGTGAAATTCACTCATAACTCATTTTTTTTAACAAATATTTATTTTTGTTAAACAAATAATTGAAAAGGCTTCATAATAGGTTTATATTTCAAATATTAATCCAGATATAAGAAAGTTGTAGACATATTTTGTAAAAAGGTCGGAAATCAAAGTGAAATCCACTTTTGGAGAAGTGAAATCCTCTCATAAGTCATTTATTTTGTAACTTATGCATGTTTGTTTTTATTTTGCTACAGACCAAAGTTTAGTGTTTATTTGATTCATATACAATGCATGTACAGTAATCGAAAAGTTTGGCTCAGAAAAGAACACACTAGTACTTATGCATCTTCCATTTTTTTCTAGTGTTATCATCAAAACTGTTTCAGTAATGCATACTTCATTATACTAAAATGAACATTTATATATATATATATATATATATTGCTTATTAAAATTTCAGATTTCTCCGACGCAGCAGATCATGTTATTCCTGTCCCCATGAGGCAACGAGGGCGTGCTCGTGGTGGAGGCATTGGTCGCCGATGAGTCAATGTTCGTGGACAGTAGGATGAACAAATTAACCTGACTGATATTCCTATGAGCATCATCCCATGAGTTTTACCATTTACACAAAAACATTAAAAAACAAGCCGAATTGTGTATATTTTGTGAAAATTAGTCAATAAGGAAAAAAATTGTGTCTCTGTGATTGGAAAAAAAAGTAGTAATCACACTTTGCGTTGTGAATAAATGCTTGTAGATTAAAAACTAAAAAAAATAAGGAAAATATGCAAGTTCAAAAAAGGTACGCGATAATTTCTGAGAAAGCCTAAAATAAATCTGGCGCTGGCTGGAATTTTCTGTGACATATTTGAGGCCGAAATGATTTACAATACTGTGTAGGTTTTTTTGTAAATTCTCTACCAGAACTTAGATGGCTACCAAGGCCAATCGTGTAGTCATTGCAAGCGTGACAGCTGTAGTTTATATTTGATTGCAAATGCCTACATTCATTTTGTGAGTTATTTTTCAAGTCACCTTGTCTAGTCATTTCAATGGCATGACATACGACAATGTATTTTAATAGAATTATTTTTTAACCAAGTTTTCCAAAGGAAAGGTGGAAAACCTAGTTTATTAGATTGGGGTATGTCATTGGGCAGACAGGTGGCTGTGATCATTGGCGCTTATGTCCAGGCTTTAACTTAGCCCTGCATTGGGTATTTTGAAAAAACACACTGGAAAACTGTTGTTCTGAGATCTCTCATTTATTAAATAGTTTAAAGAAATATTTTTGCTTGATCTCAAATAGCATTTATTTGATCTCAAAACTAATATTTGTATAGAGTTATCTTGTAGTGTTATCATTCTTTCACTGGATGTTATCCTTGTACTGTTTACAATATCATTGTTTAGTTAATAAGAGAATAAAATGTGAGCAAAAGTGAGTTAAATGGCTATATATATTTGTTCGCTCTTCACTCGCTCCTCTTTTTTGCTAAATGGAAAACAAGTATTTCTACTATTATTTCGCTCGCTCGCCCAATTATATTTTGAAAAACAATCGATGAACAAGTTACCAAATGATGCCTAAACAGTGTTTTTGAATGAGTATTTGTACGTAGATATTTGAGGGCTAAGTTGATAATAATTTTTATTATATTACAGATAATAATGAGCCTGTAAGTGTCTTGCGAACCGAATTATGTGCCTCCAAGAGGTCGGCGTTCGCCGTAGGAACTTACAGAAATTTACGAACTCAGATAAAAGCTTTTCTTCTATTATGTGTATACCTCAATCTTGTGCATTTGCCGGTTTCAATAGATACTTTGTTTGTATATTCAATTATTAAGTGGATCCCTCATATCAGGACAGTCTATTCGTAATAACGTCAATGGACTAAGGCTCTATCATGATTTTTGTGGTATGTTTTTTCCTAACCTCGACGCCCTTGTTTACAGACTTACTATGTGAGGCATTTCTAAACCTTTATTTCATACCCCATGCCAGGTGGCGCCCATCACCCATTTTGTTTTGTTAAAATTATTTGAAGTAATGAACCATTCTGATCATTTTCATGCCACTATATGGTGCATGTTTTTATTTTGTTTCTTTACTATGGCTAGGAAATCTAGTATCGCGCCAGTTACTTCATCTGATTTTGACCCTGTGAGATATATTTGTCGACAAGATGTACAAATTTGTGGTTTTGGACTGATTATTCATTTGAAATATGGTAAGACCAATCAATTTGGTGATAAGAATATAACAATTTCTGTATACAAATGCATGTCTAACAAACTTTGTTTATTTCGCGCGTTTGTTCATATGTGCAATTTGGTACCTGTTAACCCGTCTTGTCCCGCTTTTTGTATGAAAAAAGGGTCTGACATTATTGCTATTTATTCCTATTGTTTAGATGTAAGAGCCAAGAAATAGCTAAGTCGTACTAATAAATTTTTCGCATGATACCTTTTCTTTGCATTCTTTTCGTAGGGTGGGGGTTCTTTTTATTTTAATGTTGGATCTCCTGGAGAAATTGTTAAGCTTTGTGGAAACTGAAGCTCTGATTGTTTCTTAGGATACTTACGGATTTCAAATTCGTCCTTGATGCAAGCAGCTTCTAGTGTTTCGGATGCGTTAAATAACTTTTAATTTGGCTGTTTTGAGGCATTTGGCCGCGACGTATTATTATTTCTATCTAATGACTTACTTGTATAATAATTATAATACTAGCGTCGCGTCCATTTTCGTCAAATTATTATTTATGTATTAAATGTTATATCATGTCTTGTCTTGTCTTTGTCTTTTGAAGTAACGATTAATTGGATGGTTTACTAGTATATACAAACATGGTAGCTTTTATAATTTGTAATTTGTAATTAACTATAGTAATGCTCGTATGGACAGCATTACTTGTTAAATATTTTATCTGTATTATACATGTTTTGATCCATCTGTAACACTAATGTATATTTGTCCACATTGGCCATACATTCTGGCCAGTTCTTAAAATAAATCTTGAATCTTAAAAATATGTATACAATACATAAAAATATATAAATAAAACCTTACCTTTGCATTGGCACGGGTCTACGTTGAGTGTACTATTGCTCAGATCGCAGTACTCTTGCAGCCTTCGTTTGCATTGTTCCTCTGTCATCGCGGGAATCCTGCCTTGAGACGATGATGTATGTCGTAGATGGATTAGATAAAGGGCGAAAAGAACAAATACCCTGATTGCGAACATAGTGGAACAAAATCAAACACTGAGCTGCCAAGACTTTACGCACTACCTTAAATACCGTATAGAATAATTAATGTAAAATTTTACTAATGATGCCAATAATATGGTTTTCCATTAAAAATAATGACACTCTACAAGATACAAAATATAACTAATCAGTCATCATTGTGTTCGGTAAATCATTATCTCGCTGAAAATGTACGAATAAACGACCAGCTCATCAACTCTTGGCCTTTGTTTCACCTTGTATCATTAAATCACGAATGATTTCCTTCTTTAGTTTAAACGTTATATATTGCACAACGATTGTGAAGAAAGCAATGATAGCTTGTACTAAGTCACTCTCGTTTGCACAATGTTGCGCGAGAATGTGGTCTTGTGATGTGAGGGAAACCGGGGTACCTGGAGAAAACCCACTTGTCCGGCTTGGTGACCACTTACCAAACTCACATGCGCCCAGGGCGGGAATCAAACCCGGGTCGCCTTGGTAAGAAGCAAGTGCACTAACAACTGCAGTACCCAGGCAAATTTTCTCCTTTTAAGGTGATGATAAACAACAACAACGGTGCAATATCTCAAAATTTCACCTTACAATCATCTTGATAAATATAAAAACAACAACAACAACATACCAATCCTAGTAAAACGATTGCCTTCGGGCAAAAGGTTTATGTTCCAGAACCAGGAGAGTTATATCAAAGGACAAGCTCAACAGCGTACAATGACCCCTGGATACAGTTTGACGGAATCTATTGATCGCCTGAAACCTCTGCATCTAACTTACCTTATAAGGCAAGAAATATTCCACTGTGTTGTCCTTTATTATTTCTAATTAATCTAATTAACGCGGTCATAACCTTTGTGATCAGAACACCTCTGCCATCACTGTCATACGACTACCGATGCATAAGTGTAATAGGTCGTAAGATTGATAATCTCCCACCTCAGATAAGTAGTTCTCCCACCTCAGATAAGTAGATCCATTAATTTAACCATGCTAGAAATTCTCATCTTGCCCACGGGCGAAGATAAAATGCCCGTATGGAACTTCTTTTAATGGGTACCACATTGTAATTACCTCCCTTGTTGAATACTGTCGTCTGTAGCGCATCATGGAAACCTTGTCTTGTGGCAATATTTAGAACGCGAGTTAATTATTTCTCGCTTCAAATGTCACCAGAAAACAGTTTTCACGCACCTTTCAAGAAATAATGCTTCACTCTTCTTAGAACTATTTAAAGACCGATCAGACCATTTACATACTCTGAATCACTGGGCGAATATCCATGACAACCACGTAGTATTGCATATCCGTACGCAATTATTTTCACTAAGCACAAAAGAGTTCCAGCAAAAAATACATTTTTACTTAATTTTGTCTAACTGAGGTGGGAGAAAAAGCATCTACCATAGCTGCTCGTGTAAGATAGGTTCATCCTGACCCTCGCGCAGGGTGTTTTGCGGAAACTCGGTAAACCTCGTTTCCGCCAAACACCCTACGCTCGGGTCGGAATGAACCTATCTTACACTCTCGGCCATGGAAGATACTTATATACTATTAATATTGTAGCGTACTCACGTGCATTTTTAGGTCAATTTTTCGAACAATAAGGATGGCTATACGACTCACCCTGGCGTCGGCGTCACACCTTGGTTAAGGTTTTGCATGTTAGCACCCTTAAGTCAATATCTCAGCAAATACATCATGTATTGCAATGAAACCTAATACACGTGCTCCCAACCATCGAACCCTCTTAAACATCAAGTAAGATAATTTTATCTTGCAGAAAATACAAATAATTTCCCCTTTATTATTCGACTTAGAATATGTAGGGGGTGTGCTTCCTGTGTTTGGGGTGTACCCTGTGTTGGAGATATACGCCCGATGCTCGAGGGGTTATAAGAAACATTTTATTTGAATTGTCTTTAAATAATTTCCAACCTGTTGTTATTTGATGTCCGTCCATGATTTGCTATCGGCAGCCTCGGTACTTTATTCCGTTTACGTGTGTGTTAGAATTCAATTTTGGCGATCTACAAACAATAGAGCCGCCTTATCTCGCCGCAGGCCCAGGTAGCCCGGTTTATTTACTATAGTATAGACCGTAAAAATAGGAATCGAACTATATGGTGTTATGGAACAGTCGTCAGAATCGATCTATATAAAATCATTGGACAGAAAATTTGAAAAATCCCCGATCAACGCTGGCCAACACAAACATGATAACACAAGTTATATGTTACCTTTTACCACTGGCAGGAGTTAAACAAGTAAGCCTTTTTGGAAACAAAGACTGACTTCAATATACTCTTAAGAAATCATTTTTGGTGCATTCGTCAAAATCATCATAAGTAAAGTAATAAACAGAAAATTTGAAAAATCATCGATTGTCATTTGCCAACACAAAAATGAAATCAGCAAACTATATTAGAAGCCGAGCGCGATAGTGTATCGCGAGTATCCGACGATCGTGTCCTTATTAACATTGTGCACGTTTTGGGCGTTTTTCCTTTTAAGGGAAATAAGAACTTTGGTCCTTTTTGAAAACAAAAATATTATGCAATAAAGTGTTGCAAATCATAAGAGTGTTAAAACTAATATACAGACAACTGGATTCCTTCAACAAGTGTTAAGATTTGCTCGAGTATTTTTTTGAATTCCGCAAATTATGAAAAACGTTAGCAACGCGATTTGCCAGAGGGTTAGTTCGTGATTGGTTGATCACATATTCACGTCATATTACCAATGTCTTCGTTAAAGGTTAAAATAACCATTAAATGTTAAATAGGTCCTTATTGCCTAGTGGTTAAAGCTTCAGTATTCTATTTTTTCTTGATTTATCCACTCAGGTTCGCCCCACACTAAAACCAGACTATTTTTTAAGCTTTAATTATATCTATTTCTGCAATTTGGGTATCAATTAGTAAAATAACAATTAGTACTTTCAGGTGCGTTTTCGAGAAAACTGGTTTTGATGCAGGTCACCAGAAAAGCGTTTTATCGTAATATTCCATTTATTATATACCTGCATATCTAATTATTCCTTTTTATTTTTCGGTTTCAATTTGATTGAAATTTACCGCCATCTGTCAAATGTCAAAATTTCAAATGGTTTGCGCGTATGAACGTGTTACGTACTTTTATGTTATGAAATCAAGGGGTGCTCCCCCGCGAAACAAGTCAGAAGTTACAGAATTCATTTAAATAAGCAAAATATGAAGGACATGTTCTATAACTCATCAAACAAATTGATAATACGAAATAAATAACAACTATAAACGGTACTTATTTTCCGAGTATAAGCAAATCGTCATTTCCGGAGACGTAACACGGCCATTTTAACAACATGGTCGAAAGTGACAGTTAGGATTTTTTTGTAGAACTGAGGGAAGTTCGTCAGTCAATTTGCGCTTTCACTATTGACGAAGCTAATTCTCGTAGCTTCTTTTTTGTATTGACGAGCTGCTCATGTTTATGATGATGATACTATTAATGAACTTCGAATATGCCTGGTCTAGCATGCAAGCGTCTTGAATTCCATCTCACTCACTCAAACACTTTTTCACCAACCCTCAGTGGCGTAGCTACATATAGGCCTTGTAGGCCTAGGCCTACACCTTTTTTTGGAAAATGACCAAATGTAGGTACCCCAAAAATGCAATAAAAACAATAGCTACTCAAACACCTTGAACAACTTAGTTTCTTTTTTTATTTAAACAAAAGCAAGTTTGGTGTTTATTTAAACTACGCACAGTGTGTATTGCTTGATTGTATTGTTATAATTGCAAATATAACTAAGTGTGTGTAATGTGCATATAAAAGTCCCCAGACTCACATAGAATCATCGGACCTACAAGTGTTTAGGCCCTAGTTACGCCCCTGCTCCCTGTTAGTGCATCAGAGCGTCTCGAGTCTAACTGTCCCTAATCGGGGTCATTTCACTGACCGCCTACAGTATATTAAATGCAATTCCTTATTAATTGGTGAGCGATTTTAACCTGATATTTAACAAGCTTGGTCATTGGTCAGTACATCATTTTTTTTAGACTGGCTACATAGGTATACAAGGTTAGCGTATGATAAAGACTTAAAAAATACTAACTTTTATTATTATTGTTATTATTTATTTGGTCACTAGTTCAAACCACGATGTCACTTATAGGTTCATAGCTCTAAAATTCCGCTATACCATATAAATTTATTTGAACTTTAAACATGTATCATTCAACCCTTTATTTAAAATTCAATCGCTTATTTGATGACGTCGTCCAGTCTAGGTTTGACTTATTTAGCCTATAAGGTGTTTTGACCTCTTTTACTCAAATATTTTGATTGCATGAGGGTATGAAAATGACCGTTCAGTTTTTTTATTGTTGACTAAAGCTGTGCAGACGACATACAATATATATATATATTTCTATGTGCATTTTGATACAAAAATACGGACTCAACTGTGAATCAAGATGCTTGAAAGACATAACTCCAAAGGAATACTTTACCGACAGCCATCTCTGAGGAATATTAACAAACATAGCTGCCTACAGAGGCAAAAATCTCGAAAATCGTTTGTAAGACAACAGACATTGAGTGTGTTGGGCCACCTAACTGACGTCAACAACAACGACAGTGTTAACACGTGCGGCAACGACGCTGACGTTATAAGTCTGAAAGTACGCCGTCTGCTGCTAAAACACACCAAACTCGGATTTATCCAAAGTTTTGCAAATCTTTCAATCGGAACTAGCACAGAAGTTTACAACAACAACAACAACAACACTCCAAAACGCATTCCTAGTGAGAGCGATCGTTTGGTACGGGACTGTCAAATGCCTGACTCAGTCTTCCGTGAACCGGAAATAGCGTCTAAAACCATCAACAAAGAGGAGTTCGAACTCGGGCGGGTACTTGGTTCGGGCGGATTCGGGTCTGTGTATCTGGGTGTGTATAAGAAGCAGAAAGTTGCAATCAAGGTCATGCACAAATATATGAAGAATCCTGCCGCTCAGATTGAGAGCTTCCGGGCTGAGTTGCACGTCATGCGCTTTAATCATGCTAACATCGTGAAAACGCTTGCTGCGACTCATATTGACAAGTGCAACGAAGGCGCATGGGTTGTCATGGAATACATTGGTTCTGGAAGCCTACATGCCGTCCTTAACGACCCGGAAGAGATCATCCACAGCAAGAGACGCTTGAAATACGCAATCCAAATTGCCAGCGCGCTTGCCTACGCACACAAGAACAAAGTGGCTCATTTGGATCTCAAACCTCAAAACATCCTCATCACCGAAGATGATAACTGCAAGGTCGGGGACTTCGGCTGCTCGCAGAAGGTTGAATTTGACACTGGGATCGTGAGCCCCACTAACCGCTCCATCCTGACCGGAACCTTCGCCTACCGTGCGCCGGAACTGCTCAAAGGTGAGGCGCCCACTTTCAAGGCAGACCTCTACTCGTATGGGATCACCTTGTGGCAGCTACGAAGCCGCGAGACGCCGTTTAGCAGTCAGAATCAGCACGTGGTTATCTTTGGCGTCGTCGCGAAGGGCCTCCGACCACCAAATATTAATCCGGATGAGGCGGACCCATTTGAATTGAGCTACAAGGATATGTACACACAGTGCTGGGTTGCCAACCCGCTAGATAGACCAACCGCACAAGAAGTCGTGGACGTCCTTACCATATGGAAGAACCACATGTGATAATTTGACGGTTACTGAACATATCAGATGAGTACAAGTGTTCATGCGATTTTGTCAAAAGTTTATTACTCTGATTTTGTTTAATTTGAGTTTCTCACGGACCCGATTGCCTTTCATTTATTTTGTCATTCGGAACTCCTCGGCCATTTTTCATCGAAAACAACCTCGGATGCCGATACATCAGTAAAAGTTTTTTGTAAATAAATAAATATTATTATTATTATTATTATCATTTTTATCATTATTATTATTATTATCATTATTATTATTATTATTATTATTATTATTAAATAATTTTAGTGTTTTTAGGATAACTATGTTTGAATTGATTGCAAGTGAAGTGTATTATTGCATAAATAATTAAGATAAGAGTAAAGTCATTAGTTTTAACCGCGAAATTGAAATTACCACGCGATCTACTTGCAGCGTAGTTAAATGTAAAGATTTCTGACATGTAAACCGTCCATATTCACCCGAGGTTGTTTTCGATGGAAATGGCCGAGTTGTTCCGAATGATGTTTTGTAGAATAGTGTTCCATTTACATGTCCATATTGTTGATTTTGTACATATTTACATAGTTTTTTATACAGATTTTCATAAACATATATTTTGTACACTTGATTCCTACATTTACATTTTGTGAAGGTTTGTTTACATTTGTATAAACCTTTTCATATACATGTTATACAAAAGTGATATTTGCACTATTCTATTCATATTATATTTAACGCTTTTGTTTACATTAACTAATTATTTACATATTATACATTTACTACATACATGTATTTTCATACGTTTACATAGAGTTTGAAATTGTCATTATTTACATAATGCTTGTTTCTGTAATGGTTTACGTAATGTTCCATAACTCATTGACTGTCTATGACTTATGATTGTCAACAATAAAGTGTATGTTAAATTTCTTTTAAATTTATATTTTTTCTTTCTTGATTTCTGAACATCCACTACTTTAAAGTCGTCGATGTCGACAGGATAAAACTAGAATAATGGAATAAACTAACAATATCATAATCGTCCGACTAAGTTTCATGGTTAGGAAAATGATGTGATCCCTACAGTGCTTCGAATATTTGACCTAATGGCCTACTTTTGAACGTGGCATTTTCCAAAATCAGATTACTTTCAAACACAGTTTGACCAAGTTCCATAAAAAGGGTGAAACTGTGACCTATTATTAGTTTAACCCTTGACCTTTTGCACATTATGTTCTACAAAGATCGCACTTACACACATACAATGACTGGACACGAAACGAAACGACACGAAGACCAAAACCAACACAAAACAACTCAACACACCACATCAACACTAATAGCAGCAACAACACAACATAATGACACGACATGACACAATTTGTTTTAACGTTAATGTTAAAAACAACATCATAGCCATACGAAATACTCCGCTCATTGCTATTTCCTTAAGTAACATCTTGTAACATCTAATTTGCTGACCTAATTTGACCTACATTGCATAAACTCTTTAGTCTTTAACGCAAAAAAGACACTGTTAAATTTAAAAGTTAGATTATGACAATGCAAAGCATATAATTAACATTTCAATCATAATTTTAAAGATTTAATGGTCTGTCCTCATAAAAAATCAAAGAATCCAAAGAGCGGCGTGCTATGGGTGTTAGTTGGCCACGTATCCGGGCGGATAATTGATTGTAAAATGCACAGGACACTCTGGCGTCTTGCAGCATTTTCCTGGCGCCGGATCCGCCAGGTGGCATTCGGCCGGAAGGTTCCATGAGTAGCACCTTAGAAATAAAACGTAACGTTAAATCAGAAGATTGTCATCGATTGAATATTGGTTGAAGTTTATGTAATGACGGCGATTCAATAATACATGGTAAATAATTAATAAATAAACATGCATTGTTACTGAAAAATGTTTGGGTACAAACTTGATGCCTTTGAGAACATGGTTAAGAAAAGAGCGCCGTGAAGCGAACATTTATAAAACGAGCCAATCTATGCCAAAATGCATGGAAACTAGTGATTTAAGACTGCTGAAAAAAAAAACAGTTCACAGATTTTCACACTAAAGTTCAACTAGAAGCGCCGCAATGCGACGAAACCAGGTTTTTGTTATGGGCAATCAGAAATTAAAGCCAATTAATTTGTTGTATGAGCAAGTTCAATCTGCAGATTCATATAAGCTATATTCACACTAAGATTCATCACTATCCATCAATTCTAACTAAGTTGTTGGGCAGAAAAACATTTTCCTATTTTTAGGAACAGTGACCTTGACCCCACCTCCCAAGCTGGCTCTTCACATAAGCTACCTTCGCTCTAAGTTTCATCAATATCTATCAATGCTAACTAAAATTATTGGGCAGAAACCATTTTTCTATTTTTTTAGCAACAGTGACCTTGACCCCACTCCCCTCAAAAGAAATTCCAAGCTTGCTCTTCACATAAGCTACCTTCGCTCTAAGTTTCATCAATATCTATCAATCCTAACTAAAGTTATTGGGCAAAAACCATTTTTCTATTTTTAGTAACAGTGACCTAGACCTTAGCTCCACGCCCCTCAAAAGCAATCCCAAGCTAGCTCTGTACATAAGCTACCTACACACCAAGTTTTATCAATATCTATCAATGCTAACTAAAGTTATTGGGCGGACACCATTTTTAAATTTTTAGTAACAGTGACCTTGACCTTAGCCCCACCCCTCTCAAAAGCAATCCCAAGCTAGCTCTTTACATAACTTACCCACACACCAAGTTTAATCAATATCTATCAATCCTAACTAAAGTTATTTGGCATTTTTTTTTCTATTTCAAGTAACAGTGACATTGACCGTAGCCCCTCCCCTCTCAAAAGCAATCCCAAGCTAGCTCTTCACATGCTACCTACACACCAAGTTTTATCAATATCTGTCAATCCTAACTTAAATAATTGGGCAGAAACCATTTTTCTATTTTTAGTAACAGTGACCTTGACCGTAGCCTCTCCCCACTCAAAAGCAATTCCAAGCTAGCTCTTCACATAAGCTACCTACACACTAAGTTTCATCAATATCTATCAATGCTAACTTATGTTATTGGAAAGAAACCATTTTTCTATTTTTAGTAACAGGCGACCTTGACCTTAGCCCCTACCCCTCAAAAGCAATCCCAAGGTAGCTCTGTACATAAGCTACCTACACACCAAGTTTCATCAATATCGGTCAATGCTAACTAAAGTTTTTGGGCAGAAACCATTTTTCTATTTAAAGTAACAGTGACCTAGACCATTTTTCTATTTTAAGTAATAGTGACTTTGACCTAAGCCCCTCACCACTCAAAAGCAATCCCAAGCTAGCTCTTCACATAAGCAACTTACACACCAAGTTTCATCAATATCGGTCAATGCTAACTAAAGTTATTGGGCAGAAACCATTTTTCTATTTTAAGTAACAGTGACCTTGACCTTAGCCCCTCCCCCCTCAATAGCAATCCCAAGCTAGCTCTTCACATAAGCTACCTACACACCAACTTTCATCAATATCTATCAATCCTAACTAAAGTTATTGGACAGAAACCATTTTTCTATTTTTAGTAACAGGCGACCTTAACCTTAGCCCCACCCCCCTCAAAAGCAATCCCAAGCTAGCTCTTCACATAAGCTACCTACACACCAAGTTTCATCAATATCTGTCAATGCTAACTAAAGTTTTTGGGCAGAAACCATTTTTCTATTTTAAGTAACAGTGACCTTGACCATTTTTCTATTTTAAGTAATAGTGACCTTGAACATAGCCCCTTCCCATTCAAAAGCAATCCCAAGCTAGCTCTTCACATAAGCAACTTACACACCAAGTTTCGTCAATATCTATCAATGCTAACTAAAGTTATTGGGCAAAAACCATTTTTCTATTTTTAGTAACAGTGACCTTGACCTTAGCCCCACCCCACTCAAAAGCAATCCCAAGCTAGCTCTTCCCATAAGCTACCTACACACCAAGTTTCATCAATGTCTATCAATGCTAACTAAAGTTATTGAACAGAAAGCAATGTTTGACGCCCGCCCGCCCGCACGCCCGCCCGCCCAATGACAACCTCATTCTAATAACCCGGTTTTCGTTGAAAACCTGGTTAAAAATGGATGTTTTATGCATTTTTTTTAAACCGTTAGTAACGCTTTTAGACATAAAACATTAATTTTCGAACGTAAATATGAAAATATGCTATCTGATCTTTGTTCAGCAGTCTTATATCACTGGTTTGCAGATATGCTTGTCAAACGGTAAATCTGTGACAGTGCAGCTTTAAACGTCGTGGCCTTAGAACGTCTTAAAGGATAACTGTATGTCTGATATCGTTCCGTGTACGTACAATGAGGTACAACGGTAGTATCCCCGAGAGGCGTCCACGCAAGTGCACTCGTAATCACAGCCATCCCGCCACACCGCGGCCTGCGCGTACGTCTGGTTCTTGTATAAACACTTCGCTGAAATATGTCGATCAGTAGTCAGATAAAGGCAATGTGTCCACAGGAATAAGCACAGAAGAAATAACTTCCAGTCTATGTTAAGGGTACATAGTCTATATGGTACCCATTCGAGGACGAATTAAGGAAAACCATTACAGCACATGCACGCACGCACAGACAGTACATACTTTACAAGTAATTTACTAGAATGTCATTGAATTAAAGGTTAAAGCTATAGAGTATTACACATTATAGTATTAATATACTATTATACATGTGATAAAACCCTATATCGATCCCGAAATTACCATAACTTTGAATGTTTGGGGACGGTAGTCAGGTGTTGATACTCATTTTCAGAAATCGTTTGTCAGTTCAAACGTTCAGTAAGAAACTGTTCTAAACCTATCATAGCTAAGTGCATATCCATTTCAGTCTTGCAGTGATAATAAATGGTTACAGGTTATTCACATTTTTGATAACCGCCTTACAACACCGCTGATGGAATAGTTCCGTCACACGGACGAGGAATAATACACAGAGAAATGTTTACATTGTGAAAATGTATATACATTTTAATGAAAATATACACAATAATAAACGTGCAATACATTGGGCTTGATTTTGAGCTTGATAAAAAGATATCACGAAGAATGTTTTCGCACGCGACACTTGGAAGTTTCGTACCATGAAAGTTCGAACCCAGATATATTTTCGTACCGTACATATTTTTTTCATTATCTCCATAAGTTTTCATACCATGGTAACATTTTAACCCGCCTCTTCAAGCAACCTGACAAAGTACAGCATTATATTTCAAGCCACCGACTGCAATACTTTCAGTACTTTGATTTTACACATTTGGTCGAAGCGACTAACTTTTGATCGAACAAATACATAGTCGAATTTGATATTGAGCACATACTGACAGAGACGAACGACATTCTGGCCAAGTTCAATAAAAATGCTTAGGAAGGAAAGCATGTAAACCAAATGCTGTGTACTGTTAGATCCTTGGCATGATCCGTGATCGAACTTGAATTTAATTTCAAAGATTCTCCCATATTAACCAAGTTTCATGAAGATTAGGCAGAAAAATCGCATCTAAATCGTCCACAATATGACCAATGAGCATATCTTTTTAACATAATTGACAGAAAACCAAACTAAGATTTAATAGAGACTGGAACCAATAATACATGTATCTTACTCCCAGATAGAGACAAACATTCCCATTTGACCCAGTGACCTGCATTTTAAACGGATATAACATATGATTTACTAAACCTGATTTCATAGACAGAAACCTTCTGAAAAGTTCCATGAATGTTGCTGACAAAATTCAACCTCTAAAATGCTAGCAAGTAGTTGATCTCTATCAAAATGTTGACAAATCATAATCCATCATCGTACCTAAATTATTTTTCATTCAGGCAAATATTCTGACAATAGTTTCACTAAGCATGTACTACTTAAAGAACGTTGACAGATGTTGACGAACAACCAAGTGTTGACGACGCGCGAAAGTCGACAGATAACAACCACAAACAATATAATGAACCGTAAAAATACATCAACAAAAGCGATTTATAAATATTGTAGGGTATCTCTTTAGATGTAACGTACTTATAAGGACGGGCGATGTGTAGTTGACGGTGGTGACGTTCGTGAAGGTTATATGAGAGGTCTGACACACAGGCTTCTCACAACACTCGCCCGCCGGTGGCTTCTGCAGGTGGCAATCCGTCGGCATGTGCACATACGTGGGACAGCTGGAGGGAAATATGAACCGGACATTTGATAAATAAATCTTAAACTGACTGGATGTTTGAAATGGACCAAAGATTTGATATGGATCGCAAAGTTGATAGTAACCCTCGTATGGATCGCAAAGTTGATAATAACCCTCGTATGGATCGCAAAATTGATAATAACCCTCGTATGGATCGCAAAGTTGATAATAACCCTCGTATGGATCGCAAAATTGATAATAACCCTCGTATGGATCGCAAAATTGATAATAACCCTCGTATGGATCGCAAAGTTGATAATAACCCTCGTATGGATCGCAAAATTGATAATAACCCTCGTATGGATCGCAAAGTTGATAATAACCCTCGTATGGATCGCAAAATTGATAATAACCCTCGTATGGATCGCAAAATTGATAATAACCCTCGTATGGATCGCAAAGTTGATAATAACCCTCGTATGGATCGCAAAGTTGATAATAACCCTCGTATGGATCGCAAAGTTGATAATAACCCTCGTATGGATCGCAAAGTTGATAATAACCCTCGTATGGATCGCAAAGTTGATAATAACCCTCGTATGGATCGCAAAGTTGATAATAACCCTCGTATGGATCGCAAAATTGATAATAACCCTCGTATGGATCGCAAAGTTGATAGTAACCCTCGTATGGATCGCAAAGTTGATAGTAACCCTCGTATGGATCGGATATTTGGGAATACACATTATAACATATACGCTGTATATCGTAATTCTCTAATAATAGCGCATTCGGCCTTTAAAAGGCACGGAACAGGAGGACGCACCTCGCGCCTACAATTTCCCGCGTTTGCCGTAATGTGGTGCAAAGTTGGTACTTAAATAGTAAGTTTAGCACTCATTTTTTTGGTGTGTATGTGTGAATAATAAACCTTAGATGGGCTGGAGTTGGGATAATAAACCTTAAATGGACCGCAGTTGGGATAATAAACCTAAGATGGGTCGGAGTTGGGATAATAAACCTAAGATGGGCCGGAGTTGGGATAATAAACCTAAGATGGGCCGGAGTTGGGATAATAAACCTAAGATGGACCGGAGTTGGGATAATAAACCTAAGATGGACCGGAGTTGAGATATTAAATTTAATATGGACCGGAGTTGGGATAATAAGCCTTAGATGGACCGGAGTTGGGATAATAAGCCTAAGATGGACCGGAGTTGGGCAAATAAACCTAAGATAGACCAAAGTTGGGATAATAAGCCTTAGATGGATCTGAGTTGGGATAATAAGCCTTAGATGGGCATGAGTTGGGATAATCTTAGATAGGCTTGAGTTGAGATTATAAAACTAAGAGGGACCGAAGTTTGGATAATAAACCTAAGATAGACCGGAGTTGGGATAATAACCCGTAGATGGGCTGGAGTTGGGATGATTAATCTAATATAGGCTGGAGTTAGGATAATAAACCTATGATGGGCTGGAGTTGGGATAATAAACCTAAGATGGGCAGATGTTTTGATAATAAATCTAAGATAGACCGGAGTTGGGATAATGGACCTTAGATGGACTGGAGTTTGGATTTTAAACATAATATGGACTGGAGTTTAGATTTTAAACCTTATATGGGCTGGAGTTGGGATAATAAGCCTAGTATGGGCTGGAGTTGGGATAATAAGCCTAGTATGGGCTGGAGTTGGGATAGTAAACGTAATACGGACCGGATTTATGATAATAAACCTTAAAAGGACCGGTTTTGGGATGATAAACCTAATACGAACCGGAGTAGGATGATGAACCTAATACAGACCGGAGATTGGATAATAAGTTGGGAAAATGAACCTAATATGGACCGGTGTTTAGGTAATGAACCTTCTATGGGCAGGAGTTGTGATAATCAATCTAATATGGGCTTGAGTTAGGCAAATAAACCTTATATGGGCTGTACGATAATTAAGATTATTTAACCGTCAGTAAATAGTATTAAAAGTTCTGACAATTTTCAAAGCCAAATAATTCACTTGAGATACGAGTCCCGCCAACGACTTTCAAACTAAAGTGTGCCATTCCAAGTGTCTGCTTATAATAGTACAGTTCTTATTCTTAAATAACACCAAACATGAGTCATCATGCAGCATGCTGCATTTATAAAAGCACAGTTAATGATTTTTTCTTGTGTTTTTTTTCATTATAAATAAATGCACTTCAGTAGAAATAATTATAGTTTTGCAGCTGGTTTTGAAAGTGGTCATTCTAGATGTAAACTTCCACCACATTGAGCTGTTTGTTGCTAGGTTATAATCGAAACATCTGCAGATCTAACTAGGTCAATAA